>NC_140509.1:30449579-31722436 GCF_964339955.1 Pipistrellus hanaki | reverse complement strand
CCCTTGACCAGAATCGAACCCGGGGCCCTTCAGTCCCCAAGCCGACGCTCCATCCGTTGAGCCAAACTGGTCCCGGCACCCCTGCCTTTTTTATTGCTCTAAATTATGAGGTAAGGAAGATTGTGCATTATTGGCTATTTGATAATCCACAGCACACTATTTCTGACTCTGGTCCCATTGTGTTACTTTGGAATTATGTTTATTTATGTAAATTTGCATAAATTAATTGATTAGTGTTTTTCTTTCTTCCCCCTTCCCCCAAAGATAGTTTTTCTACTTTGAATCTGATTTTTAAAAATATATCTTATTGATTTCTTACAGAGAGGAAGGGAGAGGGATACAGAGTTAGAAACATCGAGGAGAGAGAAACATCGATCAGCTGCCTCCCACAAACCCCCTACTAGAGATGTGCCCGCAACCAATGTTGACCAGAATCAAACCTGGAACCCTTCAGTCTGCAAGCTGACACTCTATCCACTGAGCCAAACATGTCAGGACTGATTTTTTTTTTTTTTTTTAACTTTATCACAAAAGTTAAACCATTGCTTTATATCACCAAAGGGTTAATCTTAGAGAAAGTAAATGTCAACATGTATAGAAAGCTACAAGGTCAACTTTCTCAAAGTAGAAATCCAAGTTTCCTGATAATACTGGTGTCACTAGCGAATGTTTGAAACTTTACTTTTTTTTGCTCCCATTCTCTCTCCCGCCCAAGGGCACACCAGGGAACATCAGTAAAGTCATACACTATTTTGAAAGAAACCTTTAAAGTTTAGACAGTGGTGTGCAACACCAAATACCATCACAGCACAAATGGGAACAGGAAAAATCAGATGGTTGACACTTAAAAGCAGTCTGTATCCCCAACACCCAGTGTACCAAGAAGAAAATCTCAGGATGATGCAAATAAATAGCAGAGCATTCATCTGGCAGCCTTACATGGAGGATGGACCAGGACCTGGTGCCTGGGTCCTTACTGCCCTCTCTGCATAGAGGTTGAGAGAACACATTTCTCTCGTTGCCTCTGCTCTTGGATTCCCAGCATGCAACACAAGGGAGTGTGGGTGTGGGTGTATGGGAGGTTTTACAGGGCCCGCAGCTGGTCCTAACTGGTCATCAAAACCTACACACATCTCTTCAGGGCACTGAACTCCCTTTGTATTATATCAGAGCAACCCTCTGATCTGAGCACCCACCACCCTGGGGACATGCAACAAGGTATTAGTTGGAGGGGCAGTTTTACATGGCAGGTGTTGACTGCTGCTGTTACAGAAAAAATAGAAAGACACTAGGGGGCACTACTCAAATATGAGCTTTAAAAACTTTTTTTTGAGTCACTTGTGGAAAATGTTGAAGTCAGAAAATCCTGCTGGCTCTAGCTTCAAAATACACCCTAAATTCACAACTTTTCTACTGTTTCAACCACTAGCACTTTAAGACATACCTTCTTATTTTTTCCTAAAATTCAAGCCCCAAATCCAAAATAATTAAACCATTGAGATATCTTTTATTTTGGTTTTTGTACTTTTAGTTTATATAGGAAAGAAAAATAGGGATATTCCATTTTGCATGACAATCTCAAAATTTGGAGTAACTAAAATACATCATGAATATTTTTTGGTCATCAAATTAGAATATAAAAAAAAGGACAAAAGAAAAGTTAAGTTTTCCTAAGTTAATTATTTATAATAAAATTATGAGTACTTTTAAAGTTAAAACAAGAACCTTTTTTTCATTATATAGACTGATTAAATAATTGCCAACACATTGATTTTAAAAAAGACAATATTTTGTCAACTGGTGACATTAATGATACACTTTATGGGATAAATAAATGCCCTTGTTAACTCTCCTTGCAACTTTCCTTTTCTTACTTGGGGAAGAAGAGTTCATGTCACCAATACTGCATTAAGGTATGGTTTTTAAAAAATATATATATTTTATTGATTTTTTACAGAGAGGAAGGGAGAGAGATAGATAGCTAGGAACATTGATGAGAGGGAAACATCGACCAGCTGCCTCTTGCACATTCCCCACCTGGGATGTACCCGCAACCAATATACATGCCCTTGACCAGAATCGAACCTGAGACCTTTCGGTCCCCAGACCGACGCTGTATCCACTGAGCCAAACCGGTTTTGGCAAAGTATGGTTTTTTCTTGTTTGTTTTGCCTAAAACTCCTTTGCTTAAGATTATCTACTTGTGGCTGCTTTGCCTATGGAGTAGTCTTTTTCTCTGTCCCACTCCACTAATAAGCTTGCTTCTACTTTAAACTCTAAAAACAAACAAAAGAAAAGATTATTTAATGTTGTTTGTTAATGGTTCATCATTAAAAATATAAACTAGAATTTTCAAGTAGTCTATGTGATTACAGAGAAACTTGCCGTTAGAATATCCCCTTCTCCCAGAAATTAAGGCAGCTCACATGGCTGTTCTCCCTCACTGGAGCTTGCCAGTTAACAAGAAATTAAAAAACTAAACATTTATGTAGGCATGTAGTTGGATTGGTCTATTTCAGGAAGCTTTGAAAATAGTGAGTTTTTGAAATTATTATTGAATTTACTGGGATGACATTGGTTAAATTATATTGGTTTTAAGAGTTTATAAAAATGTATTTGTAAAAAAAAAGTATTTGTATAGATTTCAGAGAAGAAGAGAGAGGGAGAGAGAGATAGAAACATCAATGATGAGAGAGAAACATTGATTGGCTACCTCCTGCATGTCCCTTCCTGGGGATGGTGCCCCTAATCAGACTCAAACCCGGGACCCTTCAGTCTGCAGGCTATCCATTGAACCAAACCAGTTATGGTTTGAGAGTTTTTTAAAGCATGATTTTTCTACTTGTTGTGAACATTTTCCCATAGCAATCAATGGTTTTCTACAGCAATTTACATAACCATTTATTAATGAATGTACCAACATGTATCACTCTCACTCTAATGCTGCTGCCCATAAACATTCTTACCCCTAAATCATTGCAAACATGTTTAAAACTTCTGATGCCTGTGTTACCACATAGCTGGAGTTATGCCTTGACAGCAATGTTTGTGTCTGTTTCCCATACTCAGTATCATTTTTTTGAGTAATACTGCCTGGTTTATTTATTTAACCATTTCCAATGTTATGTAGTTCTTGCCTCATCCTAATATCCTAGCATTTGATGAATAAGTCTACAAGATCTTAGCTAGATCTTTCCTTTTTCTTTTAGAGCCAAATTTCTAATCTGTTTTCAAATAGCTGCCCTCCCTTCCCAACTATCAGTTTAGCTTCTTTTAATCTCTCTTGAGGCTTGGTGTACTAACTTTCTATTGCTACTATTACAAATTCCTACAAACTTTGTGGCTTCGTAAAACAAAAATATATGAACTCCTAGCTTTGTGAGTCGAAAGTTTGGTATGGGTCTCGCTGGGCCAAAATCAAGTTGTCAGCAGCCTGCGTTCCTTTCTGGAGGCCCCAGGGGCGTGGAATCCATTCCCATGTGCATCGCTTTGATGTTTTCTTCTGCCTATTCTTAAACTTTCTGTTTTCTTTCTTTTTTTTTTTTTTTTTAATACATCTTATTGATTTTTTACAGAGAGGAAGAGAAAGGGATAGAGAGAAACATCGATGAGAGAGAATCATCGATCAGCTGCCTCTTGCACGCCCTCTACTGGAGATGTGCCCACAACCAAGGTACATGCCCTTGACTGGAATCGAACCTGGGACCTGAATTTCAGTCCACAGGCCAACGCTTTATCCACTGAGCCAAACCAGTTTCAGCTAAACTTTTTGTTTTCTGTGGGGGGTGATTTCAACAGCGATGAAGAACAGGATGAAACGTCAGTGGAGCTGGCTTTGACTGAAGCCAGGAAGCCCTCTGGATCCTGCGTTCCTCTCATAGTTCCATGTCCTTTCCAACCTCTTCACTTTATGACCAACTGATCAGAGTAGATTTGTTGTCTTTTTTTTTTTTTTTTTTTTTAAATATATTTGTATTGATTTCAGAGTGGAAGGGGCAGGGAGAGAGAGAGATAGAAACATCAATGATGAGAGAGAATCATTGATCAAGTCTGCAACCCAGGCATATATGCCCCGAGCAGGAATTGAACTATGACCTCTTGGTTCATAAGTCGAAGTTCAACCACTGAGCCATGCTGGCTGGGCTTGTTGTCATCTTTTTACTTCTCCATTGACAGCAACAGATTTGTGTAACGAAGTTCGTTGTTCAGAATCATCTTTGGTTGAGCTCCCCAGTGGAGTATTCTCAGGATCAACATCTGTGTGGTGTGAGACAAGCAGCAGCAGATAGAGAGATGCTAGATGTTACACTGAGGTATGGTTGCAGCGGAGGACCCAGCCAACTTGCAGGGTGCCTTTATTTATTTATTGTTTACTTCTTGTGCAAATCTCATAAAAAATGACAAGAAATTAAAGAACTCTTAGAAGCTTTGTTATTCCCAGGGGGGTAGCCATAATAAAAAAAATGGAGGCTCATTCAAAGTGTAATGGGCCAGGATCCAGAGGAAATACCTAAGCTTACATCTGCTAACGAAGTAGCATGGAGCAAAGCAACATTCCCCAGTGATGGCTTATAAATACGTGCTGGCTATTGTGTGCTTATTTTCAGGATGCAACGAGAACGTACCTGATGGATACTTTAGCTAAGGTACTGATGATAAATTGCTTAATTGTTATTCTGGACCTAAGAAATCCCAGCTGATTTCACTGTGGTTGTTAGTAAAAAGCAGCTCCAGAACTGGCTAGTGTGGCTCACTGGTAGAGCATCAGCTTGTGCACTGAAGGATCATGGGTTTGATTCCTGGTCAAGGGTATGTACCAGGGTTGCAGGTACATTTCCCAGCCCCATTCAGGGCTCAGGTGGGAGGCAACCAATTGATGTTTCTTTCTCACATTGATGTTTCTCTCTCTCTCTCTCTCTCTCTCTCTCTCTCTCTCTCCTCCCACCTTCCCTTCTTCCCTCCCTCCCTTCCATTCTTTCTAAAAATCAATGGGAAAAATATCCTGGGGTGAGGATTAACAACAGCAAACCACAACCCCCCTCCCAAACACCTCAGAACAGGTCCAAAATGTCCTTTATTAAAAAACAACCAAAACGTCACTGTTCCAAATTGATGTTGAGAAAAACCAGAAAGAAAAAAATGAATTATAAATCTAAATTTGAGAATAAATACTCTCCAAGACTCTTGAACATCCATAGTCTGAGAATTGCTATTAGCCTTGATGACAATGAGATCAACTCCTGGGATTTGCTCCTGCCATATTGTAAGCTTACAATTCTAAGTATTACAAAGGACTCATTTTACGCATCCAGCTTTATCATTAATAGGTATATGCAATATTTCCCAAATAGCCACCCAATCAGACTGCATGACTGGGAACCGGAGATTTAGTCTTTTGAAAGAGACTTAAACTGAAGATGTGTTCTCTAGCAGTGAATGATCTTTGGAAGAAGACTACGTAAAACACCAAGACCTTCAGAGCAAGCCAATGATGACATGAAATAGATAGCTTCCACTCAAGATAACAAAGCAAGACAGATTTTTTAGATATCTTTCCCCTCCTTTTCATTTTGCTCCATTTATCCTTTTATTTTGGCGCCCCCTAGAGGCCAACCAACCAAAAAGTTCCTTGGTTCTTGCATATATCTACACATTTTATCCTAATCCTCTGTAGCATTTCTCTGAATTTAAGAAAGTGAAAATTCTCGCCGAAACCGGTTTGGCTCAGCGGTAGAGTGTCGGTCTGAGGGCTGAAAGGTCCCAGGTTCGATTCCGGTCAAGGGCATGTACATTGGTTGCGGGCACATCCCCGGTAGGGGGTGTGCAAGAGGCAGCTGGTGGATGTTTCTCTCTCATCGATGTTTCTAGCTCTGTATCTCTCTCCCTTCCTCTCTGTAAAAAATCAATAAAATAAAATTTAAAAAAAGAAAGTGAAAATTCTCTTATGTGTTTTACTCAGGCTATAGCTATTGTTCTTAGTCTGAGTAATGATATGTCATCCTCTACCTGATTTAACTAACAAAAAATTGATAGCTGTTCCTTTAAAAACTTTTTTAAAAGGTGACTTTTTCTGCCTTGTTGTGTGTTGCTCAGCAGTTAGAGCATGGGCCTGTGCACAGAAGGATCCCAGTCAAAGTATGCACCTGGATTGCAGGGTTTGCAGGAGGCAACTAATCCATGGTTGTTACCCCACCCCCTTTCTCTCTCTCCGTCCCTCCCTCCCTTCCACTTTAGTATATTAATAACCCATGGAAACAGACAAAGGTGCAGTGAAAGTCTGGGGAAGCAGGATGGAGGGAACCAATGGGGGAAAAAAGGGAACATCAATAAAGATAAATTATAAACTGATGAACCAAGAGATAGATATAGAGACAGTAAAGCAACAAGCAGACTGTCAAATTACAGCGGGGACGGTAGGGAGATATGGGGGAGATAAGAGATCAACCGAAGGACTTGTATAATGCATATAAGTACAACCAAAGGACACAAAATTCTGGGGAGGGAGGGCATGTATGGGAGTGGAGGGGGGCAATGGTAAGTTATGTATACATATAATAATTTAATAAAAAAATAAAAAAGTGAAAAAAAGTAAAAAAAAAAAAGATAAATTAAAAAGGCAACTCCAAACAAACAAAAAAAGATAAAAAACAAACAAGCAACTAAATAAGTAAATAAATAAAGTGGAAAAAATATTCTCGATGAGGATTAACAAAACAAAACAAAAAAGGTAGACTTTCTATAGATCTATTCTGGAATTTGAATTTTCTCACAATATTAATCCTAACCTTTAGTTCTACCAAAACTGGACATTGACTCCAAATAAAAAAACACTTATGCTCACATATGAAGTAAGCTTACAGGAATAGAAACAAATATTGAGGCTATCCTTGCCGTATTAATCTGCTATCTACAGTGACTCCCCAGCCTCTGCTCAAACCTATGCTAAGGGACTAATAATTGTCCCACTTTCATTGTGTTTAATGATACTTATTTTCCAATTTTGTTTGTGCAACACTAAGGCACTACTCTTAATGCAGACACCAGGCTTCCACCTGATTATTACAGAAACCTATCTTTTTAAAAGATTTTAACCATTGCCAAGGCAGTTGAGATGGGAGGGAAAGTTTTGCTCAGCCATTGTTGAGAAAGGTGTGAAGGGCATTGATTGAAGTTTGAATTTGTAGCCTAATCCTGTCTCAGGCCTTCTAGGCATATATTTGAGACATGTCTCCTAAATGTAAGAGAGTGTTCTTTGGACAAAGATATCCAATAAAATAAGAGACTCAATGTGCAAGGTCTTTGATGTGCTGTCCTCTTCCCTTTGGATAACTCTCAGGGCCCAGCAGGGGCTCTGGGCAGGCCCAGGGTTGACATCTGGGGAGCAGGGGTGTGCCCCTTGTGCAACTCCTGGAGACAGGCCAGAAAAGGACTATGAAACAGAAAAGACAGCTTCTTCACCAACTACTTCTCTCAGACCCGGAGACTGGTCAGGCTGCTCTGAGTTGAAAACGGGGGCTTCTAGAAAAGAAGGGACCCACTTAAGATCCTCAGGAGCCCCCTATACCGTAAAACACAGGCAAGAGAGAGAAGAAAGGCATGGGGAGGGGTGTGTCTAGATGGAGACAGAAAGTGGTCCGACCCCAACTGCCTGGGGAAGCAGGCAGCCTGGTGAACATGGGTACCCAAGCATTGCCCCCGACCGACTGCCAGAAGTTTGGGGGTGGGACTGGGAAGGGTTTTTCTTTTTCTTTCTTTCTTTCTTTCTTTCTTTCTTTCTTTCTTTCTTTCTTTCTTTCTTTTTTTTTTTTTTTCTGGAGCAACAGATCCTGAGGTTCCCTCAAGCCATGAACAAATTGATTAGTAAGGCTTGCTAAATCTCCGTTCTAGAACTTCCCTGAACGCCAAATGCACATTTGGATCTCTTTACCCAAGCTACACGTGTCCCCACTTGAACTCTTCTCTCCAGCCTTCTCCCGCAGCCAGCATCTCACAATGAGCTATTATAGCCTTCCAGGTGCGAGAAGATGGTGACTTAAGACTACAGTGCAGGGCTGTGGTGAAAGTGCTACGAAATGTTGGAATTTGAAATGTAGTTTTGAAGCCAGCAAAATGTGTTAATTTCATGGGTTTTGGCCAGTTATTAAACAGAAGTTAGACGAGTGCCCCCTGCATGGCACGGTGTAAGAAGCCCAAGATTATAGTTCCAGTGACATGTCCCTGCTCTGAAATAGTTTCTTTTCTAAAATATATTTTACTGATTTTTTTACAGAGAAGAAGAGAGAAGAGGGATAGGATAGAGAGTTAGAAACATCGATGAGTGAGAATCGTCTATCAGCTGCCTCTCTCACACCCCTACTGGGGATGTGCCTGCAACCAAGGTACATACCCTTGACCGGAATCGAATCCGAGACCTTTCAGTCCGCAGGCTGACGCTCTATCCACTGAGCCAAAACAGTTTCGGCTGCTCTGAAATAGTTTCAATTGTGGCACCTGACTTTGGGCCCAAGTGAAGACTTTTGAGGTGATGCTGGGGTGGGGTGGGGTGGGGGTGGGGGAAATCTGGGCAGGGGCTGTGTGCCCGGGGAGCTCGGCTGGCATTACTAGTTGAGAACATAGATGAAACTGCCTGGGGGAGAGCAAGAAGTGTCGGGGGGGGGGGGTGGTGGAGACGGGAAGAGAAGGGGAAAGGCTGATGATGGAATGTGTGGGAACACTGACAGTCAAATGATGAAAAAAAAATGAGGAGATTAAAAAAAATTAATAAAGATGGTGGAGCCAGAAAGGTAGGAGGCAAACTGAGAAGCAGTTTTAAGAGTGGTTGTAGGCAGCGCATGCGGAGGTCCCCGATCTGTCTATTGCTTCAACAGTGTTTGGATGGAATGGACCCAGGGACGCCCGTTCTTCCAGCCTCCGGCCACTCTCCTGCGTCTCATCCAGCCAACACCGTTTTTTTTTTTTCTACCTTAACTCCTCATTGCTGAACAACCATGAGCTCCCAAATTCGTCAGAATTATTCCACCGAGGTGGAGGCTGAACCGCCTGGCCAGCCTGCACCTGGGGCCCCACACCTACCTCTCTCCGGGCTTGTTTCCACCGCAACAATGTGGCTCTGGAGGGAGAAGAAGCACGAGGGCGAGGAGCGTCTCTTAAAGTTGCAAAACAAGCGAGGCGGCCGAATTCTCTCCCAGGACGTGCAGAAACCTTCCCAAGATGACTGGGCCAAAACTCAGGACCCAAGGCAGCTGCCCTGACTCCGGAGAGGAGCCTGAGCCAGGCCCTTCTGGAGCTGCAGGCCCTGGGTTCTACTGCGCAGGCCCTCAGCTCTGACTTCCGGGAGAACCACTTCCTGGGGGAGCAGGTGAAATTCACCAAGAAGATGGGCCACACCTGGCTCACCCCGCAGGCTGGCCTGCCCCCATGCTGGGCTGGGCGAGTGTCTCTTCGAAAGGCTCACCCTCAAGCACGACTAGGAGCCTTTGGGGCCCAGAAACTTTTCAGAATCCCCCCCACCCCCCTCACATCCCCTTGGTGTCTCTGGCTTTTACCTGAGCCTCTTCCTGAAACTACCAGCCATTCCTTTAACCACCCTGGAGCCCTCTCCCCTGCACCGGACCAAATGAACAATAAAGCTTTTTGCAGAAAAAAAGAAAAGAAAAAAAAAAAAAAAAGAGTGGTTGTAGTGTCCACCATCTCAGAAAGGCCAGAAGGGATGCTGATGGCGTGTGTTCACTGAATCAATTTCTAGAAGCTTGGGGTGAACTCGGGGCGGTTGTTCTGAGGTCTTGGAGAGGCCCGGGTCTGACCGCCACGTGCTGATTAGGGGGTGGGTGCTGTGAAACGGAAAGCCCTTGTGTAATTTATCTCACTCGCAGTTTGGTTCTAATGGTGAGAGGAGAGTGGAACACAGGGGACAGTAAATTCTCAAGCATCACTGGTAACACGGGAGAAGCTTACTCACGTTTGTGAGGAAAAAGAGTGAGAGCGAGATGCTGGAGATATGGGGAAGGAGAGGGTAATGGACAACCTTGGGGATCCAGAGCAGAACAGTCTTCCCTTTTTTTCTCCCTAAATATATCTTTTATTGACTTTAGAGAGGAAGGGAGAAGGAGAGAGAGAGAGAGAAACATCAATGATGTTAAAGAATCATCCATCGGCTGCCTCCTGCACGCCCCCTACTGGGGACCAAGCCTGACACCCAGGTATGTGCCCTGACCAGGAATCGAACTTTGAGCTCCTGGTTCATAGGTCGATGCTCAACCACTGAACCATGCAGAACAGCAGAACCGTCTTCCGTTAAAGCCAAGGAGTTCCCATCCCTTGTGGCAGATGGTCCCATCACAAGCCGCGGTGGGATCTGTGGTAACGGGAGGCGGTGTTGCAGCATCACCCAGAGGGCTCAGCTGAGGGGCTTCGGAGATGCTCAAAAGCGTCTATAATCTGTAACGTGTGTGGTGTGATGTCATCATTACTCTCATGATGGCAAGTGGCACGCTGAGCTGTAGCCAATGGAAAGAAAAGGGTGACTCCCTAGTTAGCTGGGGTCATAGGCATGGTGGGGCTGACAATCCAGGAAGTCACAGCAGTGTAGGCAAAGGGGAAGGAAAGGAAGAAGCAGCAATGGATGGAGAGATGAGCATTACTAATGATAAGAAAAAAAGCGTATTGGTGAAAAGGTGAAAAGGGAGGTGTAGGTTGTGACAATGTATGGGAAGGTTGCTGGGACCTGCATGTCTATCCTAGAGCATGCTGATGTAAACTGGTCAACAAAATTATGATAGAAACTAGAGGCCCGAGGCACAAAATTCGTGCAAGAGTAGGCCTTCTTTCCCCGGACACCCAGGCTTCCTCTAACTGCCGGCAGGCACCCAGGACCTGGGCTTCCCTTGCAGCCCCAGCTTTGTCTGGAAGGATGGAAGGACATCGGGAGGACGTCTGGTCTAGTTAACATATTGTGCTTTTATTATTACAGATGAAGTGCCTCATGTGAATGGGCAAAGAGGAGTATATCATTCCACGTGCCTTTGGATTTTCCATTTATTTATTTGAATAAAAAAAAGTTCCATTCATCAGTTTTGTGGTGATTTCCAGGGTGGTGCATAAAACCTATGGTTTAAACATAATGTGTCTGATGAATTTCTGCTTTGAAATGTAGTAAAAACGTCAGTAATTTGGAATTAGGTAGGCTTGAGATGAATTGCTCATTGTAATTAGTGGAAATTAAAAAATTTAAAGAAATGATTTATACTGTACTAGATTCTGGAGGCAGTTACAGCCAGTCTAATAAAACTGGTCACTTCAAGGTCTGGGAGCCTGTATTTATCAATGGTTAGGGCAGAATGACTGTCCTAAGTATATCTTGCTTTTAAGTGGTGGGGATGAGAAGTACTGCTAAAGTAGTTCAAAGGCCTTTGGAAGCGGTTTACATTTTTGCATCGGTCAAGCAGCATGTCCCATGCCGTTTTATTTTCACTGGTTTCTCCGGGAGGCGGTAGAATAGGCACAGACCTTTTTGACCTCATTTAGAGCCACGATGGGAAGGCCCCTCCTGTTATCCTCTTTCTTCTTCCTACTGTCTAGCACGCCTCTGTTAGGGCTGTTGTTGCTATGTATTCCAGGGCTCTAACTTCCTGAGCCTCCGCTAAAATCATTTCCCTGGAATTAACCACGTTCACGTAGTACAAAATCACTAGTGGAACAGAAAAAAAATGGGGTTTTTTTTTTTTAGGAAAGAAGAGATTCCTTTTGGAGCAGAAGCCCTCCCCTGGTAAGGCAGAGCTGGGGAGGTGCTAAGAATGGTAATTGTGAGTAGCCAGGGGCTGGGGCACTTGGGCACTGCCTGGCCACCACTTCCTGTCACTTGCTGAACAAACCTTTTTATTATAGTTAACGCAAAGCCCACACGCACTGGTATCTGAGTTTTAATATATCAAACAATAAATAAATAAAATCAATGGCAAGTTATTTTTTTAATAAAACCCCCCAAAATATTTTCAAGCCTCTTTCCCTCCCAAATTACCAATGATGTCTTCAGCCAAAATGTAAAAATATAATTTTTGTATTTAAACCCCAAATTTGTGTATGGTCAGTTTGGTTTACTGGGACCAGTCAGGTCGGAACCCACCAGTTAGTTCTAGAGAAAGACAATCACATTAGTTGTTTATAGACATCTTTTTAATGTTTTACTTTAAAACAAATAATCCCAGTAAAAGAGAGCAAAGGAAATTACATTTTAATGGTAGCTTGAAATGGATATGGTATTCCTGATTTATTTGTTTTCAGGAAACAGACAATTGCATTGCCGTACATGACTTTAGAACTGCTCACGTAAATGCACGTACTTGTATTAAATTAAGTTTCTCTTACAAAAACACAACCAAGTCATTTTAAGGCAAAAAAAAAAAAAAATCAGTTTCTGGGGAGATAAGGGACTATTTTGGTATTTTCGGAAGTGACCCATTAATTTAGTTGCTTGTGTGTCCATATTTCTTACAGATTGGCTCTGCAAATGGGCAAGAGAATTAGTCACTGTGCCTGGTATCCTCCTCTCTCTTAGACTTGTTTTACCTGCGGATCAAGAACTTTCAGAATCACGGAGTCAACGTGAGGTGAGAAAGGCACACTTGAGCAGGAGATAATGACTAAAAAACTCAATGAAGTGTCTTCCTTTAAACAAAACTTGCAATCTACATACATTAATTTAGTTGAACACAATGCAGACATTTAGATCAGACACAGAACATCTTTTAGTTAACCTCATATGAGGGATGTTTGCAATGAAGTATAAGCTTGATCAGCCCTGCATGTTGAAGAAGGCAGACAGACTGGAGCTGAGAAAGCATGTGGTTACTCAGTGCTCAGCGGAACTGTGCTTCTAGACACCATTTGGGCTTGGCCAATGGGACTCTGCTAGGTATAAATGGGAGACCCCTCCGAACTCCCCAGAGAGACACACAACAGACAGACCCTACATTTTCCACACAACTATCTTTGAACATCCAAAAAAAATTTTTTTTGTGCTAGAGTTAAGATAGACACAATATGGTCATGGCTTCAATGTATAAAAGTTTCTCACAACATGGTTCATTGCATTTTGCTAGGATTAAGACCTCAGTGATGTTTGTAGGTTTTATTTCTGAATCCTCTATCTTCAGTGATTGCTGGATGAACTGTGCTGTGTTTGAAGCCCAAAAAGAAGCCCAAGGAGGGGTCCTCAATACATTCAGAATTCCTGCTGCCAGTGGGGTTTGACTCAGGACAGAGTCTGTCCAGGAATCAGTGCTACCTGAAAGTTGCCTCCTCTCTCTTCCTCTGAGTGTATGGAGATGTCTGGCTTTAGGTCAGTGGAGGGGTGTGTGTGCGTGTGCATGTGTGTGTGCGCGTGCGTGAATTTGTGTGTGTGCAACCTCCTCCAGAGGGTGTATCACAACTTCAGGTTGAGTAGAGACATGGGTAGATGAACAATTGCATTGGATAATTGGCTAAGATGTTTCAAAAATGAAAATAATTCCTTTAAAAATTTGGCAAAACCCTTTTAGCTGGAGTGTAAAATTAGACTCTACCTTCGGTGTGTCTCCGGGGGCCGAGAAGATTCTGAACGATACACTCCAGAGGAATGTGCTAGAACTCGGGCAGGCGAGAAGAGGAAGGTTTCAAAATGTCGGTGTCTACCAACAGGGACAAGGATTTAGAAGGTTGGGGAGCACATTGTAGGGGGAGTGGAGACGTGGTTTCTTTGGGGTTGGAGGCTGGATAAGGCCTAGTAAAATTCAGAAGCAAAACAGTGGCCGAGAACTGACAAGCAGTTAATGGAGAAGAAAAGTAAGGAGAGAGTCAGGGGTGGAGAAAGCAGGTTGTGAGAGAGAACTGGGAAGGGCCGGGGGATTTCAGGACCTCCTCCTGCTTTTGGCTACCCAGTCGCTATCCCTGCTCATTCTTCCAGCTGCTGGAGTTTTTCAGCAGGGGGTTTGGGGTGCGAAGGTGTTGGGAGGGGAGACCTTTAAAAACGTCCTTTGTGGCTGGAGTTGACGTGAATTGAGTGCTCTCTTGCTTCTCCTTGCCTTTCGAAGGCCATTCCCTTGGCTGAAGTTCTGTGGGTCTGAGCTTGGTAGACTGGTTTCTAACAAGCTGTCAGCATTGCTTGCTTTCCAGTAAATACAGGTTTCATTTTATTTCTCTTGGGCTTTTTGTGGTCCTGTCATATGATGAAGTGTTTTGATTTGCAGACCCTGCCAGTATACTACCTGGCTTTTCTAACTGTTAGTGCTTATACCAGGAAATGGAGCCAATCATTTCAGATTTGGGACAACATTCTTGGGGACAATGGAAAATATTCACTATGGTATAAGAAGGAAAGGAGGTTTCGTTTCAGCCTTTCATATGTAAAATGTACTACATAATGGCAAAACACATTCAGGGCATATAAAAAATAAATACCTTGCAAAATTTCTCTGTTTATATATAAGATGTTTAGGTAGTTGAATTTCTTAGTAGTACTCATTTTCTAAAAAAAAAAAAAATTGAGTTCTTTTATTTTGGTTTGTTTTGCTCCCTCTCTCTGCCCTTGGAGGGGACGTCACTTTCTTGAACTTCCCTGACTTCCCGGTGTTGTGTCTGGGTTCTCAGGCCTTCCCCATCACAGTTTCCCGCCATGTCGCAGTCCCTGGGACCCTGCCTGTGAACCAGCTTAGCGGGAGCGGCTTCTCACACCTCCCCTTTCTGTGGCCAGCGTTGGCAAGGCTGGGCAGGCGCCATTGCAGAGAGCTCAGCCCAGCCACACTGACCATCCTACTGATGAGCATTTCCGTTGTGTGGGTAGAAGATGACAAACTTATAAAGTTGATTCCCGCCATTAGAGGAATATGTTTCCATAACGTCAAATGTGTCAAACACTCAGTCTATTTGCCCCACTGGCCCTGAATTCCATGATTTGTACATTTTCCCATCGAAGAACATTCTCATCATAAAGACAACATGAAAATGATGTGCAAAATTGCTTGCCACAGCAGTCAATCACCGAAAGCACACATACTGACATTCAAATTACATGAATAATAATATGACTGAATAAGGAATGGGTTGGCAACTATATATCTTGAAAGAAGCAGCCATTTCTACTGTTCCCGAATTCTGCTTTACTTGGTACCTTGTTAGCAGCTGTGGACGAGTGCCATTGCCTTTAAATATACATTATGGCCCAATTTTGAAAATATAGTTTGCATTTAATCGCAAAGCAGAAATGGCTGAAATTTGAAGGTGTTTCCTCCCAATAATTTCAAAACAGAGAGTCAGAATCCTCTAAATGACCTAATTTTCATACACCCCCCAGCGCTAGCAGTGCTTGGTTTCTCAGGATTATTAACTCAAGGTACGTTACTAAATGAGCGGGTTAATGCTGATGTACCTCAGAATTTCAGCCATCCCTAAACATGCATTTTCATGCAATTAGAAGATAATGGGCTTATCCACTGCCTTTCGTGTTCTTCCTGATTCTTGCAGACTCAACTTTAGGAGGGCTTTCGAAATAGTTCATGCAATGATATGTATGGCTAAAGGAACCGCTATGCCTAGAAAGGAGAAGACGGACTTATTTCAGTTTGACGTGAGGCAGGCTGAGGGCATCTGTACTCTCTCCGGCCTTACAAATGCTCTGAGATGATCGAGACCTTCCAGTCCTCAGTGAGTCTGACACCAAAGCAGTTTCCCTGGCAGGCTGCTGCGGCGTGGTGTCAAAAGTGTCTGTCTCCATCTCTTCCGAACCTACCTCTTCATCAGTTATAAACAATTTGGATTCCCTCCATTTGGGGTAAAAATCTTGGCTGCCTCTGGAGCCACTTGACTCACTCCCTGAAAGCTGGATATTCAGCTCCTCTGTGGACCTGATCAGGTTTTGTACAGACAGAGATTTGCCCAGGTCCTTGGGCGCCACCGGGTGGACGGACAACAGAGTTTCTCCTCCCAGGTCAAAGCTCTTCCTCAGGGAACGGTCCTTGGTCAGAGTTGACGGTGCAACCTGAACGTTTTCCTTGGAGGCAACAAGGCAGGCGGTGACATCAGGGATGCTCTCCTGTAAGCCCGTGGGGTTCGGGTGCAGGGTCTCTGGCCTGGGCGGGTGCTTGATGGCCGGAAGAGGAGGCGGGATCTGCAAAGTGGTTGGGGCTGCCGGCTTCGGGGCCGCGGTTATTTGGTTTGCAATGTTGTTGGTGGCCGCCACCGAGGAGCCGTCGCTTTGACTCAGCGGCACCTGTGTTGCTTGGCTGTGCATAGTGGGGCTGAGCGCGTAGAAAGTCTGAGCACTGAACTCGTTCGGCGTCAGGATGAACTGCAGGCCTCGGGAGATGTTGGCACTGGCCGACCTGGTGAGGCAGCCGCTGTTCTGGGCGGAGCTGGACAGGTCCTTGCTGTCCCCGGGGCTTTGATAGTCAGATGTCTGTTCACATTCAAATGGTGGGATCTGGAACGAGGCCAGGGTGAGGGCTGAGGCGGAGCCTTTCCGGAGGACCTGCTGATAGATGTCCAGCAGGCAGTCCAGCTTGGACTCAATGGACTGTACCTGAAGACGGGGGGAATGGTTACAAATGAGTATAGCTGTTACTAAGAAAGGGCTTCACCTTTAGAATTAAAAAAACAAAACCAAAAACCAAAAACCAAAAAAAACCATTGTGTGCCAATACAGTAAAATATAGTTTAAGGATAATGCAGACCTGATATTTATTGCTATTTAATTTAATTAAAATTTTTTTTTGATTTAGTACCATTTTAGAACGTCATGTCTAGCAGTGCTGAGGCCAAGGGAAGACTTAGGTGGGGGATGCTCTGGCCTCTTTGTAATCTTCGACGGCATCCGCCTCCCTCAGTTCTTTAAAGCGGACAATTGATACTCCCCAACCCATATAGGCCCTGCACAAATGCAACTTCAAGACTGCCCAGCCCAATCATGTTGCCTTTCCCAAGCCTCTTCTGTGAAAACATTCTGGAACTCTTCTGCAGTATAGTAAGGAACTTATTCTATAATAAAATTAAGACCTTAAACAGCAATCTAAGTGATTCTGAATTGAAAAATAAACACACCGAATGCTTCAGAATTAATACCTGAAATATTTATAATTAAATTGGGGTAGCAATTTGATTTCTGGAAAATGGTCTTTGTAGTGATAATTATTTCTTTTCTTTTCTTTTTTCTTTCTTTTCTTTTCTTTTTTCTTTTTCTTTTTTTTTTTTTTTACAGAGTGGCCTAAACGAGAGACAATAAGAATAACCAAAACACAAATAAAAATTAGATACTTTTTAAAATCTTAGTGTTGAAAATCTACAATTGCTTCCTGGGTGATGAGGTGAGATTTTTCTATTCCTTATATGGAAGTCCAAGAGTTTAGAGAATTCTGTCTATGCACAAGGAAATTTCACTTCATTTGCTCTTTCTTGATTTACCTTTCAAAATATGTTAATCACTAAAATACATCCAATTGCCAAATCCAGTTTTGATTAAAAAAATTCTGGCTAAGATTTTAACCAATATCATTCAGTTGTACCTGTTTTTCAACCTTGACCACGCGGCCGAGCATACTGAGGTCATCTGTGGTTTCATGTTCTGCCGGTATTTTCTCTCGGCTCTTCTTATCTGATGTGATTTGCCCTTTTCCAAGAATTTGATCAACACTAGCAGAGAAAGAGGACATCTGATTATGAGTACTGAAAATGGAGGTTGCCCTAGGCCAGAATGAAGTGTTTTGAGAAGAAAAATTCAATACAATTATCTTTTCTTTATGTAAGGCGAAATGAAAATGAACTTGTTCCAGTTGATGTGCTTTATTTTCTTACCATGAGAATTACACAAAAGATTAATTTTCTTAATACTCTGGTCCATAATGAAATCACTTAAGGGTGATCTTCTGGAGACAAAATTGCCTTAAACTACAAATCACAGAGCAACCTAAACGAGGTCACTTGTCTGTTTCCATCTTTGACCAAGTATTTCCAAAATTAACTACTTAAATGATAACAAAACCATAATTATGATGACTTCACATTAATAAATTACTCAATGAACATTTATTACTCATATGATATGTGAAAGATAAGCAGATAAAAAAGCTATTGGAATTCTAGTTGAAAAATATACTCTACATGAGCTAGACACTCTAGATTAGTTCTGAAAATTTGGTAGCAGTTAAATTTGATTAAAAAAAATCACCCTATAAGAGTCCCAGATAGTTCTATTAAAGGACTAGGCAAAGATTGTCACATGACCACAGGAGGAGTTAAAACCATTTCCAAGGAGACTTGATCAGCCTAACTGGGAACTGCAGTACTTTCTTACTTTGTATGTTTTAGAACTGAATTCCCAGGAGGACCGTCTCAACTTCCTGGTTTACTTTGTCTGCATAGAAATACAGGCAGCGCCTACCTTCTGTCACGACACCTAATCTATTAAACTCTAAGCTCAAAAGAATGGGGTCATTATTTTATTAATATCTGGATGCCCACAGCACGTGGCACACATTACACGCTCAATAATTATCTGCTAAAAGAATGAATGAACAAGTTGTAAATTCCATTTGTTTTTGGAACTGATCAACAGGTGTTTTACTAAGGGTCTAGTTTAAATCCCTTACTCTGGGCTAAGTGCACTGTGGGTATATAAGCCAATGTTTCAGACTCACCAGACTAATCACAAATGCTGGTAATTTGTGCCTAAGAGTGAAGCAAAATCCTTAAAAAACAGAATTGACTAAATATATTGCCTTCCAGATAACACAATTAAACACATAGTTGGGATAACATGTTGAACTAATTTCTTTTAATCACTCAATAAGATGCTCGCTGGAAAAACAGTGTGTATCTAGTATTTACAGGACATGAAGAAAGGGTAGGGCCCAGTCTTATCACAAGAACGAACTTGCAACCAGGAAACAGTACAAGAGCCAGCCAGTCATTCTTCAGTCTGGACTCTGGCAAAGTATACTGAGATCCCGAGTACTTTTATTCTCATAGTGGGCTTTATTTATTTATTTTTTTTGTAATCCTTACCCAAGGATATTTCCCCCCCCATTGATTTTTAGAGAGAGTGGAAGGGAGAGGGAGAGACAGAGAGAAACATTGACCTGAGAAAGACACATCGATTGGTTGTCTTCTGCACACACCCCAACCAGGGCCGGGAAACCTGCAACCAAGGTATGTGCTCTTGACTGGAATTGAACACAGGATCCTTCAATCTGTGGGCCTATACTCTATCCACTGAGCCAAACTGGCTAGGGCTCCATGGTGGACTTTAAATGCTTTGGGAGGTCAGAGTAGGGAAAGGTATTTTTGTGGGCTGTATAGTCAGTTAAAGTTTAAAGAAAGAGGAAAACTAGTTTATTCCTGAAGGATGCTTAGGCTTTAGACAATAACAAAACAACAGCAGCAGCAATGATAATTCAGATGGCATGAGAACAGCCATTAACATTTATTGAGCACTAATTTACTGTGTGTTAATTAATTTGATCCTCATGACAATCCTAAAAGGCAAGCACTAACATTATCCCCATTTTCTTTTTTGTTAATCCTCACTCGATACTTTTTCATTGATTTTTTAGACAGAGTGGAAGGGAGGGGGAGAGAGAAAGAGAGAAACATCAATGTGAGAGAGACACATCCATTGGTTGCCTTCAGCATGCACCCTGATCAGCGCTGGGGATTGAGCCTGCAACCAAGGTACATGCCCTTGACTGGAATCGAATCTGGGGTCTTTTACTAGTCCTTGAGCCAATGCTCTATCCACTGAGTCAAATTGTCTAGGGCAATCCTTATTATAAAAAATATGTTTTTATTGATTTCTAAGAGAGGAAGAAAGAGGGAAAGACAGATAGAAATATTAATGAGAGAGAATAATTGATTGGCTGCCTCCCTCATGTCTCCTACTGGGGACCAAGCCTGAAACCCGGGCATGTGCTCTGAGGGGAATTGAACGGGCAACCTCCTAGTGCATGGGTCGATGCTCAACCACTGAGGCACATTATCCCCTTTTTTATAGATGATAAAACTGAGACACTGTATCATTGAAGGCTTTTAATACCTGATTTACATCCTTAAATAAAATCTATGCTCAAAGCAAGGCCCAGTTTCCCACTAAAAATGAATTAGAACTATGGAATTTAAGAGCTTTCTCTTCTACAGAGTTCCTCCCGGATAGTTTCTGTGCCTTTCCTTTACAGCAATAACATTTTCATTGCTCACCGTGTTTGAAGGCTCTTAATTCTACACAACATGTCCAGGTGACCAGCAGAATATTGTTCAATTACATCTTTCACATCATATGGGCGTAATGTTTCTTTAAACTTCCGTTTTGCAACATGAAATTTCATTATTCTGTAAGAGCAACAAATCACACATTGTAAAGTAAGTTACAAAAATAGCATACAAGTAAAATGTAAGAAACTCTGGGAGGAAAAAGTCATGCGCCAAATTATTTTAGACTCCTATGAAAATGCAATATGAAAGCCTGAGATTACAGTGGATAATTTCAGAATGTCTCATATGGGGCAAACCACTTTTAGTAGAAAACACACACTAAAAAGAGATTGTTTCTGAAGTGTTGCACCTTTTTATTGTACCTTTTTAATGTTCATTGAAACCCTGATTTAAAATTAAGGTAAAAAATGCAATTCTCCCTTTTCTATGTGATCCCCAGAAGTCCAAGATATAGCACCCACTGATTGCATCCCTTATGAAAAATAAAAATGGTTAAAATGTTCTTTTTATGTAATGATATTCATTTAAAAAGTATATTTTAATTCATTTCAGAGAGGAAGGGAAAGGGAGAGAGAGATAGAAACATCAATAATGAGAGAGGATCATTGATTAGCTACCTTCTGCACACCCCCTACTGGGGAAGTAGCCCACAACCTGAGCATGTGCCCCAACAGGGAATTGAATTTGTGGCCTCTTGGTGTATCGGACGATGCTCAACCAACTGAACCACACTGGTCAGGGCATGAGATTTTTTTATTTTATTACTATGCCTCCCCCATGTTTTAAAACAATATTTTATCAATGCATTCCAAGATGCCATAAATAGCTAAGCTGCCTAAGATAACCAGTGCTTGCATAAATTGGTATAATTCCTGAAGAAAGCAAAGAAACAATGGTTGAATGAGTCTGTGCAGCAGTAGTGCAGGTAAATGTTCGTGTTTTTTCAACTATTAAGTGGTTCATAGACTCCCATTATCACATTTAGGCCAGGAATCAATCCATGAGGCTCTATGAACCAAAATTTATTCTCCCTTGGTGGAAAGAGGGAAGATTAGGAACAAATGAGTTTAAACAGAAAATCCTCATTACCTATCCATCCTAATAGCCAACCGCAAGGAATCCAAATTACTTTATTGGTTAAAAAGCTCCCAACTCTCTTGTAATTGTATTAACTTCAAATTAATTGTACCCTAATTAATCCTGAATCATTTATATATTATACATATTGTTGTCTTAAATTCAGGTTTAACTGACATACTATATTAGTTTCAGGTGTGTAACAGAATGATTTGACATTTAAATATACTGTTTTACAAAATTATCGCCACAGTGAGTCCCCTTACATAATATCCATAAGAATATGGACATCCAAGAATGTCCATTAATATTCTTTCTCTGCCTACCATATCTTCTCCACCAATCTCTTCTTTAGTTAGGATAGGTTTTTGTTCGCAAAGACATTTAAACAACGTGATCAGCAGAAAGTAAAGAAAATCTGTTTTTAATGTAACCTCTTAGTATTTAGCTTTGGTTCACAAATGTGTTTACCAGCATTTAGGTTTGATTGGGCCTCAGCTATGGTAAGAATATTTATACCATGGAAATCAGCCAACACCACAAACCAGGCATTGATTGAAGCATTTACCAGGGTATCACTGAGTGTATAAGCCATCTCACCTAGCAAGACTGGTGTTTTCTATGACGGAGATCAAATAGATTTTCTGGCTTTGTCGTGGGTTGAAAAGAAAAACATTAAAGAGGTCTGAGGTGAGATATGAGAATTCTAAATTTATTTTATAAATGTGGAGGAAATGTTCAAAAGCATAAGTATATTTGAAATCAATAATTGATAGAAAGGATAATGACAGTCATTTTGCCTTTTCTGAGAGCAGACCAAGTATGTCCTAATAGCTCTCAAAGCTGTCCCCTCCTTTCCATCTGCACTACTGCAGGCTTAGAAAGAATAACCCTTTCAAATGCTAAGATGACCATATTACACGCCCCCCCCCCCCCCCCCCCCGCGCCTTTATTGGTTTTCCATGCCTGTTGGGTAAACATCACATTCCTTAGCGCATCCTATAAGACTGTTTTTGGACACCTCTGTTTATCTTTTCGCATCATCTACTCTCACTTCCTCCTTGGAACTTGAGGTTCCAGCAACAATAAGATATTTGTAGGTTCACGAAAACACCATTAATTCAAATATATACATCAATTATTTGCATATGCTATTTCTTCTTTCTGAAATCCTCCGATATCTTTGACTCAGTTCTAACATCACTTTTTAATGGAAATTTCTATAATTTTCCCAAAGCAGTTCATCAGTTGCCTGTTAAACTCTATTTTAGTATGTAACACAACACATTATAATTACTTACTAGTATTTGTTTACTAGAAGCCCAGTGCATGGATTTGTGCACCAGTGGGGTTCCTTGGCCTGGCCTGCAGGGATGAGCTGAAACCAGCTCTCTGACATCCCCCAAGGGGTCCTGGTTTGCGAGAGGGCACAAGCCAGGCCAAGGGACCCCACCAGTGCACAATCGGGGCCAGGGAGGGACCATGGGAGGGCTCCAGGTTGTGTCTGGCCCAGTCAGGATCATCCAGACCCCAGCAGCAAGCTAATCCATCAGTTGGAGCATCTGCCCCCTGGTGGTCAGTGTGCGTCACCTAGCATATTAGGGTTTTATTATATGGGATAGATCAGCCTCCTCCACCAGATTCTATGAGGTCCTGGAATGCAGGGCTGTGTTTCTCCACTGTAAAACAGTACTTGTAAAACAAAACTGTAAAACAGTTTAATGGGCAGGAGAAGTTTGTTTGCCTAGAATCTCTTCGACAAGGCTCAGTGGGCAACTCAAGAGGGAAGAGGGTAATGGATGGAGCGAGCTCCTGCCTTTTCTCTCCAGGTGCTCATCTCTAGTCATTCCTCTGCTCAAAGGTGCAGTCCAGCCCTCTGGGATTTCTTGTCACAAAGCACTCATTTCTCAGCATTCTGTCTTGGTGCTCTACCTAAAATGCTAACTGTTCCAGATTCAATTCAGGCATTGCCTTCTCTAGGCCGCCCCCCTGACGGCCCCACGGTGGATAGATGGTCTTGCTCTGTGCTCTCAAAGGCGCTGTCAGTGCGGAGTCTGTGGCCTTGTATCTCACCCACTGGATGTACTGATATCAGAGGCTGGGTTTTTACCCTAGCACCTCACCAATCTCTGGCCAGTATTAGAGATGCAATACATGCTTGCTGAAGAAATGATTGAGGATTAGCTGCCATCTAGCTGTTCAAAGCTGTTTGTGTTCTGTGGTGAGGCACACGCTTGTAGAGATCTTCTAAAAAGGTTGCCTCAGAATAGATTTGAGGTCTTCAGGCACATTTCAGGAACAGTATAAGCCTTTGCCTCTATTTCATGAATACCAAAGTACTTCCTAAAGTAAAAGAAATGTTCGTCCATTCATCAATAGTCAGGACCCTGCCTGGTTTAGAAGAGAGTTATTTAAATAGAACTGCTTCTGAAAAATCATAAAAAATATAATGTTTTTTTTCCATTAGATAGCTAATATAAAAGCATTTCACAAAGCCATTAAATCACAACAATAAACTGTCATTATGAGGAAGTAAGGAGAAACACAAAAACATTGAAAGTCAGGAAATAAATCATACTATAATTCAGTAAGTGCCAAATGTGGAGAGAGAGAGAGAATAGCAAATGAAACTGTCCAGGGTGAGGAGGAGGAATAGTTTGATGGGACACTAATATGTTGGCCGAATGAATTTTTAGTATCATAAGACCATCAAGAAACAGAGATGAGCCCTGGCTGGTTTTGCTTGGTGGTTAGATCATAGGCCTATGAACCTAAGGGTGTCGAGTTCAATTTCAGGTCAAGAGCCCATACCTCAGTTGCAGGTTTGATCTCTCCCTCCACCCCCACCCACCCCTGGTCCCAGGCAGTGTACTTGGGAGGCAACCAGTTGATGTGTCTCTTTCACATCAATGTTTCTCTCTCTCTCTCTCTTTCGTTCTCGCTCTCGCTCTCTCTCTCTCTCCTTCCCCTCCCTCTCTCCCTTCCTCACTCTCTCTCAAAATCAATGAAAAAAAAATATCCTTGGGTGAGGATTAAAAACACACACAAAACACAGATGAAAATATGCATTGGAAGTCTAAAAACAGTAAAAACTTAGTCCTTTTTGTTCCTAAGAGACTACTTTAAGTGCTTCCAAAATTCATGTCACTCAAGAGGGAGTGAATGTGAAGCACATCCCTGGGGTTCCCGACCATTTTAGCCATAGTGTGACGATCCTTCTTGACGGAAGACGTCTTGTCATCATGGCCAGGTGATTTGAGATGTTCATATCATTCAATTCTCTCAGCCTCCTTCCCTCCAGCTAATTGCCCTCCCACCCTCATCCCCACTTCTCCTGAGACGACATGATTTTCATGGCTAAAATCAGAGCGGAAAATGTGAGAGACTAAGCTAAGCCCGAGAAAGCATCTCTGAATAAGTCTTGTTATGCTGGGTCCCTGTAGCATTTCCTCATTTATCTGTTTGTCACTGGGATGTCTAAAACTGCTTCTGTCTCTAGCATGCAATGAACTTGACCTGAGCACCTAGTTCCCATATACTGGACACAATGCTGGGTAGCAGGGATATGAAGATGAGCAAGACACAGATCTTGCCCACGTCGACGTAACATCCAGAGGTCTCTAATAGTGAGGCCCTTGCTGGTTGGCTGGTGCTATACTTAAACCTCTAAGAGTTCCCAACCTTTGGTATTTGGGTCAAGTGAAAGCTCAAGAGGTTGAGTAAGTGGTCCAAGGTCACACAACTGGTCAGAAGCAGGTTGTTGCTCATGCCATAGCCTGTGTTTTTACCACTCCTCTAAGCTATCATCACAGGGTGGATCCTGACAGGAAACCTGGTAAAGGTTGAGGAAAATGTCTAGGCTTTCTACTAGTCTGACCTGCTGTTACCTGTTCTCTCTGACACACTCATACAGGTAAGTCTGAGTCCATGTTACTCCATTCAACCCAACTCCATCTCCGTGTTCCCAAAGGGCAGTGGTTGGCAAACTCATTAGTTAACTGAGCCAAATATCAACAGTATAACGATTGACATTTCTTTTGAGAGCAAAATTTTTTAAACTTAACCTTCTTCTAAAGCCACTTCTTCAAAATAGACTAGCCCAGGCTGTGGTATTTTGTGGAAGAGCCACACTCAAGGGGCCAAAGAGTTGCGTGTGGCTCTCGAGCCGCAGTTTGCCGACCATGGCCACATAGGATCTCGTGCTTGGCACGCACTCTGCCCTTCAAATTGGCCACCTTCATCTCTCAAAGGGTCCTCTCCAGGATCCAGGCCATGGCTAACATGGGTTCCCCATGCCCCCAAATTGTAATGTTTTTCATTTTACCACAAATTCTAGGGGCCTTCTGCTTACTATACCCCAGATCTCAGATATACCTCTCAGTTTCACTGTGAAAGTCCGTTTTGCTTGACAGTGTTTCCCAGCTTCTGGCTACAGGGGAACAATGAACCTTTACGAACAGAAGACGTGAGCAGCCCATTTTCTGGTTATTGGCAGGAAGAAATGAAGCCCCGCCTTCAATAGTGCTCAATCCCAGGAAAGATCTGAGGGTGCTGACAACTGAAGAAAAAGTCCAAAAGTAGCTGTCAGACAATGAATTTGAAAGGCTTTTCAATTTTCTGAGTTCTTTTTCTCTTCAAGACCAAGCAGTTCAGATACTAAGGCTTTTTACTACAAAGTGAGGGGGAGAAAGAAGAGCTGGGGACTGGGGGTGTCCTAGGTTGACATCTCAGTTCTTGCACAGGCTAGCCTGAGTGTTATGGATCTCGATTCTCTAAACACAGTTGGGCATAAAACCAGAGCAACTCGTAGTCTAGACAAAGAGCCAGATAATAACCATGTTATACTTTATGGGTCATATGGTCTTAGTTGAAATCACTCAACTCTGCATTGTAACATGGGAGCAACCACAGAGCACACATACACAAGTGAGTGTAGATACATTCCAAGAAAACTTTATTTACAAAAACAAGCATTGGGTTGGCTTTGGCCCCCCTCTAGTTTGCTGACTCATGAGGAGGTGCCTTGAGACTGGGAATAAATGAACCATGGTGAACTGGCCTGGGAAAAGAGGCAGAAGGACTTGGTGGCCTCCACATGCTTATTAAGTTTAATGTAATCTGTGCATTGCTTCACAGAAAGGAAAGTTTGAGCAAATCATTCTAGAGTAAAATTAGGACTTTTAGAATACATTTGATGACAAAGAAAAAGCTAAAGGAGCTCATCACCACTAAACCAGTATTGCATAAAATGTTGAAGGGAATTCTTTAAGAAGAGAAAGAGAAAGAAGAAGAGAAAGAAGAAAAAGAAGAAAAGGGAGGAGGAGGAAGAGAAAAAGAAAGATAAAAATATGAAAAATAAGTGGCAATAGATACATATCTACTACCATTAGAATTTAAAAATAAAAATAAACAAACAAGAAATCTAATGAACAAAATAAACTGATGAATAAAATAGAACCAGAGGCATGGAAATGGAACAGACTGACGAATCTTAGAGGGAAGTGGGGCATGGGGGCAGGAAGAGATTAACCAAAGATCTTATATGCATATATGCATTAATTTTGTCTATGTCCATAGGTAATGCATATATGCATATAAGATCTCACACGACAATATGGTGGTGAAGGCCTGGGATGGGGTGGAAACCAGGTGGAAGAGGGTAGTGGGGGATATAAGGGGAAAATTTATAATACTCTCCACAATAAAGATGAAAAAAAAGATGGTGATGATGTCAGATGGTACTTTATAGTATAACCCTATGAGAAGGGTACTATTGTCATCTCCATTTTGCAGATGACGAAACAGAAGCACAGAGAGGTTAAGTAACTTGCTTGGGGTTAAACATATTGCTCTACTATTATTTTAATATCAAGATCTTAATATATATATATATATATATATATATATATATATATATATATTTTTTTTTTTTATTAAAATATATTTTATTGATTTTTCACAGAGAGGAAGGGAGAAGGATAGAGAGCTAGAAACATCGATGAGAGAGAATCATCGATCAGCTGCCTCTTGCACACCCCCTACTGGGGATGTGCCTGCAACCAAGGTACATGCCCTTGACCAGAATCGAACCTGGGACCTTTCAGTCCGCAGACCGACGCTCTATCCACTGAGCCAAACCGGTTTCAGCAAAATGGCCAGTTCTTACAGACGTTGGAAGGTCCTTTGGAGGACCAACAGAAGGCTGAGGAGTGAGCTGCACTCTCATTGGCTTTTCTTCTTATAAAGGTAAATTACACCACTGGAGCTGAGTCAGCAGCAAAGAGCAAAAGGCCCTTAAGCCAGTCTCCTCCGATGCAGTTGGGAACTAAGAGGGTAGGAATCTAAGAGAAGGAAACCTGTTGCACAAAGCTGATATGCCCCAATACTACCACTAGAGGGAGACAAAGATTCATCACAAATCTAAACCGGCACCTGCTCTTGAAACTGAAGGAAGTCTGCTCACACAGTTTTTGGAGCACGAAGAAATAACTAAAGCAAAGTTAAACTCTGGGTAGCTTCTATCTATCTATCTATCTATCTATCTATCTATCTATCTATCTATCTATCTATCTATCTATCATCTATCTATCATCTAAACAAACACACGTGCACTTTTAAGGAAATGTAGGTGCATTTGCTGTGCTGCCATGAGTTATAAAATATTGCAAAAATCTTGTTCCAGTTCTCTAAGTCTGGGTAAAAACATTGCATATGGATATGCAGAGATAAGAATGATTAGAAAACAGAAGCGGCAGTGACTGTTGCTGCCACCAAACAGATGGAAGGGCCCAGACAGCAGCCAAACGATGTGCAGGGCAGAGAGAGCTAGCGGACCGTGAACTGAAGAGGCAGATTGATTGACTGTAAAGACAGCCGTCCTTTCCAAGCGTGGCTGCTCCCTGGCATCAGCCACGGGGCTTTAGCAATGCCACTGCCTGGGTCTCACATCCAGGAATTCTGTTTTAATTAACCCAGGGTGTGGTCCAGAGATGCTATAAGACTCTCCCTGTGATTCTAACGTGCAGTTCAGGTTGAGAACTACTGACATGGATGTGGGATTGGATGGAGGAGCAGAACCATCTGCATACTCCCTGCTTCCATGCAAAGAAGTGATGCGGGTTTTGCATAAGTCTTCTGAGTCACACAAATCACACCCCCGAGGCAGAGTGTCAGTGTGTCTTGGTGTCCTGCTTCCAATCATAACCCAAGTGCTTCCTAACCTCCTCCCCTGGGTCAGTTCTGAAGTTTTCATGCAAGAAGTTCAATTAGTTTTTCAAGCGACTGCCTTCAGAGGGAAGGGGATGAGGAGTGACCATTCACTCATTCATTCAACAAATAATCACTCGGCACCTTCTGTGGTGTGCTGGGCGCTGTCCTAGGCACCGAGGAGCCGTGACTTGGCGGAGTTGAAGAGGCCTCCAGCTTCTTTCCTCGGCAGCCCTGGTGGAAAGCAGCAGTCACTGCACAGGAGCCCTGAGAGGAAGCTAGAGCCCGATCGATTGGTCAGAGTTAGGTGCTCTTTAGATGAGTTCAGTGCGGCTGCTTCCCAACATGACGCCAAAGATGTGTTTGCTGAGTGGGACCCAAGAATTTGTTCATTCATTCACTCATCAGACATTGATTGAATGCC
Organism: Pipistrellus hanaki; assembly: GCF_964339955.1. Classification (NCBI taxonomy): domain Eukaryota; kingdom Metazoa; phylum Chordata; class Mammalia; order Chiroptera; family Vespertilionidae; genus Pipistrellus; species Pipistrellus hanaki. The sequence goes on along the minus strand of NC_140509.1, from coordinate 31,693,500 downwards.
TACTATGAGCTGCGCTCAGGACTAGATGTCAGGGATACATCGATGAAGAAATAAGCCCTGCTGTTTGAGCACTTCCAGTCTAGCAGGCAGACAGACAAGCAGGCAGACAGAACTAAGCAGGCAGGCAGACAGATAAGCAGGCAGACAGACAAGCAGGCAGACTGACTCTCTGTGAGAAACAGCATCTATGGCATCTCTTAAAAGTAAGTCTCAGGGCTCAGTCCTGAGGTGTCTCAGAGCCTTTAGTCACCTAATCTTTCCCAAAAGAGCCCTCTCTTGCCTTCTAGAGATCGGTTCCGGGTTGGTGTTGATCATGGGGAAACTCAGCAGGCAAACAGGAGTATGGAACTTGATCATTTAGATCAGTACTGAGGCATATGCATGACTTATTTGGATGACTGATTAATGTTATTTTCCTCTTAATACATAAGCATGATTCAATAATATAGCTTTGCATGTGTGTATACAATCGACCTTTGAACTACAAGGGTTTGAATTGCACGGGTCCACTTATATGCAATTTTTTTTTCAATAAATACTGTACATACACTTCTCTTCCTTATAATTTTATTTTAAAAATATGTTTTTATTGATTTTAGAGAGGATGGAAGAGGGAGAGAGAAAAACATTGATTAACTGCCTCTTGCACACTGGGAATCAAGCCCACAACCCAGGCATATGCTCTGACCAGAATCGAACCAGTGAACTCTTGGTGCATGGGATGATGCTCCACCAACTGAGCCACACCATCCAGGGCTCTTATGATTTTCTTAGTAACATTTCCTTTTCTCTAGCTTACTTTATTATAATACAGTATACAATACATACACAAAATATGTGTTAATTGACTGTATATATTATCAGTAAGACTTCTGGTCGGCAGTAGGCTATTAGTAGTTAAAGTTTTTGGGAGTCAAAACCTATATGCGGATTTTTGACTGTGGGGTGGTGGTGGTGGTGGTGGTGTCAGTGTCCCTAATGCCCTAGTTGTTCAGGGTTACATGTATGGTGTTTAGACTCTGAAAACCCTATAGAATTATAAACTAGCTATGGAATTATAAATCCAGTATTGCTTCACCCTTCTTTAATCTCAGATTGGGCTCCTAGCCAGGAGTTCCTGGGTGTACTGACCTGTCTCATTTTCTTGCTTTCAGCTCGTGGCAGACAAGTCATTTAGTTCCATCCCTATACGGTCTAACAGATGTTCTTACTGCAGGGGCAAGTCACTATCTTGCTTGGCTGACGCAGGGATCAGGAAAGTTCTCCTCTATTTGCAGAGTATTCTTGTGTCAGATGTGTGAAGTGAGATTGGAGAAAAATTCAGGGTTGAGAACACCTGTCAGGGCATGGCCAAGAGAACGGTGCCGTCCATGCCTTTCTGAGTTGGGAGAACATGAGGGCAAGGAAACTGGGCAACTTCATCACTTCACTGAGGGATACAGTGAGGACGGATTTGCATAGCCCTCCTCCAACTCGCTGATGTGTCAGCAGCGGTTTGCCTTCGCCGATCAGATCTGAGCCACTCTAGAAGCGCTGACGAGGTTTGCTGGTTATGAAGAAATTCTTGACACCTTGTCTATGTTTCTGTTAGAGTGCAAGATTCTGGTGGATAATTTTAGAAATGACACTCTGGCTTTAAACCTTCCTGCCTGTATTGGATTTTCCTCCGGAGCCCCTGTGACCTCCTTGTGGTCACTTTGGAGGGACCGTGCCAGTCTTCATCTTCCTGACCTCCTGGAAGCAGTTACAGCCGGCCATGGCGTGCCTCCTGCTCAGAGCGCGCCCCTTCCGCATGCTCTCTTCGTGCCCATCTGTCTGGCTGCTTCGAGTCTGGCTCCATCCATCGGAGGCTGCTTCCTTCTGCAGCTCCTTACATTCTTGTAAGCCTTAGATTCATGTCGACCGTCTTCCCTCCGTACTCCCACACTCTCCCCGGGTGATTCTTCTGTAACCCACCTATTTCTGTGCTGATGTCTATCAAGTTTGTCTCCTGGGCCTCAGATCCTGGAATCCACCTGCCTGCTGGGCCCCACTGAATGCCCCAAACTCAACGCTGGCCACAATGCACTGTTCCCCCCCCCCCTCCACCCCCCCGCCCAGGCCTCTGTCTGGCCAGCCACCTAGAAGTATCACCCTCGATTCCTCCTGCTCTTTCCCTCTGTCCTCTCCAACCAGTAAATGCTCAAATCCTATTACTTTTTACAGTTGAGGAGCTCTGAAACCCATCCTTCACTGCTCTTCACCCTGCTCAGGCCCCCGGCAGGTTCAATCTGTTCTTCACACCACAATTAGAGTCATCTTTCCAGGTGTAAGAATAAAGCACCAGTCTGATCAATTTATTTCTGTACTTAATAGGCCCCATGTCTTCCTGCTTGTCATGACGGTTCCTATTCCTCTTTTCAGTCTACCCTCTCCTTCCTACACCCTTCACCCTCCACCAGCTCACATGCTTTCTAATGTCACTCTCACCTCTGGTTTTTGACCACTGCAGTTCCCTCTGCTTAAATGCACACTCCTTCAATAACCTGCCTAGAGCCTATACATCTACCAGATCTCTGCTTGGATACCCCATCTTCCAGGAAGCCTTCCTGAATGCCACCTCCCATCTAATTGCCCATATTATGTCTGTCCGAATATCCTGGACATCTATAATTTCAGTGAATTGTTGTTTTGTGCCCTAATTGACTCTACTTTTCTAGCAGCCCCTCATGACACTAAACAGGGATCTTTCTTGTTAATGTTCACCCCTCTCCCTGGGGTAGAGTAGAAGCTCAACACATAGTTTTTGAGTGCATAAATTGAACCCCCGGGAGAAACTTTAACACATTGTAGGCAGGCTTCTGTGTGGGTAGGAGGGGACAGGTAACTTCTACCTCTCACTGTCCTCTTACTTCTTGGGATGGTTCCTTCAGGAGCAGCAAGCTCACTCCGAGGAGAGATCTTGGAGCACTGCTTCACAGTTGGGTGAAAAAGTTGCTCTTCTCACCTTGAGTGACCTTACTTTGAGTGATTCCTCAGCCCGGGTAGTGAGGAGGTAACTCCAAGGGCGAAGAGCACTGCTTTGGGGGGAAGTGGGTGCAGGCCAGCTTAGCAGCAAATGGCTGGAAGTTGCGAGCACCCTTCCGAAGAAGGAAAGAGATGCTCCTCTCACATGATGCTCATGGACCTCAGAAAGGAGAGAGTCTGGCCCAAGTGGAGGAGGGGCAGTGAGGCACTAAGAAGCCTCGACCCCTGGGTGTAATACATAGCATTTACATAGTGCCTCCCATGTGCTCAGCACCGTCCTAAGTGGTCTGCAAATGCTAATTCATTTCATCCACACCACAACCCTACTGAGGTCCATACTGTCACCACCTTCACTTCATCAACAAGAAAACAAAACACAGAGAAGTGACATGGGTCCCCCAGGGCCGCACAGGGGCTGTTGTGTCCTTGGGGTACCTCTCCTGGGCAGCTCCGGTGCCAGGATAAAGTGGGGCTGCAGCTTTAACTACAGAATTCTTTGAGTTGTCACTCAAGGCCTTTTTATTCCCTTGATTCTCGAGAAGGCTGGTTTGGTCTGGGAAATGAAAGGTTGCATACAAGTGAAATGTAGCAGGCATGGTGATTACTGCACAGAGATAGCAGGAGAACATGATACAGTCAACAGCTTTCCGTGATTTCTCTTCGGAAGGATGAGTAATCTCCATCAGTTGCTTTGGTTATCTTCACAGGAAGAACAGGTTGTACATTATTCTGATTAAACTTCTTGATGACTGGCAGACAACATGGTTGTACAAAACAAGTGGACAATTAACAAGGAACTTATATGCATGTATGCATAACCCATGGACATAGAAAATATTGCAGTTACCGAAACCGGTTTGGCTCAGTGGATAGAGCGTCTGCCTGTGGACTGAAAGGTCCCAGGTTCGATTCTGGTCAAGGGCATATACCCTGGTTGTGGGCACAGTAGGGGGTGTGCAGGAGGCAGCTGATGGATGATTCTCTCTTATCGATGTTTCTAACTCTATCCCTCTCTTCCTCTCTGTGAAAAATCAATAAAATATATTTAAAAAAAAAGAAAGAAAATATTGCAGTGAAGGCCTGGGGACGGGGCAGAAGGGGACCAATGGGGGAATAAAAGGAGTCATCTGCAATACTTTCAACAATAAAGATAAACAAATAAATAAAAAGAATATGGAAGGCAAAGGAGCAATAATAACTCTTAAGCAACAGTCAGGAAATTGTCTGACTTTTACAACTTCCATTTATGTGGCATTGTTTTTTAATGTCTGTAGACGTACATTGCCCCAAGTTTTTAATAGTGTTTCAGGAAGAAATTGTAGGTAATCTCTGAGCATCCAGGTAGTCTGCCTATATGGTATCTCTTTACTCCCTTTTGTTTCTATCTTGGAAAAATGCCTCTTGGATTTTTAATCAGACTCTTCATTCATAAAATAAAAACATATTTCAAAACTCAAAAAAGCAAAATTAAATCATAATAACATACCACAACAGACTTGCTGGAATGATTAAAATGAAAATCTAATAATACCAAGTATTGACAAAGATGCAGAGATACTAGATAACAGATACATTATTTCCCCCCAAAGATATACAACCTGAAAAACAAATCACACACACACACACACACACACACACACACACACACACACAGCTATTGACCCATGAACCATGAGGTCATAGTTTGATTTCCAATCAGGGCACATGCTTGGTTTCAGGCTCAATCTGCAGTGGGTGTGTGTGTAGGAGGCAGCAGATCAATGAATCTCGCTCATCATTGATGTTTCTATCTCTCTTCCTCTCTCTCTGAAATCAATAAAAAATATAAAAAACAATAGCAACACACACACACAATAAAACAAGTGGACGAGAGAACAATTGTTCTTTTTTTTTTTTTTAAAGATATTTTTATTGACATCAGAGAGGAAGGGAGAGAGAGAGAGAGAAAGAAACATCAAAGATAGGAGAGAATCATTGATTGACTGCCTATTGCATGCCCCACATGGGGGATCGATCCTGCAACCCAGGCATGTGACCTTGACTGGAATCGAACCTAGGACCTTTCAGTCCACAGGCTGATGCTCTATCTGCAGAGCCAAACCCACTAGGGCAGAACAATTGTTCTTGAAGTTCTTAAATGCAGTTTTGATCTGATATGTAGTAATTCTATAAAAAAAATACTGGAAAGAAGCAGGTAAGCTTTGCATTGCAATGTTTTAACAGACAAAGCTCTTTCTCCAGTTGCCTAATCCTTGACACAGTGCTTGTATGTTGCCATGGTGTGCATATCTGAGAAGTTAGCCAGTTTGGTACAGGAAAACAAATACAAAAATTTCTTTTGCATTTAAAAAATATTATTCTGCCACCCTTTTACAAATATAGAATTGTATTGAACATGACTTAAAATTTATTCAAACAGATGTTAATTTTTGTGTGGAATTTTGCCAAAATTCACACTTATATAATATTAGAGGTCTGATGCATGAAGATTCGTTCAAGAATGGGCCTTCCTTCCCCTGGCTGCTGACACTGCCTTTGCTCCAGTCGGAGCTGCTGTTCCGCCTTCCCATGCTGCCAAGAGGCCCAGAGCGCCTGAGGTGGTGTGGAACACCTGTATCATCACCATGCTAATGATGCAAGCATCCCAAACCCAGCTGCTCAGCGACTGCATATCTTTGTTGGATTAATTTGCATACTCACTCTGATTGGCTGGTGGGCATCACAAAGGTATGATCAATTTGCATCTTACTCATATATTAGTGTAGATTTACACAATGCTAAGTGCACACTTGAAAGGTAAATCAGTCAGCCCATTCAGATAGACCCAAATAGTCAGATGTTTAATACTGTGAAGGAACATACCCGGGTAATTAATGAGCTTATTTTTAACCTGAAAAGTTTGATATTGTGCCTGAGAAAATATTTTTCAATTATACAAAAACAGGCATCTTGCCATGAGTTATGGACTGAATTGGGTAGCCCCACTTCCCCCAAGTTTGTATGTTAAATCCCTGACCCTCAGTACCTTAGAATGTGACTATATTTGGAGATAGTAGCTTTAGAGAGAAGATTAAGTTAAAATGAAGTTGTTAGAGTTGGCCCTAGTCCAATCGGACTGATGTTATTATAAGAGGGGGGAAATTTGGGCACAGATAAGCGGGTGCATGAAGGGAAGACCATGTGAGGACACCGTGCGAAGACAGCCATCTGGATGCCAAAAAGAGAGGCCTCAGAAGAAAGTAACCCCGCTGACCCCCTGGATCTTGGACTTTGAGCCTCCAGAATTGTGGGAACATAAGCTCCTGCTGGTTAAGCCACACACTCTGTGGTATTTTGTTATGGCAACCCTAACAAATAAATATCCACGACACAGTGCAAAGTGAGTGTGTAGAATGTTCAAGAGTTTATCAATTTGCTTGTCAATCTGTTTACTTCCCTGCTAATTTCATCTTTCTATTTATAAATTAATTTCTGAGTGGAAAAAAGACACTTAACATTGTTTGAATTAGACCATCAGCAAGATAGAAAACTTTTGTTAAAAATAAGTACAGTCTTCACTCCCAGCAATGAGTTTGAAAACACATTTCCAGTAACTAATATTTTGAGAATAATCTGTGGTAATTTTGGAGAAACTACATAAAACTCATATTCTTTTGTCTTTTAATACACATTTTGGAAATGTCTAAGAATAGCCATTGCTCAGTACTATAAAACATGATGTCATTCTTTGAAAAATGTCTTAAAATGCATTTGGGTAATAGAATCCAGACAAGTTGAGAGTGGTCTTAAATCATCTCATTACCTGAGAATCTTCGCTCTCAAAAATATGCCCTGGCTGGTGTGGCTCAGTTGGTTGGGTGTTGTCCATGCAACAAAAGGTTGCTGGTTCGATTCCCAGTTAGGGCACATGCCGTGTTATGGGTTCAATCCCTGGTAGGAGGCCTGCAGGAGGCAGCCTATCGATGGCTCACCCTCACATTGATGTTTTTCTTTACCTCTGCCCTCCTCTCTAACAACAACAAAAATCTTAAAAAAAATCCACTAGAAAATGGGAGATGCTTAATAAATACTTTTTTGAAATACACACACACACACACACACACACACACACACATATATATATATATCCGTGTTTCCCCGAAAATAAGATATCCTCCGAAAATAAGACCTAGCGCATGGAAAGATAAAACATCCCCTGAAAATAAGACCTAGCGCAACTTTGGGAGAAAAAATTAATATAAGACACTGTCTTATATTTGGGGAAACAGGGTGTGTGTATATATATATATATATATATATATATATATATATATATATATTTAAAAATATATTTTATTGATTTTTTTACAGAAGGGAAGAGAGAGGGATAGAGAGAAACATCGATGAGAGAATCATCGATCAGCTGCCTCTTGCACACCTCCTACTGGGAATGTGCCCACAACCAGGGTACATGCCCTTGACCAGAATTGAACCTGGGACCTTTCAGTCCGCAGGCCAACGCTCTATCCACTGAGCCAAACTGGTTTGGCTAAAATATATTTTCATTAATTTCAGAGAGGGAGGGAGAGGGAGACAGAGATAGAAACATCAGTGATGAGAATCATTGATTGGCTGTCTCCTGTACACCCCCCACCTTGGAGCCCACAACCATGTGCCCTTGAGTGGAATCGAACCTGGTCCTTCAGTCCACAGGCCAACGCTCTTTCCACTGAGCCAAATCGGCTAGGGCTAATAAATATTTTTAAAGAATTCCTACTTTGTTCTTTGGGAAGGTAATGAGATTATTTTCCCTGCTGTCATCCTTGCAGTGGAATACATATTTTCTGTTACACATTTTAATTTTAATTTGACTTCAAGAAAAACTATTGTTATTGTAAAAGCTACTGGAAGACAAAGTCATGTTCAAGTAGTTACATTCAATAATCAAACAACCAAAAATAACAAGGAGAATGCCAAAACAAAGCCACTATTTTACAGATGAATAATAGATAGTTCACACTTGTAATTGGTAGTATATAAATAAAATATTATTCCACGTATGCTGCAAGAGGTGAGTATGTCCTGACAAAAAGCATTCTAGGCAACTGGTGTTCATTTTATTATTTATGAAATTAAACTCAGAAAAAGGATACTTTGAATATGGTTTAGGGATATATATACTTGCAAGATCCTTTTCAGAAATTCTAATTGTATTGGTTGGTTTTTTAAATTATGTAGTTTTAGAAATTAAGTACTATCATGAGTCAAAGATTATAAACTCTTGAGTGTAGCTATTATGTTTTTATATAGAACCCAACAATTTTATTTTACTTTTTATTTTTAAAATATATTTTTATTGATTTCAGAAAGGAAGGGAGAGGGAGAGAGAGATAGAAATATCATGATGAGAGAGACTCATTAATCAACTGCCTCCTGCACTTCCCCTCTTGGGGATCAAGCCTTCAACCTGGCGTGTGCCTTTGATCGAAATCAAACCTGGGACCCTTCAGTCCTCAGGCTGACACTCTATCCACTGAGCCAAACCAGCTAGGGCAGAACCCAACAATTTTTTTTTTTTTTTAATATATTTTATTGATTTTTTTTTTACCCCCTCCCTCCCTCCCACACATCCCCTCCCTCCCCAGAGTTTTGTGTCCATTGAGAACCCAACAATTTTAAATGCAACTTAGAAGTGAGAAAAACACCACATTATCTGCAATAGTGTCAACAATATAAAATAAAAAAAAGATGAGTTTGTCAAAGTGACTAATTCGGTTGTACTTAAATCAAATCAAATTGTAAAACAACCAATTTTATAACTGTGGAAAAATAATGTATATTTCAAAACTGCTAAAATAAAATGTTTAATAAACGCATAATAAAACAAAACAAAAAAGCACTAATCAGAATCAGAATATGGGGGAGAAAAACATTCCCCCTCAAGTGTCATGAAGCAGCAACCAGAAAGCTTCCAAAATCCACATGTAAGTGGTGAAGTTCTGTTAAAAATAAAAACCAAGAAAGAATTCTGAAAAGAAGGGAATTCTGCAGAGGACTTTACAAAAATCAGTCAGGTTTCTAGAGGAAGGTAAAAGGAATTAATCCTAAACTGCTTAGCTGGCAGAACAAACCTATTTCATTTTCTTTCTTGCTGCTCACGATTCTTTTTATAATTTGTGAGGCAAACGTAGAAAGTTTCTGCAGGTCTTGGGAAATGACACACACGGTATTAAGTCTGACTTTTAGGAAACGTAATCTGCTCCCATTAGATAAGATTTTACTTTACTTGCTGGGAATAAGACTAATCTGTGGATGAATTGTCCCCCCTTTGCTTTAGGGCAGCGATTTTCAACCTTTTTCATCTCAAGGCACACAAACTAATTACTAGAATTCTGTGGCACACCAAAACACATGTTTTGCTGATCTGACAAAAAAGTATAATATTGATTGAATTACAAAAAAGTAATAATGATAACAATAATGATAATAATAATAGTAATTATTTACTCTTTTTGCTTCAAAGTGACTTTGTAAAAAAAAAAAAAAAAAAATCAGGTGCCCATACTTGCATATAAGGATTTCTGGTACCAAGAATTAACTAATCAGCTGCACCCTTATTGATATGACTAATAAGATGCAATTCTATTATATATATGACCTATGTATTTATGGTTCAAGACAGGGCATTCATACTGGATGGCTACTGTGTTGGCTGTTGTCATTTAAAAAATATTTTTATTGATTTCAGAGAGGAAGGGAGAGGGGAGAGAGATGAAACATCAATGATGAGACCGAATCATTGACTGACTGCCTCTGGCACGTGCCCTTTACCGGAATCGAACCTGGGACCCTTCAGTCTGCAGGCTGACACTCTATCCACTGAGCCAAACCTGCTAGGGTGGCTGTTGTCATTTTTAAAAACTTTGACAATCTAAGGGAAAAAGAGGTCAGTGTACCTGAATAATCAGGGATTGCATGTTTTAAAAATTCTTGTGGCACATTGGTTGACAATTGCTGTTTTAGGGTCTTTGATAGATATGATGAATGAATGTAAAGAATTTCATGGTGACTTCTAGATCAGCAATGTCCAATGGAACTTTCTGCTATGATGGAAATGTACTATATCTTCTCTGCTCAATACAGTGGCCACTTGCCATCTAAATATAGGTACTGCTACCAATGAACTGAGTTTTAACTTTTATTAGCAAAATACATTTTATTTAATTTTAAAAAAAGTATATATTTTATTGATTTTTTTACAGAGAGGAAGGGAAAGAGATAGAGAGCTAGAAATGTCGATGAGAGAGAAACATCGACCAGCTGCCTTTTGCACACCCCCTACTGGGGATGTGCCCAAAACCCAGGTACATGCCCTTGACTGGAATCAAACCTGGGTCCTTTCAGTCTGCAGCCCGATGCTCTACCACTGAGCCAAACCGGTTTTGGCCATTTTATTTAATTTTAATTAATTTAAATAGCCTCCTGTGGCCTGTGGCTACCATATTGGGAGTGCAGTTCTAGGTCCTTTTTATCCCTTTAACTCAAGGCCTCAGGCATCATTCTACTGCGATTAACTATTATCCCAGGCTTCTCTGTTCCCTTATATGATCATCTAAGGGCGATCATATAATTGGCCAAACCTGGATACTTTGCGAGAGACAGGGAGTGCTACTCCAATGATGGTGAGGCAAGAAGCATAATGTGCGTCATCCAGGGCACACAAGAGGGTTGTTCCCCCCACTCCTAGGATTGCTGCTTGGAGATTCACTGGGAAGTCACTGGACTTCGTTTCTTTTCAGACTGCTGTTCCAGGTCAGGTCTAAGCATCTTTTTTAGGGCACACATTTCATCATACCATGACTGTGTTTGCCCCCATAAATATTTACCAAAAATCTTTATAACTCATCTCTGCTCTCCCGATGACTTCCAACCATGACATAAAGCAATGTCTAATGTGAAGCTAAATGACCCACTCAAAACAGAGGTACAATAGATAATAAATCATACTGATTTGAGGTTAGACCAAGTATCCGAAGAACTAAATTGTTACATTTTCCTCTGGCTTTCGGGTAAGAAGCCAAAGAGAGCCAAAAAGATCAGCGGTATTTCTTTGCAGTATAGTCGCTCAGCATTTCCGGATGGACACCAATTCTCCTGAAGGGATTAAAATGGGCAGGCTGAGCATGAGGCAGTTCATTTGGTCCAGATTCTGAATTTTCTGTCGGGAGTGGATCCCAGAAATAAGTTGCTCTGGGTCCTCGTTTACCTTTCTGCCATCGGTTGAGGGAGCATTTTAAGATCTGCTTTTAACCGTTACGTTTCACAGGATACGAGCAACTGCAGAATACTGTAGGGTTCCCATTTTTAGAATACAACCTGTTTTGAAATAACCTAGAGGGTTTTTTTTTCTTTGACACAAAGTACAGAACATGGATTGGAACATCAAATCATAAAAATAATTTTAAAATTCCAATCCAACTGCATCTATACACTAAATGTCTTTCAAAAGCAACCAAGTCACAAGACAGGCCAATTCTCTTGTAATCTCACTGGCATGCCATGACTTTTCAAATCCTGCCCACCTTTTGTAGCATACTTTATGTTGAACACAGTAGAGTTTTGTGCTAAGAAAAAAATGTTTCAGAATTCAATAGGCATGTGGATGAATAGGAAAAGAGCAGGCAATTATTCCAGGAGATTTACCTGCCGGGGAAAAGAATTTAGCAGCATAGTAATTCAAATAATAAAAGTGAAGTCTCGGAATCATTGTGTGAGAGGTTTTCCACCAACCTGATAGCTCGAATGACAGTTTTAAGTGGTGGGGTGAGGTCTTCTACAGATACATCACACTGGCATCCTTTTTCATCGTATACATCATCAGTTCCAAGGGCGGTGTCAGCTGCAAGAGAAAATTCCCAGTTAAATGCCACCAGCAGCAATTTAAAACACCGTGCGGAACTTGTCTCCCAGAGCAATAGGGGGGAACTCACAGACTAACCAATCAAGTATAAGGTCAGCCAGTTGTTTTTCTCAATGTTTTTTCTTCTCCTTTCTCTACAACCTCATCAATTTTATGTCATTTGACTTGGAATACCTTCCTACGCTGATCTCCACAGAGAAGATGAAGATGTAGACATGCTGTCTTTCCTTCAGTGGTGATGGATTTGTGTTGACCCACCCCTGCTCTTTGCCCAGTTCTTTGGAACAGCCAGCATTTAGAACACAGTTGTTTGGCGTTAGGGAAACAATCTATGGATACTTAACCAATTGTTCTTTATCTATAGAACTTGAAACTCATGACAATGACCCTGTCAGCCCCGCACCCTCAGCAGGCAAGTAAGCCCTCAGACCCCAAAACCCTGACTATTTATCTTTTCCTGGACACTGGCAGCCCAAGAGACAGCTTGCTTAAGATAACACAACCAATTCAAAGAGATTTTCAGGTTGGTAATAAAATCAGTTCCTCATAAACTGAGCCAATTAACTTTATTTTCTTTCTGAAACAAATTAACTTTTTGGGTTAATAGCAAGGGTTGTAAAAGGGGGTAGGGTTATAATAAACCAGATTAGTAAGGACTTATAAAATGAATAAGAAACTCCTATCATTGAAGCTTTATTTTCAGCAACAAAATATTGAAAAGAAATTACAATGCTTGGAATGGGAGGTGAGTGAAGTAAATATTGGTAGGTTTATATAATAGAATATTAGGAAGCTATAAATATGATGTTGAATATGTGGAATCTAATTAACAAATAAACTGATGAATGGAGTGGATTCAGGGACATGGGAACATGGAACAGAGTGGAATCTCAGAGGAAAGGCAGGGGAGGCAGAATGGATGGGAGGTAGTCAACCACAGACCTTAACTTGTGGACGCAGACATTGGGTAGTGAGGACCTGGGGTAGGGGGTGGGGGCAGGCTGGAAGGGGTAATGTAATACTTTCAACAATTAAGATTTTAAAAAATTGCTAAAAAATAAATAGAAAATAAAAAAATGGTGCTGAAGACTAATGATTGGAGAAAATATCACAATATATTATTACTATTTAAAATGCTTAAAACAATTTTTTATTGATTTTAGAGAGGAAGGGAGAGGAAGAAAGAGATAGAAACATCAATGATGAGAGAGCATCATTGATTTGCTGCCTTTTGCATGCCCCCTACTGGGGATCAAGCTCATAGGCTGGGCATGTGCCCCTGACTGGAATTGAACCTGGGACCCTTCAGTCCACAGGCTGACTCTCTATCCACTGAACCAAACCAGCTAGGGCAAAATTATTTATTTATTAAACTTATTGGGGTGACATTGGTCAACATGGACATATAGGTTTTAGGTCACAATATATTATTAAAGAAAAAATCTATATATCTATTGGGATTAAGCAATTTTATTATTTTGCTTGGCTACATTTCTAAAATGTCTACAATAAACATATATTACTTTGGTAATAAAGTAATAGAAATCATGCATGAGAGATGAGTTATATAGCCTCCAAATATATGTCTAAGCCTCTTTAAGTGCTGACATACAGTGGACTAACACTGCTCTCTGCTGCCTTTGCTCTGCCCAGTGGTCATGTGCTAAGTCTTGAAAGGTGCTTTGCCATGGGCTGTCCAGGTTGGGTTGAAAGTCCTGAAAGACTTTCGGAGGTCCATTCACTGAAGCAGTGCTTAATGAAAGGAGGTTGATATGTCATTTAATTAAATTATTTACTGTGTTTACTCAGTTTATTGTGTGCTGAGAGTGGAGGTGGTGGTGGTGATGGAAGAGATGGGTTTTCCCAGCTCTTCCTCATAGTTCCTAGGGCCTGATAGTGATGATGATGATGATGATGATGATGATGATGATGGTGATGATGATAACAATAGCAACCACGCACTGAAAATTTATGGCAGGCACTTAGGTGAAGCTTCTGAAAGCATTCGTTTTCTTCCAGGAACTCTACAAGTTGTTGGTGATATTATGCCAGGTTTTTAGATGCCAAAACAGGCACAGAGAAGGTAAATACCTTACTTGAAGCCACAAACGTGGTAAGTGTAGTTAATAAGTTGCAGAGTATGTTATTAATTTTTAAAATTTATTGATTGATTTTAGAGAGAGAAAGAGGAAAGGTAGAGAGAGAAAAAGAGAGAGATGGAAAGAGAGAGAGAGAGAGAAAGAGAGAGAATATATATATATATATATATATATATATATATATATATATATAGAGAGAGAGAGAGAGAGAGAGAGAGAGATTTGTTATTTCACTTATTTATGCATTCATTAGTTGATTCTTGTATGTTCCCTGACTGGAGATTAAACCCACAACTTGGTGTATCTGGATGATACTCTAATCCAGTGTTTTTCAACCTTTTTTGGGCAAAGGCACACTTGTTTCATGAAAAAAATCACGAGGCACACCACCATTAGAAAATATTAAAAAATTTAACTCTGTGCCTATATTGACTATATATAAAGTAATTCTCTTGAATAGGAATCAAATAAACACAAAGAAAGTATTTTATAATTACTTTATTATGAAATATTAAGTAAACAAAATAGTGAAAAATTATAAAATTCTTGTCTTGTCTGCACCTACGGCACACCAGGCAACATCTCGCGGCACACTAGTGTGCCGCGGAACAGCGTTGAAAAACGCTGCTCTAATCAACGGAGCCACCGGCCAGGACTGCAGAGCATGTTATTAAATTCCTGTTTCTTGAGGATCCAAGATGGCTGCACAGGTAAACACCTAACCGCAGCCGCACACAACAATTTCAATAAAATACAACTAAAATACAAAATGGACATTACCCAGAACTACAGGAAAGTCGACTGACTGAAAATTCTACAATGAGAAGGAAAGAGAAAACCAGAAGGAATATCAGAGGAGCTGTAAAAGCCTAAGGTATGGAGACACGCTGCGTGTGCGGAGAGGACAGAACTGGAGAGGAGGGGGCGGCTGAGTGCCTGGCTGGCATTCCCTAGCAGAAAGGAGATAAAAGCTCCGATTGTGCCTAACCCCAGACCCGACAGTGCTGAACCCCAGTTCTAGGCCATACCCTGGGGACCCAGGCTCATACAGAGGGAGCCTGGGCTGTGAGGAGGAATATCAGGGGAGCTGTGAAAGGCAGAGCCCCTGGAGGCCCGCACATTGCGTGCACAGGATGGACTGTTGACTCTGCTGCTAGATTGCCCTAGCGCAGGGGTCTTCAAACTACGGCCCGCGGGCCACATGCGGCCCGCAGAGGAGTCTGATCCGGCCCGCCAGGTTTTTTGGGCAGTGAGCGCAGCCGAGGTGTTACAGTAGGAATTAGTAGTTCATATAGTCCGGCCCTCCAGCTCTCTGAGGGACCGTGATCTGGCCCCCACTTTAAAAAGTTTGAGGACCCCTGCCCTAGCAGGAAGGAGACAAAAGCTCCGGACTGTGCTGATCCCCAGTTCCTACTGCTCTGAACCCCAGTTCTAGGCCAGACCCTGGGGACCCAGGCTTATACAGAGGGAGCTGGACTGTAAGGCAGAAACCCGGGGGAGCAGTGAAAGGAGGTCCCAGAGGCGCGCGCAGAGAACGGACAGTTGGCTGTGCTACAGGATTGCCCAGGAGGGAAGGAGACAAAAGCTCCAGACTGCTCTGAACCCCACTTCCAATCCCACTTCCAACTGAACTGAACCCCAGTTCAGGCTCATTGGGGGAGAACCTAGACTATTTGGTAGCAGGTGAAACTCGAGGGCACCTTTCTCTCAGAGGTGCTTGCAGGGAGTATCGAAGGACCCTGAGGAACACTGAGACTCAGGAACTGCGTAGGGCGTGGCTGACGGAAGCCAAGGCTGTAGGCTCCACCCTGAAACTCCGCCCCATCCAAGCTGAACACAGAGACTTTTAAGGCTACCAACTCAGGGAAGCTGCCAAAATGCCGAGACAAGGAAATAGTTCACAAACGAAAGAAATGGAGGACAAAAAGTGACTGGATATAGAATTCAAAACCACGCTTATAAGGTTTTTCAAGAATTTCCTAGAAAAGGTCAATAAGACCTATGAGGATATGAAAAGGGATCAACTAGAAATAATAAGGAATCAACAAGAAATAAAGAATACATTGTCTGAAATAAAAAATATTATGCAGAGTCCTAAAAACAGAATGGAAGATCGCAAGAATCAAGTCAAAGATTTGGAACATAAAGATCCAGAAGACCCTCCTCCGCAGAAGCTAGAAGGCAAGAGAATCCAGAAAATTGAAGATAATGTAGGAAACCTCTGGGAGAACTTCAAGCGAACCAACATCAGAATTATGGGGGTCCCAGAAGATGAGAGAGAGCAAGATATCAAAAACATACTGAAAGAAATAGTGACAGAAAACTTCCCCCACCTGGTGAAAGAATTAGACTTACAAGTCCAGGAAGCGCACAGAACTCCAAACAAAAGGAATCCAAAGAAGACCACACCAAGACAAATCATAATTAAAATTCCAAGAGCAAAAGACAAAGAGAGAATATTAAAAGCAGCAAGAGCAAAGCAGGTAGTTACTTATAAAGGAGCACCTATACGACTGTCAGCTGATTTCTCAACAGAAACCATGCAGGCCAGACGGGAATGGCAAGAAATATTCAAGGTGATGAATAGCAAAAACTTACAGCCAAAAATAATCTACCCAGCAAAGCTATCACTCAGAATCGAAAGCCAGATAAAGAGCTTCACCAATAAAAAAAAAAGCTAAAGGAGTTCATCAACACCAAACCAGAATTATATGAATTGCTGAAGGGGGTTCTTTCAGAAGAGAAAGTAAATAAAGATAAAAACTAGGAACAACAAATATGTAACTATCAACAAGTGAATCTAAAAACCAAGGAAATTAAAAAAAAAAATCCTGATGAACAATATTAACTGTTGAATATAATAGAATCAGAGGTATGGAAGGGGAGTGAACTGATGATTCTCGGGGAAAAGGGGAGAGGGGGGTGTGGGAAGAGACTGAACATAAACTGTGCACCTATGGATGAGGACAATGGGGGGTGGGGAAAGGGCAGAGGGTGGGGTGGGAACCTGGTGGAGGGGAGCAATGGATTGGGGGGGGGGGGAGAGGAACATTTGTAATAATATGAACAATAAAGATTTATTTAAAAAATTAAAAAAAAATCCTGTTTCTTGAGGATCCAAAGCCCTTGCCCTTGCATTATGCAGTGTTAGATGCATTCAGGGTTTGACAGTGGCATGCAACGTATCAGGAGAGGGCCGGGGGAAGAGTGCATCTGGCTGGGTACATTCCAGACAGGTTTGCCATCGTCTAAACAAGAGTACACTGATTAACTCTATCAGTAGGTTCTGACTCAGTGATGATCTTGATGGAAGCTAGCCATTTTGCTTAATCCACCACGGACACAACATAACCCTTTTAGCTTATAAAACCATGCCCAAAGTTAGATCACGTTCTTCCAGGGACTCTTCATGATTTCTTCCTCTTCGTTGGTAAAGTAGGTTGAGTAATATTGCCTCAAAGTTCATGTCTACTTGGAGTATCAGAATATGACCTTATTTGGAACAATGGTCTTTGCTGACATAATTAAGGTAAGGTGTCAGATCCTAGATTAGAGTGAGCCTTAAGTCTAATGAAAGTGCCCGTGTAAGACAGAAAAGGAGAAGATACAGGAGCACAGAGAATATGGAAGAAGAGGAAGGACTGATGGGTCTCCAAGCCAAGAACGCTGGGCCTGGCTGTCAACCACCAGAAGCTGAGGGAGGCACCTGATGGCTTCTCCCACAGAGATCCCAGGAGGAACAGACTGTGGAGGCACTCTGCGTTTGGACACCCTGATTTCTTGAAGTGTGAGGGAATAAATTTCTGATGTTTCAAACCACCCAGTTTTTTGTTCCACTTATTTATGCATTCATTGGTTGATTCCTGAATGTGTCCTGACCTTCAACCTTGGTGGTATTGGGCTGACGCTCTAACCAACTGAGCTACTTGTCCAGGGCCAAATATAGGTTCTTTTATTATGAAACTTTAGTGCAAAACTTTTCCACCAGGTTTATACTGTCACAATAAGCACAAAAATAAAGGTGCACTGACCGTAAATAGAACTGGGAACACCCCCAAGGATGATGAGTTTCCTCCCAGCTTAATGCTGCTCTCCCTCAACGCTGTCCTGTATCCCAACAAGGGCTTTAATCCATCATCTTGTTTAAATACAGGACTGGGTAGAAGATGGGAGTCAGTCACCAACTGCATCACATCCAAATGCATCTTATTATGGAATTTTAGTTTACTACCTAAACTTGATTGTTCACAGCACAAGAGAAACTCTCAGTCTTTAAAATATTTTCTTTGTAGGCTTAGTGAGAGTAAATGAGTAAGAAATATATTTTTGCTGGCCTCTATTGATGCCAGGGCTTAGTTAGAATTTTTTTCTCCTTATTTTAAAGCCACAAAAATGCAGAAAATGCCATCTTTCTGCTTTGTAAGATGTCAATTTCCTTTCCAGTGAGGTTAACACCACATTCAATGTCTTTCTCATGATTCCTAGAGGCTTACAACCCTCTGTGAACTCTAAGGCACCTGGGTGGGGCTAAGTTTTCAGCCAAGGCTGGCTCCCTGCTCCCCAACCACGCATCTGGCTCTCTGTTCTGGCATCTGGGGAGATGTGGGTTATGGGAACATAAGTTCACGGGAACACTGACCTGCATAAAACCGAGTCATGAATGGCAAAATCCCTGTGGGAAACCCTTCTAGGGATGATGAACCCAGCCCAGTGCAAAATTTGTGCCTATAGAAAACCAAGTATAAAATGCAACCGTTTCTCTCTCCCAACACCCTTCTGTTTCCTATTAGTTAGCAATGTTCAAGATTTGCTTTCAAAAACCTTGTTCCCCCACATTTTGGAAAATGTATCTCATGGTGTTTGAAAAGGACCACTTGGACCTTAGATGATGAAGAGAGAGGAGGTAATAAAACATTCTGGAAACTTCTGCTATGTCAGAAGACCATTTTCCTGTTCCCATTAGATGTAGGTTTTTATGAAAAAAAAAAAAGGATAGGTATTTTCTAGTTCTTTCTCTTGGTCACCTTGTCCTACATATTAGATTTCTTTTTTACATTTCTTGATGAAATGATTACAATAGTTTTCAACCTTGGCTACATATTGGAATCAAATGAGAAAGGTTAAAAAACTCTCAATCCCCATAATGCCCTCAAGAGCAATCACAATAGGACACTGAGGGTTGGAACCCAGGCCTGGGGAACCTACTTGTGCATGAATTTCATGTACTGGGCCTCTAGTATAGCTATAAAAAGGTAACTATGAATCGTATGTAATATGAAACTATTTTTAAATGTTCAATAAAATTAAGCTATGAAACTAAATATTCATGTTGATTATAATTATGTACAATGATATTCGAAAAGAAAACCAGCTAGAAGAGAATATGTAAAAGTGAAATTACCTATACTAGTGTATGAGATTACAAATAATTTGTATTTCTCTTAAAGTTCTCTAAGAAATTTAAAGATGTTTTTTGCATTACAAAAATAATATATGCTTTTCAAGATAGAATATTTGAAAACCATAAAAAACTATTAGAATAAAGAAAAAAGTCTTTCTAAGTTCTAGAACTGAAAGGCAACCATTATTATAATATGTTTCTTCTAGTAAAAGTGTGAGAACTAGAAGTTCACAAGAAAATTTTATATTAGGATTTTAATGAAGCATGTGATGATTCTATTTCATTATCCTATGGGGAGCACACATTAAAATGGCCACTATTTACAATGGTGACAACTAATTAATTACATCCTGTTGTGAATCACAATTTATTTCCCCAGGGTTCCTTCCTTCTGCTGCTGGTTGTGTTTCAATTACCTTTCCCCCCACTATCATTTCTAAACACTTTAAAAACCATCCTAAATTTAGAGGTTCCAGTGTAGTCATGTGCTAGTCCAAAGACAATTCCTTTAATCCAGCTAGAGTTTAGAACAACTGCTTGGGGCTTGATGTAGTAGCACAATTTCATTTTGCTATGCCCTTGGCTCAGGCCTTTTTAAAATTTCTGTTCTGTGCTAGATGCTGCAAACTCACCAAGAGACATTTTGGGCCCTCAAGACACTATTGAGTCCAGAAAAATACTCCAGATAATATATCTTTTGTTCTAGAGTTTTCTCTTCCCAAATACTTTGTATTTTAACTTTGTTAAAATTATGTTGTTTTATTTTCTCTCATAATTGGGATAATTGGGATATTTGCTCTCTGCAAAAACTTTGAACATTTGAATTTCAAATGAAATAAACAAAGTTTGAGAAAAAATTCACATACTTCTAACACTCTGAGCCAAATCCTATTAAATTTTGGCAGATTTTCTTCCAGTCTCTTCTCCTAATCAACTGATGTTTAATGTCAAAGTCAACACACACTGCAAGTTGAACATCCTTGGTGGGTATGTGAGGGAACTTTATTCTGATAGCTCAGAAGCCCCCATTCAGGCTCCTCTTACTATTGCCTTTCCATCCATGCTTCAACTCCAGCTCCAGTGAAATACACCAGTTTCTTGAAGTGCTCATAAGCATGATTACCTTCAGACACTCCCAAGGGGTACTGTCTATGCACTTCCATCCACTCTCTCCTTTCCTTTCCTTATTTTTGGCTGGCACTCTGGGTGCTGAATTTGCAGTGAACAGATTATAATATGCATACGGTCCAACAAAACCAAGGGGCACCAAAAACAAAACAACAAACAACCAAAAACCAAAAAACGGGAGACCAAACCAATTAAGTTTTAGCACCCATATTACTTTTGTGCCATTTTGAAAACAAGAATTTTATTTTGTAGTTTAGCAATTACTTTTATTTTGAGTTATCCAAAGCAAAAGGAATGAGGAGTGGAGGGCAGCGTGACAGAGTTTAGAGCCTGTTTCAGCTCTGCAGTTACAAGCCCTTTAGGAACCCATCACCTCCATGAAAACCAACCTGATCCCCAAGAGGGACCCAGCCCTGTCTTCCTATACCACGGACACATATCTCTTATGGTCCTTATTATACAGTATTCTATTTGAGTGTTTATAAGTGCCCTTCCTTGCTAGCCAGAAAGCTGTGTGAGGGCAGGGGCCACGTCTTCTCATCCTTGGATCTATCTACCATCTATCTTCTCATTCCTGCACCATATGCCCTAGAACTCAGTGTGGTGCAAAGAAGACAATGCTCATTTGCTACATGAATAATAAAGCATTTCTCTCGGCACCAAGACAGCAGCTCCTATGACTTCAGTAATGTCTGGATTTAGGATTTTAAAAACACACAAACTCTGCAGTTGGGTAGACGGTCCTTCACTGTGTCCTTGTTCTCTTGGTGAATCCTCTCTTGGAAGTCAAGGGACCAGAGTCTTCCCTGAAGAATTTGTCAGCCGAGAGGCCGCGATGGCCCCTGGTTCTCGGCTTTGTGTTTAGAGGAGTGTGATTTCAGGGTCTCTGCCTTGAGCACCTGTGGCTTGGAGGCATGGCCCCTTTTTATTAATGGCAGCTGTGATTTATTCAGTCCTTGCCTGGGAGCTGGTTCACAAATATGAACTGTAATTTAAAATATAATACTACCAGATTGGAGATATTATGCTCATTTTACAGTCAAAGAAACCGCAGCTCAGGAAGGCGAAAGAGCCCGCCCAGGGCACAGGTTATTAAGGACAGAGTAATCCTTTCAAAGTTGAGATCATGTCTCTCTGCTGACAAGTCTCCAATGGTGCCCCATGTCTTCCAGGGTAAAAGCCCAAGTATTTACTAAGCCTACCGCCCCTGGATGTCTGACCCCTGCCCACCCCCTGTCTGCCCCGTTTCCCATCACTCTCCTGCTTGCTCTTTTCCTACAGGCTTCCCTCTCTGCCCCAAGCCTCAAAGGAGCCAGGATCTCTCTCTGTAGTGCTCCCTTTGGGAATGTTCCTCCCCAGACAACGTCCAGGCTCCTTAACCGCTTTAGGTCTCTGTTCCTTGTCAGTTTTCCAGGAGAAGCACCTGGACCACCCTATGATAGGTTACTACCCCTCCACCAATCTGAATCTCCATACCCTGTTCTCCTTTTTTTTTTTTTTTTTTTTTAAATAGCACTTGTCAGCTTCTAATATATAAAAAAATGTACTTGTTTGTGTTCATTCATTATCTTCCCTATTAGAATGTTAGCTCAACAAAGACCAGGATCTTATTCTCTGATGTTTCTCAAGCACCTAGGACAGCATCTAATATTTATTGAGGGGACCAGTCAGGGTGAGAGTGATTGCTTTATCTTATTGATGGCAAAGTATAACTCATACTAAGCTGGATTTTGGCCTTATATAGTGTTCTCTTGTGGTGTGTGTGTGTGTGTGTGTGTGTGTGTGTGTGTGTGTGTGTGATTTTTCATGGTTAGGTATATTTCAAGATCCTACAGTGAAAAATATTCCAATTTCCCTCATCGTGTGTAATTTTTATAGGATTTTAAGATAGAATCCCTACCCAGTGCCCCATGAAAATATTTTAAGAGGCAAAGTGAATGTTAAGAAAAAGAATGAATAACTTATACAATAGAACTCAGGAAATGTTGGTTGAATAAAATCATACTCTGGAATTTTATTTTAGTGGGCCAACCTGTAGATCTATTTTAAATTATTGGGTCTCTAAGTTTATAATCATCTACATTAATATAACAAAAGGCAACCTAGACATATTTTTCTCTTCAGAAGCAGTGTAACACTAATGGAAATGGAACTATATTACAGTGAGATATAGTGAAGCTTCATATGTCACTTTTGAATATTTACACCCATGTGTTTTGCCAAATGTCACCTTTATCCCAGTACCTTATATGGCTAGTACTGTAGGGACAAACTGTGAAATTTCAGTTATGTGACTATTATATACTCAATTCTGAATCTTATGAAATTTAAAGTAATAATCTCATTGAATTCCCATATAAACAAAAGATATCATTATAAAAAAATTTCTGATGAAATTCTGAACATATTCCCATTACATTTTTTCTAGGCTGTAGAATTCAAATGATATAATATTTCAAAAAATTTGGTAAGCAAAATATTTTTTGTTGAAAAACAGTTTAAGTATTCATATCTACAACATATATTGATTCAACAATAATGTATCCTCTTGAGTTTTTAAACCAATATTCTAGTTAGACAGATAATATTAACATTTTGAAGAGGTAATGAGCATAATATTTCCAATCTGATAGTATTATGTTTGTACATTTTTACCAAAGTAGGGTCAATTTATATAGCAAATGTTAGCACAATTGAGGATTACAGATTGATAAAGATTGCATAATTTAGCTGTGCTTGCTGTTTATTTCACTTTTTGGTGTTATGATATTTTTAACATGGAATAGAAAATTTGGGAACCAGAATAAATAATCCCAGTATCCTGAATATAAATAAAGAGGCATATTTGAATACACTATCAGAGGAAGTGAAGCTTAACATTTTTTTCCCCTAAAAAGAGTTATTAGGTCTAGAGTTTTCTGTGAATACCACATTCTGAAAAAAAAAAAAAAAAAAAAAAAGGTCCCATACAACTTTAAGACTCCCTCAGTTCCATGGAAGACTTTCAGAGTAAAGACAAGCTACCATTAGCCTTGTATGGATTGGTTGCTTTGTTGTAGGCATGGCTTAGTAGCAGTTTTCAAAATTTTAAATTTCCATCCACAATAAGAAATGCACTTAATATTGTGACCTAACACACACACACACACACGAACAAAATTCTTTTCTGGGTTAAAATGGTAGATTGACCACACACATCTAATTTTGATTCCTCTGAAAACCCACTAAAACTATAGTGATGAGAAGCTTAAAAAAAAGACAAACTTAAAAAAGGATAGAATAGGAGAGGAGGCAGATACAGCATAATTTTGGAAGTGGGAAAGCAGATGGACAAGTTAGGTAACTGACTAGCTGATAACAGAGAGAAAACCCTATGCCAACACTGGGAAAAGCTAAGAAATAACAAAATTTACACTTCAGAAAGCTCAAAAGCCTCGGAATTGGCAGCACTAGGGACCTCTGTGAATAACAAGGAAGGTCGTGTGCAATCTGCCCTACACCCTTGGGCATATGCGTCTCTCCATTGCCAGCAGGGGACTGACTGGAAGTCTTTGGAGGAAGGGTTGAGGATGGGTATTCCACCAGAAATTAGTGCATTAAATGACCTTATACACCATGAATGTGGAGAACCTACTGGCATCCCATCACCATGTAACAATGGCAGCAGGACCTTTACCCTCCAGTTAGGGGTTCGAATCAGAACTCTCAGTGGAATCTGAGCAGCCCTCCTTCTCCCTGGAAAAAGAGCTAAATACACTGACACCGGTTTTCTAAGAAATGGCTGACCCAGATCAGCCCTTGGTAAATATCAAAGTTGATTGGCTCCAACCATATGCTCGGAAATTCCAGTCACCCTTGTCATCGTCCACACTTCATTATGAGGAGACATCCAAAGTTTACTAAATATCTAAAGAAATCTTCCCATACAAAGACAGAGATAAAAACGAACTGTAAGGAAACACAAATGAAGGAAACAAAATTTCAAAATCATATTAATATCTTCACAGAAATAAGGCAATATCTATGAAACAAAACCAGGAAGCTCAAACAGAAGGACACTTAGCAAACAACATCAACAATAAAGCATCTTAGAAATGAGAGCAGAAATAAAATTCTCAATTAGAGGTTTGGCTGATAAAGTTGGTAAAAACTCCTAGAAAGTAGAGCTAAAAGGTAGATACTTTCAATTTCGTAAACTGTAATCAGAAATTTAAATTTATAATTGTAGATTCACATGGAAAATAGGAGAGAAAAGATAAGAAAATCTAAGTCCCAGACCACAAGTTCTACCTCCAAATAATGGCTTTCTGTAAGAGACAACAGAGAAAAGAAGGGAAGAGAGCATTAAAAAAAAAAAAAAAAAAAAAGCAATAACATATTCCAGAACAGAAGGTCATGAATTGCCAATTTGAAGTGACCTCTTGAGTATCCACTGCGATAGAAAAAAAAAAACACCCATACCAAGAAATATCATTATGAACATTCAGAACACTGGGGACAAAGAGTGAGTGCTACAACTTCCAAAGAGAAACAAACAAACAAACAAACAAACACCCCTACTGCTCATATAGAAAAGTCAGAATGGCTTTGGATTTAACAACAATACTGAAAACAAGCATGCAGGGTGCCATGCTTCCATAGTTGTGAAGGGACATTATTTCCAGCCTAAATTCTATAGTATAGAATCTATACCAAGCTGAACTATCAAGCAGCATGAGGATGGAAAAAAAAAGCCATTTTCAGACATGTAAGGCCTCAATAAATTTTGCTTTCCTTGCATTTCTTGTCAGGAATGTACTGGATGATGTACCTCATCAAAATGGGAAAGTACACACACCAAGACAGAGGAAGAGTAGGCTCGGAAATCACAGGATGATGGTGAAGGAAAAGCCCTGTGTGAGCACAGTGCTCCGGAAGATGGTAATTGGTCGTGGTAGGACCAGAGTGAATCGGGGGCCAGGCACACTGACAGCTGACAGGGTCACACCTCTGTCATCGCATCATCTTTTTGCCTGAAAAATATTGAAGTTGTATTTTTTGAAATAAGAATAAATAAAAAAAGACAAGAACACTAGACCCAATGAATTGGAAATTCAATCCAGTAGAAAATAAAAAATTCAAAAGATAAGGGCTGTGCAGCAGGCTTGGAGGGCAGTTTGCTTAACCAAAAGGAGGGTGGAGGTTTTCAGGACTGATTCTCCAAGAACAACCACAACGAAACCATCGGTGACCTGATACAATTGACTTTGTGGAAAATTTTATTGAGATATTTTTGGAAGAAGTGGGAAGAATTATGAAAGTGACAACAACAGTAATAAGCAGGACATTTATTTACTACAAGAAAAGCAAAAAAAACAAAAAACAAAAACACACCACATTTGGAGTACAATAGAACACACAATGTGGACACTGAATTTTGACTTATGGAAAAATTGTAAAATGTAGATTAGAAAGATGGGAGGGTCTATAAAAGGGAGAGAGTGAAAAAAGACCTAACTCTTCACTTAGTATAATTGGAATTAAACAGATAATGTTCAAAATTGATTAACCAGAAGTCAGTTATACACACGTACGGTACTATTGAGAGAGATACATCGATTGGTTGAGGGGATGGAGCCTGTAATGGAGGTACATACTCTTTATCAGAATCAAAACCACAACCCTTCAGTCTGTGGGCTGATCTATCCACTGAGCAAAACTGGCTAGGGCAACACACAGTCTTCCCTGCCTGGTGCACTTTCTGAGTTTTTACTTCTCTTCAATATCTCTCCTCCTCCTCCTCCTCCTCCTCCTCCTCCTCCTCCTCCTCCTCTTCCTCCTCCTCCTTCCTCTTCCTCCTCCTCCTCCTCCTTCTCCTCCTCTTCCTCTGCTCCTCCTCCTTCTCCTCCCCCTTCTCCTTCTCCTCCCCCTCCTCCTGCTCTTCTTCTCACCCTCCTCCTCCTTCTTCATCAGTCCTATCTCATTATCAATTTTATCTCAGATTTTTTTTTTTAAAATCACCCATTGCTCTTTGACATGAAGGATAAAATATCTTTTTTGTCCTAAAGTTTATTTAAAAAATATTTTTTATTGATTTCAGAGAGGAAGGGAGAGGGAGAGAGAGAAAAAAACATCAATGATGAGAGGGAATCATTGATTGGCTGCCTCCTGCACAACCCCTACTGGGACTGAGCCCACAACCTGGGCATGTACCCTGACCTAGAATCAAATTGTGACCTCCTGGTTCATAGGTCAACGTTCAACCATTGACCTACACTGGCCAGGCTGTCCTGAGCTTTCTTATTGCTCTCTTTTCACAAGTTTCCCTACCAGATGGTACACAGAAATGCACATAGGTTGCAGTCTATTTAACTAAGAGTCTATTTAACTAAGAACAGTATTCCCTCCCCTCATCTGAGGGGATACATTCCAAGACTCCAGTGAATGTGTGAAACCTTGGGTAGTACCAAAACCTATATGTACTATGTTTTCCACATACATCTACACACACACTTTACCATTGCTCTTCGGCATATCCAAATTGCCAGCATCATTCCTTTTGAGCTTTGGAGGTCATTATTAAGTAAAATAAGAATTACTTGGGAGAATCCAAGATGGCTGCACAGGTAAACACCTAGCCACAGCCGCACACAACAATTTCAATAAAATACAACTAAAATATAAAATGGACATTACCCAGAACTACAGGAAAGTCGACTGACTGGAAATTATACGACGAGAAGCAAGGAGAAAACCAGGAGGAAGAGCGGAGGAGCTGTAAAAGCCTAAGGTACGGAGACACGTGGTGCGCGCGGAGAGGACGGAGCGGGAGAGGAGGGAGGCTGAGTGCCTGGCTGGCGTTCCCTAGCGGGAAGGAGATAAAAGTTCAGACTGTGCTGGGCCTCAGTTCTGACTGCTCTGAACCCCAGTTCTAGGCCAGACCCCGGGGACCCAGGCTCAAACAGAGGGAGCTGGGATGTAAGGCGGAACCCCGGGGAGCGGCGAAAGGAGGTCCCGGAGGCGCGCACATTGCGCACAAAGAAGGGACGGTTGGCTGTGCCGCGGGATTGCCCTGGCGCGAAGGAGACAGGGGCTCCAGACTGCTCTGAACGCCACCTCCAACCCCACTTCCAAATGAACTGAACCCCAATACCGGGCTCATTGGGGGAGAGACTAGATTATTTGGTAGCAGGCGAAAATTGAGGGCACCTTTCTCTTAGAGGCCCTTGCAGCGAGTACTGAAGGACCCTGAGACTCAGGAGCCGCATAGGGCGGGGCTGACAGAAGCCAAAGCTGTAGGCTCCACCCTGAAACCCCGCCCCATCAGGGAAGCTGTGAAAATGCCGAGACGAAATAGATCACAAATGAAAGAAATGGAGGACAAAAAGTGACTGGATATAGAGTTCAAATCTACGCTTATAAGGTTTTTCAAGAATTTCCTAGAAAAGATCGATAAGACATATAAGGATAAGGAATCAACAAGAAATGATAAGGGATCAACAAGAAATAAAGAATACATTGTCTGAAATAAAAAATATTATGCAGAGTCCTAAAAACAGAATGGAAGATTGCAAGAATCAAGTCAAAGATTTGGAACATAAAGATCCAGAAGACCCTCCTCTGCAGAAGCTAGAAGGCAAGAGAATCCAGAAAATTGAAGATAATGTAAGAAACCTCTGGGACAACTTCAAGTGAACCAACATCAGAATTATAGGGGTCCCAGAAGATGAGAGAGAGCAAGATATCAAAAACATATTGAAAGAAATAGTGACAGAAAACTTCCCCCACCTGGTGAAAGAATTAGACTTACAAGTCCAGGAAGCGCACAGAACTCCAAACAAAAGGAATCCAAAGAGGACCACACCAAGACAAATCATAATTAAAATTCCAAGAGCAAAAGACAAAGAGAGAATATTAAAAGCAGCAAGAGCAAAGCCGGTAGTTACCTATAAAGGAGCACCTATACGATTGTCAGCTGATTTCTCAACAGAAACCATGCAGGCCAGACGGGAATGGCAAGAAATATTCAAGGTGATGAATAGTAAGAACCTACAGCCAAAGATAATTTATCCAGCAAAGCTATCACTCAGAATCAAAGGTCAGATAAAGAGCTTCACTAATAAAAAAAAGCTAAAGGAGTTCATCAACACCAAACCAGAATTATATGAATTGCTGAAGGGGGTTCTTTCGGAAGAGAAAGTAAATAAAGATAAAAACTATGAACAACAAATATGTAACTATCAACAAGTGAATCTAAAAACCAAGGAAATTAAAAAAACAAACAAAACCCTGATGCACAATATTAACTGTTGAATATAATAGAATCAGAGGTATGGAAGGGGAGTGAACTGACGATTCTTGGGGAAAAGGGGAGAGGTGGGTGTGGGAAGAGAATGAACATAAACTGTGCACCTATGGATGAGGACAATGCGGGGTGGGGAAAGGGCAGAGGGTGGGGTGGGAACCTGATGGAGGAGGGCAATGGAGGGGGAGGGGGGAAAGGAACATTTGTAATAATATGAACAATAAAAATTTATTTTTTAAAAAAATTACTTGAACACAAGTACTGTGATACCATGACAGTCTACCTGAAAACCTAGCTACGAAGTGACTAACAGGCCTGCCAACCACAGAAAAACCTGGTTACCACGGGATTCAGTCAAAATAGTAATCTAATCATGTTTATCAAATGCACTAACCAGCACTCTTTTGATCTGGCAAACTTGATTTTTATTGTGTTCATTCTCAGGCTTGCTAATTAGAAATACTAATGCTCAAAACGAGGATCTTACTAATAACACACTTCTGCACTTTCTCTTTAAGGCCAAAGATCCCACTTACACTGATTGAGTAGGTAATTCATGCATTATCAGCATCTTAAATTATGTTAATTATAATACAAAGCTCTCTAAGGTTCTTTATTAAGGGTTTTCAAATAAACTTACTGGTTAGCAGAAATGCTGGCAAAATTTCATAGAATATAGTTCATGACACTTAATTAAAAGGAGTCTTTCTGTTTTGAGTGATGATATGAAGCACTAGAGAGTTTTAAAAAATAATTAACATTGTCTATAGTACTAAAATTGCTGATTACATTTTAATAATAGCTTAGAACCTGCCCATAAGATAAAAAGGAAAAAGGATAAAACATTTTTTCTTTCTTCTTCCTTTTCTTTTTAGAGAGAGAAAAGGGGAGGGATGGGGGGAGAGAGAGAGAGAGAGAGAGAGAGAGAGAGAGAGAGAGAGAGAGAGAGAGAGAGAAAGAGGAACATCGATGTGAGAGAGAAACATAGATCAGTTGTCTCCCTCACACACCCTGACGGGGATGGAACCCAAAATCTGGGTATGAACCCTGACTGGGAATTAAACCTGTGGTATATGGGATATGGGATGACACTCCAACCAACTGAGCAGCCCAGCCAGAGCTTTTCTTTCTTTTTTTAAAATTTCATGTTACTATATTATCTATCTTTATTCAAACCAGAACATTGAGGTATGTTGTCATGTGCTCTTTTAAAATTACTGCAATGCAGGAATTTCAGTTTCTTTTTTAAAAGTCACTCAGTTGGTTGAGCATAGTCCCATGCACCAAGAGGTCGTCGATTTGATTTCTGGTCAGAGCACATGCTGGGGTTGTGGGCCAATCCCCAGTAGGAGGCTGATGTTTCTATCTCTCCACCTCTCCCTTCCTCTCTCTTTAAAAAAATCAATAAAAATGTCTTTAAAAAATCACTCAAAAATGCACTTTATTAAATAACTCAGCAATCTGTGATTAAGCAACACACTTGTAATAATATCAAACTTTATGCTTAAGTGATACATTTCATTTGTATGTGGGCTTTTCACAATCCTAAAGCAATTTTTATCACTAAGGTTTAATGAATTGACCTCTGAATAACTAAGCAATAAATCATTTATTTATTTGTTCATTAGCTGTTCATTATTCATTCACAATAAATATTTTCTCAGCAACTATCATGTTTTATGCATTGTGCTGTCAACTAGTGAACCAATGCCTCTCCTTCAGAACAAATGAACTATTTGTCATCTTTAATAAAGGCAATGATCCCTGATATCCTCATTCTTTTCATAATTATACACTGAGTCTGCAGATTATTATGATCTCTGAACACATAATAATCTGGCCACTCAGTGTATATCCTATATAATTAAAGGCTAATATGCAAATTGTCCCCTTGACCAGGAGTTCAACCAGCAGGCAGGCTGGCCAACAGACTATGTCCCCTCCCCCTGGCCAGGCTGGCTGGACCCCACCCATGTGTGAATTCATGCACCAGGCCTCTAATACACACACACACACACACACACACACACTGAGTGGCCAGATTATTATGTGTTCAGAGATCATAATAATCTGGTCACTCAGTGCATAAATTATTCAACAAGAGGATTTCTAAAACTCTGTCTAATGATTAAAGGGAACATGTTTGCATGAATATAACTATTATTTATTTATTTTAAATAAATCTTTATTGTTGAAAGTATTACATATGTCCCCTTTTCTCTCCCATTGACCTCTTGTTGCCCCTGTGCCCTAAGCCTACACCACCCTACTGTCTATGTCCATGAGTTATGCATATGTGCATATAAGTTCTTTGGTTGATCTCTTCCCACTCACCCAACCACCCCTTCTTTCCATTTGAGATTCCCATAGATAGGAGCTGGCATCAGTTACTGGAAGAAGGGAAGATGAAGACATGCAAATTAATCAAGGTTAGCCCTTTAACTCATGAAAATTAAGGCAGAAATCAGCATTAATGAATTAATAAATAACAGCAATCTATTCAATTTATTGAGTATCTATTCTCAATAATAGATATTATGCTGGGTATTGTACAAGGATTTTATTCATACTGTCTGTCATACTACTTTAACCATAGATAGATAGATAGATAGATAGATAGATAGATAGACAGAGAGAGAGAGAGAGAGAGAAAGAGAGAGAGAGAGAGAGCGAGCAGTGAGGACCAGTCACTTGCCTCATCTCACTCAACTAGTGGGGGAATGAGAATTTGAAACAAGTTCCATTTTATTTCAAGACATTTCCTCACCACTGTGTTGAATTAATTCAATTTTCGTAAAAATTCCTGAGGACTCACCATATTCAAGGCACCAAGTCTTCCCAACAGGACAAAAAAACAAAACACAAAAAACAAAACAAAAAAAAACAAAACAAAACAAAAAAACCCCATAAAAATCCCAGCTTTGTAAAAACACAAAATGACTTTTGTAGACCTTTGTAGTTCCTCTAGTAAATCATCTAACTGTTCGTAATCAACACAAGGTAAATTCGTAGTTTAGCAGGACTGCTGTTATTAGAACAAATGTCCTGGTAATCCTAGCAAAGCCAGGCAGTTATAGCAAAGCAGAGGCCAACCACGTGTGGATAACTGACGCAGACATTGATCTGGGTCTGACAGCAGCATGTCAGACATCCACCTTGCACAGCAAAATAACTGAGCTAGGTCAAATTAGAAGAGATCGATGGATTGCCCTTGCCATTCAAGACCAAGACAGACAGTACTTCACCCTAGGGAGAAATGTTCTGGATCAACGACAAAGAGATTTAAAAAAAGTATTTGATCTTATCTCCAAAAGGATAAAATCTGTCTTCTTTGAATTATATTGAGAGACATATGATCTCCATCAAAGCAGTCATGGTTTTCAATGTCTGACAAACTGAAGAATCACAAATCTGCATTATTTATCAATCAGATCTTTTGGAGAATTTGAAATAAACCTGAAATTTTAAAAATCAATTTTCAATTCTTGTTAGCTTATCGGTAATACTGCCAGGAAATGCCAGCGTGTAAACCATTTAGACTAGACTGGCCAGAGATGGCAATGTTTTGTTGCTTTCAAAGAGTAATGAGAATTGCTGGTGCATTACCTTAATGACACTTGAAGGGATAGGGAGAGAATATTTGTAGAGTAAATATAATAAGAGAGGTATGCATTGAGCAGATTTGCCATGTTAACTGAAAAAGAAGATAAATCATTTTGACTAATAATAGTAAACTTACAGCTGATTTAAACCAAGTTTCACTCATTCAATTATTAGTGATGAGACTTACCTGAAAGAAAACATGCTGAGGAGCATGGTCGAACATAAAGAACTTTGGAATTATATCTAAATGCAATTTCAAACTTCAACTCTGAACTACATGAAAAATTTTTTACATTTTCTTCTGAGTCTCAATTTTCTTATCTGTAAAGGCGCTATGTGGACATCAAGTGAACCAATTGAAAATGCCTAGTCAGTGCCTGATGATATTAGGTGCTAACAATGTTATTTTCCTTCCCTTTCCTTCTTAGACTCTAAAAGTGAAGGAAACTACAGGACAAACTGAAGAATCACAAATCTGCATTATTTATCAATCAGATCTTTTGGAGAATTTGAAATAAACCTGAAATTTTAAAAATCAATTTTCAATTCTTGTTAGCTTATCGGTAATACTGCCAGGAAATGCCAGCGTGTAAACCATTTAGACTAGACTGGCCAGAGATGGCAATGTTTTGTTGCTTTCAAAGAGTAATGAGAAGGAAACTACAGGGAGGAACAAAATGTTAATCAGACACCAACACATTGGCTCATAGAACCAACAGAATATTGCAAAGAGTAAAAGCAAATAAGCTACAAATGGCTGGGGTGGTGGGTTGCAATACTGGCCATAATACTTGCAGCTCCTCACCTTAGGAGGCGGAACCTCTCTCTCCACTCCTTGCATTGGGCTCTCCTTGTTATTTGCTTTGACCAGCAGGATGCCATGGACGTTACTCTGTGAGAGTTTAAGCCTAAGCCTCAATCAGGTGTTCCTTATTACTCTTAGGAACCCACCACTACTATGTGAACCAGTCGGATTTACTGGACTGAGAGACCACATGGAACAGAGAAGAGTCAGCCCAGCTGAGGCCTCCTTGAGCCCCCGGATAACCCAGTAGCTGATCACAGATGTATGAGTGAGTCCAGCCATGACCAGAAATACTGCCCAACAGAATTGCTGTTTTAAACCACTAAATCTGGGGGGAAGAAATAGTTTTGCTGCAACAGGTAACTAATCCTATATAATGAAAGCCTAAAATGCTAAGTGCCTGGTCGTCTGGTCGTCCATTCAACCAATCAAAGTGTAACATACTAATGACATGCTAAGGCCTCTCAACCGCTTGCTATGATATGCACTGACCATCAGGGGGCAGACAATCAATTGGTTGACCAGTTGCTATTATGTGCACTGACCACTAGGGTGAAGACACTCAGGTCCAGTTGATCAGGACTGAGCGAGATAGGCCAAACATGACCTAGAGCCCTCCCAAGGCCCCTTACTGGCTGGCCAATCTCCCACGTCCCTCCCTGGTCTTGATTATGCACTGGTGGGGTCCCTTGGCCTGGCCTGAGCCCTCTTGCAATCTGGGCTGAAGGACCCTCCCCCACCCCCGAGTGCACAAATTTTGTGCACGAGGCCTCTAGTGTATACTAATAATAAAAGAATATGTAAATTGTCTGGGACGCCATCACAGTGACAGTAATAACTGAACAGCAGGCTGTGTGGGGCGACCAGGCCAGCAAGGGGGGCAGTTTAGGTTGATCAGGCTAAGGGGGGAGTTGGGGGCAACCAGGCTGGCAGGGGGGAAGTTGGGGTGACCAGGTTGGTGGGGGGGCAGTTGAGGGTGACCAGGCTGGCAGGGTGGGCAGTTGAAGGTGACCAGGCTGACAGGGTGGGCAGTAAGGAGTGACCAGGCTGGTGGGGAGTGGACAGTTTGGGGATACCAGGGCAGCAGGGGGAGCAGTTGGGGCGTGCAGGCTGGCAGGAGGGGGGGAGTTAGAAGCAATCAGGCAGGCAGGCAGGTGAGCAGTTAGGAGCCAGTGGTCCCAGATTGTGAGAAGGATGTCTGACCTGGATCAGACCTAATCTGGCTGTTAGACATTCCCTGAGGGGTCCCAGATTAGAGAGTGTGCAGGATGGGCTGAGGGGACCCCCCCTCCCCGCCTCAGTGCATGAATTTCATGCACTGGGCTTCTAGTATAAATATAAGAAGACACGAGGTCATGACATTTTTCAACCAAAATGAAATCATGGGAACATAAGTTCAAGACAATTTTGGGAAAGATTAGTCACTGATGCCAACAGAATGAATGATGTGGTATAGCAGTTGCTACTGCATTAGATTAATGAAAGATGCAAATTTCTCACCACTGGGAATTAAGAATTTCATGTGCAAATGAATCTTTGTAACTAGAGATACAGAGATTAATTTTCCCCAGTTAATATTCTTCTGAGGTTTCCTATATTTTTGGAATCCAGGAACTGTTGTTATGCATTGCACATGGCAACAGAAGAAAAAATGGCAAGAGAGGAAATGCTGGTAAAAATTAGACATTGACAATGAAATAAAAAGGAATTTGGGACAATGTGAGTGAATTTCATGCTGTAAATAGCAGAAAGCAAAGCCTGGGTAACATGTCTTTTTCTATCCATTGCAGAAAATGGATCCTGGCCTTTCCCTAACCATTTTTTCTTCTTCTTTACCAAGTAGAGTACACCATGAAAGTGATTAAATATAATTTTAAAATTGTGTCATATTGGTTTCTCTTTGTGAAGCAGACAACTAAGTGTGCCTTTGAAGGAAATAACTTGAGAAGTACAAAAAAACCACCATGCAGCTGCAAAGTACCTCTCAAATATGGGCTAAATTCTGTGATTTGTGCAGTTGGTAATTTTGTGCTAATTTTGTGCAAATTTCAGCGGTCACCCACAGGTTATTTCTGAAGAGTATGAAGTCTGAAGAGTGAAGTAGATGCTTTTTGATCTTCTCAGTTTCAATCAATATTGTAACTGGGGTGAGGCTGGGGAGTAAAACTTATAGACAGATGGCAAGTTCTTTAAAGTGGCAGTCATCACGTTGACTCACTTTATCTCCTTTAGTGTCCAGAAAAATGCTAGCCCTAAGAACAGCCCCAAACACGTGGTGACTTGACTTGAAACCTGTTAGCTGAAGACTTATCCAAATTCTGTGAATGCACCATTATGGAGCAGACACATAAGCCTCCTAATAATAGGTGGGACACATGACACATTTCACAGGAAATTAAGGGCTGCAGCTGACAATGAGGGACTCCTGAGAGGTCGAAAGCAGTGGGAAGCACTTTTCTGAGTCAAAGAGAGATGAGACCAGGGTCAGGACAGAAACCGTGTTCCTGGCATTCCCCAGCCAACCCTTCCCTCCCTCTTCCACATTTCAGTTTGGAATTCCCATGGAGGATAAGAGGTAACAATTAAGGAAGAGCCAGAAGAGTAGTTCCAGAAACTTGGGTTTGGAAGAAAATTTCTTAGGGTTGTCTGGCTTGATCTCTTTAAGGGCCTAGAAATTTCTGAACGTTGACTATCCAAGTTTGGTTTGAAAGCTTCCAATGGTGGACTCCATTCCATTGGCGTGGAGTCTCTAGCCTGTCATGATACTGAGCTAAAAACTGGTACTGCACCATTGGTTCTGGTACTGCCTTTTGTAGTGACCAAGAACATCTCTTTATTCTCTTGAAGCAGCTGAAGATGGGCCACATGTTCTAAAAAAATAGAGCACTGGAGTAGTGTCTGGAACACTGGTTTTGCTACTGACTAGCTGGTTTCCTCTCACTTTTTTTTCTTAATTTTTGTCACACTAATCAGATGCTCAATATTTTTAAAAAAATATCACTTTGGAAAGGCTGCACTAAGAATGGAATACATATAATTGTCTAGTTATAATGTAATCAAGGTTGAAGGTGTGAATTATATATATACTAGCAATACTGATAAAACTGGACATAATATGGTTAGACTAGAGATCACAAACCCAAATGCCTTTAGAGGCAGGCAGGTAAAGGAAAAGTTTGTAAAGGATGGGAGCTGGTGGTTGGGGTTTTGGCAAAGACCACTGGGAATGGTAAAATATTGCCACTTGAAAGATGAAGCCAATTTAAAAGCATTTGTGGTAGTCAGCCACTAAGGTAGTCCCCAATGATACCTATATCTCCTGGTACTCACTCCTTTGTACAGTCCCCTCCACATTGTCCCAGAGCTGGTCTGTGTGCCCACCAGCACATGGAGGAAGTGATAGTATGTCACTTCTGAGGTTAGGCTACAAAAGGCTGCAGCTCTCTCTCTCTCTCTCTCTCTCTCTCTCTCTCTCTCTCTCTCTCTCTCTCTCTCTCTCTCTCTCTCTCTCT
Source organism: Pipistrellus hanaki (assembly GCF_964339955.1). Classification (NCBI taxonomy): domain Eukaryota; kingdom Metazoa; phylum Chordata; class Mammalia; order Chiroptera; family Vespertilionidae; genus Pipistrellus; species Pipistrellus hanaki. The sequence goes on along the minus strand of NC_140509.1, from coordinate 31,656,763 downwards.
CTTTCTCTCTCTCTCTCTCTCTCTCTCTCGTACTCTTTCTCTCTGTCAGCTGCATGTCATGAGGATACTCAGATATGTATACAGTTGCTGATATAGTGAGGAGATGAGTCCTGCCAGCAAATGCTTGAGTGAGATTGGCAATGAATCTTCCCCTCCAGGTGAGCCTTGAGGTGACTTTGTGCCCAGCGAGAGCTTGACTGCAACCCATGAAAGCCTGAGCCAGAACCACCAGCCAAATTGCTGGGTTCCTGACCACAGAAGTGGTAAGAAAATAATTGTCTATTATTTTAAATTGCCAAATTTTATGCAAATTTTTATGTAATATAAAAATATAACTAATATAACATTCTAACTAATTTTAAAGCACCAATATACACATGCACACGCATCCTTTCCTGTGCGGGTGAAATAGAATTCAGAATTCCTGTTTACACCCCTGGGCTTCTCAATAAATCCTGGGTCTGTGGAAATCAGAAAGGTATGGCTTAGGATTATACTCAGAGGCCATTTGGCAGCTTAGCTTCTTCTTAAAGAGAGGACATGGAATCCATTTATAGGAATTCCTATAAACAGGAATTCCTGTAAACAGGAATTCTGAATTCTATTTCACCCGCACAGGAAAGGGTGCATGTGCATGTGTATATTGGTGCTTTAAAATAAGTTAGAATGTTATATTAGTTATATTTTTATATTACATTTATAGCTCACATCTTAAGTAGAAAGCTATTTTTCCCACCAATGGAAACAAAATATAATTTTTCTTATCACTGTAGGGTGACAAAAACTATTGGGGCAGAACCTAGAAAAATCTGGGCAGAAATACAAAGCACTTGGATCAGAATAGAAAGCCAGGGGAAACTCCAGTCCAATCAAAATAGAAACACATTTCTCCAGTAATTAAAAACTAGGAACGAACTTTTCACAAAAAAGTATTGAAAAAAACAAACCTTACCAGAAATACAATAAACACTTAGTCACTTAGAGTCCAAAAGCAGAGATCGACAGGTCTCTTCTCACCCCTCCAACCAATACCAATAATAGGAACCCAGGAACACAGAGCAGATCGTAGGGAGATAGGAACAGTATAGAGGGGTGTCGAACTCAATCAGAGAAGGGGCCAAAATCTAAAATCCAGCCTAAATCGCGGGCCGAATGGTTTACTGAACAGTCATAAACTGACAATGTCATAAACTGACAGCGGAGTGCAGTGATGACAGCGCGGTGCGGGCCACATTGCAAGGCCTGGCGGGCTGGATTTGGCCCGCGGGCCTTGTGTTTGACACATGTGGTATAGAGCATACAGGAGAGGTCTAGGGTGTGTCTTTGAATGAAGAAATGACTGACTGAATAAACGAGGAACCTGGATAACTAAAAGACAAAAAAAACCTTTGGACCAAAATTTAGAAAATTCCTACAGGTAATGGTTTTCACCAATTCCTTAGTAAAGAACTGGAAGTGTTTCAGAATCCTACTGAATAAGCTCTGTAGGCTTTTGCATAGAATAATACTAACAATTAAGTGGTATAGAGCAAGCCACAGAGTGTTTATTTACAGAGTTTAGAGTCCAGTCATTCTTAAGAAATTCTTTAGCTCTACCATGAAAAAACCCCCTCAGGCTTTGTTATAGAGAGATTTCACAGGAGTGAGCATGCTCCTCAGTCAGGGATCCCCTTGCCAAGGATGCGCACAAACAGGGTAAAATGAATCCCTAATTGAATGCTGCTTTAAAAAGAATTATTTCTGTCATAGGGTTACCATACGACACAGCAATCCATCTCCTGGGTATCTACTGAACAATTTGGAAGCATTTATTTGCAAAGAAATATATATATTTCTTTATATGTATATAAAGAAATATATTAATATATATTTCTATGTTTATTGCAGCATCATTCATGGTGGCCAACACATTCATGGAGCCAACCAAAGTGTCCTTAGATAGATGACTGGAGTAAGAAGATGTGTTACATATATACAACAGAATACTACTCAGCCATAAGAAAAGATGAAATACATCCACTTGTGACAACATGGATAGATCTTACGAATATCATTTTAAATGAAATAAGTCAGGTGAGAAAAGTCAAGAAACTTATATTTCACTCATGTGTGGGATAAAACACTGAAAGCAACAAACAAACAACAATTCATAGATACAGATGACAGTATGGTGGTTACCAGGGGGAATGAAAGGGTTGTGTGGGGGTAGGTAGTAAAGGGTAAAGGAGGTAAAATATAGGGTGATGGGAGGAGATTTGACTTTGAGTGGAAAACACACAATGCAATATACAGATGATGTATTATAGAATTGTACATTTGAAACTTATGTAATTTTATTAACCAATGCCACCCAAATACATTTAATTTTTAACAAGTGGTGGATATATTTAAAAAAAGTATGTCAACTCAGTGCAAAATCAGGTAATTTCCAAAAGTGCCAGGAAGCATCATATATCGATATTGTGGAACACGATAATTGAAGTCTGGTTTAAGCTGTGCCCTCTACATGGAAAATCAGGGAAAAGTGCAGTATAGTGCTTGGCATTCTGGGCAAACACCAAAACAAAGATGTCAAGTGGGGAGACTTAGAAACAGGAGGAAAGTAGAGGCCACTGGAAAATCAGTGTCACAGAGGCCAGGGATGAGATGAAAGTCCATGAGGGTAAAGTAGTAAAGTATAACACATTCTTAGCTTGTGATTATGCTGCTCAGAGGAAAATGTCCCATTGTTGGTAAAGGAGTCTGTTAGTTCAGGCTAATTGTCAAAACCACTACACTAATCCGCTATTCCGGTCGATCTTAGACTGATAATCTCAAACAAGAGCTTTAGGAGACGGGTGGACCCAGAAGACAGAGGTTAAGGAGGAGAGGAAAGGGATGGACTTCCTATCTTCCAGAAGAGTTAAGGGCTCCAGCAGCTCATGCTGTGCATTTCTACTCTTTTAAAAAGTTATTTTAATTGGGGGGAGGGGGAGAGAGAGAGAGAGAGAGAGAGAGAGAGAGAGAGAGAGAGAGAGATATGGATTTGTGTTCCGCTTATTTATGCATGCATTGACTGTTTATTGCATGTGCCCTGAATGGGGGAACAACCGAAACCTTGGTGTATCAGGACGATGCTCTAACCAACTGAGCTACCCTACCAGGGCCTCTTTCGTTATTTTTATGGGAGACACAGTTAGTTATCATTAGACTGGAAGGGAAGGAGGAATCCTCAAGGCAAGCAGCCTGAGGAATGAGGCATCTTGGGGCTGGTGAAGGCAGTGGCACCAGTTCCCCCTGGTGGGGGCGTACGCTGACTGTATGTCAGGAGGGATTATATTATCTAAATGCGAATTCATTTATCTTCCCCTGGATCTTCCTTTGCCCACTCTTTCCTTTTGAAATTCAAAGAGATAGGCCATTGTCTCATGAAAATTATGTGACAAAAGAATGCAGAAAAAAAGGAATTCTAAATCTGGCTTTATGTTTAAAAAAGCATAGCCACTTAGAGGAACAGAAAGGACATGTAGACAGAATACTTGGGAGAAAACATGTTGAAGGGCCTTCTTCCTCCTCACTGGCACCACAAAATAGAAAATATTTCCTGGCTGTATCAGACATTACTAGAGGTTGCTTTCCCAACATCCAATCACTGAAGACGGATCCTCAAATCAACTCAGTTCCAGCCCCTACCTGGACTCATGTGCTTTAGGGGAGCCTGGCCCCAGATTCAGGTGCCAGATCCTGATCGGTGATCGCCAATGCCCATTCTCTTCACCAGTGATCATTTTAGGCACGAGACCCAATTCTGCAAAATAATAAGTGAATGGACAGTTTCCCTCACTTTAAGACGAGATACCAACATAAGATGGTCCCCTTTCTGCCTTTCAACGTGTTGTGCCTGGAAAAGATGCATGAAGCTGCTACGGCATGTTGCTCCCATCCCGAGGGAGAGGCAGACACAGAGACTGACAGAGACGAAGAAGACGAGAGGATCACAGGGAAGTGAAGCCGGACCCCGATGATCCTTGCCAGAATTGTCCTGCCTCTGAAATTCGTTTTATGTTTCATTATTGTTTAAGGTACTTGCCTTTGCTTGTTTTGTGCCCTGCAACCAATGGCATCCTAACTGGCTGAGGGCAGAAAGGAACATGGAAGATAGAAGAGATGGTAGCAGCGCCTGAATGAGGGAACCAGCCTCCAGGGACCCCCAAGATTAGAAGGTATTCCACATTTTCCACCCACTCGGCCTCTGATCAGGTGAACACCACACATCTGTACCCAGGGTCCTGCTAGTCTTTCTCATTAACATCTGGTGAGGACGTACCTCCCATAGAACCAGCATGAGCCCTGAGAATTGCCCAGCAAAACTGATATACTTCCCTCACATGGAAACAATGTTAAACTTGTTAAAACACGCAGGTTATACATGTTTGCAGGACAGATGTTTAAAAAATATACGTGTAGGCAGCCAAAGAAAATTATGCATCACCTTCTCTGAAAACCTTCAGTATGCTAATGGGACAGATTTTTTAAAGCACTGCAGTGTGGGGCTACCTCAAACTACCTCCTTATCCTTCTCTATAAAGATGATTGTACTCGGAGTGTAATTCTGAAAGGCATTTCCAGGTGTAGCAGGGTCCAGCCAGGATAGCCCTCCTTGGTAGCAAACTAGACCCGGCAAATCTGGACTCTCCCCTAGCTCTCCTTTAGTTTCAATCTTGTGGCTTTTGGATACTTGGTTTTCCTTTCACTTGCAGTTTGCCACTTTCTATCTCCTCGCCTGTTGTTGACAGGTGTCCATCTCTTGGTACTACCTTTTGCATCTTGAAACAGGCCTCAGATGACCTCACCATTTGCCTCCTTCCCTGGGTAAACAGACACAGCCCAGCACGGTTGCTATTCTGAGTCTCTTCCCAGATATTTGATTAAAAACAGAGAAGGGTCATCTAAAGGTCAGCTCTCCAACTCGCCTTATCTTCTAGCTCTGGCAGTCTTTGAAAGTGATGTAGGTCAGAGGTTTGGCAGAGATTGGGAGAAAAATGGGATGGGAGAGTGGCAAGATCAAATGGTTATAGGGGAAGAGGATCTGACCATCTGAAGATGGAAGAGTGAAAGCAGGCAGGAGGAGGTAGCAGGAAAAAAGAAGATATTAAAGATGCTTAAAGGGAAATTGATATGACATCTGGGAGAACATCTGAGACCGTGTCCTCCAGGAGGACTATGAAAATAGACTGTGTGGGTGTGTACTGCGACTCCCTTACTTCAATCTGTTAGACTTTGGGCAAGTGACTTAGCTTTAAGTCTTAGGTTCCTCAACCATAAAATGGAGATGATAATATTAAAAAAAGAAAAAGAAAAAAAATATATATCGAGTGACCAGGTTATTATGATCTCTGAACACAGAGATCTTATATAATTATATCCTATATATTATATCCTATATAATAAAAGGCTAATATGCAAATTGTTCTCTCAACCAGTAGTTTGACCAGCAGGCTGGCTGGCCAGCCACCCACGTCCCCTCTCCATGGCCAGGCTGGCTGCAGCCCACCCATGCACGAATTCATGCACTGAGTGGTCAGATTATTATGCATTCAGAGATCATTATAATCTGGCCACTCAGTATGTGTGTGTGTGTGTGTGTGTGTGTGTGTGTGTATGTGTATATATATATATATATATATATATATATATATATAGTATAGAGGTATTGAAAGGATTAAATTAAGTAATAGGAATAAAGTATTTAGAACAATGCCCACCACAGAGAAGGATCCAATAAATGTTACTTTTGTCATTTAACCTACCTAATTTCTTTGATTTTAAAAATAAAATTGTATGTTTAAATTGTACAACATGATGACCATATATATATATATATATATATATATATATATATATATAAATTATGGTATAATTATACAATAAATTATTATTCATTCTTAAAAAGCAAAGACATCTGCCATTTGCAACAACATGAACGAACCTAGAGGATATTCCTATCTAATTAAAAATTGTATGAAGGGGCTTAACTACTATTGATTAACTAATGAAACATTCCTCTCTCATATTATTGGATTTATAAACTGAAAATACTATTCATATCATATCGATCAAAATAAATTTTCTATGGCAATACCACACTAGTTCTTTATAGTTTACTCCTTAATTTTTGCCATTTGTGCTTGTATTTTTTAAATTGATTTTAAAGAGAGGAAGAGAGAAAGATAGATAGAAAGAAAGAGATATGGATGTGAAAGAGAAACATCCATCCATTGCTTCCTGTACATGCCCAGACGGGGGGGTCAAACCCACAACCTGGATATGTGCCCTGACCTGGAATCGAACCTGCAACCTTTCAGTGTACAAGGCGATGGTTCAGCCAACTGAGCCACACCAACCAGAACTCCTTTTTGCCATTTGTAAATTTCTGGCTTCAACATCTATTATTTTCCACTTCTCTGGTACACAAGAATGTGGAATATTAGGAGATAATTGTAGCCCTTTTAAGTATAATGCATAAATTTCATAGAAATTTATAGCAAAGAAAAGCAGCATGGGATACTTAATAACCTTTTGTAAGAGCCATTAAATTATAAAAATAATATCATCTGCAGTAAAGGGTTTTATTTTTATTTTTAAAAAAATATATTTTTATTGATTTCAAAGAGGAAGGGAGCGGGAGAGAGAGATAGAAACATCAATGATGAAAGGAAATAATTGATTGGCTGCCTCCCACATGCCCCCCTGGGATTGAACCTACGACCTGGGCATGTGCCCTTGACCGTAATCAAACTCAGGACTACTCAGTCTGCAGGGCAATGCTCTATCCACTGAGCCAAACAGGCTAGGGCTGCAGTAAAGGGTTTTAGATTTCACAGGAATTATTAACATTTACAGATTAACTCTAAATTTATTTTTTTCCTATTATAGTATCTTTCCATTACAGGCCCATTATTTTCCAAATGTATCTTAGTTATTAACTTAAAGGTCAACCTGAATTTCCATAATTCTTTCTGCTATGCATCCACCCTGCCAGAGCTGTTAATGGGCAGTGAAATACCTAAAATATGTAAAGAAAGGAGGGAAGTGGAAGAAGAGAACCTATGAAGTGAGTGAGCAAACAGATTTGGAATCCAGGGTGGGATAAAAAAAAGGTTTACAGTTGTGAGTATGTAAAACAGAGTTTATTCTTGGATTATTATTTGTTAATTATTGTATTGTATTATTTTCTATCTGCACAACTGTCAACCTACCTTTTCCCCAACTTGTATTTGGGGGCTGGCTATAGTGTTATGTATTATTTTCTATGAGTAATAGGTGGATTTTAGAAAAACTTAAAACCTGGACAGGCACTATAAATAAAAATGCATAATTCAGGAGAACAGTTCACTTCAATGAAAACTGCTTCAATTTTTTTTTTTAAAATAAAAAGAGAACTTCTGTTTCCCCAAACCTAACTCTGAGTTAAGGCAGAGGTAAAGATTCTGGACTGTTGGATGCCATGAGGCGTCAGGAGTCATGATCTCTTCCAGGTGGGCAGCCAACAAAGCTACTTGAACAGAACAACAATCAGGCCTCCCGTCACTTGGGGAACTCAGAACCAATCGAGCAGGACATTACTCAGAAACAGAACTGCACTTGTACAGGATGATGTAGAAAATGGATGGCAGATGTGTGATCTGGTAGAGTAGGACTTCTGTTTCTGTCTGTCTGAACTCTGAGGCATCTTTGCAGTAACTGAAAGTACTGGGATGAATAGTGCCGACTCTTGGAATCCGTGAAAAATGCTTTTCCTCTGGCCAAACATACAAGTACAATTCATTTTTCATATTAAGAATCCAGGTTCAATAAATTTTATATGTAGATGTGTTCAGCTCACCCTAAGGATCTCATAGCACACAGTCAAATGCTTTTTGAAGCCCACATAGGAAGGGTCTGAACCCATTGGGCTAACTTATTCTTCCAGCCCAGCGCGAAGCCAGGCGAGGCCTGAAGATGCAGGCACACCCCAGCTTGCTCTTGGATGCTGTGATGTGGTGAACTGGGGCTCTGTTATGGGCTGAATTGTATCCTTTCAAAATTCATAGGTTGCATTCTAATCCCCAGTACCTCAGAATGTCAACCTATTTGAAGATAGGGTATTTAAAGAGGTAATTAGATTAAAATGAGGGCATTTGCACGATCTCTAACACAATAGGACTGGTGTCCACATAAAAGGAGGAAATCTGGACATGGAGGGAAGATGAAGACATGGAGAAGGTGGCCATCTATAAGCCAAGGTAATTTCAGACTTTTAGCCTACAGAAGGGGAAAAAATAAATTTCTTTTGTTTAAGCCATCCAGTCTGTGGTACTTTGTTATGGCAGCCATAAAGCCTAACGGGGCAGCCTTATTTGTTGTAGGAACTGTTAAACCTCATTAAATAATGGTGTCTACATTCAAGAAGGCTATCTTCCATGACTAGACCTGGTGTTCCTTCCACTTGGAGGGAAATCAATGTAAGGAGAGGGGTTTGGTGGAAATACAGGTTAACAAAATGAAGAAATAAAATATAACTATAATTGCACCACTTGGAGGTCATACATTGCCAATCTTTCCAGACTTTACTGTAAATACTTAAATTTACACACACAGCAAAATGGAATCATTTAGTTCTTGTGATAATCTTTCCATGTTAATAATTTTTAACTTATAGCATCACTTCTAATATCTGATATCATTTCATTGCATCAACCATATCTTAGAAGTGGAGTTGGTGGGTGGGGTGTGTCCAAGCATATGTACAGGCTCTTGATATATGTTGCCAAATTGCCTTCCAGAAACGAGACATTCATTTATATTCAGACAGCCTATTTTGAGAGCAACAGAAAGCCCTGTAACTGGTAACTCTTGACTCAGCTGTTCATGGGCTTTCAGCCAGATTCCGAGGGAGTTGAGTGTGGAAACCAGGGGACGCTGAAAATCTGTGTTGCCAGGGCCTCAGCACATTCCCCGATGGAGGAGTGCCCAGGGCTGGTGGAGGGACATTTCCTACCTTAGCACAGTGACAGGTGGCGGGAAGCCTGGTGGGATCAGCACCCTGCGGCTGGGATGGGAGCTGCAAGCCCCGCCAGGAGGGGCCACATCGGCTCAGCTGCTAGGCTTCTCCTGGGAGGGCGTGGCCTCCATGGGATTGTGGAGAAGGAAGTGGAAAGAGGGGACTCACGTTGCTCTCTTGAGAGTGGGGACAGTCCCCGAGGATCTCTGAATGGGCTGGGCGGCACCCAGGGGCTGAGGTTGGAGGGATGTCACTGCAGGGAGCCTGAGATCACGGAGATGATGACCCCTGGTTGTTAATTTTATCCCTCGGGCTTTCGGGGCCTGGGAAAACACAGGTTATGCTAGGGAATGAGGCCAGAAGGACTGATAGCCTTCGCAGTGTTCATGCATTAATGGAAGATGCCATTTGATTTTGGTTCCTTGCCCAGCGTAAGAGGTCCCAGGGGGGCACACTTCAAAGGAAAGCCAAGCTAATCTTAAGCGAAAAAGAAAATGTTTTATTTCATAAACACGACAATGATGTGGCACTCGATAAAATGTGTTGGCAAGTAAATGTCTGACACGTAGTCTGATAAATAAAATAGGTTAGTTCCTCTTGGGGGAAGGACTTGAATCCCACTTATCATCAGATAGGAACTTTCAACAGGACCTTTCTAAGGAAGATAAGCGGTGGCCTCTGATTTGTTGGCGAATAGAGCACAGCAGATGGGAGAACAGGGCCTTCACTGCTGTCCCAAAAGGGGCTTGTTACCCTTCTCTGTGGGTTTCAAGACAGTCACTGAGCGTGCTTCAGAGGCCGGGCCTCTGCCCCTCAGACATAACATACACATCAAAAGGACAGTCATGCTGATCTTGACACAGACCTGGTCTAATAAATGATAATGTGTTGTAGATGTGAGTGCAGGATTAACAACGTTTTGTTGGATTTCTCTGAAACTGAGATTCAGCTGCCAGAACTGCTTCCCAAAGTAAACGTAGGTTTCGTACCTTTGCCTGAGGCAAGGAATACATTTCCAATGAGACAAACGAGCGATTCTTTCCCGAAGGTTGTTTCCTTCTGCCTCCAAGGGGTACGGAGGAGAATGAATTACTTCATAACCTCACTCGCCGTAGCCTTATCAGGTTAAAAACGGTTATGGAAAAGCAGCGCTTACCGTCTACCACGGGTTTGGGCTGAGAGCTTTTGAGGCGCAGCGAGGGCCGGAAGCGGGTTCGGTCGTTGAAGCTCCAGCTCTTCTGCACTTTGGTGGGGCTGCCCTCGGCTGTGATGTCGGTGCTCGGGGACCGCCTGTCACCTATCGAGGCTTGTCTGCTCTTAATACTCTGGCCTCTTGGGCTAGCCATGCGCACCCGCTCCTTAAAACTTAGCTTCTGACTGTGGACAACAGAGGCACGATTATTCCATTTCAAGCAGTTTCTTCCATGCCACTTGGGTAAATAATTTGATGAAATGGTATATGGTCATATACACTTCAGTAAATAAAATGTTTTCAGCAAGTAGGAGCATAGACATCTATTTTCCTCCTATTGAAAATTGGAGCTTTGTTCAATCTGTTTGCATTCATTTGATGATAATCTCATACTACAGGTATACACACCCTTTCTGGATTCATCAGAGAAAGAGCTGAGATCAAGTGCAGTACTTTGCATACAATTACACTGGAAGTAACCAAAAACTAGTTTGGTCATCGCTTCCAAAACAGATTTTAGTTTTAACCTCAACTTTTGAGATTAATAATAAAAAAAAGTTACTTTTTTTATTTGGGAGCATCTCTTTTTGCAATTTCTAAACATTTCTACAAGAAAACAGGGAGATAGTTACATATAAATAGATAGCTACATTCTGCATGCATTTTATATTCCAGGCAAGATTACGATATCCATAAATTCATGCAATCTCATAGCAGTTGGTAGCACTGCATATGTAATATTAAACATACCAACACAACACCGCACTTCTTTTATGCTGACACTCATTCTTGTGAGATGAAACCACACAAGGTACAACAGCCCCAACATATATAATGAATGTGATGACTGATGAACGGAATGAGACGTCATGTTCACTAACACAATTGCCTGCTCTTAAACAGGTTTATTGATTTGCTGTGGCAGCTACTGGTAAATTACATTTGTTCAGGTATTCAGTTCTTAGATGCCAGCTAGGGTGAAACTGTTGTAGGTTGGTAAAGGAAACATTAACAACAACGATAAAATCCAAAATACTGCCCGAACGACATGGTTCAGTGTTTGAGTGTTGACCTATGAACCACGAGGTCACGGTTCCATTCCTGGTCAGGGCATAGGCCCAGGGTTGCCAGTGCAGGGGGTGCAGAAGGCAGCCAATCAATGATTCATATCATTGATGTTTCTCTCTCTCTCTTCCTTTTCCCTTCCTTTTTGAAATCAATAAAATTATTAAAAAAAAAAATCCAAGTGCATCTCCATGTTCTCCTGACCAGGAGATGTGGGGTGATGTGGTGGGAAGGGCAGATTGGGTTCTGGAGTCCTCATCTCTCACACGGAGACAACAGTAATAACCCACTAGGGGATTTTTGTGAGAGTCAAATGGACCGCAAGAAGCTTTGTGTAGCTATATTGTTTAATTTAGAAACTGCTGCTATTTATTAGAAAGTGTCCGTTATCAGGGAAGAGGTGCAGGACTTTCCAGGGCCTGCAGACATGAAGGACACTGGTCTGAAGGGCAGTCACTAGAGCAGCTACGCGGAGCTGCCGGGACCTGCAGCGTTTGTGGGGCGTGAAGCAGTGTTCTCATGGAAAGGATTTATCTGAGACGAAGTGGAGGCCTGGTCTTTTCCACTTACCGCAACGTCCACTGTCCCCAACTGCAGCATGCCAACAGCAAATGTGTTTAGTGGATATGTGTTTTGCAGCTAACAAGAAACAGTAACATTTATTTTTCCATGCCTCGTTGCTTAACAAATGATATTCTAAAAAGACACCACGTTTTATGTGTGTTTACATGAAAACAAATCAAATAATGAACTATGGTGATCAGGGAGTCCTGGGAACAATAACAATTGACCATGCAACTGACAGCTCCCCTCGGAAACGCAGACGTAGCTAAATCCAGCACGACTAGCTGACGGCACATGCAAAGAACAGGCTGGGCAGTTTTGTGATGGAATCAGTGGGTTCAAGAGTCCTTTAAGACAATCTCATCAGTCACTGGCTTTTTTTCTGGACTTGACAAGAGTGTGATTAAATGGTAGATTACATTAAATAACAGCAACAATAACATCATAAAACTGCATCTTTTTATTCTCAGGCTAGGTTCTATATGTCCTCTACAGCCTTCACATTATTCCAACAAATCCTTCAAGGAATAGTGTCCAAAATGTCTACTCTCCTCAAGCTTTTTTTTTGGTAAAAATCTCAAATCTTTTTTCAGTGTTAGCACATCTGTTCCATCATTGAAATTTATGATGATCTGGTTCAGGAACATATGCCTACCTCCACACCTTGATTTAGATTAATGAGTGGCTTAAGTGGACATGGCTATCATTACAAGTGTTCTCACTATACTTGATCTAATCGATTACCTTTTCTGGAACAAACTGATCCTAATTGCTACAGAAGGTTGCGTTTTAGTTAATATAAAATTATTTTTTCAAATTTTCAGGATATATCTTTTTCCTAGGTCAGTCAAATGAACAGGAAACTAATAAATATATCACAAAAACATTTGATATAGAATCTAATTTTTCCTTAAAAAATATCTCAATTACTAAAAAAAGTAAAAGATACCCCAAATAAGTATCAAATCCACCATGGCTCATTTACAATAGCAAAATATTCAAAAACAATTGTTTTCATGAAAATATTTTAAAAAATCGCTCCTTTGAAATATTTTGATATTATCTCTAAGAATAAATGAAAAGTGAAAATAATATTATCCTCTAAATCTTAATAGCATTTAAAGCACTTAAAGTTTATATGAGTTCTAGGTACCATTTCTCCTTCTGTTCATCTAAATTACATGAATATTTGCCAATGACTACTATTTAAAAATTCTCAAGAACTCTTTTAAAGTGAACTCAACATATTAGAAACATATTAAACATACCAAATTAGAAAAGAATGCAATATTTTCACTCTCTCTTTTGACATAATTGTATGAAAGTTACAAATAAGATCCTAATCCAGAACTTTTAAACCAGGCAACATTTGTTTTATTAGTTTTCTTACTTCATTTCCTCTTTGGAAATCAACAGAGCATCTTGATTAGATGGCTATTAAACTGATTAGGTAGCTATTATTGAAAACACACATTGATGAAAAAATATAGGTTCTTCACTGACCCATTGAAGTTTTCATTATTTCCCTGTTTTTTTTGTGTGTGTGTTGATCAATAAACATGATTTTATATAAAGGAAGATTTATGTAACCTTGTTGTTTGGAAGGATGCCAAGGATTATCCCCAGGACAACAAAGAGGTCTCTCTTTGGAGAAAGTAACCAGAGGGTCGCTGTGGCTATTGACTGCAGGATCTGAGTATACCGTCTCACGTTCCCAGCCGAGGACTATGCCCAGGGGAGCCTGTACAACTGCTCTGCAAGGGAATTCTTCCCTCTCTGGGAAGCAGATGTACAAGTTACTCAAACGACCTAGCCTGCAGTCTACTAGTGGATATTTCCTGCCAGAGGATGGTGTGGCATCACTGTAAACCCACAGTAATCCTCTTGGACTTAGAATGCTGTAGTTGTTGTTATATTTAATTAGGGTTTTAGCCCTTCATAAGATAAGCATTCTACAGATTTTCGCCTCAGGCACAATATGGCAAGTGAGCCATAACAATCCAGTGCGTGCAGCAGCTCAGCAGTTGTTCCACCACAAGGAGGCGCCAAGGGGACGACTGCCAGGACTGCGAGGGGGCCCTGCCAATAGGACAAATGTGTCCCAAGGGTAGAGAATATCCAAGCAGGCAACAGGCAAAAAGGAAAATGAGAAAGAGTGGGTCTCAGAACAGGGCTCCCGTAGGGTGACGCTGTAACCTGGTCATGCACCTGAGGTTAGCTGGCATTCTCAAGTCTCATGTCAATAGCTGGGATGCTGGGTACCTCTGCTTCCGTGTGGTGTGCATTCTGAAGAGCTTCTGCTTATTACTACAGAACTTACTAGGAGTGAGGGAAATAGAGTAGCACATTATTAAGCATTTTACCACCAGGAAAGTGCTGAGGGATGTTATTTTCCATTTTGAAAAAACAAAGTCATGTGTTCATATTGCCTTTTCAGATATAAGAATACAGCATATTTAAGCAGTAAGTACTATGCAGGTTAATTGTGCTGCTCAAAATATAACTAGTGCTTTTAATGGTTAGGATCAAATAATTAGCTTTGATATAGGCATTAGAAAGGATGTGTTAGCATCTGATACATATGAAAATAAGAATATAAATATTTTAGAATACATCAATCCTTGTAATGAATAGCAGTGCAACATGGTATAAAAAATTGAGGAACAAAATATTTCAGAACTATAAAAATAAATATTTACAGGAAGTTGGTAGCATTATTTGCTTTGAAATAATAATAAAAAAAGTTCTGGATTTGTATGAAACACCTGCAGTTATAGTTAATACAGGTAACCAATTGTCAGGTAGAATACATGTTCAAAATGACAGAAGAAAGGATTCTAGGTTGCTAGTTTGGTAGAAAAAGTTTCTTATTTTAAGTCTCATGATGTGTTTTCTTTCCCCCTCTCTATAAATGTGAACAGAAGAAGAGACCATTTTGAAAAAAAAGAAAAAGAAAAAGAAAAAGGAAACAATCTAAGATTTTGCCAATAAGGGCACAAGTTGACTATCTGGGGAAAAAAGCCTAGTCTTACTGCATTTAACAGCACATGCAGATCATCCATTGCAGACAGAAGAAAGAAGGTGTAAATAATGGGAAATAAATGCAGAAGAAGTATAACATAGTCTTTGCATCAGCGTTCTAGAGTTCTCTCCTAAGAGCCACACATCTCCTCAAAACCTAATAAAGCCAGCCATGGAGGAGCTATTTGGACAAGGCACTCAGCGGATTGCAGCACAGTTTTGTAATGTAATGAAACAATATAATTTATGCTTTAACTTTTAAGACGATGTATCTTTATCACAGTCTCACAACTACCTGTTAAAGCAACTTCAGGTAGTCTACTAAGAAGTCTGTCAGAGTTCTGTTAATTCCTTAGAAACTGTGAGCAAGGCAGCTGAACTCCAAAGCACATGTTCAACAATGATTGAGAAGGAGGAGACAGGGTAAACAGAGGCAGACAGCTTTATGGATGATCCCTGAATCTCCGATGGTATGATTTATTTTTGTAGCAATAAAAACTTAACAGGTGGGAAGAAGCAAAAGCCTGCTTGTACCAGCGTGATGGCTAATTCACCAACTACTTGGTGGCTAACTGACCTCCTTGTCAAGGAGGAGGGGAGGAGAACATAAAACCTCAAGGTGAGAATAATGACTTAATCTGGCCTGATGGGTTTACAGGCCAATTCTATTCTCTGAAAGTGATAATTTATACCCAAACCAAGAAAAACTGCCCAGTTTAAAAAGCAAGTTGGAAAAAGTTCTTAATGGAATGATTAATCAGAATAAAATTAACAAGCACATTCACTACCACATATGAGATTAGTGGGAAGACAGAGGAAAACAAATAAATAATTAATTAATGTTAAGGAAATTGTGTTTATGGTCTCAGTAGAGGAAGAACAGAGCAGGCTCAGTTGAAACTAACAGTAATTCATATTTGACCCTCTAACAAAGAGAGTCAAATAAATATTATTTTCACTGTTGTTCAGTTGAGCTCTTCTTGAGAGTGATTGTATTTTTAAAGAAAATTTTGGATCTGTCACAAACAATGCTAAGCCATGTCAGAACTGGATATCTTTCTTAGTGGCCTAAGACACTGTAGATGAATTTTTTGAACATATCCTGACCTCAGTGTGGAAAGACAAAATATCTTGAACAAGAATAGTCCAGCGCAGGGAATATAGTTCACTGACTATGATCTTTAATCCAGTCTGCAGAGAGGAAAACCTCTCTGTGTATAGGACAGCCCTGTCTACAATGTGGCCTTCTCTTCCGGAGGGAGTGAGTGCCAGGCACCAGGAGAGGGTCACTGCCTGCTGTACTGAACTCATCTACACTTGGGTTACTCCCAGTTCTTAACACAATGAAACACCAGGAGGAAGGATTTAGGGGATCACAAGCTCTGAGATACCTGGCGAGCTGGCTAAAGGGTATCTATTTTGCTTATCTGAGTCACATCAATAACCCAATAGCCCCAATCTGTCAAGTGCTCTGCATGTGGGTTGTATTTATCATTCCAATTAAAACTGGGCCAAGCATTAATCAACAATATTCTGGACCCAGATTGCTCTCTGCTCAGGGAGAATTCTCATTATAAATGCATTTTCCTTTGTGCATATTTTGGTTGAGTAAGGACCAATTTGTTATTTCCTAAGATGGTACTGTTGCCATTGTTATTACAATAGTCTTTCTACATTTATTATGCAATGTTATAAATTCCATTGCCAAGGTGAAAGCTCAGGTAATAGTAAAATGGGAGCTTCAGCTTATTTCCTTCCAATCATTGAAATGTTTTTCATTTTTTCCTCTTTTTATGTTTCTCCTTTCCCCCATTTTTGTTGTTGTTTCCTCTTTTTGCATAAACTACTTGAGATCAGAGACATTTTATTACACTATCCAAGAATTATTGACTAAGCACATTCTCTGTCAGAGCTTCACACAGGATGATGTCGTATATATTTAGCAGATAGAATACCTAAGTGTCTGAAGCAGTAAGATATGCATACTAAATAGTAACATGCGCATGGCATGTGTCAAGGTGGTTTTGCCAAACGTCCAATGACCACAGAGGAGCAAGAACTCCCTGTGTGTGATCTTCTAAGTCAATAAGTTAGCTCAGTTGTTCTGTATATATTCAAATCCTTTGATAATCTCAGTCACAAGTATGCAAAACATTTTAACGTTTCAGGTGCATACGAGCATCGTGAAATTGAAAAAGCTTGGTTGGTAGATTTTTGACAGCTGACTACAAAGTTCATTTTTTGTCTGAGGGGCTGAAGCTCAATCGTTACTTAAAACACACACACAATTCTGAGCAATTAAGTGGAATAAGTGTGCTGGAATTTTCATATAAATGTGTTTCTCCAGGCTAGAGTGCCATCACAATGAGGATGTTCCCTAGTTACCTCTTAACCCTGTCTTTGCTTTCTGTCTTGCTAACATTTGGAACAAGAGCTCATATTACCGAGTAAGCCCAAGGTGACCCCTCACTTAGGACTGCCACAGAGGTTGCAAACTCCCCCTTTAGGTGCCAACAGCTCTGTTTTAAAGGATGAAACCAAGACAGGTGACCTTACTCTCGGGTGGCTATCAGGTTTGTGCCAAAGATGGTATCAGACCTTAACATTTGAAGACAAATCACTCTTTGAGATAATTTGTAAATGGCTAACTCCCGAGACAAGGAAAGCTTTTAAAATCCAACCAGAGACACTAAACAGCTTACAATGGTTAAGACTTATTTTGTGTAACCTTTTCCAAGTAAAGTTGTCACAACAGAAGGATGGCGAAGTCTGCTCTAACTCTATTCCTACCAAATAAGAGAAGGAGGGTCTTTAGTGGCCTCCCCTGTGTAGGCGTACCTGCCCCATCTATTGCCATCATAAATGAGCCCATTTGTGGTTTGGTTTGTGACTCTTGTTGATGTAATGCAGAGATGGGTGACCCAGAGCCTCATCACCCCAAGTGAACTTTCAACACTAGTTTCAGCGCTGTTTAAGTACATTATGATTAATGTCGTTTGAATAACAAAGCTAAAGGAACAATTCCTGGACCCAAACCGACCCCCACCTTGGCACTAATCCTGGCCATGGGATGCCTTTGTGGCCTCATTACTGAAGCAAGTGGCAATCATGGGAAAAAAAGACTTGTGTCCCTTCTTCCCTCCCAGGCACCTGGGATTCTCCTGCTGGTCCTGCCTCTGCTACTTCTCACGCCATCACCTGGCTCTGTCTGTCGTCCAGGGCTTTGTTTCCAGACCCCCAGGGTACTCACTGGTACTCACAGATAAAGATTAAAATGGTGTCCTTCACATCCTATTCCCTCTGGGTCTAAACTTCTGCTGTTTGCTCTGATAAAGCACTTCCTTTGAAGGCATAAAAGAATGATCCTAAATTATTTGGTTAAGTTTCTGGGAGGGTTAGCTTCTTTGTAAAGGATGGGGGTGGGGCGGCTCTTCTTTTGAATCAGGCCATCTAAGTAAACCTCAGCACTCGGTGTGCTGGAGATGCCACACAGAGACTGTTCCAACTCCTGCACACAGTGTTCTTTTTATACAAAACAAAACAAAACAAAACAAAACAAAGCAAAACCCCCACAAAACAACCAACTAAGCCCAATGTCTCACTCTAAAGAAGGACCCCGATGAAGGGAGTATATCTTACACTGCTTCTCGGGATTTAAATTCTTGGATGAGACTTCTGTCTGGGAAAATGGTAGCAAGGAATAACCAAAGACTATAACGATCATTTCCCCCAGAATGTTGCATGCTCTGCAGATTGTACAAAGCAGTGAGTGGGTGAAGGAAAGGCACTCCCACTCCCAAGGGGAGGGGGAAATCAATAACACAGCAACCTCTGCAGGCAATCCTGGGAAAGGCCACTTTTAATCACTTTGTATTTGTGGATCGATTTTACTCACATGAGACACATTTAAAACATCTGTTAGGCACAGATTTATAAACAAACATGTAGCAGAAAAGATCACAAACCTGCTTGATGTTTCCCCTTGCTCTTTCCTTCAGGTGCATGCAGACAGAAGAGAAATGATGATAAACTGGTGAATACATTTATAGCACTTGATAATGGCCCACTTGGGGTTGGGGACATTAGTACCTTGAGTAATTCTTTTCTAGCGAGATGCATGGAAGCCATTTAAAAAATAATAAATGTGCCTAGCTTTTTTTTTTTTTTTTTAAACATATATTCTTTGTGGCCCAGACCAGGGATAGCATAGCATCTCCTTAGCCAAAACAATACTGCCTACATGTAATGAACAACAGCCGGAGTTATCCATGGCTAAGGAGAAGTGGTTCTGACCTGGTTAGCTCTAGGAGAAACTCTTAGAATGCTGCTGGTCACACTGTAGCTGTAGACCCTGAGCTGTAGACAGACTTTGGGTTCTCAGTCTGGACTCATGAATGTGTGACTTGTTCCTCAGTCACTTGTTAAGGCAGGTGCTATTTTCCTATTGTAATTCATACTTTATATTCATACTTTATACAATAGGAAAACAGCACCTGCTAGGCACATAGGAAGTCGTTAGAACTCTTCCAGCCTCGTGCTGGGTGGTGTTCTTCATTACCAATTTGAGCAGACCCAGGTCAGTACGACATGGTGCAAATGACCCGTTGTCCTTGGGTGAACACCCCACTTTCCTGTGGGTCTTGATTTTCTTATGAATAAGTTGAAGGCATTGGATTAGATAATATCTAAATTCTGACGTCTTAAGATACCACTGAGCATCCGTGGTACTTGATAAGTCCTTATAGCTTCACAAAATATGCGACTCATTCCCTAAAATAACATGTTTACCTATGTTTCACCCTTTGTAGAGCCTCCATTTCCTTTGAGAACAAAATCAAGGAAAATATGTTCCTTTTATGAATCCTTTTGCTATTAAAACAAAGTTTTAAAGTAGCAATTGTGGAGATCTTAAAGGCAATGTAAGAGACAAGCCAGGACAGAGAGGAGAGTAAAAAATTTCTGGCATATCCTTGGCAGGTCTGAGTGGGCATGGCATGCCCCTCACCCCACCCCTCTCTCCCAACACCATTCTCACCCCTCTCTCCTATATCACTCCCTAGAAGAGGTGGTGGAGTCAAAGCATCCCATTGTATCTCTAAACTGTGGGGAACAAGAGGACGGTTGGTGCTTTTAAGTGATGATGAAGAAGAAGATGATGATGATAATGCTATTGGTAATATGATCACTTTGCTGATCACCTATTTAAAACTGTAGCCCCTAATGCTTCTTAAATTCCTTCCCTATTCTACTTTTTCTCTTTAGCACTCACCACCCTCTGGACCTATTAAATATTTTACTTATTTATTTTTATTGTCTCTTCCCAGCAACCCTTGAATATATACTCCTCAAGGTCCAAGATTGTATCCTGTTTGTTTTTCTCTATTACTGCTGCATTCCTAGTGCCCAGAACAGTGCCTTGCACATAATAGGTACTCAATGAAGCCTTGTTGAATGAATGCATAAATGAATGAATAATCTCTCCCTTGGGAAGTTTCTAAGCCCTAAATGTTATGGGGAAATACACTATGTAAATAGAAAGAAGTTTTGGTCTATTTCTTACTACATAGCATTTTGTGCTCACAAGACACTTGGTTTTATAAATGTAAAAATACCCTCGAAGTCACTGTAAATTATTTACCTCACAAACCCACACACTTGATTAAAGCAGGTTTACTTTCTAAAACAGAGGTTCTGAACTTGGCTTCAGGGAGTTTATGACTACATTAAAATTGTAGGCAAAGTTTTAATTTTTTATGCAGTAAACATGTTTCTTGGGAAAGAGTGCATAATTACCATCCCATTCTCAGCAGCTTAACAAAGAAAAACAACAACAAAGATTAAGAACCACTGCAGTTTAGAACAATGAAGCATGGCTGGTGGGAGAGATGTTAGGACACCCAGGATCGCATGACGTTGCTAGTGACTGCGGTGTCATGCTGGACAAATCTCTGTTTTCAGTAAGTGGGCTGAGTCTCCGGGGTGGGTGAGGGAGCGCAGGGAAGGGGAGTGAGAGATGGTTGACAGTCACAGTAGAACAGGATAATAAAAGTGTTCCCCTAAATTCTCCTCTACCATGTCCCCACTTAAAACAGGAAAAATATCAAAGGAGAAGAAAGAGAAATTATGTGAGTAAAATAAGTTTATGCATTGGAAGAGTCTGACTCATTATTAAAGATTTTTCAGGCTTCAGAATGAGTTTTCTTCCAAAAACCATGGCCGGAGTAAGCCAATCAATCACATGTGGTGCCAGACCACTCTCAGCCCCTAAAAACCATCTTTTGGTTTCTCTACTAGCCTTCCTCTTATACATGTGTGAAGAAAAGAAATACAATTTTTATGTTACTCCAATTTTTTGATGCACACTCCCAAGGAATAGATAGCACAAGCATTATATTCCTGTTTTCTTCCCTACTATAACTTTGAAAGAGTCCAGTACTCAATAAAGGGCACTTAACTACATTTTAAGGTCTAAATGAAGAGGATTCTCATCCACACACTCACTCAACAGCATCCATGCCTCTGCCTTTGCTAAAGTCTCATCCCCTTTAAAATCCTGGCATTCTATGACTATCTCTGTCACAGGTGCTGACAGAGTTTTGATATCAACTTTTAGGAGACGTGCCCACGAGAGCTTAGAAATTATCTCGCCCGGCTCTTGCCCTTCACTTTGTGGATGGGAATAGTGAAGCCCAGGGCAGGGCAGGGAAGTCATATAGCAGATCCTGTCAGTTACTGATAGATCTGCCCCCCTCTACAGGGTGTAGTCTGCTGCATCACAGAGGTCCTTCTGAGACTTCAATCCCAGGGGACACCTCATGAAGGCTTCCCCAGCCATTTCTCTCTCAGATCAGGAAAAAAGGAGTTTAAGAGTCATAGTAGTTGGTTGCCTTGAATCCTATGAAGTTACTTGGATGAAGGTTTTGTTGGATTATGAAGGGAAATGGCTGATGCTCTAAAATACTAGCTCAGATAAGCAGTTTGATAATGTTTGAACAACCTGAGGAACTGACCGCTGTAACCAAGCTGGGTGACTCACAGAAAGCCTTTCCCTGGACTGACTGACTTTGGTTGTTTCGGTGAAGAGTTATTTAATAATTAGATGGTGATTATGATTTAATATGCGCTCTGCCAGTGGAACTGGAGTCCAGGATTTCAGGACTAAAGATTGTGTTTGAAAATTAAACTTCACTGTGGTAACCATCAGGACTGTTCATAAGTTTTCAGGTTCTCCTCTCTTTCCAGGCGCGTGGTAGGACTGCACTCCCTGTCCTCCTGGAGTTTAGGCATGGCCAGGTGACTTGCTTTGGCCAATGAAATGTGAATATAAGTAATATTATTTAAAACTTTTGAATGCTAATTCCAAATTTTAATTTGTTTGGTCCCATTGCTTCATTGTAAACTGTAATTCTATTAGGATTCCAACTCTTCTCTTATTTTGCTATTAATGTTAGTTTGATTTGCAAGTGAAAGCTGGAGAGCCAAGGGGATCTAGATGAGAAATGACTTCGAGGAACTTCAATGTGCAAAGATATATTGCTTTCAAAGCACTCCCTGTTTGGGGTCAGGTGATGGATGGAGTTTAAACAACCATTATTTTTCAAAACTAGTGGTGCTTACCTTTAGAATTCTCGTGGGTTTTATAAAATGAGATATTAGAAAATAATACCATGAAATAGTAGAAATAAATCTCTATAAAGTTTAAATTCTTTTAATCTTTAAAACGCATCAATGGACGGTGAGGAATGATACTGGGTCAATTGAGTTTTGTGTCTGAGTTGTTACTAAAAAGGTTTGAAAGAGAAGCAGAGAATAAGACAGGCCCCAAATTGACACTGAGTGTGCGCGTGCATATGTATGTATTTGCATGTATGTGTTTGTATGTATGTGTGTGTATGTGTGTGTTTGTGTGAGTGTTTGTGTGTGTGTGTGTGTATGTGTGTGTATGGTTTGTTTTGCAAATTTGAAGAGACTCGACTACAGCACCAGCTGTCATACTGATACCTACTTGGTGGGGCTGCAGGTGTGCAGGGCCTTCAAATGCGGCTTCCAGGTGGCAATGGAAACAGATTTTTCATCAGCTGCATAACTACGCCAAACACACTGCATGCAATGTACGTGGGGACATAAAAAAGAAAAAGAAAAGAGAGAAGAAGATAGAATGAAATAAAGGGCTATTATTAAGTTAATACACATGAAGGATCTTTAGCCCTGAATAATATCCAAAGGGGTGACGACTTGCTTGGCATTTTCAGCTGGCTGTTACACATATTTTGCCACGTCTGTAGGATTGCTTTTCAAAATAACTCACACCAAAGAACAGGCATACTAAGAAGTCTACCATGAAGTAACTTTTGAATTAGTTAGGGAAAACTATGACATTATCTGAGGTGAACTACCTGAGCGTGAACATGCATTGCAGGACTCCCACAGCACATCTTTAGTCACTACTTGATAAGATGGAGACAAACGACTACTAGAAACTCACAATGCAATTAGTAAACTAGGTAGTAAATGAATGACCACCAGAGTATGTTAAAATGATTTAGTGAAATTTCATGAAGTTGAATTTAGCACTAATAATGCTAAAAATGAAGACAGTGCTAAACAAGATAGAGGACAATGTATTCTCTAGGAATGTAACTGGAAGGCACTTAAGGATTTAATGTCATGGTCTAAGAATACATTTGCAGCTCCTTGATATAAACACAACTCTGTCTACTTCATATAACTTAGGGGTGGGGGAACCTTTTTTCTGCCAAGGGCCAGTTGGATATCTAGAACATCGTTTGCAGGCCATACAAAATTATCAAACTTAAAAATTAGCCTGCTATATTTGATCAAACATTTAATTAACTCACCTCTAATGCCTTGGCAGGGCCAGATCAAATGATTTTGTGGGCCTCAGATGGCCCTCGGGCTGGGTGTTCCCCACCCTGATATAATTATACCTGACATATATAATATGAAATATTTCCATGTAAAATCCTTGCTGAGTATGAATTAAGACCCCCTATTTTACAGATAAGAAAATAAAGGCTCAGATAAAATAAGATGTTTACAGAGGTTGGTAGGGTTGACATTATCTCCAGTGACTGGCTCTTGCTTTTAGAATCCCACACGATCCTTTGCTGACTGCTTGATGACCGTTGGCAAAGCTTCCCTCTGAAACTGACAATTGCCTGAACGTACTGTCCATATAGACTTTTGCACATTTCTTTCTTTGCAATAAATCTGAAGACATGTCTAATGACCAAGTCAAAAATCCTGAGAGAAAACTTTCCATTATAATTCATAAATCAAAGCCTTCTATTTTATGTAGCAAATTTGTTTAAACAAGTCATATTCCTACTCTATAACCACCATTCATGATTGTAAAAACTACAATGAAGAAAACAGCTATCTAATAATGTTCCTTTTCCTGAGTATCATTAAAGCAATGTGTGCTAAATAAAAAGTTAAAAATCAACACAACTACTTTGGAAAGTTGTCTGGGCTATTATCTAGCAAAGCTGAACACATACAGACCCTCTGACATAGCTACACACTTCTTCTTTTTTAAAAAAAAAATATTTTATTGATTTACAGAGAGGAAGAGAGAGGGATAGAGAGTTAGAAACATCGATGAGAGAGAATCATCGATCAGTTGCCTCTGCACACCCCCTATCGGGGATGTGCTCACAACCAAGGTCCATGCCCTTGACCGGAATCGAACCTGGGACCCTTCAGTCCACAGGCCAACGCTCTATCCACTGAGCCAAACCGGTTTCGGCTACACACTTCTTTATATGTACTCAACAGGTATGTTTATACATGTTAATTAATATACGTGCTATCCCGCTGAAAACATTACACTTCATAGACCTGCTCAAACACCTATCAACAGTAGAATAAAGAGATACGCTGTGAATATTAACATAATGGAATAGTACACAGTTGGAGTACTCTAGCACTACATTCAAGAATATGGATGACCTTTACATGAATAATGGTGAATGAGAGAAACAAGACACAAAAGAGTACATGCTGTGTGATTCCATTTCCATAAAGTACAAAAACCAAACTCCTCAAGAAAACCAATTTTAAAAGGCAGCACAGTGGGTACCCTTGGGAACAGTGATTGAGAAAGGGTACAGAAAGGTCATATTCTGTTTCATTAACTGGGTGCTGCTTACACACACAGGAGTGCTCAGTTCTTTTAGGATATGTGCTCTTTTCAGAATGCACATTATACTTCAGTAAAATGTTCAAGAAGTGATATTAAAAACTAAAATATATGAGACCTGAGGGTTTTTTAATATTATTAAGGAAGGTTTAAGTAATTGAAGCAGGGTTCCTTGCCTAGAGTCTTGCTTCCATGGCTCATGTTGATTTATCCTAAAATCTGTAAAAACATATGCTAAGCATCATGGCATCTTATAGAGAACAAAGCAATTATTGTTGTGACAATGTTAGTTTTTGCAATTATTGCACAAACACGATTTACACAGTGGTCTAAAGGAATCAATGAAAACCCATGGATTTATTATTACGGCTTCCTCTGTAGTGAAGCCCAGAGAACCTCCCATACCACGACGGCCTAGATGGCTGCTTTAATTAAACAATCTTCATACAAGGCACCATATATACATACTTTGAAAGCAAAACTCATGTAAAACTGGAAGTACACAGCAGGTCTGTACATGATCAGATACCAGTGGGAAAAAAAAAAACCCACAACTATACAACAAAAAAATGGGACCAAGACATCATCTGCCAATGTTATAAAGAACTAGGGACAAAAGAGGCCACTCTCAGAAAATTGAAAATTTTCCTAACAATGCAACCTGGCTTCTTGCCTTTTTCTATCAAATTGATCTAAATGGCTAAGCTCTTATTCATTTCATTACTCTTTTCCTAACATGTCTTCTTAAATGGGAGGCACAAAAAGAATAAGTGGTATCTATCTCAGGGTTGATATTAGTGACAAAGTCTAAGTGGAAAGTGAAACTCTATTACTCTTATACTCTAATAACTTTGTTCTGTCCTTAGCTCTCTCTCTTCTAGTAGCACAACCATAAGATCAAGTAGCTGATGCTTCCAGATTTTAAGCCAAAACCACAAAGTGGTTGGAAAGAATAAAATTATGACCCAAAGGGATTTAACTTACATGGCATATATACTCCAAAGGACAAATCAAGATGGAGCCAAATGAAAGCCAAGTTCACCATCTTTCAGGTGACTCTGGTGCTCTAGGCAGCCAAACAAATTCAAAATTTTGACTATAATTATAATTACAATGTCAGTATAATTAAGCTTTTAGGGAGTATTCACTTTGTGTTGTCTGGAGTATTACAACTATGGCACATTTGACCCTTTCTAAAATTTTTAATTTCAGCTGACCATCCAAAGGTATAATGTACATGGGACTAATTTTTTTTTCACGGTACATAATTTAGGAAGTCAGAGATATAAAAGATTCAAGATGAAAAACAATAATCCCTTTCTCTACCTTACTTCTCACTAATTTTTGTTCCTTAGAGGTAACTGTCTTCAATTCTTATAGTTGTTGCTTCTATTTTTAAAAATATATTTTTATTGTTTTCAGAGAGAAGAGGGAGAGTTAAAAACATCAATGATAAAAATCATTGATCAGCTGCCTCCTGCATACCCCTTACTGGGAACTGAGCTAGCAACCCAGGCATGTGCCCTGACCAGGAATCAAACATTGACCTCCTGGTTCCTAGGTCAATACTCAACCACTGAGCCACACCAGCCAGGCTTCTATTTTTAAGAATCCTAATTTCCAAGCATTGTTCTCATATGTATATTTCTTGATTTTTGAGTTTCAGCCGCTAACAATTAACTTCTGACCATGAAAATAATGACATCCCACCTTCACACCCTCTTCTCTTCCTCTCATTCTAACAACAAGTTTTAGTTGTTACTATTTAGTGTTTGCTTTATTATAACCCTGTAACTTTTGTTTCTAGCTCAGCAATGTGACATAGCATGACTTTTTCTTTCATGTTGCTTTTATGTGCCTATTATGAATACATTCCTGAGTTCTCCAAAAGAACTCTAAAATTCCATGGTTAAATATGTCATGAAAAGAACAAGAGAATTCTCAAGAAGAGCTAAATGAATGAAGGCAAGCAATTTATCAGATATAGAGGTCAGAGTAATGATTATAAGGATGCTCAATGATAAAGAAAAGGAAATCACAAAAAAGAACTGGTCAGAAATGAAGAATGGAATATCTGAAATAAAGAATACACTGGGGAAGATGGCATAATGGGGGGGGGGAAGGGAGATCTGTAATACTATCAACAATAAAAGATATATTATAAAAAGAATACACTGTAAGGAATAAACAGTAGGCTGGATGAAGCAGGGGACTGAATTAAAGATTTGGAAGATAAGTAGGAAAAAACACCTAATTATGCCTGGCCAGTGTGGCACAGTGGTTGAGCAATGATCTATGAACCAGGAGGTCATGGTTCAATTCCTGGTCAGGGCATATGCCCAGGTTGCAGGCTTGATCCCCAGTGCGGGGCATGCAGGAAGTGTCCTATCAATGATTCTCTTTCATCATTGATGTTTCTCTCTCTCTATCTCCCTTTCCCTTCTTGGAAATCAATAAAAATATATTAAAAATAAAAAGACACCTAATCAGAGCAGCAACAAGAAAAAAGAGGGATAGTTTAAGAAACCTCTGAGACAACATGAAGCATAACAACATCTGCCTAATAGAGGTACCAGAAAAAGAATAGAGAGCAAGAGATTGAGAACTTATTTGAAGAACTTCCCTAACTCAGTGAAGGAAAAAGACACACAAGTTCAGGAAACGCAGAGAGTCTCAAACAAAAGGCCCACATGAATACACAACATAATTAAAATGATGGTAAAGACAAAGAGAGAATCTTCAAAGCTGTTAAAAAAACACAAAACCCAATTAGTTACCTATGTTCATTGTAGCATTATTCACACATGGAAACAACCTAAGTGTCCATCAATAGATGAATGGGAATATATATAGGAAGGTAAAGTTTTGAGGTCTTGCATGTCTAAAAATGTCTGTATCTTACTCATACATTCAATGAATAGTTTGGCTGAGTATAGAATTCTATGTTGGAAAGAATTATCTCCATAATTTTAAAAGTATTGTTTCACTGTCTTTTAATGCTAGCAGTATTCATGAGAAATTAAACACAATCTTGATTGTTGAACCTTCATGACCAGAAAGCACTTAGAATTCACTGTTTTTGCAAGTCTAATTTCACTATGATGTTCTCAGTGTGGAGTTTTCTTATCACAGGGCTGGGCACTTGGTGAGCCCTCTTATTGTGGCCACTCAGTTTCAGAGAATCCTATATAGCCGAAACTGGTTTGGCTCAGTGGTAAAGCGTTGGTCTCGGACTGAAGGGTCCCAGGTTCGATTCTGGTCAGGGGCGTACGTTGGTTGCGGGTACATCCCCAGTAGGGGGTGTGCAAGAGGCAGCTAGTCGATGTTTCTCTCTCATCGATGTTTCTAGCTCTCCCCCTTCCTCTCTGTAAAAAAAAAAAAAAAAAAAAAAAAAGAAAAAATCAATAAAATACATTAAAAAACAGAGAATCCTATATAATAAAAGTCTAATATGCTTAGTGTCCAACCAATTGGTTAACTGTTCAGTTGACCACTACACCAGTTGCTATGACATGCATTGGCCACCAAGGGGCAGGGCTCCGACTGGTAGGTTAGCTTGCTGCTGGTCTGGTGGACCGAGACTGGGTGAGAGGGCTGGATAAGCCCTGGAGCCCTCTCACAGTCCCTCCCCAGCTGGCTGTTCCCCATTGGTCCCGATTGGGAATGGGCGAGATGGCTCCAATTGGCCCCGACCACAGGCCAGGCTGAGGGACCCCACCCATGCATGAATTTGTGCACTAGGCCTCTAGTAATAATATAATATCCTCCCCTTAGTTTTCCTGTACTCTTTTTGAGATACTCATGTTACTTGGATGTACCCCTGGAAGGGTCATCCAGTTTTCCTTTCTATCTTATTTTTCCATCTCTGTTTTTGTTCTATTTCCCAGGAGATTTTCACAACTTTATCTCTTCTTGCTTTCTTTTAATTCTCATGTCACATTTTTCACGACTATGAATTGTTTTTTCTAAATCTGTTCTTATTTATGACTGAAGCACTAAAAAGATGTATGAGCTCTGTATAAGTGGTTTGAGTTTATTGGCCTCACTCTAAGGTAACTGGTTGTAAACTCAGTTATTTACTAGTAAAATAAAGCCACACTTTCTAGATGGATAGATAGATGGATTTTTCTTTCTTTTTCTTTTTGGGCCAGCTAGCTTCTCCATAGCAGCATCTTCTAATCTCTTCCTTTCAAGAAAATAAGCCCATCTTTCAGTATTATTTCACAAACTTTCTCTTAATTTCCCCATTTCGGTTTTCATTAAAGCATCTTGGTTCCACCTGAACTGGCCCAATCTCTCCAGAAGTGAACCTGTAACATAGGACTTTGAAGTACCTTTAAATGCTAATCTCAGGGCTTCCATAGTCTCTATATATAAAAGGCTAATATACTAAATGTCCAACATCTGCTATGACATGCACTGACCACCAGAGGGAAGACACTCAATGCAGGAGCTACCGAGCTGCAGTGACTTGGTAGTGGTGGTTCTGGGGTGATGCACCCTGAAACCAGAGAGGAGGGAGCCTGATTCCTCATGGGGCTGCGCAATTCCACCTTCGGCCATGGGTTATGTTGTTGCTGGGGCACTGTCAGTCTTGAATCTGGTTTACTGCACACTTGTGTTTGTGTTCCACACTCTGTATTACAGCAACTCTGTAGAGTGCCCTCTCCCATTCCAGGACCCCTTCAGGGATATCGAAGAGCCAGTTTCAGCCCAATCCCTTGCAGGCCAGGACGAGGGACCCCATCTGCCAGAGGGATCCCACTCACTGTTCAGACACTGGGGAGGGATTGCAGGAGGTTGGCTCCAGGGCGTGTCTGGCCCATCTTGCCCAGTCCTGACCCCTTACACCCCCCCCCCCGCCATCTTCTAATTAATTTTCTTTCAAATGTGCGTGAATCCATGCACCAGGTCACTAGTAAATATATATATGAGGATGCAACTGCTGCTCTTTGAAAGGAGTAATGGATTCAAGTTCAGACACCAAGGATTTGAGTCCTAGCTCTTCCTAGGCTTGTCCTTAAGATCAAGTGACTTAATATATAGAAACATTCTGCCAACTAAAAAGCACTTCACAAGTCTTAGGTATTATTAAAAGTTGTGACATTTGGGCAGGTATTCAAAATGTTGGTGAGGGCTAATTTCTTTTCCCAGACTTCTCCATTTGAAATAAAACGTTAATTTAAATGAATCATGCAAAAATATTGACACAGCTAAATTTGCTGCAAGCTGCTGGGGTGGTTTTCAAACTTTCCCCTAAAACCCTGAAATGCTGGTTAATTTAGTTGCCTTGCCATCCAAATGACAAAGCAATTTGGGCATTTCAGTGCCCTTTTAGGAAGATAGTTGCTCTGGGTTAACATTAATGAGATTGCTCTCGATCTTGATGCCTTGTGTGCTCAGCAAACCAAGGCAGGTTTATTGTGCAAGAAAATAAATGGGTCAGCAAATGATGCTTGCTTTTCAATTTAGTGCATCCTTGAAACTAAATTTCTATAATATATAACCAAGGTTTAAAGCCCTGAATTCTAGCTAAGGGTCATCAAGAAAGAACAGTGAATATATTTAATTATATTATTATTCTTATGACTAATAAGTTAATTAGTAGCATTTGGATGGGGAAACAATTGCTTCTTTAAATTAGTAGATTTTACTTTGATTAATGAAACTATGATTATATTCTAAAGGTTCTCTTGAGTATTTCAAGTCTTTTTTTTCTTTCCCTTTTAATCCTCACCTGAGGATATGTTTCCATTGATTCTAGAAAGAGAGAAAGGGAGAGGGTGGAGGGGACAGAGGGAGAGATTGAGATTGAGGTGGGGGAGGAAAGATTGAGGTTGAAGAGGGGAGAGAGAGAGACAGAGAGAGAGAGACAGAGAGAGAGAGAGAGAAGAAGAAGAAGAAGAAGAAGAAGAAGAAGAAGAAGAAGAAGAAGAAGAAGAAGAAGAAGAAGAAGAAGAAGAAGAAGAAGGAGAAGAAGAAGAAGAAGAAGAAGAAGAAGAAAAAAGAGACATAGATTTGTTGGATAGAGCCTGCAACCAAGGTACATGCCCTTGACCAGAATTGAACCTGGGACCCTTCAGTCCAAGCAATAACACTCTATCCACTGAGCCAAACTGGCTGGGTATAGAGTTTTTGTTGTTGTTGTTCAGAACAACACATGAGCTAAAGTTTTAGGTAAAAGAAATATTAGAGGTTTCACACTATTGCTATCTAACATTTGTATAAGTTTAATTATTGATCATAATATTTACATATCAGAATTCCATAAAATTAACTTCTAGATCTCCAGGAAAAACTGTTCAGTCAGCCTCTTTTCCACTTAAGAGGAAGGCCTTGCTTTGCTATTGCTATGGAGATATAAATGTCTTTGGTCCAATGATTTGCTGCAGGAATGATAGTCTATTTTCAAGTTCAATTGGAAATAGTTTTTGCACAATTTAGTAGTTGATAGTGATAAGTTAGATTAGGAAAGGCCTTATGCAATATGATGGCCAATAGCCACATATGGCTATCGAACACTTGAAATGTGGCTAGTGTCTCTGAGGAATTGACTTTCTAAACTTAAACAGCCACATACAGCCTGTGGTCACTGCACTGGGCAGCACAAATCTATATCATCACAAGGAATACATGCATAGAAATTCCTCAGAGGGCTGACTTTCTAACAGAATAGTAAATATTCTAAGATTTTTTTTTTGATATAGAGTCCCCTTTTAACATCCAGAAGTATCAAAGACCTATACACAGAAGTGGCTGATTAATAAAATATATACTACGTACAAAGCTAATAAATAGTAAGGGTTTTAAATAAATTTGGACTGTATTCATGAGAAAGCAGTCTAGATATGTGTAAGATATATCTTTGGTTCCATACATAGCTAGGGCTTGTTGCCTGGATGGATGCAAGGAGCCTATGGAATAACTTCTAAATTCACTGATTGGAAAACATTGTTCTGAAATTAAAAATAAGAAATAGATGCAAGGGTAATGAAAAGATAAAAACAGTAAGGAGGCAAGTTCTTTTGAAGTATGGAAACACCTTCACAACCAGTGTAGAAGAATCAAATGATGGAAGGCTATCAGTGCTGGAGGGCAGCTGTGTGCACACGAGAGTCTGTGACACCTCTTTCATCATTTGGTTTCAGATCTTAAACTCCTACCACTTAGGGATCTTTTCCTTCAAGCATACAAAGTTTACTTTATCTTTAGTGCTCTTTTAAAACCTAGACATTTAAAAAAATTAGAGACTCTCAGTGGTTCATATCAGAAGTCATGCCCAATGGCCAATTTCCTTCCCGATAGTTGCAGAATAGCTTGATTTAAAAATTAATATCCTCATTTAATTATTAGATATAAAACAGATCTCTTTCATAATATAACTGAGCCTCACTCACCCACTTTTTCCTTTTGCTCCATTTCTGTTGGAGGTACTTCATATCATGGCCACAGGCAAAGGCTAAGGGTAGGGTCGGGTAATGGTTCCCCAACCCCACAACCCACCCACTTAAACCTACAATCTAAATGAAAACAATGTGCTTGTTACCCCAGCATGAAGACAGTCTCCTAGCACCTCAGGTCACCCACCCCGAACCCCTGCAGTTAGAAGTTCTGGATCTCCCACTGGCTGGCAAGGAGGGAGGAAACTAGATTGTATAATCATTGTGTCCATAATTCAATACCAAATCCATCCTGTGGATCTATAAAAAGTATATTTTGTGACTCTTAAACAACTTGGTTCTAGGACAGTGCTACACCTCAAAGATATGGATGGCAAAGGAGGAGAGTTTCTTTTAGTACTGAAGCAAATCCTGAGTTATACACAGGAAAAAAAAAGTTAAACTATATAGTTATGAGTTAGCCTTCAAATAATATGCTAATGATTTCACATTCTCAAACACTCATGTATTCCATAATCTCACCAGCTCTTAAAAATAAGATAACTGTTTCAAGTAATTGCTCTAGATGGCATTAAAAGTGATCCCACAGGTACTAAACCCTGATATTCTAAACAAATACGTTGTTCTGCAGATCAGTGGCATCCATTCAGCTGGAGAAAGTACTTGTAATGCAGGGAACAAGTCCATGTTCTGCTCCATCAGTTAATGATCAATTATATTTTGCCAAGTAATTCATAAGACATATTAGGTTATTCCAGGAGCAGCACAGCTGCTAACCTCTACATGGCCTTGCTGGCACGGCTAATTAACCCGAACAACACATGGACCATTTACTGAAAATATTTTTCTGTTTGGGATGCGGGGGGGGGGGGGGGGGGGGGGGGAAGGGGGGACTTGCTCAAATCTAAGCCTATACGTTAAATTCCAGCTTCATTTCACACACACACACACACACACACACACACACACACACACACACACACACACCAAAACAGTAGCTTGAAGGCAATGGAGCACAGAGATTGGAAAATGACCCAGAAAGCACTTATGAAGACAGATGTTGCCATCTACCTATTACATTGACATTTACCTGAATGAGGTTGGCAGCTGGGTTCCTTCTTTTCTCAAAGTGTTTCTGGCGGTGCTGTTCTTGTACTTTTAATGCAAAACCCGAGCCAAGAATGCCCTGGAACAAAACACACAAATAGTACTCAAGTTTTTCTCTCTCCCAAAGCACTGTTAAAAATTACAAAAATTAAAAAAAAAACTTCTAAAAAGACACAGTATGTATGCAGGCTGTCCAGAAATATTAAAACAAACTTAACAAAACAAACACTATTCACTTCTATTATAATACCAGTGGCCAATGGCGAGTTTTTGGGCAAAACTGACTAGAAATATAATAACTTCTGTCCTTTAGTAAACCAACCAGGCACGGCCAGTTATTGTCTCTTATGATATGGTAGAGGCACCCCAATTACAAATAAAAATCACCATTTAAAAATGTCTTTTGTGTGCCCTCTCTAACACTTCTTTCTGCCTAGGCTGAAGGGTCCTACCCAGTGGTGGAATATGGACAGAGGTGGATATAAAACTTGGAAGCATTAAAGTCTTGCTGCTGTGGACATGGGAATGCTTCTAGCACTTTGATGAAATAACTGAATTTTCTATTTTCTATTTGTGAAGTGGGGGAGGGGAGGAGAGTGTTTAAAAACTGTCCCAGTTTAGTTCTCATAATGCTATAATTCTGCATCTACCAAAATAAAGTGAGAGGGGAGGACAGCTTTTCAGATGAGATAAACGAACGCTCAGTTTTTAAGACATGGAGAGTTTTCCATTTTGCCTGTTTGTACAATAAAGTCAAGAGCATGGTTATTCTTGCAAAGCACATTCCTGTTTCTCTGAGTTTTAATCTCACCCTTTTGGCATTCTTACCTTTTTGGTTTTGGCTCACCTATTCAGATTTTGGGGTTAGTAAGATTAGTATGTCCCTCTTATGTTTGTGTTAATTTTTTGGCCTGGCTTGCTTCCTTCTGTGTGTCATCTTGATCTGCCAAAGTTCTGGCTCTTTGAAATGCTCCCCTCTTCTCAGTTTGCTTTGGTCTAACACTGTGGACTCAAGATGCTGTGTGTCAGCCTCATGCTGGCTTGCCGAGCTTGCTAAATTCAGTCTCCGGGCTTTGTAAGTCTCCAATTTATTGCCATGGGACATGGAGCATCACTGCTTTCAAGTCTGTGCATTTTACTTGCTAGCTATAAATTATTAGCTTTTTATTAAACTTCAAGGAGTCTAACCCTTTGGTGAGAGATGGGTATCAGATAAACGCTAAGTCAGTATTCACCACAGATAAGGAATGGTTGTTTTTCTTTTCTTTATTTCTTTAAAGAAGCTCAAAGATGGTATCGGCTGCTTGGGAGGTGGTGGGTTTCTCTTCTTTAGGAGGTGGCAAGTCTCAGCGGGATGAAACTTGGCTAAGATATGTTTGGACTCTAGATAACCTTGACCCTTCCTTCTTATCTTGAGAAGCCACAATTCTGAGTATATCTGTGACAATAACCAGATAATAAGAACCGTGATTATAGTGGTCCCCCCAGTTATTCATGGGGATATGTTCCAAGACCCCCAGTAGATACCTAAAACCACAGACAGTACCCAAGCCTATATGTACTATGTTTTTTTTCCCTATTCACACATACCTACGATAAAGTTTAATTTATAAATTAGGCACAGTAAGAGATTAACAGCAACAGTGATAAAATAAGACAATTGTAACGATATACTGCAACCTAAGTTACGTGAGTGTGGTCTTTCACTCTCTGTCTGATAACTGATTTGATAACAGAGATGACTAAGTGACTAATGCGTGGGATAGGGTTTACAGCATGGGTATGCTGGACGAAATCCCAGGCGGGACGAAGCACGAGGACAGGAGATTTCATTACACTGCTCAGAACGGCATGCAATTTAAAACTTATGACTTGTTTATTTCTGGAATTTTCCATTTAATGTTTTCCAATCAAGATTGACCACTGGTAACTGAAACCACAGAAAGTGAAACCTTAGATAAGGGGGGACTACTGCATGTTTAAAATAGAGTTACATAATACTATTAATGAGCAATGATCAACTCTATTATTAGCTAGGGTAAATGACTGTCATAAAATTAGAAATTACGTCATAGGTTCTGTTTTCCATTTCTTTCTCAGAGACTGTCTCTTGCTAAGATCTTCATCTCATACTGCTCTGGTTGCACAAACTAAACTTGATAAAAACCGGGACTGTATAGTCTTAGTCTTGTTTTTAGATTTAAACATTCCCTTCTTTTAAAGGTTATAAAAATGGCCCTCCATTTTCAAATCCAGATAGACTACAGTATTCCTAACTCTTAATTTTTTTCTGCTATTTAAGATCATCTAGGAAAGATTTATTTTCCTTTTGATGTCAATTTTCATGAAGTACAAACATGAAAGAGAATAGGAAGCATTAGAATTTACAGCACATATTTATACTATGTATTATGTGTAAACCACTCATTTGCAGCCTAAGTCCGATTTTGTAGATATTTCATTAATAGCAATAGCTACCATTTTGGGGTATGAGGTTCAGAATTAAATCCCTCTTGAAAAATGAAGACAGGTCCTACAATTCACAGACTAAGCATCTGCCAAACAAACGAAAATGTGCTGAAAATCCTATTGGCATTGCTTAGAAACATTAATAGTAAACATTTCCTCCCATCTCTTGCGCCAGACTGTACATTACTACTATTATTAAACCAGGTCTGCTGATCATCTCATGATGGCTCCATTCCAGTTTTCTTCTGCATCTCTGAGGATACAGCCTAGTGAACCTACTAACTGGAAGTGTGTTAAAATAAAGTCTATTATGTGGAGAGGCTGACCTGAACGCCTCTGTGATGTGCAGGAGAGTCCTTCAGCTTTGAGGGGAAGATGGGAAAAGGCTCTTCTCTTTCTTTGTCCTCAGGTTTCCTGGGTGGGAGAAACCTCAAACCGCGGTGGCCCATAATCCACCTCTAACTTTCCTAGCAAAATGCCAATGCGCTATCCTAAATCTCACACAACACGCCGGCCAGTGGGTGCACAGACATAGTGGCAATTCCAGTCAGTCACCTTGGCTTTTTTAAGGTATATATGAAGAGTTTAGTCTTTCATTCAATATATAAGAGCCTGGCTGGTGTGGTTCAGTGGTTGAGAATTGACCAATGCACCAAGAGGTCACTGGTTGGAATTACTGGTTGGATTCCAGTCAGGGCACATGCCCGGGGTTTCGGGTTGATCCACAGAAAGCACTGTGCAGGAGACAGCTGATCAGTGTTGCTGTTTCTCTCTCATCATTGATGTTTTTATATATCTCTCTCTCCCTTTCCCTTCTTTCCAGCTCCTGGAGGTGTGGTGACCCTAACACTAAGTGGGGCCAGGTCTTCACACATTTGGAACACTTACGTCTGCTTGCTTCGTACAGATTTTCTATTCTTTCCCTTGTTAGTCTTTGACCATCTCTTCCTGTTGGTTCTATCAGCCTACTTTTACATTTGCTGTTTATAATATTCAAGGAATTGTGAAACTATCAAGTTTTCCTCTAAGTTAAGAAAAGTTTATGTATAGGTCTTATGAGGCTCGCTGATGAGGACGGCACATATACTATTATTGATTCTGACAGCCCAGAAGTTGCCTTCTTCCCTGTTGGTAGGTTTTCACTGGATCAGAGTTGTTACACATGTGGCCTCAGGTTAAGTATAAACACAAAAGCAGCAGGTGTTTTGTGCCATTATTTTGGGGAAAAAGCCCAAGACTGCATTCTATTTACAGAATAAAATAGGAAATCTGATTATTGAGCAAATTGCTACTCTGTTCTAAACTGTTGAGGTAAACAGGTAAGTTGACTCTGGATAAGTCAGATGCTGTTTTTACTCTCCTTGACTTTTTTTTCATTTCACAACAGGAAACATACATCTGGATTCATATATAGAATTTTTTTTTTATGACAACCACTGGACTGATATTATCACATAGGTCTTCATAAAATTTCTCAGGGTATAATAATTCTTTCTTCATTACATAGATGAATAAATGTACCCAAGGTTACTGTTATGGGCTGAAGGGCTTCCCTCTAAAATTCATTAAGTTGGAATCCTAATCCCTACTACTTCAGACGCTGACCCTATTTGGAGACAAGGTTTTTCCAGAGGTAATCAGATCATAATTAGGCCATTGGGGTGGTTCCTTATTCAATAAGACAGAGTTCTGAAAAGATTGGGACCAGATGTAAAGAGAAAGACAACGTGAAGACTCAGGGAGAAGATGGCCATCTACAAACCTAGGAAAGAGGCCAGCATTCTTCTCTCCTGGCCCTCAAAAAGAACCAACGCTGCCATCTTCTTGATTCTGGACTTCTAGCCTCCAGAACTGTCAAACGATGTGTTTCTGCTGATTAAACCACCCAGTGTGTGATAATTTCTTCCAGCAGCCCTAGAGAACTATAACAGTCACATAGGTAGCTCGTGACAAAACTAGAATTCAAAATGAAGTCTCCTGCTCAAGCTCCTGCATGGTCTTTCAGTCCCTTCTCTGTGATTCTGTGTGGTCTGTGCAGAACCAGCTGGTTGATCTGGAGTAGGCAATGGCCACGGGAAGGAGGAGCCCCCCTGCACTTGTTCACAGGCACAGAAGGAGCCCGTGAGCTCAAGGCCATGGAGCTGAAAATCCCCACTCGCCTGGCTTCCCTTGGAGGGGTGCCCTGGGCTCTGCTAGGCAGAGACTGAGGAGTCAGAGACCAGGGCTATTTTTCCTTAAGCATGGCTGCTGCCACTCCTTTAAAAACTCCTTCTTGTGGGCTCTGCTCCCCCCATCAGGGATGGCATGAAAAAAGCGAGAGCATGTGGGTGGAGGCAGATTGTAATAGCTTGACCAATTTCCTTTAAGGAAATAAGAGGAGACACAATGATCAGAAAGACAAGCTTCATCCATTAAGGAGAAAATAATCAGAAACTTGGGAGAAGATAAATGTGTTCTCCACTCTGATAAGATGCAGAAACTGCTCATTACGAAAAATCAATGATGATGACACAACGGATAAATCATCTGATATAATGAAAACCCTTTAAGGTCATGTGATTTTCACACAAATGGACTGGGAGAAGTAAATACTCCACTTGTGCACATCCTCCTCCTCAGCTGCACACAGCACGAACCAAACTGGAACCATCGGTTTAAAAAGAAATCTGTGGTCTTTACAAACATTCTAAATGTGTTAGTAGCATGTCGACTGAGGGGTGATGCTATCTGAATTGTTATTTGGTCATAAAGAGCTAGCTGCTATAAAATTCCCAGATTAAGCGTCTCCAAGAGAAGACTATATTTTATACATTGTCCACTTGGGTATAGGTGGAAAACTCAACATCATATCAGAAAAAAAATTATTTGTATATGATATAGATATGTTCCTGGGCATATCAATTTGTGAAAGCTCATACTAATAAACCTCTAAGAATTTAAACTGCTTTATTTTTGCGAAGATACTCACGGCAGGAAGTGCAAAGAAAGAAATGCCAAGGAGCGCAAAGCCTGCAGAAAGCAATCTTCCCAGCCAAGTTAGGGGAGTTTTGTCTCCATAGCCAATCGTTGTCAATGTAATCTAAAAACAAAATAAATAGAACGTGCAGCTTAAGTACGTGAGAGGAGAGTCAGGACCTATGAACAGGAGGCAAAGTGACGTTTCCACTAAATCAGTATTCAACAAGTTCTTGTTGGCTCATTTTATTACTGTGCTTTAATTTTCCATGACGCATAACAGAACATCTCTTTGTTTAAGATAGGGAATAATCTACATACTTGTTCCTGCTTTATAACACAGTTTTCCACCTTTTCTAAGTGCATTCAAAGAAAGGTTAGTTAAGTGAGTGGATAACCATCAGTGATGCAGAAATGATAGCACCGTGGATTTAGGACTGAATCAGTACACAAAACAGTAATTTATGTTAATTATGGCTGTTCATTTATTACCTTGGCAGACACCTCCTAAAGTTCTGGTGTGTGCAAGGTGCATGTTAAGATTTGTAGTGGAACAAAAACAAGAGGTATATAGTTCTTGTCCTGAGATATTTATGGCGTAAGAGGGGAGACATGTCACACACAAATCATTCAAACAAAAAAGCAAGGCAGGTATTATTATGGATGCACAGTTAATCTGCCATGAAAATTCAGAGAATAGATGATTACCAGCTTGGGTGGTTGAAGAGGCTTTACTGGGAGATATTATTATACCTAGGCTTTGAAGAAGGATATATATAGAAGGATATACATCAGGTCTCTAATTATATATATATATATATATATATATATATATATATATATATATATATATATATATATATATATAAAATTAGAGACCCGATGATATATATGATATATATGATATATCATATATATCATTAGAGACCCGATGCATGAAATTTGTGCATGGGGTGAGGTGGGGGAGGGATCCCTCAGCTCGGCCTGTACCCTCTCCAATTTGGGACATTTCTCTCACAATCTGGGACCACTGGCTCCTAACTGCTCACCTGTCTGCCTACCTGATTGCCCCTAACCACTCTGCCTGCCTGCCTGATCACCCCAATCTGCTTTCCCCTGCTGTCTGATCACCCCTAACTGCCTTTGCCTCAGCCCTCATCACCATGGCTTTGTCTGGAAGATGTCCAGTTGACCCGGTTTAATTAGCATATTACCCTTTTATTAGTATAGATTAGTTAGCTTAGGCAGCCATAACAAAGTGTCATAAATTTGTGTGGCTTAAACAACAGAAATGTATTTTTCTCACAGTTCTGGAGGCTGGAATTTGGGGTCAGGGTACTAGCATATGTACCTCCTGGATCATAGATCGATGATCAACCACTGAGCCCCACCAGCCAGGCCCCGTTTTTATCAATACCTGGCACAGGAGGTATATTGACAAGATTTCACTCTTAGACAAATGTCTGAAATTTCCCAAACTCCTTTGCAGCTAGTTTTCTGGATATGAATTCATTTCTGTCGATGGGATGCTCTTGCACAATATTTTGAAGGTAGAAGTGGGACAGAGGCATCTTTCCTCAGTTTGGGCTCTTTGCTGATGGTGATCATGTTTGCAGAGATGTGGAGGTTTTCTGCAGCAGAATCCAGGCTGTGCTCAGGCAGCTGTGGCAGAGGCAGTGCCCAGTGACCTGTTTTGTGAAAGCTGGAGGGCACTTGTGGGGGCATCAGTTTCCTGATCCCCAGGTCACAGCTGTGCCAGAGTGTCCTAGGGTTCAGTTGTGACTGAGGGGGCAGCTCCTCCCGCTGGGCAAAGAGTCTTTCCTGGGGGCCCAGCCTAATACCCACTTCCTCCAGCTTTCCAATGATTTACCAATCACTAATTCCCTGTGCTAAATTCTTTTCTGCCTAAAAACATTTGGGTGCTCTACTTTCACTGAAAACAATGCTGCACAGGGTCAGGTCTGGGAAGTGGGTGAGGTGTTGCGGAAGGCTCCCTTTTTGAGTCTCAGCTTCTTCTTCAGTAGAACAGAGACCAAAGATTATCTATCTGTTCACCAGAGGCCCAATGCACAAAGATTCATGCAAGAATGGGCCTTCCTTCCCCTGGCTGCTGGCACCACCTTCACTTCAGCCTGGAGCCGCCTTTCTGCCTTCCCATACTGCCCAGAGGCCTGAAGCAGCTGGGGTGGTGTGGAACGCCTGCATCGTCACCATGGCAACAACACAGTGTCCCACCCCACCCCCAGCCACTCAAGCCTGTGTATATAAATTAACCCACCATCTTTGTTGGGTTAATTTGCATACCCACTCCAGATTGGTTGGTGGGTATTGTGAAGGTACGGTCAATTTGCATCTTTCTCTTTTATTAGTGTAGATAGTTACTACAGACTGTGGCAGCTATGTTTCCCGAAGATGGCCACAAGAGTGCCTTAGGTTGTTATGGTTGTGATGGCATTATAGTCTCTGGCTTTATATATATATATATATATATATATATATATATATATATTCACACATATGTTTTAAAGAACTCTTGTTTCTTTCCAATCTATTACTCCCCCAATTGTTCTCTCAGTCTTTGCTTTTGCCTCTCTCCAATTCCTTCTCCACACACTTGCAAGGGGTATCATTTTCTTTTTGTTTTCTAAAAATCCTTCAATGGCAACTAATTGAATTCAGAATAAATTCTAAGATCCTAACTATGTCCTACACGATCAGGTCTCTGCCTACCTCCCCAAGAACATCCTGATTTCACCCTTGCTCACTACCCTTTAATCACAGTGTCCTTTCAGATGCTCAAACAGGCCAGTGAATTTCTGCCTCATGGCCTCTGCACATCCGTTCATCTCAGTTTCAGATCCTTGTTTCTTAATAGCACTTGTCATTAGTGGTAGTTCACTGTATTTTTCTTTGGTGGAAGGGCTCTGATTTCCTTTACTAGAAGGAGGAACCATGTCTTTACTCTTTATCTCCCTAATATCTAACATAATGCTTGCCACAAAGTAGAAGGAGCTCAGTGAATATTTAGTAAATCAGTGAAGAATTCTTTCAAGAATATTGGTGACAAACAGAAGGAGGGCGAGCACTCCCTGAAATCCCTGACTTGAGGAGAGGCTTTCCAGGATGTAAATGCACTTGTCTGCAGAGAGGATGAGACTGAAGGGGGAAGGGGTGATCATGGCTTTATGTTGGGGTAAGGTACCAAAGAGTTAGAGGAAGAAGAATCAAGGGTACTGTTGGAAGGGTTAGCCTAGGCAGTGTGAAAAAACACCGATTACACGCTGGGGAGGAAATGTGGATGGACACAGTGGGAGTGGAGGGCAGGACTGGGACGGTTCTAGTCAGTTCCCTTCAATTCCAGTGAAGGAGACGACTGGATTACCTGTGGGGAGGAAAAGCTTGTAACAGAGGAAAAGACTTGGGCTGTGAGAATGTGGGAGGGGTCAAGTACAAACAAACCAGAAGCAGAGGGACTTTGCCATCCAAGGTTGAAGAGAGGGACTTTGTAGCGGAACCCAGTGACCAAGTTAATAAAATGCCACCCACAATATCTGTAGGGGACTCTCAAAGGGATTCCTTGGGTTTGCAAAAAAAATATCTGGCTCAATTTTATTACAGGTTCCCAATCTTAAATCTATGGAAAAGGTTTTAATCTACTGCACTTTTCCTACAAAATACCTTAATCCTATTACAGCCGTTTATTAATTGTAATAAACCGAAGGAAAAATTTCATAGTTTGGTCACAGCAATAATGTCACATTTCACGGTTTGCTTTACATTCTCATAACACATGTGAATTGTTCCCCTGGGCACTGTGCTGAGAGAGTGGGTTTTAAACCGTTGCCACTAGCTCAGAAGAATGACACATGGCCAAGTGATGACATGCTCAGTGTTGCTTTCCCAGTAGAGGAAAGCCTGCTCTCTCATTCTCAGAGGGATGCCCTCAGTCTTCAAGGTGGTTTGTGGGGGGAAAAGAGAGTTGTGAACTCTGAGAGCAGCACCCTGGAGTCCCTCTGGGGGCAGCAAAGACTCTGCCCACCTTCTCTGCCCTCTGGTTCAGATTTCTGGATGATCATGTCTCATCATGTGCAGGAGACTGGGATGACCAGCCGCGTGGCCACAGCAACTTCCTCCACTCCGATTTCAAAGTCACTCCAATTTCAACCTCTCTCGGATGTTGCTTGGTTGAAAACACAGGGCCTTTTGCTGCCAGGCTAGGTTTGA
Organism: Pipistrellus hanaki; assembly: GCF_964339955.1. Classification (NCBI taxonomy): domain Eukaryota; kingdom Metazoa; phylum Chordata; class Mammalia; order Chiroptera; family Vespertilionidae; genus Pipistrellus; species Pipistrellus hanaki. The sequence goes on along the minus strand of NC_140509.1, from coordinate 31,613,582 downwards.
GAAGGATCTGCCAACGGACTGGCAGTATGTCCCTCTCTCTGAGCTAGGGAGGGGGCTGCTGAGGGTGTCCTGGGCGCATCATTTCATTTCTTGTGGCTAAAGGGGGGCTGCTGAGCTTTTTGATGTGAACAGAGAGACAGGAGCAGACACGAAATTAGGACATTTCTAAGATAAACAACAACAACAAAAAAAAGATGGGAGGCTTCTCAATAAATTCCTGCTGGCCCGTCGGCTCCATCTAGCTGCTGCCTCTCTAAGGCAGTGGTTGGCAAACTGCGGCTCGCGAGCCACATGCAGCTCTTTGGCCCCTTGAGTGTGGCTCTTCCACAAAATACCACGGCCTGGGTGAGTCTACGATGAAGAAGTGGCATTTGAAGAAGTCTAAGTTTAAAAAAACTTGGCTCTCAAAAGAAATTTCAATTGTTGTACTGCTATTTGGCTCTGTTGACTAATGAGTTTGCCGACGACTGCGAGTCTAAGGCAACGCCTGGCTGCATTCAGTAAAACCATCCTCAGATGAGGCTTGCCTAGGTGTTCACTGATTTTCTGGACTTTCAGGTCAAGCTGTCCTTGAAGTGCAAGTGCGTCTCCTCGGGACAGTACAACTACACTATGTTTCTTGTCTTAGCACTTGGAAGGCTCTGCTAAGGGTTACCGGAGGGCCCTCAGCCCATGCACTGGAAGCAGAAGCCCCTTTGGTGCTAATTCTCCTGCCCTGAGGCTGAACAGTAGACCCAGGGCTGTCTCCCAGAGACCTTGGGAACCTGTCAGTGGCTGGGCCCGGCAATGATTCCTTTTCCGCGGATCTAAAGTCAGAGGAAGGTGGGCCTGCACAGGACCCGTAGGCACCAGCTCTTCAGGGAGTTCCTGGAGCAGCAGCTTGTTTTGAGGGAAGCTGGAGAGGCCGTGTACGTGAACTTCAGGGGACCGCAGAAAATCACACCTGGAGGGAACCCACTACATTGGGCATAATTCCATTTTTGATCTCCCAAAGTTTATAAAAATTATGCTAGCTAACATGTGCTGGATAGATTCATTCCATTTTAAGGATTTATTTCTGTGTTTATGTATGCACTTATTATTGATTCCTATTCACTGACATTTTGTTTTCTTTGCCAGCCATTTATTTAGCATGGGTTTGCCATGGGAATTATAATAAATTCACTAGCCAATGCCACACAGGATAATGTTTCTTAATAAGCTAAACAAAGAAATAACATACTCCAAACAAATGGCAGATTAATCACATTATTGTTCCAGGCAAGGGGAGATGAGAGGAATAAATTCCAAATTTTAATAGTGGTATAACTTTTTATGCACTGCTCATTGACATTTGTTGTTGTTGCTAATCCTCACAGGAGGATATATTTTCCATTGATTTTTAGAGAGAGTGGAAGAGAGAGGGAAGGAGGGGTAGAGAGAGAGAGAGACTGACTCATGGATTGGCTCCCCCCATTTAACCTAACCAGGGCTGGGGATTGGACCTGCAACGCAGGTACAGCCCTTGACCTGGAATTGAACCTGCAACCCTTTGGTGGGCAGGCCGGCGCTCTAACCACTTTTGACCATGGTGCTTACAATATCGTTAAAAATGGTCATGAGCCGAAACCCGTTTGGCTCAGTGGACAGAGCGTCGGCCTGCGGACTGCAGTGTCCCTGGTTTGATTACGGTCAAGGGGCATGTACCTTGGTTGCAGCCACATCCCCAGTGGGGGGCATGTAGGAGGCAGCTGATCGATGTTTTTCTCTCATCAATGTTTCTAACTCTCTACCGCTCTCCCTTCCTCTCTGTGAAAAAAAAAAAAAATCAATAAAATATATTTTAAAAAATGGTCATGAAATTTTGAATTTACTTTTAAAAATTAAAAAAAGATACATTTAAAACATTTCCAGTATCTCCTTAGTGCAGTTTTAGTCAGAGTAATACTTTAAGTGAGAAGATGCCATTCACCAACCACCCTCACGGCCTGAGGTGAGGCCGGCAGATGTGTCCTCAGGCTGTGCCTGACGGACAGCTGGGGGCCCGAGAGGACGCGCACGTCAGCCCCTGCTCCCTCCCTCGGCCTCAGAAGGCTGGCAGGCCTGCTCCCCCAGGTGCACATTTACGTGAAGGTGACTTGGCAGGTGGGACGAGCTCAGATAAATGTTTGCCCTCATATTCCATATGCTCAACTGCAGTCACGCAGGCAGGGAAGGATATTTTCTGAAAAATCTGTGGGTTGCAAGTATTGGCATGAAGGTGTATTTGCCATTAGCAAAGCCTGAGGCACAGTGGGAGTACTTAGTGTGTTTAGCAATCAAGAATTCTTCCCGAGGAACAACAATGCTAAATAAATGCAAATTCTGATTTTTAAAAGTGAGATGGCATGGGTGTGGTCAGATTATAATTTAGACATCAGCTAAGCTAGTTGTTTTTTTTTATTTTTATTTTTTAAAATATATTTTATTGATTTTTTTACAGAGAGGAAGAGAGAGGGATAGAAACATTGATCAGCTGTCTCTTGCACACCCCTTACTGGGGATGTGCCCGCAACCAAGGTACTGGAATTGAACCTGACACCTTTCAGTCCACAGGTCGATACTCTATCCACTGAACCAAACCGGTTTCGGCAGTTGTTTGTTTTTTTAATAGCAGAATTAATTCCAGACCAGGAGTTATAAATACTTTCTTCTTTCCTCCAAGCAACAAATCAACAAAAATTTATTGGTCTGACTTGAAAGATACAATTAAGAATACTGGCTTATAGCTAATTCATTCATGTGAGCAAGTGAAGGATATACTAGTAGTAGATTTCCATAGTATAATTTCTCCACAAGGGGGTCTTTAAGGGAGGATGATTATCATTGGCAGTTTGTGGTCAATTTTTCCCTCTCCCCTCCCCTTCTCTTCCAGGAGCTGGTGCTGTCTCAGCCTCTAGAGTTACCTCTCTCACCCCTCCTCCACTTCCTTTGTCATCAACAGCCTTCAGTTGCCACTTCAGAACCCTACTTCTTGCCTCTCCTTTCCCCTCTTCTCTTCTCTTTTCTCTTCCCCTCTCCTCATTTCCTGGGGTCACCTCCTGAGCACCTGAGGTTTCAGGAAGTGAGTACATAGAACCTGTGCAGTTAACTTTGAAATTTGGTCACCTCAAACTAGTAGATTGGAAATGTTTTTAAACTTTAGACATCAGAAACTCCTGTGGCGGTGACATCATATAATTTGGGTCCTACTGCGGCAGGTAGCTCAGGGCATTATCATTCCATATTTTCCTACCAGGCTTGTGGTCAGATATGTAATAACAGGAGTGACTAACATTTGTCTAGTGCTCGAGAAAGCACATTTACATGCCCCAATCTTATTTAACACACACAACAACTTCATGTTTGGGTAACATTATATTATAATAGCCATTTTATGGAGATATTAAATGATTGCTTAGTATCACACCTTCACTAAATCATAATGATGGTGCTGGAACCCAGGTCTCCTGACTATTACTTTGTCATTTTCTATATAGCATCTGCTCAATAGTTATAGAATAATACTGAGCAAAAGTCCAGAGCCATGTGTGAGGTGACATTCAAAAAGGAACAGAGTTCTTAGGACAGAGTTCTCCAAAGAGGCTTCATACCAACGAACTTCATAGATGCATGCCATTAGGTAGGCATGGGACTTGTCGATGCTTCTAACAGCCAGGGTGCTTTGGTAGGTAGTGGCTGGGGTATGTGTGTTTTATTTTTTATTTTATTTTTAAAAATATATTTTATTGATTTTTTTACAGAAAGGAAGGGAGAGAGATAGTTAGAAATATCGATGGGAGAGAGTCATCAATCAGCTGCCTCTTGCACGCCCCCTACTGGGGATGTGCCTGCAACCAAGGTACATGCCCTTGACTGGAATCAAACCTGAGACCCTTCAGTCCGCAGGCCGACACTCTATCCATTGAGCCAAACTGGTTTCGGAGGAAATGTGTGTTTTAGTATTTACTTGGTGGTTAGCAATATTCTTGAATAGTTTGAACTGGCATGTTGATTATCTCACAACCAAATAAGGCTTTGATACCACCAGGTAATGCATTGGTGGTAAGCAACTTTTGTTAACTTTTATTTAATGTACCAGCACTAAGTCAGAAAACAACAGCTTATAAAAGTTGCAGAAAACAATTGTCCTGGGAAACCCAATGTAAGAGGGTTGATTCTCAGAATTAAAACTGGTATTAACAAGGGCAAAGGTATTTTTGTTTATTCCACAAATCTGTACCCTTTCTTATTCTTAGGTTTTGTAGGCAGTATGCCCTGTTGAGTACACAGTATACTATTTCATACACAGGGAGCCTTCCATATTGTTTGCTTTGAGACAGATTGTTACAATATTCAGCATGAATTCTAGGACTAAATCTGGCTGATATTGAATTTTTCTATGTGCCTAAAGTAATAATTTCAAGGTGGAGGTTACATTCAGATGCTACTCAAGAGTATATTTATACTATCTGCTACTGTACTTATTTTATTGAAAAAAACAAACAAAACCCCACAAATAAACAACCCACCCCAAACACTATCTTCATCATAGAAATAGCAGCAAATAGAAAGAGGACCAGCTGGTTTTTACCAGGTTATTATGAGAAAACATTACTTTAGGAAAACCTGTGTCTTAAGTTATTTCAAAACAAATCTAAAGCAAATCAAGAGGAGAAAAATAATAACAGGAAAAAAGACAATAATAAAAAATAACTGCAATAAAAACTATTATACATTTTTTTCAGAATAAATCTACAGTAGCTAAAGAGAAAGAAAATAACAGGAAATAACATTAAATGGAGCTCTGTCCAGCAATCAGAAGATCCTTCTTCCAGGAGCTGGCTCTGTCTCAGTCACTAGAGCTACCTCACTCACCCCTCCTCCACTTCTTTTGTCATCAACACCCTTTAGTTGCTACTTCAGAACCTAGAACATCTTTTCACCTTAACCCCCAATCCCCAAGCTTCTTTGCTTAAGCTCTGGGTCCACCATGAAGCACTTAGCTTTGTTTGTTCCTTTGGTTATAAAGGTGCTAACATCCAGGACAGCAATGTCTACACCACTGTTTTTGACTGGGCACTTGCTGTGCTGTTAGTACTGGGCTCTTTTTTATTGGTTATCCCACTTACTAAAGGAGCTAACAAGTACCATTATTCACTAGCACAGAATTGCTTCCAGAGAACAAACTTCTTTGAATTGCTCTTGGCTTTAAACAGTGCTGGTCACACCACGGTATTCTTCCAAATGTGGCTCTTGGAAATAGCCCTCAGCATCTTCTTAATGAAAGAAGTTTAGTAGTTCATATTTAGAATTCACTGGGATACTGTTACCCTGGGCCACAAATTGCATTTTGATACTTAATGTTGATACTTTGGGCTTTTTTAATAAAGGAAATTTCCTTTGTTTTTTCTTTTCACCAAGTCTAGAAACCCTCCAGGATGCTTTAATTTCCCTATTTATTTTGGATTCTTCCATAGGTAGCAAGGTGTCTGTTATGTGCAACACGGACAATTTTAACTAAAAAGTATCCAGCCATATGTCTTGTCCTTAATGTCTTGATTAACACATAATGGAAAGTATAGTATTCTAAATTTATTTTTATCATACACTGAAGATGTACATATTCTTATAATGAATAGAAATAATAAGCCCACTGTTTGCTTATTACTTTAGGCTTTAGACAATTGCATTAATGGGTCAGTTAATGTCACAGTCATTCACTGTGAATCAAAAAGGCCATTTTACTCTAAGAAACTTAATGTCTTAGGAGATTTTTATTCTTATATTCAAGAAGAGATTCTTTTCTTGAAAAAAGAGAGAGAGAGAGAGAGAGAGAGAGAGAGAGAGAGAGAGAGAGAGAGAGAGGGAGAGAGAGAGAGAGGGAGAGAGAGAAATAATTCAGTCATTCAAGAAGCCTGTTAAGTGCAGGTTAAACTTTGGTCAAAATTGCATTATTGAAATTGAAATTGATGAAAATATCTTGCTCCCCTCACCCTTCCCAAAGTCACTGATATGATCAGATTATTCTGGCAAAAGAACCAAGTGGTTGACTAAGTGAGAGATATAGTAAGACTTTCCCACACACTATTTAACACAACAATTCCTATTTATATAATAAAAGCTTAAGCGACCGTTAGGGTGGAACAACCAGAATGACCAGTCACTATGATGTGCACTGACCACCAGGTGGCAGACATTCAATGCAGGAGCTGCCCCCTAATGGTCAGTGCGCTCCCACAGGGGGAGCACCGCTCAGCCAGAAGCTGAGCTCACGGTTGGTGAGTGCAGCAGCAGTGGCAAGAGCCTCTTTTGCCTCCATGGCATTAAGGAGCAGTGAGAAGGAAGGCAGTAAGGAGGGAGGTCCTAGACTGAGAGAGGGTGAGGCTGGGCCGAGGGACACCCCCTCCCAGTGCACGACTTTTGTGCACCAGGCCTCTGGTTAGTAATAAGGGGGAAAGGAAGACCAATGGGAAAAGGAGAGAGACCTGCAAGGCTGAACTCCCCAACAAGGGCATCCCAATGGGAAGAGGAGCATCCGAGAGCCTTGGAGTTTAAATAGTCAGAATTATCAAAGAGAAGCAAACACTAAACTTGAATTCAAGTCATTGCTTTGAAGGCTGGGTTTATAAATTCTCTTCTCCTCATAAACTAGAAAAGTCTTTTGTTTTCTCAGTTTACACAATTTATCCCACCATGAGTCATAGATTTTCATTTGCTCTCTACATACAGGGGTGGGCACAAGTAGGTTTACAGTTGTGAGCATATGAAACAGAGCTTATTCTTGTATTAATTATTCATTAATTATTGTATTGATATTATTTTTTGTATGAAAACCTGTAAACCTATTTTTGCCCACCCTTGAATAAGAAGTGTTTGAAGAATGTCAGACGACTTCTCTTTTTTGGGGTTTCTATTTTCCTCCTTTCTAAACGACCATTATTGCTGGTGGGGGTGGGAGGAAGCGGTGATACAACAATGGAATGCTTTGTTATCAATGGTGTGATTTATAGACATTTACTCTGATAATTTAAAAGAATCTTAATCTATAGGTGAATACATTTTTGATTCTTACTCATTTTATTGCTGCTATACAATCAACAAACATACCAAGATCTGCTTAATATAAGCCCTGACAAATTTCCTTGTCCTTGACAAAAGTTCTGGTTCCTGCTGATGTGGTTTTGGGGAACAATGCAACAACTGGTAACAAACCTATGCTCCACAAAGTTAAAACAAACAACTTGCCAATGTTTTAATCACAGTTTAGGAAAATGATTTGTTTTTATTTTGGCAACAATATAGCCAAAGTTATAAGAGAAATTAACCTTGTTGGATCAAAGAGATGGGGAGACTCTTTAAATAAACAATTATAAATGCTGTATATTTTCATATAACACTCTATTAGAATGTCTTAAGGAATAAAATAAAAAGGATATATTTTATAAATTGCATAAAGAACTTCTTTATCCTGTGACATTCTTATTAACGGAACATGATTCATTAGCTATTATTTTATTTATTTATTTTTCCTTTTATTAAATGCATATCAATATCAACATATTTGCAAACATTGAATTTGATAATCTTTTTCTGACTGAGATCTAGTTAATGTCAATAGTTTCATAGAAGAAGGACTTTGGGAGTTAATGTTGCCCTGGCCATTACTAGTTATAAAATATAAAGCAATAAGTTGCACTGGCCTTACATTCCTCAATTATGTGACCTCTAAGGCCTCTTCTAGTCAATGACTGTTTTTTAAATTCTTTACAATGCAAGGAAATTTTGCTTCAGTGGAAAACTATGCATTGTTTAGAGTCCCCCTTCTAGGTTATTGAGTTCTGATTTTATGGGGCTCTGGACCTTTCACGGCCTTTGAGTTATTTTACAGTTCTGCAGATTGTAGATAATTGGTAGCAATGCAAAATAATTCTTGTCTATAGACATGGAAATACATTCTGTCTAGTGGTAGTTTAATTGACTTCCCTCTCACACTGTTTAAAGAAGCCAGTTTTCCCTTTACTTATACATTCATTTAAGGGGACACACAGATGGCCAATAGACATAAGAAAAAAATGCTTAATGTCACTAATCATCAGACAGATGCAACTTAGAACCACAATGAGATATCACCTCACACCTGCCAGAATGGTTACTGTCAATAAATCAACAAACAGCAAGTGCTGGCAAGGTTGTGGAGAAAAGAGCACTCTGGCACTGTTGGTGGGAATGCACAGTAGTGCAGCCACTGTGGGAAACAGTAGGGAGGTTCCTCAAAAAATTAAACATGGAACTGCCTCTTGATCCAGGAATCCCACTCTAGAGATCTATCCTAAGAATCCTGAAACACCAATCCTAAAGAACATATGCACCTCTATGTTCACAGCAGCGCTATTTACCATGGCTAAGACCTACAAACAACCCAAGTGCCCATCGGCAGATGAATGAATAAAAAAAGCTGTGATACAGATGCAACTGTATACTATGCAGCTGTAAAAAAAGAAGGCACTCTTACCTTTTGTGACAGCATGTCACAGGTGAGGGACTGAAGATAAGAAGCTGAAGGGAGCAGCCAAAGCACATATATTCATAACCCATAGATGCAGACAACAGTGTGGTGATGGCCAGAGGGAAGGGGTGGTGGGTGCCGGGTGGAAGTGGGTAAGGGGGAAAGTGGGGACATCTGCAATAGTGTCAACAATAACAATTATTTTCAAAATTTAAAATTTGTATTTTAATTTTATCAGGCTAACATTGGTTAACAAAATTATATAGATTTCAGGTGTACAACACTGTAATATATCATCTGTGTATTGTATTATGTGTTCACCACCCCCAGTCAAGAATCCTTCCATCACCATTTATCCCTCCTTTACCCTCTTCTACCTCCCTCCAACCCCTTTCCCTCTGGTAATCACCACACTGTTGTCTGTATATAACTTTTGCTTTGTTTCGTTTACCCCTCTGACAGGGTCAGAAACAGAATGTTGGGACACCAGCTAGAATTGTAAGAAATATTAACCATGCTCTGTTAAACCAAGATTGTTTTATTCTGATGAAAGAAGGCACATTCTAATCTGGTTGGCAGTGACACACCTGGGACATGGGAGCTCACCTAAAAATGTAGCCCGTCCTCCCCATTTGGAGCTGCCTATTATCCTGGGAAGATGAACAACTTTGCTGCAGAAACCAGAATCGACAGCTCTTTGAAACCCTCCCCCCCCAGCCCTTGCATATCACTAAGCCCTTTGAAGACCCGTGCCCTCTTGCATCCCTTTGAAGATCCCCAGCTCTCTACTAATCTGTTAACCACCCATTTGGCATGCCCTTTGGTTACTTCCCTATGTAATCTTTTGTCCTTTTACCCAATATAAGCAGCTGGCAGCAAGGACCCACTGATTGTCCCGTTACCCCTTCACGCTTTTCACCCCATCCCCTAAACCCCTCCCCTCTGACAGCAATTAGTGTGTTTTCTGTATCTATGAGTCTGTTTCTATTTTGTTTGTTAGTTTATTTTTGTTCATTAGAATCCACCTATAATTGAAATCATATTGTACTTGTCTTTCTCTGACTGGATTATTTCACTTAGCTTAATACTCTCCTGGTCCATCCATGCTGTCACGAAAGGTAAGATTTTCTTTATTATGGCCGTATAGTATTCCACTGTGTAAATGTACCACAGTTTTTTGCACCTTTATTCCTGATCTTGATATGTTTCTGTTCTTTTTAAAAAATATATTTTATTGATTTTTTACAGAGAGGAAGGGAGAGGGACAGAGAGTTAGAAACATCGATGAGAGAGAAACATTGACTAGCTGCCTCCTGCACTCCCCCCCCCCCCCCCCCCACTGGGGATGTGCCCACAACCAAGATACATGCCCGTGACCGGAATCGAACCTGAGACCTTTCAGTCCACAGGCCGACAGTCTATCCACTGAGCCAAACCAGTTAAGGCAATTTCTGTTCTTTAGATAATCCATTGAACTGCTTGTGACATCTTATTGGTGTCATCATTAATACTTACTTAAAAGGTTAACAAAACCAGTTAAAATATTTAGCACATGTTTATTTTCTTTCTGTACAAAGATCTGATACTTTGATTTGTTTGGAAAACTAGCCTTTAGTAAAAATATAAAGGGAAAGTAGGTTTCTAAATGGAAAGTTTTGAAATTAGGTGTTTATAATCTCTGATCTCACAGATGGTTAGCAATCTTCTCTTTTTCACTTTTTGTGCCATAATTTCACCTTCTAACTTTTGTTCAGCTACCATTCCTTTATTTTTTACATAGATTTGATGAACGACAAGCCAGTGTAGCACTTGGTAATTTAAATCTGTGCTCCATAAAGCTAAACCAAACAAATGAGCCTATCAATATCTCAATCATAGTTAAAAATGATATGCTTTTATTTTGGCAACAATCTAGCACTCAAGAATTATAACTAATGATTTATAAGAGAAGTTAACTTTGCTGAGCCAAAGAGGGGGAAACTCTTTAGACAATTATAAGTACAGTATATTTTCACATAACTCTCTTTTGGGAGTTAATATTTTATTGAACTTTTTTCATCAGAATCATCACACTACATATACTGTATTCAAAGGGGAAAAACTTTACATCTAATAAATAAAAACAGATTTTTATACTTACTGTGCCCCACCACAGAGCATCTGCATATGTAGAGAACTCTTTGTTGGCATCCTTTTCCACCAGGTAGACAAGGAAAGACGAAAAAATAAGAACCAAAAATCCTATGTACCAAGCTGTGATTAATTCCTAGATAAAAAAGAAATGGAAGATTTTTAGAAATGAAATGAAATGAAATGAAAACAATCTTTGAAAAATGGAAAACAAATCTATCTATGCATGATTCCATTCGTTTGACTACTTCCTGGATACTTAGGATGACTTTTAAATAATCCAGTATATACTGTGTCTCTAAATTACTTTGGCCAAATTCTGAAATGACTAAGTGTGCTAATGACAGGCTTATCAAATATTTCAGCAACCAATGAAAGGGTTTAAAAAATCTTGTTCTATGAGCCAGAAAGCAAGCCTTACCTTGCTGTGGGCATAAACCACAGAACCTAGTAATTTCCAGGTGCCTCCCCTTCGGTCCATGCGCACCATACGGAGGATCTGTAGGAAACGGAGACTTCTGAGTGCGGACGTGGCAAAAATGTTACCCTGAGTTTTTGCAGAAACAACTGCGATTGAAGCGATAAGAACAATGGTATCTGAAAGAAACAGGTTGAAGCAGCCATAAGAAGCACGGCAAGGCATTTTCAGTTCTCAAAGCAATATTTCAGAAAGGTTCACTCGGATCTGTTTGAGGTACCAATAACCAGATCTCGAACCCCAGCACCTGGGTTCTGCAATGCCTGAACAGCGAGAAGGCAGAGAGTAGGACCCATCCATCCCCGTAGTTCTGAGCCAAGACCATCCCATCTACCTATGCAGTTTTGAACCACTTACTACTCAACCCTCAACAAATTGGCAACGGCTTTCAGAGAGCGTGGTGTTCCAGGGAACCATGAAGCTGTGGGCAGCCTTCCCCAGCTTCCCTGGTTTCCTCAGCATCCCTGCGTGGCCGGAAGGACCTTGCTCCTTAGTCTTAACACCTCGGCTCCCTGATTGATGCCACAGAGGCATCCTACTCTGTCCAGCCATGAAAGAGCCACCTGGGACAATCATGTCTCTTGTTTACTTTTAAAAAAATATTTTTATTTATTTCAGAGAGGAAGGGAGAGGGAGAGAGAGATAGAAACATCTCTGATGAGAAAGAATCATTGATCGGCTGCCTCCTGCTTGCCCCACACTGGGGATCCAGTCTGCAACCGGGGCAAGTGCCCTGATGGAGAATCAAACTGTGATCTCCTGGTTCATTGGTTGATGCTCAACCACTGAGCCACGCTGGCTGGGCTCTCTTGTTTTCCTGACAAAGAAGCTTGTAGCTCCTTTAAGAAAAAAAAAAAAATCTCCTTATGTTGTGGAGTCTGCAGCATTACATTTTATTTACCAATATTCAACTAAGCGGAATACTCTAAGCTCTCTGCATAAAGCACTCTTGATATCTGGTCAGCCAATTATGTGCAAGTTTGGAACACAAATTAAATAACATTACATTTGTTACAATAGAGTATGCAATTATACACACTGTGCGTTGCATGGGAATGAATATTTAATTTTTGACATATTGGCATGTGGTCTAAAAAAATCTTCCCTTTTGTAAGCTAAAAAGAGAGAAAAAAAATCTAACTAATGAAAGCATGGAAAAGATAAAAGAGGACTTAATCGCTCCAAGGGTAAATATCTAGATGATGGAAAGTAGGCTTTGAAGTGGAAGACGTGAAGTGTGGACAAATGGCCTACTATGACAATTTAAAAATAAGTCAGCTTGATCTTAACATCCTCAAATAAACTTTCCTTCCTGCTTCAAGTGGACTGTGCATGATTGGGCATCCACACAACGTTATTTTAATGTTGGAATTTTATAACAATGATTGTCTTTTGAAATCAAGAAGAAAACTTAAAAGAGTTAAATGTGAAAACACCTCAGTTTTCATAATTTTAAGGGATTTACTCCTGAGACAAGCAGTTTACAAAGATATAGTCTTTATATGGCCCTGCTGGATATATATTTGCCTTTATTTTTCATTGTAATCCTGCTTCATCCCAAAAGTACAAAGGAAAAAAAAATGTACAATACTCCCTTTACTGTGCTAAAATATTAGAAATAAGTAAATGACGAATAAGGGTATAGAAAACATAGCACTTAAAACTTATTATATGCCTGCCCTTTTCTTCAAATTGAAGTGTTTTCAAATGTTATATTATTAAATATGCATAACAACCATGATTTATTTATTCTATAAATCCCATTGTACAGATGAACAGGTGAGGCATACATTGTATGAGTTTTAAAAAAATCAGCTATAGCACTATTAGACTAAAGCACAGAACATATACTATGAAGTTAATTCATTAGAGAAAACCTAGAAAAAGTGAAAGGAACACTGCTTGCTTGAGACAATTATGCACACAGTGAATTACAGTCTAAATGTTTGAAGTAACAAAATATGCAAAGGTAACAAAAATTTAATTTAATACCCTCAATGTAATTCAGATCAGAAGAGAATGTCAGAGATTAGTAAAATCTACACTAATAATAGAGGAATATGCAAATTGTCTGGGACATCATCACAGTAACAGTAACAACTGAATAGCAGGCTGTGTGGGGTGACCAGCTAGCATAGGGGTTAGTGAGGGATGACCAAACGATTGAACAGCAGGCTACGTGGTGTGACCAGGCCAGAAGCGGGGGCAGTTGGGGGCAATCAGGCTGACAGGGGGAGCAGTTGGGCATGACAAGGCTGGCAGGGGCCAGTTGGGGGCAATCAAGCTGGCTAGGGGGGGCAGTTGGGGGTGACCAAGCTGGCAGGTGGGCAGTTGGGAGTGACCAGGCTGGAGGGGGGCATTTGGGTGTGACTAGGCTGGCAGGGGGAGGCAGTTGGGGGTGATCAGGCCATTGCAGGGTGGGCGGTAGTTAGGGATGACCAGGCCGGCAGAGCGCGGCAACTGGAGATGACCAGGCTGGTGGGGGGGGGGGGGCACTTGGGGGAGATCAGACTGGCAGGGGGTAAAGTAAGGGGTGACCAGGCCAGCATGTGTGGGGGGACTAGGGGAAACCAGGCTAGCTGAGGGGGGCAGTTGGAGGCAACCAAGCCAGCAGGGGGGGCGGGCAGTAAGGGGCAACCAGGTTGGTAGAGGGGGGCAGTTAGGGATGACCAGACCAGCAGAGGGGGGCAGTTGGGAGAGACCAGGCCAGCAGGGGGGGCAATAACGGGTGACCAGGCAGGCAAGGGAGGCAGTTAGGGTGATCAGGTAGGCAGATAAGTGAGCAGTTAGGAGCCAGTGGTCCTGAATTGTGAGAGGGTTGTCTAACTGCCAGTTTAGGCCTGATCCCTGCAGTTAGACATCCATGAAGTGTTCCGGGTTGGAGAGGGTGCAGGCTGGGCTGAGGGGACACCCCTGCTGTGCATGAATTTCATGCACCAGGCCTCTAGTGAAATCATCAATGAGCAACCAAATGGCAAACAATGAATGCAGTCACAAAACACCAATCTCTGAAAACCAATGGCACTTACGTCCATGAGATCCATAAGACTATAGCAAACAAAGAAGCAGTTATTAATGGGTATGAGCACTAGCTGTGGCTGTCCCACAGGGCTCAGTACAGAGGAAGTAGGCAGAAATGCTCAGCTTCCAGTCTTTCCCTGAAAGGATCCTATTTGCATACTTCAATTCTGCCTGAGATCAGGAATAAGATAAGAATGCCCACTCTCACTACTTTTATTCAACACCAGAGACCTGATGCATGAAATTCCTGTAAGTGGCTTGGCCCCCACCGTCAGGTCAGCCGTGGGCCTTGGCCCCTGCCGGGACCCGCCCAGAAGGACATCTAATCTAATTAGCATATTATGTTTTTATTATTATAGATAATATAAAAATCTTAGCTAGAACAATTAGGAAAGAAAAATAAATAAAAGGCATTCAAATCAGAAAGGAAAATATAAAATTGTTACCTTTTGCAGATGACATGATATTATACTAGTATATGGAAAACCTGAAAGACCACCAAAAGTGTTTGGAACTAATAAATGAATTAATTAAAGTTGCAGGACACAAATAGCAATATATAGAAATCAGTTGCATTTCTATACACTAACAATAATGTCAGAAAGAAAAATTAAAAAAAAAACCCCACGGATTTACAATAGCATAAAAAAAATCCTTAGGAATAACTTAGACCAAGGAGGGAAAGGATCTGTTCGATGAAAACTATAAGACATTTGATGAAAGAAATTGAAAAACACACAAATAAATGAAAAGATATTTCATGCTCATGAATTGAAAAAATTAATATTGTTAATATGTCCATGTACTCTCTATCAATATTCAAATGGTATTTTTCACAGAAATAGAACAAACAATCCTAAATTTATATGGAATCACAAAATACCTCAAATAGACAAAACAATATTGAGAAAACAAAACAAAACAAAACAAAATAAAATTAGAAGCATCACACTTTCTAGTTTCAAATTGTGTTACAAAGCTATAGTAATCAAAACAGTATTGACATAAAAGCTGACACATAGATTAATTGAATAGAATAGAGATGCCAAAATGAAATCATATATATATGGTTAATTAATTATAAACAAGTCAAAATGTATATAATGGGGAAAGAATAGTCTCTTCAATAAACGGCATTGGGAAAACTGGACAGCCATATACAAAAGAATGAAAATGGGCCACACAAAAATCAACTCAAAATATACTAAAAATTGTAATACCTGAAACCATAAAACTCTTAGAAGAAGACACAGGTGGTGAGCTCCTTTAATATGGGTCATGGCAATAATTTTTTTGGATTTGACAGCACAAAGGTGACAAAAGCAAAATTAGTAAGTGGGACTACATCTAACTGAAAATTTTCTCTTCAGCAAAGAATGCCAATAATGAAATAAAAAGGAAATCTATGAAATGGGAGAAAAATATTTGCAAATCACATATCTGATAAAGTGTTAGTAGCCAAAATGTATAAATAACTAATATAACTCAATTAAAAACCCAAAGAGTCTGATTAAAAATTGAGCAAAGAAACTGAGTAGACATTCCCCCCCCCCAAATATTATTAATCACCAGGGAAATGCAAAGTAAATCCACAATAAAACATTACCTCTAACCTGTTAGAATGGCTATTATAAAAACGATAAGAAATCACAATGCTGGGGAGGGTATGGAGAAAAGGAAACCCTAGTGCACTATTGGTGGGAATGCATGTTGGTGCAGCCACTATGAAAAAGCATGGAGATTCTTAAAGAAATTACAAACATAACTACCACATGATTTAATAATCCCACATATGGGTATAGATACAAAAGTAATTAAAACAAGCCGAAACTGGTTTGGCTCAGTGGTAGAGTGTCGGTCTGCGGACTGAAAGGTCCCAGTTCAATTCCGGTCAAGGGCATGTACATTGGTTGCGGGCACATCCTCCAACCAGGGGGTGTGCAAGAGGCAGCTGGTCGATGTTTCTCTCTGATCGACATTTCTAGCTCTCTAGCTCTCTCTCCCTTCCTCTCTATAAAAAAATCAATAAAATATATTAAAAAAAGTAATTAAAACAAGATCTTGAAGAGATATCTGCACATACAGTTTATTGCAGAATTATTCTCATTAACTAAGATATGAAAACAACTTAAGTGCTCCTAAACTTAATGGATAAAGGAGATATATATTATATATAATATATATTTAGGTTACATATATATTATATGCAATAGAATATTCAGCCACCAGAAAGAAGGAAATCCTAATATTTACAGCAAGATGGATGGACCTTAAAGCCATGCTAAATGAAATAAACCAGACAAAGAAAAGCAAATACTGTACATCACTTATATGTGGAATCTAAAAAAGCTGAACTCATATAAACAGAGACTAGAATTATGGTTATCAGGGGGTGGGGGTAGAGAAAGGGGAAAAGAGATGTTGGTCAAAGATTATAAACTTCTAGTTATAAGATGAATGAGTTCTGGAAATTTAATATACAGCATGGTGATTGTCTATACATATGAAAAGCCAGCAACTGGAATGCTGTAATAACCAGAATGACCAGTCGCTATGATGCTCACTGCAGCCAGTAAACTGGCCTGACGGGGGCTGGGGCCACCAGCCAACCTCCCTTGGCCCCTCCCCCAGCCATCCCCACCCCTGATCAACCTCTCCTACCTGATTGGAGGGGGTGGCAGCTGGCCAACCCCACTGCAGCCCTGCCCAGATGGCCCTGTCCCTGATGGGCCACCACCACCCCGATCAGCCAGCAGCCCCCCCCCCATAAGCCCCACCCCCGATTGTCTCCCCCACCCCAATAGGGGGTAGGGCTGGTGGCCAACCTCCTGCAGCCCCTCCTCCTGCCTGGACCCACCCCAGATAGGCCCCCCCACTCCGATCAGGGGCAGGGCCACCAGCCAACTCCTGTCAGCCCTACCCCAATAGGCCCCCACTACTCCAATTAACCCGTGGCCCCGATCCACCCCAATTGGGACTGGGCTGGCCAGACCCCACCCATGCATGAATTCGTGCATTGGGCCTCCAGTATTTAATAATATTGTATTAACCATTTGAAAGTTTCTAAGAGGATATGTCTTAAATGATTTCAGCACAAAAAAGGACTGGTAATTATGTAATGTAATGGAGGTGTTAGTTAATAATCAATTTTTAATAAATGTGTATCAGATCAATAAAATTTTAACTTACACAGTATTATGTCAATTATATCTCAATAAAGCTGGGGGGAAATTGGGTGGAACAGCTTAAACTGTTCAATTAATTAATTATCTAAAATGTATTTCGAAACATAGGTGCTTTGTCTTAGGTGAAAGATATCACATCCTATCTAATAAAGAGAGAATATGCAAATTGACCATCACACTGCCACAGAGATGGTGGCACCCATAGCCACAAGATGGTGGTGCCCAGTCCCCTCCTCATCCCTGGAGCCCTACAGTCCTTTCATCCCAGTTGGGGTGGGGGGCAGCACGTGCATGGTATAGGCAGACCCACTCTCAGTCTCACAGCCACCCAGAGCTGGCCCGAGGCACAGGCAAGCCTCAGTTGTCGGCTTCCCAGCCACCAAGCGCTGGCCCAAGGTGCAGGCAAGCCTTGGATGTTGGCTGCCCAGCCACCCAGGGCTGCCCAAGGCTCAGGTAACCAGGGCCAGCCGAGGCTTGCGCTGCCGGCAGTGGCAGCAGCAGAGATATGATAAGGGCGACACCTTCCCCTGATTGCCAGGTTGCCTCCCACCCCTGAGGACTCCCATGCTGTGAGAGGGGGGAGGCCGAACTGAGGAACCTCCCCTTTCAGTGCATGAATATTCATGCACTGGGCCTCTAGTTTTAATATAAGAAAGCAACTATAGACACCCTTTAAGCTCCTTGGCTTCAGATACATTTGTTTAAACATTCATAAGTTAAGCAGTTAATAAAGTATCAAGTATTATACTAGACACTTGCATTAGAAATGAATATTCATTCTACCATCTAACAATGAATCTATCAAAAATATTTGTTTAATCACTACTAAGTACAAGGCATTGTGCTAAATTCTTTATGTACATAAATGATTCTCAAATGGGGCCAATTTTGCTTCCCCAGGGACAATTGGCAATGTCTGGAGACAGGCTATTTGGTTGTCCTAACTGGGAAGGGGTTTGCTACTGGCAACTACTGGTAGAGGCCACGGTTGCTGTGAAACATCCTACATTGCCCAGAACAACCCTTAGGAAAAAGAATTACCCAGTCCCAAATGCCAGTAATGCAAATGTTGGGAAATCTTGATGCACATTTTTAAATTTAGTCAAAACAGCCCAATGAGACAGTAATTATTATCTCCTTCTTACAAATGAAGAGCTAAGGCTTGCAGTGGTCTATTAGTCAAGGTCCAAATCCACGAGAGGCTGAGCTGGCCCCTAATTGACACCAAAGTTGTGCCCGTAAGTATGGTACACTATTCCTTGGATAAAGAAAATCCAGGGTGACATAGGTCAGGGTGGGGTGGGGATGAGTGAGGGGAGAAAGGGATAGGCTGTGAAAGCAAGTGGATAATAAAGCAAGAATAAATTGTTACTGCATAATGCATTCGGGGAAAAGACAAGTGCAAGGAGGATAAAGCAGATATAAAATGGCACTAAAAACAGATGGTACTTTTATGGATGCATCAAGAGAAAATGGGGCTAGAGAAAGAAATAGAACTGCTAATAAACAAGGAGGAGCTCCAAATTGCATGGGGGAAAAAAAAAAGCATGTGATCCTGAGCTCTTAAAATCTGCCTCTCCCAAAGGAAACAGAAGTGAGCAAGTTGGGAAATAGTAAAGAAATAGTTATTGATTACAAGCAGCCCATTAGAAATGTGAAATATAGGCTTATAAGATATTAGGAAGTAGGTTCACATACTTACTGAATCACTTAGAGTGATTTATGGACGAATTCTTGAGATTTGAGGAGGCTGCAAAGATTTGAACAAAGTAAAAACTGTAATGATATTTAAGACACATAAGGACTATAAAAGAGCTTATTATGAGACTCCAGTGGAACTTGCTTCCACTATTATTTACAAAATCAATATACATTGATCATTGTGGTCCCTGTTTGAGAGAGATCAGCCACTGAAATATTGAAAAGCCCTCATTACGGGGTGGATTCACATTCAAGGATATCCTATCATGCAGCCAAAGATTGGGTTAAAGCAAGGCCATTTGTATATCTGAATTCTGATAGGCTGTATTATGTTGCTACAATTACATGGAACAATATACCTATTAGAAAGTATACAGTCATCCCTTGGTGTCTGTAGGGGATTGGTTCCAGGATCTCTCATGGATATGAAAATCTGAGGATGCTCAAGTTCCTTATATAAAATGGTGTAGGTTCAGCTGGTGTGGCTCAATGTTGAGTAACCTAAAACCCATTTACCCATGAACCAAGAGGTCGCTTGTTTGATTCCTGGTCTATGGCACATGACCAGGTTGTGAGCTTGAGCTCTAGTAGGAGGCATGCAGAAGGCAGCTGATAGATGTTTCTCTCTCATCGATGTTTCTATCTCTCCCTCTCACTCCCACTCACTCTAAAAAACAATCACTAAAAACATATATATTCAATATATATATATATTTCTTTTTTCTTCTTTTTTTTCCTCTTTTAATTAATTATTTTTTCTTTTCTTTTTTTTCATTTTTTTAAATTAAGGTATTATATGTGTACATATCTTACCCTTGCCCCCCACCCCCACACTCCCATACATGCCCTCCCTCCCCAGAGTTTTCATCCATTGGTTTTGCTTATATGCTTGCATACAAGTCCTTTGGTTGATTTCTTATCTTCCCCATATCTCCCTACCCTCCCCGCTGTAATTTGATAGTCTGTTTGTTGCTTTACTGTCTCTGTATCTACCTTTTTATTCATCAGTTTATAATGTTCTTTATTATCCATAAATGAGTGAGATCATGTTGTGTTTTTCTTTCATTGACTGGCTTATTTCACTCAGCATAATGTTCTCCAATTCCATCCAGGTTGCTGCAAATGATAAGAATTCCTACTTTTTTATGGCAGCATAGTATTCCATTGTGTAGATGTACCATAGTTGCTGATGGGCACCTAGGCTGTTTCCAAATCCTAGCTATTGTAAATTGTGCTGCTCTGAACATAGGGGTGCATATTTCCTTTCTGATTGGTGTTTCTAGTTTCTTAGGATATATTCCTAGGAGTGGGATTACTGGGTCAAATGGGAGTTCCATTTTCAGTTTTTTGAGGAAGCTCCATACTGTTCTCCACAGTGGTTGCACCAGTCTGCATTCCCACCAGCAGTGCATGAGGGTTCCTTTTTCTCCGCAGCCTCGCCAACACTTGTCATTTGTTGATTTGTTGATGTTAGCCATTCTGACGGGTAAGATGGTACCGCATTGTTGTTTTGATTTGCATCTCTCAGATAATTAGTGACTTTGAGCATGTTTTCATGTGCCTCTTGGCCTTCCTTCTTTCTTCATATATATATATTTAAAAAGATGTATTTGGCCGAAACCGGTTTGGCTCAGTGGATAGAGCATTGGCTTGCAAATTGAAGGGTCCCAGGTTCGATTCCGGTCAAGGGCATGTATCTCGGTTGCAGGCACATTCCAGTAGGGGGTGTGCAAGAGGCAGCTGATCGATGTTTCTCTCTCATCGATGTTTCTAACTCTCTATCCCTCTCTCTTCCTCTCTGTAAAAAATCAATATATATATATATGATGTATTTGCATGACCAACAGACACTCTCCCATATACTTGAAATTATCTCTGGTTTACTTATAATACCTTATACAATATAAATGCTATGTAAGTAGTTGTTTAGTGTACAAAATATATTGCTTAGGGTATAATTACAAGAAAAAAAAAGCCTGTATATGTTCAATACAGACACAACTATCATAGGCTTAATTTCGTAGTACACATCAGCAACAACGTACATTTTCCCTCTGAATATTTATGATCTGAGGTTGGTTGGATATGGATATAGAGGGCCAACAGTAAGCTACATTTGACTTACTTTAAAATCATAGTGGGAAGAACTAAGTAATATGGATTAAACAAAGCATGGTTGAACACTTTTAATCTTATAACTGTAAGGACAGATACATTTTATAGAGGTAAACCACAAAGAGAGCACTTCTTGACTCCTAGAAAACTGTCTGAAGTCTCAGAAAAATGTTCCCTGACAGCTAACATGTATTTTCCTTTTGCACTTTAAACTCATTACATCTTGTTATCTCTGGGAAAAACAGAAGTGCAGAAACTACAATATTCCTGATGACTGTATCCTCCTCTCCCACCACCATTTTGTTTCAATTCCTTGAGCTCTTTTTAGTGGCTAAACATTGAATAGATTTAACCAAATGGATGTTTGAACATTGTAAAAGTGATAACTGCTATAAACTATCAAAACATTGGACATTGTATGAGATAGGAAATAAATTTAATGAATTGATTTACTTAGTCAACAACTTGTTAATGACCTTTAGGTTACTTAATTTTCACTATTAAAATGTAAGGACCTTGAGGCAGGAGCATGGAGAGTATGCTGGGAGCAGAGAGGTAAGGAGGTCAACTTGGCTTGAGTGGAGTGAGGATGGCGGACAGATCACGGTGGCTTTGGGAAGAGCCATAGATGTCCTGATGGGATTTGAGCAGAAGAATGCAAGGTCAGATTCGCATTTTAGAAGATGGGTTTTGTTGTCTTTGAGAACAGATTAGGAGGGGGCTGGATGGCAGGCACGGAAGTCAGAAGCCATTGCCATGCTCTGGACAAAGGGTGAGAGTGGCTTCAGAAGAGCCAGGTTAAAGTGAGGAGCTGCAGAGAAGGGGTTGAATTTGGGACATGTTGTGAAGTTGAAGATGTCAGGACTTGCTGAAGGGTTGATTGTGTGGTGTGACACAGAAGGGAAGCTAAGGGTAATATCTGGGTTTCTGGCTGAGCAATTGAGTGAATGCAGTGCTATTTACAAAGATGGGGAACTACTGCAGTAGGGGGAGGGAGAGCAGAAAGGAGGGCTCTTTGAAGAGTACAATTAACAGCTTGGTTTTAGCCACATTAGGATTCCCTCTAGACCTCTGGCAGACAGTGGGTGAGGCTGGAGTTCTGGAGAGAGGCCAGGCCTGCATACTTAGGCAATAGATGTTTTGGTATGTTTTTTATACCACAGGACTAATATCCTCCAACGTCAGTAACCTACTGAAACTATTGCTTCAGAAGGTGGGATCACAAATGTTTAATTTCAGATGTGGGTTACAGATTGGAGGATGTAGGAGGTTGTGTTTCAGTATTTATAAGACAGGAAAGGAGCATTTGTCCTCTGAGAATCACTGTGAATGAGTAGGAGGAAAACCTATCCTATTTAAGGCACACTAGAGTGTCTTGAGTAAATTACCTAGGTGTAATCCCATCAGTCCTCAATTAATCAAAAGGGTGAAAAGTCATGCATAGTTTTGGATGATTCAGGACTCATTTTAGAGCAATGACAGAGTGGCTACATATTATGTACCTTTAGCTATACTAATAATAGCCTAGGGCCATCACGACCTAAACGACCAGATGCACAACCAGTCACCAGGATCTCCTCCTGCAGCATCTCCTCCTGCAGGAAGTGCATAGAGCACCTCTCAGTCCCTCCCCTGTGGCCCACAGGCTCCTATCACAGCAAGGCTGGTGGAAGGTGGGTGAGCAGGGTGGCTGGGGGTGAGCGGGGTGAGGCAGGTGTGGCAAAGTTGTTAGCTATGGTGGCTGTGGACCAGGCCCAGAGAGAGAGGCAGGGCCTGATCTGTAGCTTCCATGGTTACTGGTGAGGCCGAGAGAGAGAGAGAGAGAGAGAGAGAGAGAGAGAGAGAGAGAGAGAGAGAGAGAGAGAGAGAGAGCCTCATCAGCAGCCACTGAGGCTGCTGGCCAGGCCCAGAGAAAGAGAGGCTAGGCTGATTAGCAGCTGCCATGGAGGCTGCAGATCATGCCCTGAGAGAAAGGCAGCTGTCAGCAGGGCCATTCTGAATTTCCCAGAAGAGCCAATGGCTGCCTAGGAGGTGGAGCTTTTGATACTGACTGGCATAGAAACCAACCAATCAGAACCAAATGTGAGTGAACTGTGAGGAGCCAATGGCTGCATAGGAAACGAAGCTTTTGATGCTGACTGGCATAGAAACTGACCAATCACCTAATCTGGGTAAACTTCCAAGGCAGAACCTAAGGTGGGGGTTGAGGAGGGGTTTTAAGGGCAACAGCTGTCTGGTGTGAGGTGTAAGAAAGTGGTTCAATTTTTTAATGACTGATTTGGCAGTACAGTGCATATGGCTGGCTATCAATCCAGATATAGGAATTATGTATTTTTGTCTATAAAAAGCATCTCCTCCTGCTGAAAAAGGCCCCCCCCCCCCATTTAAACAATCCTATCCTATCCCATATAATCTATCTATATTAATAAAAGGATAATATGCTAATTAGATTGGGTCAACTGGCCATCTTTTGGATGTCTGACTTCCTTTTGGACAAAGCCATGGTGGTGGGGGCCGAGACAGAGGCAGTTAGGGGCAATCAAGCCAGCAGGGGAGGGCAGTTGGGGGGTGATGAGGAAGGCAGGGGAGCAATTAGGGGTGATGAGGCAGGCAGGAAGAGATGTTTAGGGGCAATCAGGAAGGTAGGTACAGGGGTCAGGGGCAATCAGGCAGGCAGGCAGAGTAGTTAAGGGTGATCAGGCAGGCAGGCTGGTGAGCAATTCGGAGCCAGTGGTCCCAGATTGTGAGAGGGATGTTCGATTAGAGAGGGTGCATGGTGGGCTGAGGGAACCCCTACCCTGTACCAGGCCTCTAGTATAGAAAATAAAAAATGGCTTTTAGAAGCAGCCATTTTGCATGTTGATGTCTTCAGATGTTCTTTTCCTCCAGCCCTTATTTTCACAAGCACCAAATGAAAAGCCGCAGCCAGTTTCAGTTCAGCAGAGCCCAACACCTGTATTTGACTGCAGGTCTAAAAAAAATTGGATTACGACCAATGAATGATCAAAGTTGAGACTTCTTTTGGAAATCCCCTAGCATCCTATGATAAAACCCAATGCTTAGATATCTTGTTCAGTGTCATAACCTGAGTGTTTATACATCTACAGTCAAACAATGTCATTACAGGTTTAAATTTACAGATTGAAAGCAAAATACCTAACTTTCAACACCCCCTTTTGCACTTATTCTAAGCAGTTGAATGATACGGACTCTTTGAATTTTGGCAGCTGGTTATGTTTAGTAATGCTGGGAACTGTAATTTTTCTTTGAGAAACTTGATACTTATTTTCAGACATCAAGTTACGGTTAATCATCATCTACTGCTAAAAGTTTCTGAAAGGATATCTTTAGGAAGTGCTTTGAACAGACAGTGCTATTTGGATTTTGCAGATGAACATGCCACTTCAGCTAAAATGTCACTAAGCAAAGGGCACCTACGGATGAGGTTTCATTTTAAGTCTTTTGGAGTGAAATTACCTGGTACACCTGGCTTTCTTAATCTTTTTCAAAATGAAACTTCTTATTTTTAGAAGTAAGAAATAGACACAGGTTAGGCTCCTGAATAATCCTCAGGGATAAACACTGGAGTGTGAAAAATGGACTTATTCTTCTATAAAGAATGAAAAGATAGTGCTTAAAAGGAGTAAATGTGAGTAAGCACAAGCCACAAATAAATACCTGGCACTCATTACAATTTTGGAAATCCTACGTGTTGCCATGTGCAGATCTATCCTACCCTCTCTCTGTATTTTTAGAAGGTTATTAACTAAACAAATTGTGCTTAATTTCACTCTAAATTCCATCTTTAATTATGTAATTCTTGCCCAAATTTTCCCTCATTGGCACTAGCTACAGGGCAGTTTTTAGAACATTTTAATTTCATATTTGCTTTCATGTGCTACTGTTTATGAACCCTGCAAAGTATATTTCTGTTCTTATCCATGTTTCAAAGGAAGGAAATGGTGTCCTGGGAAGGCTTATAGAAGAGATAATACAGCACAGGATTATAATTCGTGGTCAACAACCCGGGAAGCTACAGCTCAGTCTGCCAACACACATACGGTCTCATAACACATCCTTAGCTA
Source organism: Pipistrellus hanaki (assembly GCF_964339955.1). Lineage (NCBI taxonomy): Eukaryota > Metazoa > Chordata > Mammalia > Chiroptera > Vespertilionidae > Pipistrellus > Pipistrellus hanaki. The sequence continues at coordinate 31,588,361 of NC_140509.1, read as the reverse complement.
TGAGGAAAAAATCCTACTTTGGACTCACTTTCTTTTCATTATCAATTCCTTTCCTACCATTATGAGGTCTTTGAATGAGACATGCTCTGTTTCAAGGAGAACAAAAACAAGGGTTATTGAAAACATGTGATGATTCGACCTAGGCATCCTTTATAATGAGGCTGGAGACGGCCTACCAGAGCTCAGTGCCATTCGGGGAGGGTATTTTCCCACATATTAAATGTGGAGAAGCATCAAGAAAACATAATTAAAAAATAGTTTCAGATGTGCACATTTTAACATTATGACCAGTAAATACTCCAGAAAACCACAGAAACTTGATAAGAAATGGATTCTTAAGGGCAAATGTCTTGAGGATTAGCTACAGTCATTTGATTTCCAAATTCCAAACACAGTTTTGGAGTCTGTGGTAGGAGCTCAAAGCAAATACAGTATTTAAAAGGCAAAAGTAAGAACATTGAGAGAAAGGTAACATGGGGGTAGAGGAGCCTCCTGTAAAGAAGCCTATAATTAATTACAAGCATGCAAAGTAAGCACTTTATTTAAAAATATCACATTCATGTGATCAAACAAAAGTAGGGAACTGAAGCAACTAGACCAAAAAATGCAGGCAGAAATTATTCTTCTGAAAACTCTTGATAACTGAGGTAAAGGTGCTATTTTATATTATTATTTTTTGTCTTGCATTGCTTGGATAATTGTAACAATTTTTTCCCTTCATTTTCTCATATTTACATTGTGTATGTAGAAGGTACAATGGGAGGGGGGTAGGATTTTACATGTGAATGTCTACTAGCTTGAACTGTTTTGAACTTTTTATTCACTTGATACACATTTATTGTGGCCAGAAACTGCTAGGACATGGGTATACAATAGTAAAGGCATGGATGGGACTTGGATGGGTGAACAAGACAGATGACACCCTGCACACATGGGGATGAGAGGACAATTGGCATAGAAGACACTGAATAGGGAAGTTCAAGGAACACAGTGCAGGGTCAGCTAACCAGGGGCCAGGGAAACCAGGGGAAAACATGGAGTAAGCGATAATGGACAATCAAACCCCTCTTATTAACCCAACATCCTTTAGGTACCATAACACAATCATATCTGAAATGATCACATCTAAAGAGCTCTGGAATAAAATAGTACCTGGAAAGTTCCCTCCCCATCCACTCCTCTTTGAAAATACAATATATTATTTAAGATATAAGTCTCTCAAATTCTAGAAAATCAGCATTGATTGAGAAAAAGCAACCAACAAAAACATACAAAGAGGTCTTACAGAATTGATACTTTTCCTTCTGATTATATTTATTGATTCTGGGATTGATCAGAGATTAGACTGAACCCATTACTTTTTTGATTCAGTGTATTCCATTAACAGTTATAGTGTATTTATTACATGCCAGGCACTAAGCTAAAATTTTTACATGTATTATTTTATTTAATCTTCTTGGGCAATCTTTTGGGAAAGTACAACTAAAATTCCAAGTTTAATATTAAATAAATGTGTGGAGAGCAAATTAAGGCCAATCAAAGAAAACCTTTCCAGACAGGGCTCTGTTAAGGGAGTTAAAAATGCTGTTTTGTGTTACTTCAGCCTAGGGCTGAGAAACACTCAAGTGAAAATCCTATGGTAAGTTACCTCCAGCATTATCTTTTGCAATGACAAAAATGCCTCCAGTGTGAGATTCTGCATAATGGTACATTATGGGAACCGATCAACCCATCCAATATCACTGGACAACAATTATAATAATAGTCAGCATTTATGTTGTGCTTACTACATGCAGGCAACATTATTTTTATTTATAGTTTTTAAATAGTCAATATGTTTATAGTTTAAATATCAAAATGGTATAAGGAGAAATTAATGATTACTCTTGCTCTCAGCCTTATCCCCATTCACTTTGCCCCTTCTCATTATCAAGTGAACATTTTAGTTTTTTATTTTAAAACCTGGACAATGTGTCTTTATACAAATAAAAAACAATATGACCATATATTGTTTCTCTTTTCTTACACAAAAATATAGCTTACTACATATGCAGTATTATATTTTTTTCCTTTTACTGATATATACTGAGATCTTTCTAAACTACATAACTATATAACTTCATTGCATTTTATTTATTGTATTCTTAGTTTATTCAGCCACACTGAATATTTATTATAGATTAATGAAACTATTAGGAAGCATATTTTTGAGTTGAAGTGTAAATGTCATGTAATTTTATGAGACATCGACAGTTTTCCATAAAGGTGATACCATTTTGCATTCTATGGAATATAAATGCCAATTTTCTCATGGCCTCACTAAAAATGTGTAGTCAGATTTTGGATTTTGTCAATCTCAGGAAATACTATTAGAAATACAGGTAGTTTCTATGAACTGCCTGTTCGTATTCATTTGACATCTTTTATTTTTTACTAGAATATTAAATTTTTTTCTGAATTTCTAGAGCTTTTTACATTTTAAACGATTAACTTTTTATCTTTGATAGGAGTTGTATTTTCCCATATTTGTCTTTTGACTTGCTTGCTTGTTTTATTTTATGTAGCATTATTTTATTTCATTTAGCCTAATTTTATAAATTTTTAATTTAAAAAATATATTTTATTGATTTTGTAGAGAGGAAGGGACAGAGATAGAGAGTTAGAAACATCGATGAGAGAGAGTCATCGATCAGCTGCCTCTTGCACACCCCCTACTGGGGATATGCCTGCAACCAAGGTACATGCCCTTGACTGGAATTGAACCTGGGACCCTTCAGTCCCCAAGCTGACACTCTATCCATTGAGCCAAACCGGTTTCGGCAAATTTTTAATTTTTATGTTGTCTAAATTTATCAGTATTTTCTGCTATAGTTTCTATATTTTTAGTCGCAGTTAGAAAGGTCTTCTGGTTCCATGATTACAAAAGAATTTACCCATTTCTGCTATCCAGTATTTATAGTTTTATTTAAATCTTTGATTTATTGGAGTTTGTCTTGGAATATGGTAAGATATATATGGATCAAATTTGTCTTTTTCAAAATGAGTAATTAGTTGTACCAACATCACTTATAACACAGTAAGAATGAAGTTGAAATTCATGAAATTTGAGCACATGGGATTGCTATTAACTTTTGAATAGGGGTGATCAGGTGAACATGACTTTTCTGTTGATGGTGATGAAGAATCATTGGGAGACATTAAAGAAAATGATGGAGGAAAAGCAGAGTCTGAGAGAATAGTTTTAAGAATAGGGGAATTTTGGGAAGGTGTGGAATTTGGGAGCACAAATGACCTCTTTTTTAGATCACATCAAAACCATGAATATTGGGGCTCACTTTGCTATGAAGCTCTACGGGGTCTTGGTGGGCATTTTAAACTTTTTATTCTGTTGAAGATGTGCTTTAAAGCTCTAACTAATGTGCTTATAGCTGGCCCTCTATGGGTTACCTACCCACAGATTTAACTGACTGGGATCAAAAATATTCCAAAGAGAAAAGTTATGTTGTTGTTGACATGCATTATGAAGTTAGGTCTAGGATGGTTGCAGACTTATTTTCTTTTCATTATTCCCTAACAATGCAGTACATGTATGTCACTTACATTATATTGGATGAATCTAGAGATGAATCAAAGTATATGGGAGGGAAGGAAGTGTGTAGGTCATATGCAAAGATTAAACCATCCTAATATATAAAAAGCCAAGGGCTGTCACAACCAAAACAGCTGGACAGGCAACTGAACAGCAAGCTGCATGGGGCGACCAGGCTAGCAGGGGGTGGCAGTTAGGGGCAACCAGGCTGGCAGGGGGGGCAGTAAGAGGCAATCAGGCTGGCAAGGGGGACAGTAAGGGGTGACCAGGCCAACAGGAGGGGGGCAGTTGGGGGCAACCAGGTTGGCAAGGGGGACAGTTAGGGGTGACCAGGCTGACAGGCAGGTGAGCAGTTAGGAGCCAGCAGTCCCAGATTGTTAGAGGGATGTCCAACTGCTGATTTAGGACCCATCCCCAGGATCTGGTCTAAACCCGTAGTTGGACATCTCCCAAGGGGTCCTGGATTGGAGAGGGTGCATGCTGGGCTGAGGGCACCTTCCTGTGCAGAATTTTGTGCACCAGGCCTCTAGTTTTATATAAGGGACTTGTGCTTTTGGGGATTTTGGTATCTGTGGAGGTCCTGGAACTAACCCCTGCAGAGACTGAGGAACAACTGTAGGTATATCCTTAGCAGGCAAGCATATTTAGTATTGGTCTCATTAACATTTGCTTGAAAAGGGACTTTCTACAAATAAAGTTAGATTTAAGTAATGGTCTTTCAGGAATTTGTATAGTATTGACTTTTTACATTAATTTGTCTCTCAAACTTCATCTACATAAACATCAAAGTTACATTCATTTACCAGAAGACAAAGAACTTCTCCTTAATGACTATATTTTAATTTGTTTTATTGATCCAAGTGGTTCAATATGAATTTCAGAAACTTCTGCTTCTGAAAATAATTTTCATATGAAAACAGATAAAGTAGGATCATTTAATTTTTATGAAAATAACAAATGTCACTTAAGTCAGCATAGCTGTAATTTATTGCCATGAAATATTCTAGGCATTTTTATATTTTGAAAGGAAAGATCACATTCTGGAAGACAGTTTGGCAGTTTCTGATAAAGTTAAAGAAACACCATATGATCCAGTAATCTCACTCTTGGGTATTTACCCTAGAGAAATAAAAACTTAAGTTCATACAAAAACCTGTGCATGAATATTCATAGCATCCTTATTTGCGATAGCCAAAACTGAGAAACAATCCATTGACCATTAAAAGGTTAATGGATGAACTATGGTACATCCATAATATGGAATACTATTCAGCAGTAAAAAGGAATGAAATACTTATACATGTAGTGACTTGGATGGATCTCAAGAGTATCATGCTGAGTTGGGGGAAAAAGCCAATTTCAAACGGTTACTACCATATGATTCCACTTACATACTATTCTAAAAATGACAAAATTACAGCAATGGAGAAGCCTATATAATAAAGAGGTAATATTCAGATTGACCCTCACACCCTCACAAGATGGCTGCCTAAGATCAGGTTGGCAGAGGGGTTAGTGAGAGATGACCCAACAACTGAACAAGCAGGCTGCATGGGGTGACCAGGTTGGCAGGGGGGGAAGTAAGGGGTGACCATGCAGGCAGGCAGGTGAGTGATTAGGAGCCAGTGGTCTAGGATTGTGAGAGGGATGTCTGACTGAAGGTTTAGGTCCTGCAGTCGGACATCCCCCAAGGGCTCTCAGATTGGAGAGGGTGCAGGCTAGGCTGAGGGTAACCCCCAAGCACGAATTTCATACACCGGGCCTCTAGTAGATTAATAATTCCCAGGGGTTAGGTTTGGGAAGGGGAGTGACTCTAAAGGGAAAATGTAAGGGATAGCACTCCAAGATACTTTAGGGTGATGGGAAAGTTTTATATCTTGGCTGTGATAATTAAATTAATCTATACATGTGATAAAATTTCAATGTGGTACATATAAAAAAATTGGGTGCATGCAAAAATTGGTGAAATCTAAATGTCTAAAATTTAGTTAGTAATATATATCCATATCAACTTCCTGGTTTTGATAATTGCGCTATGCTTATGTCAGATGTTATCATTGGGGAAAGCTGGATGAAAGTACACGGGTACAAGGGAACTCTTTGTACTATATTTGTAAGTTCTAAGTCTAAAGTTATCTCAAAATAAGAAGTCGGAAAAAAAAAAAGGCCTCACCTTAGGAAGATGGCTAATGGGAAAAAGAATTGTACATTTTATGATACTGATGTCTTTTAGACTTCTGCTAGCATGTGGGGTGGAGAGGTTTGGGATGGGATCAGACTTCAGCACATCATTCATTCATTTGTTCCTATGCCTCAGTGGGTAGTGGAGGAAGATGTGGTGTCATAGAAAGACCTTGGGACTTGATGTGAGCAAATATTTCTCTATTTTTTTGTGTTCTGATTCTTTTGCTTATATGAGTGTGACCCTTGATAAGACCCTTAAACTAGCACTCCATTTTAAATTTATAAAATGGGTATGAAATAGGAGGAGATGGAAGAGGGCATGTGGGGGATAAGCAGTGATGGAAGGAGACTTGACTTAGAGGTAGAGATGTGTTGTACAATTGTGCACTCGAAACCTGTATAATTTTGTTAATCAGTATCACCCAAAATTCAATATAAGGAAAACTACAATAAAATGGGTGTCATAATCTCTTCCAACTTTAATAAGATTTTCATAGGATTTATATGAGATAGTCCATACAAATGATTTATAATTCAAACTATGAAATTTTATTCCTACTCATGTAACACCAGATAGCCCAGCTCCCAACCTTCTGGTATTTTCAGCTTCAAAAGAAGATTTCTTATGCAAGTAAATAACCACAGTGAATTAGTGGACAAGTAATCAAAAGTCAAAAATGAAACAAAGGCTCACTTATCTTTTGTTTCAAGGAAGGCTGTGAGTTGAGCATTTAGCTCAATTTGTTTTTTTCTTTCAAACCAGAAGGTTTCAGAGGGAAAGTAATGCACTGTTTTCTTTCAAAATAAAAAAAAAAAATCAGTAAGTTATTTCTAACAAAAAAAGATGGTTCTGCAGGATTTTCAGTTGGAACTTCTGCTTATGTTTATAAAGGAGGAAAATAAAAAAGTCCTTTGCCAATTGTGGCCAGTAGAATTAGCATCATCTCTTTCATGGCATCAGATACTGCATGAAAATCTGGATCCTGAAAAGAAAGTTGCTAATCTAACATGGTCTCCCACCAACTCTTTAATTAATTCATTTTGCCTGCGCCATCATTATTCTTCCAAATGTAGATTAACTGGATTATGCTGTAATTAAATTTCTTTAGAACAATAGGCTCTAGGGAGGCAGAATTCTATTACTAGCTTCACTGCTGACTTAGGGGCCAGGTATGAACTCCCCTTATTTCGCAGTGCCTCAATTCTTCTGTCTATAGAGTGAGATAAACAATGCCTCAGAGGGACACGGTGCTGCTGCTTTACGAGCTCTACATTCTAATTGCACTCCAAATTCCTTGATGGAAAAGTGCTCTTTGAAGAATTAAAAGATGTATTTATATTGTTGTTGTGATTCTTAACAGGAACGAAGCTTTAAAATCTAATTTTAAAAGCCTCCTACTGCACAGTACATTACCCACTTTCTTAAATACTGCAATCAGCTGTGCACTGAGTAGCTCTGTGGTATTTATTAAAAATAAAAAAATAAAACTCTGCCAAGATGTACTGCAGAACGTTTTCAAAGCTCTGTGCAGCGGTTTAACGGCAGGACTTCCATTGAAGTTAATGGGACTCATACTGGCAAATTCCAAGCACCACTTTGAAAATTTACCCCATAGGGATAGTTTAATGTTCCTTATTGATCATAAGTTTTTCAGATAACATTTCGAGGCAAAAAGGGAAAACTTATCAAAGGAAATAAATAATCTTTAATGAGATAACTTTGTATTGCCACTGTTCTAAGTAAGAGGATGCTCACAATCCTTTGGTAAAGTAGGCTCTTGGGGATTGTTTATTGGCGACTGTTGCCAATGGGGTGAGAAGGGTTTTCATCGTACTCTCCTAATTCCTGTGGCTTATAGAAAATAACACACCTTTCTTCTCAGTTTTGAAATTTCATGTTTGCAAGGGTAGAGATATAGTTATGTGGGAAAGTAAGAGGAAATAGGTTTGTATTCTTCTGAATGAGTAAAATTTGCATATTGCTGATACGAAGTTCAAACAGATATAGATAACTAAAAACCCCAGAGCTTTGTATACCCATACTTTTTGCTGCCTGATCAAAATGTGTTTTTCTTAGTCCAAATATCATCTGTGCCACTGATCTATTGGACCTTTAACTAGTGTGGTGACCTGACATTGGAAGCTGCCTTGTATCAGGTAACTATATGCCCTCAGATGGCCTACATGACCCTCATGTGACCTCTGCCTAACTGTCTATTTGAGCTCCAGCCAAAATGTCTCTCCCTTGGACAAGCTAAGCTCCTTGGGTTTTAAGAATGTTTGCAATTACAATTTTCTGGCCTGGAAAGATATCTGCCTAAATCTTCTCATGACTGGTCCCCTTTTAATATTCAGGTCAACTTGAGGGTCCGTTCCTTTGAAAGACTTTCTCAGGCCTCCCAATCTAAAGAAGCCCCCACTATCTCTGTTTTATTTTCCTCTTGCACATCTCTTCAGTTGATATCTTACTTTTCAAAAACATGGCTGTGTATTTTTTTTTCTGTCCATGGGATATTCGTTCTATGAGTAGGACCTTGCCCATTTGGTGCAACACAATCCCTCTAGCATCTTGAATCATGCTTGGACATGGTGCACATTGTATCAATGTTAGCTGGTTTATTATAAAAGATACAGTTCCTGGGGTACCTTTGCTCCTGTGTCTCATACAATTTGTAATGATATTCTATATCTTCTTCCCACAAGTACTTCCACCTCCATCACCTTTACTTGGTATCACCATAATTAGACTCCCCCCTTCCAGTTTTGCCCTTCTTTAAGAGCATAGGAGACTGTATTCTTACAGGCAGGGACCATGTTCCATTCATCTTGGAGGTTTTTATACCTGAGACCATGTTTAGCATGTAATAAGTACTCTGTCTGTGAACAAATTTTCTTACATAACATTTGATAGTATAGAATATTAGTACAATATATCACAGTGCTCTATTGAAGTTTATAGAAAGGGTGGGAAATAATCATTTGCTATTTATTTCCTTCTGAGGGTATTTTCTATATGGTTAAGTTATATCAGCTAATCAAGCTACTTTGTAAGTTCAAATTTGTGCATCAGGTCAACAATTACCTAAACAGGTTTCAGAATAGTCTACTAATGTTAACAAACATTCAAAGGCTTTTTTGGGAGTAACATTACATATCCTGGAGATGTTTACAATTGGGAAGTACATGGAGAACCTCATAATAATTCTGCTTAAGAGCATATGCATTCTGATACAAGGCAAGTAACACTGCTTTAGAGCCCAATTTCTCCTTTAGGTTAGAGAACAGAAATAAGTGACCTGATACTAAACCTGATGAAATTAAGACTGATACTGCAACAAAAGTCATTTTGCAAAGTTCAACTTTTTATTCAAAAATCTTGGATTACTAAAGATGAACATAAAAGTATCAGGTTCTTTGTGAGTGGATGACAGTGAACAAGGTTCAATTACATTTAAACAAGGGTAATTTTGTCATAGTTGGGTAGTGTGGTACAATGGAAAACAGATAATTGTTTGGACTCTGTCCTGGGTTCCTGGCACACTGCTCCCCAAATCCTTGGGATCTCTGACTGAAGTGATAAATGTCTTTTGCATGCTAATGAGATGGCCATAGTTTTAAGATTGGGGCCAGTTACCAGAAAGACCAAAGCACGGTTAGAGAGTTGGAACTTTAAGCTGAACCCTGGACCTCTGGAAAGGGAACAAGGTCTAAAGAGGAGTTGAATCACCAATGGCCAATGATTTAATCAATTGTGCCTAAGTAATAAGGAGAGCTCCATGAACATATCTAAACCACGAGATTCTGAAAGCTTCCAGGTCGGTGAACACATTGAGGTGCTGGGAGGGTGGCATGCCTGGAGAGGGCATGGAAGCTCCATGCTAGTCATTTCCCCATGCTAAGTAACTGTCCTATGCTTCTCTTCCACTTTCCTGTGCTGGAATTGTATCTTTTATAATAAACCAAAATAGTAAGTAAAGCGCTTTCCTCAGTTCTGTGAATCATTTTAGTGAATTCTCAATCCTGAGATAGGGGGTGTGGGAACACTCATAGTTGTAGTTAGTTGGGTAGAAGTGTGTGTAGGGCATCTCATTATAGCTGGCAAGTCAAGGCTGAGAGTGAGGTGCAGGGGAGTCTTGTGGGACTCAGTTCTTAATCTGTGGAATCTGCACTAACTCTGTGTAGTTAGTATCAGAATTGAATTGAGTTGATGAATACCCAGTTGGTGTCTTGAGAGTTGGAGAATTGGCTGGTATGAGAAAAAAAAAAAAAGCAACACAAAAAAGAACACACTTCAGATTTGATGTTGTGAGTAAAAATAGCACATTAGGTAAGTATATTTTTCTAGAGTAAAATAATAATCAGTGAACTTTGTTTCTTTCATCTACTACCTTTCTGTGGACAAGTCTCTTAAACCCTGTCTTACTTCCTCATACAAAATGGGATATAATATTTATAGAGAGCAGTACCTAGCATAGAGCAGGTCTTAATAAATATCAGCTATCAATAACTAAAGGGATTGAAATGACTTTAATGGCTTTTTGTGATAAATCAATCCAACAGGGTTTAATTGTCCTCAGATGGTCCAATGAATCACATAGAATACATCCACATGTGAACTAGTTTGAAGACTTAGAAGTAAAGAGAAACAGAAGAAGATAGGAAGTAGGAGAGAATATAATTTCTACAAAGGAGAGAAAAGATTAGAAGGTATATAAAATGATGCAATTCAAAGGCTTAGAACAAAATTCAATGTTTCATAGAATTGAAGATGGAGAAGGCAGAGAAGCAAAAACAAAACAAAACATGCTGAATGTCTGTTGATAGTGATGAAGAATCATGTCCCAAATCTTCAGTTGAGAGGGCAGTGGCAGTTCTTGGAATCTCTGATTTAACTTTTGAACACATTAGCAGCTGAAGTTGCCTTTTAATGGGATGAACTCCCCGACATATTAGAGTGGTCTTGGCTGTGTGGTTGATTTTAATAAAGGCTTCTATTTTGTTTTAGCCAAGTAAGAAGCTGGTTATTTTTTTCTTATTAAAAAAATTCACTTGTTGGCATTTTCCTGAGAGACTGCTATCTCACGTCAAAGGCACATGTTCTCAATTCATGGGGGAAAGATCTGTGCTGTGGTTTGTTTCCTTTGTCTTCTTGTGGAAATATTACACTGAAGGAAAACTGTTAAAACTGCATTAAGATATAAACTTAAATTTAGCACCAAGTACAGATCCAAGATTAATAACAGACTGGTATTTTCTGCTTCTTTAAGATGCACTGCAAAACTGGAAAATATGGCTCTATTATATCTGTCTTTAAAATCACCAGGGAATCCAAACAAGCCACTGTTGGAAGTGATTTGTTGGCTTCCTGACACACCAGGCTCATTATCCTGATCTAAGTACCAGCCTTTGGTACTATTTGCAATTTTCAGGTAGGCCATTAATAAAAGCTTGAAATAATAATGACTACAAAATCAGTCTTTGAAGTTATTTCACACATTCTCAATGTTGAGGTCATTGAATGAGTGATTTGTGCTTGAATGTAGAAATATTGTAAAGGGCATCCTGGATTGTCACCCTAAAATATACTCAACTCTACAAATTGGTAAGGCAACGGTTATTGCCCATAGTTGTAGAAATATTATTTTAACAGAGTCTTTGAGGAGAGATGTAGATTAAATGTATAGGCATAAGGAATAATTTTATAATAAAAAAGAAATTTTACTAGTTTTCAAAGGAAACTCCCCAAACCAAGCAGAGATAATTACAGTAATGAAAGACAGCACATAGTTAAAAAAAAAATTAATAGACTTTTATCTTTCCCTAGGTAATTAATTGTTTAAAATGTTTTTTCAAGATACAAGTATACAATGATTTTTTGATTTCTTAAATCAACAAGTGCTTTAAATGCTCCTGGTTCTGGTTAGAGGTTGGGCAGTTCAGGAAGGGGAAGTTTTAAAGACTTTGGCAATTAGCCATGGGACTGCTATCAAACTGTGTCCAAATACTATCATTTGGTCTATAGTGCTCAATACTATAGAAAGGTTACTAGATGGCCACTCAGGTAGCTTTCATCTCTTTCCAACCTAAAAGAATAATATTGGTGTGCTTACAGAAAGCATTTTTCACATTGAAGGTACAGCCAGCTTATCACAATCTTATCTATATCCTTTTCTTGAATGCTTAAGACGTCTAAAAACATTTGGGTGTGTATTTGGCATGTTCAGAGTAATCAAATCATACAAACACATGGAGACCTGAGAAATCTTAGCTACATTTCCAAACTCAGAGCAGTTGCCACGGACAGATGAGAGAGATATTATTCCTTGTTCCATTTCATCACAGTAAATTATGTTGAACATGGGAACTACAAGGTTCAGTTTACATTATACTTTATCGTTTTATCAGTGACATCAATCATTTTTATGGACCTATTAAACAGGCCCAGAAGGGGTTTTGCCATCTGGCACAGCCTTCTGCCTCATACAGGTGACATTTGGTTCCTCTGTGTAAGTTAAAATTCTATTGACCTCATACTAAAGAGCCACACATTTGAATATTACCTCAATTCACCAGGTCCATGGGACAAACAGCTACATATATGCATTTTCAATAAGAGACTGAAAAATGCATAGTTACCCTAAATGTAAGTATGAATATTGTCTTTATTCTAATAGGGATTCATTATATACTTATCCATGGAATTTTCTTCCAAAGTGATTAATTTACAAAAATATCCAAACTATGCCATGTGATACTAAATTTGTAAGGTCACTATTGACAGGGTCAAAGGTGTCTAAAATTACATATAACATAACATCATTTTTAGAACCACGTGTCACATCCAAACTTCAAGGATCTGATACAGGGAGAGAAAGATTAAAGCACTAAGAGAGGCTGATGCATCCAGGGTTGACAACAGCTATCAAAAGGCAGCAGGCATCTGGGAAAGAACTTTTCAGCTCTGGGGCCGGAAATACATTGGCATTGCCTCTGGAGCTGGAACAAAACCAATTTGTAATTGGTTTTAAAGCCTGGAGTGGAACATTCCTGCAGCCATCCATGAACCAATCTTATCCTGTAGAAGCTGAGTGAGTCTTGGCCAACATTTGCCTTGTAAATTGTTTTGTTTGGGTCCCTTGTAGGACAGAAAGTACTCATGCAATGGTTTCACATCAAGTTACAGTCCTCTGTGATGTTGTTTGAACAGAGAACTCAGAAAGAAGAAAGAAAAAATCTCCAGGGAGAAAGATCAAAAGCCTTCACTAATATGCTTTGGGGCTGAACAGGCCTGCAAGGCTGGGAGTTCCTACCTGTTTTCCTCTCTACCTGAGCAATGGTTTCCAAAGAGGAGAAAAGCCCATTCTTACAGAAGAGAGGAAGCTAGACAAATAAAATTCACTATCAGAGGCCAAACAAAGCATTTTAAAACGGTATTAATTTAGAATTTCACTATTATCACCCCGGTGCTTCAAACACTGCCAAATTTCTATAAAGTTTGACCGAATAAATGGTAACTCTTTTGAAATGTGTATACCATGAAATTGCCTCAGTGTCAGAGAGTGTGGGGAGCTCACCCATTCTTCCACCCCCAGGACAGTGCTCTTCCTTTGCAACAAGGGTGGAATGAAAGATGGTCCTGAACAGGGCCCGTGGATGGGGAGACAACTTCTCCAATGCTCCTTAAGTTCACTCTGCCCCTGCCTCAGGGAACAGGGGTAAAGGAGGAGACTAAGAAGATTGCTCAACAGCTCCTGACTTCTAAAACAAAATGAAAACCCGTTGTGGATGAAGAAGATAGTCTAAGTCACTTTGCAGATTAAAAATCCACTTTCTTAGGGTGGAAAAGGTTGAAATAAGTAACCATAAGAACTTTCAGTATTTGGATTTGAGTGGCTGCCAAAGAAGCGAGAAGGCAAGAAGAGCAAGAAAACCAGATTTAGCTGTTAAATAACAACTACTATAACAATAATAGCTTGTATGTATAGGGCTTTTCCCCTCAAAAGGAGGAACATTCTATTTTTAAAAAGGGGGTGGGGCTAAAGTTATGTTCTTCTAAAATGTCAATGTCATGAGGCAAAGAAGGTCTGAGGAATTGTTCTGGATTAAAGGAGGCTAAAGATACATGGCAACTAAATGTGGCATGTAATCTTCGACTGGATTATGTACTGAGGAGGAAAAAATGCTGTAAAGGACATCACTGGGTCAGCTGACAAAACTGGAATACAACCAGGAGAATAGATAAAGTGTTGGATCAATGTTAAATTTACTGAAGGTTATGTAAAGGAATATCCGTATCCTTAGGAAATCTACATTGCAATATTTAGGGAAAAAGGACTTTGATGTAGGCAACTTACTCTTCTTAAAAATATTTTTTTGAGATACAATTTACTAGAGTTTTCAATTTTATGATATACTTTTAAACATATTACTGGAAGATCCCAGATCTTAACACCAGAATGCTATATGACATCTTCATTAAGAAGTGTAATTTGAAGTTGGTACCTAGGTGAATGGAATCCTTCTGAAAACCACAGCATCTAGGGAGGTGCAGAGATGTGATTCTTACTTATGGATTGCAGGGTGGATGTCTCATATTTCAGAGTATAAAACACTTAATCCTGTATGAAGTTACCAGTGCATAAAATAAAACAAACTTGCGGCACACTAATTGACATGCATTACCAAGTCTAATACACTTCTATCCATTCTAGTTTATTAGAAGCATAAAGGGATATTGCTTATATTGTGGGGGAGAAAACTTTTTTTTGAAATATTTACTGAAATTAATGCTTCCCTAATTCAGGTCAACACTGAGAACCATATAGTTCAGTGTAACTTAATTGATACAAGTGGGTGTTCTAGAGCCAGACCTTCTGGCTCAAATCCCAACTCCACCATTTACTACTTATATGACTTTTAGTAACTTATTTCACTTTTCTTTGCCTCAATTTCTTCATCTGTAAAATGGGGTAATAAAAATACCTACCACACAGTGCTGTGGTGAGGATTAAATGAGTCAACACCTTTAAGAACACAGCATGTGATACTCCACAAATATTAATTTTAATATAAATTAAATGTTGCAATACAGTAGACAGAAGAAAAGGATGCAGAAGTCCAGGTGTCTGGACTTTGATATTTACCTATAACACAGAAGGGCTTTCGGGCAAACCTCAGTCTTCCTTGCCATCCTCTGTACCGACAACAGCAACCTGCAGACCAGATTCGAATGATGAACTCCAAACCAAAGACGACAATCATCACGAACTCCTAAAATATCAAATCAGACATGTTAGAGGTATTGTGGAGCAAACCAGAGCAAGAAGCTCAGAGCATATTTCTGAACATTTAGGCACTTCATCCAAAATGTCTATTTGTTACATTTAGACAATTTCAGAACACCTCTTCTCCAAACCAAACTAAACCTGGAGAACATTGAGAACTCATATTGTCTGCATTTGCTATTATGAGATGCCATTCCTTTAAGTCTTGAACACTTTGCAGATTTAAGAGTCGGTTACAATACTAAATTTGCAGGCTGAATTGCCAATCTGCTTTGTATAGCTTACTTACCAGTGTAGCTGACTTCAGCTACCTGATGACATGTGAAGGATCTGAAATGAAAGAGAGGACCCTGAAAATACAACTTGACAGTTTCACAGAAAACAGACCATTTGGCTGCAAGAAGTGACTATCTCTAAGCCCTTAAGAGTTGTTCTTAGAGAAAAAGGAACTGAATATTTAAAACTTTGCAGAGTTGTTTTATTATGGTGTTTAAATCTCATTATAAAGCTGAAGTTTCAAAAACATTACTGTGCATGTGGCATATGTATGCTTTGTCAAAAATGAGACCCTAAAGTCTTGGAATCTGAAGGTTGTTAATTATACTGGCCTTTGGTGAGAGCTACTTGAAAAATAACACCTGCTTCAGCAAAAGGACTTAGAAATTATTTAGGAAGAGTTTTGAGTGAACCTTGGGGAAAGGCCAACTAAATTGGCTCATTAAGCAGTGGATCATAGAATGAGAAACCAAATGGAATTTTAAAGAAGAAAGCATTTTTTGGAGCAAGCTAATCATACCACCTTGTTGCCCTTATAGAGACAAGCACTGAGTTTATCAAAATTGGTTTCTTTTTAAAAACAATTCCCTGTCTTGTTTTGAAACAAGGATTGGTTCAGCATTAATGATGTAGAACAGCTATCTTCAACATTTTTCATCTCTTGGAATACATAACTAATTACCAAAATTCTGTGGCACACCAATATATATATACTTTTTTGCTGATCTCACAAAAAATAGGTATAATTGTTGGCAGCTATTGTTGTATTGACTGTTGTCATTTTTAAAAAGTTGGCAATATAAGGGAAATGAGGTCAGTGCCCCTGACTTAATAGTCAGGTATTACATGTTTTAAAAATTCTTGTGGCACCCATTGAAAATTGCTGATGTAGAACGGTATATATGTAAAATTTTTATTGAACTTATTTTTTATGAATTGATTTTTATTATAATTGCTTAAATGTGATACATGGTCCTTATGAAAACCTTAATCATTACAGAAATATAGAGCATAGAAAGTAAAGGTTTTAATCCACTCCCCATTCTCCCACCCCATTCACCAAGATAAAAACTGTTATAAAATTTAGAAAAATGGCATTTGTGTTGCAAGTTTCAGGCAAATGTCTATTTCTTCATTTAGAGTATGTGATGATGTGTTGCACTTTTGAAATGTCTAGTAGAGATACATCATTTTATCCGTCTGTTATTTTGCACTAAGTAATGCACAAACATTTCCCATAATGGGAAATAAGTCTCCAACAGCATTGCTGCTTACTTATAGCGATTTAAAACTATCTATGGGTTAAATCTCTGAAGATGACTTTACACACAGATGACCAAAACTATGCAACATTAATGACATGAGGGTTTTTGATTTTGTTAATCCTCACCTGAGGATATTATTCTCAGGGATTTTTTAGAGGAAATGGACCGAGGGCGGTGTGTGTGTGTGTGTGTGTGTGTGTGTGTGTGTGTGTGTGTAAGAGAGAGACAGAGAAACTGTCCATTCCAGTTGATTAGAATGTGAGAGAGACACTTCAATTGGTTGCCTCTGGCATATGCCCTGACAGGGGCCAGGGACAGAGTCTGCAACCGAGGTACATGCCCTTGACCAGAATTGAACCCAACATTTTAACCACTGAGCAGAACTGGCTAGAGCTGAGGGCTTTGTTTTGTTTTATTATGTATCTAGGTGGTTGGGTCTAGTCATTTATTAAGATGGCTGCAGTACCAGATCACTTGTGTTTCATCCAGTTAATTTTCCCTCACACAGAAAGCATGCCAAGTCCTATGATGCCCATGGAGCTGTGCCCCATCCAGGTGTAATGGCAGGTCCGCTTTTCTACCCCAGCCTCTAACTCCTACTTGTGCCAGAAAGGTTGGCACTCCACTGGTGACAGGTCATATTATAAGAATTACCCAAGAATATCCCAAATATGTTCGAGGGCCCAGGCGCTACCATATAATGATGTGTTTTTTTTTTTTTTTTTTTTTTGTGGGAATAGCTGACATTATTCTAAAGTAATAAATACTTAACCATTGTTATTTTGCACCATTTTTAGGTTGCACTGAGGTAGGATAAATTAAGTCTACAAATTTGTGACTCAGGACCGCTTGTTCGGGAATATTGCTTACAGTTTTTTAAGGGGTTAGGAAAAAAAATCTTTCATTTCCAAATAAAGCTAGTAGAAGTTGTAATTGGATTTCACCACAGGAACATAACTTCTGCCTTGAGGGAAGTAATAATAGAATTAGAGTTCTCTTGTTCTTCCTTGCTAGAGACCATTACTTAGCATTCCCTATGAGGGCTTGGTTTCAGACTGTGTGAAAAGTAACCCTGAAAATCTCCTGTCACTGAGTGAGCAGCGGGGAGAGGTGAGAGCTGGGCAGGTGTGGAGAGCATCCTCAGGCCCAGCGCTCAGCTGTGGGGAAGTTCTCTCTCCAAGACTTGGACTGATGTGATGGGGCAAAAGTGTGAAATCCATTTTGAACAGACTCTACCTCCTGGTTCCTGCAAGTTGCATCTTATTTCAGTAAAAAGAAATACATTTTATTGAGCTAGAGAAGGGCAATCACCTCTCATCTGACAGGTGTAACATGGGTGGGGACTGGAAGTGTGAAAAGACCACTTTCCCCCTCTTTTTTTCTTTCCCCAGCTTTGTTGAGGTATAATTGACAAATAAAAATTGTATATATTTAAGATATACAACTTGATGTTTTAATATACATATATAATATATTATAAAATGATTATCATAATCAAGCTAATTATATATTTATCACCTCACAGTTAACATATTTTTTGTGTGTGGTGAGAACCCTTAAAATCAACTTAGCACATTTTCAGTATACAATACAATATTATTAATTACTAGAAGCATGGTGCATGAAAGTCATGCATGGGAGGGGGGTGTCCCTGAGCTCAGGCTGCACCCGTTTGCAATCTAGGATCCCTTGGGTAAGGTCCCTAGGCCTGGTCGGCGATCAGGGCCTATGTGGGCTTTTCTTCCCCTGGCTGCCAGCAGTTGGCCCTGCTCACGACCCCACTGCTTCCACTGCTTGCCATTTGTGTGCTGCTGCCCCTCCTCCCCCACCACTGGTTGCCTCCCTCTACGGGCGACAGGTGTGGGGTGTGATTGCTTAGCTGACCTGGGTCTCCCTCTGTAGGGTGATTGGTGGCCAGCCCACACACCCACCACAGTGTCACTGGCCAGTGGCCTGGGCTTCCCTCTGTGGGGCGATCGATTGTGGGCCTCTGAGATCGATCACCCAACAGAGGGAAGACCCACCACCTGGCTGAGGCTTTGTGATCGATTGCTATGCAGAGGGTGGCCTGGCCTTCCTCTGCTGGGCGATCGCAGAGACCACTCCCTCCCCAACCCGCCACGAGATGGGTCGCTCCACCAGGTGGTGGCCTGGGCCTCCCTCTGTGAGGCAATCATGGGGAAATGGCAGCCCCCCCCCCCCCCCCCCCCGACCAATCACATCACACCTGCCTTGGCTGGTCTGGCACCAGTGCGTGTCATAGCATGGTTGTCCGAAAGTCATCTGGACGGTCGTTCTGCTGTTTGGTTGTTCAGTTGATTTGCATATTACACTTTTATTATTATAGATAGTCACCATGTCCTACATCAGATATCCAGAATGGGTTCATCATGAATAACTGAAATTTGCATAGCTGAAACAGTAACAACATTCCATTTTCCCCAACACCTAGATCCTGGTAACCACCACTCTACCCTGCCCTTATGAGTTCAACTTTTTTAGATTCGATATAATTGAAATCATGAAGTATTGTAGTTGTTTTTCTCTGTCTGGCTTATTTCATGTGGAATAATGTCCTTCATGTTCATCCATGTTATTGCAAATAGCAGGATTTCCTTCTCTTAGAAGGCTACACAACTGTACATATATATCACATTTTTAATCCATTTGTCCTTTGATGGACACAGAGGTTGTTTTCATATCTTTGGTATTGTGAATAATGTTGTAATGAATATAAAAATGCAAGTATCTCTTCATAATCTTGGCTTCATTTTCTTTGGATATATTCCCAGAGTGGTATTGCTGGGTCATATGGTAGTTCTGTTTTAATTTTTTGAGGAACCTCCATACTGTTTCCCATAGTGGTTGCACCAATTTACATTCCAACCAACAATATAAAAAAGGTTCCCTTTTCTCCATAGCCTCACCAGAACTTATCTTTTGTCTTTGAAAATAGACATTTTAACAATTGTGAGATGATATCATTGTGGTTTTGATTTTCATTTCCCTGATGATTCTTTTCATATACCTGTTGTCCATTTGTATGTCTTCTTTTGAGACACATCTTCCAGGTCCTTTGCTCATTTTAAAAATAGGTTATTTTTGAATTTTTGCTATTGAGTTATAGAAGTTTCTATATATATATATTTATCTTGCTATATATATATTTATGTCCTTAGATGTTTTCTCCCATTCTGAAGGTTGTCTTTTCATTCTGTTGATTATTTACTTTGCTTGTGGAAGTTTTTAGTTTGATGCAATCCCATTTCCTAGTTTTGCTTTTGTTGCCTATGCTTTGGATCTTGTTTAAAAAAAATCATTGTCCAGAGTAATGTCAAGCTTTTCCCCTAGAGTTTTATTCTAGAGTTTTAGGCCTTCCATTTAAGTCTTTAACACATTGTGAGTTGATTTTTTTTACATGGTATTAGATAAGTGTCCAATTTTATTCTTTTGCACATAAATATCCAGTTTTTCCATTTATTATAAAAATCTCAGCAAATTAGAAATAGAGATTTATTATCTCAATTTATAAAATAACATGTACAAAACCCAATGAAACATTTAGCTATGTTCTTAGAAAAAAAAAACATAATATGCATGCTAAAATTACAAAATGTTGATAAAAGAAATAAGAGAAAGCCTAAATAAATGGAAACACCATGTTCATGAATTGGATGACTCAACACAATAAAGTGGCACCTTTTCCCAAATTGATCTGCAAGTTTAATGAAATTCCTATAAAAATCTCAAAAAGCATTTTTTATTTTTTTTTTAAATAAACAAACTTACTCTAAAATTAATAGGTCCTAGAATAGGTAAAACAATGCCAACAAAGAGTAAAGTTAAAGGAATCAATATGATAGTAAGACCTACTATATAGCTCTAATACAGAGGTTCCCAAACTTGTTTGTGCCGTAGACCCCTTGCCATGTTTTTCGGTTTTGGGTAGACCCCCTACTTACCTGATATTGATTTTTTTGTAAATTTCTAACTGTAGTGAAGTTTAGTGTTAAAATTTAATAAAAAATAATGTACCTACTTTTCTCCGGCATTCTCAAACAAAATAACACTGATTCACTATAATTTGTATGATAAACTACCAGTTTATATTTTTTAAAATATTTTCTCAGCACTTTCCTATTCAAGATTCAGGAAATGAATGAACGTATTTTTCTCACATTCATATTTATAGAGTGACGAATTGAACAAGTCGGTGCAAGTTCGCGAAGCTTTGAGACAAAAATTGGCAAGAATGTTTACTGCGCGTATGCTTGTAACAAGATGATACTGGTATATCATTATGTGCAGGTTTTTATCCTACAACTTACACAATTTTATAAACATATATAATAAATTTTTTACTTCATAGGTACTTTTATAAATAATGTATATGTTTTTATATTATAAGATAATATGATGTAAGTAAATAGGTACTATCAGTGTCTGTTGAGATCCACTATCGTGGACCCCCATTTTCATTTCATGGACCCCCAAATTTTTTTTTGCTGACGTAGACCCCTTGCAGGTTGTCATAGACCCCTGGGGGTCGATATAGACCACTTTGGGAATCACTGCTCTAATATTTAAGACTGTGTGGTACTCTCAGAGGGACAGACACACAGAGAACAATAGAGAGAACAGAATAGAGAATTTGAAAACAGACAAATATGTTCAATTTATTTAAAAATATTTTTATTGATTTCAGAGAGTAAGGGAGAGGGAGAGAGAGGTAAACATCAATGATGAAAGAGAATTATTGATTGGCTGTCTCCTGCATGCCCCACACTGGGGATCAAGCCCACAATCTGGGCATATAAATCAGTGACCTATTCATTCCTAGGTCAATGTTCAACCACTGAGTCATAATGGCCAGGCTGATTTTTCTTATAAAAGTGAAAAAGAAATTTAGTGAAGGAAGAAATAGTTATTTAACAAATGATGTTGGGGCAACCCGGCATTAATAGGCTCCCCCAAATGTGTACCTAAATTTATACCTCACACCTTATACAAGAATCAATTCAAATGTAACATGGACTTAAATGTTAAACTATAAAACTGTTAGTAAAAAACAGGAGTAAATTTTGGGAATTTGAGTTAAAGAAAAGTTGTTAGACTTGACATGAAAGCACAAGGAATAAAAGGAAAAATTAATGACTTAGACTTCATCAAAAGTAGGGAGGATGAAAAGACACACTATAGTCTAGAGGGGAAAACATTTACAAACCACATATATGACAAAGGACTAGTGTCTAGAATATGTAAAAACTCTTAAGATTCAGGAGTTAAAAACAACAACACACAAATTCATCTAGGAAATGGGCAAAAGTCATGAGTGACATTTCACTGAAGAGGATATATGGATAGCTAATCAGCACATGGAAAGATATTCAACATCATTAGCCATACAGAAAATGTAAATTCAAATCACAATGAAATAACAGTACACACGTATCAGAATGGCTAAAATAAAAAATAGTGGCAACATAAAATGCTGGGGATAATGCAGGGAAACTGGATCATTTACTCACTACCAGTGTGAATGTAAATGGTACCACTGATATGAAAACAGTTTTATTCATTCTTATAAAAATGCAGTCACTATATGACTCAGCAATTTTATTTTTTGGATACTCTCATTCAGAGAAATGAAAACATTGTTTATACAAAAACCTGTACACAACTGTTCATAGTGGATTTACTCATAATGACCCCAAACTGAAAACAGTCCAAATGTCCTCACCACGTGAATGAGTTAAACAAGGGGTACTGTATATACCATGTGTTACTACTCAACAATAAAAATGAATAAACTGTTGATACACAAGACAACTTGGATGGGTCTCTAGAGAATTATGATGAGTGAAAAAAAGCCAATCTCAAAAGGTTACATATCATATTATTCTATTTATATAACATTTTTACAAACCATCTTAGCCAAAAGGCTGAGAAATGATTATATGACATTTTTGAAATGAAAAAAAAAATATTAGAAATGCAGAACAACTAATGGTTGACAGAAATCAAGGATTGTTGGGGGAGCCATGGGTAGATGGGAAGGAGGGGATGGGTGTGGGTATTAAAAGGCAATCTGAGAGACCTTCGTGGTGATGGAACTGCATGGTATCTTGATTTTTGTTACAGATACATGAGCCTCTAACATTGCACAGGACTACAACCACACATACTAATGTGTATAACCAAAAACTGGAGAAATTTAAAAAAAAGATCTGTGGATTGTAGCAATAGTAGTATTCTGGTTGTAATATTATACTATAGATTTGCAAAATTTTATTGTTTGAAGAAACAGGCTAAAGTGTAACCAGGATACCTCATATTATTTCTTACAATGGCATGTGAATCTGCAATTATCTCAAAAAATTTTCAATAAAAAAGCATTGCCCATCATCCAACCAATGGGGAGACTCATAAGAGGAAATGTTTTCCTCTTTAAGTTCAGATGCTAGATCTGATTTCATAGTGTTTTGGTTTAGTGGTGCTCTACAAATGATCCTTTGGAGGGGTCTCATTTTATTTTCAAATGAGTTAGAAATACAAAAATCTTTTACATTCAGTTGAAAATGTTTTATGGGTAGTTTTTTTTTTGACTCTTGTTAGGCCAGCAGGTACAGGTGCCTTTGCTGCTGTACCTTAGGATAAACCCGTTCATTTTCTCTTGCTTGTTTTTAATTGAAATAGGATGCCCACTATTTTCTTAAGTGGCTGCTAAAGAGATAAGTGAATAACAATCAGAGTACTTGACCTACTTGGAGGAAAGCTGTAATGCAAAGCTGGTATTACTAACAATGGTTCTGTCCTTCCTAATGGAAACCCTTAGACCCTTGGCTTTGGCAGCCCTCTACAACTAAAGGCAATGTTTTTTTTACCATCTGTCTTAATGGAGTTTTAGTATTTCCCCATTTGTCCTCAGAGAAATTTGGTAAACAACAAGCATTTTCCTACTCTCTTAAAGACTAAGGGAATGCATATAGAAATCTAGAAATCCAAGACTCAGGGGTAGAGCCAGTCTATCTTGAATATCTATTGAGAATACTAACGTAGCATTAACCCTCTTTTCTGGAGATTAAGGAAGAATCTTTATATGTCACACCAGAGAACTGTGATGCTATTTTATTGATATTTATGACTGCTGTGTAATTTGAGATCGAAATTCTATTCTTGCAGTTATTTTGTTCTTGAGTTACTCAAAGTGGTTTAAAGCAAGATTGATTTTGGGGGGCACAAATTCATGCCTAACAGCTCATGTTCCACTTGTTTTCTCATTAATTAACAGTCACTGTTCATTAAACCACAGTGACCTTTGTCTAATCTACAAGCTGTCTGCTGTGACCATTATTTTTCCCCCCTGGTTTTATGCCATCAAATAGGATTTCTATGAAGATGAAATGCCGGCATTATAAATCCTGTAACATTTGCACCAATTTTTGAAGAGCTGTGGTTAATTAGACATACAAAATTGGAACTATTGCCTTTTGTCAGAATATCAACATAATCAATTTCCAGCTATTTTTGCAATTTTTTTTGTGTGTGTATACTTAAAGTAACATAGGGCAGCAGTCTAGCGTGGCTCCTCGGATAATCCCTGTAGAGTAAGGATGTGTGATGTAAACTGAGTCATAAATTGCCAAGAAAGGCATCAGTCAGAAGGGTTGCAGTTATAATTCTTTCCAATTTAGAAAGTTTTGCTAGTACAATAGATATTAAGGAAATAAAATTAAGATAAAGTGATGGCTCCACACTTAAATCAGAAAATGGGGATAAATACACAAAAGAAAATCATCTTTTGCTTTTTGTCTCTTTAAAGCTCAGAAATATCCTAAACACTCACCATTATCAACTTAGATTACTTTCACATTTTTTTTTTTTTTTACTTTTTAGGAAGATATATTAACTATTAGCACATTGGAAGAGAATTTGAAGGAAAACGTTTTTCTATCAAAGGGACTGATTTGACCTGGAATTGACCTTTCAATACCTTCAGAATCATGTCTGCAGGGGGGCTGGTGGTGAGTGTATGATGGAAATTTACTAAGTTACTTAGTAGACACTAAGTTGGGGTTGTATAGAGAAGAGAGATGTAGAAGTAGGGAGTGGAGTGAGGTTGGGGAGACCAGAGCATCAGTAAAAGGGGAAAGAGTGATTGAGATAGTTTAGAAAACCAGCGTATCTGGGGTAGCCTTTGTGAGCTGCGAGGCTTAGGAAGACACTGAAAAAGGAACTCACTTCGGGAGCTCCAGGAGAATCAAGTGGCTCCGGAGGTCCTCCTGACTTTTGTTGGGCGATTCCGGAAATTTCTCTAGAAACAATTTATCCCTTTAAGTTTTTCACACTTGATAAAATGTAAATCTCTGTCTGAGAAGTAATTTATTTAACCACACTTGTATGACAGTGGCCATTTATCTCAAAGGTTCCTCAGAGAGGCGATAGGGAAGGGAATAGATTGAAAATGACCCATTTCAAATGACTGATTTACAGTTGGTTACCAAAGGAAGATCAGGGACAGGTCTTTCTCAGGTGTTGGGACCATAGGTTGAGAGCAAATGGGCCAGGGGCAGGAGGCAGATGCCCTTTGCTGGGGAGAAGAGCAGTACTACAAAAGCTTGGAACAGAGGACAATCCCAGGTTTCCCGCGCTGTTCAATCTAGTGGGGGTCTTACGCATCCTCATTGTCAGGTGGGATGCCATGATGAGGACTTTTGCCCTCTTGTATTGATTTTTAGACTCTTAGGCTTGGGCTGGCTGCTATAAAGGGCCAAAATGCCCATCCAATATGGGGGAGACACTAAAAAGATACTTTCTGTGTTCATGTTCTGTGTTCTTAAAGTCATATCCTACAGCAGGATAAAACATGGCTCCATCTGCCAGGGGGCATCTCTCTGTGGGACAGAGCCACAGCGGTGTTCTCTGCTGAGGTGCCCAAGTTGGCAGTGCACACAGGAGACTTCCCTCACATTCTCCTCTTCCCTCCGTTAGGAACAGAAATCAGGTTCACTGATTTTTGTTATGGCTGTCTACCTTCCCCCACTCCAAGCCAAAATGTATCTGGCTATATATGGTTGTGCCTGCAAGCAACCACCTGTGTATATAGCAGGGATTAGAACTAAACCTCTGAATCATGAACTCCAAGCTGGAAAAATTGAAAACAGTTTGCTGCACCTTGAATTGAACCTAGATATTTATTCTGCTACAATTTTGCCAAATAATCACAAGTGATCCAGTTCAACTTAGAATTGATGCTGAAAGCTCTGAATCAGATAAAAACAGAAATACCAAGAAAGCCTCCATAAGGTTCCTCAAAAAAAATTAAAAATGGAACTGCCTAATGACCCAGCAATTCCACTTCTGGATATCTATCTGAAGAAACCTAAAACACTAATTTGAATGTATATATTTACCCTTATGTTCATTGCAGCTTTGTTTATTATAGTCAAGACATGAAAGAACCCAAGTGCCCATCAATAAAGTGTATAAAAAGCTGTGATACATATATACAATGGAAAAAAAGAATCTTACCATTTGTGACAACATGGATGGACCTGAAAGGTATTATGTTAAGTTAAATATGTCAGAGAAAGACAAATACCATATGATTTCCCTTATATGTGGAATCCAAAGAACAAAATAAATGAACAAACAAAACAGAAATAGACTCATAGATCCAGAGGGAAGGGAAATTGGGGCACTGGGTGAACAAGGTAAAGGGATAAGAAGTACAAATTGATACTTATAAAAAGTCAATGGGATGTAAAGAACATCATAGGAAATACAGGAAATATAGTAAACATTCTATATAATAAAAGCATAATATACAAATTGTCCTCTTGACCAGGAGTTTGACCGGGAGTTCAACCAAGAGTTCATCCAGGAGTTCAATCAACCACCCGCAGCCCGTCCCCCTGGTCAGCCTGGCCCAATTGGCCAGACACCACCCATGCATGAATTCATGCACCATGCCTCTACTCTATATTAATAAAAGGATAATATGCTAATTAGACCAAGTAGATCGGATATCTTCCAGACGTCATTCTGGATGTCCTTCTTGACAAAGCCAGGGGCATTGCCAGCCTGCAAACCACCCATGGCCCCTCACCCAGGCCGGCCCTGCCCCCAGCAGAGACCCCCATCCTGATTGGGGGCAGAGCTGGCCTGCAAACCCCATGGTCCCTTGTCCTGGCTGGCCTTCCCCCTCTCCCCACCAACCCCTGCAATGGGACCTCCCACCCCAATCCGGGGCCCCCTTCAAGACAGACCAGCTGGCCCCTACCTGTGCATTAGGCCTCTATCTTATATAATAAAAGAGTAATTTTATTATATTGACCCTGATGGCAGAACAACCAGAACGAAAGCTAGACCAGTCACTAGTAGAATGAAGCGGACTGATCACCTCTTGGTCCCTTCCCCCAGTCTTCAGGCACCCATCATCTGATGGAGAACAGGGAACCCGGGGTGGGTAGTGGCGGGCAGTGGGGGTAGTGGGGCTGGCTGTAGGCAGCTGGGGAAAATGGGCCTGATAGCAGCCAGGCCTAGGGACTGTATCCGCACATGAATTTCGTGTGCTGGGCCTCTAGTATTATAATAACTTTGTATGGTGCCAGGTGGGTACCAGAAATATTGGGAGGAAACGTTGCTGTAAAGTATATGATTGTCTAACTACTATGCTATATACCTGAAACTAATATAAAATAATATTAAATGTAAACTTGAATTAAAAATGAAAAATAACTGAAAATATTATTAATACTTAAAATCTACCAATAATAAAAACAAAAAATAAAATTAACATTGATACCAGAAATAAAATTAGACCATTCTATTAGTTTTATAGTAAGAGAACATAAAAGGGCAATGTTTTTTTATTATAAAATTTTAAATAAAATTCCTTAAAACAAAACAAATAATTATTTTAATCAAGAGATATCCCTGGCCTTAAGAAATTGGTACACATCAACCAAATTGATTATAAAGCAACTTTTCTCTTAAATTGGGGCTATTTCTCTTGTGGGTGGATGTGGACACCTATGACAAGATGAGAGTTATTATGGAATAATGAACTGCATATTTGCTTTTATCCAAAATCCCTATGTTGAAACTCTGACCCCAATGTGATAGTGTTTGGAGATGGGCCTTTAAGAGGTAATCAGATGAAGTCATGAGGGTGGGGTTCTATAATGAAGTAGTGCCCTTATAAGAAAAGGAAGAGAACCCACAGCATGCACACACACTCTGTCTCTACCATGTGGGCACACAGTGGGAATGCAGTCATCTTCAAGCCAGGAAGAGTGCCTGCACTGGGAAACCAATCAGCAGGCACTTTATGAGAAATGAACATGTATGGTTTTAGCCACCCAGTCTGCAGTATTTTGTTATAACAGCCCGAGCTGACTAAGACAGATAGCTTCTGTGCTACTGAGGGGCTGAGTCAGGTCAGGGCTAGGTGTGCTAGAGAACTTTCAGAACTTTCTACTTTTCTCATGAGTGCATTATGTCTCTGCCCTTACACCTGCCCTTGCTGGGACCCAAGAAATTGCTCTTATATTGAGAGATCCCTTGGCTTCAAAACAATCTGTCTCTTCCCTGTTACTTTGGGGTAGTTGCATTAGTCATCTGGGCTTACCAGAAGAAAAGGAGAGACAAAACTCTAAGATTGAAAACCTACAGGAGATCCTATCAACAGAGCATATTACCCCAAATCTCTGATAAACATAAGATGCTAACTATTCCCAAAGTATATAAAACAATGACATTATAACAATATTCCATTAATAACACTTTCCAAATTGAAGGGAAATTTGAAGATTTTAAATCACAAAGAAAAATCAAATATAACTGGAGTTATTTTAATAATTTCAATTTTATTAACCATGTGAATCTTCACATTGGATCCTTTATGAAATCTTTCAAGTTTATAGGTATTTATTTATGTCTCTAGTTATTTGTTTCTAGTTATCCATCAAAATCATTTAAGACCAGCTGTGCTATTTAAATCAAGTGTACTCTTAAATTAGATAAGACAAAGGGCCTGTTTATAGGTAACCTTGAACTAATTTAATAAGCTTCTCTGCCAGTTGTTCATTTGAACCATTAAACAATAGATTAAGAAGGAATATATCTTCTATAGCCATTGGCTTAAGAAAAACCGAGATGAGAATAAAAACAAGAAAACTTTGGGACATTTCCAGGTGTTTTAGAGCTCTGATTTTTTTTTTTTATGACCCTGAAGCATAAAATATAGCATGTGGCAAATATTTATGAATTTGACTGAATAGTGAATTATCCTGACAGCTAAGTCCAAGAAGTACTTGGGATAGCCCTTGTATCTTCCATTTCTCTGCTGGGTAATTCACCAAACCATGTTCTCATCCTGAAGTCTTTTGGAGAGAAAATGCCTTCTCTTGGTACATCTAGCCTTGAATTCAGGCAGAGATGGCTCCTATTGTACATAAGCCATGATTTCTATTTGCCTATAATAGTATTGAATGTTAATTCTGCCAAACACCTGTGTTCACACCATCAGCATATCTTTAGTAATACACCACTGCCTGCTTGCCACCCATCATGCACACCTGCCAAACAGCCTCTGATCAGTGATGGACTGATTTGGAAAATCACTTAGTGTAGGAGGGAACTGATCTGCCACAGCAACTAGAAACCCTGCTCTGCTCTCCCGCTCTTCTATTTGGCTGTGGACTTATTCCTATCTGGCAACACGACACTTGACTTGGAGACCATAGTAGTGATATAATGACATATGAGAGGACTGATTCGCATGTTAGCTCATGAAGCATCTTGTGCACAATCAATGCCAAAGCCATGGTAATATAGACTCATACAGCTTTATAGGACATTAACACAAAGTAGGCTCTGAGCAAAAATAACTGTCTATTTAGAAGCAAGTCTCTGCCCCCAGAAAAGAGTGCGTTCGAGAAAGTACACTCCTTACAATTTCTGAAGACACAGGGAATGCCTGGGTAGGTGCAAAGTGAGATAGCGGGGTCAAGTTGACCTTTTGTAGAATCTAGACAAAAGGAGTCCTGGAGCAGAATTACTCTTTTGCCATGTTTCCAGCTCTCAGTCAGATGGACTAGAGAGGCTTCTGGAAGTCACATCATTATGGCCGCCTAAGGAGAACCCCAAGTTTAGTTCAAACTTATATTAGTTGGCGATGGTGGGACTGGGAAAACTACATCCATGGAACACCATCTGACTGGGGAATTTGAGAAGTATGTAGCCACCCTGGGTGTGGAGGTCCATCCCCTTATGTTCCTCACCAACAGAGGGCCTATTATGTTCAACCTGAGGGCCAGAGAAGTTCGGGGACTTCTAATGGCGAGCCTAGGTTGCCATTTTAATGTTTGATGTAACTTCAAGAGTGACTCACAGGAATGTGCCTAACTGGCACAGAGATCTGGTATGGTGCGTGTGAAAACATCCCCACTGTGTTGTGTGGAAACAAAATGGGTACCAAGGACAGGAATGTTAAGGCAAATCAATTATCTTCTACCATAAGAAGAATCTCCAGTACTATGACATTGCAGCCAAAAGTAACTATCACTTTGAAAAGCCTTTCCACTAGCAGGCTGGAAACTCACTGGAGACCCGAAGTGGGAGTTTGCTGCCATGCCTGCTCTTGACTCACCGGAGGTTGTCCTGGACTCAGCTTTGGCAGCACAGGATGAGCCTGACCTAGAGGTTGCTCAGACCCTTGCTCTCCTGGATGATGACAGCCTGTGAGAAAGGGAAGCTGGAGCCCCGAGTCAGAAGTCCAGTTTTATAGGCGACTGTCCTGTGGTGTGAGTGGTGCAGAGTGCTCAGCACTTTATTGTGGAGCTCAGCGGAGCTTGTGCCTGATCTCTGGGATGGTGAAGGAGATGAGTGGGCTTCGGAGTGAATGTGGCAGTTATAAAATACCTTCATTTTTTGGGACCTGCATGTTTATCTGTTTTGGAATGCAGTTGCTTCCTTATTGAGTTTCAAATATAAGACTGCTGCAGTCACATCACAATACTCAGTGGCGAATCCTTGTTTATTACTGTCATTCCCATTCCTTTTCGTTTAGAATGAGAATAAAGTAGCATTTCAAATACCTAAAGAAACAGAAAGAAAGAAGAAGTCCCGGAGCAAGGTGTGCTGCTGCTAAATGCCCTCTGCCTGAAGTGGAGGCGGGAGGTGTTAGGCTGGAGGGAAGAGGAGCAAGGAACCCACAGGCGTGGATTCTTCTGGTGAAGCAAGCAGGGTCCTGGAAAATGCGCTCCCCTTTTTGTCCTTGGTTATCTTCCAGGTCACGATGCTTCCAAGGAAGAGATGCTTCAGGCTCACCTCAAGGTAGCCTGGCTGCGCAGCCCCGTCCATCACAGCCTCTTGTCAGGCCTGGTTGTGGGGGAGACGTCCCTGCTGCTCCCCCACCTCCCAGCCCCACACCCTGACAGGCAGGGAAGAGAACTGTATTAAAGCAAGCATTGCACAGCCCCTGGCCTCCCCTCCCCCATAATAAAGAGAATCTAAGAGTCATTGAAGGAGTAGTTTTCAATGACTAGCTTTATGTATTCAAAATTGATATCTTATCAGAGAGTATATCCTGTTTGCACTGTGGAAAGTTCCTATTCTTACACCTTCTTTCATTATGTTCACTTTGCTTGTTTGCACAGTAAATGCAGGTTCAGTGGATTCTTAGTGTCTTCAAGAGCACAAATACAACTCATTACTTCTATTCCGACACCCTGAATTCAGGATTTGTGATAATTCTGCTAGAGTTTAGGTAGCACTGATTTGGTACCATTCATTAAAAGAGGATTTAGGAGGCAAATTAAGAACAGAAATGAGAGGACACAGGAAAAGGTTTAACATATTTAAGACGTGAGAATTTTCAAGGTCTTTCATAGCACTTATTTGCATTTAAACAATTAATGGAATAATTACAACTAAGCCGTCTCATTAATTCAAGAAAATCCAGCAGGATCTTTATTTGGCAACAGTTTGCTAGTAGAAATTCCCTAAGTATTGACTCAATGGAAAATTGGTAAAAAATATGCCTCCTCTCAAATTCTAATTACTCCCTTTCAATCATCCTAAATGTCTTCCAAACATTGAAATAATCATTCCAGAAAGCTATAGCTAGCTGCATAAAGCAGTATGTAAATATGTGTCAGTCTGTCCCACAGGTAACTCTGGGCCCCTGTGATGGCTGGAAGAAGCCCCCAGCTGGGTAGAAGCATGTTAAGGTGGACCCACAGGAAGGTCTCTAGCTCATCCAATGGGCCTGAGACCCACCAGTCTCTTGCTCTAAATTTGCACGTTCTGTTCTGATCCTTTTTGTACCTCTCTTACAACTGGGCCCAGTAGATAGGCCCCCTTGCCCCTCTCTCTCCCTGAAACCAGCCCTAGAGACCTAAAAAACTGCAAATTCCTCTTCTAGGAAGCAGAGGGCCGGCACAGTGATTTGATTAGGTCTCTATCAAACACTGGGACCATTAATTCAGCTATAGTAGGTTGCTTAAGACAAAGTGCTGAAAAATGGAGACTCCACATGTTTCATACATTCATTCATTTGGCGGAGAACAGGTTAGGAGCATGGAGGGGTTCTGCCACTTACTAGTTGTGTGGCTTTGGGCAATTTAACTTAACCTCATTGCACCTCAGTTTCCTCTTTTATAAAATGGGGATAACAACTCCATTTTTATAGGGTTTTTATCATGGTTCAAATGACTTAATATTTGGACATTGCTAAGAACAGTGCTTGATATATAAAATCACCTTTCTAACTGTTATGAAGTAAATCCATTCATTCTATAGTTGTTGAGTGCTTACTATGTGCCAGATGCTGGAGATACATAAGTGAGCAAAGAGTCATACATTTCTGTCCTCTTGATCCTGCTAGTGAGGGAGGCATATAGTAAATATAATGAATTAGTGCATTTTATACAACAGAAGATAAGTGCTATGGAGATTAATAAAGGAGGGTGAAGGTGCTGGAGAGAACTGGCAGGTATCCAGCCTTAAACAGAGAGTCAGCCTTTCTGAGAAGACTAGACAGTATTAAGGGAGAGAGGATGAAAGAGGCAGAAGGATCTGTGGGTGCAAAAGCCTTGAGGTATAAAGAGGAACACAGAGATGGGTGGCTGTAGTAGGTCAGGTAAGGTTAGAGGGAGGAGGTAAAGACAGAGAGGAAAGGTGGGCCAGACTATAGGGTCCTTTGGGTCATTGTAAGAACTTTGTTTTTTAAAAAAATATGTATTTTATTGATTTTTTTTTTATAGAGAGGAAAGGAGAGGGATAGAGAGTTAGAAACATCGATGAGAGAGAAACATTGATCAGCTGTATCCTGCACACCTCCTACTGGGGATATGCCTGCAACCAAGGTATGTGCCCTTGACCGGAATTGAACCTGGGACTTTTCAGTCCACAGACCGATGCTTGCCAAACTGGTTTTGGCAGAACTTTGGTTTTTATGCTGAGAAAAAAGGTGAGTGTTTCAGGAGAAGGGCCTAAGAAAGACCCAACTTTCAGTCTCTGTCTCCTCACCATAGCTACTCTAGTCACTCACCAGGTTTTGGTAAAGTTTGGAGTTCTCTCCCTAAGAGCAACTGGGCACCCACAGATGATTCAAGAAGCAGGGCATGGGCGCTGGGACATAACTCATATGCATGTCTATTCCAGGCAAGAGAATAGGAATGAGAATCCAAGCTAAGAACATGACTTTTCCCTGACACGTGCTAAAAGTAGAAGCCTGGAGATATAAATATAACATATCTTTGTTTGATGATTTCCTATAAGTATTAGAACTTTCAAGTGGATTTTGTTCTCCTCATTGCCAAGTGACAACCTAAAGTTCCTCACTCCTAGTTTCAATGTGGCCCTGAATACACAAGTTTCCAAGAGTGGCTCTAAGGAGCTAAGAGACAATGTTAGATTTGTTATCATTTGTTACCAGAAAAGGGAAAAAAAAAAAACCACAGCAGATACTCAAAGAATCATCGTATATTTGATTTTTATTTACTTTCAAGATAAATTTAAGTGGAAATTCAGAACTCTTAGAATGTTTTTATTTATAAGTTTGTAGAACATAAAACTTGACAATACTTGCTTATCCTGTTCTTTTGCTTACATTCTTCTTGCTGGGGTTCTAGAGCATCAATTATGTTTTAACAGTTTGGAAAATGGCCACATTTTTCTTCAAATTTACGGTCAGAAATCTTTGAAGAAGTATGAAGAGAGTGAGGATCAGATTACTCTTCACTTTCTGACAGCTAAGCCAAAGCTGGAGAGAAGAAACTTCAAATGTCTCTTATTTTCTGACTTTATAGTTACACTAGAGGCCCAGTGCACAAAATTAATGCCCTGAGGTGGGGGGATGGCAGTCCCTCAGCCCAGCCTATGCCCTCTTGCGGTCCAGGACCCCTAGGGGGCTGTCTGCCTGTCGGCTTAGGCCCACTCCCCATGAGCATCGGACCTAAACTGGCAGGCGGACATCCCTCTCGCAGTTCGGGAACTCTTGTTCCTTACCACCACCTGCTTGCTGCTCCTTACCACTTGACTTGATGCTCCTAATACTTCTGTGGAAGTGGGAGAGGCTCCCAGCACTGCCACTGTGCTCACCAGCCATGAGCTCAGCTTCTGGCTGAGCCATGCTCCCCCTTGTGGGAGCACTCTGACCACCAGGGGGCAGCTCCTAGGTTGAGCGTCTGCCCCCTGATGGTCAGTGCGCATCATAGTGACCAGTCGTTCTGGTCATTCCCCTGTAAAGGTTGCTTAGGCTTTTATTATATAGATGTAAAGAAGTGACCATAAAATGAGACTATTTTGAAGAGGTCAGGGAAAAAACAATACTGTCTTCCTTAGTCTCTTAAGCAAATGTTGAATGTTCAAGATGTTTTATTTTAGGTGAAAAACAGGGAAAGACAGAATATTCCAAATAAGATTAAGAAGGAGGCTAGGGAATACTGCCTAGACAGAATAGGTACTAAAGAAATTCTTAATGTAAAGTTTAAAGCAAAAGCAAATATAGATAGTATATTGCATAAAATCTGAGGAGGAGTGATAACTATGTCTTAGTTTGATTAAGTTCCATTGATCTAAAATGCTGTCATAGGAAGCTGTTTAGAGACATTGGTCTTTATTTCTTTTGCCTCTAGAGGTCATTAGTGAATGACTTAGTCATTACTAAATGAGTTTTTAATTAAAATATGTTAGTGTTGATTCACTGGCTAGGTCATTACAGTAATTCTCTCTTGTTATATGATCTTATTAATTTTTAATGTTGGCTACTGACTCATATTATACTATTATTCTTTAATGTTAATGATCAGCCTGTTTTGATATTAGGTAAGAGTATTTGTTTTAATAACCTAAATCTCTTCATTATCCCAGATTCAGAAGAGTACATGAAAGTCAGTAGAAAATGAGGATGAGTGAAAAAAAGGCAAAAATTAGCAAATAACCATTTTAGATTTTTGAACCTTGTATTCTGCAATACTTATACTTGTCTTTATATGTATTCTATCTGAGTAAGAAATTGGTTTTGGAATTTCATACTGCTAAACTTAAAATATTAATTAAAATCAGAGTATTTTATTTTATTTTATTGATTTTTTTATTGATTATGGTCTCACATAATTGTCCTTATTCCCCCATTCCCATCCCAAACCCCGCCCTAGATATGCCCCCCTCATCCCCCCCACTGTTGCCCATGGCCACTGGCTAGGCCCATATGTATGCACATAAGTCCTTTGGTTGATCTCTTCCCCTTACCCCCATTCCCCTTATTTTCCCTCTGAGGTTTGAGAGTCTGATCGCTGGTTCTCTTTCTCTGGGTCTGTTTGTGTTGTTCATTATTTCCTCTAGATGTGTGAGATCATGTGATCCAAGAAATACCCTTGTAAGAACCTAAACTGCAACAAGCCATAATGGTTATGCTGAGAGGCAAATGAACCAGTCTGTAGTGAGTTCCTTTCTGGGCCAACAGTTCTTTTGCATCCCAATTTCAATGCCAGATAGTTCCTTATGTGTACATGCCAGCCATGATATTTCAGATCTGGTTGGTGGACAAATGGTGGTAATGAAGGTCTGCCTGTCTCTGGTTTGGTCCTGGGCATCCTTCAGCAACCCGCGGCTGCTGTCTGCTGGTATGCTGAGGCGTCGTCAGCATCTTCCATCTCTGAATTGTGTCTCTTCTGTCTTCATGGCTGCAGCGCTTCTGTCTATTGCTCTCTGTTACAGAGTATTTTAATGTCTCTCTAGAGCAGTGGTTCTCAACCTTTCTAATGCCTCGATCCTTTAATACAATTCTTCATGCTGTGGTGACCCCCAACTATAAAATTATTTTTGTTGCTACTTCATAACTGTAATTTTGCTACTGTAATGAATCATAATGTAAATATCTGTGTTTTCCGATGGTCTTAGGTGACCCTGCTAGTTGTTCTCAACCTGTGGGTCCCTGTAGAGCTTAAGACCATCGGAAAACACAGATATTTACATTATGATTCATAACAGTAGCAAAATTACAGTTATGAAGTAGCAACAAAAATAATTTTATGGTTGGGGGTCACCACAGCATGAGGAACTGTATTAAAGGGTCATGACATTAGAAAGGTTAAGAACCACCGATCTAGAGGCACTGACTTCATATAGTAACTTATTAAAAATCTTGCTATTAGTCGAGGAGAACAAAATCTGGATCTCCTTATTCATATCACACACTTGATAGATTACCTTGTTCCTTTTTTTTGTTGTTCTAGGCATTGCGCACGTGTTTTGTTTAGGCATGGGGTGAAAGTAAACACAATAATAAAAGTCCACCTGTATTCTGGTGACAGAAATTACCAATGAAAAAGAGTCCCAAATAAGCAAGAAAATACCAAATAGTGATAAACACTATAGAGACAACCAAAGAAGCATACATATGGAGAATTACTGCTGGTGTCTTTAGACTGGATGCCACGCACTTAGTTTTCACATATTTATTGAGCATCTCCTACATGCTAAGCACTGCGGTACATACATACTAGGAAATAAAAAGACTACTGATAGACAATCCCTAGTCTTATGTAGTTTTCAGTCCAACAGTAATGGAATATAGTATATGCTTGGAAACCAACAATCATACCGCAGTGGGAATGCTGCTATCAGCCATTTCTTCTGAGCTGTGCTGGACCTCAGAGAACAGAGGAAGGGAATATTATAGCTCCTGGGGAGTTAGGAAGAACACTCAGGAAGAGGGAAGATGAGCTGAGACTTAAAAGATGAGTAGGAATCATCAAGGTGGTGAAAAGAAGTGGTAGACCTGGGCTTTTCAAATGGAAGAAATAAAATTAATAGAAGCACAGAGGTAGTGTGCATAAAAATATGAATGGCTTAATATTGCTGAAGTGTTAGAGTGTGACTGTAAGAGAGAGTGTGTATGTGTGCATGTGTGTGCATGCACATGTACACATGTGCATATAGGTAAACATACTAGGTGTACCAGTTAATAATGTGTATTTTTTTAATAGATGGAGTTACACATACTAGTATGTTGATATGTATGCAATTTGATATGTATGCTACTTTGTTGTATTGACAACAAGCTTCAAAACCTGATATGTCAAATTTGCTGAAGGTGTTAACATCATAGATATTTCATGCCAATAAAAGAGCATTTGTGGGAAGTTTTAATTCATTACTTTATTTTGGAAAAAACTGCTGCTGAAAGTTATCATATACTTCCAGAGGCTTATGGTAAACATGCTCATCTCAAGATACTTGTGAACACTGGCTTACGTAATCGCTTTAAAAGTGATGATTTTGATTTGAAAGACAAAGAATGTCCAGGGCAACCGAAAAAGTTTGAATACCAACAATTACAAGCATTATTGGATGAAGATGCATGTCAAACTAAAAAACAACTTGCAGAAAGATTAAACGTTGCTCAGCAAACAATTTCCAAGTAATGGGAAAGATTTTAAAGGAAGGAAAATGGGTGCCACATTAACTGAACGAAAGACAAATGGAAAACCGAAAACTCATCAGTAAAATGTTGCTTCAATGGCACGAAAGAAAGTCTTTTTTGCATTGAATTGTGACTGGCGATGAAAAGTGAATTTATTTTGAGAATCCCTCCCAAATGCACAAGATCATGGGTTGATCCAGGTCAACCATCAACATCAACTGCAAGGCCAAATTGCTTTGGAAAGAAGACAATGCTCTGCATTTGGTGGGATCAGGAAGGTGTCATGTATTATGAGCTTCTAAAACCAGGTGAAACCATTAATACTGATCACTACTGACAACAAATAATCAATTTGAACCATGTTTGATTGTGAAATAACCAGAATGTGCCAGAAAACACAGCAAAGGAATTTTGCTTTATGATGATGCACCATCACACATTTCAAAATTAATTAAGGGCACATTAAAAGATCTTGCCTGGGAACTATTAACCCACCTGCTGTATTCACCAGACCTTGCTCCTTCAGATTACCACTTGTTCCCACCAATGGCACATGCACTTTCTGAGCAGCACTTGAAGATGTATGAAAAAGTGGAAAATTGGGTCTCTGAATGACTTGCCTCAAAACAAGAAAAGTTCTGTTAGGACGGTATCCACAAATTACCTGAAAGATGGGGGAAATGTGTAGCTAGTGATGGACATTACTTTGAATAAAGGACTTTTGATGTTTCTCTTGAAATTGTCGTGTTTTCTTTGATTACAAAATCCGCCATTATTAACCGGTACACCTAGTACATGTGATGATGCTGTGTGGGTAACTTTAAGGGAAACTGGTGTTGAATAAGCCTTAAAATTTAAGGAAAAAATTAGAGATATGTGAGAAGCCTGTGTGTGGCAAGGTAAGGAATTAGATATTTTAATGCAAAAAATTATTTGAAATTTTACTTCAAGTTAAAAACAGGACAAGATAGGATGATCCAAATGCTACATGTTTTTTACATATTGAGGAGATATAAAAAAAACTTAAGAGTTGCTGGGCCAGTGTTGCTCAGTGGTTGAGCTTCGACCCATGAACCAGGAGGCCATGGTTGGATTCCTGGTGAGGGCACATGCTCAGGTTGCAGGCTTGATCCATAGAAGGGGCCATGTAGGAGGAGACAGATCAATGATAGTCTCTCATCATTGATGTTTCTATCTCCCTCTCCCTTCCTCTCTGAAGTCAATATGTTAACAAAGACTTAAAGTTAAATAAGGTGAAAATTTTTATGATAATTAAATTAAATTATATTTTTAAAAATAAAATATTCTCAATTTGCTGGAATGCAACAGTGTTAAACTTTGATTCTATCTATAGCATTATATAACATTATTTTTTCTATCTGAACTACATGAAAGTTTCTTTTATTAAAATTTAGGCTGAATTTTAAAATTTGAACTTTTGATAAATAGGTCTGTAAAGCTTGAAGGTTTCTTTAACATCGCTTGATAAAGGGAAGAGTAGAAAGTTTGAATAAAGATGACTCTAAACCACCATCTGATAAATAGCTTTTTAGCCTTTTGATTTATTTGACCTAAGGATAACACCACCTCCCCCATCCCCACCCCCATACCTAACTTAGTGCTGCTGATGCCTTTCACCTGAAAAGACCATATGATCAAGCCCAATACTGGTGCGCTTCTGAGTAGACAGAATAAACAAGCTTGTTCCACTTACATACTGGCTTTCCAGCCACAGTGCAATACATTCATTTCTGCTTTAACGCAAAGCCAGGTTTTAGGGCAAGACTGCTCACTAAAAAGAACAAGGCTTGTGATGAAAATAGAGCTAGAACAAACCACTGTAAACCTATGGAAGCAAAGGTCTTACAGAAACAATAATCCTAATGAGATTTTAGTAGAGTTAAAAAGATATGTCAACATCAGAGATTCAGAGAACAAACTGAAGATTGCTGGGTGGAAGGAATTAAGAATTGCAAATTGGTAGTAAAAAAACAGACACAGGGATATAAAAATACAGCCTAGGAAATATGGGTCAATAATATTCTCATAACTATGTATGGTGTCACATAGATACCAGACTGATTGGGGTGATCACCTTGTAAGTTATATAAATATCTAATTACTATATACATGAAACTAATATAAAATAATATTAAATGTCAACTATAATTAAAAAATAAAAAGATATGGCAACAAAATAAAGGCTATATTTAAATAATCTAAGAAAAAAAGCGATGCCAAATTCTAATGAGAAAGTGCTGCAGTACCCCTGGCCTTCACGACACCAATGTGAAGTAGCCTGATGGAAGGGATGTCAGGGAGGTGCAGGTGCTGCATTATGGAGACACTGGCCCCACATCACATGTCACCAGCAGAGAGAGTTGCAGACTTTGCACAAAATGTAGTGAAGCTAAAGATGGATCTCTTCAGTTTACCACCTTATGTTTATGTCTTTTCCACAAAGACTGGGAGAACTGCCTAAAAGCACTTCCACTACGTCAGAGTAAGTGTCCAAAATAAAGAAGGTGGACAGGGGCAGTTTGCACTCCAGGCTTGCTGTGTTATCTGGAAAAAAATCACTGACAACTTCCATGTTACACTGACATCACTATTCTATTTACAACAGCCTGCATTATGGAAATATAAGAGAAGGGACCGCATATGCATAAAACGAAAAAATCTCCACCAGATTTAGATAGGGGAAAAAAAAAAGCAAAGAACCATCGCAGACAGGGATGGGGACCATATGAGTCCAGCTGGTGTGTAATGTGTGCAGTGCCTCTGGCTCACAGCCTACCTGGTAGGTGCTTAGTGAACATATGGGTGAAAAAAAATAAAATAAAAATCCTTCAGTCTGCAGAGGTGACTCAAGGAAAAGCGTGTCCTCACAGCGTTGGACTTCTGAATGACCCCGCTGGGTGCTTTCCCATTTTTGACCTCCAGCCTAAAGCTCTGCGTTGCTCTTTCCAGGACTCTACAAACAGAGGAGCTTCCCAAGCTGGTCACACAGCTCACCTGCCTCAGCTAGTTGAATGCCTATCTCTGCCTGGCCACAGTGACCCCGACTGTGCAATTTCCCACTGCTGTGGGCTGGGGGGTCCAAACCAGAAAATGACCCCAGAAGGAGTTTTTCTGGAGAGAAGCAAGTGGGTTGGCTAACTGGGCAGAAAATCCTCCAGCTTTGTAGACATGCAACTCCCAAGCTCTCCAGTCTTTATGATCAAGCTGTCAAAGAGTCAGGGATGTTCACCATCCCCCTTCCCCTCTGGGTAACACTCTCCCATTGTGTTAGGGTTTCTCTTTCTCATGAAATTGCATTTTATATAGATTTGTACTTGATTTCACCTGGTTAAAAAAATGGCCAATAGAGTCAGGGAACGAGGAGTGAGAAACACTGAATTCTCCCTCTTTGCCCTCATCAAAGGGGTGGTGGTTCCCCATTCCCTGCCTCCACCTTACCCAGGGGTGACTGAGGTCTGGGGTTGGCATTTCCTTGTTAAGGCTGCTCTGCAGAAAGGCTTTCCAGGTTTCCCATGATGCTGAGTTCTTGCAGCACCGAATCTCCCTCAATTAGTCTTCAGCGAGCAGGGCTGGAGGGCCTGTCACACGCGCAATCTCTTTCCTGTTCTCCATTTTCCAGTAATGTTCTGTGGATTCATTGTGATTTATAGTCCCGAGGGAGCCAGGTCTGCAGCATTTTCATTGGATCCAGCCTGTAATGCTGTTTGTCAAGCTGCCATTTACAGCTTGGAGATTTTTTCTCTAACCTATTATGCAGAAGCATGATATGGCTTATCATTTTAATTGTGACCCCTGATGGATGGCTGTATGGGGGCTGGGGGCCCCACCCACTGTTTCCAGTTTTTGACCTTGTGCAGT
Organism: Pipistrellus hanaki; assembly: GCF_964339955.1. Classification (NCBI taxonomy): domain Eukaryota; kingdom Metazoa; phylum Chordata; class Mammalia; order Chiroptera; family Vespertilionidae; genus Pipistrellus; species Pipistrellus hanaki. The sequence continues at coordinate 31,546,946 of NC_140509.1, read as the reverse complement.
ACCAACCAATATCCAATATCCAGGCATGATTAGAAGTAATCTGTATTGAAGATAGTTTTTGATGATCTTATTTGTTATTTTCATGAGAAATAGATCACTTGAGATAGGTCTATTCTCTCAAATGCACATGTCTTAAAGTGGGAATTAAAAAATAACAAATTAACCCATTTATTTTTCATCTCCTAATTTCACCATTTATACTCTATAAATCCATGATTTCGAGGCTTTAATTTTTCTAGAGTTGGTCAGAGGTTGTAGACAAGAATGTGTTTTAGATAGGCTTCCAGGGCAGGGCACGTTTACTCATATTTAGGACTCCAGCCCCCAGCATAGAGGCTGGAATGCAGGAAGCACTTAGATTTGAGTTAAAACTGCAGTGAGGTAAGAGATGGGGCCTGGAGAGATTAGAAGGGGGCCGAGGCAGGATCCAGGGAATTATCTAACAATCGATGGAAATCCACAGGAGCAGAGACCAGCCGAGAAGTCCTGACTGGGATACACAGGTCAGAGCAAGCTGCAGATCTAAACCACAGAGGCAGTGAGAAGAGAGAGGGCGAATGAGAACCACAGATGGCACAAAGAACATCTGAAATGAGGCAGCAGGCAGCACTTTACAGCCATGTAGTATGCACTGGGCAGACCATCTCAGTGCTGAGAAGAAAAGCCCTCGCAGACCTTCTGTGAGGCACCGACCAATTCTACAGAATTAGCAGCTTTGACCTAACCTCTGAGCTACTCTTATTGCTTCAGGGCATCCCCTCCCTCCGCTCACAACTCCTGTTTTGTCTAGGCTTCCATTGTGTTTTACATGAATGACTTCAGCTGCTTCCTAAATGGCTTCAATCCTATGACTCCCTGCTCCAGTCCATGCATCTTGTTTTAATCTTGGTATCATATTCATGATACTGTGACAACTTCAATATGAATGTTGTATATTTAAATAATCGGTCGTCTTCTCTCATCAAATATTTATTGATATTAATTTGCCACCAGATACCACTATATTAGTGCTATACCTGAATTAGCTTTGGATCCTGTTCTCAAGAAACTTACAGTCCAACTGGTGCCTCATTTTTTTCCCCATTCTGCCCCTGGCTTATTCTCCATCAACTTGTTCTGGTCTCCTTGGCCTTCCTTCACTCAGCAGGTGTGCTCCTGCCCAGGGCTTTTGTCCTTGAAGCTCCATCTGCCTGGAATGTTCTTTCCCCAAATCAAATCTCTACACAGCTTGTTACCTCACTCCACTGACGTCTCTGCAATAAGGCTTCCCTTTCTTTTTTCAAAAAATATGTTTTTATAGTTTTAGAGAGAGAGGAAGGGAGAGAAAGAAACATTGATGAAATATCATCCATCGGCTGCCTCCTGCATGCCCCTTACTGGGGATTGAGGCCACAACTTGGGCATGTTCCCTGATTGGGGATTGAACCGGTGACCTCTAGGTACCTGGGGTGATGCTCAATCCCTAGCTACAATGTCTGGGCTGAGCCTCCTCTTTCCAGTGGCCTTCTCTAAATACGTTATCAAAACCCCACTCAGTATCTATTCCTTTTTCTTGCTTTTCTTTTATTTATAACATTTAACATATTGGTTTGTAGATTTGTTTACTATATGTTTTCCCCACAAAACTGTGACTTCCATGAGGATAGAGATTTGCCTATTTTGCTCGTTGCTATATCCTTCGGTCTGCATAAATATTCTTGAAAAAATGAATAAGGGAGGACAAGTAGCCAATGCTAAGGGAAGGCAGAGGGAAGAGATCATTTACTCTGGGAAGGTGGAAGTGTTTGACCCAGGTTTCAAATGGAGGAAATTATTTAAATCTGGAAAGATCCTAAGAGAAGGGTGTTCCTCCTTTATTTCCCACCATCTTGGACTCTGTTATTCTCTGATAACTCTCAGATATTTATCATAACATCTTGTTTCTCTTTCAGTCTAATGTACCTTTGTGGAGCTCAAAAGGACATAGCAGGTCAGTGCAGACCTGCTTGACTTTGGCTCCCTGAGAGCTGCAAGGATGTCTGCTGGGCTGCATGTCAAGTCTCAAAACAAAATTGTACAGAGCCAGTCTGATACAGACTGGCCCAGTTGGTTAGACACCATGCTTGCAGTAGAAGTGTGGAAAGTTCTTTCCTTTCTAATTATAGATAGAAATCTGTTCTTTTTCAGACACTATTTCATTACCTTTAATGTGAACAACTCTTTGCTCTAATATCTGAAATACATTTCATAAGGCAACGTACTGTATTATTATCCCTCAGTTAAGAGTCAGTGTAGGTGTTATACTACTTCTGCTTTTTCCTTTCAGGCCTCACCAGATTGATGCTGGCTGTTAGTCCCCATAAATCATTTTAAAGTTTATTTGCATTTTCCTTGATGAAAGACAAGGAAAGGAAAATAATTACAGTTTTCAGTGCTCACTGGGATATTCTGAGAGCTTTCTGCGGTAAATTACAGGGGTGTGATAAACAACAAGAAGCATCACTCATTCCTCACATCTGATTATTTAATATCTTAGACTCTGTCACTTCCATTGCAAACATAAGATTTAATATTCTCAAATGGATTCCTATACTCTCTTATACCTTCTTACAATGTTTAGCTAGAGCTTTGAAATCGAACACTTCGTGAAATCTTATTTTCACACAAAATCCATACAATTTTATGTGCAAATCTTTCTATTTTGCAAGGACAGGATAGGAAAATTTGTTTGGAACTGATTTCCCTCCTCTATTAATATTGATTGATAGCCAGTGGCAACAACCTCTCTAATTCTTCAATACTGTATTATATCATGGACAGTTATCTAACAATTTAAAACCCCTACAGGCACCCACATTAGAAGAAGAAAACAAACATGAAACAGATTAATTATGTAGCTGTTATTAGCTTTTCAAGAGGACTCTTCACTCTACAAAAGGATTCACTACAGATTTCCTTTAAATAGTAAGCTCCACTAGTGCATTTAAGATATAATTAGATCTGCCTAAATTGGATTTGTACACATTTCAGGAACTGATTCATTGTGTAAAGAAATAGCAAAGCCATGTTTGCTTTGCTACATGAAGCAAAAACAGCAAATATGCATATGCTCCATTTAGAAGGTGCCAAACACCCAGCTGTTTGGACAGACCTGAATGTTTGACCATGTGTTTGAGTACTTGTCCAGATGCTCAGTACAATCCATTTGTGGTTTGGAGTCTTTTTGACATAGTAGGAGGATAGAGGCACAAATTCGCTGAAACATTATCTTGCTAAAAATTGATAATGCTGTTCCTTTTACTGCTTTGTGGCTGGACACTTTTAGAAATAGCCACCCAGTGAAAATTTTACAAATGATAATAATCACTTTCATTAAGTGGAGAGGTAGCCCATTTTCAATGTGTTGAATAATCTATATGAAGGGCCTAAAATGAATACTTTAAAATTAATCTGCAAGTTAATTAATCAATAGGAACTCTAAACAGCATTGTTCTTAAGAAAGTAGGATATGAAATGCTAAAATATACTACTTAAAGGTAACAGAATTGAAACAAGACAAAACAAAACTTTCCATTGTATCTTAACTTGGAAACAGGAGCTTTCTCTTCAATAGCATAAAGCTCATCAAAACAAAGTGAGCTGGGACTAGAAGACACAGCTTTCTTTATACGTGACTATTTACCCCCACAGGCCAGGCTGTTGACTGTTGACAAAATAGTATTAGAATTCATGATATAAAGGCCTTATAGTGGCCTGATTTGATATACTCATTTGTGATAACTTTGTAAGTGAATCCTTTATGAAAAAAGATACCGACATCCCAAGTATCAGGGTGTAGGCATCACTTGGCATATTTGGAACAAAAAAGAAGCCTTAGACCTCAGTGCTTCATTGACTGGTGGGAAGGGCACTTCAGTAGACATGTCAGTCTTGATTAAGAAGCAAGAGAATGAGGTTGCTGAATGCTTTGAAGACCAGGTTTTCAGTCAGCCAGGCCATGAAATCCTGGCACTCTCTTAGGCTAGCTAGATGCATAATCTGCAACTTAGTTAGCCATTCAGTAAAATGGGATTAATTTATATGGCACGTTTTTTTCTTTTAATAAGAAATAAATGAGCCATAAACAAAAGTTACTTAAAAATATCCTAGATTCATTTCAGTTTTAAAGAATTTACAAATCATAGGAAATTGATTTCAGCTTTTAATTGTCCTTGGTATTATCCCTGCCCAGTGCCCCATTAAGAAGAGCTAACAGAGAGCCATGACATTGTCATCAGATACATCTGTCAAAAAATTACAACAATAAATATCTGTTTCATTAGTCATCAAAAAATACTATTGGTTATTGTGAACACACGTTGGACTCTGAACATGTGTACCACTGACTCAGTTTTAGTTAAATGAACGTGTGTGAAAAAAGTTGCCCTAATTCACAGTATTTGTGGTGAGAAAACTCTTGCAAAAATACCTGATTTCTTTTAGAAAAGTAAGATATTTTCTCTAATATAGCATTTTCAAGTAGTCCACAGTTCACCTGTACTTGTGTTGCTATTGAATAGATGGGAGAGCCAGTGATTATAATATTTGTAAGCTTTCTCTGTGCTGGGTCAAGTTATGTGCATTGGAATTTAACTAATCCTCACAATATGAAGTAGGCTATATTATTATCCACTTTTAACTGATGAGAAAACAGGAAGTGATTTCCCAAAGTTACACTGATATAAAATGGCAGAAGTGAACTTGAACTCAGTGGTGTTAATAACATTCTTCAGTATATGCTCTGCTGCTTCTGTGGAGAGAGGGAATCTCGGATATAGTTCATACAATTGAAAAGGATAAAAGAGAAAATAAACATGGGTTTTCATTTGACTTGTAACTGAGGCAAGTAAGTTACAAGTTTGCAAGTAGCATTGGGGTGCAGTTCTGGATGAGAATGATGAGAGCCTCCCCTTAGGGTTGGGGATGGAGAACCGAAGACTCTATGGGGACCCAGGAGGTGAGCAAGATCAAGTCCAAAGTAATGGCCTCTACTCATTATGCTGGTGCCCTCAAGGAAACAGGTGTAAAGTGTGAGTGTAAAAGAGTGTCCTGGGCAGTCTGTCCAGAGGCCAGTTTGACTGGAGTGTGCTCCCTGACAGAAATGTGGGTGCCTTTTATTTGCACAGAAATAGAATCTGAGTTAGAACATAGGAACATCTTTTAATATGTTTAAAACAACCCAAATGGGACAGAATTATGAAAAATATATAATTGTCATATATGATTATTTATCTATCATCTATCTATCTATCTATCTATCTATCTATCTATCTATCTAATCTATATCTTTTTTTCCCCTGTAGTAATTCAGTTTCTGGTTTTCTTTTTAAAAAAATTATCTTTATTGCTGAAAGTATTATAGATATCCCCTTTTTTCCTCCATACTGATCCCCTTCCCTAGACCTTATCTATTTCCATGGGTTATGCATATATGCATATAATTTATTTGGTTAATCTCTCCCAACCCACCAACACATCCACGCCTTCCCTTGAGATTCAACAGTCTGTTCCATGCTTCAATTTCTCTGGATCTATTTTGTTCATCAGATTTCACACATGAGAGAGATGATGTGATACTTGTCTTTCTCTGACTGGTTTATTTCGCTTAGCATAATTCTCTTTAATTCTCCCAAATAAACTCCTCTGTTGTACTTGTGACCAAAAGTACACAAAAGTGACTTCATTGTAAATTTCTGCAAACACTTTTAAAGCCATTCTTATTACTATTTGGGTGGCAATTCTTTAGATATGCTCCATCTTGGGAACTAATCAGAACTGTGTTCTCTGAGTCAGGTTTGATTAATGTTCAGAGTATAGACATACTTTGAAATCAGATGAAGTATCTCAGATGTGCAAGTTAAAAGAATAAATGAGATTCCTTAAATGATTAAGATTTATCTTGTCTCCCCCCAATATTCTACAACTGATCAAACTTAAATTATATACTATGTTATCTAATTTATTAATTACTAAAGAATAAAAAGGCTAGACTTGATTTTTGTTTGTTTGAATAATACATTATTTTGGGAGAAAATGTTAATGAAGAAGGATAATATCAGTATGATCTTAGACCTATATTACAGTCTGCATATTTCTAGGGAGGTTTTAAGAATATACTTTGGGTTAAAACGCACCTGACAATTTATCACCACAATAGTGTGAAAATAGAAGGGTAAGCATCCTCTCTCTCTAAGAAAAGCCATGCAGCAACACCTTTCTATCTGCAGCACTTACCACCTGCTCAAAATAAAGGCCTCCTTTGCATAAAGGGACTAAAGCCAAAGGTATTCAATACCGAAAGAAGATATACAATGGCAAACAATACAAGAAAAGGTGCTCAACAGTTCTAATCAACAAGAAAATGAACATCAAAACCACAATGAGATATCACATCACCCCTGTTAGAATGGCTATTAAAGAAGACAAGAGATAACAAATGCTGGCCAGGATGTGGAGAAAAGAGAAACCTTTTGCATTGCTGGTGGAAATTTACATGGGCAAAGCACTATGTTAAACAGCACGGAGGTTCCTCAAGAAATTAAAAATAGAACTGCCATATGATCCAGCAATCCCACTTCTGGATATATACCTGAAAGAAATGCTGTCACAATTGCAAAGAGCTGTCAGCACTCCCATCTTCATTGTAGCATTATTCACAAAAGCCAAGACATTCACCAATGAATGAATGCTTAAAGAAACCGTGATATGTATACAATGAAATATTCAGCTATGAAAGGAAATTTATCTTGCCATCTGTGATAACATGGATGGACCTTAAGGGCATTACTCTAAGTGAAATAAATCAGCCAGAGAAAAACAAATGTTGTATGATCTCATTTCTATGTGAAATCTAAAAACAGCAATAAAAAAACAACAACAAACTGAATTCATAGAAACAGAGGGGGGTGGGAATGGTGAAAGTGGTCAAAGGGTACAAGCTTTCAGATATAAAACAAATAATTCTGAGGCTCTGATGTACAGCATGGTATTTGTAGTTGACAATGCTGTATTGTATACTTGAAAGTGGCTAAGAGAGTAGATATTAAAAGTTTTCACTGCACACACAAATGGTAACTACATGAGGTGATGACATGTTAATTAACTTTATTGTGGTAATCATTTTGCAACATTTACCATATATAAAATCATCACATTCCACATCTTAAATTTACACAATGTTTTATGTAAATTATATCTCAATAAGGCTGGCAAAAAAACCCAAAAACTGAGGTATGTGTGATATCTTTATGATATTTTTATCTTCTGAAATGCACTTTAGTTACTAAACTCTGATCAATTGTTCAGAAGTTTTAAAATCAAGACACTAATCAGCTTTGGGATTTTTACTAACATGAGTTCCTTTAGGACTGTTTAAAAACTCATTAGCAATGACTGAGTTTATATTTCAGAGATTTAGAGAAGGTAAACCTAACATTTTGGATTCTTGACATGGTTATAAGAGACACCTTTTTGTGGCATGCCTATGTTTGATTTATGCATACTCTTTCTCATTGGTCATGCATGAATCTAGTTTTTTTCATGTTTCCAAGTTTAACAATCAGATTTATATTTTGACTCAAAAATTCCTAGTTGTAGTTCTGTATATAAACATAAAAGCCAGCTGTGCCTTAGACCTTGTGTACAGATCATTTGTTGTTATCAAAGGGGTGTATGAGGCTAAAAGGCCACTTGTGACCCAAATGGAAATCTTGCAAATGGAACAGATCTCCAGTGTGCTCTTTGGTCTGTCTATCTGCTCTCTATGTTGAGTTTCAAAAGAGTAAGCAATATACAGCTGAGCATAATTTGTATGAAACAAACTGGAATAGATTTGTTCCAGGCTCAAAAATGATTTCTCCCTGATGTAGACAGACTTGATGAGGTCTTGGTAATATCAGCAAAAACTAGCCATCTGAAACATAGGTAAGAAGAGTAGCTGCCCTCTGCTCATATTATACTGGTTGACATCTTTCAGTTTCCACCTTCAAGGCAAGAATAATTTTCTTGTATTAAATGCTTATTGTTGCACATAACCAATCTCTGTCAATTAGGGCACACAGCCATTTTACCTCATCCTCTCTTTCTCTTCCTTGATAGTTCATCAGGTTTTAGAGTGGAAGTGAGTTCCAGTTCACAGTTCATTCAGATAGTTCTGAGACTATCAATCTGATATTTTTGAACTAAGCAAGAGAGGTCAAAATGGTTGTAAATGAACCAAACTTTCAATTGGGTGTGATTTGAGAATTCAGTGCAATAGTTTAGTTGCAATAGAAAATTTAAGAGCTCAAAAATTCCAGAATAATTCAGAATAAAATATCTTGGGTCTTTTTCCATTTTAAAATAAACTAAGCAATTCTTTGTGGCTGAGGATTGACAGCAAAATGTAGAATTTCTCACCAGGTAACTGCATTAGCAGCAAAACTCATAATGCATTCCATTTGTTGAAAATATCATGAAGGAGCCCTAGCTGGTTCGGCTCAGTGGTTGAGCATTGACCTATGAAACAGGAGTACACGGTTCGATTTTTGGTTGGGGCATATAACCAGGTTGCAGGCTCAGTCCCTAGTAGGGGACATGCAGGAGTCAGCCCATCAGTGATTCCCATCTTTGATGTTTCTATCTCTCTCCCTTTCCCTTCCTCTCTGAAATCATTAAAGATATATTAACCAAGCAGTTGCTGGTTTGATTCCAAGTCAGAGCATATGCCCAGGCTGTGAGCTCCATCCCTAGTGTGTGTGTGTGTATGTGTGTGTGTGTGTGTGTGTGTGTGGGGGGGCGGGGCGGGGGGGGGAGGGGAAGAGAAGGATGTGTGTGTGCAGGAGGCAGCCAATCAATGATGTTTCTCTCTTATCCATGTTTCCATCTCTCTCTCCCTTCCTCTTTCCAAATAATCAATAAAAATATAAAAAAATGGAAAAGAGCATGAACCAAGTGCTATAGTCTTATAGTTCTTGGCCAATTATACTTAATTGTGGTTATTTGAAAAGTGCTTTCTATATTGTAACTTTTAGCAATGTAATGAGAAACCTCATGGACATTGACCCTTATAATTTGTAACCATAGATAAACGTCACTAAAACTGCTTCCAAGTATTTACTTGCATTAGTGATGTAGCTATCACAGAAGATATTCCTCTGTAATAGAAATCCTGAACATTGACTAAAGGTTAAAATGGTAGGCAAACGTTTGAGTGATCTTTGAAACTTTTATACTTCACAGCAACTCTCTTTTTTTTCTAGATAGAACTTCTTATGTGCATTGCATAAATATTATCAACAGTTCTTATATTACATAAACTTTATGTACATTTTAGTTTATAGGTTTCACTTACCAGAATCAAGAGGCAACTTGAGGCCAATTTCGTGTGCTCAGGAATGGTGGAAAACACTGACAAAATCAAGCAACCAAAGACAAGGAGAAAGCTGTAAAATGACAACAAAAAAGAGAAATCTGATGAGAACCTTGCCTTATCACGACAGACTTAATATCTTCTTTTTAACAAGTAAAGCACCAGATCCATGTGACTTAGCACATGTGATTGATTAAATCATACACGCCCTGGAAGGGACAGGCCATTTTTAATAGCAAAATGCAATATGATGTAGGGTGCAAATGGGGGTCCTTTGTAACTGTATTGGTGAAGCGAAGGTTGTGTGTGCTGCATGCTGTATTTAAATGTCCACATTCTATTCAATAGAATCTGGGAATTTCCTATAAACATCTTCCCAAGCAGGGGTTCTGAGAAAGGCCCAGACAGTGTGCTCTTGAACTCCTTATCCCGGGAGCAAGTGCCACAGCTGCTTTCTCTTCAGAGAAGCCAAATCTGCCTCATGTTTACTCTTCTGGTGACATGTCAACTGTTCTAAATAGTTGTTACTAAGCCCCTGGCTCATTTTCAGAGTCTGATATTGCTCATGGATTTTAATTTGTTATATTATTGTTTTTCAATCCTCAACTGAGGATATTTTTTCCCCATTGATTTTTAGAAAGAGTGGAAAGGAGGGAGGAGAGAGAGAGAGAGAGAGAGAGAGAGAGAGAGAGAGAGAGAGAGAGAGAGAGAGAGAGAGAGAGCTAAACACCCCCTTCTCCTGACTGGGTCTGAGGATCAAACCTGCAACCGAGGTATGTGCCCTTGACTGGGAATCGAACCCACGGCCACTTGATGTGCAGGCCAACACTTCTAACCATTGACTCAAACCGGCCAGGGCTATTTCTTTATAATAATAATAATAATAATAATAATAATAATAATAATAATAATGATGGAAGGGCATAATTTCCTCTGATACCCACATGCTGTCTGCTTCTTTATAGTCAAACTACTAGAGAAAGGAGTCCTCAGCTCTGTCTGTTCATATACAATGATAGGCAGCAGAAATCAGGAGCAGACTTTTCTACAAGTAATCTACAGGCAGTTTTTATTCTGAGAAATATTCAACTTCTGAGGGCTAAAGGGTTAACAACAATTTCCCAAGAAAATGTCTAAGAAAAAGGGAAGACTCTGTTGCAAAGTTGAAGTTATTTATCCTGAAATGCAAGATTAAAATAAAACAAATCTAACAATACCTGAGCTACTTGTTCTAGGCCATATTTTTCAACTTTACATATCCCTGGGAAGTGCATATAATAACATCCCTGAAAATATCAGTCTCCATGTTCTTTAGTATGGTGGTGGAGTGGGTTCCCACCTCTTCTGGCTCACCTTGGCAAGTCTTATAAGTCTTTCTACTGCACTTGACTGGGAGCACAAGTGATTGGTGAATTATGGTCTTGGAGACATCTGTACTCTAATGCCTATTTTTACAAGTAAAGTTTTATTGGCACACAGACATACCCATTCGTTTTTGCATTGTCTATGGCTACTGTCATGCTACAACTGCAAAACTGAGAAGTGTGACAGAGAAGTATGGTGCACAAGAGTAAAATATTTACTCTCTGGCCCTTCAGAGAAAAAGTTTCCTGACTCCTAACAAATGCCATGCATTCCTTATCTCTTTATATCTATCCCAACACAGAACTAGAGTGCAAGTTCAAACTGCTTATATTCTATGTGCTTAAAACAATTACCAACATCCACAGAGTCTTTTCTACAAGCTGGACATGGGTCTAAGCCCCTTTCACATGCATCACCACATTATCCTCACATTATTATGGAATAGAAATATCATTATGCCCATTTATAGATATGGAATCTGAGAATTAAGAGCATTTTGTAACTCATCCAAGGTTGTGTAGCAGAAAGAGGGTTCTCTTTGTCCTGTCTGTCTGTCACCCCAGTGTTGCAGAATGAGTGTGCATAGATGAGAATGGCTACAACACTGTTGGCTCAGCGACACTTTTGGGGGTATATGTCTGTCTCTTCACAGTGAGAGGGAGGTAGCTATCGTTCCAAACAGAAGCCTGTAAGGGAAAGGAGTTCACTAGTGAAAAACACCTAGCACACAATGTTAATCACTATTCATCAGACTTTTCACTCATGCGTATAATGATTCAAAATACTTTAGATCATTAAATTGGTCCTAATGGACCGGAAATTATAAACCAGGAATCAAATTCCATTGCCCCTATCTGACTCACAAATTCCTAATGAGAAGATGAAAATCAGGAAATAGTAAGATAGTTTGGAGGATGATGTGGCAGCAAATAAAAGACAGTGACACTTGTTTCTCGGCTGGCGAGTGCCTATTACCGACACATGCCCATGAGCCCAGTCTCCCAGAAAACATTAGGGAAGGCAAGCAGGGGGATTGCTTACTCACTAAGATACCTCCTTCTTCCAAAAGCATCCCAATACTAGCTATCATGGTACTTAAAACACATTTATACCATGATTCATTTGCTAGTCCCTTCTTTATTAAGTTTTTTTGTTTAATATTTTTGCTTCATGTCATTACTTTGCCCATTTTCTTCCTTGAGTTGTTGATCTTACCCTTTCTAACGAGTAGCTTCTGCACTAGAATTATGTTATTGCTAGAGGGCCCATCTGAGGACTGCAAGCCAAATGCCTCCAATATTCCAGCTGTCCAAAGGGCTATGGATAGTCAAATACATTCATTGATTTATTAATTCCTTCCCTTTTTCCTTCCCTCAGCCACTCAGCTGCTTATCCAAGTAGCAAATATTAATTATGTATATAATACTATGCTCAATCTTGGGTATATAACAATAAATAGGGTTCTTTACCCACCTTCAGAACTTAGGATCTGTTGAGGCACACAGAATACTAAAAACAGATGTAAACAGAAAGTAAAATTCTGAGTGATGATTGCAAAGATAGGAAAAGTACAAGAGGTGACAGAAGTATACAGAACAGAGAGGTTAGGCACAACTAACTATAGTTAGTTTGTGGAGTCAAGTGCAAAGTGAAAATGCAGGGACCTTTATTAAAAAATTACTAAAAATGTCAAGATGATGAGAGCAGAACATGACACCAAGTGTTGGGTCCTTCTAAATGTTGGGTTCTTGGGACTACATGCCCATGAAGCCGGACTTGCAGTTAGGAAAGACGTTCTGAAAAAACCACTGACCAAACTCAGTCTTTAAGGTCCAGCAGGAGTTGCACAATGGTTGGAATGACTAGTTCATGAGACTATGGGCTAAGGCCAGGTGCAATCACAGTGTCACTAAAATCCACTAGTTAATCAGTAAATTACAATTAGTGAACCCCTGCCAGCTAGTTTATTCTTTGGTGGCACATGGAAAATGTAAGGTAGGTCATTCCTGCAATTCACTTTCTGTATAGGGATCATTTCAGCTCAACTGAAAACATGCACTGAGTACCCATTGTAAAAGAGACTGCCACGCACTACCGAGGTACAGGATGAATGAAAGCAAGCCCTACCCTGAAAATATAGTGCCGTGGATGAGGTGAACATATGGATCTTAATGAAGGATTGAGCCCGATAAGTTACAAGAAAAATGCTATAGAGGCTGTAGTGGGGAGGGCTGTATTCCACCAAATTGAGAATGGTGGAAGCACACCAAAAAAGTCTCCAAAAATGGGTGGTGCTTGCGATGGTCTTTGGAGGAAGGGTAGGGCTTCGACCAGAGAAGCTTCTGGGGAAACAGATTCCAGAAGGGGGTGGGGTGGGGTGGGTGGGTACAATATGAGAAAGGCAACAAGCCAGAAAATAAAGGAGGTAAAATAGTTGCTCTCTGTTTTATGGGACAAAAAGTTATTGAGTTAGACTACAGCACTGGGTCAGTCTGGTAGCTGAACTGGGAGTCTGTGGACAAGATCAGGGGAAAGCTTGTATGGCAGGATCTGTCTTTAGTTCAGTGGCATTGCCCTCTGGTAAAATCAAGTTGGCAGAAGTGTATGTTAGGATGTATTTGAATAGTTGAGTAGCACAGGCAAGGGTAGTGGTAATCTATCTAGGTTAGTGGTGATCTAGGTTAGGCTGTAAATGAGAATAGAATAAATAGAGGAGCTCCTTGCCTTTGCAGGTTATTGGGTTTGGGAGTAAAGTTTGGGAAGGAGGTGTGGTGGTTGGAAAGTCTGAAGCTCCCATATCTCATTTTTGGTGATGCTCCTAACAGGTCAGGAGGAGAAAAGTCAGGAGGAAAAACTGATTTTTGGAGAAGAGGATAAATCCTATTGAAGGCATCCATAGAGAGTGTGGATCTAAATCTTGGGCACAAAGTCTGGTTGGAAACATGAAAGTACTTCTTTCCTAGAGGAAGTTAGTATGTGGAAGATGTTATCCTCAGGAAAGTTGTAGACCAAGCATGTTAAGGTTTAGCTAAATAAAGAAAAAAGATATTTGGAAAACATTTCCTGATGTTGGAGAATGACATTATGGAGAACAAGGAACATGCTTTATTATACTAGAAAAAGACCCTCTGGCTGGGGAAGCACTGAACCAACATGGAATAGCCCCGGGAAAGTGACAGTGTTTAGATATCAGACTCATTGGCAGTGACATGGTGCCCTGCTGGGTTTTGAGTGTGACTGCTGACATTATTGCTTCTGAGGGTTCCATGTATACTGACCACTGACCAGTACCCTATTCCACTTCTTTACTGGTTGGATAAAACTGGGAGCAGAGGCAAGAGTCATAGGATGCAGGGTGTCTTAATCTAGGGTCCATGGGCCCCCAAAGGGCTTTTGAATAGGATTTAGGAGGGTTGTGAATATAGATGGGAAAATTGCATTTGTATTTGTCATTAATATTGGTAACAAACCACGATGGTTTTAGAAGTATTTATGACTTCCCCATTCATAGAAATCATAGATATTTTCATATCCCATTTTACAATTGTAGATGAAACCATAATTGTTTCATCTTAAATATTGATTTTGCTCATCACTATGTCAGGATTATTGTAGTTATTAGCCTCAATGCCGGGGGTTGCTTTTTAATGTATTGATAAAGAAGTACGTGTGCTACTATATCAGAAACTTATTTAATACTTTAGTAGTAGCATTTCAACATCATTTTTTCTTTTGTAATCAAATGTGTTTTATGCATTTAAAAACGTTGTCCTTAGGGATGGTTCATAGGTTGATGGTTATCAGACTGTTGAAGGGTCCATGGTACATACAGATGCCTGTGGTGGGGGATTAGGAAGAAGGGGCTAAGATCTAGAAAATGGGTAATTTTGGCATATGTCACCAACTTACTCAGAAAAGTTTTAAGATAAGTTAGAAAAATAGGGATATTTCTTCTTTTATACATTAATCCCAAAATACTATAAAACTCATATTCCTTCAAAATTATTCTGTAACAGCCATTGGTCTTTATTTTGCCTGAAGCAATAATTTCTATTTTCTTCCTGAAAAAATTCTCTTGACCCAAATCTTTTGGCCAAAATTCTTCTTCAGAAAGCATTGATTATGATAAGAGGAGAAGAAGGGCATCCTATTTAATAAAGAGGGAATATGCCAATTGACTGCCCTCCCCTCAAAGATGGCAGTGCCCACAGCCAATAAGGAGGGAATATGCTAATTGATTGTCCCACCCTCAAAGACAGTGGCACCCACAGCCACAAGATAGTGGTGCCCAGTCCCCTCAGCTCCACAGGGGTGCAGACTCTTGGCCTTGCCGCGCGCCTGCCTCTGGAGTCCCCAAGTCCCCTCAGCCCCCCAGTCACTCATCCCAAGGCGCAGGCAAGCCTCAGATGGAGGCTGTCCAGCTGATGCCCAAGGTGCAAGCAAGTCTCAAACGTCAGCTGCCTAGCTGCCCAGGCTGGCCCTAGGTGCAGGCAAGCCTCAGGCAACCAGGGCTGAGCGAGGCTTGCTCTGCCAGCAGTGACAGCAGCAGAGGTGTGATGGGGAGTCGCCTTCCCCTGATCGCTGGGTCGCTTCCTGTCCCTGAGAGCTCCCAGACTGTGAGAGGGGGCAGGCCGGACTGAGGGATCCCTCTCCAGTGCATGAATTTTCATGCACTGGGCCTCTAGTTTATGATAAAAATATTATCAGTTCAACAGCCTATAAGTGTATTCAATAAAACAACCACCACAATTTTCTTATGGGTTAATTAAGAATATATTTGTCAGACTTAATTTGATAAAAAAGCTTTACTTGGAAATATCATGGTGCTTGTGAGATAATGTCCAGTTTTCAAAGCTTGTGCTTCAAGCATGCATTCTTTTAGAAAGAATTAAAATGATACAAAAACTAATCATTAGGAAAAGCTCAACTGATGTTTCATCAAATGAACCATGGCAAGTTACATAATGTCATGCACCCAAGTACAACCCCAGACACTCACAAGCAATTATGAATAACACAATGAAGAAAGAAGTAGAGCTGGTGTTTAGAGTAGACATCTCAATGAATTTAGCTCAGTGGAGCAGGTACATTTACAGAATGAATCTTGTAGACCGAAACAACCACACATTTCCACCTAGAAGCCGCTCTCTGCAAGTTTTTGGATGGACTTACAACTTTTCATGGCACAACGGCCCATGTAAGTGAAACATTAAAAAAGCTTTGGGAGGGAAAAGATCTTAAAAGTCTTAAAGGGAATGGAATCTTGGGATTAAGATAAAAAATTTTCATTAAGAAGTAGTTATAGAGTTTTTTTTAAAGGAAATAATTCTTCAGCAAAAACTTCCAAAGGAAATTTATTTTATTTTATTTTATTTATTTTATTGATTATGGTCTCACATAATTGTCCTTATTCTCCCATTCCCATCCCAAACCCCTCCCTAGATTTGACCCTGCCTCTGATTTTGATATGTTTTTAAGTATTGCTTTGATAAAGTGTGTACTTCAGCACATTTGATGGAAGTGCTCACAAGTGCATTATGAATTATAATGGCTGAAATACACATGCTAGCCTTAGTGACTGTAGATGACTCGCTGGCTGGCATGACATCTTCTAGAGATAATGCTGCCTAATGGAATTAAAGCCTTACCATCAGATGAATGGCTGAAAATCACTTTTTTTTTTTTTTTAATTCCCTGTGTTTCAAGTTTACCCTTCTCTCTAAACTGGGAACTTTGCAAAAATCCTTCTGCATAATTTTTCCATACAAGAAAGGCATTTTGCACATGAAATCTATCCACAGCATGCTCAGCTTCCATTGCATAACAATAAAAATGAAATATGTCATTTTTGGTGTCTGTAAAGGTGATTCAGAATATTTACTTATAAACACAGCACAGCCTGGCTGGTGTGGCTCAGTGGTTGAGCATTGACCTAAGAACCATAAGGTCATGGTTCAATTCCTGGTCAGGGCACATGCCTAGGTTGTGGGCTCCATCCCCAGTAGGGGGCGTACAGGAGGCAACAAATCGATATTTCTTAATGATGTTTCTATTTCTCTCTCCCTCTCCCTTCCTTTCTCTGAAGTCAATAAAAAACATTTAAAAAATAAAAACACAGCACAATTCTGTTTTCCAAATGCATTAAATCCTACATATTAGCAAATACCCTTATCCATAAATACTGTCTTTGTGAGGTTGTATCATCAGCTAACAGTTTTAAAAAATGGAATGTATTTTACATGTGTGTGGTGTGAAGAAGAAATGGGAAAGAATGGTCTCTGCTCACACAGTGTGTTTCTGTAGAGGACTATGGCCGATGTAAATGAGCTAGAACAAGGCAAGGGGATGCACAGTAGTTCACAATCCTCCCCTCAGAGCAGTCCCTGAACTCTACACACAGATAGAGAACACACTCAGCCTGATTTTCACTCAGGATCAGATAATTCCTGTGGCTAGTAGAATTTCTGACTGGGCTCCTTTCAAGACAGGGATTAGTTTTAAGCCATCACTAATAGACCGCTGTGCAGATGGTTTTCCTTGAACCCTTCCAGCAGCCAGAACCCACCCAGGACTTAAGGCAGCACAATGCTGTTACAGATGGCTTCACTGCTGAAATTCTTTTTTCCCGTCTGAGTCAGGTCTCTGTATCCAGGCCCATGACTCACTGGTCTTCATTCCGGCCCTGCTACGGAGGACATGTGCTCCCTCCTCCGTATGTTAGTTTTTCAGATACTTGGTTTTATCATGACTTCCCCGTCAGTCTTCAGATGAAATCTACCAAGCCCAGTTCTTTGTCTACTTTGCATATGGAACATTGTTCAGATTTGTCATTCTTCTTCTCACTGCTATGTAGATATACCCAGTGTGTTCCTGCATCCCTCAAAGTTAGACTCAGTCTGAGCAACAGGCTTAGCATTGAGTCATGAACATGAAAGATCTGCACTGATGATTCTTGCCAGGGAATCCAAGTTCAAACTTTCCACTGCCTAGCTGCTAGCAAAAGTTTGGTTTCAAAGAGAACTGTCTTGGAGATATTCATTTGCTTATTTTCCTGTATTTTTCTTACCACACCACAGGGTCTGGAGCGAACCTGGGCATTGACAACCTGAGGACTTGGACCTCATTCCCTTGACCACTCATGGGATACTTTTGCTAAAAACTCTGATTTTTTGCTATTTCCTTGAGGAATAAAAAGCATTCAATCAATTACTATATTTTAAGTTTTTTTTCCATACTTCACATTATATTTATCTAGTGAGGTAGCATGTTGACGGGTCTAAAATTATAAGGCATCAAGTAATGGTGGATAAAACTGAAGAACTGTTATTAATAAACTTAATAAATCTTGAAAAATGTAACAGGTGCCAAAGGACCAGAGAGAGGAAAATATTCTGTCAGAAAAAGAGTAAAGTAGAGACTCTAGACTTGTATATTGATAATCTCAATTACAGCTTTTAGAAATATTCCAGATATAATAGAAAGCAAATTATTTATAGTAAATTCAAAAGAACAACCTATGATTTCTAGAAAGAAATAAAAGTTAACCACCATGAAGAAACACAAAATTATGCTTGTGTTCTGCTTTGATAGGCTTACCACCTTGTTATAATAGGGGAATAAAATAGATAAAATGTCTTGATTGCAGCAAAGCACTGAAAAGTGTTTTATAATATTCTTGAGGAAAAAGAGAATAAATTTAGGCAGGATAATATGACTTTTGGGAAAAGTCTCCAGAGATGAGCCACCATTATTTTGTAAGAAGTCTCTGAAGACAAGTGTCTTGAAACAATTGAAATTCCATGATCCATCAAACAAAAACATCATGTTACTTCAAGAAAAAAACAACAGGGTGTTGCTTTATGGAGACAGTAATTTTATTTTATTTTGTATTTTTAAAAATATATTTTATTGATTTTCTACAGAGAGGAAGGGAGAGGGAAAGAAAGTCAGAAACATCTATGACAGAGAAACACCCACTGAGCCAAACCCGTCTTGGCAAGACAGTGATTTTAAAATGTATGTTTTTAGTTTTTATTGGCTTGAGAGAGGGGTGTGGGAGAGGGGGGAGAGAGAGAGAGAGAGAGAGAGAGAGAGAGAGAGAGAGAGAGAGAGAGAGAGAGAGAGAGAGAGAGACATGCATTAACTATTGATCATCTGCCTCCTGCACTCCCCCTTCTGGGGAATGAGTCTACAACTAGGGAATCAAACTGGCGACCTCTTGGTGCATGGGTTGACTCTCAACCACTGAGCAACACCAGTCTGGCTCCTAGGAAGCTTAGAGGTGAATTTGCGATCCACGTTAATAATGGTGCAGATCCAACTACTATACGTGTTTATGGATTACCTTCACCACCGATTTCTTTATATCACCTTGCCTTCACTATATTATTTCAGTCACAAATATTTACAGACACTGGGAACTTAGGCATGGTTTGTGCCTAACAGGGCTCTCAGTTTGGTGGGAAGACAGACCTTTGCTTTTTTTTTATCCACATGTTAGCAGACTAAAGTTCTTTCTTGATGACACAGAGTATTTTGGATATATTGATTAAATAGGAAAATGATAAAGATGTGGTTTTGGTTATCACTGCTATTTACTTCTTGGAATAGGAGTATTAATGCAACTTAAAGGTGCATTTTTCAAAAAGAAGCAAGTCACACTATTGACTCAAATATTGCTTAATGTAAACTAAACCCAATAGATTTCTCTCACTTGGATTTTTGAAAAGTTTTTTTTAAAATATTTATTATTTTTTAAACTTTGTATTATGTTAATATTGATTCGTTTATACCTAACATGAGCTCCCAGCTCCCTGCTCCAAGAATCTTCAAATGTCTTACTTTTGTCTTCAGAGATTTCTTATAAACCCCATGGCTCATCTCTGGAGACTTCTCACAGGTACAAATTCTCCCAAGAGTCTTATCATCCTGCTTGAATTTCTCCCCAGTTTCTTCAAAGTTATTATAAAACACTTTCCAGTACTTTGCTGAAATTAGGACATTTTTTTCTACTCTATTTCTTTGATATAGCAAACTGGCAAACCTATTCAAATAGGAAATAAGCATAGTTTAATGTTTCTTGTGAATCTGTGCTGCTTTCTAGGAACCATAGTCATTCTTTTGATTTGATTAGAAGTCATTTGCTTACTATGCTATCTGGAATATTTCTAGTTGTAATTGAGTGTGTCAATATACAAAGTCCAGAGTTCCTTTCATTACTCTTTTTGACACTCAGAATAGTTTTTTCTCTCTGGTCATTTGTCACCAATTGCATTTTCAGGGTTTATTAAATTTTATTAAACGTTTTTCAGTTTCATCCACAAATCATTTGATGCCTTATAACATAATAAATTTGGCCCAAGTGCCACTCACTCATTAGAAGTGGCCAATAATTTGCCCATTATATAATTTCATTTTCTCTGAACCACACTTAAAAAATTCGTTTTAGTTTGAAAATCATGCTTTTTGATGTAAAACAACAACAACAACACACACCAAGAGGTTAGAATTTGGATAGCTCTTCCTTCTCTGTGTAATTGTAACAACACTGGTCCCCAACAGTAGGACTATACATGCCTTCCATTGTCCCCATGGTTAAAAATGCATAGTAAATGTCTGAGTTCTTTGGAAAATTTCTGGGTGAGATGTCTGAATAGACAAGGTTAGTTTCTTTCAATATTCCTTCTTTCTAGCTCTCCTAATAGGTTTCTGTCTTTTGTTTTTACTCTTTTTAAAAAATATATATTTTATTAATTTTTTACAGAGAGGAAGGGAGAGGGATAGTTAGAAACATCGATGAGAGAGAAACATCGATCAGCTGCCTCTTGCAACCCCTCCTCCCCCCCCCCCCCCCCCCCCCCCGCCACTGAGGATGTGCCCACAACCAAGGTACATTCCCTTGACCAGAATAGAACTAGGGACCCTTGAGTCCCCAGGCTGACGCTCTATCCACTGAGCCAAACCAGTTTTGGCTTGTTCTTACTCTTATTAAAATTGTTTTCCTGGAGCAAAATCATAGATAGAGAACATTTTGATGGTTTCAGGATGGGTAAAAGGGGGAATGAATTAAAATGTACAAATCTTTCATTACAAAAACAGTCACAGGGATGTAAAGTACAGCATAAAAAATATACTAGTAGTTTATAATATTATAATAACTACGTCTGGTGTCAAATGGGCACTAGACTCATTGGGGTGATCACTTCCTAAGAGATATAATGTCTAATCACTATATTGTCACCTGAAACTAACAGGTGACAATAACAACAAACAAGTGACTTAAAAAACAAACATAAGTAAAAAATAAATTGTTTTCTTGACTTCTATGTTCTCTGCCTGTTTCCATCTGTGTTTTTAAAAAAGGATCCTACCTCCTTGGGAAGTGGTCTTGAGATGGGAAAGTTTAGACTTTTCAATTGTTGCCCCATCTTCAGGTACCGATCATAATTCTGAATTCTGTGGAGCTACTCTCTTGGTCTAAAGTCAATTGAATGAATCACAGCCTATCAAAATTAAATTAAAAATATCTTTTTTTGATAGCAGTCAAAAAGCGTATTTTTTCATCCTGGTAGACGAGGAAAGCACGTTTTACATCCCGGTAGACTGAGCAGGCAGTCATCACTGAATGGAGTGCCTGGGAATGAATGGTCTTGCTGAAGAACAAGGCCCTTATTTCTTAAAGGGCCTTAGGTCTGCAAGTTAAAAACCCATCAGTCAGGTTCTTGCCTCGGTAAGCTGTTTCTGTGTCCTTTCCAGAAAACATAATTGAGATTGAAAACTGGTATATACTATTTAGTGACAATGCATTTAAAAAAACCCCACAAAATTGGTTTTTCCTACTGTCATATATTCAATGCATGCAATAGGAGAGCATTCTATTTTTGATATATATTTTATATTCTTGTTACCCTGTTATATTTTCCTCTGAGCAAACAGCACCATCTGAAATTCTTATATGTTTTGGGCTCCTCTGCTAGAATGTTCCTTGAGGGCAGAAAATTATCTCCCTATTTGCCACTGTATTACTAACACTCAGAACCAGGCCTGGTACAACTACTAAAAAATTCATTTATTTATGCCACTTATAGTAGCACCCTGGGCCTGCTATGCACAATACAGTGTTTCATATGCTGTAGGTATGGAAGTGAATAAAATAGACTAAAATCTCCGCACTGACAGATTTTACGTTCTAGTAGAAGACTGGGTCATACTAGCAGACAATGTAGATACTAAAATGTATGCAGTGTTAGAGAGTGATAACTGCTAAGGCAGGTAGAAGGAGGGGGGAGGGAGGAGGTGGTGGTGGAGGAGACTCCACATGCAGCAGAGAAGGAGAACAGGATGCAGACTTGGGGGATTTGCAAGTTTGGACAGAGTGCCCGGGGAGGCCTTTCTAAAAAGGTGCCATTTATTGAATTGCAGAAGTGAAATTTCACGCTCCATCGCTCCACCGCTCCGTCGAGCCAAAGCAATGGTGCATTAGAAATTCAGCCGGCACAGACCTTCCAGCCCCGCTCCCTGAAGAACGGCTTTCATCACGCCAATTCCTCGCTTTGAAACGTATGGTTCCTCTCTCCTGCCGTCATTTCCAAACCTATTTAGTTCCTAAGCTCCCCACCAGAACATTAATTCCTCCGTTCTTCCAGAGAGGCCCTCTGGGCAGGCCTGTCTCCTTTCTATTTTCTGCACAATGTCATGCTGTAATATAATAATGTGATATAATAACCCAACGTCACCCTTCTGTGCGCGGCTTCTCCTGCCTGCAGCCACAGTCAGCGGGTCACACGTCCGTGGTCTGTCTCCAGGCTCCGGCTTTCCGTCCCACTTAGCCTCACAGACCCCATGGCCTCTCCCCTGCAGCTGTTTTAACAATGAAATGAGAGCATCAAGCTCAAAAATTTGTGTCCTAACGTAACCATTAAATACACAAATATACAAATGAGCTTAAAAATGCTCACTGAACATCATGTGGGCACCTAATTGCTACTTGACTCCAAGTTTTGAGTCGCACGGATAATATTTATGACCAAGAATTAAAGCGACTTATCATCTAAGATCTTTGCTTATCAAGCATGATATTTGAAAATGTAAAACATGAAACCGTGCTCAGCAGAGTCTGAGAGGCTGACATAATCCAACGGTGAGCCTAAGCAAACCCTTGGGATGACAAGGTCCTAGTTGGGTTCGAACCTGTGCGATGGTGTTCTCAGGGTGGACCTGTCACGGGGTCTTCCTGACACACAGCAGCTTTGGTGAGCTGAACCTCAGGGTGCTGTCCCTCCTTAGCCTAATTCCTGGGAAGCGACGTGAGGCTGCCCTGAAGTAGGACACTGCGAAGCTGCCGGACTGCTGTCAGCTCGTGGGCATGAGTCATTGACTAGACAGAGACTCATCATTCAAATGACCACGAATGACTGCCCACCCAGGCTGTCATGGTAATGAACGGCAGTCTGCTCCACCTGACTGAGAAAGGGGCCACATCAGGAGAAGGCGCTAATTATAGCCATGAATGAAATAAAAGTGACCCGTAAAGGGAGAGGGAGAGACAGTATTTGTAAAAATCTATGGGAATGTTCCTTTTAAAGTCATCTTTTCAAGGGATAATTTTGGTGCGACACTGTGGAAAGTAACCCAGTCTAATAGTTTTGATACTATGAACCCATGTGGATTAAATTTTCCATGCTTCATTTCAAAGGGTCTGTTTATGCAAGAAAGTGAATTGTGACAAAGGTTGAAAACATATGTTGAAAGATGTTTTGACGATAGTTGTCTGGCCTAAATCGTTTTGCCGTAAAAAAGGTTGTAAATTTATTAGACAAATATTGACTTAATCATTGCCACTTGTTGTGAATATATGATAACAACCATTACATTATCTGAAAACAAAAAAATAGAAATTCCGAAGGACATTTATTTAAATATTATTATCGGGAACAAAAGTAAAAGGGGCTAAAAATAGTCTTAAAGTTATTCTTTCCTGCAAACAAAAAGCTATTTTTAAAGTACTATATTTGATAATAAAAATTCTATTATGAATTTGGTTCCTTTCAACTGATTAAACCCACATGACCCAATTGCTTTAAAAATAGGCTTTCCCTGAAAGGTTTTCTGAGAGCATTCATACTTCATGGGGAATCTCTGTGCAGCTCTTTGTCGCACATACACACAAGAGGACCCAGCATGCAATGGGAGTTTTAAAGCTCTCACAGAATAAAAAACTTGTAACCAGGTTATGCTATGAGGGCCATGGCGGTGAAGTGGGAATTGCTACCGGTGTTCTCTACTCTATTTGGCTTACAGAAATAAAGTAGAAAAGTAACTAAAACAGCAGAAAACAAAATCTTCCTGACTAGTTAAAGGACTTTTGGCAGCGGACTTTATGAAGTGGTACAACATCAGGAAAAAATAAACTCAGCAGACAGATGTCTCCAGAGAGTAATAACCATAAACCCTGAAACTACTACACCTGTAAGTACCTGCCCAGGGGATATGGAAGATACATGTTTCTCTCGGGACTGGCCCACAATGGCACTTGTTGCTCTTGCTGACCCCAGTCGAAAGAAAGCTCAAAGCCAGCATCACACTGTAGATTCACTGAGTTATTTTATGGACCAGCAAAGCTGGCAAGCCATAGACAGACACTAGACAGCACGTACTTTTGGCCTCTGAAAATATATTTGCAGTCAGCTTAAAAAACTGTACACACACTTGCAGGACTAGGTAAGAAAGCAAAAGCATCTGCTTTCTCTTGCTGCTGCCATATAGATAGACATACATTTGTGTGTACGTGTGTGTGTTCAAAACATTGAAGGTGGTGACTTCATGTAGATATAAACACAGCCTAAACAAAAGTGGAGGAGACAAAATGTAGCTGTGCTTAACATAATATTATGCCCTTCAGTGAAGGGTTTAGAGCTGTTTACTTAAACTTTATTGTATTGTTTCAGGTGCAGAGTTAAAACTAAATCATGTGAAGTGGTGACGGATGATGTAAAAGTTGCAGGTGATAACTGTATGGATGTTTGGCCCTGAATCCTCAGTTTTTGTGGGTACTGATCCTTCTCTCTTAAAATGGAAGCCTATCTCAGTTTTCTTATCAGTAAGCTGGCAGAGATGCGCTAAATGAACCCTAACATCCCTGCCAGTCAGCAATTCAATGGTTTCTGGATACTGTGATGTTTTGAGAGCAGCGGCAGGAAGGCCATGCTACCGAAGTGTCAGAAATGAGTTCTTCAATGCATGAGGCTAACAGGGACCCAGAAGCATCACCTGAACAATAAACTCCCCAAACTGCCCAGCAAGCGTGGCTCAGTGGTTGAGTGTTGACCTGTGAACCAGGAGGTCACAGTTTGATTTTAGGGCACATGCCTGGGTTGCAGGCTTGATCCTCAGTGTGGGGTGAGCAGGAGGCAGCTAATCAATGATTCCTACCATTTATGTGTCTCTCTCTCTCCCTCTCCCTCTCCTTTCCTCCCTAAAATCAATACAAATATCAATATAAACAAACAAACAAAACCCCAAACCAAAACATTATTTTCTACTTCTTGCCATAAGACATTCTCAGCTGTCTTTGCCCACTAATTATTGCAATCTGCAGGAAAGGAAGGGAAAGGAGAAAGATTTACAGCAGGGACTGTCAAGCTTTCCTGTAAAAGACTAGATAGCAAATATTTTGAGGCATACCGGCTCTCTTGTAGCTGCAGCCTCAGCCAGTATGTAAATGAATGGGTGTGGCTGTGTTCTAATAAAACTTTATTTACAAGAACAGGTGGTGAACCAGATTTGGTATACCAGCTGTAGATTGCTAACCCTATATTTAGAGCTGAGCGGGCCACGAAGTGATTTCCATTCTCAGCTGGCAAGACAATTGCAATCCTCCTGATCGGTAGCTAATCCCCAAGAAAGGTTTTCAGTGTATCTCCTCCCACTCAAGTCCTTGTGAAAAAGCCCATCATGAGTGTACTTTTACTCCAGAATTTTTTCATATTTAAAGGTTCTCATTCAAAATAATTTTAAAATGAGAGAAAAAATTTGTCTATAGAACTGAATGCTTTTTGTCTCTTTAAATATAAAAGTAGCCCTGACTGGTTTGGCTCAGTGGATAGAGCATTGAGCTGTGGACTGCAAGGTCCCGGGTTCAATTCTGGTTGAGGGCATGTACTTTGGTTGCAGGCTTGATCCCCAGTGGGGGGCTTGGAGGAGGCAGCTGATTGATGTTTCTCTTTCATTAATGTTTCTAACTCTCCATTCCTCTCCCTTCCTTTCTGTAAAAAGTCAATACAAATATTTAAAAAAACATAAAAATAACCAAAGGACAAATAAATGCAGGCAAGGTGATGTCACACATTTGAAAGTTTTTTTGTTTTTTTTTTTGGCAGAACTAAATTTAATACTACTTTTTGATTGACAGGACGAAGAGAAAACCAATTTCCTTTCTTTATTTCCATTTTGTCATTTGATTTAGATAAAATAAGCACCAGCTGATCAGAAGAGTATTTGATCTTTGTCTTCTCTATTTAATGTCGCAAAGTGGAAAACATTAATTGAGAGAAGAGCAATAGTAAATCAAAGAGATATTATTATCTGCAATGGGTATCAGGCAACTTTTCCATCATTATAAAATTTTAAGCATTTGAAAAGTTTCCCAGAGCATCTCTCTTTGCCATGAAGCTTTGGGAAACATAAATTAATTTAATTCTCTCAAATTTCAAAATGATTTTCCATAATAATTCAGTGTTGTAAAGGATTTCTATAAAACCCTTACCCTCCAATAAAAAAGCAAATGCTAGAATGTGCCTATGTACATACATACTTTTAAAATGCATCTGAGAATAGCTCTTTAACATTAAATGCTTGGAAAAAATCCATAGCATCTCTAAAATGTACTGTAAACCCCAGAGTTTTAACATTTTCCTTTCCATGAAGTAAAATGAAAAATTTTTAGATATGGATTTTCTTTTTACTAATGAAAAAATTTATAATCCTATCAATTGATTTAACTGTGATAATCAGGAACGTAAAGCCAGTAAATTATTACCTAAGGGCTACATGCTGTTGAAAATGGTCCTTTTTTCCCCCCCTCCTTTGGGGCATTGGTGAGTAAATGAATGGATATTGTTTTCTTCTGTTTGCCAAGATATTTTCTTTTTAGTTTTATTTAGTGAGTCTGGAAGGTTAGGTGGAACCCGTGTTGGATTAGGTATTAGAAGGCCTGGATTTTAACTTTGCTTCACTACTTCCTACCTTGGAACCTGTGATGGTTAATTTTACGTGTCCACTTGATTGGCTGTGGGGTGCCCAGATTAAACATTATATCTGAGTGTGTCTGTGAGGTGTTGCCAGATGAGATTGGCCTTTGAATTGGTGCACTCAGCAAGGTAGATTGCCCTTCCCAATGTGGGTGGGCATTGTCCCATCTCTTGAGGACCTAAGTAGGACAGGAAGTATAAAAAGGTAGAACTCACCCCCCCTTTTCCTGCTTCACTGCATAAACTAGTACATATCCTCTCATCTTCTCCTGCCTCTGATCTGAGAGATTTATCCCATCAGCTCCCCTGGTTCTCATGCCTTAGGACTGAGTTACATCACCAGCTTTCCTGGGTCTCTAGCTTGCTGATGGCAGATTGTGAAACTTTTCAGCCTCCATAATTACAGGGGCTGATTCCTTATAATAAATATCACACACACACACACACACACACACACACACACACACACAATCTCCTGTTTGTTCTGTTTCTCTGGAGAACCTTGACTAATACAGAATGCTTGGCCAAATCTCTTATCTCCTCTGAGCTTTGGTTTCCTCATTTGAAATGAGAAGTTTAATACGTGTCACAGGTAGGTAAGATTTGATTATGCATGTGATGAAATAAAAGTATTATACAAACTCATGGTACTCTTGTGAGAGGATTATAAAGTCCTTGAGAACAGGCCTTTGCCTTAATTCTTTAACTTTAATCTAAGAAAAATTTATTAAACACCTACTAGGCCCCAGTATTACCCACCAAGGCTTTATACAATGAAGCAGCTCAATAATTATTCATTAACTTGTATTATTTAAATGCCACGTTTAATATTCAACTATTCACTCTCAAATAGACAACTGGTTCTTTTAAGATGTTGCCTGTTTCTACATTAGATTTCTGAAAAGAAGAATTTGAAAACCTTTCTGGCATGGCAGCTTGCATTTGGATTGATAATGGTTTGCAGAGATAGAGGCTGTGACAAATGCTGTTATGGTTAGAGAATTTCTTTACCAGTAGTTTAGAAAGGCAGTGTAATCTTTGATGCCATGCAAAAGCCATAACATACAATTGTTCCTATTTCTACCAACAGATATCTGTCATAATACTCATTGGGTCATATTAAGCACCTCCTATAAAGTCTAACTCTTCTCACCCAGGTAATTAGGTTTGGTATTACTGAAACTCCACATGGGAAAAACTCACTGCAATTTATATTGTATACATGTGCATATTGTATACATGTGCACACTAATATGTAATACACACATGGGGGTAATCAAACTATTAAACAATCACATCAGGTTTACATACTTAATCCATGGAAGCTAGTAGTTATCTTGATCTGTAATCATAGTGGGGAGCAGTGGAGAATGAAAAATAGCGGACAAATAAACATAAGCATGTTGGAGTTTGGGGGGAATATTGCTTTTTAAAAGTAATTATTGCCTTAGTTGGCTTGGCTCAGTGCATAAAGCATAGGCCTGTAGACTGAAGGCTCCCAGGTTTGATTCTAGTGGAGAGCACATGCCCAGGTTTTAGGCTTTATCCACAGTGGGGGGTATGCAGGAGGCAGCTAATCAATGATTCTCTCTCATCATTGATGTTTTTATATTTCTCTCCCTCTTTCTTTCTCTCTGAAATCAATAAAAGTATATAGTAAAATAGAGAGAGAGAGAGAGAGAAACATTGATGGGAGAGAGACACATTGATTGGTTGCCTCTCAAACTCAACACGCCCCCACTGTGCCAAATTGGCCAGGGAAGTATATGTCTTTTTGAATTGGAGGAAATATTTCTTGACAGCATTTGTCCAAAAGCCAGTCTTCAATCAGGCCTTTCTACCAAGCAATTCACAGTGACATCAGGCAATCAGAGGTTGACATCCAACAAAATCTCCTTATGTAGTTGAATTTCTAGAATCCTTTATAAGCTTTTAATGGAGAGTAATAAAAATAGGGATAGGTAATAGAGAAAGAGCAACATTAGTGGACTAATTCTGGGTCCACGACACTGAACTCAATATGAGAACTTCCTAAGGTCTGATAATCTGGCAACCAAGAAATGGATCATCATATGAGAACTACTATAGGTAACCAGCCTGTTCAGTAATCTTTAGTAGATAACAAGAGTCAGAATAAAATGACATAGAAGTAGAGAAAGCCAGAAAAGAGAAATTCTGACCCAAATTGGGGATGTGATACATACCACCCCAAAAAAATGGCAAACTATCTACTGTAGTGAGGAGAGACCACTGAGTGAGGTAAACTCTTAAGGTTGAACCTTATGAAATTGCCTTTATTGTATTTCAGGAACAATACTATTTTGCAATTACATGGTCCAATCATACATGTCACACCTGTATACTTTGCCAAATATATGTGTATACATTTTTTTACACTCAACCACAATGTTCATATAATATGTCTTTTTCCCAAATCAAAAAAATTCCCTTAAAATAGTATCTTAGGGATATGAAGGAAACAATGGCTTTCTAAGCTTACAATAATATTTACAAAATATTTCCTTTTTCTAGGAGGGTTTTCAGCTCATTTACTTTCAAACTTGGATACATTTTCAGATTAAAAACTTGTGTTTTAGCCCTGACCAGTTTGGCTCAGTGGATTGAGCACCTGCGGACTCAAGGGTCCTGGGTTTGATGCTGGTCAGGGGCATGTGCTTTGATTGTGGGCACGTCCCCAGTAGGGGGTGTGTGGGAGGCAGGTCAGTGTTTCTCATCTATGTTTCTAGCTCTCTGTCCATCTCCCTTCCTCTCTGTAAAGAATCAATAAACTATATTTAAAAAAAACTTGTGTTTTAGGTACAAGTAGCTTATTGAGTATCAAGGAATACCTGAATTGGTCATTTTAAAAATAAAATGTACCTTAAAAATGGAATACAGTGAAATTGAGGAGCAACCAAAAGGTTCCTTTTTATGGAAGCTGAACTATAGTTAGGAACTGCAAGTTGGCTATTTTTCAGCTTACTCCTCAGCTCATCAGTTTCAGGTATAAATTTATCACATACTGATTGGTTGACTTGCCAAAAAAGAAACTTAGTAAGGGACCACATCTTTAAATCTCATCTCTGAAATCAGCCATACTTGAAAGATGAATAAACAACAGGTGCTGTCCAAGTTTAAAATACAGGTTGACATTGGTGCTTCAACTTGTTTTTGACCAAGACATTGTATTTATACACATGTTTGTGAATATTTCATGCAAACACACACATATTTTATATACTTATGAATTGTGGAAGTAAATATCTATATACATCTTAGTTAATCTGAAAGGTAAACCTTAGTAAATTTTAGAAAAATATAATCTGATTATAAAAACAAGCCTTTGTATTACAGGATATGTATTGATAAAACAAGCATGAAAATAATGTAAAAACATAGTCAAAGTACCTAGTAATCATTGTTACACCTTTGCTGCATCCCCTCCTCCCAAATAATCAACATGAACACTTGGGAGATATAACTTGAATTTCTCTTTCCTCATCTCAGGGTTCTGCTTTTACCTCCACTACACTGTATTTCTTTTAAAGTCCAACTCTTCTTAGATTCTTTTCTTCACCAGCTATGTTATAATGCATTTATCTTTCTCTTCTCTGAACTTTCACTGCATTGAGTTTGCACTCAAATGTTAATAATAAAATGCTCTGTGTGGCTCTCTAATTCAGATTTTCCCAACTGTTTTTTTTTTTTTAATAGAACACCAGTATCCCAAGATATTTTCATCAGTCTGACTCAAGAAAACAATTTCTCTGTTAAATACACTTAGGGAAGGCTAGAATAACAGTTACTGGGTTTATCTTCTAGGACACCTTTAAGACTTACTGTGAATGGCAAAGTTTTAAGGAAGATTTTAGTATAGCATATTTCTAAAAGTTGAATCAAGGAACACCCACTTTTTGATATCCTAAATGACACTTCTATTTATTAGAACCTGGTATGGCAAACATTACATTCTTGAAAGCTGGAAACATGTTCTTTATTCCTATTGAGAGCCCTGTAGTGCATAGTATAGTTCTGAAAACATCAAAGTATCTAATAAATTTCTTGATTGCTTCATATGACTGAAGGAAAATAAGAAGAAAGGAATAAAAAATACACTGAAAAATCAATATATGCCAAAGGCTTTCACCATACATGTTCTCATCAGCTCATTTATCTTTAATTAAAAGAGAGAGATGCCTTTTGTTTTAGATGTATCTTAAAATTACACAATGCCATTATATTGCACTATGCTGATCACAAGTAATTTCAGAGGAAAGGTACAGGGACTAGTTACCAAATCATGAAGAGGAACTGGAAAAATTTATTGGCAAAAATTTTTACAGTGCAAGAAATGTGTTTCTATCCTAAAAAGGGTAATAAAAAGGAAATAAAATACTAAAATTAATGCCATTAAGTTCATAGCAGTTCATTTCTGATGTGTGAATGGAGTCTAATGGAAAATGCCTTAACTTTGGACCAGATATGCCTTGTCACTGCTGAAGGGAGATCGTGCTGACATTTTATTCCATATAGTGTATTGTATGGTAGAAGAAAATATTCTGCTGTAAATATATCTCTGTACCCTATGCACTATAAGGGTATAAAGCCTCCTCTGACTGCTATAAGATACCAAACAAATAACTTTTTTATTTCTTAATTTCTCTAACTCCTGCCCCCCTCTGCCCCCACAAAACAAGTCTTCAAGGCACAATTAAGTGGGTTTTATTGAAATCAGCTGTTGGTAGACCCTGCCAAGCACCTGTGCCAGTTATTGAGTCACCAAGGAAGGGCTGGATCCCCAAATATAGTCTGTATGGAGCAAATTTTTCTCAAAGTGTTTCCTTTGCAATGCTACCTTGCCCCACAGTGCCTTTCACTTTGCTCTGCACAAGATCCAGTCATGGGTTTCAAACTAAACACTGTTGAGCTTCTAATGACAGTTCAGCTTTAAAACTAACATTTTAATGTCATCACAGATTAATAGAAAGGTCCCTTTCAAAATATTGTTTTCCCTTTTAAAATGAAAAGATAAAATACAGTGTCTGATTCCAAGTTAATTGGAAATATTTGACTTCTATTCATAAATGTTCTTAAACTAATAAGGAAGAAAAGTAATAACAATAAATCCTCTCTGGGATGAGATCTCAGAACTGTAAAAATAGATTCTCTCACCCTCACTGATGGAGCATCTTCCTGTGCATAAAAAAGGTTGTGGGCTCGATCCCCAATTAGGGCTTGTGCTGGAGGCGGCTGATAGATGTTTCACTCTCACATTGAGGTTTCTCTTTTTCTCTCTTCCTCTCCCTTCCTCTCTCTAAAATCAATAAAAGCATGACCTCATGTGAGGGTTAAAAATAAAGTATACTCTCTTGTTCAGGACGTCAGGGGAAGGATGATGCGATGGAGGCAAGCATGCTCATAGGACTGGAAGGCAGCATCTCCCCAGCTCAGCCCTACCATCTGGACTTGGGCAGCACCCTCACCCCTGTGCCTGGCATTTCCCTTCTATAAAACCAAGAGGTTGATCTGTATAAACTTAGATATCTCTTTAAGCTACCCACTAATTCATGACCTATTATTCCACATAAAAGCATTTTCTAGAGATACAAATGAGTTTACTCTCATACAAAATAGGTTACTCTCTGCTTACATAATGCACTTTGTTAGGGGTTACTAACACTAAAGCCATAGGAGTTTATTCTACTCATCCCAGTGATGAGCCTTTCCTAAACATGTAAGCAGAAATTCCTAAGTTAAACTCTAGTAGCAGCCTGATTGTTGAAGTTTAAGAATACATGATCATACAATAGTTAACTACTGTGGTGACTACTGGGCTACCTTTCTCCTTCAGTGCTTCCCAAACTTTTGACATATGTGTACCCCTTCTATAATTTTCGTAATGCTGAGTACCCCTCGTACTCATGAGAACATAGAATTAGGCGCAGCTAAGCACGATGCAGTGCATATCCCCACCAAACTCCGGTGCAATGCGTACCCCCACCAAACTCTTCGCGTACCCCTGGGGGTACGCTACCACACTTTGGGAAACACTAGGTTAAGGGACAGTGCCAACAAAAATGGGTGTGAGATCATCTGCCCAAATGGTGTTTTTCACATTCACCACCAGCTTGTAATGGTTCATAGTAAAATGTTGGTAAAATGGCTTCTAGGAAAGAGCAAACAGAATACAATCGATTTTTGTTATTTGTTATAGTTAAATGTTCTATTAAGTGGTAGGGAACACTAAAGTAGGGAACACTGACCCAGTGCTCTTAGGGAAAATACCAAGTTGGGCTCCCGTGAGTCTCTGGTCACAACAGTTTTTTCAACCAGTTAATACATAACCTTGTTTCACATGTGCTTCTATTTAAAGACATCTTATTTAACATATATGACTGATTCATTAACATTGAACTCATGGCCAGTAGACTGGAAGAAGCTTATCTGACACATATTTTCTTCATGGGGCACAAGGCAGCTTTCTCGTGTTTGGGAACACTAAGCAGCACTTCCACACTATTATTGGGGACCATGTTAGGTAGTGAGGTCATCAACAAAAAGCACAAAAAATGTGAAAAATGTGGCAGTAAATAGGCCGTGAAAAGGACACTTGTTTACAGTGTGGGAACCAAAACAAGAAAGCAGAGAGAAAACCTTGCCCAACCTTAACTGGAAACATGTGCGTCAGGGGACTGAAATTTTTCTTGCTTTGCCAATGACCACAAAGTGCCACAAATATTGATTTTCATCTCACAAATACATTTTAGTGAGTTGGCAAATTTATAAGTATGGAATTCATGAATAATGAGGATTGACTAGATATAAACTGCATATAAATTTCTAAGAATGTAAATACCTAAATATAACTTTTTTTATGTAGCAAGAACGGTACTACTATGATCAGTTTATATAAAATATGAGCTTAAATATATTTTCTTATGAATATGGTGTTTACAAAATCAATAAAATATTTATAGTTCACACAAAAATAAAAATAATACATATTTTCACTGTGGGTGAAGGTTATAGAATCAACAAATGCACAGGAATTACAACATGAGGAACTATAGCAGCTTGATCCTACAATTGATTAACACAAATTATTTGGCCATGTCCTTACAGTAATTCAGATATAATACTGTAAGGGCCACAGAAAGAAGTAAAACTAGCCACTTAGATGATGCTATCATTCTTAATGTTTCACAGATTACACTTTAATATCTATCAGGGCATAATTGCAATTACTGAGTCTATTGATTGAATAAGTACAAAGCTGCCAAGCCACTCAATCTATGACTTGAGAATTAATGTTGTAAAAGTGGCTGAGATCACATTAATCTATTTCAGTAGCTATCCATTCTTTTTAATTTTCCCAAGCAATGGATAATTGTGGGGACTCAAACAACTCACTAAAACCCATCATGACTGACTTGACAAGAAATATAAACCTGCCATCTTAAAAATAAGAGCTGCGATTAGTAGGTAGAGCAATCTAATTGAAGGTTTCAAAGTCAGCCTTTAACATGAATGCTTCCCACTCTCACTTAAGCAATGTATATTTGTTCACCAATACTCCTTGTGGATCTTAGGTATTTTCATGCTAGTAGAAATGCAGATGTCAACTGGTTTTCTATGGCTTTAAGTAGAAAAAATAATTATGCATTAAAATAAAAAATAAATTGAATTCCCAGTAAGGCTAAGGTTTGTTCTGTGAAAAATTAGAGTTAAAAATATATTAGTTAAATTATATTGTCTTCCAGCTTTAAATAGATCACTCACAAATATGAATTCCACATATGCAATGCCAGGTATTGCACCGTGGTCAAAGAAAAAGGTTTGTTTTTCCATCTCCATTGTAACTTTATAATTAACAAAGGTGAGGAGCCCTACTAAAATATTTTACTTGAGATCTGCAGTTTAAACCAATATCACTGCCTCCAAAGGAAACTGACTCCAAAGTGTCTAACATTACCTCATCACTTAAACTCAACCAGCTACAGAATGTTTTTTTATTATGTAAATATGTTAATCTTTGTTGAGTAATATTTATAATGTTTGAGCTTGTAAACATTAGAATTTGGATGAATCTCTAAAATTTTCTCAGAAAAGTATAAGATAGAAATTATAATATCTTTAAAATGAATCTAAATCCCCAGGTAACAAAATTTGTAAACTCAAGAGAGCTGTTGATAGTACTCGGATATTACAGAATAACAAGCTTAAAGTCTTTTGCAGAGGGGACTGTGTGGCCCCAACAAGCAACCAAACTGGCTCTGTTCAGTCCAGACTCCAAAGGCCTCACAACTAGATGCTTCCATTGGCTTCTTAGTATTCTCTCTGGCTCCTCTGTTTTTTTCTGCTGCCATATAGTCTACAAAGTGCTCCTAAACCCTCCTTTCATCAGTTCACTTTCCCCTTCCAACAACCTTAGTCGTTCCCTATGGCTTCTTGAACTGAGCAAAATTTTGCCCACTAGTCAAGGACATCACACATGACCAGACCCTGTCTTTCTGTTCTCCTCTGTCAACCACAATTCTTCATACCTCAGATGTTCTGGAGGGTAGTGGTGGTGATGATGGAGGAATCCCCCCATTTTCATGCTGATTTGGCATCTTACTCAAGTTCACACCTGAAAAACTTTATCCTGTCAGCTCAACCCATGCAAAATTCCACCAACCCCACCTTCTTCAGGCCACCCCCCCCCTCCACTTTCCCCTGATATTATCTCCTGTCATGGCTAGAGTCTTGCTTAATTTGACACATGATCACACACTATTGTATGTTGTTATTTAGCTTTTTATTTATGTCAGTCTTGGCCACAGGTGGATAAGGGTCAGCACCATATTTTATACCCTGTTCAGCTTGGTTAATTGCATCAGTTTTAAAAGTGAATTCAGTTATTAAGTTATTAATTTAATTAATTTAATCAATCAATGAGAATAGTCACTTTTTTCTTTTATATGATAATATAATAACAATAACTCATCTGAAATGAAATATTGAGGGAATTATTTAAATATTTATTTATTATTTAATAAAAGGCAAGAAAATATTGATAGAAATATCTGATAAATAATTTTGACCTTAGGGATAGTTTAAAGGTTGTCTTGATGGCTATTATTAGATCTTGATCATTTGTGCTAGTGATACTATAGTCCAATGTCTGTAGGATCATTTGGGCACCCCTCCCTCAAGTTCTCAGTCTTATATTGGTAATTCTTATTATGTGATAGCTCGTATGTCACAATGCCTGTAGAAAGTCTGTATTGTCATGCCTCTTTCATTGCAATCCCAGTCCACCTCAGATGAGAACTCAGCACACGCAGAATATTGTGCGTCAAAGTATTCCTTTTCTTGTGGTCCACAGCTGGACAGGTTTTCAAAAATTCTTTGCAGTGCAAAAATCACTCGATATTATATGCATTTATTTTATAGTGTTAGATCAAAAGAGCTATTGCTGCAAGTTTCGTTAAAAAATTAAACACACTCTAGATATTCCCCATACTTTTGTGCTCTGAAGTGCCATTTCTGTAATTAAATTTGAATTGTATTGTGAATTTCCTAGGTCCTCGAGTTTATAAATAAACTTTTATTCACCAATAATTTTAGTCTGGGTTTCTTGAAAACAATTAGAAAATGGTAAGACAGTCATTTTGTATTATAAGCTCTGCAATGAGAAAATGTAATTTATTTACACCCCTACCCCAATCTGTGGCCATAAATTCTTGTTTTCTTTCACATTTTTGAGTCTCAGGAATGCTCAGCATATTATATAATCAAAATAATATTGTGTGCTACCTTTTAGATTCAGATATGCTGTTCTAAACCTTGTCTCCTAAAATACTTTCATGACATCCTTAATTGGTAGTACAATTCTGGAGTAAGAGTTTGTGTTGACTGTCTTTTAAATAATCCATATATATGCATGCTTCCAAAACATATGGAAACCTGTACTTTAATTGGGAGCTATGTTCCTTGGAGAGTTCCTTAACTTCAGCAACTTGTAAGCATCTTCCTTTTCTTGCCCAAATAAGAAAGCTAGTGTTAATTTGATGCGTATAAATGAAATAGCAAATATGAAACAGCAAAAATGAGAGCCAAAAATGCCCTGGGCAAGATTCCCAGTGAGGGCATCTAGAATTCTATCTCTGATTTGCAGGATCATTACTGTCCAGTCCTAGCCTGGAAGCTAAATGCATTTTATTCTGCTTATTGATGCAGACTCTGCCTCATAACAACACCAGAGATTACTAAACTCATTTTCTCCTGCAAAAAATCTGATTTAAAGTTCACATTTTCAAAAGGGAAAGCAAAAAGCACTGGCTGGTTGGTAACATCCTGAGTATTAAAATATAACTCAGGAGAAAAGAGATGGATTAACACCTTCCAAAACCTCCTTTTCAACTTTACTGAAGTAAACAGGTAGTCCATATATAGGCTCGCATGAAGTTTTGTATTCATTGTTATTAGTAAAATGGGTCCTAGTCACGATATAGAAATATTAACATCTCTACGTTATGTGGTACTAATAGATGGTACCATATGTTTTCCTGTTTTCAGATAATGTATGGCACTTTGAAAATATAAGAAGTCATGTTCCTATAGTGCCAATTAGGGCAATTCTCTCATTAATGACAATGGATTTATAACCTGGTTCTTGACTTTAGTCTTAGGCCTGTTCAACATCAACTGAACATATATTTATGTGTATCTCATGTGTCAGATTGCAGATGTTTTTCATATTTCATGTACCTTAATATATCAGCA
Source organism: Pipistrellus hanaki (assembly GCF_964339955.1). Classification (NCBI taxonomy): domain Eukaryota; kingdom Metazoa; phylum Chordata; class Mammalia; order Chiroptera; family Vespertilionidae; genus Pipistrellus; species Pipistrellus hanaki. The sequence goes on along the minus strand of NC_140509.1, from coordinate 31,509,200 downwards.
CAAAAATCTAAATTTCCTATCATACTGTTCAATATAGAGAATTTTTGACTTCAATAGCTTATAGACAGACACTTAAAGTAAGAACCCAGCTAAAAAATAAAATAAACAAAAATAAAGTAAGAACCTAGCAAGTGGACATGCTTTTAAAAATTTTTTAAATATATTTTGTTGATTTTTTACAGAGAGGAAAGGAGAGGGATAGAGAGTTAGAAACATCGATCATCTGCCTCCTGCACACCCCCTATTGCCCACAACCAAGGTACATGCCCTTGACCAGAATCGAACCTGGGACCCTTCAGTCCACAGTCCGACGTTCTATCAACTGAGCCAAACCATGGGGCTGCACATCTTTTGATAGAGGAAAGTGCTTTGTTTGTGCCCGTGGATATGTTAGGAGAGCATGCAGAATGAATTTTGGGGGCTAGATTGACAGAATATTATATTTCACATACAAAATGCCTGTGAAACAGTGTTCATAAATTGAACATACCCTCAGTTTTGTGCTTCTACTAAATATATGTTATGGATAAGTTATTTGAGATAATCTTTATCTTTGATACTATATTCCATAAAATCAACCAGTTGTCTTTCCAAGTGGTAAATGTGGGATGGGGCTGAGGAGGCTATAATATTGAGCGCCTCAACTGCCTATTTGTTTTATAGTAAATTGAAATTGTTCTACTGTAATGGGTAATTTGAAGCCTTGTGAGGGAACTGTATTTGTATAACACTATTCTGCTTTCAAAAATCCATTGGCTAAATTGGACACCTTTCATTTACTAAGAAGAAAAAAAGGAGCACCTATTATTATATGTGCCAGTGATTTACTGTCCTAGAGACTGGGTCCACATCAGTTCCTAAGGCACAGAAGGCCCTAAGGAATCCAGTAGAATAATGTAGTCATTTCCAAAGAGGGATCAGAATTTTTCTTTTTCACAATTTGTGAGGCTTAGCATTCAAGAATGATTGAGAGAAAACACTGCAATGGTCTGGAAAAGGAAAATGAGATCAAGAGTAGAATCTTTTCCTGGGCAGCCCTTACAGGCTTTCTCTCAGGTTTCCTGTGGACAATTGTGCGATTAAATCCAGTCCATACACAACATGGTCACCGGGGAGTGAAATTTATAAAACGAACCTCTCTTAAGCTTGTGATGCCATGGAACAGAACGGCTGAGACATTTAAGAATGTCCTCATCAGGATTTCAATGATAAGACAATGATCAGTTAGAAATGGATAGACTCAGGGAGATTATCTTGACCCGTGCTTCTCCATTCTGACTACACATTAGAATTATCTGGGGAGCATTTAAAAAATATTCATGTTCAGGTTTCATCCAAAAATGAGAGCAAATTGGAAGCCCTGGGGGTGGGACTTGGGGGTTGAAATTTTAAAAAGATTTTAATATATGTACTGCCAGGGTTGAGAACGACAGCTCCAGGTCACCCCTCACTCATCTCAACCTTTAGAAAATGGAGATCCTTAAATGATGCACTCAAGATCATACTGTAAAGCAGGAGCAGAGCTGAGCCTGCAAAGTAATTTCTGTGCAATATACTGGTCTGGATACTAAGTGCTCCAAAGACCTGCTTTTATCCATGCTGACTTGGGCGGACTCTCTCAGTAGTCTACCAACAGTAACTAAACATTCAGAACCTCACAGAGTTTTGAGATGGCAAAAGCTCATCTTGATGGGAGAGGGGGTAAAACCAGAGTTTTCGGAGTTCAACCTGCCCTGCCTCTCCCCTCCTGCTATCAGACAGTGTCAGTTTTAATCTGTTTAATACATAGGTTTTCACTGTAAGATTTCATGTAATAAAAAGCAGTTAAAAAAGCAATTAAAGTCTTCACCCCACCCTCAAGGAATACAATGATGAGAGTTCTTATTTAGATATTGTTTAATTTATGCCTCCTGTTCTAGAAAAAAATATTTCTGCACGAAGGAGGGTTAGACATTAAAGGAAATATAATTATGAGGCTGCTAAATAACTTGGTCCTGGTTTGGGTCCCTTCTCTGATAACTGACTTGCTGTGTGGCTTTGAGCAATCTCTAAGATTTGGTGTGTGTTTTTTTTCATATACAGAATAAAGATATTGACACTGGGTATTATATGAAATGATGAATGTGTGTGTTTGAAATTCATTAGTTTCATTCCTTTCTCTTTTAGTTGACAGCAAAGAAAAAGTTTCTATTAAATGGTGACAGAATTATAGGCTAAAGAACTTAGCACTTAAGATTTTCAAGATTTGCCTTATTTTGAGAACAATTGGTTTTGCATAGTAGCTTTAAAAATGAAGACCCATTATTATTATTTTTAAAATCCTTATTCAAGGACATGTTTTCACTGATTCATAGAGAGGGGGAGGGAGGGAGGGATAGAGGAAGGGAGGGATGGAGGGAGGGGGAGAGAGACAGAGAGAAAGAGAGAGAGAGAGAGAGAGAGAGAGAGAGAGAGAGAGAGAGAGAGAGAGAAGAGAGAGAGAGAGAAGCATCTATTGGTAGCCTTCTGTACATCCCCCAACGAGGACTGAACCTGGAGCATAGGTATGTGCCCTGATCGGGAATTGAACCTGCAACATTTTGGTATATGGAGCATCCTCTAACCAATTGGGCCACTGGGCCATGCCAGAAGACCCATTTTTATGGTACAGACTTTAGTACATCACAGTGCTTCCAAAGTACAAAATGCAAAGTAATTTAGTATAAAGATTATTAATATCTGAGACACTATTCAGGTCCTAATTCCTTCTATATCAACCTGCACCATTCCCCAACTAACCCAACCAACATAAGGTAGATTAAATCACCTACAATAAACAACTTCTTTTTATTAGAGGCACAAAGTTCTTGTAGTTATAATAGATTAAGTGAGCATGCATTTTGGCAACACTCAAAGCAATTAAAAATGATTTAAAGGGCAAAAAGACAAAATTGCCAGAGATGCAATATGTCAAAATAATCTAGTTGTCCCACTTTTATTTAATCAAAGGCCTCAATTCGAGTTTTTGTATTAACTTTAAAGAAGTGTAAACCGAACAACTCAGAAGACCTTTGGATGATTTATTCATGCTCTGCCATAACGTTTATCCAATTTAAATTTAAAATTTCATGATTACTTAGGCTACACAATGATAAGAATGGTCAAACAGGTTCACTTTAGGAATGATGGTTGGTAGTGATTATGTTAAGTGTTTTAAAAAAAAGAGGGGATGACAAATTGTGGAACAATCGCCTGTGAAAATAACCTAAACTAATGTTTAGATTTGCTCTAGTCCTCAACTCACTGCCAAATTTCCATGATGCTACTGACTTAATTGCCTTTGAAGAAATCTGCCAAGAGACTTCTCCTATCTGAAGGAAGAAAACACAGGGAGATCTTTTCCATGAGCTAAGAAGAAATTTCGAGTTAACAGGAACCAGATAAAAGGTAGTAACAGCTGACAAGATTGGGAAACTGTGAGATTATAAATTTGCACACATAAACACAGCGCCATGGCCCCCTGAGTCCTTCAAGTCCAATGCCAAGGTTTGCCCTTCCTTTTAAGTATCATGTGCTCATTAACCAGATGTCAGACAGTTTAACCACACAAACTTACTGTGCTAACTTTGTCTGGGGAAGGGCTACATATCCAGGGAAGCATTATTGTCACCGTACCATGGTTTCAACTTAAATTCCTGCTACCCTTTACTGTAGAGTGACATTTTCTATAACTGATGAGAGATTAACAAGAAAAAACTTATTCTAAATTTATTGGAAGTGAGAGTTTTATCAACACACACACACACACACACACACACACACACACACACACAAACACATACACGGAAGCCTTGAAAAATCTTCAGAGAATACAATATACTCTACATTCATTCCTTGTTCACCTAAGTATCACTGTATTAATAACCCTTGCTTAAGAGGATGCACTGGAATGCTGCATTCATTATCTTAGATTGTTTCCCTGCAGCACTATTTTGTATTTATTTGTATTCATTCTTCACCATCTACCTCCACCCTGTCGAACCTCCTGCTGCCTCCTTTCTGCCCTCCTCCATCCCACTTTGTTCTTTGACACAGCACCGAAGACAGATAGATCTGGATGTGAAACACTTCATTTGTCAGGTGAGCCTCTCTAACAAAGACCTATAGTTGGAAGAAGAAGACTAGCATGGTCTTAGTGAACCTTGTACTGTGTCACCGATAAGGAAGCTACATACAGTATCTGAAGATGAACCTAGAGACAAAATACTCTTACTTGGTTGTGAGGAATTAGATGGGACCAGCCAATTTAGGGTAAGGGCCACACGGAGGGAAGATGGTAGGTAAAGAGGAGATGAGCCAGATAGTTAGGATGTGAGCAAGATATGGGGAATGTACCAGTCAACTGTAGAGCTGCCCTTCCCCCTGAACCCTAGAGTGGGAACTATAAAAGTGGGGAGATGATGGCAAAGGAGATTGGCCAGTGTTTTTTTTTTTTAAAGAGCCAATAGAAGGCAAGTGCAGGAAATTTAAACCCCTAGACTAGTGAGCTTCTGTGGCAGTCCTTTTCGGGACCCCTCTCACATGCTGAGAGCTTTGTTACTTTTGCCCTAATAAACTTTGCTTCCCTTTGATTCCCTTTCCCTTGTCCATGAATTCATTCATTGACTTTTGGAGACAATGAATCCAACAGCTCAGATTCACATCTCAGTTGTACTGAGGTTTGCCAACCGCGCCCCTTCCCCACCCCCACCCCCCAAAAAAAGAAAAAAAGAAAAAGAAAAAGAAAACAACAACAACACACACCCTTGAACGACTCCCAAAGAATTTGAACTTTATGGCCAGAGCTTTCTGTTGACTCAGTTTTGCTACTGTTCTTTGTTGATGGATAATCATTATAATTGAGGTCTCATAAATTTACTCCAGGGAAGCATTTTGGGCCCAGAATGATGAGATAAAGAATGAGGATGATGGTAAAATATTGGCTGTGCTGTCTTCTCCAGTTGGTTGCATTTTCTCACCAAACTGCTTTTCTTTACTTTCCCTACATTTTTTTTTCTTTTAAATTTCTGTTTGCATTTGTTTTGAATAGATAACACTTTCTCATGCCTGAAATGTCACAAGTCTGTAAGGTGTATACATTGAGGAAGTCTCATCCCACTCCTGGCTCAGTCTACCCTGCTCCTGCCTCCATAGGTAACTGCAAACACCAGAGTCCTTTCTTTTTTATTTTAACTTTTTGCTCAACTTTTGTATAATTAAAAATCATCCCTGAGAGGATAGCTTGCCAAGTCATATATAACTTCTCCTGTGGTTTTTCCTGTGGAGAGGAGCATTATAAGACTAGACTCCAGGTGTTAAGGTTGCTGAATCAGGTAATGGGGTGGAGGGGGGTGTAGAAAGGAGGAGAAGGGAGCCATAAAGTACCGATCTCTTGATACCACAAGCAGGAAGCTCTTTTCTTTTTGTTTCCTACTTCACTCTCCAACATTATAAGGTATGGAAAAGAAAAGATCTCCAAACAGGAAAACATTAATTACCAAACGTGTCACTTAAGAAATTGGTTCCCACCAAGACTCCCTCCCTGCATGCAAAATATTCAGGATTCTGTGAAGCTGGTAAAAGATGTGTCAGAAAACTGCTGAAATAAAGCTCTAAACTATTGCCAAAACAGCATGGGGGGGAAAGAGTTGGATCTATTAGCAGTTGAATCTGAGGAAAATAAACAAGGATGGTGATGGGTGAAAACTTCCACAAAGAAAGGTTTGAATGGCAAATATTTAAGGAAGGCTCTTGGAAAAACTAACGAAGTCCTCAGGTATTTTTCCAAAAATTTTTCATTTTTTTATATTAAAAAAATGTGAAATAAAGGATGTCATATCATGGTATTGTACAATGTTGACAGAAAAAAATAGTCTAGACATTAACTCTTTTTTTTTTTTGCAACAACAGTATAATGTCATTTCTTAAAGGTCTACTGGTTGAGTTGAGTTGGGGGCCTTTTACTTGGGGCCTTCTGCAGCTAATAGTCAGATGGTGGCTGAGGCAGCAGTCCTCTGAAGGCTGGACAGGGCGGGGCACCAATATGCTGCACTCACCTGGTTCATCTGTAGCATGGGCTCAGCTGGAGAGGTCGTCCAGATTTCCTATACATGACCTCTTGTTATGGCTGGGATTTTTTATAACATGGCAACTGTGCTCTGAGAGAAACCCTCCTATGAATGAGCTTTTCCAAAAGGCAAAAAAGTAACTATTGATATCTTATTTTTTAAAAAGAATTAGTATCTGATGAAATTGCATTCATTTTGATAAAGGCAAACTAAAAATTTTAAAAATGTATCTTTATTGTTGAGAGTATTACCTATGTCCCTTTCTCCCCCCTTTACCCCCCAACCCTGCCCCCAATTGCTCGCTCCATCCAGTTCCCATTCCATCCCAGGCCTTCACCACCCTATTGTCTATGTCCACAGGTAATGCATATATGCATATAAGATTTTTGGTTTATCTCTTGACACTCCTTCCCCCCACCCCTGCCCCGACTTCCCTCTGAGATTTGTCAATCTGTTCCATGTTTCCAAGCCTCTGATTCTATTGTATTCATCAGTTTATTTTGTTCATTAGAATTCTTGTTCGTTTATTTTGATTTTTAGATTCAATTGTTGATACATATGTATTTATTGACATTTTATTGTTCATATTTTTAAAATTTTTTCTTCTTCTTCCTCTTCTTAAAGAATATCCTTCAATATTTCATGTAATATGGTTTGGTGGTGATGAACTTTAGCTTTTTCTTTGTCTGTGAAGTTCTTTATCTGACCTTTAATTCTAAATGATAGCTTTGCTGGGTAGAGTAATCTAGGTTGTAGATCCTTACTATTCATCACTTTGAATATTTCTTTTTTTTAAAATAAATATTTTAACATGAAACTTATTCAGAGATATTATAAGCATTTTATTTCATAATTATTTTACTATTTTAGTAGTATTCCACTTCGAGTGGAAAATAAACTTTTTAGAGTAAATATTGTGCAATATCATGGTGTGAAGAAATTGCTTTTCTGTGGTACACTTATATAAATTATAAAAACGTACCCATTTCCAATACAGAAAATTGTATGGCTCTGACAAATTAAATATCCTGTTAGATTATCTCACAATACTCTTTAGTAAAATAAAATAAACTAATAAAGGAAAACTTACAAAAAAGTGAAATAAATACCTATTATTTTAAGCTTTTGAGCACACAGTACAAACAAAATAATCTTCTTCAGTTCACTATAAAAGATCTCAAATACTAAAGTCACAACTTTGAATATTTCTTGCTACTCTCTTCTGGCCTGCAAAGTTTCTGTTGAGAAATCATCTGACAATTGTATGGGTATTCCCTTGTAGGTAACTAACTGCTTTTCTCTTGCTGCTTTTAAGATTTTCTCTTTTTTAAAAAAAGAAATTTTAATTTGACTTCCCAGGGTAATACATTACACTCCCCCCCCCCCCCCTTTCTTTCCCCAGAGTTTACGTTTACTATGAAATTTTGGGTTCTCAATCTAACAAGCTTCTCTTTTAATGGACTTTTACCAAAACTAGTTGTCCTTGGATAAAAAGATCCTCTTGTTTCTGGTGGTGTTGGCAGCAAAGTTGGACCTCGGTTCTTAAGTTCAGCAGAGAAAGATTTCAGAGCCAAGAACTCAAATTATAAGAGAAAATTTATTTAGCAAGTTACAGAGGTCGTAGCAGTGAGCCAGCGGGGCTGCATAGGCTCAGGAACAAGTTACAGAAGCAAAGAAAGGACTTCAAAGTTTAGGAGAGGGAGAGGCAAAGGGAATGTGCCTGGGGGTTAAGAAAAGGGGCTGGAAAAGGCTTGGGTGTGTTCCCCAGAGGAGCCCCTTTTTGAAGCAGGCACAGACAGACCAAGATTTCTTAGTGACAAATAAGGGATGGCCACAAAAGGACCTTACAGGGGTGAAGAAAACCAGAATATGTCACTCTAAAATGTGCCATTTTGGCATAAGGATTATTTTGAGCTGATTATTTTGAGAAACAGCAGACACAGGAGAAGCTCTGGAAAAAGAGAAGTTACCCTTTCCTAAAGGACATTTTTACTTATAAAGGAAATTTCCATTTGTAAGGGTGTGCCTCTCTCTACACCAGAAGAGAAGGATGACCCTAAATCACAAGAGAATCTTTTCAATGGAGAAGATTTGTACGGCACTTAAATTTGTATGACAAATCTTACTCTTGTTTACAATACTTTTTTCTGGTCAGCTTCTGGTAACTAGCCTCCCTCACACCCACCATTCTTCCTTGTAGCTAAAGATGCTGTACCAGTCCAAATTCTAAGTCATATATTTGAGTTTACTCATCCCTGAGTTTCTCGTGTGCTTGTGTGTGTGTGTGTGTGTGTGTGTGTGTGTGTGTGTGTTAGATATAAATATTAATAAACTTGTTTTCTTTTTTCTCTTGTTAGTCTTTTCTTTGTTACAAACATCCAGCTGAAAACTTAGAAGAGTAGAAAGAAAAATAAAATTTTTCTCCCCTAAAAGGGGCAGCAGGCTAGAGCAGGGGAGTGAAGGAGCTGTCCTAAGAGAAAAGCTCTTACTCTCTGGGGAGGAAGGAAGACAGAAGTGATAGGACAATATGATTCATTGGATTTGAAAGTATATTTAAGTGCAATTGTTGTTTCAGTAATATTAAACATTTTACAATTTGTTGATGTCATTTTCTATTTTCTTTAATATGAGGAATATACTGTGCAACAAAAACACACAGTAGTCTGTTAAGCAGAAACACCAACTCTAAAATGGAGTCACTTGTGCTACCCTCCCACCCCCTACCCAGCACTTAATACCTAGCTTGACTGCAGTTTCAGTTTCTCCCAAGAATAAAAATATAAATTAATCAGCCTTGAATTTGCTGGTCAGCACTAGTGAGGTAACCTTGCCTGAAATTATCCTCTGCTCTTTTAAGTTCTTTGTTCTATTGTCTTTCCACCTGTAAAAACCTTCCATTTTTACAACTCCTTGGAACATCGTTCCATTTGCTACACAGAATACTGCCTGATTCATGAATCACTCCATACAGCCGAGTAGATATTTACACTTACTCTTTGAATTTTAATTCTTTAAGAAAGTTCAATACCAGTGGCCTTGGTAAAATTTAGTTAGTAAACTCCTCTTCCAGAACTAAAGAATTAGTTAGCAGCTCTTATTCTGAGGGCTAGTAAGGTTTTGTTTATACCATTGTAATTAATTAGTTATTAATAACAGGAAAGGAGCAAATGGGGAAGTCCATCAGTATAGGCCTATCAGTTGGACAGCTTCACCAGTGGTCCAACAAAGGGAAGATAAATTCATGCCCAGTAGAGTTGGGGGGATATAGGAAAGGTACTTTTGTCAGTCACACCTGGAAATGGTGATCATTGGATAGAATGGGTGTGGCCACTGAAATCGTGGTTAGATTTTGGATATTTAATCCCCTGACCAATGGAACTTGCTCTCTTGTAATTTGGGGACCCTTGGCTCTTGTAGCTTAGGCAATGTTCTGCTGCATTTTCTTTCATGGCTCATGGCCATACGGACCCCCATACACAATGGACTAATGGGCTGCAACTAGCCTGATGCTGTATTGGACCCAGCTCCTACACAGAAAGGAAACTTTGGACACTGGCTCTGGTTTTAGTTCAACTAAAACTCCAGCTATACTTCTTCTATGATTGGACTAAAGGAAATGCTACTTTAAAAACACAAATATTTAATGCCATGCAAATAAAAATCACTCATTCTTCCATATTTATGGGGAAAATAAGACTTTTTTTTTGGTGGTAGGGGGGACTAGCAATCTGAATTTGTACCAGTAACCTAATGTACAATCTTGATAACCTATAATTAAGTCACTGCCCCTTTCCCAGAGTCAGGTCTTGTAAGACCTGAGGCCATAAACCATGAACAGCACACAGCCCCTGAAGGGGAGGTTATCAGCATTGGCGCCAGGTCAGACCCTTAGGTATGGTCTCAAGACCCCCAACACCTGGGGCTTTTTGCAAAGCCTGTGAAAGGTCTGGAAGTATAATCCATATTTGCGGATAAAAGAGGAGCTTCCACCATAATGATTTGCTTAGAATTTGAGAGGCAACTTCCTCTGAGTCTGCCAGCATAATAAAGCTGTGTAACTCCATTTCTCTAGGCATTGCTTGGTTTTTCTCCGGTCTACTATAACAATATGAGTCTCAGAAAATTCTTGTTCTCAAGATATCATAAGACCTCTATCTACCCCCAACACCCAGTTGGGAAAAGGCCCCCCCCCCCCCCCCCCCGCCACACACACACTTCATCCAATAACATTGTGATTCACAATTTGCCAATTAAAGTTATTGTTCATAACAAGAAATTCTTGATTTATAGCCAGTTGGCTGCAAGTTAGGTTGAAATCTAGTTGGAAAAATGTTAATTAATCAAAGTTTTGGTACAAATATATTGAATAAAATGTGTCAAAAGAAGTTCTCATTTTGTAAGCTTCATTATTGGCCTGTAAGATCAGAGGCCTGGGACCAAGTCTGTTTTACTGACTATATCCAGAGCCTAGTACCAGGCCTGGCATACACTAGGTACTCAACAAATAATCTCTGAATGGATGAATAATAGAATCATATGGAACCAGACTGCTGGAAAGCTTCCTCCAATTTTCCTTTTCATTAGCAAGTATTTTCTACATTCGAGAGCGCATTATTGGGTTCTCAGATGAAACAGAAAAAGTATGAAAGAGAACAGATGCCTGTTTCTGGAATTTACAGTCTAGATGTAGCATAAAAGTTTATGACTTTTGACTTAAAATAACAAAAATAGACTATTTAAAGAAAAAAGTCAGTCTTCAGTTAAGGAACAAACTTGGCAGGATTATAAAATACAGAACCAGAACGGATGGTACAGAATATTCCTGAGAACATCCTTCAAGAGCTCTGCTAATTAGAGAATTTCTGAGGAAGGAAGGTGTTACTATCAAAGTGAAAAAAGGACTTTCAAAGAAGGTGAAATCTGATAATTTGGCTTTGAGATTCACAATGTCTAAGCTCAGTTCAAGCTGAAAAATAATTTATAAAATGGACTTAGGCTTAAAGTTCACCATTGGTGTAGGAGGCTGAAGAGTGGCAGAATTTGTAACTCTAAAATATGCCTGTTTGGAATAAGGATTATTTTAGGCTAATTCTTTTTAAGGAAATCAGACATAGGAATATGTAGCTCTGAAAACCAAATAGAAGTTACTTATTTATGAGACATTTACATTTATAAGGAAAATCTCCATTTGTTTCTCTCATTGTACCAGGAAGAGAATTACTAAATTTCTAGAAACTCTCATCAATGGAGAAAATAAGAAATTAAATTTGCATAACAAACATGCTCTTGTTTATCATGCTCTTCTTGGTAGCCTCCCATAACTGACCTCCCTTCCACCTCCAACATCTTTTGTCTTTACTTGGAAATAATATTTACGGTGATGGTTGGGGCCATTTAGGGGATTTATTCAATTTTCCTGGGTACCTTCCAGGTACACATTGTATTAAACTTCCATTTTATTTTTCTCCTGTTTATCTGTCTTTTATTACAGGAGGTATCTTAGTTAAAAACCAAGAAGGGTAGAGTGAAAATCATTTTCTTCTCCTAGAAAATAAAAATATTTTTGTCACGTTTCCAATTCTGAGGTGCTTTCACACCACTATAAAAATAGTTTTTCTTCCTAAAATTGTGGGTTGCTTAATTGAAACAGTTGCAAGAACAGATTCTAGAATACTGTGGGTTAGAAGTACTGGGTATTTGTGTTTGTTTTGTGTGTCTATGAACACGTGTGCTTTCTTGCAATGTTTTCTTTGAAGTTGAACTTTGACGTTGCCTTCTTTATGTGACACAGCAACTTCCTCATTTGACAATACTTTACTAATCTCAACGAATCCTTCCTTTTAGCTTCCATTTCACCACCCACCCTTCTAATTTACTTCAATTTGGCAAACTTACAATGGCCATTTTTTTCCCCCCACAGGGACAAATTGTTCTTAAGTAATGACCTCAGCTGTCAGGCACAAATACTATCCTTTTATATCTAACCACAGTTACACAAGCCAAACTACTTAATTTCAGAGACATGACAACCATTTTATTTGGTGAAATGTTAACTACTATTTCATCAAGTTCCTTTATTTATCTTTTAATTTAATCTATTTAGATAGAATGTGAAATGCAAAGTACATTTCTTCTATGCTCTTCAGGAATGAAACAATCTTTGTTGTGTATTAGGAACTTTATTTTGCCTTTTGTCCTAGGTATATAATCTTCATCTCTATTTGTTCCCTGGGGTATTCATTCTATGGGAAATGTGGATTAGGAAAAAATTAAAATACTACCACCAAATAAGAAGTGAGCAAAATTATATATGGTATTTTCATGATTACGGCCAGGTTATATATGTTAGAGGAGGTCATGGGTTTCTGTACTAGCGAACTATGGGATAAATTAAGCCAGGATAATTTCTGGGAAAAGGGGTACTGAGACAAAGGAGAGATTTGAAGATTTAAATTATAGAGACAATATACTCAACATACCCACTTTTACTTCATGTTCAAACTTTTACTTCATGCTCCCTCAGCATGTGAAAATACTCAAATTTTCAACATTCCCCCCTCCCCCTCTCCCCCCTGGATTTGGGAAGCAACAGAGGGAACTGGAAATCAGGCTCAAAGTTTTCAGAGAAATATTTTCAGATCTAAGAAACAGCAATAGGAAAAACTAGATAAGAATTCTTTTAAGGTCTTGGAACCAGATATCTAATCTAATCATTAATAGGAGCTGCATTTCGCATGATCTTTTGTACAGCACAGAAAGTTACATTTGGGTGATTAATCCTTATGACATCCTCACAGGCAAAAAGAGTTAATATTTGGATTTCCCCTTCCCTGGTGTGGCCGTCTTCTAAGTTATGAAAGCATATCCTTTGTTTTCAAGATGAACCATGCCAGACTGGGATCGTTCTGCTACTCCAGCCCTTGGCATTCAACTCCTCTAACACATACTCAGCTGTGACCCAACTGCCCACATCCGTGGGGCCATCACTGAGGTCATCACTGCAGCTGGCAGGCGAGTCTTAGTCATGCGGCGACCAGGTGAATACAGGGCACAGCAGCGGGCGCACCCACCTGAACGAGGCAGTGAGACAGCTGAGAGAGGCTCGGTGGTTCCTGTGACTCATGAGTGGGGACCGTACAGTTAGAGTATTACCAACCAGTTGGGCTTTTCTTTCGTGCTTCACACAGGTTGGCAATAGTCAGTGAGGATTTTCTGCTTGAATTTTAGACAATTTTAGTTTTCTTTCTTGTGAAGTGTAGCCTCATCAACTTCATTCGGTGACACTAAACTGTGTCCTGACTCCAAGCAAGTGAATCAGTATAAAGGATGATAAAATTCTGGATGACAGATAACTTAACAAACAAACAAACAAACATATTTTTATTAATTTCATAGAGGAAAGGAGAGGGATCGAGAGATAGAAACATCAATGGTGAGAGAGAATAATTGATTGGCTGCCTCCTGCATGCACCCCACTAGGGATCCAGCCTGAAATCTGGGCATGTGCTCTGGCTGGGAATGGAACCATGACCTCCTGGTTCAGGTTGGTGCTCAAATATTAGCCACCTGGGCCTGGTGACAGATAATCTTTTAATCAGTTTGTTTACCAAACTGGCCACTGGTGGTATGCCATAAAAAAGTGATAGTGGGTACTCTACCAGTTCTTAATACAAACAGTTCTCAAGACAGGCTTTTATAACACACAATAAGAGATTCAAATTTCTAGTGGCCCTTGAGAGCACATTTTAAAAATTTATATATTTATATATTTATTTATTATTATTTTTATTATTATTATTATTATTATTTTAGCTATTCTTGATTTTTAGTGATTTGGCTTATCTGGATAGTTGTTGAAAAAATATTCAAAAGACATTTTTGTGATTTTTTATACTAATTCTGTTTCTGAAAGAACAAAAGCATTTTTTAAAATGTTTCCTCTGGGAATTTAACAAAGGTAGAAAGTTTTGAATAAAAAGATTATTCAAGACAGTTTTGAATAAAAAAACACTTGAGAGAATAGATCATTTTGAACAAAAAGAAGTAAATCTGTTCTTCTCTCATGATTAAATATGGGGTTAAGTTAATAATCATTTTTCAAAATGAACTTAGTTTAGTAGGGGAGGGTGGAGCAAATCTTACTCTTCCTTTCCAGTGTAACTTCAGTGAGAGTAACAGCTACAATTACTCCTATTATAAGTTTTGAAAAAGATTCACTTATTAATCATTGCAGAAATGTCCAATTCACATTCCATTCAGCACAGATGCCAAAATTAAATATGATAAAATATTAACTTGAAATATATGCAAAAAATGAGTATAATATAAATAATTTTAAAGTTAAACCAATGTAATTAAAATTTTTCTGTGTAGTTTGTAATATTGACATTATACTATGCATACAGCATATAAACTCAGGAAAATCTCACTGACTCATGTTGATGTTTCATAATCAATTCTAAAGACACAGGAGATATAAAAATACAGGGTATTTACAGCTATCCTTGTCCATCACTTCACCCAGGAGGCTCTGTTCCAACATGGTGGATCCAAGTGTCCTGCTTCACTTTACATGGCTGGCAACGCTATTTGCCACATGTAATTCTATCCTGCACCCTTGGATTCCAGGCCATGAAAAATAAGTGACACAATAGCTTCAAAAGAGGAAACCATACTTTCACTATTCATATTGCCTGTGAGATAGATAGTACAGGCAGATGATTTGTATCATATTGTAGAGATTTAATATTAAATGCAAGTCAGGGCTCAACTTTCCAACCATTTGAGATGGCCAATAACTTGTGTCTATGTTTTACTTTAATTTAATTAATTTTTTGAATATACATATATATATTGATTTCAGAGAGGAAGGGAAAGGGAGCGAGAGAGAGAGAAATATCAATGATGAGATAGAATCATTGATTGGCTGCATCCTGCACACTCCACACAGGAAACTGAGCCTGAAACCCAGGCATGTGCCCTTACTGGGAATCAAATCATAACCTTCCAGTTCATAGGTCAATGTTTAACCACTGAGCATACCAGCTGAGCTACTTTTAATGAGTTAATGATAAAAGTGTTCCTTTCTCCTTTTCCTGAATCAATGTAAGTAAATATAAATACTGCCAATCAAGGAGCAATTTTGATCTAATAACAATGCTAACCAGAAGAGAGTGAAAAAATAGTTAAAAAAAAAAAAAACCTAGTAAGGGGAGTAGAGATTTTAAAGAGATTTTAATAGAGATTTTAAAGAGATCTATAATCCTCTCCCATGGAATTTTAAGAAGATAATGTTGTTAATATTGAGTTATTAAAATAATCGAATAAAATCTTTATGATCTCTTCATAAAACTCAAGTACTTTCAGGCCTTCCTTTATGAATCTATTTAAAGAAAACCAAAATAAACTGTAGGTATGCGTTAATCTAGTAGTATGACAAGTAACCTAAATATTAAAATACAAACAATAACTAAAGGGAATATTTTTACAAATATAGAAACATGCATTGTTTTTTTGGGGGGCAGTTTAACTTTAAGATAACTGGCAACCTTAGTAATTGTCAATGGTAAAAGATAGTCAATCTCCACTTTCTCTTTTCTCAGAACACATACCTTGAGAGGATAAATGGGTAATGATCATAAATCCATGAAAAATAAAAAATAAAAAAGAATTACCCTTCCATGGGAGAAAGGAAGCCAAAACCTAATAAAACACCGTGTACATGTCACAGAAGATACTTGCCCAGTCTGTATATGGAGCCAGCCAGAAGATTCAGAACTTCTCATGATTCTTAACTGTGAAGTGTGGTTACAATAGGTCAGCTGAATTTATAGACTAGCTGAGTTAGAAAGGTCTTGGCCATTTGTGAAGTCAATCTTTTTTTCTTTTTATCTTGTAAGAATGACCAGAAGGCATGTTAACAAATTTCCTTCAAAATGTGGTATTGTTCATCAAGTTCAGTCCAGCAATTATTTTAAAATTAAGTATCTGACTACCATGAAATTTGATCTTGTGATGGGGAAATATGATAATTGCTTTTTAAACTGATGGGGTGCTATATTAATTGTTTTTTTGGTATTCAGGGAAAACCCAAGCGTGTTGGTTCCTCTTAATAACATTGTATAATTGGACTCCAAGGACTTCCCTGAAATTTTTTAAAAAATGTTTACTGTATCTAAATTGTGTGGAATTCAAGGTTCTAATTAAAGCATTAAATTGTAAAACAAATTTAACTATAAGCTATCTCCAAGTAACATCTGTATAACTTCCCAGGGAGATCTGTCCTCTGTGTTGGCAATAATACATCTCATTATTTAATAGTTGACAGAATAAATGTGGTCATTATAGATAGATCAATAGACTAATAGTGACATGTGCTATGGGGTCTCTTTAATGATAAACCACACTTTTTGTTTTTTGAAGTTTAGAATGCTAAGCGGGTAATGCTTCTGGAGATGTGGTGCAATTATAACTATTAAATTTTATACTAAGCATGAGGAACCTTTAATGTTTCCATTGGTGTTTCATTGGAGATACTCCACTGGCCTTTGGGTAACCCAGACCAGTACAAAACAGGCTCATGATCTACTATTAAGTATGCAAGAAGTTTCGTATCTCAGTTATATTTACCAGTCCAAACCTTGCTCTTCCTCTGTAATACATGTTATTTTCTGATGATAACGACATTCGATGGTTTAAGCTTTCCTTCCTATCTTAGGGTCACAAGAGTAATTAAAAATCACCTGACCTCAAATTTGCAGCATGAAACAAAGCTCATTTCATATGTAAAGCTCAGGAGAAACAGCATGTCAAGTGGAGTATATATTTCAGTTTCTATGTTAGAACAAAATTTTACTTTTTTTCCCTCTGAACATCATCATCATTAATTACTAGAGGCCCTATGCATGAAATCTGTGCAAGGGTCAGCCCTGACAGCCAGGCTATCTTATGGCCCCGTGGCCCCACCCACTGGTTGTTCCACCATCTAGCCTAATTAGCATATTAGCTCTTTATTATATAGGATGATCCAGGAGAGCCTATGTACAGGCCCTGGCAGTTCACTAATACAGTTGCAGTTAATATTGAGCCTCAAAAGCTATTGTGGATATTAGTCACCTTGCAATAGAGTTAAAATAATCATTGATGGAAAAATAAAAGTGCATAACCTACGACTATGAGGAGCTGTGAAGCTCTGACCAGCTGGAGAGCCAGGCTCCCTCTCTCCCAGTCTGGGGACTGGGCAGGTTGTGCAGCTCAGCCTATTCTCCGGGTCCGTCACCTGCCACGCTTCATTTTCCAGTGGAGAAAACGAGCGAAAGAAATCTTCTCCGTTCCATGTTGTAAGCGAGACAAATATAGTTTTAATACTTTGAGATTCCTGTATGCAAGTTGTTCTGAAGTTAAAATATAATTAAAAGCAAGATCAAGCACTTTTTCAATCAGCAAGTTTGTATTTATTTCCTTTTCTCAGTTAGATTTAATAGATGTTTAGGTGAGGAAGAAACAAATGTGCTTTATTTCTTAGAAGGAACAGTTAAAATCAAAGTCATACAAAATATCTGTAGGCTTTTAAAAAAAAATCCTCACCTTAGGGTTTTTTGGTTTTTTTAATTGAGAAGAATGGGAAGACAGAGAGAGACAAAGACAGAGACAGAGAGAGATATTGATTTGAGAGAGAAAACATTGATTAGTTATCTCCCATACATGTCCCGACCAGGGTTCAAAATCTAGGAATGTGCCCTGACCAGAATTGAACTCCCAACCTTTTGGTATACAGGACGATGCTCCAACTAACTGAGACCTTACCCCTGCCTCTTCACCACACACACCCTCTGACCAGGACTATCTGTAGGCTTTTTATTTGATTCCACTCTTTTTACAAATGGGTACAAAGATTTTCCAAATCACTACATAACATTTCTGTTGTAGCTAAAATGGCTCCTGACCTACCTGTTTCCTCGAAAATAAGACTTTCTCCCCCCAAAGTTGCGCTAGGTCTTATTTTTAAGGGATGTCTTATCTTTCCATGTGCTAGGCCTTATTTTCGGAGGATGTCTTATTTTCGGGGAAAGTCGGTATTAAATAAGTAATGTCTTGCTTTCCTTATATCTCAGTTTAAGTTTTCCAGTCCAAAACTCGATCTAGGGGTTACAGTGTGTAATATTATTTGGTGATAATAATGACTTTTAAAGGTATATAATAAAAAGAATGGAAAAGGTGTTAATTACATCTATGCCAATGACATAAGTTTTATTCCTTTTAAAGGATCATCAAGTAGTTTGTTAAAAATGCAGCACCTGAAAAATATAATTGATTTATAATTATTGAGGATGGCTATCAATTCAACAATTTTTGATAAATTATATGAAAGCATATAGAGATGGTTCTTCATACTAATATTAATGTTATATATATATAACAATAGAGTCTATAAAAGACATTTCAGAACTGCTTTTTCTTTGAACTGCAGTGGTTTCATAATTATCTGCATGATCTCTGTCCAAGAAATATACTCTGCTGCCATGGACGACACCATCCTCTACAGCTGCTATCGTCCTGGCTCTGCTTCCTCAGGGAACTTGGAGCAGATACACGGCTTTCTTGAATTTCTATTTTCACGTGGTTAAATGCACTTACTTCCATAGTTGTTGTGATAATTAAGTGAGATTATGCATGTTACATTTGTGGGTGGTCAATTTATGTAAGTTTCCTTTCTCCCCATTTCTTAAGAATAGATCACCCAAACTGCAGAATACAAGAAACACTCACGCTCTCTTAAATTTTTAGGAGATTACACTTTTTATGAGCTCAGTAATTTCCCCTCAAATAACAAAATGACGGGAAAAATGTCTTGAGTAATAATGTTACAATAATGAGTTGTTTTTCCTTGTATATCAAAGGACATAATCTGATATGAAAAGCCTTCACTAATATAATTAATCACTTTGCATGATACTGATGGTAGCAGAATATGAAAAAAATTAAAAAGAAATACCTGTAGGAGGAAACGGCCTAAGGGAATAAAATAAATGGTCAAAGTCTGCCCTCAGGAATTTAAAATCCTCAGCTTCTATTTTGGAACTCGGATGGCTTTCTCCATGCAGCAACAAGGAGATTGGGCTTGGAGACACCCACTCGTGTGCCAGCGGAGAAAAACATGGCCAGCACATTCCTTCCCCATGGGCTGCATTAATGGATGCAGATCTCAGAGAGCCTGAAATGCCTTTTCTTAAGTGTGTGGGGGAAAGCTGGCGACACAGAGGCCTGTGGCCTGTGTAACGCATCATCCTGCTAATGTCCCAAGTGTGTAACAATGGATGATTTCATTTTAGTTGTCGCACTGTTTCCCAGGGTTAAAGGCTCAAGCTGGAATTGAGTCAACAGGCACAATGATTTATTAGGAGGAAAGCTCTGTGACATCCAGAACCTGGTCTCTCTGGTTCTCAGTTGAATGTCCTATAATAGTTCCTGGAATAATGCCAGGCAGTTAGTAGGTGCCTTATTCTATAAGTAAGTATTTGTAGGGGGGGAAAAAAAAAGAATGAATGATTTTTAAAAATTGACCTTGTTCACACTCTGGTGTGCAAAATTATGGAAACCAACAATGTGTGATGGCTTTAATGTATATTAATCCAAAGATAGCCTTATCAAATCCCACAAAACATAGCTAAATATGGTGTAAAAAAAGAAAATTTTAGTGAAATGTTATTCATTGCAATAAAAGAGACACCATATAACAAAATATGGTTTATAACATTTATGAACCAGTAACAATAATTACTGCTCATTGAATATTACTAGGACCACACAATGGTCTAAGTGCTTTATGTATACAATCTCATTTAATAGCCCCATGTTGACTTGTGCATTGGACACTATTGGATATCAACTTTGGGGCTAGACATCATGAGTCTAAATTTAGAATTTGGCAGCTAGCTGCTTCTGTGCAAGTTGTTTTACTTCTCAGTTTCCTTATCTGTGAAGAGGAGAAAATAGTGTCTGCCTCATATAGTTGTATGAAGACTAAATGTATAATTGATTTGAGAATAATATCAGTCATGTAACATTTATTCTCTCTCTTTCTCTCCCCTTCCCTTTCCCCCTCTCTCTCCCTCTCTCCCTCTCTCCCACTTTCTCTCTTAGAATAGTTCCTGCCTGGTACATAGTTGAGGGCTATATAAATGTTAGTAATCATTGTGTATTATTATCGTTCCCACTTCACAGATGAGAAAAGTGAGGCACAAAGAAATAACCTGCTCAAGATCACACAGCTAGTCGGTATTGAAAATAAGTTTGGAATCAATGAAGTCTAGTTCTAGAGCTTATGCTTTTAACATCTATACCACCATCTCTCCCCAAACAAATGTACTGAAAATGTAGTTCTTAGTAAATAAACTGCTCCCAGAGTTTATTCAATACAATAATAATTTAACACTTCTTGCCTAGAACATCATTTTGAAGATTTCTTATGAACAAGTACAGGTGTTTTTGTAGATGATTACCAAAATGTGCTATTATTAACCCAGTTGCCTGATTAATTTAAAGAGTAAATACACTAGAAAATGATGGTTATTTTCTGTAATTTAGTCTTTAAAAATTGTTAGTAATTAAAAATAAACCTCATCTCAGTGCATTTAACACGAACAAATTCCTAATGCTTGATTCCCCTCTGAGGTGAAGGCTCGTCGATAGTTGTAGTGCAGGACGTAGCCATGCAGATTGCATGCTGCATAAGGAAGGGTGAGGTTATCCTTCAGCAGCTGCATAAGAGATCAGTATTTTTGAATAACAGTTGAGCCACATCTTTAATTAAAAAAAAAATGTGGGACAACAACTATGCTGACTATACATAATAGTAAATGAGAAGAAACTGGTTTGTTTAAATGTTGAATTGCATCTTTAGTTGCATTGATGGCTTGACCATGAAATGAATAAAAAAATTATCTAATTTCCACATCTCCCCTCAGAGTAGTTTAACTGTAAGTTGAAAAGGCGTGTGAAAACTGGCTGAGTATGGAAAGTACACTATTTGTAAAGTGAGAGACTGAAACTTCAAACAGGTTATTTCCCATTAAAAATTACAATCATGTTCCTTCTTGAAATGAGCCAAATAGGTTGAGACACATAGATACAGGCCAAGGCTGAAGTGATTAACCTTTTGGCTAATTTAACCGGTTATTTTAGCTCCAGTCACTGCCTCTTCTGCAGTCTTTCCATGTCACCCTACAGTCCCCACAGCACCACAGTAAATATTCAAGGTAAAACTGACTTAACAAAACCTGTATTTCTTTCTACTGGAAAAATTCAGTTATACTTTTGAAACTTCAATTTTATATTCTAATTTTTCTCAAATATTCTGAAAAGTTAGAAAGCAATTAGTATAGTGAAAGTAGAATCTCTGCAACTGGGTTAGTTCTTTAATGCTTTTATCTGTCAATCTCTTTAATTTTTATGGGTAAAAATTACTTTTGAGCTTATTCTGGATGCCTACATGACAGCTACAGAGCTGAGGTGTCAAGAATGACTCTAATCAATTTTTATAGCGTAATCATAAAATCCTCTATGGGTATTTGGCTATGTATTGGGGTAATTGTCAATAATTATATTAAAACAAACATATAGAGAACAAGGAACATAGGTTTAATTTTAATACTCCACGTCAATCCATAAATAGCTATATATATTTAAAACACATGATCCTATAAATGCAAAAGAAACTATTATTTAGAAATATATCACAAGATATTGTTTGGTTATTTGTAAGGCAAAGCATCCTTTTGGTTGCTACTGTAATATTCTCCCCAAATCTCTCCAGTGTATCACTCATTTGCCTTGGCACCATTACGGCATCTTTCTCCAAGTTTCATTCTCATTCTTAAAATGCCCGCACCGGCCGCAGGTCTCTGTATGAGCGATTGATTCCACAGAGAAGGCCATCCTCTCCTTTGAGCTTGGTAACCTCCATCACAGCCTTCAGATTTAGCAAGTGCTCCCATCACTCTCTCACAGGTAAGGGGCTTCTAATATGTCCTTATAAAAGTGTTCTGTTGGCTCAGGACACTTACCTAAAGTTGAAATTATGCCTTCATTAGTGAGGTAATCTTTCCTACCATTAGATTATATGAGAGTCAGAATCATGTTGACCTGCTCCCCAATTGTATCCCCAGAGTCCCCAGAGTGCATGACATGAGGGAGGAAATCAGTGATCATTAGTTGAAAAAGGAAGAGAGAGAGAGAGAGAGAGAGAGAGAGAGAGAGAGAGAGAGAGAGAGAGAGAGAGAGAGAGAAAGAAGAAGAAGAAAAAGAAGAAGAAGAAGAAGAAGAAGAAGAAGAAGAAGAAGGAGGAGGAGGAGGAGGAGGAGGAGGAGGAGGAGGAGGAGGAGGAGGAGGAGGAGGAGGAGGAGGAGGAGGATTAAGGAGGGGAGAAAACAAGAGAAAGTAAAGGAAATAAATTAAAGATATCAGGTAGGGGAAGGGAACTAATACTTATGGAGAACTATCTTATTTAGTCTAGACATTTTAAAAACCTCTCATTTTGGGCCTCTGCCAACCTTACAGAACAGGAATTTTTGGATTGTGTTCCATAAGACCCCACCCAATGCCAGTACCCTTCATGTTATATTGTTTTTGCCCATCTAAATGTTCTTTTTTTGTGGTTTAATTTTATTTTTTTCTACATGGAGGACTGGCAGACAATTAACACAGAGCGTTCATCAAGTGTCAAGTACTTTTCTGAATACTTTGTACATACTACCTTACTCAATCCTTGAAACCCAATTATTATTCTCATTTTACCAACAGGGAGCACAAGGCTTAGAGTCACAGAGCTTAATGTGCCGAAGCCATGATTCAAACCAGGTGGTCCAGATTCAGAGTCTGCTTGATCACTGCCGTGTATTGCCTCTTTGTGCAGAGCAAACAGGTTTGTCTGAATAGTCTTTGTTTTCCTGACCGAAGTGATTCACTTGAATGCACACACCACTGGCATCTCTGCCATCATCTGGGAGTGTGACTGAAAGCTGGTAGCATCCCAGAGTCGTACACAGGCCTGTTTTCCCAGTGGCCCAAAGCCCCCGCACCAGTGGTTGGACATGAGCACTGCAGCCCAGTGTTGGGAAGAGGGATGGGAACACACTTTTCAGTCAGACAAAAATTAGGCCAGATAGGTAACACCTATTCTACTCATGAAAATAAACAGCTGGGAAAAATATTTTTCCTGATGAAATTTTAATAATTTGATGGAAATGATGGCCATCCCAATCATACTGCATAAATAATCAGCTTGAAGGATTGTGTCTTTTCGTGGATGCAGTCAAATCATTAAGCCTTGTTTTTGGTTCTTGTTCAAACTCTACTTCTTGCTCAAACTCTACTTCTTAATGTGGGTATGATTCAGAGTCTCAAAGACTATATAAGTTTAAAGAGGAGTTGGAGGTCATAAAGCCACCCCCTGTATTTTATAATAGAAAAAACTAAGGTACAGAGAGATAGTTTAAGACGAATGGGTATTGCTTTCAAACATTAAAATGACTCAGAAAGACTCTAGAAATAAATATTTTTCATGTGCTGCCTTATATAATATTTAGCAACAAAATTGAGAAATCTAATAAGTAAATGATAGTTGCTATTGATCTTTTAAATCATTTTCACTTTTTATTCAACTTCCACAGAAGTGAATAAAAGGAAGTCAGACCTTTCTTTGCTATGAGAACACGTTTACAGTGTTGTCAGGAGCCAAACACAAGTCTCTATTGAGAGATGTCCATGTAGGTTTATGTGATTTAGTACTAGAGATACTATCTGATTTCACAGATTTGAATCAACCTTAAATAAATGTTTTGATAAACATTTGTTGAGTGAATGAAAAAAGTACATAAATTAATCGATGAGCATATAGGGGTGGGGCTACTCTCATCTGAGGTGTACAGATCAAGCTGGAAGAAGGTAACATCTAGCATACTTTTAGGGAGGCAGACACTGTGTGGAGAGATGCATTTCCAAGGAGGACTTGTCTGTAAATTGAAAAGGAGTGTGGGGGATTAGGATTTAAGCTGGGACAATTGCTATAAACACAGGGAAACTTGGAAGAATTGGGATCCAACTTTAAACCTAGAGCAAGGGAGTCCTTTATATTGTCCTAAAGCAGAAAAGTGTCTCTGGAGATAGGAAGCATGGATTGAAATGGAAGACTCATTCCTTCTGCGTGGAAGCAGAGCTCCAAGCTATGGTGGGCTTGAGGTCACCTGCTCTGCCTATCTCCTTCCATTCTGCTCACTCTGTGATCTGGGGTCCCTGACAGGCAGCTTTGCCTGGGGGTCGGTTCAAGCAAATGATTGTGCCAGGGCTTGGCCCGTCCCCCAGCCTAGCTTCCACCTGCTCTCCAAACATCACTAATGGTTCTGTCAGACTCAGTCAGTGTCAAATTTACAACATTGGCAACATTTTTAGATATATCAAGGCCAGACCTCTTTTTTAAAGATGATAATTTTAAGTCAATTTTTAGAGAGGAAGAAAGAGAGAGAGAGAGAGAGAGAGAGAGAGAGAGAGAGAGAGAGAGAGAGAGAGAGAGAGAGAGAGAGAGAGGAGAGAGAGAGAGAGAGAGAGGGAGGGAGAGAGAGAGAGAGAGAGAGAGAGAGAGAGAGAGAGAGAGAGAGAGAGAGAGGTAAACAAAACATTGATGGGTGTAATAAGGTTTTTTAAGTTTTAGATATATGTCTCTCTTAAGAGTGTGAAATCTGTTCTGGGTTTGAAACAGTTTTGTTATAGGATTAGGATTATGTTAATGTGTTGTTGTTTTTTTAAATACAAAAATCATTTGAACTTTCAACTATATACAACTGTAGGTCAACAGCATCCATATTCTCCAGCATATTGTAGCATTTTTTTGTTTACATGCCAGTTAAAAAAAGCTTAACTAAAGTATAATATACAAACCTTAAAATTCACATCTTTTAAATGTACATTTCCATGATTATTAGTAAATTTAAAGAATTGTGGAATTATTATTGCAATCTTATTTTAGATAATTTCTATCATCTCAAACAGAAACTTCATGCTCATTTACCTTCATCCCATTCCCATCTCCAGTCATAGGCAACCACTAATCTACTTTTTCTGCCCTATTCATAGACAGCAAATGCCTTGGGAAACGTTGGGCACCTAGTAGGCACTCATAAAAGTTTGTGCAATGTTTTAATTAATTAATTAATTGGGTACTAGGGGCAAGCACTTTCTGCTAACAAAATTTGACTTTTTGTTTGTGTACGAAGTACTTTAATACAGAATCATACTTCATCAGAAGCATGTGTGAGGTGGTTAGGGAAAGATGAAAAAAAAAATAGATCTAGAGAGGATGAATGATGAGTTCAAACCACCCAATTATAAATGGCAAAGCTGTGCCTTTTGACTATACAGCCAGCATTCACTCCACTGTGGTCAAATAAAGGATTTTGAGAAAACTATGGTCTACCTAAGCATATTCAGAATTTCACAGAGAGTGTGAATAAAAACTCCTTCTATCTTTATCCCTTAGTTTATTTGATGTAGTGCAATAAAAGATATTTTTACTTTAATATGACGTTTACGAATACAAAATAACAGGAACTGAAGAATGTTTTTAGGGTTTCTAAAAACACACATTTGCTCCTGTTATTTGGCTAATTCAAAACCTTGCAGTCTCTGTGAGGTCCTCTTTGTGTGGCTGGTAGTTCAACTTTGCTCTTCATTTTGGACAAGGAAGTATGACTTTGATATAACCAAAGTGCTATGGGAAAGAATATTAAAAGGTATACAAAGGAAAGAAAATTACTTTTCATTAACATGTACTTTAATGTGATCAAAATTATATTCATTTTCATGTGTGCTGTATTTCGCAGATGTGTGGTGATCAAAATTATATTCATTTTCATGTGTGCTGTATTTCGCAGATGTGTGGTTCTGTGGTGGAAACAAGCATACTTTTGCTTGTTATGCACATACCTATGGCACAGGTTCCTATACCTTGGCACAGATTCTTGCTGGTTCAAGGAAAGGATGACATAGTTCTTTGCCCAAAGTGACCTGGGCTGCAGGTAGCAGCTGGATTTGATCTGGGTTTACAGAATGCCGCACAAAACCTTTAAGTCCTTTTGCCCTTAAATATCCCAAAAGTGAGAAGATGGTGAGCTTTCTGGGCACCTAAAGCTAGAATTCCTTTTAATGGAGCATTATTATAAATTACTGCAATAAAATTTTACTTCTTTAAAATCCCAGGTTACATGTATAATTTATCAATATGAATAGCTGCCTTTATGAGTTAGCTTATTTTGTGTGTTCTCTCAGCTCCTGGGGGACTCTTAAAGCCCCAGTTAGTTATAGCTATAGCTCTATCCTAATTATGCACAATGCACAATTAAAAATCTGAAGAAATTACAGAGACACACAAACACAGGAACACATTTGTAGGATGGTAATGTTAAGGTGTAGTCAGAGTATTTAAGGTTTAGAGAGATTAAACAATGTGTGGGAATTTAAAGTGAGGAAGAGAGAGGCAAGAAAAGGTTTGACAAAAGCCAAGAATTTGCTAGAGAATTTATATGTTAATGAGTTAAGTAGACTTATCAATTTAAAGGCCATATATATGCATATGACTGAAATATAAAATAAATCTTACATACTTATAAAAATAATTGAAATGTAATCTTTGTCATGGTTGAAATCAGTTGTAAGAGGTTGGAAAAATGATAAATTTATCAGTTCAAACTTTGCATGTGACTCATTTTAATACAATATCTAATTTTATGCCATTTTCCCTCCTTTACAAAAAACCATCATGTAATTAAGGTTAAAGTTGAACTGTCAAATTTTTAATTAATTCATTAATTTTATAATAAATATTTACTTACTGTCTGCTATGAACATGGCTTGTTCTGTGCTGTGGGACTAAAGTCAGAATAAGTCTGATAAGCTCTCTACCCTCATGGAGCTCACATTCTAGTAGGGAGGCAAATCATGCTCAAGAAAATCAGTGAGTGAGAATTTCTGATAGTCAAGTCTACAATGAAGAAAATAAAAAAAGGGCAATAGGATAGAGTGGCCAGACAGGTTACTTTACATAAGATGGTGAGGGAGATCTTTTACAGTGACGAGCATTTGAGTTGATACCTGGAGAAGACAGTTCTAAGAAAAGCAAGACATACAGGTGTATTCCATGCTGAGTGATCAGCAAGTCTGAATACCCTCAGGCAGAAACAAACTTAATGTATTTAAGAAATAGAAAGACCAAATGGCTGGAAATGAGTGAGGGAGAAAAAACTTTGTAGAGAAACGTGAAGAAAAACTCAGGACCAGATCATACATTTTCTTGCATGCCATGATAACGAGTTGGGTTTTTCTTTTAAGGGCAACAGAAAGTCAAGAGAATTTTAAGCAAAACAGAGTCAGAATCTGATTTATACTTTTATAGGTTATTTTGGCTGCTGTTTTTATATTGAGTTATAGGGTGAACAGTGGAAGCAGGGGAATAGTTAGTAAGCTATTGCAGTAACCGCCCCCCCCCCCCCCCCCCAAAAAAAAAGGAAGCTTGTGATGGTGACAGCGGGAAGGGACAAGAGGGATAAGTAACAATAAGAAAAATGGAAATATTTTAGAAGTAGGATGGACAGGATTTGCTGATGGACTAGAAGTGGAGCAAGATACAGGAATAAAATGAAGAATGCTTATAGTCAATATGAACAACCGAGTGGAGAGTGCCAATTACTAAGACAAATCAGCAGAAATGCCAAGGAGTCTTCTAGTTGTGTGAGACTGGAGTTCAGGGTAGCATATAAAAGAGGAGCACAAAAATGAGATTTGAAGACCTGTCATTAAGGGGAAATCTGAAAATAAAGAATGTCCAGTGCTGGTCCCGGGACAATCCTAAGTATAGAAGTAGGTTAGGGAAGAGAAGCCATTAAAGAGGTGGAGAATGGATCTTCCAGGAGAGAGGGGAAAACCAGTAGAGTGTGGAGTATCAGAATGAAGAGAGAAAAATTTCTAGATGGAGGCTGGTCATCTGCATGGAATACTGCAGTGAGGCAGAGTGAGGGGAGGACAGAGACGATGCCATTAAATTGGGCAAAGCAGAGATGGAAGCTCAACGGGAATTAGAGTGAATGGGAGGCTAACAAAGTGGACATGGCAAGTACAAACCACTCCTTTGAGAAGTCTTTTTTTTTTTTTTTTAATTTATTGTTTTTTTACAGAGAGGAAGGGAGAGAGATAGAGAGTTAGAAACATCGATGAGAGAGAGTCATCGATCAGCTGCCTCTTGCACACCCCCTACTGGGGATATGCCCGCAACCAAGGTACATGCCCTTGACCGGAATTGAACCCGGGTCCCTTCAGTCCCCAAGCCGACGCTCTATCCATTGAGCCAAACCGGTTTTGGCTCCTTTGAGAAGTCTTGCTGTAAAGAGGAACAGGAAAGTCAGCAAAAGTTGGATGGGGATTTGAGATCTAAGGTGGTTTTTTTTGTTTGTTTTTTAGCAGAAAACATTAATCATGTCAAATGCCAATAAGAATGATGCAGAGAGACTTGACTGGGTGATCAACACACAATATATTATTATATATTATATAATATATTATATATTATATACAGATGATGTATTATAGAATTGTACACATAAAACCTACATATTTTATTAACCAACTAGAGGCCTGGTGCATGAAATTCATACATGGGGGTGGGGGCCCTCAGCTCAACTGTACCCTCTTGCAATCTGGGACTGCTTGGGGGATGTCTACAGCGGGATCAGGCCTAAATCGGCAGTCAGACATCCCTCTCACAATATGGGACTACTGGCTCCTAACTGCTTACCTGCCTACCTGATTGGCCCTAACCACTTGCCTGCCTGCCTGACTGCCCCTAACTACTTGCCTGCCTGCCTGATCACCTCTAACCACTCTGCCTGCCTGCCTGATGCTCCTAACTGCTCACCTGCTTGCCTAATCATCCTTAACTGCCTCTGCCTCAGCCCCTGCTGTGGTGGCTTCATCTGGAAGACATCTGGAATAATGTCCAGAAGGTTGTTTGGTTTAATTAGCACATTAAGCTTTTATTATTATAAACTTGGGGCCCAGTGCATGAATTTGTGTACCTTGAAAGGAACTGTGGACTGGGAGGCTGTGGTCGGCCCATCCTATGCACCACTTTCCGGCCCCTCCCATTGTGGACCCCCCAGTCCCTTGTCTGATAGCAGCTCCACTTCTGCCACCCCACTCACACACACCCGCTGATGGCACGGAGAGATTGGGGCTGGCGTCAGCACAGTGACTGCTGCCCCGATTGCCCCTCAGGAGCAGGGGGAGGTAGAGAAGCTCTCAGGACTATTGGGGCCAGCAGCCACTGTTCACACCTGCAAACAGTGCTGGAGCTGCAGCTTGCACTTGCTGCTGTTGATGGCAGCAGGTGTGAGCACTGGGACCATGGTGTGCAGGAGCAAAGAATTTTCAGAGGCTATTCCTAATGACAGCAATTGGCCTTGGTGTGGCACCCCAGCTCACCTGCTCCACCATCTGGCTATGGCCAATGCCTGCCATGTTCTCCTTGTGCCCCCTAGTGGTCAGCACACGTCATAGTAACCAGTTGTTTGGTTGTTCTGTTGTTTGGTCTATTTGCATATTAGCCTTTTATTATATAGGATATCATGCTAATAAATTCAATAAAAGAAATTACTCATGCAAAGGAGAGAAGGCTTAATGCAGCTGTCCCTGAGTGTTGGGAAATACACTTAGCAGGGGTATGATGACCATTTGAGAGATTGTTTATGGCTTCAAAGGGACCAGTGAGCATGGCTTATGATTTTCTAAAGTGCCATTTAGTTTCTCTGCAGAGGACATTAGAGGGCCAATAATTGAGTTTAGTCAAGGTTGGGGTTTTGTTGAGAGAGGGGTTTGAAAGGGAGTATTATAGTGAAAAATACATGGATTTTACACTAGTCAAAAGAAGGAAGTGAGCACATGAGGTGGTAATAGATGGGAGGTTCTAGTGGGCTGAAGATTAGTGGCTTTGGGAGATACCTAATTAAGTTCTGCACAAGTAGAAAGTGAGATGCTTAAAACATTTTCAGAGTTGGTGAAATTGTTGGTTGTGGAGTGAAATAGCATAGCTGCTATGCAGGTGATGAGAACCCGGACAAATGAAGAGCAGCCTGTTACCAAGCTGGAGATAGGGCTCTTCAGCACAGGATAAGTTCCTGTAGTTCAGGAAGTACTTAAGGAGTCTTGAAGTTAGGGGATTCCAGTGAAGATATGTCAGTTCTTTAAGAGCACCTTTAATATGACAGCAAAAAGTGGACATTCAGGTCACCTTTTAAATCTCATTGTTACTAAGTACTTTGATTTGGAGGCCAAATAATTTACAATTGTGTGAACATGGGCATTGTATTTAGTTTTTGAGTTTCATCTGTAAAAGAACTGTATTACCACACCCATTATCACCACTATCACCATATCATCATCACCATCATCATCATCATCATCATCATCATCATAATTACCATCATCATCATTCTCACCATATCATTCATATCATTGTTGTCTTTGTCGTCGTCATCATCATCATCACCACCATCACTGCTATATACAGGGTGGGGCAAAAATAGGTTTACAGTTGTTTGTAATGGAAAATAATACAGTAATTGATAAACAATGACACAAAAATAGACTGTCAAGTACTCATGACTGTAAACCTGCTTTTGCCCCTCCCTGCATAGGTTGCTATAATTTAGTAGGGCCTTTCTACTGGCTCTATAGGAATACTCTGTCCCCAGATCCTTGTTCAGTGGTTATTCAATCTTCATTTCAAACATTACCTCCCCAGAGGAGCCCAGGCACTTAACATTTAAGGAGGACCCCTTGTTTTCTGGCATCCTTTATTCCTAAAGCACCCCGTTTTATACTTACTGCATATATGGCTACCTGGGATTATCCTTTTAATGGGAGACGTTATATATTTACTTATTTAATTACATTTATATATTCACTTATTTATTGTTTGCATTATTTCTTTCAAGAAAAAATCCTATGAGATCAAGGACCTTGTCTGAAAATTAGAACAATGACTTGCTTATAGTAATGGATGAAAAATAAACTGAAAATCCTCTGCAGTTACTGTTATTGTTAGGAGAAGATGCATGACCTCAATACAATCAGCTTAAAGAAAGGAAGCAATAGTTTGTAACTTGAAGAGAAGACAATTGATTTTTACATTGTATATTTGATGCCTAATTGTTATATATATTAAAATTATTTTTTAAAAAATATATTTTTATTGATTTCAGAGAGGGAAAGGGAAAGAGAGCTAGAACATCAATGATGAGAGAGAATCATTGATCGGCTGCCTCCTCCATGCCCCATACTGGGATGGAGCCCTCAACCCGGGCATGTGTCCTTGGCGGGAATTGAACCCAGGACTCTTCAGTCTATAGGCTGACACTCTATCCACTGAGCCAAACAGGCTAGGGCTATATTTAAAAATTTTTAAGACATAGGTTTATGGAGTGAAAAACAACTGGTCAATTCATTAGACCTAATTTGAAATAATCAAGTACAATTAATTACCTATGACAGATGGCAGAGATCATTAACTGGTACTTATAGCAGAGACCGAGCTAACATAATGCAATCATGGGCAAATCTCCCTGGATAAGGGTGGAGTTGCTAGCCACCCACGTTACCCCCAGGCCTTAAAAATCATGGACTAGAAGCAAAGCTATTATCCTTTAACAGATGGTAGAAACCAACCTGATGTAGAGATGAAACAGGGAAGGTTAATTTCATAGCTCCCTTTGATGCTCATTTACAGTTTTCATAATACCTCTCAAGGTAAATCCTAATCTAATTAAGACTTGTAACTTAAATTCTTAAAATTATTAACAGCATATATTCTGTTCAGAATTCTTTCTAATCTAAGCATCTGAAGGCAGTTTTCATTTACATACTCCAAAATAATTGGTTTCTAAAAATGCAGATATTTTCCCTTGCTGCTTTTCTGAAGACTGTTACTCAAGAATGGCACTGCATTTATTTTTTTCATGCTCAAACCTATTTTAAGGCAATATAAGTAATTTGCATTTCATATAAATCATAGTCAATTGACAGACTTATATTCTTAGTTAAGAAAAATGTTATACATTAATTCATGAGAACTTTCAAGAAACATTTTCTAGGCACTTTAAAAAGCAGCTTTAATATAAAATAAAGTACAGAAAAGCTAATGCTAACAAATAAATCATCAGGAAAATGAATTCCTTGAAGCAATAATACTTCGAAAAGCAAAATTATAAAAATCCTCTTAAATTTTATACCACATATAATTTATATTCAGTGCAGGGCATAGATGCATTTTAAAGTTATTTGGTATGATTTAAGATGGGGCATCCAAAAATAATAATTCCTAGGGCCATGTAGGTCTTAAGATGACAGACTGGCATGAGGATATACATGAAAATAGGTTATAAAGGATAAATGCTGGGAAATTGGTAAAGAAATAATAGTAGCTTTCTCTTAAACTCTAAAGTTTGCTCTTTTTTTAAGAGAAATATGTAAGCATTTATTGTAACTTAAATTTAGTTTTTTTTTTTAATCAAAGTGATTCAGGTATATAATTGAGAGTCACATAGTTTCCTGTTTTCAAGCTAACTGCTTTCAAGTCTCACTGATTTTTTAAAAAGTAAAAAACCTCTGGCCCTTGCCATGTATTTTGTGCTTTTACTTCCAGCTATCTGGTAATTTTGTGTTAGTGTTTCAAATATTCAGATCTCATTTGAGCCACATGAAATGAATTTTTGCCACTGATCTGGTTGGCTGAAGACCTATCTTAACTGAAGACCTAAGGCTCATGTTTAAGGAATCTTTGTTTCATTTAGAAAAATGTCTAATAAGCTAGCGAGCCCCATGAAGGTAGTTACTGAGAATGGTCATTCACTGCTTACAATTTGACCCTAATTTAAAAAATAATCGAAGTAAGATGCCTCTTTGCTGCTTCTTGGTTATTCAGGTGTTACCTATTGACTTGTCTTAAAAGGATGAGGATGTAGCCCCCATCTCTTCATTTTCCTGCCACCCTCAACACACACACACGCACACACACACACGCACACACACACACACACACACACACACACACACACTCTGTGCCCCAGCTTTCCAGTTCTCACTCTTCTAATAGAGTTGGGTCATAATTTTGGTAGAATTTATGTTCAATGTTTCTATTTTACTCCCTGGTATATATCTGAAGCAACCCAAAACATTAATTCAAAAGAACATATGAACCCCTATGTTCATTGCAGTGTATTTACAATAGCCAATATATGGAAGCAACCCTATTCCCATCAATAGACAAGTGAAATAAAAAAACAAAACTATGGTACATATATATAATGAAATATTACTCAATCATAAAAAGAATGGAATCCTACCATTTGCTACAGCATGGATGGACGGAGACACTATGCTAAGTGAAATAAGTCAGTCAGAGAAAGACAAATACCACACAATTTCACTTACATGTGAAATCTAAAGAGCAAAGTAAATGAACAAACAAAACAGAAATAGACTCATAGATGCAGAGGACAGACTAAGGGTTGCCAGATGGGAGGTCAGTTGGGAGATTGGATAAAAAAGGTGAAGAGATTAAAAAAAATACCAATTCATAACTACAAAATAGTTACGGGAATGTAAAGTATAATAAACTATATTGTAATAACTATGTATGGTGCCAGGTGGGTAATAGAAAGACCAGGGTGAACACTCTACCCAGTGTTCATTGTACACTGGAAGTTAATACAAAATAATATTGAATGTAAATAATTGCAAAAAAAAATTTTTTTTAAAAACATACAATCCGTAATCTCAGCTGAGATTCTCACTGAGGAGCCTAAAAGCTGCCCGGGAGCTGGGAGATGGGTGGGGTGTAGCATCAGGGGATCTGGATGGACCTTTTCATGGGGATGGGCTCCACTGTCCCCTTTTCTGTGGAGTCAAATCTTTGTTTTTAGGCTGTGAAAATTCCCCGAGAAGAAGGCTCTTCCAGTGGCTGGAGAGTAGTGCCTGGGAGTTCAATCCTTTTCATCAGTGTTTTGGGAGTCAGGGTGGAGACAGCATACCCATATGTTAACTTCCATTTTACCTGCCTGTGTTCAGCCCAATGTTCCTTTCTCAACTGTGTGGGTGGACCACAGTCTGGAAGCTCTCGCTTGCAGTCTCCCCCCTTTTTGCCAGGGTATGGGAGGGTCGATTATGTGGTTGTGTGGAGTTGGTGGCGGGGAGGGTCTGGGTTGTAACTGACTCTTTCACAAGCTTCCAAGGAGCCTTTTGTCTTGGCCCCTTTCATGTCCACTTCCAGAGATGGCCGGTGGCATGGTGCTGAGCCTTTTGGTGCCTAAATAAATCAGGAGGCTTTTTGGCTTTTCCAGCAGCTGACTTAGGATTTAACTTAATAGGGTCTGCTAAGTCAGTTACCACTTGTCCATATATTTTCCAGGTTTGCTGTTGCATTCTCTCTTTTATTTCCTGTCTCCTTGTGAGTTAGAATTAAAAAAAAATCACACACACACAAAAAACCCCCAACTCTTTATACTAATTTTATTGGGATTTCAGAAAGAGATCAGAAACAAATGCATACATTCAATCCACCATCTTTAACCAGACACCCTGAAATTTGATTCTTAATAAAAGTGTTTTAAATAGTATATAAGAAAAATATGTTTTAATATGTGATGTTTTAGTAGTAATGCATTTCCACACTATATTGGCCAACATAGCAGATGTAGGGCAACAAACTGATGTAACAAAAAACGTAAATTTAAAAAATAAGAGTCCTCTTAATTAAGAAAATGTCATCTATATATACAAAAGGCTAATGTGTGAAGTGTCCCTTCAGGAGTTCCACTGGGAGACCAGGAGTTTGATTGCTCACTATGATGTGTGCTGACCACTAGGAGGCGGTGTGGAACATGGTGGACAACCAACAGCAGTGGTGGGGCTCTGAGGGAGGAGGAAAGGAAGAGGCAGGAAGGCAGGGAACCTGATTGGCCCTGATTCCGGGCCAGGCCTAGGGACCCTACCCATGCACAAATTTTGTGGACTGAGCCTCTAGTTTGTCTATATGAACCATCTCTCTAAATATAAACTTTAGTATCCAGTTAAAAGTGGACTCAGTCCTGTGTATTTCTATATAAAGACCAGGTATATGTCTGACTGTTTAAAAGCACAGATCAGTTCTGTCACAATAAAAGTAAATCAGTCAGTGATGACTCAATTAACTACAGACAGCAGAAGATAGAAACAAATGCAAAGGTTTACAACTTTATTACTGAACAAAGTATGACTAAACAGTGATTAAAATTGGAATTACATGATCATCACCTCCCAAGTGTCTTCTCTAATGTATTAAGAGTCAAGACAGCTTGAGATAGCAGATTTAATTTAAACAAGTAAACCAATGGTTTATTCATTTATTTTCTTCAATCACTTCCACAGCTGGTGTGAACATTTGTTAAGTTTCAAATAAACCAAAGCCAACGTGTGTTGTAGTAATTAACTTATGAAAGCAATTAATGTAAGCAACATATGCATGAACATTATCACGTAGTAGTGCATATGCTTAATTAAAGTTTAACATAAATTAGATCTATTTAACCTTTTTTCAAGGACTGTTGGCACAGGTTTTTTCATAAAATGCCCATATGTCTTAGCTAAGGCGATGAACTGTATTATAGTCATGACCTCAAATAATTAGCCAAAGCCTTGCAGTTTATTACTTAGTTAGCAGCAAATGTGGCTCAAATGCTTTGTGTGTTTTTTAGATGATTTAGAAAACTAAGACTGGCTACCACACACAAAGCCAAATAAAGGGCCAATCTTTCTGGAAATAACTATATATGAAAAGAAAAACATCCCTTTGCAAAAATTAAGTTTATAAAACATATCATAGTTGCTTCTCTCAGGTGGACTTTAATTGCTTTTAATAAATTATTAGATGTCTTTTTCTCTTTATTTATGTTTTAATGAAAGTCTCCACCAATAAATGAATACTTAATGTGGCAAATGTGTGCTAAGCTGTTACTCTACATAAGGAACTCAGTTCAACTCCATGATACAAAGGTATATATATATTTTATTATATACCATCTCCTGGCAATGATTTAAGAAAGCTATAAAAATGATCATTCATCTAACAAGGTCAACTTAGAATAAGAAAATCAAATGATATGAACAGGAGGAGAGCACAAATAATTACTATTTACTATGACTAGACATCAAATCTTACGCTGAACACTCTGACATTCATGGTAAAGAATGTAAGTTAAATTACATAAGTGAAAAATGAATAAAATATAGTCAGTGTTCTTGGAATTTCCTGTCACAGAGTTGTTTAATATTAACATCTACCAAATGGTTTTCTTGATATTTTTTTACAATGTCATCAACAATGATATTTAAGAAACTGTACACAGTTTAAATGATCTTGGATAAAATGAATGGTTTTAATGTTTTGGACTTTGCATATTCTTACCCTGGGTCTGTCCATTTGGTCTATTCCTCTGAATTTTATTTTCTCTTTCTTGTGGTTAACCATCACTAGCTTTCATCTCTCCACCTCTCATCCACATTAATGAAACTTTTGATTAATGGTCACTCTCAGCTCACTCTCAAAATACAGACATTTCAGCACTGCGTTTTACAATCCAAACTTCTCAATTCATTAGAGAGTTAAGGGATTTGTTCATGGCTTTTGAATTGGATAAGTAGCCTCAGTTATGAGTCAGCATTTCTGAGGCTAGAGTTTTATAATAGCACATACTAATTAATTACATAATCAAAATTATCCTCCTAAACTCATATACAGGTGATTCTCCTATTGTCAGTCCTATCTACATGATTCAGGATTGGGAACCAGCCTTTAAATGTTTTGTTAGTCTTTGACCAAGTCTTATTTATCTCTATGTCTACAACACTTAGAGAAGTGCCTGACACAATATTTAATAAATGTTGGTTGATTGAGTGAAGAAATTCACAAATGAAAAATCAAAAGTTTACTGGCAACTGCAGAGTAGGAAACTATGCTGGGAGTGATGTCTAATTAGCAATTCATCTAATGTCTAATGTCTATAGCAATCAGACTAATTATTATTTTTTCCCACACAGTAATATACATATAGACATACATTAGAGCATATTCTATATCAATATTATCTATCTAGGGATTTCTTTTTTTCTAAATCAAGGCTTATTTAAAATAAAATGATGATTTCTCATGCCACCACACATCTGAAAAATATAAACCTCTGTTTATCTTCTCTCATATTAAATCTAATTTAAGTGAATTTTTTAAAAAATGAAGTGGTTGAAGGCTAATAGAAAATTACTAAGCTTCTTCCTAAGGGAGAGGGAGAGAGATAGAAAGATCTATGATAAGAATTATTGATCTGCTTACTCCTGCAAACACCACACTTGAGATTGAGCTGGAATGGAACCGCAACCTCCTGGTTCATAGGTCAATGCTCAACCACTGAACCATGCTGGCTGAGCTAGAAAGGATGTTAATATAAATGTTATCTACTGTGCAATTATGAAACACACTGTGGAATCTGCAAGATTTCTCAGATTTTTTTCAGAATGGGTTTTTCAATTGCATATGCAGTAGTTCTCTGATGTTGGGGCATATTTTAGAACATCCTCTTCCCTAAATTCAATTAAGCATCTAATAAAATATTTGCCCAGTATAACTGGCTAAAAGCAAAGTTGTATTTCTGATTTAGCCAGTTAAATCAGAACTCCAAAAACCAAAAACTTTGCAATCTGTAGTTTATCTGAGGACTGACACATGTTAAAGAAATTAACACAAAGGCTTTGCTTTCTTCTCAAGGTAACCTTATCTGTCTGCATTTAATAGAAGCAACAATTTTGTTGCTTAAAGAGCTCTAAGCACTACACATTTTTTAAAACATGTAATTTTTCTATTCTTCTTCCTTTTCATGTATTTATTTCCTGGACTGTTTTTAAAGGGTCATATTTTTTTCTTCCTCCAATGCTTTGAAGGTCTCAAGTATAGGAATGGGAACCAATGTTTGTTGAATGCCTGCTGTGACCAGAATTGCCTAGAAATCTGAGTCAGGAGTTACCATTTGCAAAAATGAGTGGGGAAAAAACACTGGCATTGGTCACCTATATATTAATATCAATATACTTGATTAAAACAATACTAATTGATAAACACAATGCAATCTTGGTTGGAAAATTGAAAACAATTAAGTATTTAATATTAAAGAAAAGTACAGAGGACAGTTGAGTTGGCACTCATGCTATTTAAATTACAACCTTTAAGTATTTTCTTTCTGATAGGAAGAAATTAGCCAGATTCTCCTCCTTCCTTCCCCATCCATTTTCTCATTTCCATAGACTGAAGTGATTGTTTTAAGACACTGAATTTTCCGAAGCCAGTTTGGCTCAGTGGATAGAGCGTCGGTCTGTGACTGAAGGGTCCCAGGTTTGATTCCAGTCAAGGGCATGTACATTGGTTCTGGGCACATCCCCGGTAGGAGGTGTGCAGGAGGCCGCTGGTCAATGTTTCTCTCTCATCTATGTTTCTAGCTTTCTATTCCCTCTCCCTTCCTCTCTGTGGAAAATCAATAAAAAAAGACACTGAATTTATTTAAAACTAGAGGTCCCTAGGCCTAGCCTGGCCTTTGTCGCATGGCCTCTGCCACCCTGCAATGCTATGTGAAGCTCCCTGCCCCAGGACGCTCCGTAATGCTCACGGCACCTCACCCTCTACTGCTCTGTGAAGCTTGATGCCACCCCAAGAAGCTCGCCCTGGAAGCTCCGTGAAACTCCCCCTGCCCCGCCACTGCTCTGCAAGGCTCCCCACCCTGCAACTGCTCAGCGCAACTCCCCCTCCCCGCGACTGCTTTGTGAAACTCGCTGCCACCTGGGTGACTGTTCCGCTAAGCTCACAGCCCGCTACCACTGTTCAACAGTCCCCAGTCCTGCCCCACCGCCAGCCCCCTTCAAGGTGAGCTGCTCGGAGGCTCGGGGAGACGGGGGCCTGAGACGTGCTCCATGCACTTCATGGTGACTGGACACCCATTAGGTCGTGATGCCACCTAGCTCTTTATATACATATTAGGATTCTTGTGTTAGCACTAGCTGGTTTGGCTCAGTGGACAGAGTGTCAACCTGTGGACTGTAAGGGTGGCACATGCCTTGGTTGTAGGATCGATCCCCAGTAGGGGATGTGCAGGAGGCAGCCAATCAATGATTCTCTCTCATCACTGATGTTTCTATCTCTCTTCCCCTCTTCCTTCCTCTCTGAAATCAATAAAGATTATATATATATAATCTTTTATATATATATAGTGAAATTCTTGTGTTAGTCTCATTGTCACCTACACAGACTAAGAACCTTTGTAGAGAAAGCCTTTGCTTGACTTTAGGATCCTCAGTCATAGGAGAACATAAAAAACAAAAACAAAAAAAAAACACCCAAAAAACAAGCCATCATAAAATAAGAGGTGGTGCACATCCCTGTTTTGTAGTATAAACAAATTAAGCAGTTTTCCACAATGAGATATGAACAAGTCATATTTCCTGAAAAAAAAAAAAAAGCTTGTAATAGTTGAAATATTTGAGAAGCTCAGTGGAACATAATCCAGGGATATTTGCCACATATTAAAACTACAGAATTCTGGGTTGTAAAAGTTTTAGCAGTTCCACATGGCTAATAAAGAACCACTAAATACTATTGAAGCTACTATAAAGTTTCCCACTGTAAAACAGACCAAAGTTAGCCAGTTTTGTAGAATTTAATTCCTTATGTCAATGTTTTGTAAAGCTTTGATTTTTTTATGTTTTAAATGAAGCCTCAGAGTCTTTACCAAAACATTTACCAAGTAGTAAAAATGATTTATTGAATTTAAGAGACAAGGAGTTGCTATGGTAATGAGAAACTTGTTGGAGCACATCATTTGTTCCCAGATATTTTAAATAAAAATACAAGTCTTATATCTTCCTTAAAAATGTTAGAGAAAAGCTCTAGTTGGTTTGGCTCAGTGGATAGAGTGTGGGCCTGGGCACTGAGGGGTCCCAGGTTTGATTCCGGTCAAGGACATGAGCCCGGGTGGTGGGCTCAATCCC
Organism: Pipistrellus hanaki; assembly: GCF_964339955.1. NCBI lineage: Eukaryota > Metazoa > Chordata > Mammalia > Chiroptera > Vespertilionidae > Pipistrellus > Pipistrellus hanaki. Next base: position 31,468,956 of record NC_140509.1, on the reverse strand, counting down.
CAATAGGGGGGCGTGCAGGAGGCTGCCAATCAATGATTCTCATAATTGATGTTTCTATCTCTCTCTCCCTCTCAATAAATCTCTCTTTGAAATAAAAAAATATTTTAAAAATGTTAGAGAAAAGAGATTTGGAATTTTCACAATTAGAGGTCCCCCCTCTCCTTCCCAAAGATTTAAATGGAAAGTTCTAAGGAACAGTAGAATTGTTGACAACCCTTAGATATTGCTCATTGTCTTTTAGTATAATTTGAGGCTTAGGGAGTCATTAGGTATCGCTGTACATAACCAACTATGTGATTACAAGTAGTAAGTATAGTTAAAATATACTGACTTCCAGAAGCCAGAATATAATACCAGAGAGAAAGGAGAGAAGTGGAAAGGAATGATGCCTCAGCAGATACAGTGGACAGATGTTTTCCATGAGCAAAATAAGCACGTTAGTTTTAATACAGTGCAGCTTTTCATGAGCTGATAATTTCTTGTAGCAGTAATATTAATTAATCTTTTTCTACTAAGTTCTGCGTCCCAAACCAATAAAATTCTGTGGGGCAGAGCAATTTATCATCTTCCTGGCAGTTAATGGGATGAATGAAGGTTGGATCCCTGAAGGCAAAATAGCACAAGCAAGCAGACACTGTTCTCAATCTCCACCTCCAGCCTCCAGAGGAGTCCTGGGTTCACCATACAGTCCAGAGGCAGCTGCTTTTGGTTCCCTGCTATTTCTCTGGTGTTTCCATGTCTGTTTTCAACATGGTATATGGGGGTAATCTTTGTACAACATCAACTGGACCACGCATCTAAACATCTAAGTGTAGAATGCTTTGATGGCTTCTTATGGCATTTCATAAAAACAATTCAAAGCCTTGCCCTAACCAGTTTGGCCTGCAGACTTGAAGGGTTTTGGGTTCTATTCCTGGTCAGGGCACATGCCCAGGTCTCATCATTGATGTTTCTATCTCTCTCTCCCTCTTCCTTCCTCTCTGAAATTATATATATATATATTAATGCAAAGCCTTTGCCTCAGCTTACAGGGTTTTGTGCAATCAATGACTGCCACCCCAGCAGGATCTCCCCTTTGCCTGAAAGTCTCCAGTTGCAGCACAGCCCTCAGGTTCCTGGAACCACTGAACAAGCTCCTCCCTCACATAAACTGTTCTCTCCACTCAGAATCCCCCTTCATGCCTACTTGGATGATGCCAACCTTCAGATGTAAACATAGCCACCTTTCCTCCTTGCTGTTGTACCCATTTATTTTCCTCCAGAGCCCATATTGTGAGTTTGAATTATATATCTACTAGAGGCCTGATGCACAAAATTTGTGCAAGAGGAGGCCTTCACAGCCCCAGCTACCTCGACCCTTGCAGCTTTAGCGGCTGCCTTGGCTTCATCCGTAAGGTCATCCAGATGGTTGTCCCACTGTTCAGATATTCAGTCAATTTGCATATTATGCTTTTATTATTATAGATTGGATTACTTTTTAAAATGTCCTCAGTGTATGATAAACTCTGCAAAGCCAAGAACTGAGACTATTTTGCCCAGAACATGGTAGATGCTCAATTAAAAATGGTTGGTGCTTAAATGAATAATAATTTTCAGACCTTTTCTGATGATCTTGGTCTCTTAGAGTTATAATTACAAGATAGAAAATAACTAGCTATGTTATTAAATATTTAATTAATTGATTCAGATGCTAGACCACATATTTATTATATATATTTCTAAAATATGTTAAAAATAATTCCGTTTACTAAGAGTTGTTAATGTTTACTGAAAAATAATTTTCAGTGGCAGGCTCTATTTCTTCTCCATATTTCAAACAACAACAACAACAACAACAACATTTTCATAGTTTATAAAATGCATTCAGATCAGCCCTAAAATGATAAATTATGGAAAAAAGAACTGAACAGTAAAACTCTCTTTCTTTTTCACATACTTTAGGGAACAAAAATAATTTAAATTTTCACAGCTCTGGGAAGAGAAGGGAGGGACCTGCCAGCTGAGGGGAAGCTTTGGGTTGAAGAGCAGATTTTGAAATAACAGATGGAGCTCAAGACAGTGCTGGCCCTGTGCCATGGATGACAACCAGACGCGGAGTCTGCAAGGACAGACTGGTGCCCATAACCAAGGTGGGCACGGGGACTGATGGGGCTCAGAACATGCTATCCCAAAAGATGGCACCTAGGCACACTGAATATTTTAAGCTGAAGGAATCTGAGGAAATGACAGAGGAAAGAAGGTCATTCTGACTGCCCCCCACACCCTGCTCCCTGCTTCCTCTCTGAAGCAGGTCTTAAAAACCTGATGTGAAAGGTATCCTCCTTATTCCAGGAGGAAAAGAGAATCCTTATCTCTGAAGACAAAGGAATGCCAGGAAGAATTCTAACAGGCCATACAAAGTGTTCTTCAGTTTACTACATTTCCTTCATATCCTTAACCTCTCATACTTCTCCACAATTTTCCACTCTTCATCAAACTAGTATGAAAGTACACAGGTCTAACTGTTTCTTTGGTCTTCATTTCCTTATGTCATGTAAAAGTTCTATGAAATTGATTTGTATGCTTTTCTTTAATGAATCTGTGTTTGTCACTTTAGTTCTTGGACCCAGCCAGGGCCCCTAAAAGGGGTGAGGAACACTTTTTCTTCCTGTGCAGGACCACCCAAGCAGACACTTGTACTTTATGCTGAGGATCTCTAAGTGGGATTTTAGTGACTCCTAGTTTTGATTTTTATTTAAAATTACTGAGTGGAGAGTCCCAACACTCATTTCTCTACAGAAAAAAAATTGCTATTTCTACTTTATAGTTTCAAAAAAAAAAAAGATCTGTTTTGAGTTCTTATTTTAGCTATACTCCAGGTTATATTGAAATAACTGGTAAGTCGTAGGTGAGCATGTTATGGCATGTAATGACTAGAAGATGAAGTATAAGAAAACTTTGTTTCACATTAAATTTTTTTTAGGAAAAGAAACTAAGAAGAAAAATAGTATATCTCCCAAGTTGAATGCTACTGATATTACCCATCAAATATTAGCAAACGTTCTAATTTAGTACACTGTGATTGAATTATTTTAGTACCTTTTTACAAACTCATCTTGACCTAAAAAGAAAACCACTGTGTACAAAACTATACCCAAAGGTAAAAGCTGTGTTTCTAGTTCTCTTTTATTTAAAGACTAGAGGCCTGGAGCATGAAATTCATGCATGGGTAGGGTCCCTAAGTCTGGCTGGTGATCAGCACTGCCTCCCTGCCTCCTCTTTCCCTTGTTCCCTCAGTGCCCCACCACGCTGGTCTCCCACCATGTTCAGTGCTGCCCTCTGATGGTCAGCGCACATCATAGCAAGCGAGAGACCACCCAGTCTTAGGTTGAACTCCTGAGGGGACAATTTGCATATTAGCCTTTTATTATATAGGATCAAATAAAGAAGAAGAGTAGTATATTTTAGACACTAAAGCACAAGTAAAAACATGTTATATTCTTCTATTAAATAACTTACTGGAATTGACTGAGCATCTGCTCTATGTTTAGATTCATTAGGAAGTTTACATAAAGTATGACCACAAATATGAAGTCAGTCTTAATACAGAACTGGGACTGGTTCTTGTGAGTGAATTACCATTGCTACTAAACTGTAAGATGGATTTTTCTGGCATTGCTCTCTGCAAACTTCCCTCCCCCTTTTAGAGAAACATCCTTTGACATTATCAAAAGTTTCAAGTGGAGGGAGCCACATGTCCACATGTATTAACTTTTTCTTTACATCCTTAGCTGATTAAGTTACTATATTAGGGTCACACAGCCAATCTAGATTTTAGATTTCGCGATTTAGTGAATTATACACTGTTTTGATTTGGTCCACTGGGAAATTTACTGTCAAAATGTTCAAACCAAGGCTCTCTAGGATAAAAGATTAGCTAACAAAATCTGAGTACTTATGAATAATTAATTATTATTAAGAATTTAACATGGCTTTTAGCTCATGTAATTCATACTACAATGTAATGAAATAGATCCTCATATTTTTCCCATTTTAGAAAGAAATAGAAGCACGAAGAGATCTTCATGTGAAAGCAAGGTTGTAGTCAGCAGCAGAGCCAGCATTCAAATCCTGATATTCCTGGTTCCACTGTCTTGCTCTTTGCCTCTCATTACACCCTTGGTTTGTCAGAAATGCCCAGTCAATTATTTTTGGCTCATCTCTCACTCTTCTCCCGCACTTTACATGCTGTTGAGCTCAATCAACCTTCACACCATCTCTAAACTTGCCATGTATATTCCTATTTCCATGTCTTTGCTCATATATTTGGCCACTGGTTAAAAAAGGATGGCTGATCTATCCAAATTTTACTGTGTAGCAAAACCACTAAAGATGCATAAAAGGAATTGGCTAAGATTTAGTAAGAAAAGTTTTTCTAAAAGAGCCTAGAATTGGGTAAGGAGTTGGAACCAGTTAACAGTATTCTGAGCAAAAATGTAAAGCAGAGAAAAAGAAAAGAACAGCAGGCCTTTTCTTCACGGCAATAAATGTCAGGAAAATGTTAATGGTTACAGTTTCCTGATTCTGAAATAGCACCTGAGTGGCAGAAGTCTTCAGGAAGTAGCTCTAATGGCACCCTATTAATAAGAGAGCCAGTGAGGGAGAATACAAGTGATCTGCATCAGGTCACGGATGGCCTTAGGTGTGGATTCCCACACTCAGGTTCAGAATGCTCCATTATATTCCAAGGGATCGTTTGATTAACCAATGAGAAAGAGATACATAGATTGTGACACAGGCAGACTGGAGGACGAAAAGGGATTCAGTATCCCCTCTCTTGAAGAGATGGAGATGGAGACCATGCTGCTGTAAGACAGCTTCAGTGAGCTTCTGGGACTCAGGGTGATTGAGCTGGACAGTCCCTGGGCTCTGGCTCTTGGGCTCCATGCAATAGGCACACTCCAAGGGCTGAACATTACTAGTGAGCTCACCTAGAACACATCCATCATGGGCACGGACCCTGTGACACAGCTACATGACTGTTCTATAACCACAGGCAGGTTTCCTTTAATATCGCCTGATGCTTTTTCTGAAATACCAGCCCACCCAGGATAGTTTGTTAAAAATTTAGGCATCTAACTGCCTAAAGCTATATTTTTACTTTATGATTCTCTCCCCCCACCCCCCTCCCCAGAGAGGGATTTCAGTAGAATAACTAAGAGCATAGACTGAGTCAGATGCCTAGGTTTGAATCCATCATTTGTTAGGTGCTGGGTTTAGGGAATTTAACTTTTCTGCTTTTCTGTTTCTTCACCTGTAAAAATGGGGAAAAAATAATTATATCTATTTCATAGATTTGCTATGAGCATAAAATAAATGAATGGCCAAAAAGCATTCAGAAAAGCACCTGATGTACATACAGGTTGATTCAACCACTCAACAAATGTTAGTTATTATTATTATGGTTTGTGTAAGGACAATTGTAAGTGGCACATGGCAGTGGGTTGTAACAGCTATGCTTTGGGGTTTTGGTCTTAGTCATACCCTCTTTCTCTAAGAGCTGCCTTGGCCCTTCCAGCCTACTGAATGAGAAGGTCTGGACTACCCTATAAATTTTTTGTGCCTGTCCATTCTTCCTATGTCTTTGGATTGCTAGACCAGAGGCAAACACCTGATCCAGGGCCAACTAAGTAGTCCATTGGATGCTACAGATACTCAAGTCATTTGGGAAAAGGTCATATAAACTCAGGGCCCAAATCAGGCCCAGATCAGAACAAAATCATGTGCCATGTGAAGTTATGAGAATTGAAACAATGAGGAAGCAGAAGCCTGTCCATGGAGTGGAGGATGAAGCAGCCATTCTGAGAAAAGAAGGGATGAGAAATTATGAGAGAGTGAGAGAATGGAGAGAAGGGAAGGGAAGGGAAGACAAAAGAAGGGAAAGGAAGAGAACTGAAGGGAAACAAAGGGAAAGGAAGGAAGGGGAGGGGAAGGAAAGGGAAGTAAAGGAAAGGGAAAGGAGGAGAAGGTTAAGGGGAGGGAAGGGGTAGGGAGGAGAAGGAAAGGGAGGGGGAGAGAAGGGAAGATGAGACTAGAGAAGAACAGAAGGCCCTTCAGTCCTTGAAGTTAGCCTGGTTCCTAGCTCTAGTCTCTATGAATCATTTTTGAATTTCATGCAACTTTTCAATACTTACTACTTGTTTACTTCAGGTTGTTTACATTAATTTTTGTTCTTTTACCATAATATATTATAATACTGTAGAAGTGTATATGGCATAGGAACCCCCAATTTATAGATAGGAGCCCAAAGTTTTACCTGGCAGCTATTTAGACTAGGTATTGCCACATATGTCTCTCATTATATTAAGCATTCAATCTCTTTGAAGTCCTGATCAGGAACTTAACTGAGGAGCAGCTTCATCTTGTTGTCTATTGCTCTGACTCTCCCCCAAATTCTCAAGATTTTGGGAAGAATAAATTTTGCCTCTCCTCTCAAAAGACCTCTTTCTTGTGACCTTAAAATATATTCACAAAAATGATTACCTCTTTGTTCGGAGATTTTCGATCACAGAAACCATTAAAATAATAACAAAGTGTTCACTATACTAGGCTATCAGTCAAAGCCTATTCAAAATGTGTTTCAAGGACAAAGAGCCTCACAAAATGTTGATGGATGTTAATGAAAAACAGGTGTGCCATGCTTAAATAAATTGGGCTTTGGTTTAAACAAAGTCAAGCAGGGCTTCTGAGAGATTTTACTATGCTAATGTGTAGTGGGGATCTCTGAGAAAGGGAGAGAGCATGCACCAGTTCCCCAGGTGTCACTTTTTCATGGAGCATAGTGACACTGAGAACCCAGTTTGGAAATTTAAACTAGTCTAGGGGTTCTCAATCGAAGACAGTTTTACCCACCTCCCACCTTCATTCACCTTCCCTGAGAACATCTCACAATGTCTGGAAACATTTGTCACATGGGAAAGTAGGGGATTGCTATTGCATCTGGTGACAAAAGCCAAGGATGCTGCTAAATATCCTACAATGCATAGCACATCCATCTATAACAAAGAATTATCTGGCCCCTGATGCCAATAATACTGAGGTTGATCTAGTAATATTCATAGTAGCTTTCAAGGGGTCGAGGAAGAAGATGGTGGACAGCAGGGTACAGCATTCGTTCTATGGTCAAACACCTTATAATAAGCCCTTAAATATTTCAGAATTTGTTCTAGAATAAGTCATCTGCAGGTTGCCCATATTCCCAGTTCAACAAACTGGCTCTTAGTCTTATTATATTCATTCTTTTAAAACTATTTCAAATTTACAAAATAAAGCAAAATTTACAAAGAAAAGCAACGTTGGATTAAATATTGGTAGGTTTCCCCCTCCAACCTCAGGCTTTCTAAAGATTTATTCAGTCTGCTTTAATTCTCCCACAAGCTGTGGGAGAGGAGCAGCAACAGAGGTGTCCCTGGTTACCACTGCAAGGCAATTTTGAGTTCTTCCCCTTCCTCCCTTCTTTCTGCATCACCTCTTCCGTCAGTGTCCAGGACTCCTCTGGACTTGCCCTGCTCTCTTCCTAGGTGGAGAACTTATTGCTGTGAATGTACAAGAACAAGAGCATCTTATTCCTCCACAGCTAGGAAATGAGCTCCTAGTGCAGAAAGAGGACAAAGAAGTGATCATTCACATGAAAGTATTAGGTATCTGCATTTTAGTGCAGGGGCTGCCTGGCACCTCTCAAATCTGTCCTGTAGGTGACCGATTTCTCACAGTCTAAGGCTGAAATGGTTGAGGAAGCATAGGATTTGGATTCCTTCTCAACTCAGCTAAGCCATATTAGGATTCTTTCTCAAATCTGCTGCCCCTCCTCTAGCTGACGAGGCTTCCCATCCTCCGTGGAGGTTCCTGGTTTGTCTTGAACTGCTGACATTCTGAGATGTCTGGGAAAGGCATCCTCACTAGGGTGCAGTGAGTGACTCTTGCCCAAAATAATATATACCACTAGATGCCCGCTGCACAAAATTCATACATGGAGGGGGTTCCCTCAGCCCAGCCTGCATCCTATCCAATTGGGGAATGTTCCCTCAGCCCAGCCTGCACCCTCTCCCCTTGGGGGATGTCCAACTGCCGGCATCCCTCTCACAATCTGGGACTGCTGGCTCCTAACCGTTCACCTGCCTGCCTGTCTGATCACTCCTAACTACCTTTGCCTGCCAGCCTGATCACCCTTAACTGCCCTCCCCTGCTGTCCTGGTTCCTTAACTGCCTCTGTCTGCCTGCCTGATTGCCCCTAACTGCCCTCCCCTGCTGTCCTGGTTAACCATAACTGCCTCTGTCTGCTTGCCTGATTGACCCTAACTAACCTCCCCTGCTGGCCTGGTTGCCCCCAACTACCCTCCCCTTCAGGCCAATTTGGTTCTGATTGGTCAGTTTCTATTCCAATCAGTGTCAAAAGTTCTGCCTCCTAGGCAGCCATTGGCTCCTCACAGAACCCAGGTACTGGCCTCTCATTGCAGCACTTTACTCTCTCCTTATCATCAGAGCAGTCCATAGTTTTCTATTCCCCTGTGGCTCACTTTGATTTTTCTCCTGGTCTAGGCCCCTGGATGACCTAAGAGAGCATGAGCCAACATCAGTTTCATCTGAAATATTTCGAGGCAGACACACTATCTGGAAGTTATTGGGTTATGGTCAAATAAAGCTGAGGGTGAAACCTGAATTATTCTAGCTTTGTATTAGGAATTAATACCCATTACTAATCCTGTATAAATAATGAAGTGGCTGGGGAGAAGGCACGACATGAGGAATTGCTGCCATAGAAACTGCCAATGATTCTGCTCTGTTACTGTGACTTTGGGGGTTGTATCAAAGAGCTTAGTTTTAATAATTTAACAATAAAAATGAATCACTTTTCTTCAAAAGACTGATTTTATAGCTTTGTCTCAATTCCCTAAGATTATCTATCAGGGATAAAGCCAAAGCCACTTTGTATACACAGTCTTGGGAGGGATTCAATTAGCAAATCCATGTGTGAGGCTCTGTTCGCATTGGAATTTCTGTGCAAATTGTGGTTTAGGTGAGGATCTTGGTACCGACTATGAGTTTTAGTAGCCAGATTCATTTGTATGTGTTAATATTCAAACAGGACCTTACATTAATAACTACACAAGGTTAGACATGAAAAGAGAAGCATTTTTCTAATGGCTGAGATTTTTGACAGCACTTAAAATTTAGTCAGTGTGCCTGTGTGTGATCATAAGAGTGTGACTATGTGTTTTTGTGATGATGAGTGGTGGGTGTGTATGTGTGATGGTGAGTGGGTATGTGTGTGTATATGTGTGTATGATGGTGTGTGTGTATGATGGTGAGTGTGCCTGTGTGTGACTGGTGAGTGTGGCATGGTGAGTATGTGTTGTGGTGTTGAAGGTGTATTTGTGTGTATGTGTGTATGTTGGCATGTATGTGTGATGGTGTGTGTGTGTGTGATGGTGAGTATGTATGTGTGATAGTGTGTGTGAGTGAGTGATGCTGAGTGTGTATGTTTGTTTGTGTACATGTACACAGGTGAGGTCCATCACAGAAAAGGATCTGCTACCCTTTAAATCTTCAAGCCTTAGCAAAGACACATACATTTATATTTTATAGAAATGTTTTCTAAAATTTAAATACTTAAGATAAAATCTGCCATTTTCAAGGAGATTTATGGAATGTTTATTTTGGGGAAATTCAGGAAAATTGCTTAATATGGAAGCCATTTGATCAATTTTTCTGACTTAAGTGGTCATTATTTTCAGACAAAAGAAAAAATGTGGACCTTTTTATTTGGGAAGCAAAGGACAAATAGTCATTTAAAAATTTAAAAATAAGAATCAATAGTTACTTAATCTTTTAAAAATAGGAAAAATTGTTATTTAATCTTTTAAAAATAAGAAACCAGACTGTCTCAGAAGCAACTAAGCTATATATACACCTCTTTTAATTAGACAAGACATCCTGGAAGTTGAGAAGTTTGTCCTCATGTCTAACCTAATCATATCTTGCTGACACCTCTGACTTCTTATTTTGCCTCAGTGCTAAAAGAAAATAGATCTGCATTTTTGCTGTAACACATTTTTTACTAAAAGCCATTATTAACTTGTTCCTTTGGCATCCCTTATTGTGACTAAATAACCCCAACTCCTTTACCTTTTTAAATGAATAGGTTCTATTTTCCGGTTGTTGTATTATTTTTGTAACTTCTCTCCCCACATCTTTTTTGTAGAAATGTTGAACCACAGAAAAGGCACATTCTCTGTTGAGTGGGGAGAGCAAGCCAGCTTCAGCCAAGAGTGTTTATTTGGTCTGGGCTTTGCATGTTTCCTTTGACCAGCAGACCTGCTGAGCTTGCATGCTTCCAAAGGGTTCCCCCTTCCTCTCGCCCTTGCAGGTACACAAACACATAACTGCCCAGGTCCTGGCTTGAGGCCCGAGTGTAGGGACTCAGCCAATAACACATAACTAACTGCTCAGGTCCTGGCTTGAGGCCTGAGTGTAGGGACTCAGCCAATAGCTCTCCCAGGGCCGCCACTGTCTGGAATGCCCCTTCCCCCTCCTCCTCTCTTCACCTCCCTGTACAATCTATTCTCATAGAAACCAACATTTATCCTTTAGCTCTTCAGGGCCTGGAAGCTTTTTCTTTATTCCCTTTTAATCCTAGCAATGGGTGTTTTATTTTACTTTAAAAAAAACCCCTGCTTTTACTGCACTTTATATTTATATTTTCACACTTCAGATGGGGAAGAGAGAGCCCTGTGGCATGGCAGATGTGTCTGTGGGAAGCTGGGACCTCAAAACATGGGACCAGCTCTCTCTCCCTCCACCTTCCACTCCTGTCAGCACTGAAGAGGTTGAGTTCACAAGGGCAACCTTGTTCTGAAAGAGCCCCCTGTTGAGCCTTGATCACCCCACCCTTGAAATACCTACTTCTCGTAACAAAACAAATTATTTCATTTTCAGGCTAAAAATGATCTCATTGCCCATTTTCTTACCAATAAAACAAGCCCATCCATCCTCCCTAGCTTTTCTCTATATCATTATTAGTCTGTTTCATGAAGTTTCTCATTATGTTCTTCCCCAGACTGGACTGAGTTAGTGACCTCTTCCAATGCCTCCTGGACATACCACAGTTTTCTGGGTTCCAAGTTTTCGTATTCCAAGTCCTTGACATTCAAGTACATGAGCCCCCTTTAAAATGTCCATAGATTCTTCTACATGAGCTGTACTTTATGCAACTGTTCTCTGAGAAAGCACTTAACAAAATACTACTCAAATTTAGTACTTCTTTGAATAGTTTTTTCTAATCATAATAGCATTTGTACACCTTTGAAAAACCATTGTACGTATGTGGGATACCTAATTCTGTTTTTTTACAGACAACTCGTAGTGAACCCATGAACTCACACACCTCTGGCTGTGACTCAGTGTCCCAGTGGTCCCCAGGATACACAATGGGAACAGCTGTTCCAAGGAACAGTTAGTTCTACATGGTATATTTTATTACTCTAAACTCTCACAATGATGGCGTGGCCTTGAAGGTCAATTTTAGGTCTGAGTTTCTATAATTTTGCTGTTGGAGATCACCTGAGCATTATCAGCAGTAGTATTGTTGATGCCAAGCAAGTTTGTTTGGCATCAACAATACTACTGATTAAAATCCAACTGAAATCTATTGGTGGTGAGAATAAAAGAGGGAAAAACATACGTGGAATGTCAGATTGTAGCTAATATCCCAAATATTTCATTAGGATTTTAATCTAAATGATATTAAGCTTACTCTATATATCATGAATGAAGAATGCAAAAATATGTGTCAGGCTCAGACTAGTTGGACATCTTGTGCATGATTGCCAAGCTGAAGTGTCCACTTGAATTTGAGCCCAAATCACTATGATGGCAAAGCCCGAGCACTTCGCATTACACGAGGCTACAAACTTCCCTGATAAATTCAGCATAAAGGAAAATAGTTGTTCCTAATTCTGGGAAATCACAAACAGCTCTGAAGCTAGGTAAGAGGGACCTTGGATTAACAAGGAGGTGGGATGCTCTATTCTTTAGCGGAAGTATCTTATAAATGTAGTAAACCATTCATGTTCATTATGAAAATGTTATAGATTAATAAGCCCATTAAGTCTATTTCATTTGCCTTTCATGTGCATAGCCCTGTGTGACAGCAACATATAATTCTGCCAAGCAATTAACTATTGTTAGTGGTGGTGAGTATTTTGGATCCTATCCAAGCTTGATCTGTCAACATTTGGGATGACAATGACATCAATTAATAGAAATACTCCGCAACAACTCACCAGGTGTGGATCTGCTTACTCTCTCCTGTTTTCTCTCCAATCTCTTCCTCTCTAAGATGTTAATAATTAGACAACGTATATATGTTTGAACCTTCCTGTGAAAAATGAAGGAAGAAATGTGCACTGCCAAATGGGAAGAAGGAAATGTATGGGCGAGCCTTCCCAAGCACAGAAGCCATCAGCAAAACTGCCAGCTCAGAAGTAATGCAACTTCAGCGGCGAACGAATGCAACATCTTTAAGGAAAGGAAACTGCTAAAAGGGACAGGCTCTCTTGTCAAACAAAATATAAAACCTTTCTTTATCTCTGAAAACGTAGGATGCTCTTCATTTTGCAGACTTGTATTGGACACTTAATCCTGATGCTCACTTGATGGCAAGCTACCGTGGTGGCCTGGTAAACACCCCTCATGCCTGGATTTCTGCAACAACTGGTCCCTCTGCTACCATGCACACTCAGCAACCTCTTGCTAATCACCTCTTATTTTCCAGGCACTGCTCTAGGCATCTGTCTTCCTCTCCACTCTTTCTCCATTCTTCACATTAGAGCCAGAATGGTTTTTCTAAAACATAAATTTTCTCACGTAATTTTTCCTGCTATAAACTCTTCCTGGGCTTTCCATTGCTATTCCAGAGCTCCTTAGTTAGAATAGCTTGCAAAGCTTTCCACAATCTGACCTTGGCCCCAACTGTAGTCATGAGCACAGGCCCTGTGTCTGAGCTCCCCTCCTCAGGCCCCTCTCACCCACTCCCCTTTGAAAATGTCTAAGACAACGTGTCTTTCATCCATGACTTCTTGAGGACATCAGTTGTTGCCAAGTTGATGTACCTGCTTCAGTGCTGCTCATACAGTGAGAATTAAGTCACATCATGTTTGCCACTTTACATACATATTGTTACTCATGTTAATTTTAACCTCTTCCAGATTCTCTTTTAGAAAGTTGTCCAGAAACTCAGAGCAATCAAATTTAAAGTTCAAGGATATTTGAGCAAGAGGAGTAGGAGGTCCAGGCAAGAGATGTAGTATGTATAGGAGAACACTACACAGGGACCATAATTTATCTGCCCCAAGCATACGAAAATTCCTTTTCATTCTATAAGAGTCATTATAAATGAAAGGGTCAAACTTATGAATGCTTACACAAAAATCAGCTAATCAGATGAAGAATGACATATGAGAGCAATAAAAGCATAATCCTTATAATATTCAATGTAAGCATTAAGTGCACTGGCAGGTGGATCCTTTTCTATCTCTGTCACTAACTATAACATTGAGCAGATTTACCTTTCTAGTTTTATTTCCTCAAGTGTAGGATGAGAAGTTTAAAAGAAATGAACTTTAATGCCATGTCTAGCTCCAGATTTAATACTTTGATTAGCATGTTCTTAGAAATGTGTAATGTATACAAACATAATTAATCCTAAATCTTAATGCCATAAACAATGATCACATTAGCTGTATGGGTAAATACCATTTCTGCAATTTAGGTATATCACCATCAGGTAGCAGTAATATGCTTGTATCATGCAATTCAAGTAAAAATGATTTGTGCTTGATAAAGGGCTTTATATATTCTTTTATTATTGAATATATAACTATGCATTAAAGAAATTTGGTAACATTTAACTGTAAGGAAACAATCAGGGAATGTTCTCACTGATGATCATCTTTTACTTTAACTGCTAGATATGATCTCGGTGTCTGAAATCCTTTTGATGGGATGTCCTAAGTCTTTGATCTCGCCAAATATAAAATTGCCTATGATTATCAGTTTGGAACATTTAGTTTTTTGCATTAGCCATAGTCTATTTAGAAGCTCCCAGATATTTCTTTCAGTGTCTCTGCTTTAAATGGTCTATTGTCTATATTGAGGAAGCTAAGAAACCTCCAAATAGGGTCACGATGACCTCCAGATATTGAAGCATTGGCCCTCATCATAGTTCTTAAAGCCCTAGCCCTGGTTTAGAGTCACAATACAGGCTGGTTGTTTCCCACCTGAGCTGCTACAACTGTAACCTTTCCTCAGCTTCCATCCATGGGAACAATGTGCTGTTGGCCAAAGATTATACTTCCCACTCCACAAAAATTGACTCTTAGTGCTTTAGTGTTCCATCAGATTGATTAAGGAAAAAGATTTGGGATTCCTTTTATTCTATCTTCTCTTTCTTTCTTTCTTTCTTTCTTTCTTTCTTTCTTTCTTTCTTTCTTTCTTTCTTTCTTTCTTTTTTTAAAAAAAATATATTTTATTGATATTTTACAGAGAGGAGGAAGGGAGAGAGAAAGAGAGCTAGAAACGTGGATGAGAGAGAAACATCGACCAGCTGCTTCTTGAACACCCCCTATCCGGGATGTGCCCGCAACCAATGTACATGCTCTTGACTGGAATCGAACCCGGGACCTTTCAGTCCGCAGACCTACACTCTACCACTGAGCCAAACCGGTTTCATCCTCTTTCTTTTTAAAAATATATTTTATTAATTTCAGAGAGGAAGGGAGAAGGGGAGAGAGAGAGAGAGAGAGAGAGAGAGAGAGAGAGAGAGAGAGAGAGAGAGAGAGAGAGAGAGAGAGACGTCACTGATGAGAGAGATTCATTGATTGGCTGCCTCCTGCACATCCCACACTGGGGATCAGACCCACAATCCGTCATGTACCCTGACTAGGAATCAAACCATGATCTCCTGGTTCTTAGGTTAAGCATCATCGGGCTAATCTCTTTAATTCTTGAGCTTTCTCTGCTATGACTGTTTCAGTTTTCTTTATTTTTAATACTTCACTTAGTATCACATCTCATTTCTCTTCTGTCTACCCAAAAGCTATTTTCTCTAGAGAACACTATCAATTTTTGTTTGATATTTCTCACAGCCATTAAATCTTATTACCTGTGACTTTCCTCCTTACACTTGTGTTTTCTTTCAAGTGATTTAAGATCTGACTATGCTTCTATTGCTTTACTTTTTGTTTGAAAACTTCCTATTGTAGTATTATTTCAATTTTAAAATGTCTGAGATTTGAAAACACTACAAGGATTCTCACTTAGTAAAGTCTGTTAGTACTTTTCTATTTCATGTATTCAATTTCATAAAAATATTAAGTTATATTTATACACTTTTAGTAGCAGAGGAGAAATATTTTCAAATTAAATGCATTTTTTCTCAATTTGTATAAAGAACCACCTGTTGAACATTGCAGTTAAAACACAAGTGGTAGATTCAAATTAGCAGGTATCTCCAATTTAAAAAAGAGAATAGATTTATAAGAATTTTTTCAATTAATTAGATTCTTTTAAAAAATATTTTTATTGGTTTTAGAGAGGGAGGGAGAGGTAGACAGAGAAACACAAATGATGACAGGGAATGATTGGTAGGTTGCCTTCTGCAGGCCTCCTACTGGGGATGGAGTTGGCAACCTGGGCATGTGCCCTGTTTGGGAATCAAACCTCAACCTCCAACCTCCTGTTCATAGGTCAATGCTCAATCTGCTGAACCACCGAGTTGGGCTAATTTGATTCTTTTTCATGCCACTAAGTTAAATGATCCTGAATATCACCACATATTAATTTACAGAGCTTTGGTTCTATAGCACAAAATTGTTTCCTTCACTCCTTGAGTCTTCTGTTTTGAATAATTCACTACGGCTTGTTGCATCCAGCATTATTCAAAAGTCTCCTCAAATTCCAAAAAGGTTTTCTTAATTTTAGAAAGTCCATATGCTAAGCTTCTGTTGATAAATGCTTTCTGGAGACATAAATGGATATAGAAAATCTGCTTGTGAATAAAATATATATTTTTTATATATTTTTAAATGTCTAGGGGAAAATAAAGTTCAAAATTCCAAATTCTTGATGATAGAAATGTTGAACAAATATACATACTAGGTAAAGGCACTGTGGAGGAAAATGCTTTTGCCTATCAACACATTTCTTTTAATATTACTGGTTCAGACTGGATATATGGTAATTTTATTTTCCAATAAGCAAGAAAATAGTAGTTTATCTGGACTGGGGATAAACTACTATTATTCTGTATCAATGAAACAACAAAACAACAGCATGGAAAGATATGAAGTAGTAAGGGAGGGTTGAGAGAATAATAAAATAGTATCCAGGAGACTAGACGCAAGCCTTGGCTTAGCCACTAATAGCTTTGTACACTGAGCTTATTTCTGACTAGGATTCGTCATGTGCAGATGGAGGGTGAACCGAGAACCTCTTTCTCCAGTGGTAAAATGCAGTGCCAGTGCTCAGGCAAGCTGAGAACTGGCTCGAAGGCTAAGAGTTTCAAATGTATGTAATTGAGAAGGCTAAGTAGAAAGCAATTCAGCAGACTGGGTTAGTAATAACACTGTGGCAATATTCACATATATTAAAATTTCAAGGGTCATGATAATTGCTTGTCATGGTTCATTGTATGTGCTAATCACTTAGGAAAAGAAAGCCTCCATCCCCATTGGTGTCACAGCATGAAAGGTGGTTAGATAAATTAACAGAGAAAGGCACCATGAGGTCTTTATTCTCTTCATGATGTGGCTTGGGACACTACATCTTTTAAGAGGTCTCCTTCTCTTAAAATAAAAAGTACCTAAAACTCACTTTTTATGGAAAGTAGTTGATTGCTTAGAATCCAGAACTAACCCATTTTGCACATGAATATCTACTTTGCAACTAAAATAATTTATCGTGATCTGTCATAAACTGTTTTAAAGTTTATGTTTAAAATCAAAATATAATAATTAAGATGGTATGCAACATCATAAAGATAGACATATCAAAGATGTAAAGAGATTGCCTAGGATGCAATATACACAAAGTTCATTTTACCTCTAATGAAAGAAATGTCACAGTTAGTGGAGAAGGATTAATATATTGTTAAAAAACAAGTGGCTAGCTACTTATGAAAAAACACACTGAAGTCTTTGTCTCATACTCATTCACCAACAAGAAATGCTATATAAATTGGGGCTAATGGTAAATAATGGATGTCAAACATTCTAAATAAAAATGTAAATGATAAGTTATAGAAAACCACGTACAAGGTAACACATTAAAGAGTAAAATTTTTAAAATTTTATGTAATCCAAAAGAACATAAAAGAAAGATCAGACTGTGAGAAAAAATACAGTATAGTCAACAATATGATGACAGCCATAGACTACAAAACTGTTCCAAATCTTTAATAAAACATTATGATCCCACTTAGTCAAACAGCAGTAACACAAATAAAAAACTTGCAAAGGGGGAAAAATTATGAGTAAATAGGGGAAAAATTATGAGTAAATTTAAATCAAAGTGATTTAAATTAGGAAAATTAAATAGAATAGGTTATTATCAAAATAATAAAATATGAGAAACAATTTTACACACTACAGAATATATTTAAAGAGTACAAGTATATTTTCAAAGTATTTAGTACATCAAATATAATTATACTGCTTGATCCAGTAATTTTTAAAAAAGTAATTAACTTATTTTCTTTTATTTTCCCCCATCCCCATGTATCCCCCTTATGTCCTCTTCCACCTCCACCTCCACAATCACCACACTGTTGTCCTTGTTCATGAGTTCTCTCTCTCTCTCTCTCTATTTTTTTTCTCAATCCCTCCACCCAACTGGAATCTGTATTTTAAACAGGCTCCTCAGCTGCTTATTAGTTGAGATTTGAGAACCACTGCTCTAAAAGGTTTTTTTTTTTTTAATATTTATGTATTTCTCTGTGATTCTTTTTAAATAATTTTCCTCTAATCCATAATGGAGATCATCATCAATACATTTTATGAATAATCTATAAAATCTACATAGGATGTCTTTAGGGTAAAGTATACAGATAAAGTTAAATTTGATTTCTACCTGCCATTTCTAAGAATGCACTTAAATCCACTATAGGGTATTCAATTTAAATACTTGATTTAAATACTATAATTATATAAGTATTGTTTTCTACTATCTTTTCAGGACAATTATGTGACATTTTGGTTATAATGTGGCTTCCTTTACAAACTTTCATTGGGTACTTTATTGTAACCTATTCATAACTCTTTTTATAACTTAATAGGCTTGCTAAAAAAATCTTTTGGAACTCAAGTCATAATTGAGCCTATTAAGTTCTGTGACTCAAGCACATTTTTAAAATAAAAGATTTTCTATAATGTCCAACTCGCTAGAGCTTAGAATTTGTACAATTCATCTTGTAAAGATCTCATTGAAACCTCCAGCAAATAAGTAGATTTTCTGGAGTAGATCAAAAAGTTTTCTGAGTTGTAACCCATTATAAATCCTTTGACAATTAACTTTTAGATGGAAGAAAATAGCCTTTTCTAAAGTCCTTTTTCCATTCTTTAAAAATACTACCAATTTGAATATATATATGTATATATATAGTTATAAAATAAATGCATTATGCCTATTGCAGCTAGATTATAAATATATCAGCAGTGGTTGAATAACATGCAAATTGAGCACTTTAAAGTGTACATGGTAATGAATAATTCAAAGTATTAGTTAATGTTCTTTCTAATGCTTGCTACACCTTGGTTTTATGGGCTTTTGAAAGAATCATTAATAACTGCATGCTATCTTTTTCCTCTTCGTAAAGGTCCTGATCCCCACCCGCACCTCCACCCCCAAAACCCCATATCCGAAAGGGCCTGCTCCTGAATTTTTCATCAGATGTATGGCTAGCACTCTTGTCATTTCACAGCCCAGCTGACGTTAAAGTAGCATATTTGCTGTTACTGAACCAGGAATAAGCAACTGCATCACCTTGGAGCTTTTCGAAAATACAGACTTGCAGCCCCACAGCATCAGAATTTATGGAGCTGAAGCCTAAAGGTGTGTGTTCTCATGGTCACCCCCAGGTGACAGCTGATGCACACTTTTCATTAAGAAAGAAACCACTGAGAGCCAGAGTGCAGGGCTGATTGCTTTAGAATTGGAGCTTTAGTTTTCAGGGGAAGATCTAATTCCAATCCCTGTCTGACCACATGACAGTTGTATGACCATGTTATTTAATCTCCCTGAGATTAATTGCTCCTCTGAAGTTATATTGAATTCAAAGCATTGTTTTTTGATAATCAAAATAATGTGCATGAGTTTCCTTCCACGCAAAACAAATTTCCTCCTTTTGCCTCAAAAAAGGAATAATTTTATATGAATAATATTCTTTATACAATCTCCTTATGCTAGTTTTCACTTAATCAGACAGAACTGACAGTTTCAATGAGAAATCATAAAAATAATCAACCTTACCCCAGAAGAGTTGTCAACTAAGACAAAGCTGGAGAAACTCATTTCACCATCTCGTTAAGTAACTTTTTTGGAGGCCTTTCTCATTTTTAGAATAAAAGCTTGAGGCATAATCTCTTGGGAAAATTTGCATATCATTTCTAACAAAGATGTTATGACCAACTATCAAAGCTCCATGCCACTCAAATTGCTGGACAAGAACTAAATTACTATAGAAGTAACAGTGGCAGCACAAAGAAACAGGGAGACATCAAGGTATTCATGGCTGTTTTTTTAAATCACTCCCTTTTTAAGTGCAATATATTGACGCACGTGGGAGGGATAAGAATGTGCATAACAGGTTTCCAGGGAAGCATCAAAGGTAACGTTTCGTGTCAAGAATAATTTTGACACATTGGAGCTGATAGCGATGCGGGGGACACTGTCATCAAGCCCTAGGCACCATTTCCTTTCCCCTGTGTATTTGTGATCTAAGCTCTAAGCCACTGGCCATTGGCAGAAGCACAGGCAGAGGCCAACTGCCTTTTCCTTGGATTCATGATTTCTTCTTAATTGTGGCCATTGAAGAGCTCCCTTACTTTCCTACCAGTTCAGCTACGCATGTTTTTAGGTGGTGTTTTAATAGAGCTTTCGGGGTACCTATTCCATCATATTGTTAGAAAGGTAAGCCCTGTTTTTAGTATTTTTTTGGGGGGGGGTATATTTTTCATTGTTGATAGTATTACTGATGCCTCCTGTTTAGCGCCACTTTATTCACCTCCTCCAAGCCCCAACCCATCTACCCTCAAGTCTTCACCACCTTTTTACCCATATCCATGGGGTTATGCATTCAGGGATATAAGTTCTTGGGTTTATCTCCTCTTGTTCCCCCACCTCCACATCAAGTCTGTTCTATGCCTCCATGTTTGGGGTCTTAATGTATTGGTCAATTCATTTTGTGCATTAAATTCCACAAGTCAGTGAGATAATGTGATATTTATCTGTCTCAGATTGGCTTACTTCACTGAGCAGAATATTCTTTAGGTCTATCCATGCTGTCCCTAAGAGCAAGATAACCCTCTTTTTTACAACTGCATAGTATTCCACTGTGTAAATGTCCCACAGCTTTTTTATCCATTCATTTACTGGTGGGAACTTAGGTTGTTTCCAAATCTTAGCTATTGTAAATAACACTGCTATGAACATAGGAGTGAATATATTCTTTCTGATTGGTGTTTCGGGATCAGTATTCTGAATTACTCATTTGATAACATTTAGTACATTCTTTTATAAGTTTCAATGACATTTTATATCTTTTCCAGATGATTGTGTTTATTCTAGGGCAGAAACTATCTTACGAGGTCCTAATTTATTCAGTAAAGAAATATTACCTAGTTTCTATTATTTACTAGGTACTGATACACTGAGTTAGTTGTCGTACATACATAGGTGGTCTGAATGGAAAAGCTCTCTGAACTTAAATAGATGACACTTTAAAAATAATAGAAGCTATCTTTTGATGAGTCATTTCTAGTTCAAGAAGTGGTCAGTTGTTCTGATGAATGCTTTACATGTATTATCACATTATTCACAATTACCCTATCAGTTTGTCAATTTGACTTCATTTTAAAGATGACATTGAGAGAAGTGAATTTTAGTTATTCTGATAAACTAGCCATGTCTTAATTTAAAAAATAAATAACCTTTTACTGTTGAATTCTCTTATTGGTTTCCCGCTGCTGGAGACTCAATGCTATACATAGATTTAGCAATTTACTTGGACATATGTAAAGGGAAGTGGAGGAACGTCCAGGAGAATGGACTCTGTCATAGACTCTAGGTTATATCCAGGATCAAAGAGTGAATATCTTCATGAAAGAACACCATTCTCATCATAGAAAGAAACATCCTGCTATAGAATTCTAACTCCCATTACTTTACACATAAAAAATTCTCAATGAGTCGTACCTATCTTCAAACACTTACATGACGTGGGAGAGTTTTATCTCATCTTGTAAATTCTGAGAAAATGAAGACATATTGTATATGCCCTTAATGGAATGGACTCTTAATATGGATCAAGCTATGATAAGAGTTCTTACTATGTACTATACAGATACATTTAATTTTACTAATGACATCCTGTCAGCAGCAACTTGTACTTTATTCAGCCCCACTTGGGCTTGACATTTTCAGTCCCCCTCCCACTCCTCTTAATCTGCCTTATTTTAGATTCTAGCCTCTTGCATGCTTTGTTCTCTCCACATCCTTATCTTTTCTGGCAGCCAAGGTGGCTGCCTGGTCTCTCATTCACACTCATTGCCTGCAGTGTGATGAGTTGCAGCATGAGACTTTCCTGCAGGTAGCAATGGAACTTTTCTGTTCAGCTCCGAACCCCGGCCTCTATACATACACAATGCTGGCTTTCTGATAACTTTGTTCTTTCCAAGTCAGCTCCATTCCAAGCATATTTGTTTCATATTGGACTTGTCCCTCTTTTTTTTTCTTTCTTTCTTTTTTTTTCTTCTTTTTTTTCCTTTTCCTTTTTCTTTCTCTTGCTAAAGCCTTTCAAAAGTTTGGCTCTGAATTTTTAAGATAAGTTTATACACTCTAGTCTGGATGCTTCAGGGATTTTTTGTAGAGCATGAGTCTAGTAGGAAAAGTAGTCTTATTAGAATTTTTCGCTCTATAATTTCTTACATTGTTTTACAAACACAGTATACCAGAAAAACACACTGGGAAGCAGAACTGTTCTAGGAAAAAAATGATGGAATAAGTAAGTAGATGAAAACAGCATAAGGGGGGAAATGATCTTGTTTAACATTTTAGAAGTGTGGACAGCATAGGTGTTCTAGTTTTCAGCAGCTCTCATCAGACAGGGATTGCCTGGTACATCCTAAGGATGGGGAAGGAAGCTTGGTGAGTCTAAGGCTCACAACTGCTGGAAATCTCATGGAAGAGTGGGTTTTTGATAGACCTTAGGCCTGTGATTAACTACAGACCAACAACTGCATGAGTCATAGCTTGTTATTCACATTAAAACTCTCCTCTGAATCAAGTTGAAAAATAAAATGGGATATGTCTATTTTTCCCACGTGAAAAAATAGAAAATAGTTTCAACATTAAAGGCCATAAAGCCTCTACAATGATGTAGGCACTGTTATCAAACAGGAAAACATCTCACAATCAACACAAACCAAACAGAAGGAGGAGAAATGAGTTAAAACATGCCTAGAATGTGTGTGATGTGTGCTGATGAGAAGAAAGAAATAATAATAACCCTCATATGCATAATTACTCCAAAACTTTCAATAGTAAATTTAAAAAGCCTGTTTTTTTTTGTTTTTTGTTTTTTTTTTTTTTTTTTTTTAGAAAAATGAATACCTAAAAGCTAAAAACAAGTCAAGTAAAAGTATCAACGCTTCTGATTCAACAACTTCATACAACATTGGTGCCTTGTGCTTTTCCTGAGGACATTAATTACTTGATGGATTCTTTCATTTTTCTTTATTTTTATGACATCTTACCTATTAAGAAGTTCACCCAAGATTTGTTTGTGCAGATTCAGGTCTTTTAAAAGGAGTATTTCCCAGTTGATGCCTGTACCCTGCTATGCATTACTAACAA
The DNA here is from genome assembly GCF_964339955.1 of Pipistrellus hanaki. Classification (NCBI taxonomy): domain Eukaryota; kingdom Metazoa; phylum Chordata; class Mammalia; order Chiroptera; family Vespertilionidae; genus Pipistrellus; species Pipistrellus hanaki. Next base: position 31,445,793 of record NC_140509.1, on the reverse strand, counting down.
TTATGCAAATGAACCCCTGAACCACCCACGTCCACTTGTAACATGAAGCTCTCTCTGTACATTAGAACTAAATTTTAGAGATTAAATATGTACATCTATAATAGTGCTGGACTTTTAAATTTTAAAATGGAACATTTTGTCTTTTGAAGTGGCAATTCTATATTTTATACAATATACCAGTGAAATGGTGGTATACTGTCTTTTTTATCTCCCCCATTCTGTTCATTTAAAAAAATCAAGTGCATGGACAAGCCCTCATAGTAATTCACCAATCTCTCTCCTTTACCTTTTTATCAGTAAGCACACAATCAGAAAGCTGAAAAGTAAAGATTGAATTACAGAATCACCAGCTGGAAAAAGTCTCAAAAGATAATCTAATCTATTCCCTGGCTTTCATCCCAAGTAGCATTTTGCTGTTACTTATTATACTTCTTTTATTCTGCCAGTGATTACAGTTGGTCACATCCTCAATAGTCTGCTTCAGAAATCTCTTTGAGGAGATTGTGTTTTTATCTATTTTTGAATGTCTCATGCTTAGCACATAATAGGTGCTCAATCATTGTTTGTTAAGTGGAATCTAAGAAACCTGGCATTTTATTCTGTTTCAAAAACCTCCAGAGAAAATAATCAGACATACCTGAGTAAGAAATAAAAATGAGCTTAAAATTATTTGTTCTGGAATTGTCCAGTACTTCTATTCTGTCCTTCATAGAACTAAACAAATTAGCTGGTGGTTTAATGTGGAGAATTCTAAGAGAGATAGCTGAATTTTACATCTTGTATCTATCAATCCCTAGCTGTATGATAATGAGTAAGTTACCAAACTTACTAGGATTAATTTTCTCATCCCTAAAATGGTGATAATAACAGTTATCTTTCTCATATGGTTTTTCTAATGATTAAATATGATATAGGTATGAAATATATAGCAGTTTCTGATATGTAGTAACACTCAGTTATTACATGTTTATCTTTATCATCATCATCATCATCATCATCATCATCATCATCTAGCTGGATTGTTACTATCAATAGTTTCAAATATAATCTTTAATTTCTTAATTCCTTTCTGCTCCATTAACTTTGAATCAATCCAACTACCTATTTATTATTTTTATTGTGCACTAGCTTTTGAATGCTATTAATCCTACCATTTAACATTGCACTGGAGTAGAACCTGAAATTGAGTTTAAAAAGGTAGAGAAAGAAGTTGACATGATTGACAGATTTGATACCACATATACAAAATCCATGATAATATAAAACCACTTATTAAAAGTAAATAGTCAACTCAGCAAGGTGGAGGGATATATGACCAATCCATAAAAAACAGTAGCATTTCCATACAGCAGCAATAGCTAAGTAGAAAATGAAATAGGAAAAAGCAATGGCAACAAAAAATATAAACAATGGCAACAAAATGTTTAAGATTCCCAGTCATAAATATAACAAAGATATGCATGAAGACCAGAATACCAGAATGAATGGCAAAACTAGGACAAATTCATAATAGGAAGACAGAATGTTATTGAGATACATTTTTTCCCAAAATTTTCTATAAATTCTGACAATTTTCAAACAACTTTTAAGTGTATTTTTTTTTTGGGGGGGGGGAGGGCATACTAACAAAGTGATTTACCTATCATATGGAAGAGTAAAGATCCAAAATTAGATAACTAGAAAAATGAAAACAAAAGGGGGAAAGTTGCCCTACCGGGTGTTTTAAATATATAGTAATCAAGAATATTGGTGGACACAGGGATAGACAAAAAAAATATATCTTTATAAAAAGACAGAAAGCCCAGAAGCCTATTCAAGTATACATGCATGGGTCTTGGTATGTCATGAGGAAGCATTACAAAACCGCTGGAAAACAGGAAAATGGATCATTGAATTGTCTTTGGAAATGAAACAAAATAAATTAGACTTGCATTTTCATACCATACATAAAAATAAATTCCAAATGATTTAGAAATCTAAATGCAAAACAAACAAAAATAATTTGAAAAATGTGGAAAAGGTAGGAGAATAAGCCTATTAGACAAGAAAAGACTTATATGAGTTCTTTCAATTTTCAACACAAGATGATAGAAATTGATAAATTCGCTAAGGCAAAATATAAAAATTCTCTACAATAAAAATCACCACATGCTAAAAGTAAAATACCTAAAAAAATGTTAACATATAAAATGATATACATTTAGAATACATAACATCATTTAGAAAAAGACATAAAAGAAATATAAGCAAGGATGTGAATAGGACATTTATTATAGAGGAACCCTGAATGGCAAATAAATGTATGGAAGAAAAAAAAATATATATATATATATATCCCAAGTGACCAGAATGCTAGAATGCTAGAACAATCAGAACAACCAGAACAACCGGAATGACCGGTCGCTATGATGCACACTGTGGTTGGTGAACAGGCCTGATCGAGGGCCAGCCAGCCAACTGCTGATGGCCCCTCCCCCTGGCTGGTCCCTCTTTGATTGGGCTCCACACCCTGATTGGGGGCAGGGCCAGCAGACCAACCTCCCATGTCCCCTTCCCTCTGCTTGCCTGGCCTGATTGGCCCCCATCAGGGCAGGCCGGCCAGATCCCAAACATGCATGAATTTGTGCACTGGGCTTCTAGTCTCTTATAATAAGGACAGTGTAAAGCAAAAGAATGCAGAGGAGATATTTCATGTTATCAGAAGTGGCAAAAAATTAAAATGTCTGACAATATCAGGTTTTGGTGAGAATAAAGAGAAACTGGAAGGCTTTTGTGCTCCTGGGGTTAGTGAAAATTGTCAGCCCAATTTCAATTGCAGTTTATCAATATTTAGTAGAGTTAAAAGTGACCTATGACCTAATAATTACACTTATAGATACAAGATCCCAGAAAAACTTTAGCACCTGATAACAGAGATATATTTAAAGACATTTGTTTTCAGCATTATCTTTAGTAGCCAAAAAGCTAGAAACACTTTAAATCTCATGAATAAATAATTGTACAGTCATATGAAAGACATAAATACAGATCTTTAAAAACATAATATCCATCCAAAAATGAATGGTAAAATAATTTACGTAAAGAGAAGACTCAGTTACTACTTAGGTGGATACAGGATTTAAGCAAATCACATCTCATTTTACTAAGGTTAGACATTCTCATAATTTAATAAAAAATCTGACATTATTACATGGCATATTTGGACTGGTGAAAGAATGATAGTCTAAATGAGAAAAAATGAGATAAAATATTTCACATGAGAACAAAATTTTTAACAGATTTTACTAAAATGGAATTTAAATGTAAAATAAAATTCATAAAGTTCACAGAAACTTCAAAAACTGCCTCTCTTTGCTCTGTTATGAAGTGTCCCGGGAAAATGTCACCGTGTCTATGTCCAGCACTTGTGAGTTACAATCTGACATGCAACCCTGGTGCCCAAATTTTGGCCTTTATATTCTGTAAAAGAAGCCAGGATTCCTTGACATGTAGTTAATTGCCTGTCATGGAGTAGGGGAAATAAAGTTATACTTGAAATGCTTTGTTGTTACCAGAAAGTGAGCCACTTTCAAAATGACTGGGGGCAGTACTACAGGGGAAAATGCCCCCAGGGGTTGTGACAATCAGAGCACCAAAAAAGAAAATAAGTCTGTCACAGGCCATGAGTCTATAATATTAGTCAAATTAGGTCAATCCTCTGAGTATATAGAAGCAAAGGCATCTATGGATTTCCAATGATGTCTATAAGAACACATATTTCAACCGAAACTGTGTAGGTATGTTGCAGTTTATTTTCATCAGTTCCATTAGGAAAAATCAGATAATAAAAAGTTGTCTATGAGATTAGAACAAGACAATAGATAAGGGTGACAGTTAAGGAAGGGCTGCCCAGGAGACAGGCTGGGAGAGACCATTTTTCAATAGTAGACCAATGGCATGGAGCAGCTGATGGTATTGCACAGGACTCCAGCCCAATAATCACTGGTGCAGTGGGATCATATACGAAAGCACACCCAGGTTCTTGTGTCTCTGGCTAATAGTCTAAGTCTATAAACATATCAAGGTCTTAATTCTATAATCTCTAAACTTAATTTCTAACCAAAACAGCCAGTTTGAGATGGTCATTTTGTTTCCATGGCAAATGATTTTGACATGGGATGGTGTGAAAAATGATAGAGTTGATAAAGAGACAAGTCAAATTCTGAGTATTAGTAACTTTTGCATTAAGTTAAAGTGTAATTTAACTTAATTTGTAATTACTTGGTTGACTTGTATTTGTGCTATCTGCTTTTTAAAGAGAGACTTAGAAAGGATTCTGATATAAGGAACTTGAGATTTTTAATTAAATACTCAGAGATTTAACGTTCTGACCAAAGTTTAGATGCTTAAGGCAATCTGATTTCTTAGAACCATCTACTTAAATTTATTGTATGAATAAGCTATTTAATGTATAAGCAGTGTTTTGAGTGTCTCACTTTGTTTTTGTTTTTGTTTTTGTATGTGGGTATTTTAAAGCCTGCCTTTCTAGCTGTTCAAAGTGCTAGAAAAAAATCAGAGATATAAAATTTGTGGTTTTATTTAAAAATGTTTAAGACAGTTTGCTTACAATTTCTTTAAATATTTTTAAATGTGTAGGAATTTTTATCCACCAAATGCATAAGTAAATAGAATATTAGTTCAAGGACAAATACGAGTTAGTGTTTAATTTATCCACAAATTTGACATTTAAAAAAAAATAAGATTTATAAATTTGCTTTGAAGTCTTATGAAAGCTGGACTTTAAAATTAAAACTCTAGTAAACAGGATATTAATTTTAACACAAACAATTAACTATAGATATTCTTTTTTTGTGTACAAAAGAAAGCCATTTCCCCCATGGCATCAAAAAGGCAATTGAATAGGTTAAATGGAAAAAAAAAAGCAGAAAATTATAGAAAATAATAATGAAAATGATATAAAAAATTACACAAATAACTCCACATACTATATATGAACTAGAGGCCCAGTGCATGAATTTGTGCACGAGTGGGATCCCTCAGCCTGGCCTGTGGGATCAGGCTGAAACTGGCTCTCCAATGTCCCTCGAGGGGTCATGGATTGTGAGAGAGAGGGCACAGGCCAGGCCTAGGGACTCCACCATTACACAATCAGACCTGAGATGGTAGTGGGAGGTTGGCTAGCTGGGGAGGAACAGTAGAAGGGCTCCAGGGCATGTCTGGCCCGTCTAGTGCTCAGTCCCGATCAGCTGCACCCTAGCAACAAGCTAACTTACCAGTCAGAGCATTTGCCCCCTGGTGGTCAGTGCATGCCATAGCGTGCAGTTGAGCAACCTCAGCATATCGTTAGCATATTATGCTTTGATTGGTTGAATGGATGACTGGACACTTAGCATATTGGGCTTTTATTATATAGGATTACCATATAGATAGTAACAAAGATATTTAAGTGTGAACTGAGGGGAAAATATAAGTATACATAAATTTTAACTAAAATATTTATGAAAAAATTTGAAAATAATAACAAAATGTTAATTTTTTGAGTGGCAAGTATATTGGCTATTATTACATTATCCATTGTATCAATATTTTTATTTTTCTCAGTTAAGATATCCATGTAATATAAATATTCAAATAATAGTGCAAGAAGAACTAAAGAGACCAATAAAAATAATAAATTGAACATAGGCCTGGGATATAGGAAGATCTGGGGGAGATAATATATCAACCAAAGGATTTGTATACATGCATATAAGTACAACCAATGGACATAAAACTCTGGGGAGGGAGGGGATGTGTGGGAGGGAGGAAGGGGGGCAAAAAAATCAATAAAATATGTAAAAATAAATAAATAAATAAATAAAATTATGAGAATGGCTAAATAATTAAAATTATATAAAATATTTTAATTTAAAATAAAACAATGTAAGACTACAAAAAAATAAAGTTGAGAAAACAAAAGGAGAGAAATTTCTGTCAAGATGTCTCACACATTATAAGTGACAAAAAAACACAGTGACAAGTTAAGATCTCTTGTGTTTTTGTGCAAGAAAGGGGACAAAATAATGTGTTTTTGAGGAAATTAGTAACTGGTGATGAAATATGTTCCTTCCAGCAAAAGTCAGAAATGAATCATAATAGTCTGTCATGGAAAACAGCAACACAGAGAAAAGTTTACCTGCCAAAATCTAAGTGAGATGAATGATGATTTATTTTTATAATATCAATGACTTTATTCATGGAAAATTCATATTACTAAGTAAAATACTTGAATTTATTGTGATGGAGAAATCATGATGCCTATGAGAACTTCCTTATAAAACAAAGCTAAAGAATTGAGGGGCCATGGCTGACTTCATTATGTGGATGATACCACAAAGATGTTGCTGTACACATTTTTGAATAGATATATTAATTGCCTTTATCACTCCCTTTATGCATAAAACAAGGTTCCAAAATGCTTTCAGGCTTCTTCTATATGAAACCCATCTGTAGTGGACTAAGATTTTCTATAAGTGAAGATAGTCAAAGAAAATGTGCTGCAGGGTTTACAGACAATTTTATTTTATTTATTTATTTTAAAAAATTTCTTTATTGATTAAGGTATCACATATTTGTCCTCAACCCCCCATTTCAACCAGACTTGGAAGAATTTCATATAGCTTTATTTAAGGAAAATAATATTTGACTATAAGCTCTGCTGTCCCTTTTTGAGAAATTTGTCTATTTTGCAAAATATATGATTTTGTGTTTTCTGTAAAATTTTAAAGACAAATATTTCAGAGGAGTGTATGACATAATGAAGCAAAATGGAACACATGGGCTATGGATTCAGCTGGAGATGAAATTCCTGTTCATCCCTCTAAGTAATGTATGAGTCTTAGTTTCTTTATCTGTAAAATGGGGATGAGAAGACTTCAGTGGGCTCTGAGGCATGGCAATGAGTCAAGTACATAGAACTGCCTGGTTTGTGGCAGATAATAAGAGGTAGCTATCATGATTACGAATGTTATTTTGTTTATGATATTATGTATTTGACAAAAGGTCTATCAACTTTTTTTCCTTCTCATTATATTACTTCCAGTAGACTTGAGAAATAATAGGTTTTTCTGTTATTGGTTTTATTGCCTCAGTGATTGAAGTGAAAAATAAATTTCCCTAGAAAACCTCATAGTATGATTGTTAAATCATTTGCAACAAAGAATTACGTCAGGCCCCAGAATTATATTTGCCCACCATTTCTGCAGCTTTTTCTAAGATATTCAGTTTGATGATAGTATTTACTAGTAAATGAATGCATTCGCTTTCAAAATTTTCTAAAACAACAACAACCAAACCTTTATTTAACTTATCTGACCACTTTGGTAAAATTACCAGTAGTATATTTTCCAGAAAACTATGGTATTTCTTTGCTCTCAATACAACAAAGATGAATTATGTTTCATACCATTAAAATGTTTGCTCTTCCAGTTTGGGAGAGGCTTTCTCATTTGGGTTAAGTCACTATGACTTTTAATGCTTAAATGATACCAAATTAAGACATTAAATATAATATCAGCTGGATTTAGGTTTGCTCACATGTAAAATGAGGAGCCTTAAACCAAAGGCACATTTTCAGAGTCTATATTTTACTGAGTGTCATATATTCTACAGTCTTTTATCAACTCATACTATATATATACTTGCTGACTGTCATTAAAGTTTTATAAAAATTATATGTAGTATATGTATATATATTTTAGGAAACATTTCAAATATATATGCATGTACCTGTTAAAATGACTATCTTAGACTTTTCCTAGCCAGTGGATCTTAGCTCATCTAATTATCAAGTGAGCAAAATGGAGTTTTTCTAGATTGTTTTTAATGCACTACAAACACGACTTCTATTGAGATACTCCAGAAATATAACTAAACACAAAGACCATTACTAATATGATTAAGGAGAAAGTAGAGTAACCCAGTTAAAAACCATTGTGTCGGCTGCCTTAATAATAAATCACAGCCGATATCTGGAAGCAGAAATACCACATAAGCATTTCTGTTCTTTTGCTGTCCATGGAAGTTTGGAGGGTTGTATTAGAATAAGATTTCTGACAGGATCAAATGAAATATCATCCAGATTGTGCAGGTACCAGCAGAGCCATTTTATTTAGTGGAGTTTGAGGCTGTTTTGCAAGATCGATAGTGTTCTTCAGGAAGGGTATATCATATTTATGGTAGATATGACACAGACACATAAACTACAATAATTTAGATTACCTGAGCTGCAGAGCATAACTGACAACACACACACATTACATTTGAATATCACTTTCAATTGGTTCATTTTATCTTAGTTTTAATAATATTAATGCCAGAGAGAGAAGGTGAATAGGAAGACTATGTGAATATAAGAAAATGATAATATGCTCATTGGTTGAAAAGCAATTGAAAGCGGTATTAATACTTTAGCTTAAATTATAAGAAAAGGAGATTCCCTCTAAGTGTGTAAGGGTCTCTATGAAAAATGTGAGCTTCTCATTCTGGAGTCTTTTAGAGTAGAAATATCATGCATATCTTTCTCATTTTATTTTTGTATAAGAGCTATTTATTAAGTCAACAAGGATTATAAAGGTTCACCAATACCTGTGTAAATGAATGACTGAGTCTACATAAAAATGATTTAATGTATAATATAAACACCAATTTCATTCCCTCCCAGGTTTGTTCACAGAATACATCATTTGAATACTCCCCAGAGAGGGCAGTAATGAAGAGTATTTCATTAAGGTAGCTTTGAATGCAGATCCTTCTATTTTTGTACCAATTGGAAAATGAAAAATGTCCCTTTTTGTAGAGCAGCAAAACACAGGCTCTGGGGCAAGATGGCCGGGGTTAATATCCTGGCCCTACCAATGACAAATTGTGTAACCTTACTGGTCCAGTTAGTTAACCACACTAGGATATAAAAGAGGGGTAACAATACCTGCCTAAGATAGTTCTTGAGAGTATTAAGTGAAATAATACAAGTGGAGCTTTTACAGAAATATCTACATGTAGACGTTGTTCAATAAGTGTCAGCTTTCATTGCTATTTCAAAGCAGTGGCCCGTGAAATTTGTTTTTTGCTGACTCACACAACAATGTCCACAGGTGAAACCTGCTATGTTGGTCCATTTTGCACAGAGCAGCGTTCCATCCTCATTCATGACACGCGTATTGGAGTGCAAATAAGCAAGAGTGACATTATCACAGAGAGAACTCCAATTCTGTTCTAACTTTAAATGAGAAATAATTTAAAAACCTCAGCACTTAATTTTAGACGCAGGTTCATACCAAAACATGTCACAGTAGATTATGACACAGTCATGCTGACAACACTTCTTTTAGGAAGTAAAGCGAAGGGAGAGAAGTACATGATTTGGGATAGTCTATGAAATTAAAATCAGTTCCTTTTCCATCCATTCATCTGTCCACCCATTATCCATCCAACCATCCTTCTGTTTATCAAATATTTATTGAAAACCTATAGGGGTTTGAAAAGACTGAGGAAACCCTGCCAAGATAGTTTGCATGCTTGCATGGAGTTCCAGGTTCCTTTGTTTTGTTGTAGTTCTTTGTTTTGTTTTTGTTTCTTACTCTTTGGGGAACTTCCTATCTTAGCAGGAGGTAGGAAAGAGTAAAATTTCTCCTATGCTCTTAAAATAAGCCTTCATCTCTTCAATGGTATGTTTGAGGAAAAAATCCGAGGTTACAGATAAATGTTTTCCCAATTTCAGGTTCTGGTAGATGGATAGTATTCTAGTCAAAAGAGTGGGAGAACAAGGGAGAGGGATGTTATGTGCAAAATCAGAGCATGTACATGGGTCAGTTTCTTTGATTTTTCTCTGGCTTTTATTATTTGATATTTGGTGAACTAACAAAGTGGCCTTTAGTTTACATTTAAATTAAATGTTGTCCTTTTTGGATTAATATGGCAAGTGTCATTTAGAATATTTTTGTTTAACGCTGCTTTTTACTACTAGAAGGGAGTTATCATACTCAAAATAAAATAAATCTTCAACTTTAGTAAGTAGCTACTTCTATAATGACTGATTTCAACATATAATACATTTGTTTATTTCACAGATTAAATGATGGAGTTGACAGTCATATCATCACAACATCTACTACATAAGTATGTAAATACATCACAGAGAGGGGGATATGATAGAAAAAAGAAAAAGCTAGCAATTTACTTTGATTTATTTCCCAGAATTTCCTGCTAGGTTTTGCATAATCAGAACAGTATGTTATGTGGTCAAATAAAAAACTAGAAGCAAAACTATAGAAATTATAGGTATTTAAGTTACCTCTTGTTCCAAATTAAAAAAAAAATTAATGAGGAATTTCTTCTTGGGTGAAAAAGGTGAAGGGATTAAGTAGTACAGATTAGTAATTACAGAACAGTCACATCTGTCGATTACAACAGCAGGAATATAATCAATAATTTAATGGTCACTATGTACGGGGCCAAGTTGGCACCTGAAACACAAGGAGGACCACTTTGCAAAGTACATGCTTTTCTAATTACTTTGCTGTACATCTGAAACTAATCAGAATTATATTGTCTATAAACTGTAATTGAAAAAAAAAGTTCTCCCCATGATGCTGCAGGCTTCTGATAAATTGGGGTGCTAGTTCTTTCCTTGAAAACATGAGGTGACCATTAGGAGGATAGTTGGTGGAGCAATGAGGACTCTGCACTCAGGACAGTAGACACTCACCGACAGTGACTCAAACAATATGTGAAACATCAATCAGGCCAACCCTGAGCCACTGTGTGCCAACTCTCAGGGTAGTTACTTAAAAGCTAGAAAACCTGTTCTTTTCAAGAATATTGCTCTCAAATAGCTAAAACATAAAAGGAAAAATTAACACAAGAGAAAACTGAAGCAGGAGGGAAATAGCCATCATCTTCTATTGAGTATTTGATTTTTAAAAATCTATGCATTATGTATATAAGTTTAGTCATCATAACAATATACATAAGAAACCTGTCATGGACAGACAATAGTGCAGGGAGTGCCTAGGGAGAGGATGGGAGCAGGGTGGAGGGGGTCAATGTGGGGAGAAAAGGGGACATCTGTAATACTTTCAACAATAAAGATAAATTTAAAAAACAAATAGAAATCTGCATTACTCAGTTATATATTATATATATTTTTCCCTGGGTATAAAATTTCCAGTGGTTATATGTTAGATAAAAGTACATTAAAAATATACTATTTTCAGGACAATGGAATTATCATAAATTGGTTTAAAAATGAGTGATGGCTTTAAATATTTAGATGCATTTTAATAAAGATGAATAAGTTATTTATTTATTTATTTTGCCAAACTCTTAGGGCATGTCAGCATGGAAATAATGAAAGTCATAAAATAAGTCAGTGGGTAGCAAGGTCCTCCTGACGTCATTGTGGCCACAGCAGAAATCCAGTTCTCTGATAACTCAATGTAATAATTATATCATGATTCCAAATTTTAATGTTTTTTTAATAAATATTTAAAATTATAATCAAATGCCAGCAAATCAGAAATAGTTGTATTTTACAGAAAGAGCATGTGCAGATAAAATTGATATGGCCAATTTGATGCTGTGGACTTTTCAATGCAGCAATATTAGAGAGGGGACATTTTGATATTCCCTAAAGAGCAGACCTTTAGATTAAATTCTCAACTTCTTAAAATGTCAAGTTCTTTACACAAAAGCCATCTGCATTCTCTTCCTGACACTCACCAAACCCCTGGAGCCCCAACTGTCTGGAAGCTGCACTGAACCCATGTTCACCCTAACCTGACAGTGGGCCTCTCTCATCCAGTGGGGAACATCGTGGAGGATGGCACAGAGGGCAGTGTCTCTCCTGCTCATTACTTAAAAATACCACACTCCTCATTATATTTTTTTCAAATTTTACATCTTGAAGTGACTAAATGTCAAAAAGGCTGTGCCAAAATGCTGTCTTTACAAGCACTATGCTTATCAAAGATGAGCAAAGGAAACCCATGGAAAAGAAGACATTCACACATTAATCTAAAGTACATATAAAAACGGAAAATCTCAGTGCCAAAAGTTCATATATTAATACAGAATCAGAGTATTTAAGGGTTGGAAATACTGACAAGACCCTGCAGTTTGAACACTGACCTAATAAATAAATTATCCCCCTGCTTCTTGCTTTCCTGCTCTCATAGGCTGCTCTGTCTTCAGGAAAGAGTCACTTGACCGTCAGTCTGCCCCCAGCTCAGTTCCCTAGGTGGTGAGGATAAAAGGAACTCTGGTTCCACACCCATGAAGACTTGGCCTGACCTCTTCCAAAGTCCTGTCCACAGGTGAACACTAAATCTAACATGTTTTACTGATAGTGAAGACTAAGCGTGGGCCAGAAACTGGCTCTTGACATTGTTTCTCATTGAATCTCTATTTTCATTATGTACAATATCTTCCCTGGGAAATGAGGTTGCCTCACTCTACTTGGGTCCTACAAAATACCATATTATAATTTTTTTAAAAAAATTTTAAGTTTATTTTTATATGTATTTACTTTTTTAGTTAACGCATACTTCACCTTACACAGTTATATTTTTGTTGTTGTGATGGTGAGGCTATTTAGGGTTTATTCTTTCAGCAACTTTCAGGTATATAACACAGTATCATTATAGTCACAATAATGTACATTTGATCCCAAAATTTATACTTCTCACAACTGAAAGTTTGTACCATTTGACCAAAACTGCCCCAATTTCTCCACCACCTAGTCCAGGTTGATTTCACCAAAGTGGAATGGATTGGGTTCTAATTCCCCTTGTTCTACAACATTCTGTGCTTCTTTTTAAATTAACCTATGATTTCAGAGAGTTGGAACAGGCTGGCAAGAGAGACTCAGAGCTTTAAATAGCAAGTCTTCTAAGTTAAATAATTACCAAACAGAGCAAAACCAAAGTTACGTTTTCTTAAGATCATCTTTTAAAAATAAGTATAAAAAGTTGTGAGTTACTCTGATAAAGCAAAAGTCAAGCCAATTTTACCTGATAAATTTAACTAGATTAACATTTAGAAATTTATTTTCCTCCATAAAGCAGCTGCTGATTTACATACATATTTTAATACTATTTTCATTCAAGTTTATGTACACACATATATTTATCATTCAATTATATGCAATTTGTGCCTTGTATCAGTTGTAGCAGTGTCAGAGCTTAATGAGTTAGATTAATTTCATAACGGCTAGACAGAAACAAATTTAAATATATTTTGGGGCAAATAATTTCAGAATCATGCAAAGGAAAGATGGTAAGAACAAAGAGGTTTAAGTGGTTTTCCATATCAAGGAAGGAATTTCTAATATGCTTTGAGTGGTATTGAGAATGTTGATGATACAGATCATGAAGTTCAAGGTCCTTGAGCACTATAGTTAGATAGTGGCACAGTCTGAGTTTGCCACTGTTTCCATGTTTTTAAATTAATTGGCTGATGATTTGGATGCATGGCAAGATTTAAATTGAATTAAAGGACTTGACTAAGATATGGTTTGGAGTCAGACCTATGTGTCTAACTATTAACACACATTGGTATCATCATCGTGTGTGTGTGTGTGTGTGTGTGTGTGTGTGTGTGTGTGTGTATGTGTGTTTAGTAAATCCTCATACAGGAGGACCAAGAGAGAAGTGGCTGAAATAAAGAGGGGAGAGGGAATAGAATCAGCATGATGATTATGGGGTGGCATAATAAAGTTGTAAACATGGAGACTCTGGAGTCAGACAGATACAGTTTCAGTCCTGATTGTCATTTCACAGAGACATCTGGCAAAGTTATCTGAATCTTAGTATTTTTTGTTTATAAACTGGGGTTAATAATAGCTATTTTGAAGCATGGTTGGAACAATTCATCTCCCAGTGTAATAAAGTGCCCAGCACATAGCACATGTTCAACACATTGTTATTATCATACAACAGTAAAGTTGACATAACAATATGTACCAGGAAGTGACTGAAAGACTGAATCACTAGGTTTATATGTTCAATTTGCCATTTTTTGTTTGGTTCCAAGGCTGGTGAGACACCAGCCTTTATCTCTTCACTTTAAATGATGTGCTCTGCAGTTTTCATCAATACACACAGAGGAGCCGTGAACAGTAGCCCTTCTTTGGAGAAAAACAATATTTTTTTTCACAGTTGCCCCACATGAAAAATTCTGGGGATTTTAGAGTCAGACAGTTAAATGACTACTATATACTGATATGATAACTTGAAATCTTCCTGGATGAGGGCACACATGTGTAGAAGACATTATTAGTAATCTCCAGTTGTCAGTGGGAAAGCATGTAGCCAGCAACTAAGTAAATGATATGCCCTAATTTCAAAACACTGTTGGCTTTGGAATTGGGGCCAAGTGTTCATGACATGGCTCCAGCTGGCATCCCAGTAGTGCTGGTTTTCTAGATGGCAAAACATCCTGTTTGGGATCCCTTATGATCAAAAGAACTCAGCATGGGGATTAGTCTTTCAAAGATATAATGCACTTAATCTTACAGAGAGTAGGATTGTGACAAGACCATTGTATAGCCCTGAGACAGGTCTAATATTTTGTATTGAATCCATTAATTCCACTTAATTCCTTTAATTATGGTGGATAAGGGAGATTGAATATATGCGATACTTTGCCTATTAATTTTCTGTATTTTGGCCAAATCTATCTTTCAGTATACATTTTCATGATGACTTTTAGATATATATACACACTTGAATGACAATGGAATCTATACATAGAATGCCAAAAAGGAGCGTGACAACACAATGGCAGGAAAAGAACCTAAGGTTCAGATCCAGAGGATTTGGGAGTCAGGTCCAGGTTTTCACTTCCATTAGTATCACGGTGAAGTCACTCCACCGCTTTAAACTCCAGGTTTCTTATCTACAAAGCAAGAATTGTGATATCCACCTTCAAAGATGCTGTAAGGCTTAAATGAAGAAACATAAGCAAATGTACTGTAGACCCTAAAGGTAAAAGGGAGCCAACAAATGTTTCCTGGGTCAAAGACACGAAATATTTCTCATGGGGGTGGTTCTCCAAAGCAGCAGGAACTTTACTAATAGAAACAATGTTCAAATGTGGACTTAGATGGAAAAAGCTCTGTAAATCTTAGGACTCCAGTTTTTTCATTTTCATGGTATGCTTATCAAAATTCCATGGAATTTACAAAAATAAATGAAATATATATATAATTAAACATGCAAATGATGTAAGTTTGTAGTATGGTAGCATTTATCTTTCTAAGTTAGACCTAAAACCTAGCTAAGACTTTTGATGTGTGTGTGTGCGTGTGTGTGTGTGTGTGTGTGTGTGTGTATGTGTGCAACAAAATTATGTAATTACTGATAGAAACTAGCATTTTCAAATAATTCTGCATGGCTTCATAAAGTCAAATTGATTCAAGCTCTGGCTACTGCTAACATTTTAATGTTTAATAAGCGTTACCTTATGAGATCATCAGGTTATTTTGCAATGAACTGGGCTAATACCACAGGAAAGTACCTGAGATAAGGAAAGGTCAAGCGGCTTACCTAAGGTCGGGTACTGACCCAGATTGTCTCAGTGAGCAAACACTGCTTCTGAGGAAAAGTTTGGTGGTTTGGAATTGGCGTGTAGTAAGGCTACTGGGATAGTACTTAGTCATTTATTTTATATTTGTGTCCTGTCTAATGCTGATGACACATTAATATTTAATCAGCCATCAAAAGAAAAGGAGCGACACAGAGAGCCAGGTAGCACTGGAAGTGCTTTCACACGACACAGATGGAGCCAGCGTGCCGGCTGCATTTCAGGCAGGTGCAGGGTACAAGGGAAAGGGCATAGGAACAAGGAAAGAGTAAAGCATATAGAGGATGTTATGTTGAGATGCAAGAATTCAGAGCATGGGAAGCAGGGCCCAGACACAGTTTGGTATTTGGGCATTGAGCAACCCCTCTGCAATGCCAATAAAAAAGGAGATGAATATGGACTGAGACAAACTCCAAAGGAGGAGTAAATGCTGATTTAAAGAAAGTTTATACTTTTACTATTTACTTATAGTACACAAAAACTTATAATTATTTGTGTACTATAAATTGAAATGTTTGATATACTCACCTATATTTTTTTATGTTACCCATATTCACTAAAAGTTTTAAAGAAATTTATTTTTTTTGAATTAAAAAATACCCTATGCCCTTAACTGGTTTGGCTCAGTGGATAGTGCATCGGCCTGTGGACTGAAGGGTCCCAGGTTCGATTTCGATCAAGGACATGTACCTTGGTTGTGGGCACATCCCCAGTGGGGAGTGTGCAGGATGCAGCTGATCGATGTTTCTCTCTCATCAATGTTTCTAACTCTCTATCCCTCTCCCTTCCTCTCTGTAAAAAATCAATAAAATATATTTTAAAAATAAAAAATACCCTAATAAAATAAAACTGAAATAAAAACACTTTAAGGAAGCATTTGCTACAGAAATGCCTATATAGAGAGGAAACAAAGCCCTACTTTGTTGTCCAGGAAGATATTGGCCAGTCTTCTTTGGGTCTACTATTATTCGCCCTTTCTTACCATTGAGCTATTTAAATTGTTTTTAATTATTACTTCTAAGAATGGTTATCTAGCTGGCTCTCTCATCAGCTAAATTTGCCTCTCCCTAAGTCTTTTAAAATCTTTTCAATAAAATGCATGGGATAAATGAGAAATATATTTTGCAATCTATGCAAACATTTTGCATAAAAATTATGAACATTTTAGACATGCATTATTGAGAAAATACAACTGGATCAAAGAAATACCTGTTTCAAAAGTGAGTATGACTTATGGTATTAGGATAACACATCTTGCCTACTGAGAACAGAATTCTTTGACCCTGTTTGTGTTGAGCTCTCTGGTAACTTGCGCATAAGGATTACATGTAGCCGAAACCAGTTTGGCTCAGTGGTAGAGCGTCGGTCTGTGGACTGAAAGGTCCCAGGTTTGATTCCGGTCAAGGGCATGTACATTGGTTGTGGGCACATCCCTGGTAGGGGGTGTGCAAAAGGCAGATGGTCGATGTTTCTCTCTCATTGACGTTTCTAGCTCTCTCTCTCCCTTACTCTCTGTAAATATATATATATATATATATATATATATATATATATATATATATATATATATATATATATATATAAAGGATTACATGTAAGGAAGGGTCTGGAAAAATGTGGTCTCTCTGTGGCTGTACAGCATGTACAAACAAGGCTGATTGTTCTAGAAATCTGGATCCTGCCTTTCCTGCATTCCTATCTAACATATTTTAGACACACCTGCTGCTAAGAAATACATCTCTGCACACTATAGAGTGTGTTTATACACACAAAATCGATCAAGTCTAATTGACTGCCATAACAGATTTTAGTTTATGTTCTCCAGAAAACAATGCCATTTCTCTTTTTTTGATACATTCCTATTAATACCAGTGCAAAGGTATTTAGTAATATGTAAATTAACCATCATTCCACTACACCCACCAGCCATGCCCACCAGCCACACCCACCAGCCAATTAGAGCAAATATGTAAATTAACCCCAACCAAGATGGCTGTGGCTACAGAGAGGTTTGGGTTTCTCTGGCAATGGAGGAAGCCAAGCTTTCCACCTACCCTCGCTGGCCCAAGCCTCCGCTCCAGGCTACAAAGTTTCAATTATAGAAGGTAAACAAATCCAAACATAAACGGTGGCAGCCACGGAGCAAGCAGAAGGCTTGGCTCTGCTGCAGGCTAAAAAGTTTCAATTGTAGCCGAAACCAGTTTGGCTCAATGGATAGAGCGTCAGTCTGCGGACTGAAAGGTCCCAGGTTCGATTCCGGTCAAGGGGCATGTCCATTGGTTGCAGGCACATCCCCGGTAGGGGGTGTGCAGGAGGCAGCTGGTCGATGTTTCTTTTTCATTGATGTTTCTAGCTCTCTATCCCTCTCCCTTTTTTCTCTGTGGAAAATCAATAAAATATATATATTTTAAAAAAAGTTTCAATTGTAGAATGTAAATAAATTCCAAATACCAGGGCCTCCACTTGGGTCACTGGGGGTCATGGCTGGCCTGCAAACCACCACAGGCTCCTCATCCAAGCCACCCCATACCCCAAGGGAACCCCCATCTGATTTGGGACACCCTTCAGGGCAAACTAGCTGGCCCCAACCATGCACCAGGCCTCTATCCTATCCAATAAAAGAGTAATATGCAGATTCACCATCACTCCAACACACAAGATTAAGATAGCTGCTCCCATGTGGTCAAAGATTCTTCCCCCATGTGGACATAACATGGCCACCACAAGAAGGTCAGCAGGGAAGGGCAGTTTAGAGGGGCCAGGCCTGAAAGGGAGGGTAGTTGGGAGTGATCAACCTTGCAGGGGAGGGGAGTTAGGGGTAACAAGGCTGGCAGAGGAGGGAAGTTGGGGGAAAACAGGCTGGCAGGGAAGTAGTTAGGGGGTGATCAGGCTGGCAGGCAGAAGCGGTTAGGGGCGATCAGGAAGGCAGGCAGGAGAGCAGTTGGGAGCCAGCAGTCCTGTATTGTGAGAGGGATGTCCGACTGCCTGTTTAGGTCCGATCCTGGTGGGTGGGATCGGGCCTAAAGGGGCAGTCGGACATTGCTCAAGGGGTCCCAGATTGGAGAGGGTGCAGGCTGGACTGAGGGACACCACCATCTCCTCCTCCCGTGCACAAATTTCATGCACCGGGCCTCTAGTTAGAAATATAAAAAGCCAGGAAAACATGTTTCTGAGCACTATGTGAATCACAGTGAAAAAAACACACAAAAACACAACCAAGCCATTTGTTCAGTTATTGGTATATCTTAAGTAGACTCAAAATACTGAGTCAACTTCCTGCTTAAATACAGTAGACATAACATTCATGCCAACCCACTCACATTCCTCACTCTCCTTAGATGATCTGTCTTTCCACACCCAAGAAATCATTCTTTTAGCCCCAGTTAGCCTAGTCAGAGCTGATGGGATGGAGGTGACAACTGCCCTGAGCTGGACTATCAGATCCCTCTCTGAAGAATTTAGAACTGGAGCAAAGGGACAGGAGTCAGTTACTTGCCTGTGGGGTTTTGGTTTAAAGTTCCTGTAGAATTGGAGCCAAACTTAGCACCACTGCTAGCCAAACGACAGGCAAGCCCAGAAATCTAGTAAGGCGAGAGACCTACATGCAGGCAGGAAAACTATTTTGCAGAAGGTGGGAAAATGGAATGGACACAGCGAGAGGAATAGAAATAGGAAAGACTCCTTGAAAGATGGGTTACTTGAGTTCATTTACATGCATTTCTATTCTTGACAATTGGGGGTGGATACATGCTTTGTAAGGCCTAAAACATATACCAGTTAGGGAGCATTCTTCCTGAAGAATTAACAATTACAATAGAAAATTTGGTACAAGGGCCATGAAGCTTAAGTGAGGGGCCCTGAAGGTTAAGCTCAATGACTTTACATCCACCTGTGCTTTTACAAAATCAAGTGATTTCTGACAAAGACATCCAAGGGGATCTTCTGCAGTAGGTCAGGAGAAATGGGGTCTGATTTTTGAAGGAATCTTTTTAGAGACCCCTAATAAGGGACACTCTGGTGAGTCGTTTGTTGGGCCTTTGAAAAGCTTATATGCTCCTGAGATTCTAGAGGCAACATTCCCGAATTAAGTTTCTGACTCTCCACACACCTCACTTGTCCTCCTACTATTTCAATTTTGCTTCTGGCTCTTTTGGAATTTACTTGTGCTTTAAATTATCCTCTAAAGGGATCCCTGATATTTATTTGGAGCTTTGCTGGTTGGCTGCATAGTTAAAACCATCGGCTTTCTTTTTGAGTCATTATAAATAAAAAAGAAAATTCATGAGGCATATAGTGATTCCTGGTTGGCTGGGTTTCTCCATTCTGGTCACATTCTACAGGATTTGAAATGGCTTCATGGTCACTCTTCTAATCCTATGAGCTGGGAAACACTTTAGGACAACTATTTCAACCTTTTTCATCTCCTGGCACACGTAAACTAATTATTAAAATTCTATGACACACAAAAAATTACTCCCCCCATATGACGATAAAAAGTATAATTTTGATTCATTCACACCAGAAGGCTATTATTGTGTTGACTGTTTTTTATTTGACAATCTAAAGTAAAAGAGATCAGTTCCCCTAACTAAATAGTCGGGTATTGCATGTTTTAAAAATTCTTGAGGCACTTGGGTTGAAAATCACTGCTTTAGGAGACAATAACAATACTTATGTTATAATCTGAAAATGTGAGCTCTCAAACCCAATAACGCACAGGACACTTGAGATAAAGCTTCTAATACAGTGCACAACACCACTAATCTCCATGAAATGGACAAATAATACAATCAAAGGGAAAACTATTCAGAGTGAGGGGTGATCTCCCTTCTCTCCCTCTATTCCTTCAACATAGCACACTTGCACACACACACACACATACACACACGATTAAATAACCATAAAAGGCAGCAGTGAGCAAGAAATATATGAACTCCAATACAAAAAAGAAATAAAGATCATAGCAATTAAATTCTTGCTCCCAATGTATGAATTACAATAGCATTTTTGAAGGAGGATTTATACTTTAAATGAAAGGATTTTTACAGGGGAAGTGGAAACTGCTTGATTAACACTAAATAAATATTATTCATTGAATGAATAAAATGATTCTATAAAAGTCACTGATACTGAAAATTAAAAAAGAATAAAAAGATAATATACATAGGAATGTGCTGACTAATTTTTGGTATTGTTCTAAGGGCTTTCCAAAAATTATGCTTTCCACATAATTCTCAGAACAGCTCTGTATTATTATTCCCATTATATTACAGATGAGTAAATTGAAGTTTAGAAAAAGCTAAGTAAGTCAAATTCACACACCCAGTCCAGGTGAAGCAAGGACTTCAATTCCTAGATGCCAGGGCTTTTAAAAAACTTTTTTTTTCAAGAAAGACTGAGCACTTTGTAAAGGTCTTATTGAAATAACTACAGTGAACAAAAGTATAAACAGGATTGGGCTCAGATACTTGTTGTATTATTACCTTGCAGGTGGAACTTCAGAGGAAGACAAAATGAGTTATAGTAAAAATGGGGGTAGGGCTGGGGAGGTGTCCATGCCTGTCCACTTAGCATTATGAGACTCATCTCATTTGTATTTGAGTACTTGTATTTCCTTTCTCTTCACTGGGCTTAGTTTTTCAGAAAATGGTAGTTTTCCCTTGGGTGTCCTGTCCAGTATCTATACAGAGAAGATGGCTAAGAATTATTTACTGAAGGGACAGCAAAAGGGAAAATATTTTTATCAATAAGATTACAAATGATAAAGAAATAACAAATAGGTGTTTAAAAATCAGGAATAGGCCGAAGCCGGTTTGGCTCAGTGATAGAGCGTCAGGCTGCAGACTGAAAGGTCCCAGGTTCGATTCCAGTCAAGGGCATGTACCTTGGTTGAAGGCACAACCTTGGAAGGCAGTATATAGGAGGCAGCTGGTCGATGTTTCTCTGTCATCGACATTTCTAGCTCTCTATCTTTCTCCCTTCCTCTCTGTAAAAAAATCAATAAAATATATTTTTAAAAAATCAGGAATAAGCATGGGAAGTAGGCACAAAGATACAAAAAAAAAGTATAGAGCTTAAATATTTTAGGAGAAACTAAGATAAAATTTGTGGAGAGTGGCTACAGCATTTGGACAGGTGCAAGCCTTGGACTGAGAGGGCATGGTCCTCTCGTGGCAAAGCCACATGCAGGTCCCAGCTTGGAGGGCTAAGCCCTCTCAGCACCATTATAGCCAAAGGCTATGGTTGTAAGCTTGACCTTATGGTTCGAACCTGTGGTCCCAGGTAGCTGAGTGATGTAGGCTGTAGGAGGTGCAGCAAGTGCTATCAAAACAAAGCTTGATATATTTCTTAGGTGCATGTAATTAAGTAGATTAGAAACTCTCGAGAACATTGTAAACATCTTGATCATGCCCTTTCTTTGTCTCATAGAATCTGACTATAAAATGAAGAGTCAGCTTACAGGCTGGGTCACTGTCTCTCCATTTGAGAACAGTGTTCAACCTGGCCCCAGCTGTATTCTCGTGTGTGTGTGTGTGTGTGTGTGTGTGTGTGTGTGTGTGTGTCCCTCTCTCTCTCTCCCTCCTTCCCTTCCTCTCTCTCTCTTTTTTAATCCTTCACTGACCCTCCTCAGGTTCACCACTAGCCGTGCTGAGCACAGTTCAAAAATCATATTGGAAGAACAAATGTGTGATACAGTTAATTTGAAAGAAAAATTGAAAAAGTTGGGGAAAATTATAAATGACTTGTCAGCCATATTTAACTATATACTTTGGAGTAAAATTAATTAAATAATTTAAAAACAGTATTATATTTATTAATAGGTTGTTACAATGCTGTTGATGGGAATTTTTTTCTTATAGCATTATGTTGCAGGAAAGCAATGAAGTTAAAAGAACTTTATTATTATTATAGGACTCTATTATGATAAAACTTTACTATCATAGAAGAGAGCCTTGGAATTTTTTAATGAGGAAGTTTAAACTTATTGGCCTAAACATGCTCAATATGAAGAAAGGTGGGAATGAGAGAACCTTTAAAAAAATTTTTTTGAAGTATACAAAAGTATATTGAGAAGTCCTGTATACCCTTTAATAGGCATCTTCCTTTAACTGTAACATAATTACAGTTGACCATTGATCAGTGTTGGGGTCATGAATGACAAACCCCTGCCCTGTTGAAAATTGAGTACAACTTTTGACTCCCTCCAAATGTTACTAATAATAATAGCCTACTATAAGCCTTACCAAAAATATAAACTATCAAATTAATGCATATTTTGTATGTTATACTGTATTACAATAAAGTAAGCTAGAGAAAAGAATATTATTGCAAAAGTCATAAAAGAGCAAATGCAAATGCATTTACAGCATCCATTGATTAAAAAATTCATATAAAAGTAGATCTGCCCAGTTCAAACCTGTACTGTTCAAGGGTCAACTGTATTGTAAAAGCAAGAAATTGGTATTGGCACAAGACAATTAACTAAACTACAGATTTTACTCAGACTTCACCAGCTGTTATGCTCTATTGAATATGTGTATATAAAATGATGACATTTTATTACATGTATAGATTTGTGCTACCAACCACAGTCAAGTTAAAGTATTTTAACAGGAAGGGTCAGATAATAGAGAGATAACTTATATAAGAAAGCTAGTATAGAAAGGCAAATGTGCCATAAAGCCAGAAGAGTTTTAAAAAGTGGAAAAATTAAATATAAAGAAAAAAACTATAATAAACTAAAAATATAAATGTAAAGGCTGAGGAACAACAATGTAAAATTCATAGTAAGAAAGTTACTAACTTCAGAAGACTTGGGAAATATAAATATATACATGACAGGTTGCACAATGAGGAGATGTTCAAACCCAATAAAAATGTACATGTCAGAAAATAGCCTTTCTTCTTGAAGAAAGGGTATGAAGTGACAGAAATACAGAAATAGCTGATCTCATTATTGAAATGCAAACTAATTTTTGAAATAAATTTTATGGACGTAGAGATACAGATATAAGGAAAAATATTATAAATAAGATTGTTACTCAAATCAAAACAAATGGGTGATGCAGACTATATAGGTCTAATAGGGATTTTAAAAAACGTTTTGTGGGCTTTGGTTAGTGTGGCTCAGTGGCTGAGCAACGACCTATGAACCAGGAGGTCACGGTTAGATTCCCGGTCAGGGCACATGCCTGGATTGTGGGCTTGATCCCCAGTAGGGGATGTGCAGGAGGCAGCCAATCAATGATCCCCTCTCATCATTGATGTTTCTATCTCTCCTTTCCTGTCTGATATCAATAAAAAATATTTTTTAAAAGTCTCGTGGATTTATACGTTTTCATAGTTGGTAAAAATACTTATGCCAATCTACAACTATTTTTCCATGCTTCTTTCTCCCCCTCTCTCCACAACAGAGTCTATCTCTTGCTACAAAAGTTGAACTTGCTTTCTCAACCTCTTTTTGTAGCTGGGACATGGATATACAATGGAATTTTGGCTGATTAAAGTTGGAGGAAAGCATGCTAGAGAGCATTCCAGGAAATAACTTCTTTATGAATTAAAAACAAAGAGTAAAAAAGAGACTAAGAAAGAGGATAAAGCGATAGGACCCCTTCATCCGCCGCCCCTGTCCTTTCCTGCTGTTGATGTTCTGTGATGAAAAGATGCTTGGCTCTGATGCAGCCATCTTACAACCATGAGGTGAGGACCAGAGAGTCACAGAGAAGCTGAACCACAGTTCTGTCCACTATTTAATATCGGGTATACCTTTTCATCTTACTTCTTGATGTGTGATCAAATAAAACCCTATTGCTTTAGTCAAATATGATCAGACTCTGTGATTTGAAGCCAGTTAAGAATCATGCAGGACTGTAATAGTCACTTACTAAATACCTAGCACGTGGAAATCACTACACGATTCCCTTTAGTTCAATATCTCTTCCAACAAATTATCTATGAATACATGGGATAGAAATGACCAAAAACTAAGAATGGGCAAAGAATGACAGTTTTATTTTAGAAATAGAAAAGTATCCCTAAAGAAGTTTTTTGGTGTCCCCCCCACCCCCCCCAAGGAATTTATGATTTTGGGGGTGTTGGTGTTGAAGGCAAGTATGAAACTGGAGTAATAAAAATAAAAATGTAAATGTGCATTTAAACACTACTCTGTAAATATATTCAATAGGTAAATATATTTCTCAACTTCAGAATCTGGAAATCTTAGAGATTAGCTCTTTTTTGACAAGAGAAAGGCCATTTTCTGGCTTGATGATGATGAATAATTCAATCCGTATGACATATACATGTTTGGATAAACAAGAGTAGTTCTTTCCAGGAATCCATTCTCTCAATTGTACCAAAAGTTTGCGCTCATTTGAAGAGACAAGTTGAGTGTTCATATTGAGAAAGAATGGTTTAAGGCCATAAACTGAGACTTTGCCTTTTGAGGGGGAAGAATTTAGCTAACGGAAATTACTTTGGTCAATGTCTGCCACCCAGTTACTAAGCAGAGAATTTTAGGATGGCTGCCTCCCTTGCAATGCTGCTATGTGGATATTTTAGTAGAAATACAGAAATAATTTTAAAGCATAGATTAATGTCTTAAAACCTTTTTTTCTGTATTTATAAATGTATTTTTTAAAGCAAAAGAGTATTTGAACATCAAATGCCATGGGAAAATTTACAAAAATTTTATTCTATGGATATTCCAAATATAGTTCTACTAGCTGCGATTTAGCTCAAATTCTATGTTCTCCAATAACTTCCCGTAACCTCTTAAGCCCTTACTATTTGTCTCCTTTTTTGATCCACATCATTTTTCATGTAGCTCTACTTTTTTTTTTTATTGCTGTGGAATGCAAGTTCTATGAGGCAGCATTCTTTGTATATTTTGTCCTTTTATGTATCCCAAGTGTTTGCCTGATGCCTGGCACATATTAAGTATCTAAATATTTATTGAATAAATTAATATGTTTTTATTCTCTAATTAAATGACAAACTCCTTGAAAGTGGGACCCATGGTGTGTAATTCTGTGCTTTCTCCTATATACATAGTGGGCTATTAGTAAATAATTGCTAATTAACAGGTTACATGATGTAATGTATACTGAGAGAATTCCCATTACTTGAGCTCACAAATCAGTGTTCTGGGTCAACAAAACCATCATTGTTTTTCCCCCTGGACTTGTAAATATGCCCTACACACAAATTATTCCACTGGGAAAATGTTCATTTATACTCTAAAGTCATTTACTTATATGCTTAACCCAAAAGGCAGAATATCAAGATCCATGTTGAGAAAATTGCAAATGCTTTATCTTGTAAACTATTTGGTACTTAAAACTGTTCCTCCCAGACAATGCCAACACTGGAAGTATATAGGCAGTCTTTGCTTGGCACCATCATAATCAATGGGAATATTGACCCATGATTTTTAAAACCTTTTGTGAAAACATTCAAAATCACTCATTGTCAGTTATAAAGGGGTGGAGAAATGAAAAAGGGGTAAAACAAATATAGTTTAAGTATATTATGACTTAAAACCTTAGAAATACTGGGAATCCAAGTGTGTTACTTCTTTGTAAAAACACATTAATAGTTTGAATAGTGCTTTCTTCTTCGTCTTGCCATGTAAGTTTCTGTTGGGAAAGGCAGTTACACATAGCTTCTTGCCCCGTGCACAGCACAAGAGTGGCCTTGGCAATTAGAACATCTATCACCGCACAGAGTCTACACAGACACTTTTATTATTATTTCGGTGAGAATTCGGTTTAAGATTCATTTGATAAAGTTAAAAGTAATGTACAATAATAAAAGTATAATATGCTAATTAGACCGGATGTCCCTTCAGAGGACCTTCTGGGTGAAGCTGGGGCTGCGAGGGAAGCCTAGGTCCTGGGTGCCTGCCAGTGGCCAGAGGGAAGCTGATGCCAGCAGCTGGGGAAGGAAGGCCTACTCTTGCATGAATTTCATGCATTGGGCCTCTAACCTTTAATAAAAACAGTGGCCTTGGGCCCCAAACATTTTCTTACTGGGAAATAAAAAGCCCTCAAGGCAATCCTAAGGGTATCAGCTGGAGTATCTTTCCCTGATTTGGGCCTGATGTAGACTCCTTGGTTCTGCTTAAGCATATGCATCCACAGCCTTCAAGCACCTCCCCTGTTTCTGTATTTCAGAGCCCAGTGGGAGGGGTTTGGTGTGTGCGCTGTTACACTGCCCCAGTGAGCTGTGGAGTAGATCTGCTGGCCGTGCGGGACTGATGCACTGCATGGGGCTAGGTCTTGTGCACCTTCCCTCCTCTTGTGGTACCACTTGTGCCTGGTGTATATGTTGTAATTTCTCCATGTTTTTGAATCACGCACTGGTCTGTTCTCTGGGTGGCACTTATCTGCCTTCTAACCTTGGCCGCACAACCTGGCCACTCTGTGAAGAGAGAAAACAACTACAATATGGGAAGAGTATGTTTCTTTTAAAATATATTTTTATTGATTTCCTAGAGGAAGGGAGGGGGAGAGAGATAGAAACATCAATGATGAGAAAGAATCATTGATCAGCTGCCTCCAGCATGATCGGGGATGGAGCCCACAACGGGGGCGTATGCCCTGATTGGGAATTGAACTATGACCTCCTAGTTCATAAGTTGATCCTCAACCACTGAGCCACTATGGATGGCAAAAGTGTGTTTCCAATGTCTTGGAAAACTGTCATAGTCCTTTCTAGGTTTGATTTAGCTTTGAATGTTATTTTGTCCTTTATACTTGATGAAGTATTTCTGAGAAGTCCTTTCATGTGAATTTTTATTTTGCTGGCATCCCTCTCTCTGGGACATCATTCTTTTCATCACCACCACTCCTCATGTCTGTCAACAGGCTCACCTTCCGAAAGATCCTCTGATTGCACATTTAGAGCGAGTTGAATGGGGGTGGTGTCGGCATTCCTCTACTCAGCTATTTCTTTCATAACTCTATTTATGTTTGATTTAAACTTCACTTCCAGAATTATTACTTTCCGTTTCTTTGCTGCATTTTCATCTTTGTTGGTATTTCCATTTTTCATTGTTCATAGATACACATGCACGCACATGTGCGCGCGCGCACACACACACACACACACACACACACACACACATTACTATCATTGATTTTGTTAGTTTATAATTGGCCTACTTTTACTTTTAAGTTCTTCTTAAATCCTTAAATCCTACATTTTCCAATTAAAATTCACATTGGGAAACTTTAAACCATTTAAGGGAAGAGGCTCCTGCAACTGATGTCACTGTCACCCACAAACATTATTGCAATAAAAAATTCAGCAAGTGAATACATGTCAGGCAGGCTCTGATCTCATCCAAAGTGTCATGAACGTTGATTTCTCAGGCCTCTTTTTAAAATTCTTGGAGAAATTAAGAAAAAAGGCAATGATGGAAATGATAGAATCTTTAACAGATCAGAGCCAAATTTTGTATGCAGCTCTGTCTACTAAACATTTTTAAAATGCTCACTCAACATTTAAACATTAAGAGGGTACACTTTCTTCAATTTATAAAGAACAACTCCCCACCCCCATTTTAAATGTATGGATATCAGTTACAATGGTTTTATACAAGATCCCCTATTCTACTTCTCAGTTTATTAAATCTCAAGAAAAACTCAGATTTACAAATTCAAAGCAACATTTTTTAGTTAAAGTTTTCAGAAGATAGGCCTACTCCTAAAATTTAATTAAAAATCTCATCTATATCAAAGGGTGAAATCTGCGTGGTGAATTTTATATCTCAGCTGGTAGCACTCATTATTTCTCCAGCTTAATATACTTCTGACTCATAAGCCACTTACTCCCAAGCCCTTGTTTTCCATAATAGTGCTTTCCCCAACCCCCTGTCTAAAATTAGCCAAAATTTCACCCGAGTGCCTTTCCAAAGTATATTAAGCCATATGAATATAATTTCCTTGGTGTCTTGTCAGAATAACTGAAAATACTTAGACTAAATGAAATATTTGTATTCTAATCTTATCTACCAATATAATGGGTGATGGTATACAAAATTAATAAATTCTTTTGCTTAAATGATTTTGTGTGTGTATATGTGCATACTTACAGAGTAAAAAACAAAGATTATCCTTATTCATTTAAATTGGTATTTGTGTTATTGTATTGTGTCTTTAACATCTCAAGTCATGTCTCTTTCCATCACCATTTATTTCCTCTTTACCCTCTCCCGTTTCAATAATTCACTTAAAAAAAAAAAAACCCCAGTACTTTAGTAAAATAATGGCTTGAATATAACTAGACTTAAGCATTATTCTATTTTCTAGTTAAATTTTTTATCAGCGATTTTGTGTTAAAAATAAACTTTTAAATTTTAAATAGTTTTAATTTATCTTGTTTAAAATGCCACTTCTGATAAAAAATATTTTGGTCTACCATGGCATAATTTCTTCTTATCAAAAGCATGAACTTAATCTGAATGTTTAATATGGATGCGGCATAGTGAGAACATAATAATTTTCACTGAGTGAGGCTTGGTGCTCTTTCTTTCCTAATTCCTGGTAATTGCAGATAAAACAATGGCCATTGATGAGTGAGTGCTTATGTAGCACTTCTTGTTCCTCTGAATGGAGTAAGAGTATCATTAGCCATGGTACAAAATGTCAATATCAAGAGCCATTTGCTCAATGAGGCCAGGGACACTGAAAATGATAATTATGGCTTTTCTTCCACAAGGCCATGTGATTACAATAGGAACATTGAGAATTCATAAATTAAACTTCTCCTCTGGCATAATAATATTAATGTACTTGATATGATCGCCCACATAACATGGTTTAATGTGGGGCAAAAAGTAGGTTTACAGATGTTTAGATGGAAAGCAATACAATAACAAATAATAATACAAGAATAAACTATATTTATATAAAACACAACTTACAACTTCCCAGCAAGTAATTTAGATATAACTGCTTTTTGCTTTGACACTATAAAGAAGTTGAATAGAAAATCAGTCCTTCAAAGGACTAAAATATGAAAAAAATCCTTTGACTTATATTTAATGATTATTCTCTTTTAAAAATTAATAATTGTAATCTTTTTTTGGATTACTTAAAAAACGATGACAGAATTTTAGAGTAATATTAAATGTCTTACATAACATAGATTACTGGTAAAAAGATACATTTCAATCAATTAAAGCTAGTTAATCTTCTAATAGTTTTACCACCATGGATAATATTCTGATTATCTCATATTTAGTGTTGTCTCAGTAAAGTGTTATTACAAGTATTATATATGTAACATTATGAGTTGTTTAACTTGAAATTTCAATACAATCAGATTATAAAGAGATAATTCATTGACATTCACACACCCTTTCCTTCTCTTTTTATTGTTTTAACTTTACTAGTTGAGACAAGCATGTGTTTCTATCAATCACTTTGTAAAGAACTGTATTATATGTTAGGAGGGGAATCCATTTAATAATCTAATTTAAATTTTAAATGGAATTCTGTCTGCATATATTAAAAAACACACAAAGCTTTCTCTTTGCATTTCCATTTATTAGGTCACTGTAATCTCACCACACAGACACTTCACTACAAAGTAGGCATTGGCTTACTCGGGTCTGTTGTGTCCCTGTTGAAAGAGGTTTACACAAACTGATTTCACCCAGAAAGTGCACAGTAAGTTGTAAATATAGTTTTACTTTAAGATTTCAGTGTACTTACCAATAATGCAATTTCACCTTTCTCTAAACATTTACAACATGCTAGAAAACAAACATGAATGGAAACAGAATTGTGAGGGGTTGGGTTGTTGTTGGATAAATTACTATACTGAGCTATGTGTAGACAGAGAATCCTCCCCCTTTTCAGTGAATGTTAACTTAGCTTCATTCCTGCTACTGGACACAAGAGCAAGCTGTTCAACCTGACTGCACATCAGCCAGGGCTGGCCTGGTAAGGGGTGCAAATTCATTTGCCAACCGACTCAACTTGTCAGTGTTGTCTAAGATCCTGCCTGACTTTCAAGTATAGGAAGAGATCTTAGAATAATAGAATAATAAAATCTCAAAACACTCTTTATAGATTGAAATATATAATATTGTCCTTTCCTCATTTTCACTAAAGTCTATCATAAAAAGAAGAATAAATTAATATAAGAAATCAATGGAATTATATATTAACCCAATAATTTGGTTAGGATAAATAAGTAAGTGGTGTGATAGTAAATGTAACCACCAATCTGTAGGATTTGCTGATTTTTTTTTTTTTTAAAAAGAAAATGACATTTGCAGTAAGTTGCAAGCGATGGTAATAATGGTGTAGGTATTAAAAAGACAAATGGGAACAAAGTTCTACCCAGAAAAGTATGACATGAATTGAAGGATCAGAAGTCAGACTTGTTAAGATCACAGGGCCTTTGTTGAGTTAGTCCCAGATTAACAGCTGGAAATGAACTCAGTCCCTGACTGCTGAGTGCCGATTTATGCTGCTAACTGTTGACACACATTACAAGGAGCACAAAGTTGTATTTTTCAAAAAGTGTGATCAAACTAATAATTTTAGATGTATGCTGACAACTTTAAATAGCAGAGTTACTGGCAACTTACAAAATAAATTTACAAGATGTTCAGCAAATCTATTAAAAACCTGCATATGAAATGTTTAAACTAGTTGAAAAAGTGATAACAATATATTTAATCTCACATACACCATTTTAATGTGATAATTTCTTAAGTTGTTTGGGAATTATATAGGACTAATTATTATTAACTTCAACTAAAGGTAAACCAACTTCTAAGCAATCCATTACTTTTGGGTTTGAACATCTTTTGCAAGAATCTTTCTGTACATAAGGAATGTTTGTTCCTCAAGATACAGTTTTTAAAATGTGCAATGAATCACAAATATTTGAGGCACTAAAAAAAAAAAGAAAAAGATTAGGAAACATTTAGCCTATGCAAAAATAATTTGATCATTATAAGCTTATTTCTACTGAGCCATGAATCATGAACTCGTATTAATAAAAGGCACATCAGCTATCTCAGAATAACATAGCTCTAGGCAGGTAGTATCCAACCAGAAAAACCTGGCTTGTCAGAGAAGTTCTTACTCTGTGGCCTGAAGGACAGCATTCTTCCATGTTTACATGACACGTTCATCTGAGGGTTTCACGTACTTCACAAACATTCATTTGTCAATTTTCACAGCATCTCCAGGAACCAAATCATGTGAAAGATTATTGTTCTTCTAGGAGAGTTAGGTGCAAGAGTCACATGGAAGATATGTTTGCCATTGGTTAATAAAACTATATAGATTTCAGGTGTACAATTCTATAACGCTTTCTTTCTTGAGAAAGAAAACCTGATGTTGCTACTAAAAGTCCTTTACTCTTTCACATATAGTAGATCATTTTGACAACCCTTCTATCATCACCATCATCATTAAAAGAGTCAATTGGAGGACAAGTAATTTTTCACAGGGACCTAAATCTGATAACATTCTGGCAAGAAAAATCAGTAGCTATCCTCCTTAATCTCTACAGCATCCCTTATTTTCTAGGACAGCAAACACAGAGCAAGGCAGAGGGTTCACACTTGGATTTTAAAAGAATGAGTCTGATTTGAGGTCTTACGAATATAATTCCCAAATGAATAAGATCCTTATCAGAGTTTCCCAACTTAGTCTAGTGTAAAAATATCTATGATGTTAACATCTTCAGCAAATTTGACGTATGAAGTTTTGAAGCTTTCCGTCAATACAACAAAATAGTATACATATCAAATCACATACATATCAACATATGTGTAACTCCATCTATTGAAAAAAATCTGCATTATTAACTGGTACACCAGGACAAGTTGTATACATTTGTAGCTCATAAATTGGCTCTAAAGTCAGTTCCCATGGATAGTTTCACAACTGTTTTGAGATTTGATGGTGCCATTTGTATAAGATGAGAGTGTCCCAAGGGACCTATTCTGAAACTATTTACATTTGAAACCAATTGATGTATTTATTTGAAAACAGCCTCATTATTCTACCATCACATTCTATTGCAGTTTATGTCTTCTTCTGAGTTGTAGTATCATTCATTTACTCATTTGCTCACTTTAGAATTGGCCCATTGACATAGTGTTGACGTTGAGAGAAGAACTCTGAGTCAGAGTGGCTGGATCCAAACTGGACACTGTGTACTCTGTCTCCCCTTAGGAGAGGTCCCTAACCTCTCTGACTCTCTCTTAGTTTCCTCATCTGAGTAGAATGGGTATAATATTAGTGTGGTGGGGGATTCAGTGAGTGACTCCATGCACTGCCTGATGCCCACAGTAAGTATTTCACATGTCAGCTGTCATGAAAGTTTTATTGATAGCCAGTTTTGTTTTAGTCTTGCCACCAAAATTCTTGGTTTGGGATTAAGGTGAATCACAACAAAAATTAATAACATAAATTCAAATAAAATAATAAAATAAAAACATCACTTTCATATGATTATTTAAAATTACAAGGATATAAAATCTTCTAAAAATACCCAGGGAAGATTTATTTAGGTTATTGTACCAGTGACCGAATCATGACTTGTTATGACAATAGTAGCTAGATGACAGTTATTTTAAATTCTTGTAAATTCTAATGGCCCTGAAAATTTCTCATTAAAAGCAACTGTTGTTTTAATCTGAAAGCTCTTAGCATTTAAACTATAAAAAGCATATTGCTTTTATATAATAATATTTGAAGTAGGAGCTATATAGATATATTCTGCATAGAACTCCATTACTATTTTTTGTAAGTGTTGCATATTTATGAAGATAAAGTAGGTTTTGGATCAAGTTATGCATGAGATTCTATTAAGACTTCTTCCAGTGATTCTGACAGATGAACTCCCACAGCCAGAATCTGCATCTGACCATGGAAACGTGATGCTCTGCTTCAGAGTTCAGTAAGATAAGACTGGACGCTTCCTTTTCTAGTCACAAAAGACTGATATTTGCAGTCATTCTTTCACCTGTGTGTGTTTACACGTTTATTGTATATACTCCCTGTGCATAAATAATGCACCAGAATTTCTCATAAAGTGGGCAGTATTAGAAGAACCCTTCGGTTTCAGTGGATGTTGAAGAAGAATAAAGCCTTTCCAAAAGGTTTCCCAAACAATAGTTTTAGGTTAAAGTTGATCCCAGTTATTTTGGCAGTTGCAATTATAGTTTCTTGGGCTTAAATGCTTAATTAGGAGCCTTTGGAAAGTTTCGTGTCAAGCTAAAAATATTTCTAATGTACACTCTCTGCTTACTCAAAGCTGCGTGGAGCTGTAATTTACAAAGGAACCTTGTTTCTTTAATTGTTGTGTCAGTCAGTAAAAGCCCGGGGAGCAGGCACAGAATAATCTGTTTATATTTAGCTGTGCCAGTGGCCATGAAATGTCACAACCTTCATGTAATTTAAGGTGAGGTGAGGGATGTTATTTCTATAGAACTGATTGCTTTACAATTTGTTTTACTTTCTAAAATTATGCACTTTGTAGGATTTTTGTGTAGAACTTTTACTTCCATCATCATAATTTTGCTTTCATACAATACTTGAAAGTGAAGACTTGAGTGAGGTTTATTAGTTGATTCCTTTGTTTTTGTATTACAGTTAGTCATTACAGAAAGCTAGATTGATAGGCAATATAGACTAATAAGTAGAATTTGAATTAAGAGGCTTATTTGATCTGAATTCTACTATTTTTATATTGTCTTCAGTTTTGAAAAGCAAGTTTCATTATGGAATAAATTTAGAGACAATAAACTAAAAAGAAGCACACATTTTTCAGGATGACTCATCTATTTACCAAGTGTGATGAGAGAAAGGAGAAAAACAAAGAGCAAACAAGAAGGAACAATGCCTTGCATCTGTATAGCACTCTCTGGCCTTTAAAGCATTTTTACATCTATGTCTGCAGCCTTTTCAGAGTTTACAAGGTATGTTCTTATTAGCTGAGCTCATCTCCCAAAAGTGTAGGGCCCTGTGTCATGTAGTGGTTACAAGTTCAAGCTTGAGAGTTAAATAGATATGGGTTATGATCCCAGTTCTGCCACTGCCATCAGTGTGACCTTGGATTAGTTCTGTGACATCTTTGGTGTCATGTGTCTCCTCTGAAAAAATGGGGATTACAACAACTGCTTTACAGGTTGTTTGGCCACACAAATGGCATGGTGTACGCACACAGTAACCACTCACTGGGTCATAGTCGTTAATTCTTGTTATCATTACTATTGCTATCTAGCTCTATAGCTAGATACCAGCTATTGTATAAAGACCAGGCCAAAGCAAAATGGACATTGAAGACTTTACAATGGGCTTAGAGAAAAAGATGTTTCACTTTCTTTATGGAAATTACTTCAACAGATGATGTCAACATTTTGGCATGCTCATTTCCACATCCCATTAACTTGCAAAAGTTATTTCTTAGAGCTGACCCTCCCCTAACTGGAAAAGTTTCTGGCCCAATCTCTAATGCACCTTTACTTTATGATGTGTGGAAATTGCCAGTTAATGGAATCATTTGATAGTTCTCATTTATTCTACTCCTGAATTAGTTTTGCTTAAAATTATTTTTGTACTTTATGTACATTAATCAAGAGGCAATATGAGAGCAATTAGGGACTCCTTGACTACCAAGGTTCAAAAAACAATCTTCTAAGTTATTTAACTTTATAAACTTATTGGTACATCTGTTTTATGCTATATTTAATTTTGAATGCCAGCAACACTGGAATGTCTCATAATATTATAGAAGTGTTTATTAATAATTGTAGTAATGTATAGAGTTAATTTATTATTGACACAAGTGGACATATGAGTTCTACATCTTTTAAGAAATACTAGCACTGGGATTCAGTGTTTACTTAGCATTATGTATCTAAAAGGAAATAAGAGGCATTTTCATGCATATATGGTTTTTAAGGAATAATCCTACCTAATAAAAGAATAATATGCAAATTAACCATCACTCCACTACACCACAAGCCATGCCCACCAGCCAATCAGAGAGAGTATGCAAGTAAAACCAACCAAGATGGCTACTGCCACGGAGAGCAGGAGGGAGCCTTGGGTTTCCCAGGCAATGCCTGGCATTGCTGGTCTAGGCCTCCACTAAAATTTCAATTATAGAAGGTAAACAAATCCAAACAAAAATGGCGGCAGCCACAGAGCAAGCAGAAGGCTTGGCTCCACTCCAGGCTACAAAGTTTCAATTGTAGAAGGTAAATAAATTCTAGATAACAGGGCTTCTCCTTGGGTTTGCGGGGGGCATGGCTGACCTGCAAACCACCACACACCCCTCATCCAGGCTGCCCCATGCCCCAAGGGAACTACCACCCTGACCCAGGACACCCTTTAGGGCAAACCAGCTGGCCCCCACCTGTGCACCAGGCCTCTATCCTATCTAATAAAAGAGTAATATGCAGATTGACCATCACTCTAACACACAAGATGGCTGCCCCCATGTGGTCAAAGATCTTGCCCCTATGTGGACACCAGATGGCCACCACAAGCTGGCCAGCAGGGGAGGGCAGTTGGGGAGAATCAGGCCTACAAATGAGGGCAGTTGTGAGGGACCAGTCCTGCAAGGGAGGGAAGTTGGGGGCAAACATGCTGGCAGGGGTGCAGTTAGGCATCAATCAGGCTGGCATGGGAGTTGTTAGGGGGTGATCAGGCTGTCAGGCAGAAGGAGTTAGGGGCAATCAGGAAGGCAGGCAGGAGAGCAGTTGGGAGCCAGCAGTCCTGTATTGTGAGAGGGATGTCCAACTGCCCTTGAGGGGTCCCAGATTGGAGAACGTGCAGGCTGGGCTGAGGGACATCCCCCTCCTGTGCATGAATTTCATGCATGGGGCCTCTAATTAGGTATAATATTGGCAGAGAAAGAACTAGGGGTTTATGGTGAGTGAAAACAGCATGTAAGAAATATGGCATTACAGTCTTTAACTATCACAATTCATGCTGGAATAAAAGTAATTAAGAATGTAGAAACCTACACTTCTTTCAATATCTTAAGCATTTTACAAATTTCTGTTTGAAGTGTGACTTGGTATTTTATAGTAGAACTAGAGGTCCGGTCCAAGAATTCATGCACTGGTGGGATCCCTTGGCCTGGCCAGCTGTGGGGGAGGAACTGCAGGATATTGGCCAGCCCTGGGAGGTTGGCTGTAGGAATGCATTGACCAACAGGGGGTAGCTCCTCTGTTGAGTGTCTGCCCCATGGTGGTCAGTGTGCATCTTAGCTACTGGCTAGTCATCATGTCCTCCAGTTGTAATGGTTGCTTAGGCTTATCCTATCTAATAAAGATGGAATATGCAAATTGACTGAAACTCCACGACAAAGATGGTGGCGCCCACAGCCAATAAGGAGGGGATATGCAAATTGACGTGACAAGGCAAGAGGCAGAAGGTGGCTCTGGCTGGAGCAAAGGCGGAAAGGTGACTCTGGGCTGGAGGAGTGAAGGCGGTGCGGCAGCCAGGGGAAGGAAGGCCTATTCTTGCATGAATCTTCGTGTATTGGGCCTCTCTATATATAATAGATAAGGATAGAAGAATTTCATAACATAGTAGTAAAAAGTTGGAAGAACAGAACAGATACATTCCATTTAAGAAGGTGTTTTCAAGCTAGATAGAAATTTTGGCTCAATTTAATTATAATAAGTACTTGGCTGGTCTTCATCATTAGAAGTTCATGATCAAAATCATGTTTTTACAAAACTATTGAGAATTAAAATAGTTTTATTAAAAGTAATCAATGAACAATGTGCAGTGTGATTGAAAAGAGGGAATGTGAAGAGGAGTGGACTCCAGCTTGCAAATTGTGGCAGTGACAAAGGCAGTGGGCTAGATTTAAGTTCCATTTTAATTGCAATCACACATGAAGGGTTGCATGGATTACTCCGAAAGGGATGGAAACATTCTCTGTAGTTACTTAAGAGCAAGACTGATTCTCAACAGTCTGGGTGTTGTAGGCGAGTGTTTCAGAGAAGGCGAGAGTCAGGAATAAAAGTAAAACATTTCCTTAGATTTTGTTTTAAACAGTCACCCAAAGGTTTAATAGTATGACTGTATCAGAATAACTCCGTGTGCTTGCGACAGTATACATACACTATCCGGGCTGCTGCACAGAGCAGGCGGTAAACTGCCTAGCCTTCAAGGAAGCTGTGTGAATCAATTTATATGTTATCACAATGTGTTTCTGGCAAACGGCAGAAAAATGTTTTGTTCCATAAAATCAACAGACAAGTTTCCACTTCTGGTGTGGAAGAATAAATTCCTAAGTGAATCACTTGCAAATAACTATAAATTCTGAGTAAAATATAAAAAAAACACACCCACAAACTATTTGAAGACTCTGGAGAGTGAACAAAAGTAGGAAACTACTGAAGGGGAGTAAAAACTTGGAGGAACAACTAGTACAAGTTGATTTTCTGGTTTTTGCAATTTTACCATGAGGATTGCTGGGGCAACCAGAGAAAGAAGCCACTGGAAAGTGAGGGGGCCATTTCAGAAAGGAAAGTGTCTGAGTAGGGGACTTCCAAGGTCTGTGTATAAATTCTGCTCAAGGTCCTACTAACCTCTGAAGCACGAATGAGTAGGACACACTCAAAACAATCTTAACTGTAATTTGAGCAGCTAAATGCTGGAGATGAGACAGTTGGAAGTTTGAGTCTAATCAGGGCAATTGCCCACTGAAACAAAAACATCAAGTACTATCATAGAATCACAAACTAACATTCACAATAGTCAGGATATAATTTAAAATTATTTTACCAAAAAAAAAAAAAAAGAAAGAAAGAAAAGAAAAACATGACCCATTTTCAAAGAAAAACAACCAATCGATGTCAAACCTAAGATGACCCAAATGTTAAAATTATAAGATAAGGATTTTAAGGCTATTATAATATGCTCAAAGTAACAAAACAAAATATATTTATAAGGAGGAAAATGATGTAAAATGTTAGTAGAAAAAAATTAAAAAATAAACCAGTGTATCACAACAATTTCTAAACAAATGGAGAAAAGGGTTTCTTTTTACTGATTTGCACAAAGCATTATGTGTACTATCAGTCAAATACATATTCCTAGAAAATAGCTAAAGTTTATTAGTCTTGAAAGGTCATAAAATAGTTAAATTTAACCAAGGAAAAACTACTTTTAAGAACTTGGGATTCGTCCCATATGACAAGTGAACTAAACATAATTTAGCAATGCCAGGACAAAACTAAAGCGTGTAAATCTCCGCTAAGTTCCATTATCTAACAGGCTTCCAAGAAATATTATATAATAAAGAGGTAATATGCAAATTAGCCCTCACAAGATGGCTGCCTGTGACGAGGCCAGCAGGGAGGTGAGGGACAACCAAATGACTGAACAGCAGGCTATATGGGGCGATCAGGCTAGCGGGGGTTGGGGGGCTGGGGAGGGGGAGCAGTTGCGGGTGATCTGGCCAGCAGTAGGGGGGGCGGGCAGTTAGGGGCAATCAGGCCAGCATGCAGAGGCAGTGTGGGGCAATCAAGCTGGCAAGGGGGAATAATTAGGGGCGACCATGAAGGTAGACAGGTGAATAATTAGGACCAGGCAGGCAGCAGTCCAGGATTGTGAGGGGTCCCAGATTGGAGAGGGTGTAGGATGGGCTGAGGGGACCCCCCCCCACCCCCAGTGTGCATGAATTTCATGCACCAGGCCTCTAGTACAATATATAGAGTGGGGCAAAAGTAGGTTTACAGTTGTATGTGAAACAGTTTATTCCTATATTATTATTTATTAATTATTGTATTATTTTCCATATGAACAACTATAAACCTACTTTTGCCCCACCCTATTAATAACCTTTATAAAGAAAATACTAACTACTTAAAGTGATATATAAAGTTAATTTCTCACAAATTTTTGGCCTGTAACTTTTTTTTTTTTTAAATGCTGGTGGTTCTTTTAGGTTGTATAATATAAAATATATAAAAAAGCATAATTCATAAAATATGAGGATGTAATTTGTGAGCAACTTATGTTATTATGTTATGGGTTTATATATATTAGTCACAGCAAAGATAGGAGAGAGTATTTGTGAATGATTACTAAATTTTATTTACCAACTTCCATTTGCCAAGTACTATTTTGCTCATTTTCTTCAGAGACCACAATGGTTTATTTTGTGAAGTACTTTAATGAGAAACTTCTAGCATACTACTAAACACAAGAAGAATAAGAAGCAAAGGAATTATTCAGTTAACAGTGTTATGTATAGAAAAAGAGTTATTGAGGTATTAGATAGTGATATCTCTCTTCAGAGAGTTGGTATCTGAATAAACTGTGCAGGAGGTATCAAAGAACTTGGTGTCCATGTTATATAGTATCAGGTTTTTATTTAGCCACATTAATTCAACCTATAATGTATTCTCTGAACATTATGGGTAGCAACACATGTATATGATGACTTCCCAATTTAACTGTCAGGATTGATAATATGAATGTTTTACTTATTTTTATTTTTTAAAATATATTTTTATTGATTTCAGAGAGGAAGGAAGAGGGAGAGAGAGATAGAAACATACAAGATGAGAGAAAAATCATGGGTTGGCTACCTCCTGCAAGTCTCCCACAGGGAATCAAGCTCACAACCTGGGCATGTGCCCTTGACCAGAATTGAACCGGAACCCCTCAGTTCACAGGCCAACGCTCTATCCACAGAGCCAAACCAGCCAGGGTGATAGTATAATGTTTTAGATTGGCAAATGGGAATTGTACAGTAAAGAAAACTCAGTATTACATAATGAGAGGCAATTTCTTTATTTCTGTCTTTTCAAATTTTGTGTGTTTGTTTGTTTTTGGTGACTCAATGGGTATATGAATAGTAATCTTTTTTTAAAAAAATAATATATTTTATTGATATTTTACAGAGAGGAAGAGGGAGGAATAGAGAGTTAGAAACATCGATGAGAGAGAATCATCGATCAGCTGCCTCTTGCACACCCCCTACTGGGGATGTGCCCGCAACCAAGATACATGCCCTTGACCTGAATTGAACCTGGGACCTTTCAGTCCGCAGGCTGACGCTCTATCCATTGAGCCAAACTGGTTTCGGCTATAGTAATCTTTTTTTAATGTTATCATTCCAAAGTATCTTTACTCCAATGACGTTGAGAATTGTTCAATGTTCATAACTATGTTACATGTTTGTCACTAGTGCAGGTGTTAAACATAGAAGCTTGGAAATAAGAAACACTTAACTGGGATTAGAGTTAGACAAGTAACTTGAACTCTCCAAACAATAGTTTCCTCATCTTTTAAAATAGGAATAATAATAGTTACCTTATAAAGTTGTTGCATGTTTTGCACAAGATAGGGCAAGTAAAGTGCATATATTAGAACTTGGAATGTAGAAAGTACTAAAAAAGTAGCTATTAGGCTTATATTTTATTGTAGTTGGAAAAATTCATTGAATAAATGAATAAATAAATAATGACATAATTTTATTAACTTGACAGTTTTATTCATATTGATCCCCAAGAGCTGCTAAATTATTTCTTTGCGTGTTCATATAAAAAGTGAATGCAAGGACTTGTGTGCACGCATATGAGCATAACCAATGGACACAGAATGGAGGAGAGGAGAGAGGACATGTGCTGGGGGTGGGGGTGGCCAGGGAGAGGTCAATGGGGGAAAAAGGAGACTTATGTAATACTTTAAACAATAAAGATTTTAATAAAAAAAAAAGTGAATGCAAACACTATTTGGCAAAACTAGGTGAGAACAGAAATGTTCACTTAATTCCATATTCTAGCACACTTTCAGAAGTACAATATATAACATTTGTGAAGAGAATACTTTCTATGAATCTTATGAACATAGCAATAATTCCACAATTATTTATCAGCACCTAGAAACTACAATACATTGTGCAAAGACAAAGGTTAGAATGAAGAATAGAAATCTATCTATAATTCTATAATAATAATAGCATAATATGCTAATTAGACCAAAGGACCTTCCTGACGACCTACCGGCCTAAGCTATGGTGCTGCAGGGGCAGAGGTAGCTACCACTGTGGTGGGGGCCAAGCTCCTTGCACGAATTTTGTGCACCAGGCCTCTAGTATATATATAAAAAGACTAATATGCAAAGTGTGCCCACAGAAGTTTGACCAGGAGACTAGGAGTTCTATCACTTGCTATGATGAGCACTGACCACCAGGGGTGGGGCGGAATAAAGGAAGGCCCCAGCCAGCAGCCTGCAGATGAGGAAGGGAGGCCCTGGCCGGCAGGTGGAAGGCCCCAGCCTCAAGTATAAAGATAAAAAGGCCCTGTTTTAAAAAACCCACAACTTTCACTTAGAAATTGAAACAACAGATTATCTGATATGAACAGTGGTTCTAGACACTGCAGCTTTTATTATAAAATAAATAATCATGTTTATATAAAACATAGGTTCCCTCTTCTTCCACTGCAGTCATTACTCCATTTCCCTTCTGAATTTCTCTCTGCTGCCCCAACCCAACTCCACTTTTCATCTGAAGCATAGGGAACAGAAAGAGCAATATTAAA
Organism: Pipistrellus hanaki; assembly: GCF_964339955.1. NCBI lineage: Eukaryota > Metazoa > Chordata > Mammalia > Chiroptera > Vespertilionidae > Pipistrellus > Pipistrellus hanaki. The sequence continues at coordinate 31,403,618 of NC_140509.1, read as the reverse complement.
AAGCTTACATTTTTAAGCAGGTAAGGTTGGTACTTAAACATATAAATGGAAAACTAGAGTCCTTAAGATAACAAAGGCTAGAAATGGAGTAGGCAGGGACAGGGCAAGACATATTATATCTAGCAATCTATGTGGGGACTGAAAATTCTGCAATGGTGACATTCAGTGAAGATATGAATCAACTAAAATAATTGACAGGGACAATTCTTCCATCTTTGAAAATATCTATATCAAGTTTATTTAAATAGATTTTAATCTGCATAATATAACATATTCTGACAAGACCACGGCCACCATTGTGGTCAGTGTTGTGTTGGTAAATGTTTAACAACTGGCTCTCAGTCAAAGAAAACAGACCCTGATTTATAGTATTGGCCAATTTCTGTAGCACAAATTCTCCATCCATGGCTGATTTCGGTTGCTAATGTGATGCCACTAAATACAGAGCTGAGGAGAAAAGTGCAGTAAAACACTATTGTATTTCATCAGAAAGACCCAAAAGATATAAATAATGTCAAGAGTCAGAACAGTAAAGTGTAGTAAATAATTGAGGAGTATGTATTACCTTTGGTTTTAATGTGATTTATTCACTTTTAAGATTATATAATTTAATTTATAATAATGACCATGTTTAACAACCAGCTTGCAAAATTCCTGAAAATTTGTGAGCCAGTCAGAGCAGGCTCCAGCACAATGCTGAGTGGAGAATAATGGTTGAAGGGCATGGCTCATGGATTTGAAACGAGACTCAGCCACTTTTAGGTTTCACTGGTCAAGTTACCTGGTCTCTCTGTACCTCAGTGTTCTCATCTGTGTAATTATAGGACCTACTGTATAGAGTTGTTGCAAAGATAAAATGAAATCTGTGCATGACACACCACAGTACCTGAAACAGTAATCCACTCAATTTGTTATAAACTGTTACTATCTCAATACATTGTTGACAAGATTATTCTACTCATGCTGAAGAATAAATTTTATTGATGAGAAAAATATCTTATTTTGTGATCTACATGGAGACAATCAATTTTGCTTCCTAGGCAGTAGATGGTAATCTACTACTAGAAACTGCAAGGGGAAAAATGACTCAATCAGTGTAATTGAGGCAATGTATTATTAGCTGGATCATAAAGCAGAGAGGATGCCAGGCACTCTGGGATACATCTGCAGTATGAGGCTTCACCTCGGGTATTAATTCTGATCAACTAAACGTCAGACTTAAGATGAATGGTGAGAGGATTCTGAGGCTGCTTCTAGACTTAGCAGAAATAGCATTTTAATAATAAGCAACAGTTACTATGTATGGTTAATGATGGCGAGAAAAACACACCCTGATTTGCATACAAAATCCTTGATTAGGTGTAAGCCTACAATGTTTGGAGAAAATTTATGCTGTACACTGCTTGCAAAATAAATAATAATAATAATAATAATAATAATAATAATAATAATAATAATAAATAAAAAAGGAAAAGAAAAAGAAAAAAAATTTCCCAAGTTTGGGGAATATCACACATTTCAAATGGAGGTTGATTAAATAAGGTGATGACTTTATAAAAAAATTCACCTAAGTTACGGTCAGAGTGAAAGAAAGAAAACAAAACTGACCAGTTCAGCAGTTCTTTGGGGGGAAGGGCAGCTGGGAAAGAATATAAAGCAAATGGGACTTGGAATCAAAAGGAAAATCAACATTCCTGGCTATTTTTCTACATTCCATTTGAGAGCCATACAACAAAAATAGCAATGCTGGAATATTATTTGGTATATGTGTTAATGGAAGTTACACATGCCTTTTTATGAAAAGATTATAGGCCCTGCTTTGGCTTTCTAAGCAGTGTAATAATCCCATTTCCACACAAAAGCAGCAAGGCCAGCAGAGTCTTGCAGCAGATGGCCAATTCTAAAGTTTCCTTAAGTGAAGAGGGTAGAATTAAATTGTGTCTTGGCCTTTTTGCAAAAAAGCAGCTTATGTTCTGTGGGATGATTTTGTGTAAAACCTTTGACAAGTATCATACACTCTAGAATCAGGTTTTTCCAAGTTATAGATTCTCCAAGCATCGTCAGGGTATTCTCTTTAGAGTCTCTGCTCAAAACCCAAAATCATTTATACTTTTTAGGTAAACATTTCATTTATCCTGTTTAGTTACATGCTTCAGAGTCGAATGAATACCCTAATATTCAATGCCAAACCTTACAGAAATGGAAATAGGTATTACTTCTTTTGAGCAGTACAGGTTTTGACAAATTATCCTAATTTAAGGGTAGTTACTTTGCAGTCAATTAAATTCTGTTTTTCTACACTCAAGCCCCCTTTAATGAAACACTATTTTCTTTCTCTTTTTAAAGCTTAAAAGTACAGAAAAGTAAAGAGAATAATTTCACAAACATTCATATATTTGACCCCTGAATTCATAAATGTTCACATTTTTGTCATTTTGCTTCTTTCATATTAATTTGGTTTTATGAAAGAACTGCAAAGCTGCTTGATGCAGCATGGATGTACCTTGGGGATGTTGTGCTGGGGGAGATGGGTCAGTCACAGGACAGGTGTTGTGTGATTCCACTTGTATGAGGTATCTGGGGCAAACTCAGAAAGAATTGTGATTACTGGGGGTTTTGGGGGAGGAGGAAATGGGGAGTTGTTTGAGACATACAGAGTTTCAGCTTTGATCTGTTGCACAGCAAAGTGTGTGAACTTAACACTACTAATCTGCATACTTAAAAATGGTTAAGATGAGCCTGACTGGTGTGGCTCAGTGATGGAGCATTGATTCATTAACCGAGAGGTCACCAGTTCAATTCTCAGTCAAGGCACATGCCTTAGGATGTACAGGAGGTGACTAATGGATAATTTTCTTTCATTGATGTTTCCATCTCTCTCTCTCCCTTCCTCTCTCTCTAAAATGAAATAAAAATATTTTTAAAAAATGATTAAGATGACAACTTTTGGATTATGTGCTATTTTTACAACTAAAAATTTAAAAAATATATATTTATCTTTGTAATAAAAAAATAAAAAGAGATAAGAATAATATATATATATTTAAACAAATTTACAGCTCATCATTTGTTTCTTTCTTCTAAAAGTCATGAACTCTCCAAAATGCTTCTTCATTTGTTCACCAGACAATTACGCAGCACCACTATATTTGCCTTATATATAAGTGAGAGGCATTATGGATAAAGAGGTGAATAGGTGTGGTCATTGTTCATAAAGAGCTATAAGTCAAGTTGGGAGAAATAAACAAGCATCCTATATAATAAAGAGGCAATATGCAAATTGACCCTCACACCCTCACAAGATGGCTGCCTATGACCAGGTTGCAAGGAGGTTAATGAGGGACGACCAAACAACTGAACAAGCAGGCTGCATGGGGCGACCAGGCCGGCAGGGGGGTTAGTGAGGGATGACCAAATAACTGAACAAGCAGTCTGTGTGGGGTGACCAGGCTGGTGGGGGTATGCAGATGGGACAACCAGACTTTTTTACAGAGAGGAAGGGAGAGGGACAGAGAGTTAGAAACATCGATCAGCTACCCCCTGCCCCCCTCCTCTGGGGATGTGCCCACAACCAAGGTACATGCCCTTGACCAGAATTGAACCTGGAATCCTTCAGTCCATAGGCCAGTGCTCTATCCACTGAGCCAAACTGGTTAAGGCTCTATTTTTTATTTTTATTTATCTTTATTCTTGTAAGAGATGAGAGCATTTGTGAGACAATGCTTGTTTGACTAAATAAGATGTTGAAGGGATTTTCTTTTGGCAAACACAGAGCAGGGGCTCTCAACCTCTGTGCTATTAACATATTGCACCAGGTAACTCTTTGTTGTGGGGACTGTCCTGTGCATGGCTTCCCTGGGCTCTACCAGTGGATGCTAGTAGCACAGCATTCTCCCTCGACTCCATCCCAGTTGAGAACTGCTGATGCAGAAAGTCACCTTAAACAGGGAGAATGGTAAAAGCTAGGGCTGGTCACTAAAGTTTGGGTAAAAATTAGATCCTATTCTTAGTTATTCTCTTTGTTCTCATTCTTTCAAATATCTTAGCCATTGCCAATCTCATCAGCTCTCATCTCTATGAGAGTGACTTCCAAATAGGAACCTTCAGTATACGCTCTCTCAAATCCCAATGCCCTCTTTCCTGCAGTCTGCTGGATATTTTTCTAGGGACAACCAATTATCCTGTAGGAAGTTGAGAATGTCCTCTCCTGATTTTCCAGTTTCCCACCAGACCTTTGGGATCAGCACCTTGGTTACCTTAGACACCTCTCTTTCTGCTAGCACATATTCCTTCTTTGTAACTGCTTAGGCTTTGCCTGCCTTTAAAGACTCCCCTAAATAAAGCCCACATCACCTCACTAAACCCATACCAATCTTCTCCATTCCTGAACTTAACCCTATTAAAGAAATCCTCTAATCATGTCACTCCTTAGAAATATTCTTTAAATTTTGTTGTTGTTGTTGCAAGTATTACATATGTCCTCCCTTTCCCCTCATTGACCTCTTTTAGCCTGCTCTCAGGCCTTCACCTCCCTATTGTCTGTGCCCATTGGTTATGCATATATGCATACAAGTTCTTTGGTTGATCTCTTCCCACCCCCCGCCCCCCTTACCCACTCAACCTCTCCTGCCATCCCTCTGAGGATTAACAGTCTGTTCCATGCTTCTATGATTGTTCATTAAAATTCCACACGTGAGTGAGATCATGTGATACTTATCTTTCTCTGACTGAGTATTAGCATAATACTCTCCAGGTCCACCCATACTGTTGCAAAAGGTAAGAGTTCCTTGTCTATCAGTACACCAATCTAAAGTCCCTCAGTCCACATCTGGTGGACAAGCCGTCCACCACAAATCTTTTCAGTCCCATTTTTTTCATCACTTTCTAAGAGAAACCTTATATTTCATATAAACTTGTCTCAAACATCTATTCACTCTCCCACTTATATGCTTTTTATCAGATCTTCTCTTACCCTGGAATTCCTATGCCTTCTCCTCTACTTACAAAATGTTAACTTACATTTAACAGCTTCATTGCTAGTTCAGTTGCCACCTCTGTTCTGAATGTCCCCCTGATTCTTTGGGCCAGAGCATCCTTTTTCTGGAAACCCTATGGCACCTGCAGAATATCTAAACGATTCATGTGGCAAATTCATACTGTAGATTTTGGGTTATGCGTCTTATGAGTTAAAAGCTCCTCTCAGAGTTCCTAGCACTGTACTTATATGTGTTAAATAAATTCATAAAAAGTTGAGAGGGAGACTTTTAGTATTATTGCAAAAGTCACTTGTAAGCAGAACCAAGAAGACTCCTTTACATGGTATGTACTACAAAAATGCCTTGGGCCAAAAATATCTCTAATCTATGTAATTACTGCATAAAATTCCAATTTTTTATTTTTTTGGTAGGAGCAGACTAGAAGAGCTCAGTAGGCAAAAAGGGCACATATGTATTACTTTCAACAATAAAGATTTAAAAATAATAATAAATAAATGTCTTTGTTGTCTTGGGGCTTCTTGGATTTTAAAAATATACTGAAACAAACAGTAACTAGTTAATAAGGGCTTCTCATTAAGAGGTTCTGAGAGGGGAGTGTATGAGAATATCTGGAGAGCCATGGTACACAGTCAAACTGACTTACAGTGAATATCAAATATATGTGTGCATGTACATATATATGTAGATAAATATATATATATGTGTGTGTGTGTGTATCTGTGTGTCTATCATCTATCTTTTTTGTAGGTTTTATTAAAATCAGGAGTACTTTTTAAAAAAAATTAAGATCATAGGGCACTTATTAGGTAATATTAAACATAAATCTCTCTCTATATAAAAGGCTAAGTGACCAACCATCCATCCATCCAACCATCCGACTGACCAACCAGCCAGTACATATGAAGTGCACTGGCAATTTAAAAATAAACATTGACTAACTCATGCACGATACATATAAAGCTCTTGCTGGCGCCAATCTCACGTGTGTGTTTTGATCTGTCATTGTTGATCATGAATTTGGTTGTTTTTGTTGCATTTCTATTATAGAGAAAGGGAAAATATAGATATAAAAATATTTCTTCTAATTAATGTCTTATCAATGTGCACAAATCTGTGCTCTGGGCCACTAGTATGCTTATATTTAAGCAGCTAGGCATCCAAGGAAGCTAAAATAAAAGCCTTTTTTTTTCCAGCTAGAAGCATGACATATTTCTGGCAATTCATTATTTCTTATAATGTTCTTGCAGCTTCTGAAGTGAAAAGACTGATAAGAGACACTGACTTTCACTATTTCTAATCTAAAAAAAAAATGACTGTTGCTTCTAAATTTAGCTCATTGTAATTACCTGGTTTTCCCAAGGCATTAACAAGGTTAATCAGGGGGTCTAATGACTAATCTCGGAAGAAGAATGACTGATGACTAAAGTATTCTTAAATTCATATGTGAATAAATGTATCTTTTGATGATTAGAGCAGATTAAATTGGTATCTTTACCTTGCAAGCTTGTAGTTTTAATTTAAAGCCATGTGTAAATGACAGTTTGAGATGTTGAAGCCTGGCCTTGGATCTTAAAGGGAAGTGGTGGGGAAAGGGCCCCAGAATCAGAGCCTCTTCACCCAGGGAAGCACATTGCTTGCTGGCACCACACCTAAGGTTGACCCCAGAAAGGCAGATGCAACTGGAAAAATGAATCCCTCTTAACCCTTAGATCCCAAGTATTCCTCCTATATTTGCCAATTTTTGCTTGATTGAGGCTTTCTCTCTACAACTAAGAGTAAAGCATTTCATAACATTGGTTTACATTTATATACAAATGACGGGTTTCATTTATTTATTTTCATTCATTCATTCACTCAAAAAACGTAATGCCCCCCAAGTACCCGTGTGGGTAGACAAAGAAGAATGATGCTAATAACTACATCCAGGTTGCCCAGGAATGACACACCTGGACTGAGGAACTCGCCTCCTCTAAGCAGAAGGGCCTGCACCTAAACTCAGCTAATCCTGGGTCCTCAAGGTTCCACATATTCGACAGTGGGCGCCCCATAAATTTATGTAAAGGGCTGAAACCTAAGGCCAGACTGTTTGTTCTCTAACCCAAGCTTTATTTGTCTTCTTTATAAGACGATTGTCACCCTCGCCCCTAAAAAGGAGAGAACGCCCATGGCTGATGGTTTATACCCTGAGTCCTAGTGACTCGTGCTAGCATTTGGTCGGGTCCTTTGCCAGCAGTATCCCAGTAGCTGGGGAGATCCATACAAAACAGACAAAAATTCTTACCCTCAAGGATCTTGCATTCCAGAGGGGAAGCTGGACAACAAATACACGGTGTGAACAAGTATGTACGTAGTATATCCGAGAGCAGTAAGTGTGATGGAAAAACGAAGCAGGAAAGGGGTACAGAGGGTGTTGGGAGTGGGCGCGGGTGTCTACGCTCTTTTCGGAGTAGATCTGGAGGGGTGATGTGGAAAAGGCAGCCTGGTGGCATGGAACATTTGAAGGTGGTGGTGAACATTATACCAGGGGAAAAGGGCATCGGAGACCTCTAGAGAGTCAGCAGCCCCACCGGGGTTTTCTTTTTGTTTTTCCCCAGGCTGCTCTTAGAGCAAAGATCAGCTGGCAATCACAGATGAAGACATTGCCCCAATTCCCTCAAAGACCAAGAAGCTTGAAGAGGTCTCTTCATGTGTCAAAATGAGAATAGTACTGTCTTTTTCTGTTCACCTTTCAGGGTCGTTGGACCAAAGGAGAGAATGGCTAAGGATGCTTTGAAAACAAAGAAAACTTTCCACATTGGCAAGGCGTTATCATTTCTCAACTGTGTTAGAAACAAATGAGGTGACTACTCCTGTATGCAAACATTATTGAGTGTAGTATAAAGATAGATAAATAGAGAGATTTGAATTCAGGTGTGGCTCACAAACGTGTATCAAGCTGTTAGCCGACTGTTCAGGAGAAGGGACTTCCTTCCTCACCAACTAGTCACTGTTGTCAGCCGTCACAGCTCTGTTCTGAGGTAATCTTACCCTTTACCCTGAGACTGAAAAGCACATGCCCAATTCTAGGGTAGAAATATTGACTTGACTCTAATAAGTAAATGTGTAAATTGAAAGGCAGGCTGATTAGTCAAGGCAATAGAAAATAACAATAATTGGCAAGTGGAAAAGGAGAAACACTGATGAGAAAAATGTGTGTTTTTAAGAACACGTAACAAATGTCAATATTAATGAATATTTTGATATAAGAAATAAAGCAATCTCCTAATTTAGTTAACACCTTTGTTTTCTTTTAAAAACATCAGTTTTGTTTTTTGATTATTTCAGAGACTGCCCCCCTAAATTTAGTAGAGATTAAGAAGACCATTCCTACTGCTCAATTACTTCTAAAATAGTAGGTAGGGAGCTTTCAATGAGTTGACGATAACAATCTTTAAATATCAGTAGTTGTTTAAAGGGAAACATTTTCTGAAACAATATGAGAACTAGGCCTCGAAAGGTTTAATTTTTGTCTCATTGGCATACAGTGCTCCTGCTTTAGATAAGAATTACAGGAAAGAAACTCTCTAATGCTACTTATTATTAGAAATAATTTGGAAAAATTAAAATGGCTCTAACAAAAACACACAAAATTATTCTACAGATTGTGTACAATGGAGGAAATTGAATCAGAGACCAATGTGATGGATGACATAGATCAAACTAATTGATTTACAGTTGGCCTGACTTCCTCATAGGAAATGTATTTGAATGTGTTGTCTTGACAATCAACAATCTCCCCATGTGTGTTTGCTTTCCAAAGTTAATTAAAATTTTCTTCATTCCAATGTTCTCTATTTTTGAGTTCTGGAGCTGGCATATGGTTTGGCCCACAGAGTGCAACCTTAGTCGTATGGCAGAAGCAGGACGTGCAGGGAATTGTGAAGCATCTGGCAGACTCTGAAGGCTTGGGTCAGGGACCGGAAGAGCCCTGGTGCCTGCCAACAGCATGCCAGGCCCCTCTCTGCAGCTGTCATTGGCTCACGGGGTGTTACAGGGAAAAGTGTTTGTGTCCAAATATAAACGCTGAATAAAACCATAGGTAGAGCGAGAAAGTGTCGCTGGGAGAATTTCTCAGAAATCTGACATATTCTTACATTTAAAAATTCTAGGAGATTCCTATAAGTAGTTGTATAGAATAGACTCCAGCATTATTTTTATGGCTTGCTTATTTTCCAAGAATATGTTTTAATTGGTTGGAGAGAGAGAGAGGAAGAGAGAGGGAGAGACAAACATTGATGAGAGAGAAATATTAATTGGCTGCCTCCTGCAGGCCCCTACTGGGAATCGAGCCCACAACCTGGGAATGTGCCCTGACTGGGAATCGAACTGGTGACCTATTGGCAAATGGGTCAATGCTCCACCTCTGAGCCACACCAGCCAGGCTGTTCTTGTTCACTTTTAGTGCTATAGACTATGAATATGTATATATTGTATGTAGGTATGAATAATAATTTGATGTGTAGCCACCATGGTGGATTAGGAATATATGATAAATATTCTTCCATAATAAAAGCAGAACATAATGCTCTATTGATCATGAAACACCTGTTTGCTGGGTTCTCAAAAAACAATTTTCCTTTTTGATTTGAATTTTAATATTTATTTTCAATTTAGTATGTCGAAAGATTATACACAGGTTCACATATAATTTTGAGATTTTTTTAGTGTGTTCCTTTTATTTATTTTTCGATCCTCACTCAAGGATATTTTTCCATTGAGTTTTTTATTTTAGAGAGATTGAAAGGGAGGGAGAGAGAGAAACTTCAATATGAGAGCTACCTATTGGTTGCCTCCTGCACGTACCACAAGGCCAGGGGTCAAATCTGCCACCAGGTATGTGCCCTTCACTGGGAGGGAATCAAACCCCAAATCCTTCAATTTGCAGGCCAACGCTCTAATCACTGAGCAAACTGGCCAGGGCCCCAGGTTAATATCGACAACTAAGTAGAATGAGGTAGGCAAAATAATGTTCCCTCAAAGATATCTATGCCCTAATCTGTGAATATGTTAACTTTCCTGCAAATAAACTTTGGGGACGTAATTAAGTTAAGGATCTCCAGATAGGAGATTATCCTGAAATGTCAGAGTGGACCCACTGTGATCACAAGGGTCCCTATAAGAGGAAGGCAGGAGAGTCAGAGCAGAAGTGATAGTGGCAGCAGAGATCTGAGTGAGATGGGGTCCTGAGACAAGGAATGCAGTTGGCCCCCGGGATCTGGAAAAGAAAGAAATGGCTTCTCTCCTAGAGCCTCTGAAAGAGAAGGCAACTCTGCCAACCTTGATTTTAGCCCAGACCCATTTTGGACTTCTGACACCCAGAACTGTAAAGTGACAAACTTGTATTGTTTCAAGCCACTAACTTCATGGAAATTTGCTTCTGAGGCAATAGGCAATGAATGCATAGAGTTTATAAATCCATTCGTCTTCCCATTCCCCAATAAATGCTAGAGGCTTAGTACAAATAGGAAGTAAAACTTATTTAAGAAAAATCCCCTGAAGAAATAGAAGTACCTGCAAGTTCCAAGATGCACATCTTAAGAAGTGCACTTTTCGGAATCATCTGTGATGTCTCTCCTATTGGCATGCTTTGTGATTTAGCCCCTGGTTACCATGGTGCAGACCGTCCTATGAGCAAAACTCAGCAGACACTGCACAGAGAGAGGTGAATGAACAAAGTTCTAAGGAAAATGTGGCACATCATGTGGTAAATCCCTAAGAGTTTATTTCAAACATCCTTTGGGGCTAGTAGTTTGCAGAAATGACCACACACCCAAGCAGAAGCTCACTGGGTATATGGACTGCATGTTTGTGTCCCTTAAAATTTATATATTGCGCCTCTAACCCCCAATATGATGGTATTTGAAGATGAGGCCTGTGGGAGGTAATTAGGTTTAGATGAAATCAGGAAGGTGAGGCCCCCAAATTGGATTAGTGTCCTCAAAAGAGAGGAAAAGGACCGGCACTTCCTCTCTCTCTGTACTTTGTGAACACGTTGTCAAGTATATAAATACCTAACCCCTATGATGTACACCTGAAGCTAACAGAAAATAATGTTTAATGCAAACTGTAATTGAAAAAAAAAAAAGAAAGAAAAGACAACTAAAAGGTGGCAGTCTGCAAGCCAGGAGGAGAGATCTCGCCAGAAATTGAATCTGCCAGGATCTTGATCTTAAACTTTCTAGCCTTCTGAACTGTGAGAAATAAATGGCTGTTTAAGCCACCCAGTCTATGTTGTTTTGTTAAAACAGCCTGAGCCTACTGAGACACTGGGCAAAAATAATGTTTCCTATGAGGAAAGTTCAAATTGGGTTTCAGGAAAGGGAGGCCTGGGAGGCTGCACCCTTAGTCAGTCACTTAAGAAATTTGATAGTTTCCTCAGGTTGGTCAGGAAAGGGTGGATGCAGAAGAAAGACTTTCCAAGATTCCTTAAGGGAAAAAGGAGGGTAGTGTGGAGCATGCTATGAGCCTGGGTCCTTGGGGTAAGACTGACCAGGATATTAATAAGCAGACAGGAGGCATGTGGGATGCAGTGCAGCAGGTCAGGGGTGTGATGAGAGCCTGAGTACAGAGACTGAAGTCCATGGTCTGGGTTTATTAGACAATAAGAACTATTGCAAGAAGTTTGGAGAGAAAAACTAGAAATCATTAAACAGAGTTCTGTGAGGGAAGTTTTGGCAGCAACACTAAGGCACTTCAATAAGATGTTACCCCAAGAAACACAATAAAATAAAAGTGTAATAGTGCAGGTAGAAAATAACTGTTCTTTAATAAAAGCAGAAGCAAAGATGGTGGAGAGGTAGATGATCTGAAATAAAGTAATTTCAGAAATTACCAAGTGACTGGAGATATAAACAAAACTGACATATATATATATATATATATATATATATATATATATATATATATATATTAGTAGCCCTGTGCATGAATCTGTGTGCCGGTCACTTGCTGCTGCCCTCCTGTAGCTCTCCACCTGCCCCACCCTCCTGTAGCTCCCTCCACTCCCTGTCCCCACCTCATAGCTTCTGCCCCACCCTCCTGCTGATCTGTGATCCAGTCATTACACTTCATGGCATAATGACCATTTGCATATTACATCTTTATTATATAAGATATTAATGCCTTGCAACCTTATGAGTGGTCACTCTACTATATATATATATATATATATATATATATATATATATATATATATATATATATATATATTTGGAAGGAGAGATAAATGGCTGTGGCATTTCAGTTGTGATGGAATATTTAGCTCCAAATGTCTTCCACAATGGCAGGACATAATATATGAAATTCAATGAAAGGCAATTTGGGAGGAAGACAAGTAAATTTGTCTCTCATGTATATGCATGTGCAACTGAGCTCAAGGAAAAAGATAATGTCTGCAAGTGCCCAAATGTTAGAGAGAAGAGAATTAGAATCCAGGACTGATCTCCAGTGTTCCTTTCTTAAAGTGGTTCTTTATTGGGGGTGACAAGGCTGGAAGGTATGGGAAATAGGAATTTTAGTAGTAGAGAGAATCTTTTGTGGACATATTTCGAATGGATTAGAACACTAATATCAGGTAACTATGTAATATTTCATTACCATTTATAAAGTACTGTTGCAACCATGCCACTTGTCTAACATCTGACCTACACAGTTATTAGAACTCTTATCAGTCTATCTCAACATCCCCAGATTATCTTCAGTTACATTTGTGTTTAAAGCCACATGATTCTTGGAGGTATCAGTCCCTTTTCTTTCTTTGTCCTTCCACTCCTCTCTAAACATGCATATTCACTGTATATCACCTCTTTCCAGAAGATCAATTACAAGCCAGTGGGATAAATTTATGCAGCTCCTCCACATTTATAGATGTACCCATAAAATATCTTAGCAATCACAAAATAAATGCATAAAAAACTCTTTGTAAAATGATAATTCTTATAATACTTGCTAAAACCCTAAGTTCATCTGTATATAGTTCTAAGGCTCCTCTGGCGCTCAGAGGCAGATCCTCATTTCCAAGAGAAATGATGCATTTCATTGATATTTCCTGGATTGCCTATGTCTTTTTGTGAGCCTGTCTTTGATTTCATACCAGAGAGCCGAAAAACTGCCACTTTTCCCCCTGAATTCCTGCCCCCATGCCTATTTATTCTCCCTTCTAGAGAAAAATGAGATATTTAAATATGCTCCTTATTAAAGAACATACCAACTTTTTGGAATTTTTATATTAACTCACAACCTATTAAAGGCCTGCTGGTAACTTGTAATGGGTTAGTAGATTTGTTAGAAGTCTCCTCAATATTCCACTTATCTCACCTACCCTCATGTTGTCAAGGTAGACACACTTGGGCATTCTGACTCTTTGGGTTGGATTCCCAGAGGTATTTCTCATCAGCTGGGTGGACTGTACAAGTTCTTTATACCTCAGTTTTCTCTTTAATTCAGTTAACAGCAATAGCCTTTTGGCCCTCAAATGGAAACCAAGAGGTCCTCTATTTGGTCAACCTGAACTTCCACACACTATGATAAGAAGAGTTAATAGGTGTTCCCAAAGAAAAATATAGACTGAAACACAATTACTGTGGCAGAGAGTGGACATATCTGAGCCTCAGGACTTTAAGGAAGATGGGCTCCGAGGCCCTAGACATGGAGAGTGCAATGCCTTCCTGAAAGGCACTGGAGAGAGGAAGACGTTGGAATAGAGGAGACCAGAGAGGAAGCAGAGAAAGAGTTCAAGTGTGAGCTCTCAAGTCAGCAGGCTGCCCAGGAAGTGAAAATCAGGTGCTATTGCAATAGGCAGAAAACAGGAAACTTAGGTTACCTTAGGAGAAGCTCAAAAGACACTGGCTAAAGATGAGCTGGTGAAATGTGATAGGTGAGAAGTGACTCAACTAAGCGAGACAAGCCAAACAGGCACAATGGCTCATCCCAATTGATTAACCATGAAGTCCCAGGGCATTGGACTAGAAAGTGGGTGATTTGGGAGGGAGAACAGTCTTTCCTGGAATAAGGGGGTACCAATCTATAGGGCCCTAGAAATCTTAGATATTCCTCATGTGGGTTACTTTTGGAATTTTAGAGAATTTTATATATATATTAGTAGTGATTTTGTAAAAAAAAATCTTTATATTATGAAGAAATATAAAATCAGTTACATAATATTATAATTTCACTAGAGGCCTGATGCATGAAATTTGTGCAAGAGTAGACTTTCCTCCCTCCCGGCTGCTAGTACCAGCTTCTCTCTGGCACCCATGATCTGGGCTTCCCTCGCAGCCCTGGGTTTGTCTGGAAGGTTGTCTCGTCTAATTAGCATATTACACTTTTATTATCATGATATTAAATTCTGTGGGTTTTTTAAAAATATATTTTATTGATTTTTTTTTTACAGAGAGGAAGGGAGAGAGATAGAGAGTTAGAAACATCGATGAGAGAAACATCGACCAGCTGCCTCCTGCACACCCCCCACCGGGGATGTGCCCACAACCAAGGTAGGTACATGCCCTTGACTGGAATCGAACCTGGAACCTTTCAGTCCACAGACCAGTGCTCTATCCACTTAGCCAAACCGGTTTCAGCAATTCTGTGTGTTTTTAATCACATATTAAGTAACTTTATTGTTGGGTAAATATTAATTGCTTATATCTACTGTACACATTACTACTCAAGTTTTTAACTCATGAAATAATGGACATCAATAGTTGTAGAGTTTTTTACTCCATGATAAATGAACATGTAGATATTAACTTTTTCCAGACTATGTGTCCTGTCTAACAAAGCATATGCCTGTATCCACCTAAGAATTACTATAAAACAGAAAACTATGCAAGTCAACTAATTCTGATATTGAAAATTCAAAAATATCTCTAAAATAATTCATAAAACTTTTTATATAAGGGTCAAGAGAATCACCCATATAGTATAACATTTATACTTCTGTAAAATACAAGTAAAATATAATCACTTTTTCAATAACAAAGAGCTTATGTATTTATTAAAGGCCCAGTGCACAAATTTGTGCACAGGTGGGATCTCTCTGGGTGACCTGTGGGGATTGGGCCAAAACCCATAGTCCAACACCACCTGCAGCTCCTACCTGCTATTTCCACTCATGTTGACCCCATTGTGCCTGCTGTGGGCTCATGCCCAATCAGTCCCAATTGGGAGAGGCTCACACCGCCACAGCAGTGCTTGTCAGCTGTGAGCCCTGCATCTGGTGTCCTCCCGAGGCGAGTGGCTGCAGGATCGGCCGAAACCAGCTCTCCAACATCCAGGGTCCTGGATTGCAAGATGGCACAGACCAGGCTAAGGGACCCTGCCAGTGTACAACCAGGGCTGAGGAGGGACCACAGGAGGGCTCCAGGGAATTTCCAGCCCATCTTGCTCAGCCCTGATTGGCCAGACCCCAGCAGCAAGCTAATCTACCGGTCAGAGCAACTGCTTCCTGGTGGTCAGTGCATGTAATAGCGAGTAGTTGAGCGTCTTTAGCATATCATTAGCATATTATGCTTTGATTGGTTGAACATTTGACGTGTCGCCTGATGATCAGACACTTAACATATTAGACTTTTATTATATAAGGATTGTACTGAAGCAAAATAGTATGACATATTTCTATAAAGCTACCATATAATAAAAGTTTCAACTCATCATGAAGATATAAGTCCAAACTTGTATAACACATCCGTTTTAAGTAATGCATAGATTTCAGTTAAATATTAATGGCAGTGTTTATGTAAAATTCAAATTAGTTGATTTTAGCTTTTATAACATCAATAATTAAAACATGTGCAGTATACAAGTAAATACACTCAGAAAAATACTACTTCTCTCTGTTTTCTCATGCAATATGCTTACTTTGTCTGATAAATTAAAACATTTTTTAAAAATTATACAACAATGCAGTCTGTATTAACTAGTGCCAATAAAATATTAAATTCGGAGTTTTATGGTTTTAATAAATGGAAAAAACAAGTTGATTTTAAAAACCATGTTGAAATTAACATGACTTCTCAATGGAAGTTTTTTTTTATTAATCAGCATTTCTTCAAACTCATACAAGTTTAACTAAATATATGGGATGCCTATTCACAAATTTTTCTTACTCATGTGATGTAAAAGAGCAAGTTATATTGCTTATAATTTAAGCCATTTTCAAACTGAGCTTAGATATTTGAAAAAAATAACTAATGTACTAATATAAAAGATGCCACAGTTTAATGTGCCCTACTGATTTATTAAAGGGACTTTGCTTGATTTACCTGTAAATATTAACTTAATGGGGTCTGTGAACACTTTGTCCCTCATTTTACTCAATTCTAAAACCAGGAGGATGTTAGAGGAGCCTCCAAGTCCTACCAGCTTTAATTCTGGTCCATGATTATGCTGAATGGTTCTTTCTCTTAATTTGGTACTCAATTTTAATGCATTTCTCTGAAATATTATCCCCACTTTTATAGTGTATTTTTAGCTGCCTTTGTATTTGCGCTGTAGCAACACCTTTGTGCTGTAGCAACACATTTTTAGGATCTAATTTTGAGTCATGTACACTCAGATAAGTATATGAATTCTTTTGTTTTAGACATTTAAGATGAACATACTATGATGATTTTTCTCACATAATTGAATCTTGTTAAACTAGGATAAATTTCACCTTATTCCCACTATTTCTCAATTAGATATATTATAACAAGTGGGATGTTTTCACTAATTCTATTATGCTGATAATAATAATAATCATCATCATCACATTAATTATATCATTTAAATGTGATTTCATTTTTAAGATGGAGTCATCTATATATTTTTTCTTAGTTGGCAACTAGGCAAATCTTCAAAATGTCCTCCCCAATAGTTTACTCTGAAGCAATTCCTACTCAGCATTGGAAATAAGTGCATTTTAGCTACCTTTGGGCAATACCATCTATATATATAAAAGTCTAACGATAGGATGACCTGCTAGTAGCTATGACACACACTGACCACCAGGGGGAAGAAACTCAACGCAGGAGCTGCCCCCTGGTGGTCAGTGCACTCCCACAGCAGGTGCGTCACTCAGCTGACAGATGGACACCAGATGCCGGGCTCACTGCTAGCAAGTGCAGCTGCAGTGGTGGGAGCCTCTCCCAAACACTCCCCCTGTGTACCCAAGCAGCGGTGGCAGCAGGTGGAGCAGAGCCAGGATGAATGGGAGTGGCTTGGTGCTCAGCCCAGGCTCAGGCTTCTCCCAAGCTTCCTGTTGCTTCACTCACTACTTCAACCTATCCAGGATCAATGCAGACAGCGGGCTGGAGCCTGCCGAGCTGGTGGATAAGGCAGGCTGCAGCAGGGGTGGGGAGGTCTAGTGATCCACACATGCCAGGCCCAGGGACTCCACCGGTGCACGAATCCATGTATTGGGCCTCTAGTATAGTGTATTTCTGCATTTCTTGGGTCAAGGAAATATACTTTTTAAATATATTTTATTGATTTTTTACAGCTATGAAGAGAGAGGGACAGAGAGTTAGAAACATCAATGAAAGAGAAACATGGATCAGCTGCCTCCTGCACACTCCCCACTGGGGATGTGCCTGCAACCAAGGTACATGCCTTTGACCAGAATCGAACCTGGGACCCTTGAGTCCATAGTCCGATGCTCTATCCACTGAGCCAAACTGATTAGGGCAAGGAAATATTTGTACTGACTTCTGTCTTTCATATACGAGACTGGTTTTAGGAGAATTTTCTTCCTAACTATTTCTGAATGCATTGCTTAGTCTGATTTCCTTTTCCATCTTGAGAAACTCTCTTGTGAAGAGATTCCTCTTTTATTTCTCTGTTATTACTAAGACAGTGGTGGTGGAAGGACAATGGTAAATGAGAGATAAAATACTCACTACTCTTTTGCTCCCACAGAAGGTAACCAATTTCCTCTAAGTCACCAAATTCAGCATCTCTTCTCAGGTTCCATATTTATTTGTAACAGTAAAATTCTTGTCTGCCCTTTTATTTCTGACACTTTCTTCCTCTATGACTTCTTCAACACTCCAAGGTATTCACTTCATTTTTGTGCTGTTCCTTCTTTGAGTGTCCTTGCTCTGTACATGAGGGTATCCCTTAAGGTTCTGTCCTCCGACTTCTGTCCTTAGGCCTTTCTCACTTGGTCATTAATTCCAAGAATTTGATCATCTTCTGCACTGAATGATCCCTCCACTGAAAACCTCTCTCATGGGTTCTGGTGTTGAATGTCCTGCCAGCACTTTGACCTTTAATATGACCCTGGTAAAATTCGTCATCTCCCATATCAAGCCAGCTCTTCCTTTTGGGCTGCCTGGTTCTGCTAATGATACCATTGTTTGTCCTAAGAGGCTCAGAATGAGTCAGATCAATTTTAACTTCTAAGTGCCTCTTGCACTGGTCTCATCCTTTCTATGCTCACTGCCAGACAGATGGTTCATCTCTCCTCCCCATTGTATCATCACTGGAAATTTACTAATGTATTTTAATGATTCATCCTCCTGAAGCTCAACTCTGACTATGCTCTAACGTCTTCAATGAGTCTCACGGCTTGTAGAATCAAGTCCAAGTTTCTGGTTCTAACTTTCAAGGTCTGGAGCCAATCTATTTTTCAACCTCATTTCTCACCACTACCTTCCAGGCAAACAATTATTCCTGTTTCCTAAATCTTCTAACCTCACTGCCTTTGCTCATATCCTCTCTGCCCACTAAGCCATATATCCTGCACATTATTGAAGACTTGACTGAAATATTTGCCCATCCATGTCTTTCCCTCATCTCTCTATAGAATTTTACATCACTCTTAGGGCATTTATAAAAATTTGTTTTTAATCTTTTGCTGTATTTTATCACTTTTCTGTGTTCTGGGGGTAAAAAGTGAGCAATTCATAATTCTTATTTGCGAGGTATATGTTAGACTCTGAGATGTAAAGTTCCCATGCACATGTCGTATGCTACCTACCTGACTCTATAAGCACCTTGTGAGTAAAATACATGTCTGATTCTTTTTCTGTGTCTTCTAAACATCAAGCGCTGGAAATCCATACACACATAATTTAAAATGAATGGTCAAAAACTGAGTCCCAAACTTCATCACCAAGGTCCTCCCCTTAAACCTCTTTCCATGCACTCTTATGCTTGATACTTGCTCTTTGTTTGCTAAATTTAGCTGACAAAATTCTATGTAAAAATTCCTGCAAAGTTATACCAAATTGTTTCTTGCTTAAAACTCTAAACAATGGCTCTATTTCCATTGAAAAGAAATGCATACAAAAACAGATAAGCAGGAGTTACTCTGTATTGTCACTGTGACCTGGATTGGTAGTATCCCCAGGACCTTTTTCAATGAACAAGATGAAAAAAGGAAAGACTGGGACTATACTGTATATTTCCAAGCTGAGGTGTTCCACATGGGTAAACCTCTGAATTTAAATTTTAAAATTTTCTTACTGCAAAGGGTTTGATAAGTAAACAAAGACTCTTGCAAATACTATTGGTGGAAAAAAGCCATACAGAAACTAGAGTTCAACTAGCATGAATCTTGGAGTTGCAACAGACAATATAACGCAAAAATACCTAATGCCCAGTGCCCGTCATTGCTCTTTACAGGAGCAAGCCAGACTATTTTACGTTAGGTAGTAACCTAGGAGATTGGTAATGATCTTATAACCTCTGTGTTACAGGTGAAGGAACAGGAGCCAGGGCATCTCACTAAGGAGGCACCATTAATAAGTAGCAGAGCAAGGTAGCCTGCATGAAGGCTGAGAGGTGAACTGCTGCATGACCCTGCAGCCGAAGGGTACAGTGCAGCACAGCTAACTCACCCTACCCACAGAGGGCCCACGTTCCCCATGGCAACACTCTTTCTAGGGGGCGTGATGACTCTCCCACCCTCCACTGGGCACTTGGCCCTTTTCTGTCCTTCTGTTGCACATGCGTCATCTTTCACCTCCGTATGCACCTTCCATTCTGTTCCTCCCCCTGAAGTGTTGTGTCTCATGGCCTTGGGGCTGGCACTGTGTTCCGCTGTGCTCTTGTTCTGGCAGCCACTCGGCCTGCTCTCTCCTGCCTGGCCCCTTAGGCTCTGGGCGATGGTGCCATGAATCAGGGCTCAATACAGTCAGCAAGCCCTAGTGACTGCTGAACGCCTGGTCCAAGTGGTACAATAAGGTCATTTAAATGAAAGCCTTTACTTTAAGTGGTGGTACATGAGGTGAGTGTGAGGTAAGGTAATGCCTGCTAATTATGGGAAGCAGAGGAAGAGTCTTATTTAGATAGAGTTGTTTCTCTATGACTGTGTGTGTCTTATGCTAATGAGCCACGGAATAATCTTGTAAACTCATATTACTGCTACCCAGCAATAAACTGGACCGAAGTAGGCTTCAAAAATAACTTTCCCCAGTTGGCTCACATATTCTCAGGGTGAGACCTTCATGCTGGGAGAATCCTGGAAACAAGCCCCTAAAAAGAAGGCTATTTAAAAAGTTTTGTTTGGTTTAAATATATTTCTCAGACTGTTCACTTTAGTCATAGGTAGCTATTAAAAACCAAATACAATGAACTGCAAAAATCAAGT
Organism: Pipistrellus hanaki; assembly: GCF_964339955.1. Lineage (NCBI taxonomy): Eukaryota > Metazoa > Chordata > Mammalia > Chiroptera > Vespertilionidae > Pipistrellus > Pipistrellus hanaki. The sequence goes on along the minus strand of NC_140509.1, from coordinate 31,383,011 downwards.
AGAAGAAACACCACAGTCCCTAACTGGTGAATAAGCAGCATCTCTAAGCAAGAAATAAAAATCCAAAAATGAAACAATGCTTATTTCACCAGGAAAAGCAATTACATTTAGAATGTATCCAAAACAGTGAACACTATATTGTAACACTATGTTATAAATAAATTCTCCATTCTATATAATAAAAGCCTGATATGCATTTTGTCCCTTCGATCAGGAGTTTGACAGTGAGTTTGACTGCTCACTGTGACGTCTGCTGACGACCAGAAGGCGGAGCAGAACATGGTGCGTGTCGGCAATGAGGCACTGGCAGTGGATGGCAGTGGAGGCACTACAGGCCCCAACGGGCTTCAGAGACCACAGGGGCTGGTCGGGCTCACCATGGGTTTGTGCAGGAGTTGGTCTGCTGAAGCCAGCTGGGAGAGAGTGTGCTGCCTGCCCGCTTCCGTGTAGCATCACTGGGAGACCCAGAGGCCCATGTTGCACCCCAGCCCATGGTATCTAGTTGTGCTTACCATATCTCAGCATGGGGACTCGGGCATAGTAACTCAGGAAGAGGGGGGCAAGAGGGGTCCAGGGGACCAGGTGCTGCCCAGGGCCCAGAGGTCAGCTGGGACTGGCCCTTCCATGCCAGGACCTGTGCTTCAATCGGCAGACAGGTCTAGGGACTGTACCCGTGCACGAATTTCGTGCACCGGGTCTCTAGTGGGTTATAAATCCCATCAGGAAGTGCGCATTGTGGTCCATTTAAATTTTTAAAAAATGTTTCAAATTAAAAATGCCCCTCCTTTGACTCAGTAATTCTCATGACAGTAGGTACTGGGGTAAACTGGCTTGTTGCTTATTTTTATAAATTTCTCTCACTTGTTCCCAAAACCTTTGTAATGTCCCCTTACAGTAAGAAATGAAGCTTGGGCACATTAATGTGCTGCTCACTGTGCCTTCTCAACAGATCGCACTGTTGATGCCAGTCCAATCAGCTCAGCTCCATTTCATGCAACGCTAATGAGCCTCCCAGCCTCCATTCCTGTCCAGCAGCGATATTCTTTATACAAAGTGGCTCTTTAGCTCGTTCACACCAATTTTTAACATGACAGTCTCAAGGTACTCTGTCTATACAATTTTAGCAGCCAGTCCACAACAGAGAACACAGGGGTGTTACCGTTACATGGATTCTGACGCTCTATGTGTTTCAGCACAGCATACGTGCTGTTCTCTGTGGGATCCCTGTTCTATATGACTTCAGTGAGATTTTAGTACCCACGATGGGTAAAGTGCTGGCCTATACATTTTAGGAGGAGTGGGCCTCCATGTCCTAGGAGTGGGTTCCAAGGATGCGTGGGCCTGGGGACTTAGCACCCACAGGCTTACAGTCAGAGGGGCTGAAAGAATCGCCCTGGAATAACTCTAATACATGCCACCCGTGAAATATGCTGTTACCACCACGGTGCCTTGGGAGCACAGCAGATTAATTCTGAGAGGAACCTGTCTTAAGCAATATGTGGGTGGGATAGAATGCTCTTTTTTTAGTGGGCAAGAGATGCTTGCATAAATTATTCACAGTATATTTATCCACAAACATAGGAAAAATAAATTATGGTCTTTTCCTAAGAGAGAATGCATAGAACCTGACTAGCTGATGATATTGAAATGAGACTTCATGTCATTCTCTAGAATTTGGAATTTATTAGACTTCCTCAATTTCAGGGAGCATGCATAAGTAAAGGATTCTTCTGGGAAGAGGAGAAAAGAAAAAAAGTCTCCCTCCATGATTTTTCCTTTCTGTCAAAAGCATGTTTTACAGAACTGTCAACAGAATTTTCCTTTGCTTCAAGCTTAGCATGGGGAATTATTATGCAAGTTCAGTGACAATGGTGGTCTCTTATTTTGCACACAAACTCTGACCCTAGCAACTCCTAGGTCCCCCTGGCGAGGTTTGTACTTGAGCAATGCCACGTGCCATGATGCGACGCCTGAGCATTAGGCAAGCAGACATTTTCTTGCCCCTGTGTAAACACATAGAAATGAACCTCATCAGTTTAGAAAAGTGAATACCAAGAAGACCTAGGTACAAGGTATTATTAGCACCTGAAGGTTGGCCAGCATAAAAATGTTCCATGTTGTTTTAGAAAATAGATGAAAAGATACATACTCTTCATGGTTGTTATCTATAGAAAATAATCTTAACTCTGTATGTCAGAATGAAAAACACATGTTTATGTTTCAGATTCCCCCCCCCCCCCCCCCGTCTTCATTCTTAACCCCAAAGCAATGACTAGGTGTGCCCAAAGAGGCACTTTATTTTTATAGCCATGCTTACAGAAAACCAAAATGGCACCTGAATGACTTTCCCCCTCTAATTGCCTGCAGTCATAATTTTTTAGCACTCACATTATAGTAGCCTGGACTGTTTTCAATAGCAAGCATTTCCTTTTTTCATTTTCAAGCACAGCGGAAGAAATAGGAAGGTTCCCTGCAGATCTGGAGGGTGGGAATGTTTGATACGTTCACTACTCCTATGATGGGAGAGCAAAATAGATTTCTACTCTGGTGAGATCACAGAAATCCTGATTCTCCAATCCCCAGAGGGAAGCTACAAGAATACCATGGTACATCCATGCTGTGCAATGAAATGTCATACCAATGCCAGTGTTCGGATCCATGCACTCTGTGTTTTTAACCTCCTACTTCTTTGAAAAGTATTCCATTATTCAACAGGTCAAAGAATATTACTGCAAACAGGGAGAATCTCCTACAGTGAGTGGTAGACTTTACCCAAGAATTCAGAAAGCTAACTAAAATTCTTCCCGAGGAAGCACGAATAAACCATACGGCCTCATTGTTAAGGGGCATTTAGCTGTAGCAACCCAAAAGGAATGATTTGCTATTTCAGACATAGGGAAATGGCAAACGTGTTCACGGGAGTAACAGTTATGCTCTGAGAACTTATTTAATTGGAACACGTTTAATGACATGTTAGCTTGAGCCTAAAGTGCAGTAAACATTTACTGCCCAGAGTATATAATGAAGCAGTGGAGTAATGCCTTTTATCAGAGGCTGTTTCTTAATCATTCAGGGCCCATTAACAGTCACAACAGAGGCAAACAGAAACAGTGACATGTGCCTCTAAAAATACTGCTTATTGGCAACTGCTCTCTGGAAGAGGTATTTTGTGTTCATTGGAACCATTAGTGTGTGAGTGAAATTTTCCAGCAGTTCACAAAAATACCCGACCACATCAAGGGCACATCTGTGAAGTCAGAAAAAAGTGGAAGTAAGAGGCAGCATTAGAAAGCAGCATACCTTTGTTATCCCGGCAGATTAACTATCGCTAAACCTTCCTTTGTCTTGACAGTCTTACGAAAAAATAACAAGGAGGTTTTCTCTGTGAAAGTTTCCGACCAACACGGCTAGCATCCAGCCGACACGGATTATTATTTTTACATGTGTGCTTCTGTGTGTCAAGTTTTGTCTAGTCAACCCGGATGTGACTCAAAAAATGTGGTGTCACTTTTACAGTCATTTTCATTCACCACCTGACTTGGGAAAGGCTCTTGTCAGTCTCAAGGCGCAAGACATAAAAACAAAACAAAATAAAACAAAACAAATAAAAATGGCCTTGTGTTTTTCCAGCTTGACTAGCATAAGAAGTAGAAGTAGAATTATAGTTAATCAGAAGGTAACATGGCTTTAGTGATGGTTACACCTCAGGCAATGAAAAGAAACCTAATAGAGATTTTTTTTTTTAATTTGGTTGAGAATTAACTGAATATTCTAGACCAAACAAAAAGAATCAACTCAACTGTGGCTTCTTTATGTTGCACTCTCCACTTTTCCCACTCCTCTGGTAGATGCTCTTCCTGTTTCCTGTCTTAACTGTGCATTCAGTCATTTGAAGTAGAAAATTCAAAATCATACTCAACAACCTCTTTCTTAGTTCTTCCTAAGAATATCTTAAATGAGCCCACTTCTCTCCATTTCTTTTTCCACTAGCCCGGATAAGGCCACCATTGGTTCTCTATTCCAATTTCTGTTTCCGGTCAACTCTTCATATTGCTTCCCGGGGAAGGATCTTTGTAAAGCAAGAATTTCAACATGTATGGGTCCTGCTTACTCTTCTTTTATAACTTATTACTCTGAGAATAAAAATCTAGTAAATAGTAAGTAGTTATTAACACTACTTACTTCCTACTTCCAATCCTACTTCCCTTTCTACACAATAGCCATAGTGACCTTCTTCCAGTTACCCCCAAAGATCACATGGTCTTGTTCTGTAGACCTTTGCACCTGCAGCATCCTCTGCCCGGAATACCTTCCCACATCCTGTCTCAGCCTCCTAGAAAGATCAACTCCTCATGCTTCACATCTTATCTCAGCTGCCACTTCTAGGAGGTTGGTTTGGGTGAGGCCCAAAGAACAGGTATGTTGAACATATACTTTACTACAGGAGTGTTAAGCAATTATGCTTACATTAGTGGTGTGTAAGCTCTATTGAGTTTCCCGATTACCTGAGCCCCACTATTCAATAGATTTGAGGTATATCCTGGACATATATTCGACAAGTTCCTTCAGGTGGCTGAAGTATACTCTGAACTTCTAGTACCAGTACTTCAACTCAAAATTAATCCAGTTAGCACATAACAAGTAGAGAAAAATTTCAAAGTACAAAAGATGCTTATTTTAGATAATAATTTGTAATTTAATAAATTTACTCCCCCTTTGAGAGAAAAGATGACTACTGAATAAATCAATCATACCTTTGAAACATCTATTCTATTGCTGTTCACATAGTAAATAACTAAATAAACATGATGAAGTAAAAATAGACTTTGTTGAATTTTTGCTATGAACCAAGTCCTATGACATGAGTATTATATGTATAAGCAAGAGGTAGCTGGTACTTGAACCCAGATATTCTTTTTTTTTAAAAATATATATTTTATTGATTTTTTACAGAGAGGAAGGGAGAGAGATAGAGAGCTAGAAACATTGATGAGAGGGAAACATCGACCAGCTGCCTCTTGCGCACCCCCTACCGGATTTGCCCCCAACCGGATTTGAACCTGGGACCCTTCAGTCCACAGACCGACGCTCTACCACTGAGCCAAACCGGTTTCAGCAAACCCAGATATTCTTAAATAAAAACCTGCACTGTTTCAACATTACTCTTGACTGATTTAAATAATCCACCTGTAGGATATCCTGACATAAAAAATAAACACACATGGCAAGGTTATGGAGAAAAGGGCACTTCTCTTCATGCACTATTGGTGGGAATGCAGATGATGCAGCCAATAAGGAAAGAACTATGGAGGGTCCTCAACAAATTTAAAAATAAAACTGTCTGAATATATATCCAAAGAAAGCCAAAACACTAATTTGAAGAATGTGTGCAATCCTATATTCACTGCAGCATTATTTACAAATAGCCTAGATATGAAAGCAATCTAAGTGCCCATCAATGGGTGAATTGCATATATGTACCAATAAAGAATTGTTGGTACATATATGCAGTAGAATATTACTCAGCCATAAAAAAGAATGAAATCTTACCATTTGTGACAGCATTGATGGACGTAGAGAGTATTATGCTAAATGAAATGTTAGTCAGAGAAAGGCAAATACCATATGATTTCAGTTATATGTTGAATCTAAAGAATAAAATAAATGCCCAAACACAATAAAAATAGACTCATAGAAACAGGTCATACTGATGGTTGCCAGAGGGGAAAAGGGTTGAGATATTGGGAGAAAAAGTTGAAGAGATTAAGAATTACAAATTGGTAGTTACAAAATAATCACAGGGATATAAAGTACAGCATGGAAAATATGGTCAATTATATTGTACTAACTTATTACTTTCAGAATAAAAATCTAGTAAATAGTAAGTAGTTATTAATACTCCTTACTTCCTACTTCCATTCCTACTTCCCTTCTTCCCTTGTATGTATGGTGCCAGGTTGCTACTTAAAATATTGGTGGGAGCACTTTGTGAAGTGTATGACTGTCTGACCACTGTGCTGTATACCTGAAACTAATATAAAATAATATTGAATATAAGCTGGAATTAAAAAGAAACACTGAAATAAATAAATAATTGGAATAAAGCATTTTACCACACAGACTGAGAAAATTCTTAATGACAAATCTTCATGACAAATGAGATATACCCTATATTAAATAATGAGAGATACAGATTTTATTCCCATACAATGGAAAAATAAAAATTAACTAATAAAATTTAAAAGAAGAAAATGATTAATCCTCAAAAAGATAAGGTAAGGAGTTTGAATAAGTTCAGCAATAGCTCTAAGGACCAAAACTGGAGACAAAAAAAAAAAAAAAAAAAAAAAAAAGAAAGAAAGAAAGAAAAGAAAATAGCAATAGATAAAGCAAGGCAATAGCGCAGACTAATAGTGCTTAAGCAACTTCAAGAGATCCCCTTGAAGTGGACTGTATGAGAAATAATGATTTTTCTAGAAATTCTGACTCCCAGATGTTTAGTCAATATATCTATAACTAGAAATTAAGTGTCCTACTGGGACATAAATCCCATAATGTTGGGAAATAAATATTTGTTGGTTTGTTACTTGATTAATGAATGAATTAATGAGCAACTTGGGAGAAATAAGTTCCATACTGTTGATTTGGCCTGTAAATTTATCACTGGGTACCCACTTTTATTTCCTTAAGCCAGTCCCAGTTTTGCACTATCAACCAATGGACTGGAGCTCGTAAGTCTTCCTCCAAGTCCCTTTGAAAAAGTCAAGGTGCAAGGGAATCATGCAAAAAAACAACTGAGCAGATATGGATGAACATAAAAGGTGAAAAAAATAAGACACATACTTTGTTCTACTTTTTAAGACTCTTAAAAAAGCCATACAACCATTAAGAGGAAATAAAAAACAACATGCAGGATAAAAGAGAGCTATTTTTTCATTAGTCTGTACTGAATTCCTTTAAATTCTGAGTGCTTGAATCTGTGAATATAATGATGTAATTCACTGATGATAATTAGTGGTACCTGGCAATTAAGTGCTTCATTTATGTCACTTGGAAAGGGCACACCAAATAAGTTTTACATTATCAGAGAGCTCTTATGTAAATTCTTTTTCAAAATTCACATTTACGATAGTACTTGAAAACCTACCCCTCACATGCTGTAAAGACAGATTTGGTAATTAAAACTTTGGTAAAAGGAGTGCCAAAAGCATCTTACCTAATAATAGACAAATATGTAAATTGACCATACCTCTGTTACACCACCAGCCAATCAGGAGTAGCATGCAAATTAACCCACTAAAGATGGTGGTTAATTTGCATACACAGGCGCTGAGTAATGGCAGTGGGACATAGGAGTTCTGACCCACTCCCAGTCTCTCAGGGCCTCTGGGCAGCATGGGAAGGTGGGGCTGGAGTGAAAAGAGGCGACTCCAAGACCTGAGCTGAAAGGGGCTGGGCCAGAGTGGAAAGGCGATGCTGGCATCCAGGGAAAGGAAAACCCATTCTAGCACAAATCTTCATGCATCGGGCTCTAGTAAATTATAAATTGCTATAACCCTTTGGTTGTAGGTGTGAATCAGTAATTCCTAGAAGTCTATCCCAGGGAAATAATCACACACATATACACACACACACACACAAACACACAGAATGGTTTTAGTACAGAGATGTTCACCATTGTATGGTACACTTCATAATAGTGAAGAATTAGAAATAAGCAAATGTTAATCGATAGGAAAATCCCACATGATGGATTATTTCCAAATCATTAAAAAAAATTTTTTGTGTGAAGAATTTTCAAAAAAAATAGATGAATATGCTACAAAGTTAAGTGAATATAAATAGAATATATATTATAACCCAAATTGGTTAAAATGCATACATTCTAAGAAGTTCAGAGGAACTACAGCAACACATTAAAAATAGTGGCTCTCAAATAGTGGGATTATTAGAAAACTGCTCTTTTTATTTCTCTTAGTTTTCTAATTTTACCCAATAAATGCATATTACTTGTACTATTATAGTTCTATCAATATTGTTGGGAATGATGCCTCAATCCCTTTTTGTGGTTATTAATATAGCTGAAGAATTAACACTATTTGGCAAGGATCCCAATCAATGTCAAATAAAAGAGAAAATACTCTTGCAAGATTCAGTTTCTGTCTAGGCACATGGAACTTGTTTAACATCATGAAAGTAAAAAACTGAAAGTAGCAGACCAAAAAAGAAAGAGAAATAAAAGTTCAGGTATTTCTGGGGTCCACTTCCATCTTGCCTCTTGTCTCTATTGCCAGTTGCCTCTCAGTAGATTTTGGGCATCAGGAAGAAGTAACCTATCAGATGAAGCATCTCAAAAATCCAGAACAGTGAAATGTATGCTTGCATAAATGTGACTTATAAATGATTCTGCTTATATTCAAGAGTCTAAGCTCCTAAAAGGCACCTATTTATAGCTATTAAAGTTATCAAGGGAAGATTATTGGGCTTATATTTCTCTAAGAATAAAGAAGAGTACTTCTGAAGCGATTCTGGAAAAACCCACTTTGGTAAATAAAAACAATGAGAAAAATTGTGGAATTAACCATTTAGTCAAATAATCCATTAAGTAAAGAGTACCTGATGACAACAAGTAGGATCAAAACATCCCGGTGACTATAATCTGTGAACACATTAAGAATATGCTTTCTAGAGAAACCAAATGGCAGCATAGGTAAACAACTGTACTTGCTGCCTCTCAAAACCACATCAAAATTACAACTAAAAGACAGAACAAATATCATCCAGAAACATGGGAAAGCTGGCTGGGTGAAAGTTCTACAACTAGAGGTAAAGAAGAAAGTGCATTGATACTGTAAAGGAGGTGCAAAAGCATGGAAAGAGCTGGAACCCGGGTAGTCTGCTTTTTTAAATGGGAGGAAGATACAAGCTCCCCCTTGCTCTGAACAACTTCAGTTCTGAACAAGGCTCTAGGCTCTGGGGGATCCAGACACATATGGGGAGAAACTGGACTGTCTGGCATTGGACAGGAATAGGAAGGCAGCTTTCTTTCAGATGGAGGAGCTTGCAGTGGTTATTTTTCCTGTGCTGGGACCGCTCTGGTGCAGGGCTCACTGGCAGCCATTGCTGTTTGCTCTGCCCAGGAGATTTCCTGAGACCCTGCCGCACCCAATTTACAACCCCACCCAAGCTGTGTGCAGCGACTTTTGCATATGAATGGCCTATCCTTTCTCAACATAAAACCCATCAAACATACAGCAGCAACAGCAGCCTGCTTTGCTACACTGCTGGGCCTAGTCTGGGCACTTCCAAACCTGATACAAAGAGGAGGAATCTCTAGATCTCTTTGTAACTCCTGCTGGATGACCCCAAGCAGTGGCTGACTTTGCATCTCCTTGGAGATCTAATAGCCAGTGTATCCAGTGGTCAGTATGAGACCATCGAGATTACAACTCTTTACATCCATAAGTGACAAACTCAAGGGGCAGACTCAGTGAGCACCAAAGCTCCATTGAAACAAGCCCTGCCCCATAAGGGTGTCTCCTGCACAGCAGCTCTTCCATTGTAGACACAGCTGGTCCAGGAGGTCAATTCTTCCCACTGACACCAGCAGCAGTCAAGTCTTAACTACAACAAGAGTGTGCACACAGCTCACAAAAGGATGCACCAAGAGTGTCCACCTCAAGTGACAGGGGAGGCTGAACCACTGGGCCCTATAGTACACCTACCACACAAGGCTACTCGACCAACTTAAGGAGACTTAGCAGCTACCCAATACATAGAAACAAACACAGAGAGGCAGCTAAAATGTGGAGACAAAGAAACTTGTTACAGATGAAAGAAATGGATGAAAGCAAAATACTGGATATAGTTATAAGTTCTAGAACTTAGTGAGACCTTCAAGGATCTTAGTGAGAATGCAAAAAAAAAAAAAAAAAAAAAAAAAAAGGAAAAGGACCAGTCAGAAATTAAGCATACACTGACTGAAATAAAGAATAATGTACAGAGATTCAACAGTAGACTAGAGGATCCCAAAAATCAAGTCAAAGATTTGAAGTATAAGGGAGCAAAAAATACTCAACTGTAAGAGCAAAAAGAATCCAAAAATATGAAGATAGTGTAAGGAGCCTCTGGGAGAAGAAAGAGAGCAAGATATTGAAAACCTATTTGAAGAAATAATGACAGAAAACTTCCCCTACCCGGTGAAAGAAATAGACTTAAAAGTCCAAGAAGTGCAGAGAACCCCAAACAAGAGGAATCTAAAGAGGACCACACTGAGACACATCATAATTAAAATTCTAAGGGCAAAAGACAAAGAAAGAATCTTAAAAGCAGTAAGAAAAAAACAGTTACCTACAAGGGAATACCCATATGACTGTCAGCTGATTTCTCAACAGAAACTATGCAGGCCAGAAGGGAGTGGCAAGGTATATTCCTAGTGATGAATAGCAAGGACATACAACCAAGATTACTCTAACCAGCAAAGCTATCATTTAGAATTGAAGGTCAGATAAAGAGCTTCACAGACAAAAAAAAAGCTAAAGTAGTTTATCACCACCAAATCAGTATTATATGAAATGCTGAATGGTATTTTTTTTTTTTTTTAAGAAAAGGAAGAAGAAAAAGGTAAAGATAAAAAATTATGAATAACAAAATGATAACAAATATATATCTATCAACAAGTGACTCTAAAAATCAAATCAATAAAAAATCTGATGAACATAATAAACTGATGAATGTAATAGAATCAGGGGCTTGGAAAGGGAGTGGACTGACAATTCTCAGGGGGAAGTGAGTGTAGGGTATGTGGGAAGATATTGGATAAAGAGCTTACACCTATGGACGAGGAAAGTGCGGGGTGGGAAAACTGGGTGGAGGGGAGCTATGGGGTGGGGGGGGGGAGGAGAGGAACATCTGTAATAATCTGAACAATAAAGATTTTTTTTAAAAAGAATATGTTTTCTTTTTTGGGAAGCATATAGGCAAGCATATGTGTTAAAGCATTAACACAATGTAGCAAAAGCTCCAGAATTTTGAGGGGAAATTACATATAAGACTAATTTATAGGACAGGTCCAATCCCTGTGGAGCTACCCAGGTGTGGTCCCACTGGGCAGACCCAGTATAGCTAGCAAGCTCTATATTTGGAAATTGAAACTATTAAGCATAAACTATTTGGAAAGCCTATGAGAGTTAAGATCCTTGATCCTTGGATAAATGTTTATGCGTGACAATTCCCATAGCAAACTTAGGGGAACATGGCTTTAGGATTCAGCAAGTAGGCAGTGAGATGACTTTTCCCCCTTTAAGTATTTGTTCCTGGCCCAGATTTTATCTTAAGCCCATTACATGAATTTGTATTTGCGAAAATTGAGCATGAACCAATACATTCCACATCCCCACCTTCACCACTCCCAAAGTTGAGTTTCTTTTGAAATGAGGATCAATGAAAATATAACAATAGGCACAAATATTATGTCCAAGAAAAATACTGACCATTGCTGGCTTGAGACTGGACTCTGAGGTTGTCTCAAAAATAAGGTCAGGTATCCTATTAGACACCAGAAATAATGTCCTGGTGCAATTTCTTAAAACAGGCTCTTATTATCTCTGGAAACTTTAATGCTGGTGCTGCCCAGGGATTGGCAGTGCTGTGGCAGAATCATAAGGACAAGGATCATTCATTAGTGTATAGAGGTCATGATCTAATTTCTTACGTTCAACGCAGAGAGGCATATTTATGTGAAGAAAGAGTTTACAAGGAGAAATGAGTTTTATGAGACTGAGCTCTAATAAGACCAGAATGCAGTGTTATTGACTGGGCACAGTTTGAGTAGGGGGCCTGTTTGATTTCTGGCTTTTGCTCTAATTTTTAAATAGCTGTAGGACATGAGTTCTTGGACCTACAAGAGGATTACTTCATATGGACACCAAATCTCTTTCAAAACCAAGTGCTTTGATTAAAAAAAAAGATTTAGAAATAAGCCTTATATTGATTTCTGTTTCTGAAATGAGACTATAGGTAACACAAATAGAATTTTTTATATTCTTTAAAACAATGATATGAAGTCAAGCTCTACTTTGCCTGCATGAGGGAACAGAAGTAAGTCAGCGGTTAATTTTATGAGCAAATTAAGTATGAAAATAATTGTTTGTTTTGTTGTATAAAATGCTTGAGCAATTTAAAATTGCTGTCACTGTTTTGCTGCATAAAGGACAAGATGTTAAATAAGACTTTATTAGAAAGTATGTGGTTTACTCCCTGAAACTCAAACCATAATTCGGAGAGTATGTCATGGCCATGGGGGTGGAAATAAAGGTAGGCTTTCTCCTAAGTATTAGTCTGGTTATTTAGATTATGTAATCTAAAGTACTCCATGATAAGGTACTAATAATCAAAGTGAACTGTTTCCCCCTGTGAAGGTATTTTGTAGATGTGTTTCACCTTTATACTCAGTTGACTTGAAGTAAAGGAGATTACCTTGATAATGTGGGTGGGCCTCATCTAAACAGTTGAAAGGCCAAAGAGGAAAAATGAGGTTTCCCTTGCAAAGAAGAAATTCTGCCTCAAGACTGTTTCCAGCTCCAGTCTGTTTCCAGCCTGCTGGTCTGTCCTACAGATTTTAGATTTCCCAGGATCCACAACTGAGTGAACCAGTTCCTTGAAACTAATCTCTCTCTCTCTTTCTAAATATAATATCCTATGAGTTTTGTTTCTCTGGAGAAATCGAATATGCCATGTTTGTCCATTTATGTAAATAACAATTTGTAAATTAAAAAAAAAAATCCCACATAATATCGTGTTTCCCCGAAAATAAGACCTACTTACAGGTTTCCTTTTGAGTGAAATATAAGGCATCCCCCGAAAATAAGGCCCCCCTAGACTAAACATGAGAGATTTGGTCCACTGATTCTGAAAGAAATGGAGTCACAAGAAATTCACCAGAAAATTCAGGAATTAGATTGTTATGATGATGTTCCAGAAGATGATGACATGATTGTCATTGAATCAATGAGTAAATTCTTGATACTGTAGGATTCACAGTTTGTCTGGTTTGTGTTGACAACTACCGTACTACCGTACCATATACAGGTAATAAATTTCCTTTATTTTCATTTAACAATAAATGTGTACCGTATTCTTCTTCATGGAAAAATAAGACATCCCCTGAAAATAAGACCTAGCGCATCTTTGGGAGCAAAAATTAATATAAGGCACTGTCTTATTTTTGGGGAAACAGGGTATATATTGAAAATAGGAGAGAAATTGGACAGATACAATTTTAAACTTTAATCCTACCTAATAAAAGATAAATATATAAATTAACCATCACTCCATTACACCCATCAGCCAATCAGAACAAGTATGCAAATTAACCCCAATCAAGATGGCTATAGCCACAGAGAGCAGGAGGGAGGCGTGGGTTTCCCAGGCGATGGAAGAAGCCAAGCTTTCTGCCTGCCCTTGCAGGCCTAGGCCTCTACTCAAGGCCACAAAGTTTAAGTTAAAGAAGGTAAACAAGTCCAAACAGAAATGGCTGCCGGCCACAGAGTGAGCAGGAAGGTTGGCTTCACTACAGGCTACAAAGTTTCAATTCTAGAAGGTAAATAAATTCCAGATACCAGGGCCTCTGCTTGGGTTGCCAGGGGGCATGGCTGGCCTGCAAACCACCACAGGCCCCTTGCTCAGACTGCCCCATACCCCACGAGAACCCCCACCCTGATCTGGGACACCCTTCAGGGCAAACCAGCTGGTCCCCACTCATGCACCTGGCCTCTATCCTATCTAATAAAAGAGTAATATGCAGATTTACCATCACTCCAACACACAAGATGGCTGTCCCCATGTGGTCAAACATGGCTGCCCCCATGTGGACACAAGATGGCCACCACAAATTGGTCATCAGAGAAGGGCAGTTGGGAGGCACCAGGCATGCAAAGCAGGGCAGTTAGGGGTGACCAGGTTGGCAGAGGAGGGAAGTTGGGGGCAAACGGGCTGGCACGGGAGCAGTTAGACATCAATCAGGCTGGCATTGGAGTGGTTAGGGGGTGCTCAGGCTGGCAGGCAGAAGTGTTTAGGGGCAATCAGGAAGACAGGCAGTCAAGCAGTTGGGAACCAGCAGTCCTGGATTGTGAGAGGGATATCCGACTGCTTGTTTAGGCCCGAAACTAGCCTAAACGAGGTTCCCACTCCCCTCCACCCCCCCCACCCCCCGTGCATGAATTTCATGCAACCAGCCTCTAGTATTATATGAAAAGAAAGTCTGTTTTTGGACTAATAATGTCAGTGTATCATGAACTCAAAGGCTTGCTCAAATCCCATTCTGTGGCTCCACCTGAGAATATTCATATTTATAAATCACATTATGTATGATAGTGTCAATGAAACACTTGCCTAAAACTAAAATACCAGCTTAAAAGATTTTTTTTAAATGCAGACAGATTAAATCTAAAAATATATTAGGATGTATCTGAACATACATGTGAACTTTTAATATATTTCACTAATATGAATTATGTTTATCTCTCAAGACCTCACCCAGTTTCTATAATAGTCTTGTTCTGTTTCTGAATTATTAGAGCATTAACTCTCCAAAGCACACATTGGGTAATACAGAATGTTTTCTACTGTTGATAGTTTTTTAAAAGTATTTTATGCCTTGCATCCCATCTAGGCTGTAAATTCCTTAAAAAGACCTATGATTTTTATATTTATTTGTTTCCCCATAGTGACTGGTTTAATGTCTAGCACATGATGATATTCTTATTTTAGTTACTCAATAATTGAATAATGGCAACCAATAATGAAGGCAGAAGGTATAATTCTAATAAAAAATAATGAAGTTTTAAAAACTGTAAATAGGATCCTAATAACTTAATATGTTGATTTTCTTCTGCTAACAATACTAGCCAGAACTTGATTTTTATTTATTATTTATTCACACCATATGTCTGTTGTAGCTAAGCCCCTATTCTATAAAAATCTAATAAAATGTATCCTATTTACACAAAATCTCATTTGAACTACATAACATCACTATAATAACCTATTAAATATGTCATTATTTTAACTGGCTGAGCTCTGATAGCATATTGGGGTTCTTGCCAATGTAACTATAACAAACAGTATTTATGCTTAAGATTTTAATTTAAAAATTGACTTGTCAAAGTCATTGTGAGTTTTTACTTGATATGCTGTTCTGACTAACAGAATAGTTCATTGGCACAGGTAAATTTAGGATTAAATACAAATTTAGGTACTTCCATGAAGTTTTGTTGAGATCCTATGATAAATGTCTCTATTTTCCCCAAAGAAATCAGGATAAAGGAATATTAACAAAACACAAAATGGTAGTGAGTGCATAGAAGTTGCAATATTACACATCTGCTGTGTATAGCTCATTTTATTTTGTTTTGTTTAAGCTGTGGACTCATCTGCCTGAGAATAATCTCATTATATTCAATGAACAGATTCACCATTAGCTCTTCTTGCCCTTTAATCCCATTATAGTATCTATTTGTATTCTAATTTTTGACCTTTGGAAAATTTTAAATCAGTGTTTCCTGCAAAATGTAATATTACAGTCTTTAATATGACAAAGACATCTAATTATGTTGAAATCTTAAATAAACTCTCATGGCTCAGCAAAAATCAGTTTGATACCATCCCCATTGTTTTTTTTTAATTCTCATTTATGATGTTAATGCCTCTGGAATAAAGAGTCTGGCTACCAGCACAAGACAGCGTGCTCTGCAGATGCGCTTATAGGGCTGGGGATGTTCTGCCTTACTCTATCCACAAACCTCAAGTCAAATCCAGGTGTTGTAGGCACTCCCATCGATCAGGTACCTGACCATGGCCTCCTTATCACCAGCTCTAAGGACTTAAGATAAGCAATTGCACACACAAATGAGTGCCTTTGGCTTAGTGTGGTCCTGATCTGTTTTGAAAAGATACCTGTTTCACATCATTGTCAAGATGGGGAGAATTTGTCCATTTGGGTTTTGTTTTGCACTTATTTTAAAGGTGTATGCTTTCAGAAGTGAACACATACACATTTTTGAAATAATTAATTTCTGTTAGCAGAGGGGGCTTATCTGGAATAATTAGGAAAAATAGTGATCAGAGAAACCAAAACATGAAGAGTTTTTAAAAATCAAAATTACTTTTCAATGTATATCTCAGACCGAATAATAAGTTACTACAATAATAAAAACGTTAGAAATGATAACACAGCTGGGAAGGGGAAAAGATGGGATTAAAAAAAAATTATGTAAACTTTTGTTATAACCCCTGCATTCCACACTGAATGCTTTAAATAAAGTTCTGATTCATATTTTATAATACTTTACTCAAGTATTTTTCACTGCTCTAAGATAACCAGCTCTTGCAATTAGCAAGACTCAATTTTAAGATGAGCAAATTCTCAAAAATTATTTAAATTGATGGTTTCCAACTACATAATTTACAAAGTCTCTTTCAGTTCTAAAATTCTGCCATTTCCTAAGTATGCATTCTTACATCTCAAGAGGAAGATGAATACAATTAGAATTTATGCAGCTGTAATATATGTAAAACAGATTTTCTTAATATCTGGCTGCTCCTCCTGGGTTGGACCACCAGCATTTGGAGGATATAGAATCACATCTCATCCAATCTCAGTGCATTTGGCTTGGGTTCTGATGGAGCTAAAACCCCTCCCTCATGAAGGCACAGGATTTTGGTCAGGCCAATCAGCATTATCCATCCATCTCTCAGCCCTCAGTATTTGCTTCATGGACATGTGACCTGAATTGATAAAGTAAGACACTTATTTATTTATTCATATTTTTGGAAAAGAAGCTTTTCACTCTGCTTGGATAAGGATAATTGAAGCCTGGCGCTTCTATCAACCATCCTATCAACAGAGTCTAATCTACACTGAAGTTAATCCAGAGGAAGCACAGAAGAGTTAAGATATGGAAAAAGAGAGACAGACATCAATCTAGTAACAAAGCTTGAGTCCTAGGAAGCAAGTCATGCCCTAGGACTTGCAATTAAGTGAGCTAGCACGTTCTCATTTTTGCTTTCAACAGTTTTATTGGTGTTTCTATAACTTGTGACAGAGGAAACCCAGGAAAGAGTGGTTTAAAATGGTTGATTCTAGTTATCTTCAAATTTATAGTAGTGGCTGCGATATGCCACTTTTTCAGTAGTATAGGGACACCCTCTTTCCTGAAGTTGGCCCCTCCTATGTTGCCTGTATTCTTTTTTAAGGCATATTTTGGTCTGTAAGCAACAAGATGCAAGGATCCCTGTCCTCATTAAACACCCCCACAGCCTTTCCTGGGCATTTAAAAAAGAAAGCAATCTGCCACGTATTCAAAATTTTAATATGTTTACATTGACTTCTCTGAAATATTATATAGTGAAATTATCTCCAATGCTTAAGAATGACTAGACTATCTCTGTATCACAGAGGTCCCCTTTGTTCAGTTTTTTAAAACTTGAATCAACCAATGAAGAAGGATTAGTACTGAATTCTGGTGACATTTTTTTTTCATACCATACTTTAAAAAATATATATTTTATTGATTTGTTTTACAGAGAGGAAGAGAGAGGGATAGAGAGTTTGAAACATCGATTGGCTGCCTCCTGCACACCCCCTACTGGGGATGTGCCCGAAATCAAGGTACATGCCCTTGAACGGAATCAAACCTGGGACCTTTCAGTCCGCAGGCCGATTCTCTATCCATGGAGCCAAACTGGTTTCGGCCATACCATACTTTTTAAAAATAATTTTGTGTCAGATTCATGACGGTGACATGTCTTAGTCTTTGGTTTTCTTTTTGGCTCATTTTAGAAATTTAAATTTTTTTTTTTTTGTACTTTCTAAATGCCTGAGATTTGGCTTAGTGGAGATACTACGTTAGATACAACTCCATAGCTAAAAGTAGATATAAACATATGTGTAGCATTTCAGAGTTCATTTATCACGTACGGATGTGTCCCGGAAGCTATAAATAGGGAGCACTGGCTCCCCGACATTCACTGATGTTCATGTGCATATAAATGCGTGTGCCTCTACTATGACTTTTTTTTTTTTTTTTTTGACAATACTTTTGTGAAAATTTCATTAGCCACCCTAAATCTGGCTCTGAGACTGTCACTTATTTAACAGGACTTTAAAATAAGCTTAACATTCCAGCAATGTCAAGAATATTCATCTACTCTTCTCCCCTCAATCTCTGCTCGCCAAATGTCAAGCAGACAGCTCCGAATGTGGCACTCCGGGCCGGAGTCAAAGCACACATAGCATTTCTCTGCGCTTTGCAGACATATGGGAGCATGCATTAGAAGGCTGGGCACAGAGCCTGACACACAGTAGGAGCTGGAATCAAGACCAATTCTTCATGCCCCTTTCCTGCCTTTTCTTTCTTTTTTTGCACTAAAATGCACATGTGCACATGGACAGCATCCCCTTTCCTCTTGGAGGAGTGATGTATTTTAGAAGAATGGCCCTTAGCCTTAGCTCGCCTAGTTCTCCTTTAAAAATATAATTATTTTATAATGCCCCTTTAATATCCTGCCATGAAATTCATGAATAAAGTAATTTGCCTAAACACACAATTCTTCAAAGACCTGAAATATAAAGGAAATATAAGGGAAGTAATTCATCATAAAAAAAATATATATACTTCAATAAGTAAATGTTTGGGCATGATACATTTGATTAGAAGATATAATTAAATTGTTGGACGATGGCACCAAAACATAGAATCCTTGAGATTGCTACTGCTGGAAATTTATATAATACAGGCATGTTTTATCAGCAGCTCAAATACTGCATGCTGGGCTTGCCATCAATGGCATTTTTTTTTTTTTTTTTTTTTTTTTTTTTTTTTTGGTCTAATGGTGAGCAACTCTTTGTAAAATTCCAAATAAAACTACAGTTTCTCAAATTACACAGTAGGTTGCATTCCCAGAAAATTCAGCAAGTATTAAAATCTTTGTGTTTATTTGAAAAATGGAGTTAGGCTTAAGTTCAGACAGGCTTTTTACCTACATAAATGTCCAGGAGGTTTTGAAAGTATAACAGTACTGCAGACAGACATTCAGCATTTCTGACCTCTGCCCAGGCATTATAACAACCTGAAAACATCTCATCCATTTTAAAAACTCTCCCTGGAGAAAGTGGGGGTTGATTCTATCCCCAAAGAGACTTCTTACAGTTACAGGTTTGATTTCATACCACACCTTTAGTTATAATACAATATTTACAGCACACAATAAGTATTCCATATTATCCCCAAATTCCTCTGGCACTGCTGTTCACTGTAAAGAAGACATCACCAGTGTTCCTACGCATTCCTAAATAGGCATGAGTAGTTTCTGGGTTTTGAATTTGCTGAAATGGCCTTGAAATAGAGACATTAATTACATGCTTAGTTGCAACCAATGTAATAAGTTTTCTTTGCCAGTATAATTGGAACCCTGCAGCTATGGTCTCCTAGTTATATGGTAGCAACAAGTTTAAAGGCATATAAAACATGAGAGGTAGGTTGAATGGTAATAGCAGCTCAAAGTCAATTGAAAAAAATTAAAGTAAGATTAAAAAAAAAAAACAGGACCCATCATTGAAATGCTCTGATTTATGACTCTGTGATGGCCAGGAGCTAGCCATTTTACAGTGATTTTAAGAGCTGTGTTTACTGAAAGATCTGTTTCATTCAAGAACTAATTTATTTGCAAGTCACCTAAAAAAATAACATTGATTCTAAAATACTCGTGCAAGAGGATATCTACAATATCTTATTGTGCTCCAAAAGTCAAAGGAAAGACATGGCAAGATCTTCCCCTATCAAAGCAGAAACAACATCAAGAAGCTTGAATTTCAAACAAGATTTTGAAAAAGTTTTATGATCAGTGATTTTGAGAAATACATAGATGTGGTAAAAGGGAAAGGTTATCAGATAAGACATAGAATTAAAAAAACAAACAAAAACCAAACCCTAAATATTTAAACATTTCCTATATAATAAAAGGCTAATATGCAATTTTCCCCACAATCGGGAGTTTGACTGACTGGCAGTTAGAGGTATGCTGACCAACAGAGGGTGGCCGGGAATATGGCGAGCATTGCTGACACAGCACTGGCAATGGGTGGTAGTGCAGGCGCTGCAGGCCCTAATGGGCCCTGACAAGAGTGAGACCACGGCGGGATGGTAGAGCAGGTGAACGGGCAGCACCAAGCCAAGGCAGGGGCAAGTGGGGGCCACAGATTGGCTCTGATTGCTGGCCAGGCCTAGGGATCCTACCTGTGCATGAATTTCTTGTACCGGGCCTCTAGTTTAGAATAGAAAACACCAGTTTTCTCCATAAAGTTACAAATGTATTCAATAGTTTGACTTTCTAGCATGACTCAGAAATGAAGGTCAAAAATAGGGTTTTATATTTATGGCATCCAAATAATTTTATTTTTTGGGAGTCTCAATTTATATTTTTATTATGTTTTTATTGACTTTATAGAGAGAGGAAAGAAGAGGGGTAGAGCGATAGGAACATTGATAAGAGAGAAACATGGATCGACTGTCTCCTGCATGACCCCAACTGGGGATTGAGCCCTGACCAGGAATCAAATTGTGGGCCTCTTGGTTCCTGGGTCAATACTCAACCACTGAGCAACACTGGCTGGGCACAGGAATTCTCAATTTAGACAGAGTATTATGTTAGTTTTCTTTCCATAAAAATATAGGAGCCTTCTTTGCTAATGGCTGCCAGATAGCTGAATTTATAAAAACCACCCATGAACCAAGCATAGGCAAATGTCAATTGCTATAACATTTTGAACTAAGATCAAGCTGCACCTTTTGGAAGTTGTTATTTAAATCTCTCCTAAGTTATGTGTTTGAGATAGGGGAAGATATGGGGGTATGAGAAAGA
The DNA here is from genome assembly GCF_964339955.1 of Pipistrellus hanaki. Lineage (NCBI taxonomy): Eukaryota > Metazoa > Chordata > Mammalia > Chiroptera > Vespertilionidae > Pipistrellus > Pipistrellus hanaki. The sequence goes on along the minus strand of NC_140509.1, from coordinate 31,362,092 downwards.
GTTAGGACACCTCAAAACATGACATGAAGGGAATTTTTTTCATTTTAATTCTCCATCCTAATTTCTGGATACTTGTCTAGCTGATGTTGCACTTTGTCATCATTCAGCATGTACGTGCATGCATGTGTATACAATACACACACACACACACACACACACACACACACAACTATGTACTCTGGCCTCCTTTTTATTCCCTTCCTATGAAAAGCTGCTATTTCAGCCATTTACATAAACTGAGTCCTCTGCCTCACATGTTCTTTCCCTAACTCAGTCTGTGCTGCCTCTTAGCCTTCATATCTTCACTGTAAATGTCACCTCTTCGAAGAAACCCTTCCCCATTCTCTAGCGAAGGTGCCATTCTCACCCACTATCAAATATAAGATTCTATTTTTTAGGGAGGAAAGGAAAGAAAAAACTGTGTCCTATGATTTGGGTTTTATTTCCTTACTTTGCCATTCACTAGCTATGTGACCTAATGCAAGTCTGTTGACCTCTTTGTGTATCAATTTCCTCATGTTATATGTGGAAATCGTAATATTTCCACATATAACATGGACCTCACAAAAAAGACCTAAGGATGAAAGAGTCACCATATCTAATACACCTAAAATCTGCTAACTTGAGTTAATACTTTAAGTAATTGAAAATTAACACCTTAATCCTTCCTGATATTCTCTTTATATCCATACATTAAATCAATTTAAGCATTATTACATATAGCAAAGTTCTTGTATGTATCAAGAAAACTGCACATCCTAAGTGCTTGGAAGATTGGTTTGGAGGTGGAAAAACTGGGTTTCCGTTCCAGTTCAGCTAAGGGGCACTGAACAAGTTGTTTAACCTCTGGGCTTCATTCCCCTGCATATGTTAAACACAGAGGGTGGGACAGATTAGTGGCTGACAACTTTGGCTGCACGCTGGTATCTGGGAGATTGAAAACAGATGATTCCCTCTGGCTCCAGCCTCAGAGATTCTGATCTGGAGTGGGGCGGGCATTGGAATTTTATCTCCTCAGGTGATTATTACTTGAAGCCTGGGTCAGAAGCTTTTAATTTTTTATAATGTGTGACTAATCTGGGACCAACAAATAGGAAGATACAGTACTTTTAAGGACAGACATGTTTTCCCCTAAATATAGAAAATATAAGACATGAGTTTCAAATGAAGTAATTTCTCATTTCAAAACTAAAGAAGCCTTTGCAAAATGTTGTTATGTAAGAAGGACAGAGCTTACAAAGTGAATAGGTTTATCTGATGCTTATATTATAAGAAAAATCTATTATTAGAGCCATGGTGCTGAACTATAAGGTCAACTATAAAGTGTTGTGATCTAAAATTATTTGAAAAACTTTTATTATAAAATACATGTTCCAACAATAAATAATTTTTTTACCAAGTCATCTATAATAATATTGCTATCAGCTGCATAATTTAATAAATGAGACTGCAAGCTATTTATAACTATAAACAATTCAGGTGAAAAAAAGATGCCTCAGCCTTGCAGATGGCAGGAGAAAACTTTCCATTAAGACATTCTTATGGGTCAAGCATTATACGAGGGACTACTGCATTTGATCAATCATCCTCATACAATTCAGTGAAGTAAGTTTTACCCTCCCTGTCTTACTGATACTCACAGAAAAGACCTAATGATGAAAGAGTCACCATATCTAATACATAAAATCCAAAATCTTTGTCTCAAAGATGTGAATTGATCTTCTCATGGTGCTTTCCAAAGCAAGTAGCAGAGCCAGGATTTGAATCTGATTTGAATCTGATTGTAAACCCACTCTACCCACAACCCATAGTTTGCATAATTCCGATGTATTTTTTTTTTCTAATTTTTCCTTCTATTCGGACATTTCATTCATTCACTCATGCAACTACCAATGAACCAATTCACCAAGCACCAAAGTGACATGTCAGGTTGGAGACTCACAGATACCCAAGAAAAGCAACAACTGAATGTAAACTGTCTAAGGCACAAGCATTGAGGGAACTGAAAACGTATTTTTGGGTTTGGGGGGGTTGGGAATCAGATTGGTCTTGAGAATGCTATAAAAGCAGCACACACAGTGATTCAGAAGAGACATAAAGTCATGTGAGGCAGAATGGCCCCCAGGCTGACACGAAGGATTAACTGGTGAATGCACAGGAAGAATGCGTCAATCAGCAGGAGCTGGTTAAGTATGGAAGTGGAGGAACGCCACAGTCACCGAGGTGAAGCGGTGAATGCTGGCAGGTTCCGAGGAGCCCAGAGTTAGAAGAATGTGCCTTGGCATGCTGACTTAAGTGGCCTGAATGCTGATGGACCTGGATTGACTGAAGATGGATACTCAAGTTGCTTTCCTGACCTGAGTCCAAGTTCTCCACACACCCTTCTGGTTATTTTGGCTTCTTACATAGATTGGCTATTGTATTAGAATGAAAAAAGATTTCTTTAATATAGATGACAAACTGAGGAAGGTAGAGAAGACAGAACCCCAGTTCTTAATGACAGTGTCAAGTCTTGACTTATTCCAGAAATCTTGTATGAAAAAAATAAATGTTGAACTTGTTAAGCCACTATTAGTGCAATTTTCTATTACCTGCAGTGAATATAATCTTAACTAATATAGTAACTATTATTTATGACAGTGTCACGGTTAAAGTATTTTCCCCCTTCCTGGAAATCTCTCAGTGACCGTACCCCTCTTCCATCCTCTGTCCAGTTGTCTAGGTCCCTCTGTTCTCTCCCTTCTCCCCTCCCTATTGGTCTTGCTCATCAGATTCAGAACTTTCAGGAAAGGGTGCACAAAGGAGAAACACAGAGCCATGAACAGCATGGGTGGTTTACAACCACAGTGGCCAGTAACACACTCCCTCCCATTGACATCTTGGTCATGCTCTCTCCAAGCTAAGTGGTTTCATCAGAGCACTTTGATGAATGAGTGCTCAGGTTCTTGGCCATAAAGAGCCAGGATTGGAGGGAGGGTGAAATCGCCAGCAGAGACATAGAGGCAGGTCAGGTGGGGGTGGCAGTTCCCCATGTTGTGAAGTTCATCTCATTTCCACATTTGGTGAGCCTTGGGGCACAATAGGACATTGTTCAGATGATTATGGGTGACACAGGCTTTTGTGTTCTGTGGTAAATCCACACAAGCCTTGCCATCCCAGCAATGTCATCAAGCTTGTTAGAAAAGCATTCCTCTCCACAGATAAGGAAAAAAGAAGCCTCCAATCCAAAAACAGCCAAGTCAACAAAGGAAAATTGAAAAGATGCCCAGACAACAGCACAGAGACATATTCGATATTAACTCAGGAAAGGAAAATGTCTTTTCCCCCTAGAGCTATTTATTCAGAACTTTTTAATGTAACTAGGTGACATCAGGTAATGTTGATATAGCTACAGTTCTCCACTTTTCTTTCAGCACAGTGATATACTGTGCTATCTTTCTACAATTTCTTCATCTGGAAATACATACCTAGGATATTTTTGGGTGAAATAAGCCTCTCTTGTTTCCTATATAAAGCCATGTTGGATCGGATGTAGAAAGAACACATCCTAGAGCCAGGTAATGTTATTTGAATATTTGCTGAAATGTGTTTTGCATATTTTAATTTAGTTATTTTATTTCAAAGTCTAAATTGTTTTCCCCCTAACAATGTTATTGCACTGCCCACAACTGCTATATTATAATGCCCTTCTCTATGGAGTATATACACAAACAAAGAATTTCACAATGCATATTTTTGTTGTATAGGCCCTAGAAATGGTACTTGGGAATTCAGCAATTTCCTTTCCTGAGAGTCTGATTTACTTGTCACATTTTATAGGCAAGCTTCAGAAATGTTCAGCTTCCATACCCCTTACCTCCCACCTCTCCATACATCTGCCCAAATGACGTAACTATAGGATTTGTCCTTTCGTCCCTGACTCATCACTGCTTTTTGTCCGGGTCTGGATGCCTCCCTCCTTTGTCTCTGCAGATAGTTGATAGCCCTTTTCTAAAATTACCCAGTATTTCCCCCCAAGTCTCCAATAAAGTTCTTGCTTCTACACCTCTGCTAAAGAACCTGTCTTCAAATATATTTAGCTTCTATCACAGCTTCTTTCTCTTAATCCTCCTCACTCCTTGTGGTTCCTGGGATATATACTTTGCATGGTTGACTCATTCATTGAACAAATATTTGAGATTAATGAAAGAATTTATATGCATATATGCATGACCAATGGACACAGACAATAGTGGGGTGAAGGCCTGGGGTGGGGCTGAAGCTGAGGGGCTGGAGCTGAGGATAAAGGGGAGGGAGAAATCTGTAATAGTGTCAACAATAAAAAAAAAAAAGCCATTTGATTGGCAACAGGCACACCTCTAGGCTCTGTAGGTTATGCAGTGAGCTAGGTAAGTAAGAATCTGCTACTCTAGACAGACAGAAAATAAATCAATGAGTAAATTAATAAATAATGAAAGTCAACTAACTGTTACAATAAAATAAAATGAAGATCATGTGACAAAGAGGGTTGAGGGAATTCTATGCAAGGAGATAAAATCTAAATGTCTAGAACCTCTGCATTACTGACACTAAGGCCTGCATCCTGTCTCCTAATATAATCAATTAAACAAAACAGCAACCATAAAAACATTGCAGAAGTGAATTTGAAGAGCAAAGTGGTACTGGCTTTGTTATAGGGTATGTGTGTTTCTGGAGAATGGGGTGGTAGTCATTTTCCTCCTTAAGCACACACAACTTACAATAGTCCTGCTCACTGGAAAGCATAAAATGAATTACATAGTCTAGGATCAGGGTAGCAAATGTGGAGAAGATGCTCTGAGCACCAAGTCTCCCTGTTTACCATCTGCACTCAAGCTCTTGTGAGAGAGTGTGTGTGTGTGTGTTTGCGTGTGTGTGTGTGTGTGTGTGTGTGTGTGTGTGTGTGTGTACGCGTGCATCAGGGGTCTCTGTGACTGATGAGTCTGAGTAGGCAGTCCCAGAAAATCTCAACTATATTGGTGTCCATCTTCTCTTTGGAAAAAAAATAATGGTAAACAAAACCAACCCCACAGTATTTGTGAAGTAGGTAACAAACACAATTGTCATGTCAACAAGAAAATAGTTTGCAGAGAAAAGAATAAATGATATAGGGTTAAAGTTAAATGAATGCCACTGTGTTGGTAGGAACTAAAAGGATTATAATTCCTCTTGTTACATAGCAGTTACACGTCAATTCTATCTGGCTAGCTCTAAAATCCAACAATTCTATGTTTGAAAACCCAGGGTTTCAAATAAGATGTGACTCCTTTTAAGTATCATTGCTTATGTTGCTTATCATGTGCTTTGCAAACAGATCCTGCTATTCTGGTCTTGAATAAGAGCAGGCTCTGTCAACTCCTGGGTCAATGCAAAAGTCAGGCCGAAAGTAGGCGTGTACTATTTTTATACCGTTTTCAAGCCTAGAGGTAGATGTTCTGGTCATAAAGTAAGTCTTAACTTCATATTACTGCCAGGCCAGGGGAAAAGAGACTCTGTTTTTGGAACCTGAAATATTTAATATGTGGGTAACAATATGAAGGTGAAAGCAAGATTTGCCCCAGGGAATCCAAAAGAGGTTAGTCTATTGGGCAAATGTCAGTGAAATGCAATAAAGATGGCAGCCTCATGAGGTCATCAATCATGAATGAGGTTTCCTTCAAAAACTATGCACTTATTTGTATGCAATTATAAATATATGAGAATATAACCATGTGTAGAAATTTAAACTCGAGAAAAGAAAGGTGTATTAGTTTCCTGGGGCTGATATAACAAATTATCACAAACATTTTATCTTAAAACAACAGAAATTTAATCTCTCACAGTTTGGAAGCTAGAAGTCTGCAATTAAGGTGTCAGCAGGGCTATGCTCATTCCGAAGGGTCTGGGACAAATTCTTCCTTGCTTCTTTCTAGCTTCTGCTAGATCCTTGCAGTTCGTGGCATTTCCTGGCCTAGATATGCATCATTCTATCTGTCCCCATTTTCACATTCTTCTCTGTGTGTCCTCTCCTCTTCTTACAAGGATATCAGTCATTGTATTAGGACCCAATCTAATTGAGCATGACCTCATCTTAAAAAACTAATTACACCTAAAGACCCTGTTTTCAAATAAAATCACATTCAGAGATTCTGGTTTGATGTGAATTTGGGGGGAACACTATTCAAACCCTTACAAGTGTTATGAGATCTATGTTTAGGTATAAAAGCAAAACTGAAAAACACACACGTACACACAAAAACCCATGTCAAGAGCATCGGGCTCAGATCTAGGAACCTGGGAGCGATTCTTTCTTCTTTAGCTCCATTGCTATTGCTTTAGGTCTGGTCCTCTCAGGACCTTTATCTGAGGCCATTGCAATAGGCTCCCAACCAAAATCCCTGCCTTAGCCAATCTGCTATGTTTACATTCTGCCTCTGCCCCTTTTTGGCTTTGAGATCTTGGGCAAGTTACCTAAACTACCAATGTCTTAGCTTTCTCATCTGTGAAATGGGAATAATTACACTTCCTTCATAGGGGGTTCTATGATGATCAAATCATTGAACTGGTGTAAATCACATAGTGCCTTAACCAGAGTAAGTGACAGCTTATAATTTTAATAATTATTACTTTCCTTGTTGTATAGTCCATCCTGCTTGTTATTGGCAGGGCCATGCTTCTAAAACTCAAATCTGACGTCATTCTCTTCTTTAAAACCTTACATGTTACCGGATAAAGTAAGTTCTCAATAGATACAATGTCCTTAATATCTGATTCCATATTTAGTCTAACTCTTACGTCCCTCACCCAACAGTCACCCTATGTCCCAGGTGCATTGAGCAAAAATGTCATGCCATCACATGCCTCTTTGCTTTTGCACATACAGTTCCTGAGTCTGGAATGTTTGTGACTCCTTGTTCACCTGGTGACTACTGACTCAGATCTGCTAAGGGCTCAAGTGTCAGCTCCCTAAGAAGACTTCCTTAGAAGCTCAGTCAAAGATGGCAAGAAAAAAACTTCCTTAAAGCTCAGTCAAAGGGATGGGTGCCTCTTCTTTGTTCTCTGTACCTACTCACCCCTCACATTTGCTTGTGATTATTTATTGACACATCTTCTTTTGTGGATTAGAAATTCCCTCAGGCTAGGCAAAATGTCTTATTAATTCTTAAAGCTCTAACCCATTGAAAGGAAATATAGTCTATTGGCTAACAACATCTACTTTGATGTTGGACAGATTGTGCCCTGCCTTTTCATCAGTTGTGCAACCTTGGAGAAGTGACTTAACTTACAAATTGGGGTAATGCACATACCTACTGGAATTGAGCTAATGTTTGCAATGCATAATGCCAAGAATATAGTAAGGGCTCCATAATAAATGCCATGAAAACATTCTGTTAGTTGAACACAACTGAAAAAACCATACAAACTTGCAGATTGTTGCTGTCAAACATTAAGTCTCCCACTCTTAGCAGCTTCAGTTTAATCTTCTTATTTTTAAGTAATCCCCTTGCCTACACTCCTTTGTCTTCATCCAAACCCTCACTGCTTTAAGACTATACTTAACTTCCTCATTCTCAGTAGAGATAAACCTACTTCCTAGTAGAAAAAAATATTAATATAAATAACTAAATACCACTCAAAACCTTTTTTTCACATTTGAAATGTTTGTTTTATTGTTAAATCTCTTAGATAGGCCCACCCCCCTTCTTTGCCTCCCAACAGTCAGAATCTTTAAGCATGATGTTTATCTCCCTACTGCCCCTCCATTTCTCTTGTAGCGACACACACACACACACACACACACACACACACACACACGCATTTCTCTGTGTCTTTCATCCTGTCCTCACCTGCCTCCTCTAGAACTCTGCCTCATCATGCCTCTCTCATCAACACCTGTCTTGGTAGTTGGCATCTGTCCTTGTAGACTATGACTATACTAAACTTCTCATTCCAAATAAAACAGAGAACAACAAGAGTTTCCCTTGGCTCTGTCTCTAGATTTTTTCTTGCCATCTTCTCTCAACCTTATCCAAACTGTTAAAGAATAGTTTAGAAAAACAATCTCCACTTCCTTATCACCTACAGGCCTCATCAACTCACCTCACTGCAATTAAGCACAATCGCTCCAGTGTACTCTCACAAAAGTCACCTATGATCTCCTCATTGCCAAATTAATGAGTGTTTTGAGATACTGTTTTTAGTGGTTCTTCTATATGCTATGCCATGGAGCAGACTCTCCTGAAAATGATCTAAATTTCCATTCTCTGGGATACAAATCTCTTCCAGTTTTCCTGGTTGACTTCCATTCATAGAACTTTTAATTGAACACTTTTCTTCTATTCAAAATGTGTATGATTTATGACTTGCATCTTTGGCCTGCTATTCTTTCTACAGCTATTTTTATATTTTTATTTTTTTATTAGAGAGAGTGGAAGGGGTAGACACAATGAGAAAAACATCAGTGTAAGATAGGGGTGTCGAACTCAATCAGAGAAGGGGCCAAAATCTAAAATCCAGCCTAAATCGCGGGCCGAATGGTTTACTGAACAGTCATAAACTGACAATGTCATAAACTGACAATGTCATAAACTGACAGCGGAGTGCAGTGATGACAGCGCGGTGCGGGCCACATTGCAAGGCCTGGCGGGCTGGATTTGGCCCGCGGGCCTTGTGTTTGACACATATGGTGTAAGAGAAAGACATTGACTGTATTGCCTTCTACATGCACCCCCCATCCAGGGTTAGGGATCGAGCTTGCAACCAAGGTACATATCCTTGACTGGGAATTGAACCCATGACCTTGCAGGCTGCAGGCTAACACTCTATCTACTATGCAGAACTGGCCAGGGCATGTACTGCTCTTTTTTTATCCCAGAGAAATAGCAATCACTTATATGAGTTTTTATTACCACAACCTATGACTCTTAAATTGGTCAGTCTCCCTAGGGTTTCAGAGTTTATTATCCCACTGCCCTTTAAATGTTTCTAACTGGATATCCTACAGGCATTTTAAATTTAGCTTGCTTAAAGCCAAACTCAATATCTTTCCTCCTGATCCCTCTCCCATATTCTCTCTTATTGGCAGTAAAATCTTCCAGTCACCAAAGTCTAACATGGGGTGTATCAGGGCAGGGATAAAAGGTGTGAAATATAAAGCAAGCTTTCTGTAGCTTACAAATGAAGAGAAATGGCTTAGAAGCAGATCCTCTTGACTCTGCAAATAATCACCACATCCATTCTCTCTCTCTCTCTCTCTCTCTCTCTCTCTCTCTCTCTCTCTCTCTCTCTCTCTGTTGTTGTTAATATTAATCTGAGGATATTTTTTCCATTGATTTTTAGAGAGAGAATGGGAGAGGGAGGAAGAGAGAGAGAGAGAGAGAGAGAGAGAGAGAGAGAGAGAGAGAGAGAGAGAGAGAGAGAAACATCAATTAGTTGCCTCCAGCACATGCCCAATGGGGACCAGGTATGGATCCTTGACAGAGAATCAAACGTGAAACCCTTTCATACATTAGCTGATGCTCCAACCACTGAATAACACAGGCCAGAACTCCAAGATTTCTGAGTTTGTGATCTCTGATTATGTGAACATAGGGCAAGAAGTTACCTTTTATCATTTGTTTTTATCCAAAAACAAAGAAATTTTTTCTGTTGTTTGTTGTTGTTGTTGTTGTTTGTTTTCTTTTGAATTCTTATCTCAAAATACTTCACTTGCTGGTATGCAGAGCTACTTCCTGGTGTGGAGGTAGCCAAATGGGTAAATGGAATCCAGGGCTTATGTGTGCTTCTTGAGATCTGAAGTTCTGAAGATCTGCAGTACGAACACGGGGCCCAGCTTAAGACTTTTTGACCAGTGTATAGGGCCGCCTGGGAAGGCACATGGGCATTTTCCTTTAAATTGTCAGCTGAGTTCGAGACAACTGGCAGAGCCGAGGTTCGGATACACATTTCCCCAAGATGGCGGAAAGTGTAATCAGCTTTGCCTTCATATCAAGCCCAAGTGTCGGCAGGGGCGGGTCTAGATATGTAAATCCAGACAAGCAACAGGAATTCTTGGGCCTACTTAAGAATGCAAATAAGCTCCTTTGATACTAAATTTTGCTGTTACTTCCTGGTATTGGGGCAGCCTCTCCATCAGAGAAGAAGGATGGCATCTCACCCAGCTCCAGTTTTAAATCTATCTCTGTGTTTTCTCTCTTTATTTCTATTATTTCTCAATCCCTGGCCATCTCCACTTCGAACGGGTTTGTTCTCTCTCTTTCTGCACTGGACACAGAAAAGGGAGATCCCCACCATGCTTGGCCCCTGCCACATCAGGCCCCCACAGACCAGCACCTTCATCTACTCACCCCCCCACCCCCCACTATCACCAGTCATTTTTCCCAAATATTTACACCTCCTTCTCTCCATATTTACCACCGTCTTCCTAAACCAACACTTTACCGTGTTGAGGACTACAGTAATCTCTTTGACAGAGTTCCTAGTAGTTGGTCTTGTCCTTTTCAGATCTATCCTCCACAAAGTCATCTGAGTGAACGAGGTAAAATTCAGAACCTTTCAATGACTTTACATTTCTTACAGGATAAAGATACAGCTCATGAAAATGGCACAAAACCCTTTCCATATTCTAGCATTTTCAGTTTAACTATCCCTACTTGCACTACTGTACTGTAACAGCAAACTGTCTAGTTTCCTGTACCATACATTATTTCACCTCGCTTCTGTAATTGGCTCATATGATCAACTTTGCTTGGAATATCTATTCCCAGTCTCCTCACCTGCATAAATTCTGCCCATCCTACAAAGGCTCAAGCGATACCTATCTGTGTTAGGTGTTCTGCTCCTTCATTTCATGGCACCTCGTACTCATGTCTACTGGCTCCCTTACACATGCACTAGATCATCCATTCATTTGCCTGCCTCTCTGCACCCTTGCCTTCTCCTGAAGGACAAAGTCTTCCTCATTTTTAAAAAAAGATTTTTTTATTGACTTTTAGAGAGAGAAAAATAGAGAGGGAGAGAGAGAAAGAAACATCAATGTGAGAGCAGAACATTGATTGGCTGCCTCCTATATATGACCCCTACCAGGGATTGAACCCCCAACCTGGGCATGTGCCCTGAATGGGAATCAAACCAGCAACCTTTAGTGACACCCAAGCAACTGAGCAACACTGGCCAGAGCAAGTCTTACTCATTTTTATATCTCCAGCACCTGTCATAGTGCTTGAAACATAATACTCAGAAAGTGCTTGTTCAAATAAACAAATGAATTCCAGCTCTCTCACCAATTTATTATGATTCTTGGCAAGTTCCAAATTCTCTGGAACTCAGTTATTTCATATAAAGTTAAGGAACTGAACTAATCTTTTAAATGCCCCTTTCAGTTCCAACATTCTATGATGTTTCTATTATATTTGTTGAAAGAGTGTAATGGAGTGAAAATTAATTTTTAATGGTCTGTAATTACTAACAAAAACATTCCCTATTTCACCACTCAGCTGTTCTGTGTAGAGTTTCATATATAAAGAGTTTAACTTAAAATACCTCTTAGTAAGCTAGCGTGCATAAAGCTCCCACCTTAATGTGTCGAAGTAAACAAAGCAATTCACAGTCACAAAGTTTAATCACTGTAGAGAAAGCAAAGAATAATTACTGCATTATAACTAGCTCTTGGGTTATGAAACTAGTCTTTGTTTCCCACTCTTGTATTTTCTTATTGTGAATACCTTGATTCCATAAGTCTTGTTTCCTGGTTTAAGCTTATTATTTGTGGTGTGTTTTTTTTTTTTAAATAAACTTTTTATTTTGGAATAATTTTAGATTTACAGAAAAGTTGTAAAAATAGTACAGAGAGTTCCAGTACTTTCTGCACCAAACTTCCCCTATTGTTAACATCTTACATTAGTAGAATATATAGTATATATATTTACCATACTTTACTCAGATTTCCTTAGTTTTTACTAGTAACTTTTCTTTCTTTCTTTTTTGTTCCAGGATCTCATCCAAGATACTATATTACATTTAGATGTTATTATATCTTTAGTCTTCCCTTGATTCTTTGTTAGGCTTTCCTTGCTTTGGGTGACTAACAGTTTTGAGGAGTGCATGGTAAGCTATTTTGTGAAATGTGCCTCCATTTGGGTTTGTCTAATTTTTTGTTATGATTAGAGTTAAGGGTTTTGGAGGAAGATCATAAGGTAAAATATTCTTATCACATCATATGAAAAGTGCATACTATCAATACAACTTATAGATGATGCTGTTGACTTTGGTCACCTGGCTGAAGCAGTGTTGTCAGGTCTTACACTGTAAAGTTAATCTCCTCTCCTTTGCCTACTGTACTCTTTGGAAGGAAGCTGCTATGTTCAGCCTACCCTTGAGGGGAGGCTATAGTCTATCTCCTTGAGGGCAGAGTATCTACATAAATTATTTGAATTCGTCTGGATGGGAGATTTGTCTCTCCTCTCCCATTTATTAACTTATTCAATAATTTATTTAAATCAGTACGGCATATGGATTATGGGTTATTTTTGGAACATCAAGTTTACAAATTTAGAAGTAAAAGAAGAATAAAATTTAAATGAAGCAGATAAGGAGACAGGGAACCAAGGAGCATTACCCTCATTGACTCCGGTGTTAATCTAATTTCTTTCAATGAATTAAGCCCCCTATACAGTAAATTACAGTAGAATACAATGTATATGGAACAGTGTACTTAAATGTACATCCCAGTTAATTCTCACAAACTGAACGAGCCTAGGAAACCCATACCTAGTTCAAGAAATGAAATATTACTGCCCCCCTCCCCACAGGAAACCTTCCACATGCTTCCTTCCTTCCAATTATCATGTCCTTCCACCTCAGTGTAACCATGATCCTAAATTCTAACAGCTTTGGTAAGTTTTGTTTGTTTTTAGACTTCATACAAATAAAATCACATTATATGCATTTGCTTGCATCTGGCTCCTTTCACTCAATATGTTTTGGAGGGTGAATCTGGGGAGATTCTCCAAAAATATTGAGTGAAAGGAGCCAGATGCAAATATACATATAATGCATATTGCATGTAGTTGTAGATTATTCTTATTGTTATTTGTGTGAATATATATTATGTGAACATACCACAATGTATTTCCTTGTGTGCAGTTGCAGATCATTCTCAATGTTGTATAGTATTCATAGTGTGAGTATACCACAGGTTATTTATGTTCCTCTGTTGATGTGGATTGTGACTATTATGGATCGTGCCTCTATGGATATTTAGGTACATGTCTTTTAGTGAACATATGGACATGCTTGTGTTGATTTTATACCAAAAACGGAATTGTTGGGTTATAGGATATACTTATAACCACCATAAGTAGCCATTACAGTTTCCCACAGGCATTATATCTATTTACATTTTCATTGGCGGAATATGAGAATTCCATTTGTTCTACATCCTGGTGATACTTAGAATTGTCCTCTCTCCTCCCTTTTTCATTTGTGTATACATAGTAATATGTTACTGAAGCTTTATTTCCATGATAACTAATGAGGCTGAGAAACCTTCTTACATTTATTGGCTAATTGCATATTATCTATTGTGGAGTTTGTTTTATAGAACTTTCAATCAAGAATTTCTTTTCATTTTTTTTCTATTGGGTTGTTTTTATTTAAAAAACATCTATTTGAAAGGTGTGTGTGTGTGCGTGGGCATGCGCAAGCGCATGCATATTCTGGATATGAATCCAGAAGGTTCCAGGGGGAGCAGTAATATTCTGTTTCTTCCTATGTTTGTTCAGTTTGTGAAAATTAATTAAGATGTGCATAGGTATTTTGAATATTTTCATCTACTTTCTGGTTTACCTTTTCACAATCTCAACAGTGTTTTTGATGAATAGATTGAAATATTTTAATGTAGTCTAATTTATCAAATGTTTAAATTTTTTGGTTAACACTTTTTGTATTCAGTTTAAAAAAGTCCTTGCACACTCCAAGGTCAGAAAGATGTTCTAGAACAGGATTGGAAAACTTTGGCCCAAAGGCCAAATCCAGCCTGTCATCTGTTTTTGTAAATAAAGTTTTATTGGAGCATAGACAGGCTCATTTACATATATGTCATCTATGATTGCTTTTGCTACAATGGCAGAGAATTGAATAGTTGTAACAGGAGACTGTATGGTCTGCAAAGCTTAAAATATTTATTGTGTCTTTAAGAAAAGTTTGCCAACTCTCTTTTTCCCCTTAACCTTTACACTTAGATTTGCAATTTATCTAGAATTGATTTTTGTGTGCATTGTGAAAAGGGGTCAAGATTCCTCCCCGCCCCCAATGCTATCCAATTGACTTTGCAGTTCTCGCCAAGAAAAAAATCTCTTTTCCCCACTGCACAACAGTGTCACCTTTGTTATAAATCAGGGAATCTGTATGTGTGTGGACACTATTCTGTTCCATTGATTTATTGCTGTTCTTCCTCAAACCAATACTTCACCATATTAAATGCTATTGTTCTATAATAGGACTTGTATTTTGTAATGCAAATCTATCAGAAGACCTCAGCTATTCCTGGTTCTTTGTATTTCCATATGCATTTTTAGCAAGTTTGGTATTGATTTTTACCAACTATTACTAGAAAAGTAGAAAAAAAGTTGTTTTTTTTTTTTTAAAAAAAACCCACAATTTTTGAAATATAAAAATATTAAGACTAGTGAATAGTATCTATACATTACTTTTGCTTACTGATATATTCAATATTGTGTATATTTTAAAGTGCACATTGACAAGCTACAATCTAGGTTACCTGTGAAACTGACATAAAAGATGTTGTTGGCAATTTAGTTCAATTTTTAACCTTTCTGTTTGATACCCTTAAAATAACCATCACAATGCAGGTGTGGTGGGTGGGTGTGCAAATCCTATCTTTTCATTAATAACAACATTTTTGGTAGCTTCAGAGTTCTTAGGAAAACACTCTTCCACAAATTTCTCAGTGTTTTTACTCAGGGAGCAGTGGGAGGAGATGCACTGTTACTTTTTTTCTAAATGCTGCAGTTCAAGGAAGTCTGTTTAAGAAGAAATAATGCCTTTTTATCCAACAAGCAACAATTAATAGGTTATAAATTTTCATTTCTATGAAGTCTATCTTACTAAAATAAAAAAGGAATTTTACTAGTTAGTATATAAAATCACTTAATAATTTACAACGAACTATGCACAAATGTTATTAACTATTGTCCAGTTTCTAAAATTTGTAAAACATTATCCTTTTCAAAAACGAGCCTTGCCCTAGCCAGTTTGGCTCAGTGGATAGAGCATCAGCCTGTGTACTGAAAGATCCTGAGTTCGATTCTGGTCAAGGGCACATGCCCGGGATTGCAGGCTCAAACCCCAGTAGAGGGCGTGCAGGAGGCAGTCGATCAATGATTCTCTCTCATCATTAATGCTCCTGTCTATCTCTCCCTCTCCCTTCTTCTCTGAAATCAATAAAAATGTATTTTAAAAAAAAATTAGCCTTCAGGCTTTCCTCATTGCACTTTGTAACAGGTAAACTACTGCAATGGTTGGTTACAAATTCCAGCCTACAATGTGATTTGTGTGTAATCTTTTATAACAGCATATTTTCTGTGGTGACTACTCTAAAATGTATACAGGATTTTAAAAAATGTAAGTGTATCAGAGATAAAATATCTCAAGAACTAAATTAGGGTCAAATTTCATAGTGGAAGATTTTTCACAAATTCACAATATAAGGGTACTGAATTAGATAAGTGTACCTTAAGATAGGTAAAATAAGTTTGGAACCTAAGGCAAAATATTTTAATGCTTTTAGAATTATAAATCATTTGAGAATTTGTTGCAACTATAGACTACCTCCCCAGAAAACACACACACACACACACACACTCACACTCAAACATGTTTTGCATACAGTAGTTCAGGGATTCTCAAAGTCTTTGTTCCCTATCTCTAAATTCCCTGTCCACAGATCCCACCCTTTATTCCCTTGTACCTATCTGCCCAGCTTCCCAGCTCTCAGGAGCTATTAAATAATTCTGTTATCAAAACCACAGAAGTCCCATTTTAATGAAGTCTGAAAAGATAGTATTAATCTCATTACCATCAGCAGCCACTCTTAAATTACTAAAAAATAATTTGGTTTCGTATCAATCTTTTGAGTTAAAAAAGTAAGTTTAATTCAATTGAAAGTATATAATGGTATTTTCTTGGTTAGATTAAATGAATACATGCCCATCTTACCTGAGCCTTGAATGCCTACTCACCTTTTGAGATCAGCTCTTGTCATTATCTTCTCTCCCCT
This sequence comes from Pipistrellus hanaki, assembly GCF_964339955.1. NCBI lineage: Eukaryota > Metazoa > Chordata > Mammalia > Chiroptera > Vespertilionidae > Pipistrellus > Pipistrellus hanaki. Next base: position 31,345,798 of record NC_140509.1, on the reverse strand, counting down.
CATGTCCAACCTCCCCCACCCCCTTACCTCTCCTTCCTGGCCACACATAAAGCAGCACGCATTACAGCAAAGTTTTTCTCTTTCATCTCCTGCTCACCTTTCCAGGAAGGCAGCCTTCCTCTATCTGTTCTTCCTCTAGGTATGTAAGAACCTCTTTCAGCACATCTGATGTATTGCTTTCTTTGGTTATAATACCCCTACATCCTCCTACTTCTAGACTGAGGGTTTGGTGAAGGCCAACAAGATTTCATATTTATTTATATATATATGAATTCCTGATACAATGTTCACCACATTAGTAAACAAAAATTTGTGGATAAGTAAATGAATGAAGAAATATTTTCAGTAGTTGTACATTTATTTTAGATATTTTTTAGTGTAAGAACATTTTAACATAAAATCTACTTTCTCAAATTCTTATATCAAAATATAATATTGATAAACATAAGAACAAAACTTCTTTAAGAGTGAATATTATTATGACTGTATGCACAAAGAGTCCTAAAGTATTTATTTTCATTTGTTCAGTTTTTTCTATGATATTGACATTAGTACCAAATGAATCTCAGTAACAGACAAGAATTGTAATATCTAAATCCATATGCAATAGGTAAGATAAAAGTGTGGAAAATGAAATTGACCCACATTTATGAATAATGGTTCCTTTCTTCTTGAAATAATTATTGATTTCATACTGAATGTTCTTAAATTTAAAATAGTTCAGGTCATCTCACAGTCTTTAAAGCAAAACTGATTGTTCTGCAGATCATATTTTGTGTTTATATTATATTTCTTTTAGAGATTCTAATATTTAGTTTCATCATATTTCATTTCTTTCAAACCCCTGACTGAAGTAAATCTATTTGTCATTCTTCTTCCTTAGACATCAAGTCATCACAAAAAATTCTCACAATCATCCACTGATGCTCTAGTGTCTTTAATGCAAAAGCAAAGGAGTAGGTCAGTCTCCCAATGCCTTTGGAAGTAATAACTACCAGTCACTTGGAGAACTAGCCCTATCTGTCCTTCACCTATTTTTTTCTCTATTTTTGGACTATTGATGATAGAATGATTTCACCTCATAAAGCTAATAACATTTTCTTAAGATTATTTATTCTAAAAAGAAATTTAAGTCAAATGAGGCATTAAAATCCATTTTTAAACCACTATCTCCAATTTAATCTTTGTCAACCTGTTGCTTAAGATGGTATCGAGAAGGCCTCTATGTTGTTAACGCTGCTTATAGATGTATAGGATTTCTTTTCTTTTACTGAATGTGGTTTTAAAAATCATATCTACCCCAGAAGGGTGTGATAGAAGGTTCACCTGTCAGCACAGTGCCTAAAAATAGTTCTTAAACAAATTGGCTGACTTCCCACTTCAAGTGAATTAGCAACTGTTGAGTCCTTTGCATTTCCTAAGTCTGTTGAACTTTTAGTTCTATTTTCCCATCTAGAAACAAAGAAAAAGTCAATCAAATCAATGAAATTGGACATTTCTGAAGGTGTAGGATTGAATTTTAGGTTTGCTTTTCTTCCATATTTCAGTAGGAAGCAAATTGCAATGACCAGTTCATGGGATAGCACAGTGTATTTCTACAAGAAATCTTCAGTAATCAGCCCAAGGTTCTCAACTCTGATTGCACATGGAATCATCTAGAGAACTTTTAAAAAAACACAGCCCCCCCACAAACAACAACAACAACAACAACAACAACAACAATGCTTAAATCCCCATCCAGAGATTCTGATTTAACTGATCTGAGGTGAAATTTGGGCACTGGTATTTTCTTTCAAAAGCTCCCCAGATGATTCTAAGGATTATAAAATACAGACAGACTTTACAGTTTGTGCTGTATCTATGATTGTTGCATTTGATTACACTTTGATTTATTTAGTACTTTCAAATTCTATCAAACAACCCAGAACACAACTGCTATACGAAAGGCTGCATTTTTATTATGTGCATAACATTAAACTTTGTATCATTGATTTTATCTAACTTTCAAAAATCCAAAATTAGTTTTGAAGAGATGTTTGGAACAAATATAGGCATTTGTTCTCTACCCACGAGGTGCATGCCATAATATTTCTGTTGTACTTTTAAATGTTGTTACTCTGTTCTGCCCTTTTACTGGTAGCTCATCTTTTTCTGAACACTGCACGAGTAGAAACAGGAAAAGTATTCGGGGAAGAGGAGTGTTTGGGGAGTTCCTGGCTAGGGCCAGGGCTAGGGAGACTGGCTATTTGGGGAGTGATTCTCTTCCAGATGATGAAATGCTTTCCTCTCCTTCTCCACTGCAAGAATTGTTGGCTAAAAGCCCAATACATAGCTCCAACAGTGAAGTAGCCATGTAGCATAGTCCTACATTGGAACATAACGAAAGGGAACCAAAAGTTGGGTTTTACAACTGATATTTCACACACACACACACACACACACACACACACACACACACACACTTTTTTATAAGTAAGGCAGCTATAAAGAAGCACACAAACCTCATGAACTGGATTGATATAACTAAAGTCACTCATGTGTACCCATTCTATCTGTCTCCCTTCCAATGTTGTTGCATAAAGGGTCCCAGCTCCTATTCAAGGTTTATCCCTTTTCCAAGTAGGCTATGGATTCCATCTTCTCCCAGAGGCTTTGTTTTGGTAATTATCTCCCTCTTACAGCATCAATTTCTCCTTCTGTAGTAGGACAATCATATCAATGAACAAAGATGCTCTAAATCTAAAATGAAAGGAAAATAAAGACCAACCAACCAAACAAGCAAAAATAAGGAGAAACATGAAAGTCACCCTACCTTAACCCAGTTCCTATCCCATCTCTTTACTCACTTTCTAAGCCAAATTTCTTACAAGAAGCTATAAGAAGTTAGCTTCTCACTTCCATTTCTCTTCTCTATCCACTCTAGTTGACCACTCCCTCTTTCTAGAAACGTGCTCTTTTCAGATCCTGTGAAAACGTATTTCCCTAATTTCTCTTCAGGCCTACGGCCCACTGCTTTGCTGATCGCCTTATCTTTATTTATTTATTTTTTTGTAACAGAAGATATAATTTAAATACCATATATTCACTCATTTCAAGTGTATTGTTGAGTGGTTTTTAATATGTTCAGAGTTGTCCAACCATCACTACCATCAATTTTAAAGCTTTTTATCACCTCAAAAAACCCTACATATTTTTTAGGAGTCACTGCCCATTTCTTTTTTAACAGTTACTCTCCCACCAGCTCTAGGTAATAACTAACCTACTTTCATGGAAGGATGTTGGATCTTTTCAAATGCCTTTTCTGCATTCTTTAATACAATCTTGTGACTTTTCTCCTTTAGCCTTTTGATATGAAGGATTACATTAGTTGGTTTTTAAATGTTGAAGCAGACTTGCATACCTGGGATAAATCCCACTAGGTTGTGGTATAATTCTTTTTACTCATTACATGATTCAATTTGATACTATTATGTTGAGAAAGTTTGCCTCTATACTCATGAGAGATATTGATCTGTAGTTCTCATTTTTTGTAACACTTTTGTCTGGTTTTGGGATTAGGGTAATGTTAGCCTCATAAATTAGGAAGTATTCCTTCTATTCTGTGAGAGAAGTTGTAGATAATTGGTATAATTTCTTTCTGAAATGTTTGGAATTCACCAATGAATCCATCTGTGTTTGGTGCTTTCTATTTGGAATGTTATAAATTATTAATTCAATTTCTTTAATCGATATGGGTCTATTCAAATTGTCTATTTCTTCTTGGGTGAGTTATGGCAGATTGTGTCTTTCAAGGAATTGAGTAACTTCTCCTTGTTTATCAAAGTTGTGGGCATAGAATTATTTGTAATAATTCTTTATTCTCTTAAAATATACACAGTCTCTATTTCATTTCTGATATTGTGGGTTTACCCTGACCAGCCTATCTAAAATAGTTTGACCACACATTGGTCCTCTTGATTGTCTACATATTCCATTAAATATAAGCTACATAAGGGCAATTTCTGTGCTTTTGACCCTTGCTGCATGCCCAATGCCTAGAACAGGGTTTGGCACATAATAGGCCATCAACAAATATTGTTGAATAAATGAATGAATAAATAAATGTCTTTATTACTAATATCCTAGTTTCACTATGGTCTCTTGTTTAACAATTCAATCATCTCCTAATGAGACTTCCAGATTCCACTTTTGCCACTTATAGTCTAATCTCCATAGAGCAGATACTATTATGTTTTATATATGCTAATCAGATCAAGTTATTCTCTGCTTAAATTTCTCAGTGGTAACTCATCATACAACCAAATCCAACACAACACAATATATACAATGCAATCCAAACCCCTTACTTGTGGTATAGGAAAGGCAGATATAAGCAGTCTTCTGCCCATCTCTCCTTATCTTAGTCCACACTTCCACCTTGATCAGTACACTCTAGTCAAACTCACCTCCACGCACCTCTGGCTCACTCCCATTTTAGAGCTATTTATTTATTTATTTATTTATTTATTTATTTATTTATTTTTTGTATTTACTGGCCCTTCTTCATGGAACATTCATATCCCAGTTTTTACAGGGTTGGTTTATTTTTGGTCACTGAGACTTCAGCTTAAGTATCATCTCATCATAAAAAAAATAAAAAATAAAATAAACCAAAAACACTTTTCCTGATCACTTAGTGTAAAGTGGACACAAATCATTCTGACTCATTGCTATGTCTTATTTCTCTGCATAGCCCTTATCTTGACCTGATATTCTTCTTATTCGTCGATGATTGATTGTCTGCCTTTCCCTCCCCTTCTCAACTAAAATATAAACGCTAAGAGATGAGGAATTGTGGTTGCTTTGCTTAACACAGTATCCTTAGCACCTAGTATAGTAGCTGGCACACACTAGATGCTTAATATTTATTTGTTGCATTGAATTTATATTTTTTTCCATCTTACCTGATTCTAAACACCAATTTCTAATTAGAGGAATATATCCTGTAAAATTTCATATGCTTCTTTTGTTTTTATTTTTATCATTTCAAATGAGTGCAATTTTTAATTTGGAAAATTTTTCTAATTAACCTAGCAGAGTGTTTCCTCATGATTAGAAGTCATGTATTCACAACATTTGCTTAGTGTTCTGAGTATGACCTTGGCAAATACAACCTTTCTGGTGACTTGGCTTACTTAGATTTTTCTTTTCCTTTCCTAGGTAACTATCGTCAAAATAACGATCATAAGATCTTTTAGTTGTACAGTAACTTAGAGTTTACAGAATCATTTTACAAAAGCAAGCTCTTGATCTGCACTCTTGTATTCATTAGCATTATATAATAAGATGGACACTAAAGTGCAAAGAGATGAATGACTTTTCCATGGATACAAGACAAGGTGATAGTAGAGCCAGAACTCAGGTCAGGATTCTTTTTTTTCTCCCCAAATGTTTTGTTCTTTTCACAACAGCCCATGATTACCCCTCAAGGGACTAGTTGGAAACATAAAACATTGAAAATGTTCCTCTCTACATCTTCCTTCTCTCTAGGCTTTCTCTCTCCTTACTTTGCCAAACCTTAACTATGGAACTGAGAAAATACACTAGCTGGAGGATGCCTTTTTGTTAGAAATTATAATAGAAGTCTTAGAATTGAAATGAACACCTTGCCTTTGATAACATACTTTGTTCTGCTACTAAAATATTAGAATTATAAGAATTTATAGTTTAAGCATTAAGTCAAGATAAGAAGAATCTTGTCACAAGATAATAACCTGCACCGAGCATGACTTGTAAGTGGCACTTTACACATTTATTTAAAGGAAGGACTTTATTTGAAAACTTCTGGGAAAGAATATGACAGGGGATGAGGATGTGTGGGAGAAAGACGAAAAATAGGTTCTCGGACCTGTAATTTAAACTCCCACACTGTTTCTTTCAAATGTCTACATGGATAGTATTTATAATAAATAATTCATCCCCTTGAGGCTAACACATCCTACTTGTGGGGCTATTAAGCCTGTTTAAAAAATAATTAATGTAAGGTTTTTAAATATTGTTCAATGTACTGTGGAAGTGACACATCTAGGGCCTAGGGCACTAACACTTTTTTCAGAAAAATAAATCAGAAGATCTATCTTTATTTAAAGGAGACTTATTTTGTTTGTAATAAATAAGTAATATATTACATTGCTCACTGGTAACTAAAGTCTACCATCTATGAAACTAGTTTATTATCTATATATATAAAAGGCTAAGATACTGGCCTGTAGCTATGATGCACACTGACCACAAGGGGGGCAGATGCTCAATGCAGGAGCTGTGGAGCAACAGCAACTTTGCAGAGTGCCATCTCGTACAACGGGACCCCTCACGGGATGTTGGACTGCTGGTTTTGGCCCAATCCCATCAGGCCTGGGCCAAGGGATCCCACCTGCTAGAGGGACCCCACTCACACTGCAGACACGTTTCAAGCTCTGGTGTCACCCCAGGTACCATCTTCTAATTAATTTCTTTTCAATGTGTAATGATCCGTTCACCAGACCACCAGTTATTGTATGAAAACAGATGAGATTCTGGGTAATATCTTATTAATATAACTAGAGGCCTAGTGCACGAGATTCATGCACTGGAGGGTGAGGGGTCCCTCAGCCATGCCTGCACCCTCTCGCAGTCCATGACCCCTCGGGAGATGTCCACCTTCCAGCTTAGGCCCTCAGGGATCAGGCCTAAGCCAGCAGTCAGACATTCTTCTCACAGTCCAGGGCCCTCGCAGTCTTGGAACCCTCGTTCCTTACTGCCCGCCTGTAGTGGAGGTGGGAGAGGCTTCTGCCACTTCCGCTGGGCTTGCCAGCTGTGAAGCTGACTTCTGGCTGAGCAGTGCTTCCCCTGTGGGAGCGCACTGACCACCAGGGGGAAGTTCCTGCATTGAGCATCTGCCCCCTGGTGGTTGGTCAGTGCGTGATATAGCAACCAGTCATTCCACTGCTCGGTCAATTTGCATATTAGGGTTTTATTATATAGGATTGTGTAGGATTTTGTGTGTGTGTGTGTGTGTGTGTGTGTATGTATGTGTGTGTGTTTAGTATAAGCATTATACTAACACTTTTATTAAACAACACACATATTCTAATTAGAGGAATATATTCTGTAAAGTTTCATACGCTTCTTTTATGGTTCGGTACTATTAAATTAACTTTAAACTAATAAATATATATTACTTTTTAGGCTTTTATTATATAGGATTGTGCAAGAGTATGTGTGTGTGTGTGTGTGTGTGTGTGTGTGTGTGTGTTTAGTATAAGCATTATACTAACACTTTTATGGTTCAGTGAAATGGTTCAGTACTATTCAATTAGCTTTATACCTTGGGAAGATGAGATTAAATGTTTAAATTGGATTCAAATGACAATAATAGCAGAAAGCATAAAAAGAAAATTTAACTAAATGGATGAACATAATATACTTAAGTGATTCTTGAGCCATAGCAGTTAATCTAACTTAATCAAACGGTGGCAGACAACTCATAGGATTAGTTACTTATTTAATCACAACACAGTGAGATCCTCTTCTTATTTGAATCGGTTGTGTTTATTCTAGAGCCTGGGGAAAACTTCCTAAATTTGGACCTCAATCTATATTAGCTTTTTAAGTATCATATTTTTGGCCATATTATACTGCCTTTTGTTCCTGATGTTTTCTAAATCCTGCAATGTCAAGCTTTGCTTGACTCCTTGTGAAAGCTAATGCCTGATTAAAATGAAAATTGACCAGTACAGGGTGGGGCAAAAATAAATTTATAGTTGTTTGTATGAAAAATAATACAATTAATAAACAATAATACCAGAATAAACTCTGTTTCTTGTACTCACAAATGTAAACCCACCTTTGTTCCACACTATATCATATCATTCAATGTGTTGACTTCAGTCAAAAGATGTGAGGATCCAAATTAAAGACATAAAAAAAAAAATTCCTCAGGTCACCCAGCAGGTTAGTGGCCTGTGCTTTTTACATTGCATTTCTCCTTCTCACCTCCCTATGCTTTCTTACAAAATTAAAATCATGCATTAATACTTTTAAATTTGCCAAGATACAAAAACAAAACAACACAAACACCTCTGCATTTTTTCCAGATTGTGATACTCTAGCCTTCATTTCTCCCTGCCTCAAACATTTACTATGACTTTATGAATTCATCATATATAGAATGACACCAGGTAGTTTTGATTGACTAGGACTCTCTAAAGGGGTTCTCTTTAATAGTGAGTATATCCTGTAAGCAAGGCTGGGAAGAAGGAAATGGTTCCTGGACATGCCAAGCTCTCTGCTGAAGAGGGGTGTGTGTGGGACCCACCCACACATTCCTCTGCAGGGGCCTCTTGGCATTGTGACATCGAAGAAAGCCAGACCTCCTCAGTGGCCTTGAACACCTCCAGATACGATCTAGGAATCTGGGTGACTTCTGATGATCAAAGACTTGTTTCCAATTGCTACTACTGCTATTGGAGATAAAAATATCCTAAAATGTAACTTCATCCTGTATTTGGGGAGAGTGAGCTGAAATATTTTCAGTTATTGCATCTCCTCCCCAATCCTTATCTAAGGATATAAATACTAAACATATAAATACTAAACAAGAAAATATACACATTGCAGTAACTGCAAAGACATCTTTTAGAATTATAGGTCAACAGGAAATGAAATGACATGTGAAGAATATGTGTATTGTTTAATAAAACTGGAAGAATTATAAAAAATTATGACTTTATAACCTTTTATGTTCATATTTGTGATAGATTAAATCTGATAAATATGGACATGTTTTAGTAGGCTATTAAGAATCATATGGATATATTAATTAGTATTTATAATGTGGCTTTGAAAAATATATATTAGCAAAGAGACTCAAGAAAAAAATGAATAAAATCAAAGAAGTTATAAAATTTTAAAAATATGACTATCAATTACTAATAAATTATCTACTTTTATCTTTTGAGACTTATGTGGAAAATACCTTTATAATTTTACTGTATCCTTGCTTTATGCAATTTTAAAAAAATGTTTAAGTTTCCCTTATCCTGGAATCTTTAAAATGTCAGTTTACAGCTATTTTGTCAAAGTTCTTTTCCCAAAGTTGTTATAATCCCAAGAGAAAAAGACCAATAAATTGATTTTTTTTTTGTTCTTAATATTTTTTTGATATTTATACCTTCCATCTAAAAGTGAAGAAAATGAGGCTAGCAAGGGCTAACTTCACAAATTCAGTCAAGGCTTACCTTATGTCCTTTAATTCTTAGTTCCTCAGAATTGACAAACACACTAAAAAAGCCCCCCCCCCCCCCACATCTGCCCCTCAAATGAAAAAAAATGCATCACAGATAAATTGATGGGAGAAATAAAATGTAGCCATGACCATGACTCAAAGTAGGAATTAGAAACTAGTTACAGAAACTAAAAGCATGAGCATAGTAGGTGAAGCAAGGTGGCCCAGGTTCCTTTTTTTTTTTTTTTTTTTTCCTGTTAAGCTTTCCTTGTGAAAAATGTTCTTAAGTACAGTCATTGCTGTACTCTTTTCCCCTTTAGATAAGGATTGCAGATACGCAGGTGCCTTCAGGGTTTTGTTCATCCCTTTTGACAATAGAAACAGTCCCACATCAAGAAGAAGAATGATGTGCTAATGGGCAACAGTTATTCAACCAATAGCTGGTGAAAAAATAATACCCACCCCTTCTAGCCCAGAGGGTTTCCATGGAAATCCTGTCTATATTAGCTTTGGCTGAGACATGTAGCTATTTTTAGAGAATCTGAAAGCAACTAAGAATGCCTTTCACTTTTATTCCAAAACTGATCTGGTACGTTTGATTACAAACCCTCTCACCCCATGCATGTAACCCATCCCTCCCTGTTCCCTCCTCCCCGCCACAGGCACACACTTCTGAGAAAAACAACTGCATTGAGCTTTAACTTGGGTGCAGCTCAAAATCAAAAGCCAAGTCAATGCCTCTCTTTTCCCACTTGTTCAGGTGCTGACAAGCCTGTCTTTTTTAATTAGCTCTAATTGCATTTAAAACTTTACCCAAGAGACCTTGCTGCATTATTACCGTAGACCCAAATCTGGAGTTGAATGCTGCTCTTCCAACAAGAGCACTTCTTGGTACAACATGACTTATAGGACTTGGTGCATTAATAACAGTTACCAAGTACAGACACAGTTCCATAGGAGCACACCCTCCTTGTGAAGAGAAAGTCTGTCCTCTGGGAAAAGGTTCCTTTCTCCCTCTTATGAAGTTATTTGCTCAGAAGAATTCTGTGTCATTCTGGGACAGGAATGCTGAGCATTTCGGTCTGCTCTGGTCAGTGATAGCAGCGCTTCTCCTTGTCCTCTCACCCTTAGTAAGAGCTGTCTCATTTGCATGTCTTATCATTTTCCTTCCCTTTATTTCTTACCAGAATTATCAGTTTCACAGGCACTTCAAGTTGCTTATTTATTTATTTGTTTGTTTGTTTTTAATCCTCATCTAAGGATATTTTTCCATTAATTTTTAGAGAGAGTGGAAGGGAGAGGGAGAGACAAAGAGAGACAAAAACATGGATGTGTGAGAAACAAATCGATTGGTTGCCTCCCACATACACACCCTGACCTGGGGCCTGGGATGGAGCCTGCAACCCAGGTATGTGCCCTTAGCATCAAATCCTGGACCCTTCAGTCCAAGGGCTGACGAACTATCCACCAAAACAAACGCGCTGGGGCCAGGCACTTCAATTTGAAGAAAGACAAACGGGTGTAAATCATTATCCCTTTACTTATATTGTGCTTCTTTTTACTTTAGTTCTTTTAATGTGATTATAAAATATATGGCATTTACTTTTAAACGGTATTTAATACTATCAATGGGTATATTTAGTTAGCAGTTTCTCCTCTAGGGAGGAGCTATCTTGAGAGGAGTGGCTCATTAATAGGATGACCTGTGGTTTTATGTTTATATCCAAACCATATTTTGAGAATGAAAGGGGCATGAACTGGGACTGTACCCAGTTAAGCTGGGAGGTATGGTTACCTATTCTTAAGGAAACAGGCTTCCATTTATGTATAGGTAAGACCTAGACAATGACTCTACGAGAAATAATTGTTCTAAAATTTTCAGCTGCATGATCATTATTTTATTTTATTCTATTCCATAAATATGGAGACAGATTATTATACTACTAGAGGCCCAGTGCACAAGATTCATGCATGGGGACTGGTCTTTCAGCCTGGCCTGTACCCTCTCCAATCCAGGATGGACCCCTTGGGGGATTGGGCCTAAACCGGCAGTTGGACATCTCTCTCACAATCCTGGACTGCTGGCTACTAATCGCTCACCTGTCTGCCTGCTTGGTCACCTCTAACTGCCCTCCCCTCCAGCCTGATTGCCCCTTACTGTCTCTGCGTGCCAGCTTGGTCACACCTAACTGCCCCCAGCTGCTGGCCAGGTCACTACCAACTGCCCCTCCTGGCCTGGTTGCTCCTAAGTGCCCCCCGCTTCCCACTGGCCTTAAATGCACACTGATCAGGTGGTGTGGTGTGAACAGCATTCTCCTGGGTGCCTTGCTTGGCAACCTGCTTCATCACTTACGGCTTTTATGGTTCAATCTGATTCGCATTTTTTAAGAGCTAACATGTGCATTACATGAAAAAAACTCAATGTCTTTTAATATTAATCCACATATATTGTTCTATTTTCTCACATCACTTCATCTCTGCATAAATGAAAGTGAAATTATGTTATGGGCATTAATATTCCTTTTATTCCATACTTCTAGAAGGCAGCTTTAATATGCAGAGGCTGTCCTTAATTCCCACTTAATACAATAATATATATTTATCTTAAGGGAACCCTGAAATTTACTTTTACATGCAGTTTAGATTAAAAAAAAATCAAAAGTAGCTATTGTTTTAAAATGAATTTATTTTACTTTTAGCAAGTATGTGTATGTAAATTATCTGAATTCATATGAACAGGGAATGATAAATATGTTCCAGAGATCAGCTGGCTATTAATCTTAGTTATAAAATTCACAGGAATTAAAACAAGTAAGAAGTATAAATAGGAATTTGAGCAGAACAATGGTTAATCCGATTGCATATCATCACCTCCAAACACCTCCCAACCTTGACCATGGAACTTGCAGTACTTTCACAATTACTGCCTTTGTAAAATAATTTAATGCCTATGTAGAAACAGACTCTTTGGGGTCATGATAAATAAATCTCTAAAATCCAAAACTCCACAAGGAATTAGTAGGTGACGCATTCTTCTGAGTAATTAACAATTACTAGTAACATAGGATATTATATAGAACAAAGTAGGCTCCATTCTAGAAAAACATGCAAAATGGAGTTCTGAAATGATTTGAACCATTTAAGATCCAAAGCTGGCTAGCACTTGTCTTTGTTTGAGTGGTGAAAGGGGAGGTTCACTCGGACGGAGAAGCAGAGGATGCAGAAAACCACAAGAGCGTGTTGCTCCCTCTGTCAGAGAATAGAAGCTGCAGGTGCACACATGTACAACTTTCCTTGAGCCCATCAGAGAGCTGAGGTGCAAAGCAACCAAGTAGACTAAATTCCAAAGAGTGACAAGCCCCTCCAAGAGTGTTTGATCTTTGACCAAGTGTGGGAGAAAAGGAGGACTCCTTACAAAAGGGTAAGAGGAAATTAGCTAAAGTCTAATGAACTCATGAAAGTCAGCATGGACTAATAGGTTGGTTTGAAATAATTAGGAATTCCAGACACACTTGCTCATAAACTCTTGTCCATGGATCTCTAGCAGGTGCACATGAGAATGTTTGAGAGCAGGGACACTAGAGAGAGAGAGAAGTCCTTGCTGTGGCAGAGACATGCAGGAGCTGACCAGCTGCCTCAGGGAACAGGCATGAAGTGAACAAAACTACGGTACAAGAAAAGTTCAACGAAGTTCTTCAGAAAGAATGCATACGATACCAGATGGAAATTTGGAGCTATTTGAGAAATAAACAGGGCTTGGAGAGGTAAAAATAGAGGTACAAATAAAAGATTTTTTTCTCACTTTTAATCACTTTTAAGGATAACTGACTGTGTAAAGCAAAAATAGTAATAATGTATTATAAGGTTTATGACATATATAGAAGTAAAATGGATGATATCATAACACAAAGGATGGCAAAAATAAAGTAAGTAGAATATGTGTTGTAAGGTTCTTATACTATAGGTGAAAAGGTATAAAATTACTTGAAGGTAGATTGTGACAAGTTAAAGATGTATGTTGTAAATGCTAGAAAAATTACTAAAAATTTTAAAGAGGAACACTAGAGATAAAATAGAATCATAAAAATACTTAATTAACCCAAAGTTAAGGAAAAAAGAAAAAATAATAAAGCACCTTCGTTGCGGGCACATCCCCAGTAGGGGGGTGTGCAAGAGGCAGCTGATCGATGATTCTCTCTCATCGATGTTTCTAACTCTCTATCCCTTTATCTTCCTCTCTGTAAAAAATCAATAAAATATATTAAAAAAACAAAAACTACTAATGTGGTAGGCTTAAATCCAGCATCTCAACAATCACATCCTATATAATTGCCGAGAACCAATTCCTGCATGTAATAATTACAAGAGTTTTACCAAAAAGTTGGTGAAGATTGGGGGGCTCAAAAGGGTTGAGTCACATGTAGTTTACCTGTTGGAAATGGCTACAAAGCATTTCCCCAAACCCGAACAGGATGATTGTTAACTGCCAGACGGCTCAGGGCATTTTATTGCCTCCTGTTGGCCAAACACCTGAACAGCTGTAGGCTGTTCCCCAAACTGACAATCTCTGTAAACCCTTTGATACCTTACCCTTTGAAGTGTGTATTTCCACCTTGCCTTGGGACAAATCCTGTTTAATAAAAGCACAGGTCCTTGGTTAAGGAGGAGTCTTCTAGCTCCTTCAGCTGGAAGCTCCTATGACCCCTAATGCCTATCAAAAATATCTTTCATCCACAGACTCTTCTTAATCATTTACATGCAGCCTTTTCTCCAGAATGCTGAACCCTTTGTAAGGCTGGGGGAAAAAACACCCTGGCAATTGACACCCGAATGAGGGGCTCTAACATATAATAAAAGCCTAATATGCTAAGTGTCTGTTCATCCGGTAGGCTGTTCAACCAATTGAAGTGTAATATGCTAATGATATGCTAAGGCTGCTCAGCCATTTGCTATGATATGCACTAACCACCAAGGGGACAGATGCTCTGGCTGGGAGGTTAGCTTGCTGCTGGGGTCCGGCTGATTGGGATTGAGTAGATGGGCCAGACAAGCCCTGGAGCCCTCTCAGGTCCCTCTTGGCTCCTATCATGCACCCTCTCATAATCCAGGACCCCTCAGGGGATGTCAAATCTACAGGCCAGGCCAGAGAAACCCCACTGGTGCACAAATTCATGCACCAGGCCTCTAGTTATATATAAATGCTTTACACACCTTAATTAAGAGATAAAAATTGTCAATTTTAATCATTCCAACTACATGTTGTATACAAAAATGCACTATAAATATAGAGACATATATAGGTTAAACTTATAGGAGAAAAATATACCACATAAATACAGATCAAAGGAAAGTTGGAGTTTGAAAATATAAAATGAGTAGACGCTAGAGCAAAAAATATTGCTGGGAATAAGAGGTACATTATCCTATATAATTAAAGGCTAATATGCAAATAGATTGAATGGTGGAACAACCAAACAACCGGTCACTATGACATGCACTGATCACCGGGGGCGTGCGTGAAATATGGTGGGCATTGGCTGTGGTGGGATGGTGGAGCAGGTGAGCAGGGGCGCCAAAACAAGGTGGAGTGCTGGTTGCGGTCTTCAGGGTAACCACCTCCCAGTTGGTGGTTACTGAAAATTCTTTACTCCCATAAGCCATAGTCCCCCTGGTGCTCACAACTGCTGCTGGCATCGGCCAGATCACTCGGCGCCATCAGCGGATGTGAGCAGCAGATCCAGGCCCAATCGCCTCTCAGGGCTTCTCTACCTCTCCATGCTACTGAGGAGTGATCAGGGCTGGCAGCCACCTCTCACACCCGCTGCCAGCACCGAAGCTGCTGCTCACACCCACTGCCAGTGCCGGTCCTGCTTGCACCAGCAACCAGCGTCAGAGCTGCCACTCATACCCTCACCTGGAGCCACCGCTCACATCCACTGTCAGCGCCTGTTGCAGTCCTTATCGCTCAGCACCATCAGCAGGTGAGAGCAGTGGCTGCTGGTCCTGAATGCCTCTGAATGCTTCTCGACCTCCACCTGCTCTTGAGGGGCAATTGGGGCAGCAACTGCTGCTCGCACCCACTGATGGTGCCAGCCCCACTTGCACCCATTGCTGGCACTGGCCCCAATCACTTGGCACTGTCAGCAGGTGTGAGCAGGGCCAGTGCCATCAGCACATGGGAGTGGTGGCAGCAGAAGTGGGGCTGCTAGGAGACAGGGGACCAGAAACCATGGCAGGAGTGTGGAGGATGGGTTGAGACTTGCCCCTGTGCCTACCTGAGCTTCCTGGGCCACAGTTCCTATCGAGGTGCATGAATTCATGCACTGGGCCACTAGTATAATGATATAAAGGCCAATTCTTCAAGGACTCATAAAAACCTGAATGTACCTAACATTATAGCTCCATAATATGTGAAGTAAAAACTAATAGAACTGAAAGAAGTGACATATTTATGATTATAGATGGAGATTGCAATACTCTTTTCTCAGTAATCTATAAAGCAAGCAGATGAAAAATTCAATGAGAATATAGAAGATTCAAATAGCACTATCTATCTACTAAGTTGACCTATTTGACATTTATACAACATTCTCCCATATATCAAGAGAATGCACTTTTGTTTTTCATGTGTATCTTGACCAAGATAGTCATATTCTGGGTGGTCATAAAACAAATGTGAACAAATTTAAATGATTCAAACATGTAAAGCAGAATTTCTTAAACTTGGCACTGACATTTGGGCCCAATAATTCTTTTTTTTTTAAGTATATTTTTTCTTGATTTTTTTTACAGAGAGGAAGGGGGAGAGATAGAGAGCTAGAAACGTCGATGAGAGAGAAACATCGACCAGCTTCCTCCTGCACACCCCCTACTGGGGATGTGCCCATAACCAATGTACATGCCCTTGACCAGAATTGAACCTTTCAGTCCACAGACTGACGCTCTACCATTGAGCCAAACCAGTTTTGGCAGGCCCAATAATTCTTGTTGTATGAACCTGTCCCATGAAATTTAAGATGTTTAGCAGCATCCCCAGATTCTACCCACTGGAAGCCAGTTGCAAATCTTTCTCCCTCCTCCCAGTTGTAGCAACCAAACACGTCTGCAGATATTGCCAAATGTCTGCTAAGGAACAAAATTGTCCTCAGTTAAGGACCATGGTTCTAAAACATTCTTAAACTACAAAAGTAAAACAAATTAGCAAATCAAATCCAGTAGTATAGGAAAAAAAAAAAAGACATTATGACCAAGTAAATTTATTTCAGATATGCAAGGCTGATTCATTATTCAGCAGATTAAAAGAGCTGCACTAATGAAAATATAATATACTTTACAGATAGGAAACATCATTTGACAAAATTCAGGATCTATTCATAATGAGGCCCTCAGTAAATGAACAGAAAGGAACTGCTTCAATCTTATAAAGGGGACCTCCAACTATCATACCTAATGGAGAAAGACTGAATGCTTTTCCCTAATATCAGGAGAATGTGGCAAGACTGTCTGCTCTCATTGCTCTTATTTAGTTTTGTAGTAGAGGTCCTACATGCAATCATGTATAATCCTATAAAATAAAAGCCTAATATGCTAAGTGTTTGGTCGACTGGTTGGCTGTTCAACCAATCTGAACGTAATATGCTAATGATATGTTAGAGCCACTCAACTGCTTGCTATGATGTGCACTGACCACCAGAGGGCAGACAATTGACCGGTCAACCAGTTGCTATGATGTGCACTGACAATCAGGGGGCAGACTCTCCAACCAGTAGGTTACCTTGCTGCTGGGGTCCAGTTGATAGAGACTGAGCTGATAGGATCAGTGACATCATAGCAACTGGTCAGATGATGGGAGGGATGCTTAGCATATTAACCTTTTATATATATAGATTAGATAAATACAAATTAAAACTACCATATGAAACCATTATGCACCAATTAGAAAGGTTAAAATTTAAGCACTGTCACTACTAACTGCTGCTTTACATGCTGAACTACCAAAATTCTCATATATTGTTGATGAGAATGAAAAAATACAGCCACTTGGAAAAAAAAAGTTGGCAATTTTTTATAAAGTGAAACATACACTTACCATACAACCAGAATTCCCTTTCCTGCATATTTATCCAAATAAAATACCCACACAAGGACTAATATGAGAATGTTTCTAGCAGTTTTATTCATAGTCACTAAGACATAGAAATAACCCAAATAATTATCAATTGGTGAAAGAATAAACAAATTGTGGTATATCCATACAATAAAATATAATTCAAAAATAGAAAGGAATCGACTCTGATACATGCAACTAAATGCATTCAACTCAAAAACATTGTCAAGTGAAAAAAGTTTATGTGATATTATGGAAAAGGCAAAGCTAAAGGGCCAGAAATCAGATCAGTGATTTCCAGGAACTAAGAATGAGATAATAGAAACAGAGGAACTAGCTTGATTGTGGTGTTTGTTACATGACTGCATAGGTTTCTCAAAACTCACCAAATTATATAAAAAGTCGAACTTCCTGCATATAAATTGGACCTTAATAAACCTGACTTAAAATAAAAATGATATTCTAAAGAAACAAAACCATCTTTAGAAACATCATAGTATCTTAATGGGTGTTTTGTGGAACATTCAGAAAGAAAAGACCCATAAAAAAGTCTGGAGAGAAGTTAAAATATGAATTATGCTCTATTCAAACTGTTCCTCATTATTAGGTACCAGAAAAAGAATTGAAAAATAACAAAAATAAGCTCTGTTCCTCCAAATCTCAAAAGTGTTTCTCCTGTTATCTATTTTAATTAATATTTGACATTCTTGCTTATAATAAGAAATTAAAATATTTCTTACATGAAAGCAATTTTCCTATATTCCTAAAAAGCAAGAAACTGCATTATGGTTTAATTATTAATTTATAGATAACACTCAATCATTCATAATAGATACACAGTTTTCTTGTCTCTTCAGAAAGTATTCTTCTAGAATTTAGAAGAATCTGGATCAATTCATTTTCACTTTCTGCCCTTTGTCACAGCACATATTCTCTATACCCAGGTTTACATAAAACCTCCTTTTCAATCGAGTGGTATCAGTACCATTATAAAACCCAGAAACACAATATTATAAATTATTAGGACAGACATAGAGCTTCAAATAACCTAATTTAATTCCCTATTCACATGTACTGGCTGTTCCAGTTGGTCAATTCACACTATGTGCATATTTGGATGGATGTATGCAATTCAGGGAGATGTGGGGATTTTATTTTTTTTTAAAAAAATGTGTCCTTATTGATTTTTAGAGAGAGAAAATAAGGGAGAGGGAGAGTGAAACATCAGTTGGCTGTCTCCTGCATATCCCCCATCGCGGATCAAGCCTGCAACCCAGGCATGTGGCCCAACAGGGAACAGAACCTATTCATCTCGGTGCATGGGAGTACACTCAACAAACTGTGCCACACAGGCCAGAGTGGACTTTATTCTTGGAATGGCTATGGTAGCGATACAATCTGGAGATTCAGAAAAAAAAACTGGTGTTGAAGATGACTGTCCATATCAATGTGGGGGGCAAAGACAGAGTGAAACTAGTTTCAACGCCCTGGTTTTCCTGCCAACCTTATTTTCCTTGAGACATCATCATTATTTAAAGAAAACAAAAATCTTTACCTATGTTATTTTCTTTGTCTAAATTCCTTTTATCTCCGTGACCGGCTAACTCCCACTCATTTTCAGATCTTAACTTATGTGCTATTGTTCCCACATGTAAGGATCAAATTCCTCCTTTTACCTACTCTCCTGTACTTTGTCTTGAAGCTTGATTTTAGTGAAGCCAACAGTTGTGATTAGTGTTTTTAAAATCTGTCTCCCAATTTAAATATATGATCTATAAAAAAAATGGACAATATAATTCTTGGTGACCACTGTTCACCTAATGCCTGATTCTGTGTCTTATGCAGAATAGGCGCTCAATAAGTGTTTGATTTTCCACTAGGGCAGTGGTTGGCAAACTCATTAGTCAACAGAGCCAAATATCAACAGTACAACGATTGAAATTTCTTTTGAGAGCCAAATTTTTTAAACTTAAACTTCTAACACCACTTCTTCAAAATAGACTCGCTCAGGCCGCGGTATTTTGTGGAAGAGTCACACTCAAGGGGCCAAAGAGCCACATGTGGCTCTTGAGCCGCAGTTTGCCGACCACGGCACTAGGGGATTGCTGGTCATGCTGCAGAAATAGCTTAACCTCAATGTGCAGCAAAAACCCAAACCCAAACCCCAAACTAAAAGCAAAAGATGTCCATTTGAATCCTAACACTATCATTTACTTGCTAATGATTTGGGGAAATTTACATAAACATTCTAACCATTATTTATCCTTTAAGTGCATCTAGTTATAACTATTGAATAGAGGTATGTAATGTGCCTGAAAGTGTGTATTTAGAATGAGTGTAGTAGGCAGTCAAAAAAATTACTGAGTTGCCGAAACCAGTTTGACTCAGAGCATCAGCCTGTGGACTGAAAGGTCCGGGTTTGATTACAGTCAAGGGCATGTACCTTGGTTGCAGGCACATCTCCAGTGGGGGGGTGTGCAAGAGGCAACTGATTGATGATTCTCTCTCACTAATGTTTCTAACTCTCTATCCCTCTCTCTTCCTCTCTGTAAAAAATCAATAAAATATATTTAAAAAAATTACTGAGTTGATCCATTGTTTTTTTGCACTGAACCACAGTGCTGCCCTTATCACTCTTTATTACATTAAATTTTTAAAAATGTTTTTATATAAAACAAGTCAAAGGTAAAATATACATTTATGGTTCAAAAATGAATTTATTAGGTTATGTAAAGAAAAAAATGGTGATTTTTGACTATGGGCTGGCATTCAAAATTGGCAGTTTTAAGTGGTTCAAACTACTTGGTGATTTTGAATTTGAAGTATGTATATTTTCTGTACATTTGTCCTTTTGTGACCAATATGAAAGCAATTTGATGACAGAAAAACTCACCAAACACTGTTTCTTGGTTCCCCATTACGCAAAGGATAGTCTTAACTCCATAGCATGTTGATCAAGCCTCTCAAATCTGGCTTTAATCTCCACTTTCTTCCATACTTTCTAATCCCCTTTTCCACCCTGAGCTCAAATTATACCAGATGATTCATTACCTAAGTACACCTTGTACTTTTGTGAGTCCATGCCTTGGCTCATACTCTCTTTGGAATTACCTTTCAGCATTTCTATCAACACGTTGCCTATCTGTTAAGATCCGGTTCAAATGCTATTTCTTAGTCTCTCTCTGTGCCTCTCCCTCCCCAACCACTACTTCGGATAACCCTTCTTATGTTAAAGCTAATTTTAGACGGGGTTTTCTATTGAGCCAAATTGTTGTCTTCAGAATGGTAGGCCCCATATTTTTGTGCATCCCACTACCAGCTCTATCTAAGAAAACATCAAAAACAATATCCTTGTTCATACTCTGAAGATGTATATTTTTGAGTAACTTAAATCAATAAAAGTCACTAACTATATATTGAAGGGATGAAAGTGAAGGCTTGAAAAGTAAAACTTCTTTTTTTAGGATACTATAATGAGGTAAACAGATTTACCTTGGGCAAGTTCCACTCTTTTAGTATACCGTAGCTTTGCTTATCAGATATAAAATCAGTATGAGTGTAACCAATGGACCAGGCATTTTTGTTATATATCTATTTAAATTAAAACATTTTAACTTCAAATTCAGATATTTTAATGACCCAAATAGAACCATATTAAATCATATAGGGTAGCTTCACATTCTGAAGTGATAGTGTTGTGACTTTTTATTTATTTATTTTTTATTTTAAAAATATTTTTATTAAATTTTAGTGAGAGAGGAAGGAAGAAGAAGAGAAAAAGAGAAACATTCATGCAAGAGGGAAACATCAATCTCCTATACGCCACTGGGAACTGAGCCCTCAGTCTGGGCATGTACCCTAACCAGGACTCAATCTGGCAATCTTTCTGTGCACAGGATAATGCCCAATCAACTGAGCCACTCTGGCAGGGCAGTGTTGTGACTTTTTAAATCAAATGGACATATGACCAGGTGTGAGGGATCTTATTAGTTTCCTCCTTCCTTCCTTCCTTCCTTCCTTCCTTCCTTCCTTCCTTCCTTCCTTCCTTCCTTCCTTCCTTCCTCTTTCTTTCTTTTCTTTCTTTCTTTTCTTTCTTTCTTTCTTTCTTTCTTTCTTTCTTTCTTTCTTTCTTTCTTTCTTTCTTTCTTTCATCTTATTCGTTTCTTATTTGAGTGATGGAAATGTTCTAAAACTGCATGGTGATGATGGTGAGCAACTTGCTTAATTTACTAAAAATTATTGACTTATATACAAGGTAGGTGAATTTTCTGCTAAGTAAATTATATCTCAAGAAACTATTTAAAATATAAAACATAACTGAAAAATTTAAAAAGCTTATTACTTTCTATAGGTCCATCTATGACCACAATTTAATATCATCTTGGTTTTATTGTTAATAAAATTAATAAATCCCAACACACATTGGTAAATTATTGAAGGTTAACTAACCAAAGTAAACTTTAAATAGAGCTGTTTCCAAACCTACTGTGTTGAATATTTTCTTTTCTAAAAATAAATCTCAAAATGACATTGAGGTTTCCAATAAATTTTTATTACTAAATAATCAATACTTAATCATAGCAGACTTTCTAGATTATTTATTTCCAGAACGTTCTTTCACTCTGGATGGAGGCAGTGTATTTAAACTCATGAAAACTAATTTAAGAAATACATTTGGGAGTTCCTTTTTAAGGTTAGTGAATGACTCAACACTGTGGCCAGGTTATTTATTTACTTCTTTGTTGCTTACTAGTACATATTCCAAATTATAAAAAGTACGTAAAATTTGCCATCTGCTATTTTATATAATATTTTGAGAGCAAGATATATAGGCCAAGTTTTATGAAATGTAAATTATATGTTATTTGCATTTTGACTAAAAAATTATGAACAATGAAGTAATCATGTGTTTTAAAGAAGGTTTTCTTTTTTGAATAATATTGTCATTGTAATCTGACCAGTGAATGT
Organism: Pipistrellus hanaki; assembly: GCF_964339955.1. Taxonomy (NCBI): domain Eukaryota; kingdom Metazoa; phylum Chordata; class Mammalia; order Chiroptera; family Vespertilionidae; genus Pipistrellus; species Pipistrellus hanaki. The sequence goes on along the minus strand of NC_140509.1, from coordinate 31,323,479 downwards.
GAGTACTTCCTTGACAGGCAACATTAATTTATGTGTTTACTTTTTAATTCGATAATCCTTTCTGAACAAATAATAAAAAATAATCTTAAAAAATTTCAGCCTTAATGGTATGTCAAAATCAGCCCTAAGTTGATTACATAAATGGAAATAAAAACATTAAAAAAATATTGTCAGTGACCATTCAAGTCAGAATTATTCCTTATGTGGGCTATTTGTGCCTTGTATTTTTCCATCCACCTACCTATGTTTGGACCATTTCCCAGCCCATTTCAGTGGAATGGAAAGCAGAGCATGGCAGGAGAAATAAAATGTAATGAAGTTCAAATCCTTACTTTTGGCTACTTGGGAGCAATTGGAGGAAGCGGTTCCAAGTGAATTTTAACAGCAGGTACTGGAGTTTGTTGAATATGAATGGTTTTAATTTGCCCACACTGTTCCATAAGCAGGAGTAGCGGAGGATGAAGTGACTGACCAATGTCATTTAAAACACATATCTGAGTGAGAATAATTCCTACCCCAAGTACAAAACAAGCAAAAAGTACAAACACCTGATGACCAGGTGGCTTTAAACTGTAAACCAAAATCACTCTTTCTAATTGGCTGGATAAATTGGTATTCTGTTGAACTTTTAACAGAACCACAATCTAAATATCAGAGTAAGGACTTGCTTTCAAATGAAAATGCTTTGGAGTGTTGAGAATTTCTTTTGCAGTTTATTCAAACTTCTCTGAATTGTACAGTTCTGTCATAGCAATGGGCGGTAAAGAGAAATATGAGGGGGGAGAAAATAAATATGTAATTTAAAATTTGTCCGAGATCCAAGAGTTAACTCCCTTTATTCAAGAAAGTTGAGTCATGGGCAAACCACAGGTGGTCAGGGAGTGGGTGAACCATGACACATCTGTTTCTCGTAAAGCCAGACTGTGCCATTCTAGAACCTTTACTTTTTCTGAATGAAATACATTCATGTGCGAACATGTCAGAGCTGGTACAGGAAAAACATTAGTTTTCGCTGGCACATGATGCACTTAGGATTTGCCTAATGCAATACTTGGGCCTTCTTGCTCCCTCTAAACATTTACCATATACATTCACTAAGCATTCCTGACAAGGCTGTGATGTCAACAGGGGCCAGTTTTTCTACTATACATACTGTGCTCTCCATTCTGAAAACTTGTTTATAATCTCTTTAGGAACATTTGCCCGATTTAATGAAGTTCCCCTCTCCCCCAATTATGCATTTTTATTAGTATGGGCCTCATAGCTATTGATGACAGCACAAACAATAGCAAAAATTCAAACTATCAAAGACCAAAATGTAGGAATTTAGTCATCTCTCAGTTATGATAGCTGAACTTAAGTCAGCAGTGCTTCTCAAACTTTAATGTGCATTTAGATTACGTGAGGATCTTGTTAAAATTCAAATTCTGATTCAGTAGGTCTGGGATGAGGCTCAAGATTCTCTTTTGTAAGAGGCTGCCAAATAATATTCTAATGAAACACCTTTTAAATAATAATGATAATAAAATCCTAGTTCCTTACTAGGGAGATTACAACTAACCAGAACATAGTGAAGCCAGGTTGGTTTATTTCAGCTCAAACCATCTCTTTTCCTAGCTTTTGTGAGTACTTGCATTCAGGATAAAAAATAAAATGATTGCACATCAACTGTATCAAGTTCATGGACAGTAACTGCTTTCTCAATCCCAACATCCGTCTTCCTCTTTTGAGGTCTTCCAATTCATTTCATTTCTAACAAGCCATCTTAAAACTTAAGAAATATATGAATTGGATACTGCAAAACACTGGGGATTTTCTTATGTAGGAGGTTTTTTTTGTTTTGTTTTTTTTACAGAAACAGTGATGTGAGGTGAAAATTCCTACTGAACTACAATTTGAGGAGCTGACAATTTTCTTACTTCATCTCATTTATTCTCTGCTTAAGGGAAAGCCACTTCTTTATTTAGAAACTGGAATGATCTTGCTCTACCAATTTAACAACACAGTTGATGATGTCCAATGAGTTTTCATGCAGGACAGCATTTGGAAAACATTTAAAAAAACATTATACAAATTAAGTCATTATTTTAAGATGTATGAACAATGGCAATTCGTATGTTATGTAACCAACTAGACTATAATGTAATTGAGAACTGGAATTATCCGTTACACTTCTATTTTTATGACCCGGCATCTTCAGTCATTTAGTCCAATGCTAGATATCACAGTATTCCAAAAATAATAATTCAGAGGATGAATAAATTGGTTGACAGAAAAAGAGATAAAGTGGTAGTATGTGATGCCAACATTTGAGCCGACTGCTAACCTGTCGTTGTGAAATAGAAGGAACTAAAACTAACAAGGAAGTTCTTTTTTTTAATTGATCAAGATTTATTATTTATTTATTTTTAATCTTCACCTGAGGATATTTTTCTGTGATTTTTACAGAGAGTGGAAGAGAGAGGGAAAGACAGAGAGAAACACCTATGTAAGGGAAACACATCAATTGGTTGCCTCCTGCATACACCCTGACCAAGGCCCGAGCTGGGGAGGAGGAGCCTGCAACCCAGGTACATGCCCTTGACCAGAATCGAACCAGGGGCCCTTTGGTCCACAGGCCGACGGTCTATCCACTGAACCAAACTGGTTAGGGCACAAGGAGACTGTTAATCTCTTTTGTGTCATAGACCACTCTGACAGTCCTAAGAAGCTGTAGAACTATTTTATTAAATGCATAAAATAAACACGTTACAATAAAAACAAATACATATAAATTATTATAAAATATTAAGAGGATTCTTTATTAGTGCATTAAATACCAAGGTCTAGAAGCAGGTCCATTAACTAACATAATTTTGAAGTGGTGATGAGTATAAATTACATTTTATGTAACTGTGTTGTGATTTTTAAATGATTTATGATTTTCGTTAGTGCCAATACTAAGTGTGGTTTGTAGCTTACAGTCATAATTGATGGCGGTATCAAATATTAAAGTTGGTGCAAATAAAGATTCTTTCCAAGTTCTGGACCTTAGGTTATAAACTCCTGAACTAGAGGCAGGTAAATATTAGAGTTATAAAATAATATAATCCTTAAGAGACCTCAAAATCCTTATCCTTGTCTCCTTCTAGGCAAGGTTTACACTATAACATATTAACTTCTGTTACTATAATTGTAAAGGTTTGCAGTTCTGCTGGGTAGAATCAAGTAGTTTCATTACTATGTGAAATGTATGACATTCAGTAGTTTAACATAGTCATGCAGTATAAAAGGGTGCTATTGCACCTCAATTTATTATCTGGCTCTGGTAGGTCTCAATTTATAATCCTAAATGGAATTTGCTTACTTTTTCTATTATTACAGTACTCAAATTATATTAATGTTGCTTTGAAAGAAAAGGTGGTGCTCCCAGATTTTTCTTAGATTTAAAGAAAAAGCACTTAACTAAAAGTATCCAATGTAGTTATTAAAGAGTTAGAGGGAAAAATAATTCTAAATATCTTTATTAAGAGCAGTTTCAACCTTATTTTCTTTTACGTTTGCATCAGCTTCAGTTTAATGACAGCTACCATTAGTATCTGTCAGCAGATCTCTGACAGAGGTGGGAAATAGTGAGTCACCCTTGATCACTGCATGTCTGCTCTGGTTCATCTGAACTGCCTCCCAATGCTTTCAGAAAAGAGTAGAAGTTTGACAAATCCCACTGAGAAAATCATGAGAAAAAGAAGAGCTGACATCAAGGAACCAAGCCTTAGGTCAAGTAAACAAAGATGCAGAAATTTTAAAGAAAGTGGCAATCAGAACCAAGGGGAAATTATTATCTGGCAATCAGAATTGTGATGAAATTAATATGTCATGTATTTTTAGGCTGGGACAGAAGGTAGTCCACAGGATCTTGCCAGAAAATTACAGAAAATTTTTAATAGTGCCACTGTTGTGCATTGAATTGTACCCCCCAAAAGATAGGTGAAGTCCCAACCTCTGGTACCTTTGACTATAACCTAATTTGGAAATAGAGACTTTGCAGATATAACATAGTTAAGATGTAAATAGTTAAGATGAAGTCACACTGGATTAAGGTAAACCCTAAATCCAATGACCGGTGTCCTTATAAGGATAGAAAAATTTGCACATATACACAGGGAGACAGAAGAAAAACAACCATGTGATGACAGAGGCAGAGATTGGAGTGATGAAGCTACAAGCCAAGGAATGCCAAGAGATTCTGGGAACTACTAGTATGAGAAGCTAGGAGAATGCAAGGAAGAATTCTTCCCTGGAGCCTGCAGAGAAAATATGACCTTCTGACACCTTGATTTCAAATTCTGGCCTCTGGAACTTTGAAAGAATAAATCTGTTATTTTCAGCCACCTGGTTTGTGGTAATTTGTTACAGCAGCCCTAAAAAAAAAAAAAAAAAAAAAGAATACAATCACCTCCTTTAAGAAAAGTTGAAAATTCATTATGACCACCAACCAGGTAGTACTGTAATTTCTGTTTCAAAAAGTTGCTTTCGTTTCAACCCAAAATATAGCTCAATTTAAAGAGAGCATGGCTGCAACATTCCTGTAAATATAGGCTAAAATTTAGGAAAAGACAATGTTGAATGTTTTGGGGTGGCTCCTAGAAATTGCAAGAAGTGTGAAAGACATAGACACTCACTTACTTTAAAGATACAACTCTTTATTGATCTAATACTATAATGAATTTTAAGTCTGGAGAGCACAATTCAAGCAATTAAGTGATTAGAGGTGACAAAAGAAGTATGATGGGACCAATGATTTCCTAATTGACCTTTTCAGTTTTAAGGAACAATTGTACACATAGAAATGGATATAATTTCCAAAATTCTTTTCATTGCTGGATTTTTAAATGGCAAAGCAAAAAGACAAAGAACAAAAGAAATAGAGACACAGAAAAGCTGAGTCATTAGATTAAAAGGTCCTGATATTTTAGCAAAACAACATAAATGTACTCATTAAGAATAGCCCAGACATCAGAATTTCCGAGTTGGAATTTTTCTTCTTTGCATATTAGTTCATCTTTTCCTCTTCACAAATCCACATCCTTCCTATTTTTCCATTTTCAGTTCTTAACTTGTGTTTCCAACGAAACCATCCCCAATCTAGCTGTATGGGTCCTCAGCAAGCCTGGTGCCCTTCTGCCTTTCTTCCTATATATATATATTTGTATGCATACAAATATGTATATATACACTATATATAAACTGTTCCTAATAACAGTGCATGTGCCTTGACTTTTATTTATTTCATATCATAACACCTCTACTTCTCAAATCTTGGCTGCACACTTCCACAGTTCATAGCAGAAAATTACATAAGGGTGTTCCCTACTACTGTAAGGCAAATAGAGAACACCTATTACTGTATTTTGCCCTACAGGGTAGGAGCAAAAATAGGTATGGAAAATAATACAATAACTAATGAATAATAATACAAGAATAAAGTGTTCTAACAACTGTAAATCTACTTTTGCCCCACCCTGCATAATTCCATCACTAAGTTCATATTAGGATAAATAAATTACAGCTTTACATTTAAATAGCTGCGATTCTGTTAGCCCTCCTCACATATATGCTTGTTCCCCTCTGCATCTGGTATCAGAACTTCCTCACACACCAAGAGGTTTACAGTAGCCAGATGAGTTGCTTTGGCCAATGAAATGTGAGCATATGAGCCAATTTGGTGTGCTATTTCTGGGAGAAAGTTTTAAGTGCCAGAGCCTAAGTTGCCAGCATCCTTCCTCTCACCTGGTGATTGTGGAAGCACAAGTTAGCATGGAGCATCAATCTTATAGGATCTCATGGGGATTACAATGAGGCCAGCTCCAATAGTTGCTAAGCAAGAGAGAAAAATAAACTTTTTCAAGCCTATGAGATTGGGGCTTTGTTGTGTGTTTTTATTGTTGTTTGGTGTTGTTACCACAGCAAAACCTAGCTTATCCTGAGAAATACAATAACAAAAACTCACACTGCATTCAATATTTTATTTTCACCTAATTATTCTTCTCCATAAAACAGGCAAGGTTCAGATGTTAATGACCAACTCACCAAAGAGAAAGCTAAGGTTTAGTGTTACAGACCTGGTAAGAATACAAATCCAGAAAGTTGAATCTAGGTCCATCATTCTTTCTTTATAAGTTGCTTAAAATAGCATATAAATATAGTCCTAACAGCAAAGATGGGATCTGGATTTTAAAAGGACATATGTTTACTGCAGCATAATATGGTGTGGGCACTACTAGGGAAGCTAATAAATTGAATTTGTGAAATTGCCATTATGTTCTGTTTTCATCTATTACATTGCATAATGGAAAATGACAATGAATGGGTTTTATTTACTACAAACTTATTTTAAAATTCAAATTATAAAGCTGCATGGCAATGTTAGATTAAATTTCATTAAAATTCTATTAACATAATTAAATTACAATTTAATGACTAAAATGAAAAACACTTAATAAAATGAATTATTTATATTATGAAAGATTTCATTAATTAGACTTAATATTTAAACTAATTCATTACCAGTAGAGAAAAACTATAGCTTACTTATTTATCAATGCTTTTCTGTATATAGTTACACTTCTATTTCTATTCCATACTTTTATCTTTAAATCTTAGTATTTCATGACTGCTGCTGTATTACCTGAAGTCAAAAGTGCATTTTAGATCAAGATGCATCTAAACTGATCAAAGGTCTTTGAAGAATTTTGTGTAGAAGCTAGAGAGAATAGCCTTTAACATGGACAATTTCAAGATAAAAATGCTATTGGACAATTTCACCCTTAAAGAGAATTTTTCATTTTTGTTGACTGATTTATTTTTTTAATTTTTTTTTATGAAGCGAGAATATTTAAGATTTCTTTTGGTTACAGTGTAAGAGGCATACAAATAAGCCGAAGCCTGCACGCCCCAGGTCTAAAAGATATCTGGGCAGACCTGTGGTAAGTCAGATAGCTGTACTCTATTGGGTACGTTATGTTCATTTGTGCATCTGGACTTCCCCGAAGGCTCTCACAGAAATTCCAGCTAAAGGGCATGGCCTCAAAAGTCTACCAGGTCTGCTTGTTTATGTCCCTGTACTGTCCAAACTCGCTTTACCTGCTCATTAAGAATAGTAGAGTTTAAAAAAAACCCACTGAGGTCAGGTGTAAGGTTATTGCATGTTTATATAAAATAATTTATATTAGTAACAAAAGCATGTCGCTGCCAAATCATGAATACAAATAACCAGATATCAGTCCATGAACTACCTGTAAATCTTAAGCAGATCATACTTAGGGAGCTGTGGTTATTTATATCAGATACTATGAAGAAAGCTGATCTCCTGTAGGACAGCTGATATAAATAGCAGTAGAAAGAGGAGCAGGGGAAGTCACATTTGTATATATGAGCAGATCAAGTAGAAGAGAAGTTTTGCAACCCTTATGAACTTTGAAAACTATTTCTAAGATTGCGATAACAGCATCTATTATACACGGGAAGTTTTATTGCATTACCTTTTAAGAGAAATGTAAATTGTTTGATGATCTTTGAATTGCATTGCATTAAATATTTAAATGACCTATTACAATAAAGGATACTGAAGCTACAAGTTATGAAGCTATGTTCTAAACAGCCTTCCTCCAATGGGAGATTTCATACACCATTTCAACCCCATCATCATCATCACCAAATCACTCTACAATTTTGATTCCAAGTCTAAAATTCATCTACAAATGAGGAACCTTCAGTTGTTTTCCCTGTTGTATGAAAGCAGTTGAGCTAGTAGCATGTATGGGATGAAAGGCATAGCATAAAGGGGGATCTGGGTAGGATGGGGTTGGTGTGTGGTAGAGCTTTTTAACCAGATGGTATTAAATGGTCCCAAAAGCTTAAACAGAAGGTCATATCCTTCAGAGTTAGGGAAAAATGGAGCTAGGTTTTTCTGATTCTCTAGTAACTTTCAGATTTCCCATTCCCTCTTGACATGTCCTTTAGCAATTTGCTTCAGTAAATATATAGGTTTGAGTTTTGTTTTTTCCTTGAGATCTCTAAGTCTTCCTGAAGAGCTTTGTAATTTCTACTTCAGTTGCGTGGGATAAGCCAAGTTTCCTCTTATTTCGCTGCTTTATAGTGTATGAAGACCATGCTCACATTTCCTAAGGTATGCTTTCCCTAGTCTGATGCTTCAAAATTTGCTACTTAAAGTGAGTCTGTGATCAGAAGAATTAGTATCACTTTGGAACTTGTTATAAATGCAAATTCTCACCAGTCCCACCTTTCCAGCCTACTACATCAGAATCTGCATTTTAATAAGATTCCCAGGAGATTCATGTGATCATATAAGTTTGATAAACAATGCCCCAAGAGACATTTGGATTCTTTCTCTCCTAGTCATTAACCCTTTGGAACTCTTTTTCTCACAAGAAGGTAACTCTTTGCCTCATAAGAAGATAAGAAGTTGAGGGGCACCATCAGTCTTCCTGGTTATCTATTACTGTTAGCAAGGCCACTGAACAAGAACCATTGTATGACCTCAGGGAACATTTGAGATCTTAATCATTTACTGGGCAAATTTATATCCAAGCTCTAGCCAGCTAAGGTTCAACTCTTTGCCAACCAATTTTTCTGAGCATTCTGACTTCTATTTCCCACTCTCAGAGAAAAGACAAGCACATCAGTGACTTCACCCAACCTCCCATCAGAGACTCTCTTGCCTAATTTACAGGTACCTAATGTCATCCTCACATTTTTAAGCCCTTCCTATAAAGAGAGCCCTCTAGTGGTGTTACTTCAGCTACAAAGTTCATTACACTGCAAGACATAGAACAGGACCTCCAAAACAATCAAAATTCCTAGAACCATTTTCTAGGCCTCACTCCCAAAGATGCTCAATTCCAGCATTAACAAAGTCATACTTGGAGGAAAAGGGAATGGATTAGACATGGGTACAAGACCTGACAGAACTTTGCAGCAAATACCTAGGGTTCTACCTAGAATTCAAGGTATAAGATGGTACCAGCAGCTCCTTAAAGCCTTCAGCAGACAAGTCTACTGCTTAGAATCTTTCCTTTCATTTGCATAACCATACTCAGAATTTCATCTTTGTCATGTGCTGGGTGAACATGGCTCTATCTTCTCACTACATAGTCATAAAACTACTTCTTGGACTTGTTTTGTCATTGAGCAGCTCATTTTAGCTGTTGTAATAGTACTCAACTCAGATGACAGCTGCAGACTGCTTCATAGTATCCCAATACAACAGCTCTCCTTTGCAAATCTATTATTTAGAGAGAATTTCTAGTTACTGAAGGACAAATGAATCCTGGCAGCTACTCCAAATTTCTTTCCTCCTCTCAGAATGATTCAGAATTGGCCTCCCTTAAGAACCTTCCCCAACCTGCTTCACCACTAGATCATGTAATTCCTGCGATCAGGTCCTCTCACCCATCTTGTGTTTCCAGTGTCTTGACCTGGCAAATAAGAGGTACTCAACAAATATTTTTGAACTGAAGATAATTGGAATGGAAAAACTAGGCTCTCCAAAGATGCTACTGTATCCAAGGAAGACATCAAAACTGATTTGAGAAGGCTAAGGGATTACTGTACTCAAAATTTGGAAATCCTATTTCTCTGGTAGATATGTCTTTGTTGTTGTTGTTTTTGTTTGTTTTTGTTTTTGGTGGATGACACTTCTATTTCAATCAGGTGAGTTCCTAAGCAGAGAACCCAGGTAAGCCTGACAAGACACCTGACCCACAGAAACTGTGAGACAATAAACTTACTTGGTTTTGAGAGGCTAAATCTGTGGCAATGTGTTACATTGCAATAGATAACTAATAGATTAGTTATTGCCTAAGCTTACAATGCTGTAAATATTCTTAAAAACAAGAGCTAAACTTTATCTTCTCATTTTACAGATTTATAGTGTATGAAGCAGACACTAAATGACATCAATTCCTGGGACCATAAAATAGCAGAAGAGCTGCTGTGAGAATTAACAGCTTCTGAGCCCTAAGCTCTCGGCTCACTAAACTTACCATCTGTAGCGCTGTTGCCTTCTCTGATAGAGAAACAAATTACTTAGGGGACTATGATTTTCTTTAACTGTTGTATTTGTAAAAGTGGTGCCTATTTATCACTTCTAAGAAAGAACAGGGTTCTAAATGAAATGTAGTGAAGTGGCAAAAGCTCAGAGTTTCTCTTATGAAATTAAAGACGTTCAGAAGCAATAGAGACTAAGCAGAGAAAAACCAAAATGAGAAGTTAGTGAAAAGGTCATTGGTAGAACAGGATGTGGTAAAATTAAATTTTTTCCTCTTATATCTTATTTATTGGTCCCATATAATGCATTACAAATGTGGTTTTAGTCCTTCAGATATAACACTGTTACTGGGCTTTTTTGGCAGGTACACTATGGAATTACTCAACGGAGAACTGATTTCTATATTTTCCTACAGCTATATCATTTCATAACTTTTATATTAATACCTATTTCTTAAAAAAATTAAATATACTTTATTCTTTAGGACAGTTTTAAGTCAACAGTAAAACTGAACAGAAAGCAGAGATATCCCATGTAGGCTTGTGCACCCATCTATGCCTAACCTCCCACATTATTAACATTTCCCACCAGAGTATAACATTTATTGAAACCGATAAATCTACATTGATACCTGACCATCACCCAAAGCTCATAGTTTATTTTAGAGTTCATTCTGGTGGTGTCAATTCTGTGAGATTCAACATATGTATGATGTCATGTATCCATCATTAAAGTATCACACAAAATAGTTTCATGCCCTAAAAATCCTCTGTGCTCTGCCCATTCATCTCTCCCAGCTCCCAACCCATGGCAACCTTTTATCTTTTTACTGTCTCCATAGTTTTTCCTTTTCCAAAATGTCATATAGTTGGAGTCATTCAGTATGTAGTCTTTTCAGATGCGGGCTTCTTTCACTTAATAATATTCATTTATGTTTCCTCCATATCTTTTTATGACTTGAAAGCACATTTCTTTTTAGTGCAGAATAATATTCCATTGTTTAGATGTATTACAGTCTATGTATTTATTCTCCACTTGGTTTAAATTCCTCTTTAAAATATTTTCATTCTACCCTCCAATGTCTTATAATTTACTATGGAAAGTAATATAATAAATCCAATGCAACAATAGACAGAAAAAAATCAAGAGAATTTATTTTTATAGTTTTGAATATATTGAAAAATATTAAATGGCTATTGTTGAGAATCTAAAATGTAATGTAGTATTTTTATATACTTATAATAATTTTAAGAGTAAAAGTTTATACATCAGAATATCTGGATTCTATACTGAAGTTTCTAAGAATTGAAAGCAGCCCCAGAACTACTACATGTGAATGAGGCCTCAGGGCCTGAGGCTGTTTTAAATTTGAAGGACTTGGAGGGTCAATGTCTTCAGTCCTCCTTTATCAACAGATTACTTTTGCCCTCTAAGTAATTGTAAGTAATACATTTTACACTCAAATTGTAAGTAATACATTTTGTATTCTGCATCTCTCCTCCCTCCATGCTTCTATGCCTATTTTGTTGATCAGTTTATTTTTTTCTTTAGATTCCACATATGAGTGAAATCATGTGCTTCATCAATTTTTTAAAATGAATCATGTTTAGGGTAAAGTAGAGAAAATTGTAAGAAAAAAATACATCTTCTATTTTAGTTTATAAACCAATTTTCAACATATTCTTTAAGACAGTTTAGTAATTGCATCATAGGTGAACTAATATATTATTAGAGATATATCAAGTTGTTTAAATCCCTTTTCTAATGCAACCTTGTTAAAAAAAAGTAGAACATAATTTGTATTTCTGCTCTGAAGCCTATGGTAAGTTAAGCAATATATTTTCTACTTGACTTCAAATGCCTCTTGTTAACTGAGAGAAACCACACTCAGAGGGTACACAGACAGACATTTTTCACAAGCATGGACCATTGCTTATTTATTTAAAAGTAAAACCACATGTCACGAAGTCTATGCTAGTACAGACTTTATTCAGCATTGCCTCTCACTTCTCAGCCATGGCACGCATGCATGGTGACTAAGGAGAAACATGGGGGCATAAATCTCTCAACAGAGCAACCTTTCTCTACTTTATCAAATGACTTCACCATTTCTCATTTTAAATCCACTTGTGGGGTTTGTGTGTGTGTGTAAGTGTGTGGGACCAGAGTCAGAAGGTCTCCATAAAGCAGAATGGACAATTCTCCAAGGCGCTGGGCTACTGAGCAGTTTCTAGGGAAAACCTACAATCACAGGGATTGCCCTTGATATAGTCTAGCAAAAATACACAAAGAACAACTGTCCCACAGGTCATAGGGAAAACTCCCAGGTGCCTTTTAGGTAAATTTAATTCCCTAAATTATCTACCAAAGAAAATCTTTCATTGAATAAAAGTGGCTTAAGGAAAAAGTACAGGAAACAATCATTTCTTGCTTTAAAAATAATAAATGACAAAGGCCAAGTTCTGAGGAATATATTTGATAAATTAAATATACTTATTATTTTTTTCTTTATAGAAATTAGTTTCATTTTCCCTACTTGCTTCTAACAACAAAAGTAGTCATTACTACCAATTTTTCCTAGTATTCTTATATCACATTTCCTTGGTGATTTAAAGCTATTTCATATAGCTTAAATAAAGATGAGTTATTCCAAGTCTCTCTAAAATAATTAGAAGGCAAAAAGGGAGAATACCAGTTTAACTATATAAACTATATGAAAATGAAAAAGAAAAAATATTTGCAAATAAGCCTGAGTTTCTAAAGAAGAAATCATCTCAAAAGAAACTCAATTCCTTAAAAATCATATTAACATTAGCAGACAAAGGAAGTGCAGACTATGTAATAGACATTAATTTTAGCATAGTAGCTCATGAACTCTCATTTGAAAAATAAATTCATATTAGCTGGGATAGGAGAGCTCTCATCTGTACTAAAATAGCATGAAGGATTATAAAGGGAAGGTAATGATGAATGGCAATGTATTGAATCACAGATTTTTAGTTTTGCAAAAATGTTCCAAAATATAATGTGTTCAAAGTATTTAAAATAACAAACTATTCATACACTCATCTGAGGTAAATGAAAAAGAGGAAGAAAGGAAGGAAGGAAGGGACAAAGGAAGAACAAGAGGAAAGGGTAAGAGAGATAGGGAGACAGGCTTTAGGAGTTTCCTACACACTCTTGTAGCTTGAGCATTGCTCCAACAGCAAGCCCTAAAAGCCCGTGAGACATATTCTATAACACACTTGACAGCAAAGCATGACATTAGGTATTAGATAGATATTCAATTTTCTTCCTTCTGTTTCTCTTGTTATTGCCATATATAAAGTACAGGAATATCACTGGTAAGGCCCCTCAGCCTGGCCTGCAGGGATTGGGCCAAAACCTGCTTTCCAACATCCCCTGATGGGTCCTGAATTGCGAGAGGGTACAGGCCAAGCTGAGGGACCCCACTGGTGCACGAATCTGTGCACTGGGCCTCTAGTATGCATGTAAGTTATTTGGTTAATCTCTTCCCTCCCTCCCCCCTCCTCCCTTCCCTCTGAGATTCATCAGTCTGTTCCATGTTTCCATGTGTGTGGTTTCTGCTCCTGCATTAAACATCTGCCCCATGATGGTCAGTGCACTTCATAGTTACCGGTCAGATGGTTGAACAATCATCTGGTTGGCCAGTCACTTAGGCTTTTTATATATAGACTAGAGGCCTAGTGCATGAAATTCATGCAAAGAATGGGCGGGGGGGTCCTCTCACCCTTTTTCAGTCTGGGAGCCCTTGGGGGATATCCCACAGACGGCCTAGTCTTTTGAACTTCTAAGCCATTGATCAGACATCCTTAGCGCTGCTGTGGAGGCAGGAGAGTGTCCTGCCACTGCTATTGCGCTCGGCATCCATGAGCCCGGCTTCTGGCTGAGCAGTGCTTCCCCCCTGTGGGAGTGCACATACCTCCAGGGGGCAACTCCTGCGTTGAGTGTCTGACCCCTGGTGGTCAGTGCATGTCACAATGATCAGTCATTCCGCCGTTCAGACAATTTGCATATTAACCTTTTATTATATAGGATAGAATAAGAACAAGTAAAGAAAAAATTAAATACTGATTACCATTAACAAAAGTTAACGTAGTGAAATCTTACTATGTTTTCAGTGCTGTGTGAAATTTTAAATTTATCATCTGAATCCTGAAAAAAAATTAAGGGGTAAATACCATTATTATTCCCATTTTACAGATGAAGAAACTCAATTTATTTTCATACAGCCAGTAAATTTTCAAGGTAGAACTGAAACAAAGTCTCCCAAAAACCCATGCTCCTTTCATTGTATCATTTATTATTATTATTATTATTATTATTATTATTACTGCTATTGTTATTACTATTACCATGCTTGCTTTTGTGAAGTTGACAAATAGAGAAACAAAAACACAAACACATTAAAAAGTAAGCATTGTTGTATAGTTCTTTCAGACAATATTCAGAGATATACTGGATATTTCAGATGAATGGCAACACATGTAGAGTCCTTACTCTGATTCAGCCATCAGGTTAATTTACTTTTATGTAAAGCATCTCTAGACTTCACAATCCTTGATACCCATGAAAATGCTGAGACTTCTCTAAGGGAGAAGTAGAATCAGAATTTAGACCCAGGCATTCTGATTTGAGAGATTTTCACAAACTACTCCTGGATGGTGATTTCCATAATTGGGTGCACAGCAAATTACACAAATCCTGATTGCCTTAGAGCTTCAGGGAAGGAAAACTCACTTTTGGCTAGGATGATCAAGGAAGGTTTTTATACAAATAGGATAAAGGATTTATTCAGAGCTTTAAAAAATGACCCGGACTAACAGAAGGAGAGTAAAGGGAGAGTGTGCCTGGAAAGTGAGCACAGCTCAGAGATGAGAGAGCACAAAGAGTAGCTCAAAGAAAAGTGTAGGACTCAGAAAGAGAGGAGACAAGGGTCTGAAGAGTTGATTACTTGAAGAAAATAAAGCTGTTAGTTTTCTATTGCTTCTGTAACAAATCACCACAGACTTATTGACTTAAAACACCAAAAATTTAGCATCTTATAGTTCTGGAGGTCAGAAGTCCAAAATCAATCTCACTGGGATAAGTCAAGGTGTCAGCCGGGCTGGTTCCTTCTGGGGCCTGTGAGCGGAGGATTGTCTCCTTCCCTTTTTGGGTGTTTATTTGGCTTAGGACAGCTTCCTGCCATCACTCCAACCTCTTGCTTCATTCAGTCTTCACATACTAACTCTGATGCTCCTGTCTCTTTCAATTACATAGACACCCAGATAACAGGCAGGAATAATCTCCCCATCACAAGATCCTTCATTTAAGCTCATCTGCGAAGTCCCTTTGCCATCTAAGGTACCCTATTCTTAGATTCTGGACACTAAGAATCTGTGGGGGATTTTTTTTTTTTTTTTTTTTTTTTTTTTTTTTTTACCATATTGTAAGACTAGACAAGCGGGTTCACACAATCTTATAGTAAGGATCCTTCTTGCCAAACTGGAGATTCATGAGAACTACTGAAGGTTATTTAAATAAGGTAATAGCTTGAGTACAGTTTAGGTCCAGAATCTGGTGTTTCAGATGATTCACCTACAGCAGTGATTCTAAAAAAAAAAAAAATTAGACTGTGAAAATCACATTTTGAGTTTATTAAAAAATAGATATTCCTAGGCCTCTTCATTGCTAAAGATTCTTATTCATTGGGTCTGTGATGGAGTTCAGAAAGGGATTGAATAACTTGTCCAATTTTGCATAATGAGAAAATGACAGAACTAGCATTTGGTCATTGTATGACTTTGAAATTCATATCTCCCTACTTTTTTATTTTGTCCTCAGCATGATGCTAACCCACTGGAGATTAACTACTACTCTACTCATACATTTAAATAGAAAAACTACAACCACTTAACTGGCATACCTGGTTCTTTTTAGGAGAAGAAATGAAGAGTGAGAGAGGAAGAAGCTCTGAACTAAGAAAAGAAGTTGGAATTTTATACTGGTTCTGGATCTACTATCTCTGGGACCTTGAACAAATTCCTTAATCTCCATCATCTCAATTGCCCCAATTTGAAAATAAGAAGACCAGACAAAACATTCTATAATATCCCATGATTTCCTGACTTGATCATGATTTCCTCCAAGGAGGATTTCTATGTATTAACAGAAACGTCTTTGGCTGGAAAAAATAAAGGCTAAATAAGAAGGAAACCTGTATGAACAAAGAGAAAAGAAAATATCCTTTACTATTCACTTATTCCAAAGAGGCAGCATCACAAATAACACGATAGAGCTGAGAGCCATGGGGCAGGCAAAACTGAAAACTGAATAATTAATTTGGAAGATTCAGAAACTTAAGCAAATGCAAAGGAGTCCTTTTCTGGGAGTCTTGTCATCTCTCATTTTAGATACAATGTGAAAAAGCATCTATTCCATGGCAGATTAAAAACAGCAAAGCTACCAGAAGGTTAAGTGAGCTGTGCACTTGCAGCAGTAAAAAAGCATTGGAGAAGATAATAAAACTATTACAAGCTGACATAATAACACAAAAGCAAATGTCTAAAGCTCCTCTGTATGGGGCAAAGGACACTCCAGAGGCCAAATGGTAAAATGATGATAAGCACTATCTTGGGTGCCAGACAGATATGGTTTTGGGTCATGTCTCTGATGTTTATTCAACATTTACTTTGTTGCCACCAGAGTTTAGTTTACATATCAGCCATAAGAAGGCTGGGAATGAAGGATATGATTTTCTTGCCAGATCCCTCAGCAGTCTGGATCAACAGTGAAAGACTGACTCTATGGTATCATGCCAGGAGGGCCTAAATCAGGGGTGTCCCAATAAAGTGCCTTGACAGAGGTCTACAGAACTGCTGTTACCACTAGAAGGTTTTGGAGATGATGCTGAGAGAGTATACATATATGCATATATACATACATATGCATGTATGTATATATGTATATATGTATTCATACATATATACATACTGACTGACTGACTGACTGACTGACTGAACAAATACACGCTCTCCTCTGATCCCAGTAGGATTTTTTTTTCTGAGGAGTTGTTTGAAAAAGCAAGGGAGTTACATACAGAAAAGAGAGAAAACTATGAGTGCCACCCATAAAGAATCCACTACCACCAGTGCCCAGAGAAGATGCCATCTTCATGGAAAAAGACCTCTGAGCAGGATTCTACAAAGTTATGACTTTAAAAATGCATATGGCCCTGGCTGCCTGGCACAATCAGTTGGAACGTCATCTCATACACCAAGAAAGTTGTTGGTTCACTTCCCAGTCAGGGTACATACCTAGGCTGTGGTTTCGATCCCTGGTCAGGGTGTGTATGTAGTCAACAGATCAATGTTTCTCTCTCTTAAAAAAAATACATGTGGCTTTTGAGTCATATAGACCTGGCTTTGAACCTATCTTGGCTTAGGTGTTCAGTATCCAGTTTTGTTTTTTTTTCACAGACAAAATTATCTGCTACATTTCATCAGTATGAGAATTGAATGAAATGTTGCTGGTATTTGGCTGAACCTCAGTTACTTAATTTTTTTTTATTGGTTTTACCATTACTTAAGAAATGTGGCATGTACTCAAAAGAGGATTCTATGAAAGGAGGGACTTCTGAGTGGAGTTTTTTTTTGGGGGGAGCAACAGGTAGAATGGATTCAGTGAAGGACACCTAATGCTTGGAGAAATCTCTGCCTCTGTCTTCCATTTCAATATGCTTCATCTCTGGGGAAGGGAGACTATATTAATCTTTCACAATACTTCCCAGAGCCAAGGAAAAAAATAACGCTTTCTCTATCAGAAAACCTAGCTTAGTAGGGGCCTAAGGATCTGAGTGGGAGTATAGACTCTGCTGTTTCAGTAGAAAATTATAATTTTTTCCATCTAGACTGTATATTTTAAGGGAATACAGTTATAGTATTTTATTTTTGTTTGTTTTGAAGTTTATACTTATTGATTTCAGAGAGCAAGGGAGTGGGGGAGAGAGATAGAAACATCAATGATGAGAGAGAATTATTGACCAGCTGCCTCCTGCATGCCCTCCACTGGGAATCTAGCCTGCAACTCTGGGCAGGTGCCTGACTGCGAATCGAACTGAACTGTGACTTCCTAGTTCATAGGTTGATGCTCAACCATTGAGCCATGCTGGTTGGGCTATAGTTATGTTTTGTTCATCTTTGTATGCTCCACCTATCCTAACAAACAATAGAAGCTCAATAGTTACTGAATGAATGAATGAATGAATATATATACATATATATATAATATATATATTATATATATAATATATAATATATATATATATATATATATATATATATATATATATATATATACTGACTGAACAAATACACCCTCTCCTCTGATACCAGTAGGATTTTTTTTTAATCATTGATTACATTTTACATCCATGTTTGAATTATTTCTTAGGAGCTATTTTTAGAAAATGAAGCTAAAATATTTTAACATTTCAATATAAAAAGAACAACTGATAAAATATAAGCACACACAAAAGTAGGCATAAAACAGATCTTATATTGAAGAATAGGGAGAAAATGTCATTTTTATAAAAATCTTTCCTTGTCTGGGTATCCCAAATATGTAAAAGGATTTTAAATTATACCATAAGAAGGAGCAGAAGGGAAGAGTCTCAAGACCTGGCTTAGATCCCACATCTCCAAGTGAAAAGCAAGATAAAGATAAGACAGCTGCTGCTTAATGCCACCAACTGTTGATGGAAAACTGGCAAGCAAAGAAGGCAGATCAGCAAAAGATGAGGCCTACAATTTGAAACATAATTAACTACTCCAACCCTCTTAAAGATCAGTTCAGAGGGACTCTTTTATAAGATTATATATACCTAAAGAAAAAGTAAATGCTGGCTGCTTGGGTAACCTCAGTTTCTATGAAAAGCCAGCCACACAAGGGAAAAATTTTTAGGAATTCAAGTCAAGGAAGAGAGATCTCTCCACAGATCTTTGCCAAAACCAATTTATTAAATATTATGGGTGCCCCACGTGTGAGGTTCACGTGTATACTTTGGGGTGGCTGTGGAGGGTGGAAGGGATGCTTGTCTGAGACAAAACCTTTGGCCTCCAGAGACTTAGAGATAATGACTAGCAGTGTGATGTCTGGGAGAAAGTGAGGCATGTGAGGTCATGCAAGGGAAGACTCTGAGGCAGGATTCTAGCTGCTATGAGTAGAACCATACTGTCACAGCAGAGTGGATGTCTACAAAACAAATGGCCTTTAAAAAATAAAGGAATTTTTTCTAACGCCTTCGTAGTGCTAAGAATATTTTTCATGCTTTTAGGGAAACTCATTCATGAATACATAAACAAAAGCATTCACCCAGTTTTTGTTTCTGGCTTAGATAGATGGCTTGTTAGAGGCAGCCTCCTGGAGAGGGTTCTAAATGAATGACGTGGGTGATGCTGTGCCTATCACCCTTTAATTATGTGGCCAATGCTAAGATAAAGAGCCAAAATGTCTGCAGCCTTTATTAGAGATTGTACTAAAAATTAGTGTTCCTCTACTGAACTACACATGTGCTATTTCCTGAAAGTATGTGTCATCCAAGAACATTTTCCCATAACACATTATTTTGTAACTCCTGGGAAATTCAAGGTGGTCAACCATTCCTCTTAAGCAGGCCATTTACAGCATTGGTGAAAGAACACTAGGTGTTGTTAGATATCTGACGGTCTAGATTTGCTCACACTGTACAACTGCTACTCCCTTCTGTGGTACACTTTATGAATCTCATCAAATTACGCCATTGTGACCCTATTGCACTGGTATCATTACTTACATTTTGTCAACAACCAGAAACAGTGTTCCCAAATAAGTTATAACATCTTTGAAAATCATCTTTCTCCCCACGAGCATGCAAACTACTTGGGAATTCTGTTTTGTTTGCAGCTATTATCCCAGTCCCTAGAATGCTCTTTGGCAGGTAGTAGGTGTTTAATAAACTTTGTGTCGATTCAATGCATGAACGAATTTAAATTGTTACTTTGAGGTGGCACTGGGAAATAGTGGATAACGTGAAATAAGAAGTTATATGTCACTTTATGAATTAGGATCCCTAAAATCCCTTCTCTAAAAAATTGCTTTTGTAAAAAACACAATTTTCACTCTTGTCTCATCTAAGTTGGACACTTCTCTGAAATACTGGAAAGCCTAAACAATGACAAGGTATGTAACTGACATCCAGCATCCACACCACCGACAATAAGTGAATACCTACTCTGTCCTTGGGACTGTGGCAGTCATACACCAGCGGACCAAACAGACGTGGCCTTATTCATGTCATAGAAACATGAAGAAAAACAACAACAAAACTTGTGGCTCTATACACGGCTTTACAAAATGCAGTGCCCAGGATTAACTTGTAGAAAGTAGCTGTGGAGATGAACAATTAGGGACCCTGGAGAAGCCTTTAAAGCTGGCTTTTACTTACTGCTGTTGGTATTGCCAAAGTCAAATAAATATTCACCTAAGCAAAACACTTTAAAACAAAAAGAGAAAAGATTTAAATGCTCCCTTGAAGTTAAGAATACCAGTTTTTCATGCTATTATGTTAGTACATTCATTAACTTAAAAACATAGGTAAAAACCCACGACTGCACAAAGTATATCTTCTACATTTAAAATAATTACTTTCCTTTAAAAACATTTTTGTAAGGTTATATCTTTATTATCATGAACAAGCTAGTTAAATATTTCAAAAACAGTTTTAATTTCCTTCAGAACTGTATCCTATTCTTTTATGTAAACCCAAAGGATGAATTTTATTTTGGCAGTCTGTAAAAGATCACTTGGAGTCCCTCAGGATAAACAATAAAGGTGACAATTACAACTAGAGAATTAAGAACAAGATGTAACCATAGCATATTAGAACCTTTGAATGTATTCATAACTTGGTTATTACAAAGGCAAATCTAAGAGAAGAGCTCTAAAATAATTTTGAACAAAAGCAATATCATTACAGTAAATGGAAAGTTTATTATGGTGCCTCCCAATAGTCTTATTTAAATGTGTGTTATTGAATAGCAGTATATTTTACACTTAACCTCAAAAGATGCATTCCTAAAAGAATTATTTTATTTCATCATTTTACTATTATGGCTACTTTTATTTTTCCCTAAAAAAATCACACATAGGACATTGCAAACCTTTCACATTTATATATTTAGAGGTAAAACAGCTTTATTAACTTTTATTATTTATTTTAGAGAGAGAGAGAGAAAAAGGGAAAGAGATAGTGTAACAGTGATGAGAGAGAAATATCAATTGGCTGCCTCCAGCGTGCCCTTACCGGGGATTAAATCCGCAACCTGGACATGTGCAATGAACATCTTGGTTTGTGCAGAAGTGAAATAATTTTAATAAAAGAGCTAAAATAATCCACAGATAGAATGTATTAAAATGTCAGATGTAATGGGAACAATGTTCTCTAGAGGGACTATGGAAAAGGAAGATTTGACCTGTATTTGACCTGATCTGTTTCTTTAAACTCAATTTAGAATTTTTTTCACCACGGCCAATTCTTTATACCATTTTCATTAAGTTTTAGGTCTTTCTTCCAAAAAGACATATGTAGTTTGTTGTCTATTTTTTTTTTATATCAAATCCCAGATACTAAGACTTTTTGATGTTTTAATGTCACTCAGAAGTTCTTCAGAATAGATGTTTCATTTATTAGGTAACATTCATAAAATTACTGTTTTAAGTTTTAAATATGGTAATATATTTTCTTTAAATATGAGTACATGTGATATAAAATGTTTACATTAAATAAAAGATCAGAAGAAATATGAAAAGTTTAAGAGCATAGAAGTTTTAAGTTTGATAATTAATGTTGAGGGAATTAAAATGATTTTACCAGGTATCTTTTAATCTATTATAAATCATATGAATTAACAGTGCTCTATTTGAAAATATTTTTCAAAACTGAAAAAAATCAACTACATTATTTTGTCTATGATATAAATAATAACAGATTTCAGGATTTGGACTGTAATATTAGGAGGCAATATTCTCTCATTGCATTTTATCCTTAACAAATCAACTATACAATAATTCTCATGGCCTTAAAATAGAGCTCATTACAATCTCAATTATATTTTTATTATTTAGCATGTAACAATAAAAAAGTGATTATACCATAAACATTAATCACAAACTCTTGTTTTGATGCATGCTATGAATAAAACTTATTCTTTAGATATAAGATTTTTCAACATAAATGAAAAAATTGAAGCAATTTTAGGATATTCAGATATTGTGAAATAATTATCATTTGTATGAACACATGAATACCCTTAGAATGTCATAGCATTTGATGCTTATCTAATCATTAAAATACCATAACACAAAACCAAGTATTACTTTTAAGATATTTTATAAATGTCATTTTAGAAATAATTTCCTTTTGTATTTGTGTATGTATTTCAAAGTGAGCAGTTATGCAGGATGAAAAAGTTTTAGAGATCTAATGTATATATGGAGGCTGTAATTACTAACGTAGTATTGTAACTGAATGTTCACTAACAGAGTAGATCTCTGGTACTCTCATCACACACAACACAAAGCTAACTATGTGAGGAGGTCAATATGTGAATTGCCTTCACTTTAGTATTCATTTCACTATGTATATGTATATCAAAGCATCATGTTATTCAACTTTTAAGTATATATAATTTGAAAAGCACAATAAAGTGAATTACATGTTATTAAATTGGTGCAAGGATTCACCCAACAAGGATCTGTCCTCTTTACATCTTAGTATTAGGGAGGGACCAAGGAGGCTTCACAAGAGCCAATTTGCTGAAATTGGCTCTTATGAAGGCAAGAGCCAATTTCAGCAAAATTTAGAATTGGCTTTTTCTGCTCCTTCCCCTTTTCATTCATGTTTCAGAATCTTGTCTGAACCTCTACACCAGTGATTTTCAACCTTTTTCATCTCATGGCACATAAACTAATTGATAAAATTCTGCAGCATACCAAAAAGTACATATTTTTGGCTGATCTGACAAAAAATAGGTATTTTGATTCATTCACACTAGATGGCTACTGTGTTGACTGTTGTTATTTTTTCATTTGACAATCTAAGGTTAAAGAGGTCAGTGGCCCTGACTAAATAGCCAGGTATTGCATGTTTTAAAAGTTCTTGTGACATACCGGTTGAAAATTGCTGCTTAAAGGGCAAATATTTATTGAAAGCCTACAAATCTATCCAAGACTGTAGCTGTGATTAATAGACAATCTGTGCAGGAGAAAGCCAGAGTCCCCGAGGGATTTGGCCTGGGAATTTGGGAAAAGTTTGGTTGTACTGTGAACACCCAGGGACTGTCATTCTGTATGCTACCAACACTGGCAGATTCTTCAATGATCTCGCCGGTACGTATAGGGGCAAAGTTAATCCTCCACACCCACCCTGCAATGACCTGTCTGAAATGTGCCACTCTGGGTATGAATCACACTGTGGTTCATTAAAGAAATATTGGTCCTATTAAAGAAATATTGGTCCTATTAAAGAAATATTCACTAGTAAATAATTTGGCAAGTCTATCTTTGTCATAAAACATATTTAAGTGTCAATTTTGGCCCCAATAGAAAGACAACTATTTAATGATAGGAACAAATAGTATGTTATTTAGCTGAATTGCATAATTTTAAAACTCCTGACTATACTGAAAAAGTTCCATCTATTTTACAAAAGCAATTAATCTGCTCACTGAGACATTCTTTTTTCCTCTTTGTAACATTTATTTTTGTTTGCCCATTTCCTTTATTATCTCCTGATAGAAAATTGTTTCCAGCATTAATTTGTTTATACTAAATATGATGGCAAAAATCTATCAGATTTATTACCCAGACTCTCTGGTGCCCATGAATATGATCCTCAGGATATTAACGGGAAATCAAGGTTTTGCTAATTTTGAACTGCCTCGACATTAGCAGTTATCATTTAGAAACTGACGGAAATTAGCCCGTATATGAAGGAGTTCTCACATATATCAGCTGACAATTAAGCTCTGAATCCGATAGTCATTAGCGAAAACACAGTAGCTATCAAACAACACCCAAGGCTACCGTTATCCATATTTACCATAAAAGAAAATTTTAAATCCTTTGGCATGAAGTAGAGAAGTAACTGTTCCTGAGCTACATCAGGAAAAGTATTTAGCCATGTTACATAGGATACTCTATGAAGGTTCTATTTCAATTAAGTGGAGAATCCATTTCCATTTTCAACTCTGAACACAGTGAGAGGTTTCCTACAAAACGAGCTGTCAAACCTCCCCCATTGCTACAGTTCAGAGACAAAGAACTTCAGCAAGAGAACAGAGAATGTTGTCTTGTACAATTGTGGCTAGCACTTTACAGAGCATTTTGGAGAAAATCTAGGAACTCCTTAGAAAGACAGCATTTGATATAAACTTAAAATCTCAAGTAGGTAATTAGGTAGAAATTAAGACTTCGTAAAAAGAGGACTGAAACAAAAATATGGATTCATCAGGAGCATGTCATTAGGTAGTCAGAATCTACTACCCTGCACACATAAGGACCTTCACAGAGGGATACATGAAGTCCGTGAGCAAATAGAAAAGTCTTAAGACTGCCTGGGATAGTGGTGAGCTGACATTTGAGTTGGGCTTCTAAGAATGAATGGGATTTGATCACATGTGTAAAGGGAAAGAGGAATTCATTTCAGTCAGGGGAATGAGATTCAATAAATGGCATCCCCTGGGGTGCAAGTGCATACCCCTTCTGGAAACAACACAGGAGATATGTAGGATGTTTATGTTTAGTGTCTTGGAAATGGTCTGGAATGAAACTAAAATGGCAAGAGAATTTGGAAATATCATTTTAATGGATTAAATTTTATTCTACTTAAAATGTGCAGAGCTCTGCACATTTTTTAGAAGCGCAGTGACATGAGCATTTTGAGTTTCTATGTCCTTCAGTAAGACAAAGATCCCCACGTAGGCTTGGACTACTCCTTGAGCCTAAAATGGATACATAAACGGAATTTAACTAATGTTTATTTGTTGATTAATTAATATTTACATCAATTTTCTTATTTTAATAGGTCTCAGCTGACAATATAGAATATTGTCTGGACAAGAAAGAGACTAGAGGCACCAGAAGGTCATAGGAGGCAAGTATGACTGTCAGGAAAAGACGTATCCCATGAACCAGAATAGAGGCCAAGTGGTTTGGAAGGTGGTTATAAAAGACATTTCAGAGGTAAAGTTAATGACATTTGGTGATTGGTTGGATACCTTAAGGCAAGAGAGGAGTTTTATAACTCGAATTAGTAAGTAGATGGTGAGGAGGAAGTGGTGTGAGGGTTGGGTGAAGGTCAGGAGGAAAAAAAAGAATGCTGTTTGGGATACCTCAAAGTCTAAGTGCCTGGTGGATTTTCTTTAGAAAACATCCAATGTGGGGCTAGAGCTTAGGAGAAGTCAACTAGAAATGTTAAAAAGCCATGGTTTCCTGGATTTTGAATGTGTAACTTGATATCAGAAATTGAAAACTCAGCCAACACTTTTGTATCCACTTTCTGCCATCAGGCTTTAAGCATCTATTCATTTGTTTGTTCTGCAATATTACTAAGCATCTACAGTATGACAGGCATATTTTGAGAGCGGCAATGTTCTCCTTCTCATGCAGATTACTTTTCAACAGAAGAGTGACCAAGACCAAATGAAGTAATAAACACATAATAAAAGTTCAAGTAGCATAAATGTGTTGAAGAAAAATAAAGCAGGGAGGGAGAGGGAGAAGTATTCCTTAAACTAAATATTTACAGTCTACAGTTGAGATGTAAATCAATGACTAATTAATGACTTTTCTCCTTATTCTTTCCATTACAGATAATAACCCATAAAAGTCAAGTGAATTATTTATCTCAGGAAAGAGGCCATCAGAGGAGCTGGAGAGGCAGAATTTTCTGATGACTATCCTTGATCTCTAGGTTGAGAGCTGTGATCCTAATTTAGCTATAAGAAAGCCATGCTCATGAGCCAAGAGTGGTCCCCAGAGGGTCCCATTGCTCTGATGCAATGGAGAGAATATGTATGAGAATAACTATAATTAGACAAATTATCCTTACAACCTTAGAAATTAATTACAATCTGCACCAAAATATCATTTTTTTCCCTTTTAAAGTCAATCTATTTTTTTTCTTTTTTAGAAGTTATGCAGCTGGCAAAATAAAATTATTTTTTACTCCTCAACCAAATCTTAATTATGATTCATCATGCGGTTATGCATGAAACTAATAAAGTCTGTTTCATGCAGAGTATAGGGAAGTGCAGAATGAAATAAAAAAAGGGAGGGGGGAGGAAGGCAGGCAAAAAGTGGTTGAGCTATCATCCAGAAAGGAGACTACACATGAACTTGTCAAGAAAAGCTACTGGTGTTTTATGACTTGAATACATTTTTTTGCAACTGTCATCATGATCATAATTTAATGCAAAGACTGATAACGTAATTATATATATGCCCATGCTAGAAATGTGTCAATGATGTGCTTTCAAAGGTGGTTCCAGAGACTATTATCTGAGGTAAATGTTACACGTAAGAAATCAAATCATCTTTGATTCCAAGATTGACAATAATGATAAATAAATTCAAGTATCTTCAAGACTGTCTGTTAGGATTTAGAAGTGTTCTAAATGTGCTAGGCTTGCTACTGCTTGCCACTCACTCTGGAGGATGGGTCTGCCTTTTCTTGAAACACTCTCTTCCCTTGGCTTCCCAAACCTCAAACTATACTTATATTTGTCTTCCTCTCTCTGGCTCTATATGTTTATTTTAAGGTTCATTATAGATCTTTTCATGTTAAACTCTTGCCCTGGGTAATCTATTCTTTGTTCATTCATTCACTCATTCATTCAACAAATGTGATTAAGTGCCTCTCATATGGCAGCAGTATTCCATGCACCTAGGATGTATCCGTGTACAAAACAAGTACAGCAGCAGGTTTTTATTACCATATATACTCTGTGACATCCATGTTCATATCTCCAGCTTCCATCTATTCCCTGAGCTTCAGATTCATCTATTACCAATTGGCCACTTGAATACTTTAGAAGCACCTCAAATTCAAATGCCAAAAATGGAACTGATCAAGCTTGGGAATAAAATTATGAGTTCAATATCCCCCACCTTAAGAATGGTATCAACTTCTTTCCATCCCAGAAATGTGTGAGAAATGCATGATATATAAATATCAATCCACTTCTCTCCATCTTCATTGCCACCATCACAGTCCAAGCTACACAATTTCTCTGGGACCATTGGGGTGGATCTTCCTGAACCCACTCTTTCCATAGATGATGTTTAATTTGCCACAGCTAGATGATGTTTAAAACAAATTTGGGGGGTGGAATTCAACAGAAGAAAATATAACAATTGAATTAAAAATTCAAAAACAAAACAACAACAAAAAACACAAACACATAAATTTGATCATGTCAACTCTTTTAAGATGAAGGCCAAAGTGCTTTACAGAGTTTGCCAGACCTTGCATTATTTGACCTCCTTCAACCTCCTTCATCTCTCCTTCATCTCTCCATACTGCTTTCATCTATACTCTCAGTGCTTAGCCAATGGGCTTTCTTTCAGGTTCTCAATCCACTATGTGCTTTCCAAATGTCAAGCACTTCACTTCAAGTGGTTAACTTCTAACCAACCTTCAGTTTTTAGCTCAGAGGTCATCTCCATAATGAAGTCCCAAAGATTAGTTGACATAAATAATAGAAGTATGTTTTCTCACAATTTGAAGGCTGGATGTCCAAATCAAAGTTTTGGCAGATTTGATTTACCCTGAGGCCTCTCTCCTTGGTTTGTTGATGGCTGTTCATCTTCTCATTGTATCTTCCCATAGTCTTTTCCCTCTGTGCAAGGATCCCTGGAATGTCTTGCTCTTCTTTTAAAGATACCAGTCCTAGTGGGTTAGAATCCCACCCTTCTGATCTCTTTTAACCTTAGTTTCTTCATTAAAGTCCCTCTCTCCAAACACAGTAACATGGGTTTTAAAATTTCAACATATAAATTTGGGGGACACAATTCAGACCCCCAAAGAAGCCTCCCCTAATTCCTCAGTAGATTGGATTCTCCGTTATCTATTATTTTAATACCTTATATTTGTTACAAAGGCCTTTCCACATTTTGTAATAACCAAAGCTGTTTGTATAAGATCTGGCCCCTTCTTTTCTCTCTGATCTCATCTCCTACCCTGAATCATTCCAGTCCCCTTGCTGATCCAGGTACTTACTTCCTACCTGGAATCCTCATCTCATGGCTCATTTCCACTCTTCATTCAGGTCTCTATGCAAATATCCCACCCATTACCATTGTGTCTCTAAACATATTCATCTAACCCTCAAAAGTTCCTATGCCCTTTGTAACTTAATTTCTTTCATAGCACCACCAACCATGACAATATCTATTTATTATTTTTTAAAAAAACATTTTTATAGATTTTAGAGAGGAAGGGAGAGAGAGAGATAGAAATATTGATGAGAGAGAAGCATCAGCATCAATTAGCTGCCTCCTTTATGACTCCTACTGGGGATCAAGCCCACAACCCAGGCACGTGCACTTGCCGGAAATTGAATTGGTAACCTCTTGGTGCATGGGTCAACACTCAACCACTGAGCCATACTGGCCAAGCTATTTACTTTTTTCACTTTATTTGTTTACTGTCTTATTTGCCTGCCAGATGTAAGCTTCCAAGGTTTTAGCACTATATTTCCCAAGTCTAAAATAGGTCTGGAACACAGGGCCCCTCAACACATATTTTTTTGAGTGAATAAATGATTGCATTTATTTGAATAGCTATTTGATTCTTATCTGTTTCCCCCATTAGACTATAATGTCTGTCATACAGGAAGAATGTCTGTCATGCTCACCCGTAACCAGACTAGTGGCTGGTACATGGTATGTTTTTAGTAAATATTTGTTGAATGAAAGAATAAAATTTTTAAAAAAGTGAAAGTGGTGAAAGTTTATAGAAAACATCTTGAAACAATTTGCAGAACAGGAAGAAAAGTTGTAGCATTTCTAGCTATTTCACAATTCATTTTGATTTAGCAGGGGTACACCCCAGTTTAAACATGCTTTTTTTCTGGGCCAAATCTCTGTTAGGGGCCATAAAACTGGCCTCAGACTGCTATGAAAATTACAGGAGAAAGAGAACAACAGTATTTTTATTTCTAGCAATATTTCCTTTCCAAAGACCAAGTGTAATCCCAAATTATTATTTATTTGGATGGTCTTTTAGTTCACCAATGAATGGGATTCCAGGACCAAATTATCTGAATGTTTTTATGGATTGAAATAAATGTCTTAAAAACAAGGCAATAAAAACACACATTTAGAATGACGCCTACTCCAAACCAAGTAATTTTGAAAAAGTAAATATGTTCTCTCTGTTTTATTTTTTAGAGAATCTTAAAAGGAAGGAAAACTGGTCAAAATTTAGGTAATATATTGTTTTGGAATTTATTTTTAAAATAACTATAATTTAATAAAAAATATATATATGTAAAAGACTAATATGCTAAGTTTCCCACCATTCGACTGGTTGCTATGATGCGCACCGATCAGCAGGGGGCAGATACTTAATACAAGAGCTGTGAAGCTGCAGTGACTTGGCAGCAATGGTTCTTAGGTGACACACCCAATTCCTCACCAAGTTTTGCAATTCCACCTATAGCCATGGGTTATGTTGTTTCTGGGGAACTGTCCAACCCAAATCCAATTTACTGCACACTTGTGTTTGTGTTCCACATCCATATGACAGCAACTTTTTAAAAAAATATATTTTATTGATTTTTCACAGAAAGGAAGGAAGAGGGATAGAGAGCTAGAAACATCTATGAGAGAGAAAAACATCAACCAGCTGCCTCCCGCACAACCCCTGCCAGGCATGTGCCCGCAAACAATGTACATGTCCTTGACCAGAATCGAACCTGGGTCCTTTCAGTCCACAGGCCAACACTCTATCTACTGAGCCAAACTGGTTTCAGCAAGACACCAACTTTTCAGAGTGCCCTCTTGCACTTTGGGACCCCTCGGGGTTGTCGGAGAGCCGGTTTTGGCTAGATCCCCTTGGGTCCGGTCTAGGGACCCCACTTGCTGGAGGGACCTTGTTCACTCTGCAGATGCTGGGAAGGACTGTAGGAAGTTGGCTCCAGAGCGTGTCTGGCCCATTTTGCTCAGTCCCACCATGCCAGCCACCTTCTAATTAATTTCCTTTCAATGTGCACGAATCCATGCACTGGGTCACTAGTAGAGGTAATAATTGTGTTCTTTCTCTCCTAAAATATCATAGTAGGAACCTGATTATTTGTCAAAAAGCACCTGAGCCAAAAGAACTATACTTTTTGCCATTTTGATTTGTCTCTCAAAAGTTTGAAAAAAAGTATTTGTTTAATAAGCTTAAATATAACTTTTCTCTCTCTTTGCAATAGGATCAAGTTCCAAATAACTTCACTCCATTTTTCTACCCTCCTTTTTTTAAATTTAGTACCTTTATATAAAATGTGTTAATGTGTGCAACAATAAAAAATGTTATGCATACTTTTTCACTTAGTTATAATGAAAATTTAAATATAAAAAAATACATTGACAGAAAAAACACACAAACCCTTATTTTAGGAGGTAATATGAATAAAAAAAGGTAAAACCTGCTGAATAGCACAGGTCATGGAGTAAATTTAGGAAGAAGAAAGCTGTTATCAAAGGATTAAGGCGATCCTGACTGTTTTAATAAATACAACACAGACTCAGTTTATCTTTGATTCTATTGTGTGACCGTCCTATGAAGGCTTAAAGATCTAAGTTTTCAAATTTCTTCTGGTTATCTCCAAGTATAATCTCTCATCTTCATAAGTTGTGGAAGAAAAGGAGGGAATTGCATGTAATTGTGTCCCTTGGCTGAATCCCTAGAGGGTCTTTCTTTTGAGGAAGTATATAAGATCCTTGGTTATTTATAGTTAACTATAACATCCATTAATGACATTTCTTAACATCGGCACTGTTGACATTTGGGGTTGGAGATAATTCTTTCTTGTGGTGCTGTCCTGTGCCCTGTAGGATGTATAATAGCATCCTTAGTTTCTATAGATATCAAAATAGGGCCTTCCAACAACAACAACAAAAATGTTTTCAAACATTGTCTAATATCCCATGGTGTGTGTGTGTGTGGGTGGGTGGGGGGGGGAGTGGGCAAAATTACCTCTAACTGAACACTGTTGACTTAAAGTTTTCATAATGACCTCTGTAGTCTACTCAATAAATGAGAATTTACTGAGTATCTGATAGGTCTCTTTGTTTTCTGCATGGGGATCAATAGAAGAATGAGACTTGGCTCTTTATCTTAAAAAGCTGTTACAGAGACAATATCACACATGACATGTGATACAGAGACAATATCACATGTTACACATTAGAAAGACAATATAACAGTACAACACAAGACACATGTCACTGAGTTCTAGGTGTCCTGCATTGCTAATAAATATGTATCTCAGTGCCTTAAAAAAGTGACCAGAGTAGTAGAGAGCCCTGGGGGAAATTCTTGAAAGGCCAGAATTCATAGGGTCTCTGAAGACTGGATGGGATTTGGAGAAGTAAAATTAAGAGCAAAGTACATTTCCCGTGTCCTAAAGAACATACAGCATTTGCAAAGGCCCAGAGTCAAACTGAGTAAAGTGTGAGAGAGCAATGGAATACAGGTGAAGGGAATTCCTTCCCAGTTTAGAGAAGGAGGTTATTTGAAAATAAGATAAGATCTCAGTAAAGGGAAAATAAAAGGTGTGGTTAAGCAAGAGACAGGTTTCTTAAAAACTCTCACTGGAATTGTAAGAAATGATGTGATTTCTTCAAAAGTGATCTAAAGCCCTGGATGAGCAGTTTAACAGCAGATGATGGACATGATTAAGAAAACAGGGGACTGCAGTTTGAGGACTGATGCAAGATAAATGGTTGTAAAGATCTGACCTTAAACAGGGAAGAACCATAGTTTTGGAGCTAATTTGGGATAAAAGGTCAGGTCAGAGTCAGACTCTTGACTTCTGGCTGATGAAGTAAATGCTTGCATGCCAGCTGCAGACTAAACACCTGTCCATTTGCTCTGGGTAGTGACTGGAGGATAGGGGCGGGGGAAGGAATCTTTTAGAGTCAGATTTTATTAAGAAGTACTGTGGCTGCTGAATGATTAACATGTATATTTTAAAATTATAATTGGTATCTAGCTTCTCTTCTGTACTAAATGAACTATTATCAGATTAATATGTAATTAAAATTCCAGGAGATTCAAGGATCATGGAGTAAATTGAACATTCTTAAGCAATTTATCTTAGCTATAATTTATCTCAAGGGCTATTTTTAGATGTTTTTAAATATTAATCAACTCAATTTACAAATATAAACTTTATTTCCTACTAAAACCAGATATATAGTATGTCATTAAAATTATTTTTGAATAAACACATATACATATACACACATGCATAATCAAAAGCTGAATAATGCCTGCAGGTGAATTAAGAATGCTCACATATAGGACACTTTGAATACCAAAATTGATACTGGTATGTTAATTTACTTATGGCTTTCTGCTTTGATATTTAAAAGTGAATCAACGCTGATTCTCTAGGCAACATTTGTGAGATTCAAAATTTCACATTCAGTAAGGGAGATGGTCAATACTTCAAAAATTGCATAACTTTATTGGATACCCAGATTTTTACTCATGTCTAGACATCTCTGTCCCTGATATGAAAACCAAAAAACAATTAAGTTAATGAATTGTTCCTAGAAATATCTTAATACAGGTAGAATGATTACACTGGCATGTGTGGTCATGATTATGAATATGAATAAGCATAGACCATTATTACATGTGGT
This sequence comes from Pipistrellus hanaki, assembly GCF_964339955.1. NCBI lineage: Eukaryota > Metazoa > Chordata > Mammalia > Chiroptera > Vespertilionidae > Pipistrellus > Pipistrellus hanaki. The sequence goes on along the minus strand of NC_140509.1, from coordinate 31,290,472 downwards.
TCTAAGTATTAGTCTTTGACAGGAAGGGAACAGATAAAGATGACACTTTATAATCATTAATTATGTGGCTTATTATAGGAAAAGCTAGTCTGTACTTCTCTTTTTATGAACATTTACATTCTCCTTTTTTGGTTAAATTGTGCCTTGGCTTTAATTTAGATATTTTAGGAAGGCACCTTGAAGCTCTCAAGGCCGTTATGACACCAATTGAGTGTGCCGCATTAGAAATAGACAGAAATGATCTATTGCTTAACTGTTGATGTGCTCTCTCATTAATTTACTCTAATATTATGACATGATGTGGCATTAGAAGAATATGAAACAAATAGATTAAAAACATGTGCCCTAGCTGGTTTGGCTTAGTGGATAGAGCGTTGGCCTGTGAACTGAAGGGTCCCAGGTTTGATTCGGTGAAGGGCACATACCTGGGTTGCAGGCTTGGTCCCATTAGGGGACGTGCAGGAGGCAGTCCATCAATGATTCTCCCTCATCATTGATATTTATATCTTTTTCCCCTTCTTCCTTCCTCTCTGAAATCAATAAAGATACATTTAAAAAATAAAAATAAAAAAAACAAAAACATGAATATATGCACACATTTACATATGTTCTCAGATTTTTTTCAGTTAAAATGATATGAATATATTATAGTATAATATATAGAATAAATACTTTAGAACCCAATACAGTCCATGGGCAAATTAAGATTACTATTCTGTTTACACTACCTGTATTGCAAATCTCTGAGGAATGGTAGTTATAATTCATCTCTCTATCCTGAGTGCCTATCATTGTTTGGTAAAGAGAAAGCAGTAGTAAATGTCTAATGGATGAATGAATATATGCACATTAACATTTGTAAATATATCCTTAACTTGAAACAGACATCTTCTAAATTTCAATTATAACAAGATATTATTTAAAATATTAAATTTACCAGAATCTCTCAACTTATACAAAAAATATCCTTTCCATTTCACTTTTGTTCTCTTTTTTTAACTGCTCAATAATTCATTCACAAAAGAAAAAATACAATTACTCTTTGAGTGGCATTTTAAACAAATTTAATTTTATGTTTAGTATTTCTGATTTCTGCTATTTTACTTAACCAAAATTCCAATGTAAATTAACTAATCTTTTTATGCAGTAAACAATAGTCAAATATTTATTGCAAAATAATTTATTCAAATGTAATATCTCATTTTAATAGGTTGCTATTCTTTTTTTGTTGTTGTTTAATTTTCACACTCAACACACTCACATTTTTAAAAGTAAGACAGCAGTATTAATAAAATTTTTTTTTAAATCTTAGACTATACTTCTCATTTTGATGATTTATTTCAGGGAATTTGAGCTTGTCAGCATTGTAACAATGTAAAAATTTTACTCTCAAATTGAAGTAATTAAGGCATAAAATATGACAGCTCTTTTTGTGTTAAAATTAGGTCTGATAATTACTTTGAAAATTTCCCTCTTCCCCAGATTAATTTAAAAAAAAGTATTTTATTTATTTTTTTACAGAGAGGAAGGGAGAGAGATAGAAAGCTAGCAACATTGATGAGAGAGAAACACCGAGCAGCTGCCTCCTGCACCCTCCCCCACCACCGGGGATGTGCCTGCATCTGGAATTGAACCTAGGATCCTACAGTCTGCAAACTGACACTCTATCCACTGAGTCAAACCAGTTTCAGCCCCAGATTACTTTTTAAAGGGCCCACACAATCCTACAGATAGAGAAATTAAGTTTAATAACGTTTATTTTATCTTATTGGCTGTGCTTTCTCTATGAAATAATGAAAGTAAGACCAAACAAAACAATAACAAATAAATACAGAGAACAACTTGCGGGTTGTCAGATAGGAGCAAGGGTAGGAGGATGAGTGAAAAAGGTGAAAGGATTACAAAAATACAAATTGCCAGTTATAAAAACAGTCATGGGGTTGTAAAGTACAACGCAAGGAATATAGTCAACAATATTATAGTAACTATGTATGCTGTCAGATGGGCACTAGACTTACTGGAGTGATCAATTCATAAGTTATATAAATGTCTAATCACTATGTTGTACACCTGAAACCATTATAATATTGTATGTCAGCTGCAATTGAAAAATAAAAATAAAGATTAAAAAAGAGAATGAGAAACTGTCTAGGCATATTTTTAAGAATAGTTACACAATTAACTGAGCTGGTGTGGCTTAGTGATTGAGTGATGATCCATGAACCAGGAGGTCACAGTTTGATTCTTGATCAGAGCACATGCCTGGGTTGTGGGCGCAATTCCCAGTATTAGGCATGCAGGAGGCAGCTGATGGATGATTCTCTCTCATCATTGATGTTTCTATTTTTCTCTCCCTCTCCTTCTTCTCTCTGAAATCTATAAAAAATATATATTTTTAAAAAGAACAGTTACACAATTAAAACTACTTCAACCTGTAATCTATGTAAACATTTTTTCTTCTAAGAAAAATACAGTATTCACAGAGAAGCAACTGGATATTTCTTTCATTCTATTGAGGCAATTCTACTATCTATGTCTTGGCAAAATGTCTGTCTTATTTATTCATACTTACCAAACACTGACCAAAGTAGTAGTACATGCATTCAATATGAAGAGATATTTTAGCTTTAGCTTCTGCTATTTAACTTTACTGATGATTGACAGACAATGCAGTACATTATAATGATCCAGGATGCCCCTCCTCACATTTAGCCATCTAAATTGAAGTGAATGAGTAGTTATTTAGGGCATCCCAGAGGCAAGTATCAAGAAAGTCACCACTTATCTGGTTAAGGGAACTGATGTGGGTGGGATTTGAACTCAAAATCAGAGGAAAGCATATCAGGCGCAAGAAATAGATTGAACAAAGACAAAGAGGCAGAAAGGAACAGAAATCATTGGAGAAACACTGACTAATTCAGATTATTTGAAACGAAGACTGAGAATGAGTCAAGTAGAAAAAATTTAAAGACAGGTTATGCTATTGTGTCAGGCCTCACTGCTTCTGAACTGAGGGGTCATAATAAAATCTAACTCTGTGACTTCTCTATAAATAACTTTTCTATTTAATGTAATAGCATTGCAATCATCTTTTAAATCTAATAAACGTAATAGAATAGAGGGAGAAAAAGGGAAAGAAATAGCATGTTTTATATAGTATCACCAAATCAAGAGATTTGTAATAGAATTGAGTAGGAAGTCACATAATAGTATTCCATGTTTAAAAGGCATCTATTTACAGAAATGGTAATTCTAAGCAAAGAGGAATCTTTACATTTTATGTGAATCTAAATAACTTTTCATCACTTACAACAATTTTCCCCTGCTTAGAAATCCTTTTTCAAAAGCAAGAAAAAGATATATGAAAAATTTGAACTCATATTTATGTTCCTTTTTTATTAAGAAGGAATCCCTCACATCATAAAGTTGCTATTGGTATATATCCTATATAATAAAGAGGTAATATGCAAATTTACCATCACACCCTTGCACAAGATGGCTATCCCCATGTGGTCACAAGATGGCCACCACAAGATGGCGGGCAGGAGAGGGTAGTGGGGGGCAATCAGGCTGGCAAGGGAGGGCAATGGGGGGTGACCAGATCAGCAGGGGAGAGAAGTTAGGGGTGACCTGGCCAGCAGGGGAGGACAGTTTGGGGAGACCAAGAAGGGAGGGAAGGGTAGTTAGGGGTGATTAGAATGGCAGGGGAGGGCAGCTGGGGGCGACTGGGTCCACAGAGGTGGGCAGTTGGATGTGGTCAGGCCAGCAGGGGAGCAGTTAGGCATCGGTCAAGCTGGCAGGAGAGTGGTTAGGGGTGACCAGGCTGGCAGGCAGGAGCAGTTAGGGGAAATCAGGTAAACAAGCAGGTGAGTGGTTGGGAGGCAGCAGTACCAGATTGTAAGAGGGATATCCGACTGCTGGTTTAGGCCCAATTCGTGTGGGATCAGGCCTAAACTGGCAGTTGGACTTCCCTGAAGGGTCCCAGATTGGAGAGGGTGCAGGCTGCACTGACAGACACCCCCTCTCCCCCCAGTGCATGAATTTCATGCACCGGGCCTCTAGTCTATATATATATAAAACCACAATATGCAAATAGACTGAATGGCAAACTGAACAACTAGTTGCTATGACATGTGTTGACCACCAGGGGTCACACGCAGAACATGGTGGGCATCCACAGTAGGTGGTAGAGCATGGAACATAGAGGGCATTAGCTGTGACTGGATGGTGGAGCAGGTGAGTGGGGGCACCTGACCAAGAGGATGCTGTCATCAGGGTGAGCCTCTGGTGGTTACTGAAAATTCTTTGCTCCTATACGCTGCAATCCCACTCAGTGCTCAAATCTGCTGCCAGCACCAGCTTGCACCTGCTGCCAGCATCCGGCACCAGCCCGGATCACTTGGCACAATCAACAGGTGCAAGCGGCGGCTACCAGCCCATTCACCCCTCAGGGCTTCTCTACCTTTCCCTGCTCCTGAGGGGTGATCAGGGCAGCAGCTGCCATTCACACCCACAGCCAATGCCAGAGCCACCACTCAGACCCACTGCTGGAGCCCAGCACCAGTCTCGATTGCTCATTGCTGTCAGCAGGTGTGTCAGCTTCTGTCTCTGATCACCCTTGAGGGCTTTTACACCTTCCCCTGCTCCTGAGAAGCGATCAGGGCAACAACTGCTGCTCACACCTACTGAGAGTGCCAGCTTCACTCACACCTGCTACTGGCATGGGCCCCAGTTGCTCCACGCTGCCAGCGGATGTGAGCAGGGCCAGCACCATCAGCACATGGGAGTGGTGGCGGGGATGGGACTGCCAGCAGACAAAGGACTGGGGGCTGTGGTGGGAGGGGTCGAGCAGGGGTGCAGAGGAGAGGCCAAGACCCATCACTGTACCCACTGCAGCCTCGTGGCCTACAGTTCCTAGTCCTATCTAATAAAGAGGGAATATGCAAATTGACCATCACATTGTCACAAAGATGGTGGCGCCCATAGCCACAAGATGGCAGCACCCAGTCCCCTCAGACCCGCAGAGTCCCACAGTCCTTTCAGCCCAGCTACAGGTGGGCGGCAGGTGCATGGTGCAGCTGGACTCACCCTCAGCTCCCCAGCTGTTCAGGGCCACTCGAGGCTCAGGTAACCAGGGCTGGCTGAGGCTTGTGCTGCCAGCAGTGGCAGCAGCAGAGGTATGATGGGGCATCACTTTCCCCTGATGGCCAGGTCACCTCCCACACCTGAGGGCTTCCGGCAGGCTAAGGGACCCCCCTCCAGTGCATGAATTTTCATGCACTGGGCCTCTAGTAATTCTATAAAAATTCTAAACATTTCATTCTAAGCAAAGAAATTCTGTACTGCAATTGCCTAAAAGAACTTACTGAGCATCTCTTACAGACATCTCATGGTTCTCACTAAGTAATCTCTGAGAAAAGAGAAACAGGGCAATTTATAAAGGCATAAAGGGAACATGTATGTTGTGGCTGCATTATTAAAAGACTTAAATAATGAACTTGTAAATATTTCAAGATGATCTTTATTAGAAAGTAGTTTTGTTTTTTTTTAATAAATTTAATATGATTTCAATATCATTCCATAAATGCAGGAAGAAATATTTTTCCAAAAGATTTATGTTGCATACATAAAAATGGAAAAACATAGGAAATTATCTTCCCAAATACCTAATTATGATAATGAAAACATATCTAAAACTGTGAAGCTCAACCCTAGAATAGAAACTATTGGTAACATTTTAAAAAACATAATTAACACCTTATGTTATGTGCAGTTATCAGTACTCAGAGAGATTTCAGGTAGGATTCACTTAGAACATTTATTGAAAAGTACGGCTTTGCCATATTCTTTAAGGCACACAAAAATGTGGTACAAAATATTGGTTTTTCAAAGCAGCCAAAGTAAACTATTTATTGAATTTTCCCTATTTTAAAACCTTATTTTAAGAGAAAAATCATTCAGAATAAGTAGTTTTACAAGTTTCACAGGAACAGCAACTATATCAGATGTCCTCATCCTGGGTAATTACTTCCTTTGCAAGGCCATGTACATTCCTGCAATTTAGCTGAAAATTAAAGCACACATTTCAAACAGAACTGGATAAATGAAAAAAAAAAAAAAAAGTCAGACCAAGTAAAGGATTACTTAAAAAATGCTGACATACATCTAAAACACCTGAACTTGTTAGTTTATAGACTGAGCTGGCTTCTTTGCAAATGCTTCTTTGCAAGAATTTTAAATCTGTGTACCCTGGTTCTGGCCAAATAAAATATTTTTTAAGAAATGGTTTAACTAGATATTCTCAGACCTTCTGGTTTTGTTGCATTGGTGTGACATTATTCTTATCCCCTCAAAAGTTAATATACTGGGGAGACAGACACAACAAATAATTATGAAACAGCATAGGGACTTGGGCCTGGGAATAGAAAATAGGGGTGACCAGGAAGCCAAATTAAGACCAGATGGTTAGAAAGAACTTGGGCACAATGTCACCCACCCACAACTCCCTAATCCAAAATGTGGAGGTAGCTGATTTTATCTCCTTTGTCACTTCTCAGGTTGACACTAGTGACTTGCAAGTGCAGTGGATCAAGGTGTTTGACTGCTGTACAACCTTCCTGGGGTGGCGGTAATGAGCAGTCCCCCATCTTAATCCTCACAGCTCAGGCATGAAGATAGTTGCTAAGCAACCTCACAGAAGGAGAAAATAGCTCCCCCTGACCACCCACAAGCCCACCTTTCAGGCAAGCCCACTTTGTCGTGGCCTTAGAAAAGCAGCCAAGGTGGCCAGCCTCCGAGCCAGTTCAGAGGACCTTCCATTCCCCTGTGCTGCTTCCCTTGTGCTCTACCATAAGCTTAATAAAACCTGTCTGGAAATTTCTCTGGGGTTTCCTCCTGACTTCTATCCTGGGGAATCCAAGAACCACAAAGCCAGTAACAACGTGGAAGTGTACTGATGTAGATATGCCCGGGACAAGGGGACATGGGATCAAGAAGGAGGGCCGCTCAATCTTCATCTGTATGAAGTGACTTAAGGGCAGAGTCTAAAAGGAGAAATTAGAGTAAAAGAAAGCAAAGAAAACTGAGGGCCAGCATGGGCATAAACAGAGGATGGGAAGGGAAGGGAACTACAAGCAGTCTAGAGTTGTACTGTAGTCATGAGTCATAGGGGAGAGAGACAGAGAAGGCAGCTCCTGTGCACAGGTAGTGAGGTCTGCCTTAATTGAAGCTTGTCCTCTGTCTACGGGGTCCTGGCAGTGGAGGGGGCAGGCAGTGATGCAAACAAATCTGCACCTAAACAGATCACTGTGGCTCTGCAGAGGATGGCGAGAAGAAGAACAAGCCAGTTAGGTGACTCTTTAAATGGGAGAGAGTTGAATAGAGTCCGAGGCAGGTCAAGGGTGACAGGGATGGAGAGGAGGAGAAAGATGAAATATTTCTAGTACAATATTTTTTAAAAGGAATCAAGACTAATTCTAAGGAGATGAAAAGGCTGAACACTTGGAGCAATAACTATGAGTACTTTTTTTTTCTTAATTTGGATCTGCCAAAAACACAGCTTTATGAAGTAAAATCTTACTGTAAAATCACTATTTCTTTTTTTCAATTGCGAGGAAGTCTAGAGTAATGTATGCTTTTGACAATGAGAATCTACCTTGTCTGTCAGTGTTCTGAGTGAATGGGTCACATGCTGAGCATGTGGGAGAGCCATAGCTGAACTTATCTGATGCTGCACACAGTCCTGGGGCTGAGCCTCAGTGTCTTTCCACGGAGAGTGGAATAAAACAAAAGGGGTTTTTGTTCCTTGAATTTTGAAAACACTTCTTTCTCTACTTGAACCATCGCTATTTATTGCAACATTCCAAGAACTTAATACTTTTTATCGCTTGCAAAAAAATTACCTGTTTCCTAAACCATTTCATATATTCCTTTAAAAAATACGTACTTCCTTCATCTTGGCCAATAACTTAGGAATGCCCGCCTTTACTTCTCTTGAGCCACACTCTGACCTTCATACTGTAGCTTCACTGAGAAGGCACTATTTTGTGAATGTTGGCTTTCCTCTGAAAGAATGTTCTAGGACATTATGTCCAAATTCAGAAGAGCAGCCTCCCACCCCCCAAAAAGCCATCCATATTGTGTTTGTTTTGAATTATTCTATAATCCTAATGTTCCAAATTATTTTGTAATTTCTAAAGTTCAACTTGGTTGAACATTCTCTTAATAGTGATGTGTAGGGATGTAATACATTTATTAACCACATCAAAAACCATCCAAAATACTCTTTTATTTCCCCCATATCCATAAAACACAAAATAACTCTCAACTATAGAATTTATAATACTATCTATTTATAAAATCGCAAAATTGATCATTGATTATTGAGATTATTTTATTTGCAAAACTTTATCACAATATTTGGCACTTGCTTTTTGGAAGTAGAACAAATGGTCTGAAACCATTTTTGACTATTTCTAGGGAGTCTGAAGTCAGGGTAAAAAGCTTTAAACATTATATTAGTTTTGGTTAACTTTTGTTTACCTACATAGATATAAAAAAAAGTTGGCTGATTCTCTGTATTGCTTGTTAAATTTTCATGAATACAAAGTTTTAATTAAACATCCCTTTACCTTGAGCTGGTACGATTAACCTACAAAGTGCACAAAGATGCATTTTTCCATCTTCTCAGAGTCCTTTTAGAAAGTCAGCTAATTACAAAAATTTCCCCAATGCTTTGGTATTAAAGTCCCACCTATAACATGTTGTTGCTCGTCTAGGCTTTCTTAAATGAGCTGAAATATAAACTTAGTAAGCAGCAATGTAGACAGGTGACAGAAGAGTGGCCAGATCTTACAGGGTATCTGATGTCTCTTAATACTTTTTCTTTCCCGGGTCAATTAAGTTAGGAGGAAAACCTTTGTAAAGATTTAGGTGAAGGGTGGGTTCGATGAACCATTCTCTATCTTTCAACCCAGTAATCTGGATGGATGCTACGAAGACCCTCCTCTGGATGTGTGCAGGTCGTAGGTAACACAGATCATAGAAGATTCCGGAGGACTGTTTGAGACTCTCCCTTTGCTTTTCCTATGCATCTGGCATAATTTATGTTTAAAAATTAATGTGTACACTTTAGTTCTTTATTGTGTTATTCTACTGTTATGAGTAAAATTACCTTTGACACATCTAACAATTGGCACTGTGGTTGATGATCTCAGAATTGGATAGTGTTCTAAATGTAGAAACTCCATCTAATCTGATAAATCTGCATTAAAAAACAAAAACAAAAACTAAATGGGAAAGAGATGAATGAGCCTGAGCAGAGCTAGAATAGTGATGTTAGCATTGGGGTTATTCATGGGAAGGTTCATTTGAAGAATTTGGACTATTTTAAAGTAAAAAAAAATGTAATGCCGTATTTTCCGGCGTATAAGACGACCCCCTAATTTTACAGTTAAAACATAGGTTTAGGCCTATATTCGCTGTATAAGACTACCCCCCACTTCCGAGGCAACACCAGTCCTTTTTTAAATTAAATTTTTAATGAATAACATTTTTCGAACATACCGTAATATACCGTACATTGATACGATAAATGGAAGGTCTCTTCACAAATGACAATGCCAAGAACTTGACCGAGAAACAAGAAATCCAAAAGAGAACATTAACAATGATGGCATCATCTGGAAAGAAAATTACATGAAGAACTTGCAGAAAACGCTTGTTTGTGACTGACTGGGATGATAAGAGGTTTTTCTAGGCAGAGGAGCATTGTGAGCTTAAAATCCTTCAAACTCCCCATCATGTTCTTCTTCTGACATCAAAAGTTCATCAATGACCTCTTGTGGTACATTTGTAAGACAGTCATCATATGGATCAAATTCCAAATCAGATGGTGTGGCTTCAGCTTCGGCTTCCCCTTCATCTTGCCACAAGAAGTCATCCTCCATACCGTCCAAAGAATTTGATATGCCACACTTCTTGAAAGACCTGATTACTGTTTCTTCAGTAATATCATTCCAGGCTTTTATGACAAAGTTACACAAAACATCCAATTGTGGCGCACGCATGTTTCCTCGTTTAGCAGCATATCGAGACGTTTTTCGGGATATACTCGGCGTATAAAACTACCCCTGATTTTCGGTTGACCTTTTTTCGTTTCAAAAGTCGTCTTATATGCCGGAAAATACAGTAGCTATTTACGGTAGCTCTTTGAATATAGCTAAGGGACTGAACTTTGAAACTACAGAACTGGGTTTGCATCTCAGCTTTGCCAGATGTGTGAGCTGCTTGTAATTGGAATAAAAATAAATAGTGCCTATCTCACTGTCTGCTTTGATTATCAAAATATCTGATTTTGGCCCGGCCAGCATGGCTCAGTGGTTGAACATTGACCAATGAATCAGGTGGCCAAAGTTTGATTCCAGGTCAGTGCACATGTCTGGGTGTGCGGGCTTGATCCCCATTCTGGGCGTGTAGGAGGTAGTTGATCAGTGATTCTCATCACTGATGTCTCTCTCTCTTTCTCTCTCTCTCTCTCTCTCTCTCTCTCTCTCTCTCTCTCTCTCTTTCTCTCTCTCTTTTTCTCTTCCTCTCTCTCTTCCCTTCCCCGCTCTTTTCTCTCTCTCCCCCTTCCTTTCTGAAATCAATAACAATATATTTAAAGAAACAAAATATCTGATTTTAATATCTTCCATTTATTGAGTGCTTAATTTGCTGTTCTAAGTGTTTTATACAAACTATCTAATTTAATTCTCAAAAAAGTCTTTGAGATGTTTCTAGTTGTTATATCCATTTTGCAGATGAAGAAACAGAAATTAATAATTAACTCTGAATGAAAAGTAAGGTGTGGTGCATGGGAAGTCTGATACCAGAAACATATTTAATAAATGTTTAGTATTTTACTCACAGAAGTTTAATTCAGCAATCTAAGTAACAAAGGGCACACCAATTTAAGACTACTTTCCACCCAAATATGTGTGTGTGTGTGTTTTTAATTTTTTATTAATTTTACAAAGAGAAGAAGGGAGAGGGAAAGAGAAAGAGAGAAACATTAATCTCACCCAGTCTGGGGACCAAATCCACAATCTAGGCATGCGCTGTGACCGGGAATTGAAGTGATGACCATGCAATGTACAACTGATGCCCAACCAACTGAGCCACACATCAAGACTACTTAAGCATAATCTATAGTATGCTAAATTTTCAAATTGACCAAAGTTCAATTAATCATTTCATCTCAGCATAAACCAAACTAAGTAGCTAAGAATAAAAATTATGTGGCCAAAGGTTCTTAGTATTAAATAAAACTTCAACTCATCAAATTATAAATTCTTGAGATTAAAAGATCCATTGTTTATTTTTCAAATTACGATATGTATGTAGCTCACTATAAAGTCAGAGGTTTGACAGTTTTCTAACTCACTTAATATACGCAGCCAAGTAATAATTAAACTCTCTAGTCAAAAGAAAATTTGACCTAAATCATTAATTTTAGATGTCAAGAGTTAAGCTAATCAAGGTCCTATTCAACTGGCATAAATAAAGTTATTGTTTAAATTATGACTATTGGAGCAATTTGCACATCTCTGATAGTAGTTTGTCAGCATTTAGCCACTAATCTCATTTTCAGTCATCTTTACTTTGAATCTGACAGTCACCAGATAAATAATATTTCATACCACAAGGTAGACCTAGAGCAAAACTTTCTTGCTTCTTAATTTCTTCTAAATTTTCCAATTCTGAAATTCATCTCAGATTCTAGTTCATTTTGCTGCCCTCACCTGCTTTCTTTGCATATCGTTTAGAGAAAAATGTTCCAGGCATGAACGTAGAATTTGTATTCCAAATTTCAGCAGCAGAAGCCACTGAAATAAACACAGCTGTGAGTTACTCGATTCTATAACCATTCTACATGGCCTTTCCTTCCTCCCCCTGCATCCCACATGCTCTCTCCTCATTTCAAATGCTGCCCAGAAATACATAATTGGTAAGATCTAGGGTATAAGTGAACACTTGGAATGGCCAGTAAAAGCAACCATCCTAATACATCTGCAGAATCAATACTCAGTGAAATACCATTTCCCAGGAAAAGGTCACTCAATGATTATTCAGTAGAATGAAAACACAAAGCTAAACCTGTCTTTAATGACCACCTGATTTATAACATACTAGTAGTTTTACAGAATGAGGTAAAAGACTATTTCATCACCGTCACTGTGATGAACATGACAAGATACAGAAATGAAGAATGATGCCATGATTGACTACAAGTGTGAGGCTCTGGAAGCGTGCACAGAAGTATCCTTACTGGCAGCAGAATTTATCACTCTAGTTATGAATATGTGGTATTGAAGTACCAATCACTGTTCAGTGCTAAAACCACTATCTTTCAAACTATGGATGTACCTTTCCTTTTCATGCAACAGACGTATTTCTGAACATTGAAACAATAAATTTAGTATATGAATAATAGTTAAGGCACTGTGAGTGACCCTATGCAAAGGTGTTTATAATTATAAATCTTAGATTCTGTTTTACAAAACCTCAAATTTACCATATATTTTAAGTTCTTGTTTTAATATGCCAGATTTTCTTAAAGCAAAGAGCCTGCATAACACCAACCTGGCTTGTGAGCCACTAAGAGAGAGGACAGAGAATTGCCAGTTGGAATTGCATAAAAACATTGTATTCAAATGGCAAAGCAGATTTTGCCTCATTATCCTACACCTCTTTTTGGAGATGTACTATTTTTCTCCTATAGTCATCTTATGCAAGCCCAATATACTAGTTTATAACACAAATAGTTTATATAAAAATGATATTGAGTGGGGCATAAGAGAATATACCTTACTTTATAAAGTGTCTAATATTTAAAAATATTTTATACCTAGATTTCATCAAATAATGATTGCATATATGTTTTCAATAGTTTTTTTTTTAAGATTAGCATAATTTGGTTTATTGAAATGCTATTTTAACTGCTATACAGTTTTTCACTACTTGTATATTTCACTAATTAAAGATCCTTCCATGTTCATTATTATAAATCACAGTTATGAAAAACTTTACATCTTTTTGCACATGTGGAAAGTTTTTTAAGATTTTACATAGAAGTGAAATTTATGAATCATAAGATATACATTTTCTCAAATTTACTCCATATTTTCAATTGCTCTACTAAATACCTGTACAGATATACTCTCTTACCAGCAGTATAAGAACTCACTTCTCTTTTCAAGTTAAAATGAATAATAACTATATGTACAACATGGTAAATCTCCCAGAACATTATTTTTGAATGAAACAATTTAAGTGCAAGTTTAAATCCTTCAAAATAACAGTGTATGTATATATGTGCATACAAATTCCATATATATAAAAATTCCATTACATATATAATGTATATATATTCAGTTTATGGAAAAATTAACGTGTAGTAAAACATGCATGAAACTGATAGAAATCAACTTAAAGACAATGATAATATTCAGAGAGGGAAAGAGGTGACAGGGATGGGAAGGTGAGGCTTCAGCAATATTCATGAAGTTCATCTGTTTGTAAGAAAATCTGAAGGAAATGAGAAAGGTACACGAATATCTATGACTTTCTGTACATTTTTTTGCAAGCTCAAAAAATTTATAATGAAGAATTAGAAATGAAAACATTGTTGAGTTTAGGTAAAACTTAATGTCCTTTTAAAGTGACAGCAAATCATGAAATACACATTTTACAATGATCACTTATGTGTACAAATATCTAGATACTGTTTGTCCTATAACAGAAAAAGATGTAGTTTCAGGAGGATAACAATCCATTTCTTTAGGTTGTTGGTCCAGTTGTCCTCTCCTGGGATGGTCATAGCTATTCTGCGAGGTCAGATCTATTGCCTTTATCTTATAAATGAGGAAATTAAGACTCAGCAAACTTTATTGACTTGCCCATAGTTAGTTACAGAGTGAATATGGGTCCAAGTCAGAACTAGAGTCCAAGACTCCTTTCTTTCTCAGCCAGTGCATTTTCTCCTAATTCTGCCCCCCCACCATTCAATCCATGAGAAGAAAGTATAGACACAAAGAAAGGTTGCATCTGTTACCATATCAAACATTCAGACCAAATTAACAGAAACCCTCGGGCATACAGATAGTTTATCTGCAAACCAAGTCCTCTTTCCAGTGACAGGGGCACAGCCCATGCATGGTTCTTTAAGCCACAGTACAGGCATCCCATCTAAGGGGCACAGATGCTGCATATTTCCTGTGTACTATTTCTCATAGAAATGATGTCTTGTACAGTACTGATGACAGCAATTACTAGAAAAAATAATTGTCCAAATCTTGCACAAAGAATGTATAATTTCTCACTACACCTTCAGTGACTTTGCTACTTAAACAAGGTGAGTTGGAATAAACTTCCTCATTATTGTTGGGAAGAAGGCAGCTGGCATTCACATGTAAGAGCACAAATGAAGAAATTAAATCTAAAAGTTTAAGCTAACCAGTTTTTTTAAAAAAAAAAAAAAAAAAAACAACCACTGGTTAGCTTAAACTTTTAGATTTAATTTCTTCATTTAATTTCTTCATTTTTTTTCAATTAAAAAAACCCAACAGTGAAAAGAATAAAAGAAATATGGAATTCTGAGACCTTCAAAAAATAAAACATCTGAAGTTATATCAATATATTTTTTCTTTACTAACGCACTTCTTTCAGAAGCAGGAACCAATTGCCAAATAACTATGGTTTTGAAAATGGTTGAAAGAAAAACCTTAGAAACAGCTAATATAAATGTCTCTCTCCAAATTAAATCAGTAGGGTGCTAGCTTTAATACCTCTTCTTATTAGCTCATAATTTGGACTCAATAGAAGCAATTAAAATATTCACCTCTCTGAAATAGTTTAAGTGGAATCTTGGCCTACGGTGGTACAATTTAAAAACCAGTCCTATAATTCTATGATTAGGGCTTCCTTTACTGCCATAAGATTAGTTTCATTTTCCTGTAATCCTTTTTTGCCCTCTAAAGAAAAACTTTTCCTCCATTAGCTTCTCTCTCCTGCCACCAGAAAATCCTTTACCTCATTACTAACAGTTTTGTTTTTTTTCCCTTTAACAAGGAAAAGACTTTTTTTTTTTTTTAACAAACAAGACTTTATGAACGAAACCCAAATAGCACTATGGTTCAAATAACCTTTTGCTTGCCAAATCCACAGGTTCTTTCTCCAATTTTCATCCTACTTGACAATTTGGCAGCATTTGGCACCCCTTACCAACTCTAGTAGTATCTTAAAATGGTCTTCTTGATGGATTCCTAAAACACTTTCCTAGTTCTCTTCTTTCTAATCACTTTCTCACAGTCTTGTTTGCTCATTCTTCCTCTTTTTTTTCTCCCCAGATACTTCTAAAAATTCCTTCCTCCTTTCCTGATTTTACCTGCTTTCTCTGGACCCTCTTATCTATGGTTTTAATTATTAGCTATAAGTTAGCAACTCATAAATTTCTACCTCCAAGTTCAATCTTTTTCCTGAAAACCCAAATCCACCATATTCTCCACTTTTCTACTACAGCTATTCTCTTTTTAAAAAAATGGTCATACCCCTTCTCTTAAAAAACTTAATAGCTCCTCTGCCTGTAGGACAAAGTCCATATTTCTTAGTATTATGTATAAAATCTTGTAACAATGTCCTTATATATATTCCTTTCTAATCTCAATTATTTTTGTTACTTATCATAAACTTTGTACCACACTATAGCAGAGCCTCATAAGTTTTCCTTCCTTTCTATGTGTCTTTGTTACCTTGACCATGTTTCCAGAATCAAGAGCATAAGGCCATATGGAGCATAGGAGGTTCTTAGTAGGGTAAACAGAATCATTTTGTAGTTAGGACTGTCTTGGGAAGTAGAGGCTATTCTAAGCTGTGCCTACAGAACTCTTTCCCCTCTTCATCAGCTCATCTTAGAAAACGTCAAAACCAGTCATGCTCACACAGAATATATTCACAGAGTCTTAGGTAGAGAAACCCATATTCTAGAATCCCCAGTCTGGGAGGAAGAATCTTCCCTAGTTATCTTCTTTAACAAATTAGATTCAGGAACAGAGGAAGAAACCTGCAAAGAAACAGGCAGACCTGTTGGATGAACCTTGATAATCAAGGAAGTGACCCCGCTACAGGCAGATGTTTGTCACACACATTCTCAAGCTAAATATGACTCAATCAGTGAAAACAGTTCTTTCTCTGTTTCTAGTTATGCCTTGATTATAGCATAAAGTATATTAATCTGCAATTACTTGATTTTATGTCCATGTTTCCAATCAGTCTATGATAGAGCAGATGCCAATAAAGGAGTAATGAACTCATCATTCAAAAACAGCAATGCTGAGGTTACAATGAAGGAGACATTTCTTCAGGATTTTGGCAATCACAGCAATGGCTATATTAAAATAGCAAAATTGGTCAAATAAATTATGAATTCTGCTAAAACACATTGTGTGGACTATGAAGTCCCTCCAATTAAACCAACATGCTCACGAAACAATCGAATGCTCAACTTCTGTTATAGATAACTGTCTGAAACAAAATTTTCAAATAGTAAAGCAATCGTGATGGTACAAGCTATTTGTGCTTAAAGATACAAGATAAAAAAGTTGACAAATATTTCTCTGTGCAATCCATCAGAATTTCACTTGCAGTTTTTTTTTTTAAATCCACTAAGAACTAATGACATACATTTGTATTACAAAAGAAAGTCAGATGTTAATATCCTAGCTGTGATGCATGAAAATGCAGTGTTCAGATTAGAATTTTGGTCCAAAATGCGAGACAATTACCAAGAAAGTGCTGATAAGTAATTCTCTTTCTGATTTTCATATCTCTAATATTCCTGTTTCTTTTCCTTCCCTGATATTTCACACTTATATTATTTCTTTCTCTGCAATTTAGCTCTTTATTTAGCTCACAAAGTAGGCATTATACTAAGGAGGTATTCATCTTTTGGCGTCAGTATAGTTGCCCTTAGCAACCACCACTTGAAGGGAAACCTTATTTTCATCTAGTAACTCAAAATAGGACTAAAGGGTCAACTGCAGAGCAATTGTAAAAGGCAGGTCTCAAACTGGCAAATTGCTCATGACAGGACCCCTTTCATTTGGATCATTCCACAGACATTGGAAGTTTTGTTCACAAATATTTCATAAGTCACAGGGTTTCTAAATTGGTTGCTCTATAATACTTTTGAAAATAGAATTGTGCATTAGCACTTGAAATATCTTTATTATTAAGGCTATGAAGAGGAACCATATAATAGGCACAAGTCTAATGAAAACAGACTTGTTGGGCAGAAGACAAGTGGTAGGTGAAAGGAATAAATATTCAGTTTAAATGTACGGTATTATGTCAAGTACTCTAAAACTATAACTACTTTTGAATTTACTGATCTTTTAAAAAATATATATATTTTATTGATTTTTCAGAGAGGAAGAGAGAGATAGAAAGTTAGAAACATTGATCAGCTGCCTCTTACACACCCCTACTGGGGATGTGCCCGCAACCAAGGTACATGTTCTTGACTGGAATCGAACCTGGGACCTTTCAGTTCGCAGGCTGATGCTCTATCCACTGAGCCAAACTGGTTTCAGTGAATTTACTGATCTTTAATTTGAGTTCAAGCTTTTAAGAACCTATGCTAAGAAGCAAAGTCAATTTGCTATCCATTAGTTTAGGTTAAAAATGTAATTATTAAATAGCCAATGATTCTGAATATTTTTGAATCATTATCTGAGGCATAACGATTGTCACTCTATTATTAAATAATATTAAGGAATAAATGTAACTTTCACTCTTTTTATGCTCTTTGAAGTCCATTTTTATATCACTTATCATCTTTATTATAAGTCAAAGAATTAAAAGAACGGCAAAAATATACACTGGCACTATTGTAGCTTAAGGAATCTAAACAATAGGGCTGTTAGGATTTTCTTGGCAACAGATTCTAGAAGTCATGTGTCACTTTGGAGTTCTGTGGGTGCTTGGGAAATAGACATTGTCATCATCTTGGGCACCCACGACATTTATGTTGACTCCAAAAGGCTTTGCCTCTTGCACTGTAAGTCTTCTATAGAAAAATGCCTCATCATTACTAACATCAATGTTTTATGTTGTTTAAGTCAATTCAATTCAACAATGTATGGCAAGATATTTTATTAATGCTTTTTTCACAACCCTCAATAGGACACAAGCCTTGCTTTCATGAAACACAATTTATTGAGGGAGATAAGGCAAGGAGAATAGGGGGAACTGAAGCACAAAGAAGTGGAAACAGGTAAAAAAAATTTAGGAAGAGCAACTTGCAATGATGATGATGATATGATGATGATGATGATGATGATGATGATGATGATGATGAAATTATATAAGTAAGCATGGGAGTGCCTATTTCATGCTTTTGCAAGCTACTCCAGCTAAATTTTAAAATTCACATGTTACAAATTTAATATTGTATTCTGTAATTCTTAAATAACATTTAAGTACATCAGTTACTAAAGCAGATACTGGAGTTTTGTTTTGTTCATTTTTCCTTCAAAATTGAGGTTGCATCAAAATTGTTTTTAACTGAAAAAATAAATATCATTAAACGACTTTAAAACTTCATGTAATGTCACTGAATAGTAGTGCATTTCATTATGTAAATTTGAGCTCAACAGTAAAAACAGAAAACTTAATATGACGATCACAGATACACTACAGTTTATGTGTGTATACAAAGTCTCATATATTGTACTTAAGACTTTGTAAGCATGAATATCTACAGTCTTTGAATTTTTATTTGAGCACAACTTCTCAGCTACTATAAAAGTGTACCGCCTCTGAAATTTATCTTTCTAAGGGGACTGAAATCTTCCGGTGTGGATCTGTCACAAAAGTGTTTTACTCTATAAGCAAGGATGCTGCTCCAAACCCTCCATTTACGGAAGTTCCTAGTCTTTATGAGCTGACACCGAGTGCTCTCTCACCAAGTGTTCCTGTAACAAATGGTTACATTTGTGAGCAGCCCGGATGAGCTTGAGATGATGCTTGAGACCACAGCACAATTTTTGTTGTTGTTAGAGATTTTCTTTTTTGTTTTTCCAGTGTGAAAGCCAACTCCATCCACAGGGGAATTAGCCTCCTGGAGTGAGGTCCACTAGTTACTGCCTCCTTGTCACAGCCCTCACTCATTCCGTTCCAACGGCTGCTGCTGTTAGATAGCTCCACACGTTTGGAGAAGGAAGAGAGGGACAGGAGTAGCAGCCCAGCGTTTATGGTTTAACGAGAGGGCTCCAGAGGGCCGTCTCTGTGAAGTTTACTTTAAACCTCGACATTAATTATAGAAATGCCATCAGTAAATTAAGTTCCCAACTATGAGAACAAAATGAATAAAAATGTTTAATGACTTAATGTGACATTTTTAATGATAAAAACTCCAATTATTTTATAGCCATAATGCTTCTTTCACTCTAAAGAATTGTTTTTAATTTAAATGTGTTCTAATTTGACATGAAATATTTCTGGAGGCGATAAATATTTACTGAACTTGTATTTTTTGGCAACTTGGGTACAGTGAGACAACAACATGCCAAAAGACTGAGATTTTTTAAAAAACTCACTTTTTGGCAATCACAGAGATTTTATATTATAAAGTAAATATCTTCTATACATAAATAGGACACAATTTTAATAAAGGACAAAAAGAATGATATTAAAGGATAAGAATGATGTTTCTGAAAAAAACAAAACAAACCTTTTACATTTTATTTTATACGTACGACCATATCTATGTGTTTCTTTGTGCAGATGTTTTTGGCCTGATATATAAACTAACAGGGTAGAGGTGAGACAATGTTGTATGACAAGAAATGCAGCCCTAAGGAAAGTGCTTTCAAGCATCACACGGAGGAGGAATAGAGCAGGGCCTAGGTGGTTGAGGCAGGTCTGCCCCAAATGACATTGATGAAAGCTTATTGGAAGCTTTTATTGTCTGTCAGAGTGGAGCGCTTTTCAGGCAAAACAGTTAAGTATTATCTTGGGAAGAAGCCCAAGTACTTTGTTAGTCTAGGCTCTCACACTACTATGTGGATGTGCCCTAATGTGGGCAAGTGGCCAGGGTCCTGTTTTTCAGAACCACTGGGCGTTAGGCAGTGTGGGATGCAGTCTCTGCTGCAAAACAAGAGCCCTTAGACCTGATAAGAATCAAACTCAACTGAATCAAGTAGGATTACAGTCATCCAGAAGGGGGGCTAGGAGAACCACAATGGGCCTATTCTATCTATCTATCTATCTATCTATCAATCATCTATCATCTATATCTATCATCTATCTATCATCTATCTATCTATCTATCTATCTATCTAATCTATCATCATCTATCTTTCCATTGCTTTATTGAGACCAGGTAATCATACCCTGTGCAAAATAGATGATGAAAATATGCATAATACATAGATAGCCAAGAATTGGTGGAGACATTGGATGTCCAGGTACTGAAGGGAAAGGAAGTAAAGTGGGGTAGAAGAAAGCAAGAAAGGTTAGGCCTGGGGTCAAAGGAAAAATAATCTAAGTCCTGTTGTATAAACTGGAAATGATCAGAGAAACAGAACAGAGTAGAGCTAGAAGTTTAGAAGGTTTCAGAGGCTCCAGAAACAAATGTTTTTAGGGATCAGAAAGAGAATATCAATCAGGAAAGTGGAATGAATGTAAGTGCATCATTCCTAAAGACAATGCAATTGATAATAATAATAATACTGTACTGGCTGAAAGAACTTGACTATATTTTAATGCTTAGCAATAATATGCAAATTGTCCTCTTGACCAGGAGTTCAACCAGGAATTCTGGGAGTTTGACCAGTGGTGGAGCTGGCCAGCCAACTGCCCGCAGTCCCACCCCTGGCTGGCACCACCCCGATCACCCCTCCTCCCTGATCAGGGATGGGGCTGGCCAGCCAACTGCCCGAGGCTCTTCCCCTCAGCCGACCTGGCCTGATCAGCTCTGATTGGGGCAGGCCAGCCAGACCCCACACGAATTCATGCACTGGGCCTCTAGTTAAAATATATAAAGAAATATTTTATGATGTGAAAATTTCTACACGGAAACAGCTCAATCAGGCTCTTTTCTCTAAGGACTTGCAAGTTGGGTCAGATTTGAAGATCTTACAAGAAGCAAATTAACTCTGACACTTTAGGAAATCCTCAAATCCTAAAGAACTCCCGGAGTTTCCCAGTTCCTCTCTGGGGAGCTCCTTTCATCTTCCAAGGCAACTCAGGAGGGAATCCAGCATACATCTAAAGATACCTCAAAGGAAAATTAAAATATTTTAAGATGATTTGAGATTCTGTAAGTCAAAAACAGGCACTGAAGGTATTGAAAGGGGATGGTGCACAGTTAATTTCTTTAACACTCTATCAGACCTTGTCCTGAATAGCCTATGGTCACAGCACAGGGGCTGTACAGCAGCAAGCCATCGGGATAAGTTTATAGGGAGGTGCAATATCCAGAACAAAACCAGGAGAAACCGGTTTATTTTGGGCAAACATGCAGTGTCTACATCTTTTGGGGCTGAATAAACCATGTTATCAGCAATATTATGAGTATGTGATATCCATAGTTTTGATGTCAAACATGAAACACCCATCCTTGTCTACTTTAAAGAGAGGGACTTTGGAGTTGGTCAAGCTTGTGCTTGAATTCTAGCTCTGTTACTCATTAGCTCCATGACAGGGGAAGAACCACTTCACTCTTTAGGGTCCTAGAGTCTTTCATCACAAAAATGGTGATAGATAATAAAGTCGGATAAAAGAAATGTGGCACATGTATACAATGGGATACTACTCAGCCATTAGAAAAGATGAAATACTACTAATTGCAATTACATAGATGGATATTGAGTTGTCACAATGAGATAAGTCAGGCAGAAAAAGTTAAGAACCATATGATTTTACTCATATGTGGGATATAATACTAAAAGCAGCAAATGAACAAACAAAAAACTCATAGACACAGACAACAATGCGGTGGTTGCCAGAGGAAGGGGTGGGAGTAGTAAAGTGTGAAGGTAGTAAAATATATGGTGATGGAAGAGAATTTGACTTTGCTTGGTGGGCATACAATGTGATGTCTGAGGTGATATATCATAGAATTGTACACTTGAAACCTATATAATCTTGTTGACTAATGTTACCCCACTAAATTTAATTTTAAAAATGGCGATAATAAAACTGATCTTGGAAGTTTGTGAAGAGGTAAAATACAGAGGTAACGTGCCCAGCAGACAATAACTATTTAATAAATAGTAGCTGCTGCTATTAATTCTTATCATTCTTGGTGTTATTATCATTATAGTAGTTGCAGACAAAGTCCATCACACAGTAAGTCCTCATGCCTGCTTCTCACCCCCTCATACTGTGATTTCCCAGACACACAAGACCTATGTGTTCCCTCGGAAAATGATGGCGACTGCACAGGTCATGGTGCATTGTGATTACACAAGCAAGTACAGACCATGTTGAGCAATGCTTCAGCATCAGTCCACGCTTTTTCACTCAAGCTCTTGGGTCCGTAATTAGTAAGTGGTATTTCTAGCAGCTTGTGATTGGCAATAAGTAATTGCAATCTAGTGCTCTTCCTTCTATTGCCACTTACGAAACACCCACTTAAAGTATCAGACTATAAAAGTCACTATAAATTGAAATTTACATTTTCTTGCAAATTTTCTGGAAATAATTCAACAAAGACAATGAGGAAAACACAATGCTCGTTTTTACTCTTGGTTTTATAACACTATTCTGATTATTTTTAGACTTCATTTGGCGCAAAACAATTAAAAGAGATATTTCCTCTTATATTTTTGTTGATGTGTATCTCTCCCCCCCACCCCCCCAAATGAATATATACTACCAAATGTCAGGCAAAGCAAAGAAAAGCATTCATAACTTGCTGAGGTATTTTAGTGGGGGGGAGGGGGCGGCGGGGGGGATCCTCATGGTTCTCTTTTGCCTAAACAAATGGAAGTCAGAGTTTTTATTTTTAAAGGTATCTTTATAGACTGTGATTTTGTTGATATGAGAAAGAAGGCAAGAGTGTTCATTATTATCTGGAAACTAGCATGGCTTGTATTCATGCTTCTGTTCTTCCGATTTTTAGTATGTAAGTAGTATATGACCCAAACATCCATCAAATGATTAACATATAAATAAAATGTGGTCTATCCACACAGTGGAATATTATTTGGCCACAAAAAGGAATGAGGTACTGGTAACATACTATACCATCAATGGACCTTGAAAACAGTATGTCATGTAAAAAAGCCAGGAACAAAAGGTCATATACTATATAATGTCATTTAAATTAAAGGTCCAGAATAGACAAACTCATGGATACAGAAAGTGGATGGGAAGTGCCTAGGGCTATGGGGCAGCAGTAGTGGTGGGGAGCAACTGTTACTATGTATGAGTATGGAATTCCTTGTTGGAATGATAAAAATGTTTTGGAATGACATAGTGATGACTGTACAAGTCTGTGAATATACTAGAAACCATTGAGTTTTATACTTTAAAAGGGTGAACTGGATGGTATGTGAGTTGCCTGTCAAAATTCTATGTAAAAAATTCTTGCCCACCGTCATCATCACATTCCAAAACAAACACCCACCGTAAGCTCACCTTGCGGGGTTGAGGGGATTACTGAGTGACACTGCATTAGTGAAACAAGTTTGGAAATTCTTGTATGTGAATCTCAAGTTGGTTTCCATAGTTTTATAAACAAAATTTCCTGCCAATTTTAAATTTTGAAAAGAATTGCCTTGGGTCATTCTTTCCTTTTATTAGCTTTTCTCATAGGTAAAATAAGTGTTCCACATTTTTTTTAAAACTCATTTTTGTTTTTGGAATGAAGCAGAGTCAAAATGGAATTAAGTAAAAATTATATTCTGTGGCTTCTTGAAAGCAGCAGAAGATCAAATGTAGAGCATATTCCAAGTGTGAAAAAAAACAATTACTTAATTGAGCACATTAATAAAAAAGACCTCGCAAATTAAATGTTGTTTCAAAGAGATCTTAAACAC
The DNA here is from genome assembly GCF_964339955.1 of Pipistrellus hanaki. NCBI lineage: Eukaryota > Metazoa > Chordata > Mammalia > Chiroptera > Vespertilionidae > Pipistrellus > Pipistrellus hanaki. Next base: position 31,266,389 of record NC_140509.1, on the reverse strand, counting down.
TTACTAGAGCATCACACACTTGGGAAAATGCCAAGTTTTATATTTTGGTCTTCTAGTAACTTAATGCAATGAAAATTCCCAGAAAAACAAAAAGAATAATGCATTTTTAAAATTTTTAAATGTATGCACACACACATAGCATCAATGTTACTATTTTCTTTACATTTAATGTAATGCATTTGAAAGAACCATTAATGCAAGGTTTTATCTAATAACTTGAGGCCCAATGCTCAAAATTTGTGCAAGAATAGGGCTTCCCTCCAGCACGCGGGACCCGGGCTTTGTCCCGAAGGTCGTCCAAAAGGACTTCCCATCTAATTAGCATATTACGCTCTTATTATTATAGATTTATAGCAATGTGGTAGCTAAGAGCACAAACTCTGGAGTCAGGTTAATGTGAATCCTGATTCCCCTATTTATGCCCTTGAGAATGTTCCCTAATCTCTCTAGGCCTCAATATCTCCATGTTTAAAATGAGGATAATCACATAGGGTTGTGAGAATTCAACGTGTTAATACATTTAAAGTGCTTAAAGTGATGCTGGGCACAGAGTGAGCTGACAGTATTGTTACTACCATCATCATCATCTTTCTTTTTTAGCAATGCTAATGCCCTTTTATAGAATCATTTCTTATCCCAGTAACACTGAGAGAATCCACAGATTTCAGCTAGAGAAACAACGGCAGAAACCAATTTCGCCCTACAGCGAGACACTTTCCTCTGTTTCTCTCAAAAATTCAAATGAGAATTCCAAGAAACCACTCATCCTTTTTGCTAACAGGCATCTAACCACAGTTTCATAAAATATCTTTTTTTCCATAAACAAAGCCAAACAGAATATCTTGTTCATCTGATTCTAAGCGGAATAGCTGCTATCTGAGCCCTGCCATATCACAGATAATAATGGCAGTAATTACTAACTACCCAGGGAAAAAAGTCACCTAAGAAAGACATGTGGCATCCATCAATGTAATGAAAAATGGTAGGAAGCAAACAAGGCTGCTCATTCAACTCTGTGTTGAGTTCAGCAGTGTTACATCTGTCTATAAGGAATTCTTAGTTGGTTGCTAGGTTTTGAACATGGTAGGTGGCCAGAATACATTTCTCATTCAGTTGACTCTCCCAGTACTGTGCTAGGGATCAGAGATACAAACTAAGGTTAAAACACACTCACTAGCCTAAACGTTAAAACCTTGTTCTGAAACACGATATATCCAGCACAAAAAATAGTCAAGTTCTTCAATGACAAGAAAAACTTTAATAAGGAAAGGCAAAGCACCAGTCAAATGTCTGTGCCAGATACGTTTATCCTGTGTGACAATTAGACACGGATCCCATTTCAAGATAAATTTAAGTAGTTTTTTTTTTAAAAAAAAGTTCATAGTACAGCAAACACTGATGGTAATCTTTACCGCAAAATTCCCCTCTTCCTAAAAATGTTATTTTCTGTCCTCCCCATTTAAACATTCCCATCCCTGAATTCCCAGATTATCTGGGAACTCTCCAACCTGCAGCATTCTTGGAGAGATCCTTAACCTAAAGGCGGATACTGATATTTCTGTGGGCAGCTCACCAGTTATGGATGCATCTGCTGTGACTAATCCAGGCTGGCTTGTCCCAGGCTGAGAGGCAGGGCACTGGAGGTTTCTGAGACGAGTGTAGCATGGTGTGTGCATTTGATCCTGTGAATCAGGTTGGGGCTAACCCATCATTAGGAAAACAAAACAAACAAGAATCGGGGGAAAAAAATAGAATATCAAAGACTTCACAACGATTTTAAATAGAATGTCAAACTTATGGGAAGATGCAAAAATAACATACTAAGAAAAAGATAAGTAATAGCATTTTTTAAACAGTCTTGCCAGTCAATTACTGTCACATTTTCATTATAAAGAAATAAATATTGTAGTACAATTTCTTTCTAATTGCCAAAGTCTTGCTTTTCTATCATCTCCAACAGAATTCTTTCTATTCTTTTTTAATCTAGAAACGATTACTCCAGAAATTCATTTTGAAAACTAAGGACATGGATATCAACCTGCTTCTTCTGAGACTTAATATATAATAGAAATATTATATATGTGCCCCCTACATCATTTCTGAGCATGCTCTGACTCAGCATAATTGAATTTATAATTGAGTGAAATACCTTACAATGGAACTTTTATTCTATTACTGCATGAAAGAGTAAAACAATACACAATCCAGGAAAATAAGAAGAGGAAGACATTTCTCTACCCTTTTTGGATGTATTGCATTTCCACACACTTCTATTCCTAAAACACACCTAGGAGGTGCTTTTATGTTTAAGAAAAGAATAGAGATACTTGGGCCTTTAAACAAAGTGCTAAGTGGGAAGAACAGTAGAACACGCAGGTTAGTCAGCTTCCATTAAGTAACCTCAGGAGTAAGAAGGTCTTTGTAAGAGTTAATGAAATCAGATCCCATAATAGCAACTCCGAAGAAAAGATGCACTGAATTTATTTAAACAGTTATAAGAGGAGCAATACACAGTTTCAAAATCAATAAGAGGCTCAGACTGGAAATATTTTAAAAACAAAGGAAAGACTGTCCTGGTAAACTAGGTTAAAATGTCCAGCGATTTATTTTCTCAATTCTGAAATGGATCGATTCTTCTAAGCCACTGCTTTCATCACATGAAATCACCACTCTAAAAATTAATAGCATAAGGCTACCGGAATATAAAATCCGAAAGCTTACTTTAAAAGAATCTCTCACCGATTCTGTGTCCTATGTTTTTATTTCAGGTAAAATAATTGGATGACAATAGGTAGGAGAAAAAAAAAAAGGCCTATAATGAAGTTGTACATAGTGTTCTAGTTTCTTGATTGAGCCAGGGGAGCGGGGGGGGCATCTTTATATACTGTAGAATATCAACTAAATATTACTGTATATTCCCAAAGCTAGACAAGTATGCCTATGACTAAGTTTTGGCTAGGAGACTGATTATCTGGTGCATTTTTCCGAGAATCCTGTAATTCAATCTGACTGGTGTCCTTGTAAGAGGAGGACACACAAAGAGACACCAGGGTTGCATGTGCACGGAGAAGGGACCATATGGGCATAGAGTGGGAGGGTGGCCATGTGTGGGCCCAGGAGAGAGTCCTCAGGAAAAGCCTGCTGATACCCTGATCTTGGATTTCCAGCTTCCAGAACTGTGAGAAAATAAATTTTTGTGGTTTAAGGCATCTCCCCCAACCCCCCCAAAAGAAAATCTAAAGTGAAATAAGGAAGAGAAGTTCCATTAAGGAGGGAAATTTGTGACATGCTTTCAGAAGCATGCCAGGAGACTTCACAGGTATTATGTCGCTGGCAGTTCTCGCTATTGTCCAGTCACTCAGACTTAGCCACGAAGGCTAATCTCAGAGGGCTGTTGTTTGTGCGGGAAGCAACACTGCAAGACTAAGTGGGAGCAGACGCTAGAGTCCGAATCAAACATTGAAATTAGAGGCCCACAGACAGAGACTGGCTTTCCACAGCAGAATTCAAAAACACAATGTTTAAATATTACTTCAATCACAAGACAAATTATTAATAGAATTTAGACCCCGTTCTCTAGTTCTCCCTGGGAATTAAACTTTAAAACTATTATTTGCAACAGATGACAATTTTATAATTGTTTTTTGGGAAAGTGCTTGGATAGAAACTATAACTAATTTGGTAATTTAACAAATAAGTTCATGACTAAGCCCTCTATGTCCTTAAGAGTATTTTGGATATTCAATTTAAAAAAATCAAGCGATTCCACAGGTACCATATAAAGTCTTCTGGGAAGTAGAAACAGAGAAAAAAAGGTTTGTTTGTTTTGTTTTTGTCTCAGGAAGACCTGAGCAAAGCAAAAAAGCACTACTGGATGTTTTAAAGCCCGAACTACAGTACCTTATATAATAAAAAGTATAAAGTGCAACTTAGCAAAAAACTTTCTACAAAGCAGTCTTTATGTAAGAATTATATTTCTTAAAGTAATAGATCTAGTAGCAATTATACTCACACACACATTAACTCCCTGAACAATAAAACACAAAGACTTATTCTATGAAACAGAGACTTAGAGTTAATTCAAAGCCTTATTTAGATTGTCAAAAGGCAATTTGCCATATCTACTTCCAAACCTTTTTAAGGACATCGACATCTAGTACCTCTTGAATCCATCCTCCAACCCATCTAGTTAAGAAATTTAGCTCTAATAATTATCAAGGATTTGAGAAAGTGAAAAATAATTTCTCCTATTAAAACAAAACACTGGAGGGAGATGATAGATGGATGGATAGATGATAGATAGATAGATAGATAGATAGATAGATAGATAGATAGATGATAGATAGATTTTCCTTCTCTTGTTTTCAAAAAGGATCTGGGGTGATAGTTATTACTCTTTGCATAGTTTCAATCTTTAAATCTTCAAAGTTAATTTATGATGTTTTATTAGAATAAAATAATTAGTTAACGCTTGTAGTGTAATAGTGCACTAAGTGTGGTTGAAATACTAGAAATAAAAAGCCGATTCATGCTAAACTCTTTGTACAGTTCAATGAAGAGCTCTGGTCAGCGGACACTTGGTTTGATTTCATCTGGACTAAACTGCTGTCAACTGCCAGCGTAGTCTGGACAATCCCCCATGTCCACTCTGGTGGCCCTCTCATATCAGTGAACCAAAGGAAAGGGGTCAGAGAGTTGAAAATCTAAACAGAATAGTTAACCAGCTAACCAACTTTCAAATGCAGACAATACAGGATATAACAATGTTGATTTCCACAGTCTAAATGGACAGTGTCCTTTACTAAATCTAGTATATCTTTAATCCACCTCTCCTCTTCCCTAGATAACCTTCACCGTATGCATCCCTCCCCCTCATTCTCCTTTTCTTCCTTCCTTCTCTTCCTCTTCTACCACAAGTTTCTTTTAATATTTACCATACTCATTAAATAAATGTCATTCTGATATTTTAAAATAAAATTTGAACATTTTAGTTTTCAAGGAAAGAAAAGCACTTGGTGTCTTGTGTATTTAGTGTGTGGCTTTCTGTTTTTTGTTTCTTTTTTTCTGTAGGTAATCAATCATTACCAGGAAAATAAGAAGTCCCCTTCCCCACTATCACAGCACCCTAGATTTATATGAAAGCATAGAGCACAGAGCTCACAAGGAGTCTGACTCCCTCACTCCAAGGCAAGGCTGGAGGTCAATGGTCCCCAGCCAATGGGACAGCTGCCACAAATGGGATTCCACAGCCTCCCCAGGAGCCAATTCTACTTTGCAGTGGCTTTCACTATTGCCAAGTTATTTTGTTTAATTAGCCTAAATAACTCATGCTGAACTTTCCCATTCTGCTCATCATTATTAAATCTCTGGAATAGTTTTCATGGGCTTGAAGGCAATTATTGGATTATCTATTGGCCTTCTCTTCCTCATATATCATACCTATGAATCATTTAAACTTTTAAAAACATAAGTGTTTCTTTTTCTATTACTTTTAATGATATTTAATAATGATATCTCTAGGCTTACTATCACCTTTAATTATGAAACATGAAAGCAAAAAATATGAGAAAATAATCACTATCATAATAATGAAATAATGAATTAAATAATGCAATACTTAAAAAGCTCATTGGGGCATGATGTCTTCTGATACTCACAAGTCTGAAAAGTAGGTCTGGCAGGGAATATGGCTCCTTTATTTCTCAGATGAAGAAACTGAAGCCAAGGAGGTTGTCACTTCCCTGAGAATGTACAGCCTGTAGTGTGCCAAGGACTGAACTAGAACTTGGGACTTCTGACGCCAAAATATTTATAGTTTTAATTTTTTAAAAGTACTACATTGCCTATTCATGCCAAAGCCTATGATACATACATCTTAGTGGATCTTTTTGTCCTTTTTCTTTTCTGTTACAAAAAAATTGTTTATATACATACTAGAGGCCCAGTGCACGGAATTTGTGCACGTAGTGTGGGGAGTCCCTCAGCCCAGCCTGCACCCTTTCCAATCTGGGACCCCTTGGGGGAATGTCTGACTGCCTCTCACAATCCATGACCATTGGCTCCTAATCCCTTGCATGCCTGCCTGCCTGCCTGATTGCCCCTAACCCCTCTGTCTGCCTGCCTGATCACCCCTAACCACTTCTGCCTACCTGCCTGATCACCTCTAACTGCTCCCCTGCTGGCCTGATGCCCCTAACCACCTCTGCCTTGCCCCACACCTGGGTCCCAGGATTCTTTCCTCTGGCTGGTCACAGGCACCCAGGAATTGGGCCAGCTTCACTCGGGCTGGTGCAGCTGCAGGGGACTATGGGTGGGTGGCTTCATCTAGGCCACAGCCCCAGCCACTGGTGCCCTGGACCGCAGGGCGTGCAGCTTGACCCTCTCCCAGGCCGCAGCCTGGCTAGTCCTCATTACCCTCTGCCCAGTGTTGAGTGTCTGAGCTGTTACGATGTTATGGCATGAGGGCATGATGACCATTTGCATATTAGCTCGTTATTATATAGGATGTGTGTGTGTGTGTGTGTGTGTGTGTGTGTGTGTGCACGCGCGCGCATGCATATATACAAATACTAATGATTTTTATCAGTGTATATATCTATATAGCTATATCACCACAAACAAATATTTCCTGCTAAGAATCAGCTTGCCTACCATATTACTCTGCTATCATGGACTGGGTTGGAAGAAAGCTTGTTGTCATTGTTACTTTGATAATCCTAATATACTCTGTTATGTTTAAAGGTGAAATTACTACATATTATATAAAATTGATGCTATTTCTTGAATAAATATTAGAACATTTAAACCCAAGAGGAAGCACAATTTTAAAGTGATAAATAAAAATGAACTCCCTGTCATTATCTTGTCTTTCTAGAAAACACATCCAAGAACTAATATGTTTGTGGTTTGGAGGTAAATTTCAAGACAACCAGAGTAAACTATGAGAAACACTTCTAGCTAATCTGACAATAAACAAATGTAAGCCCTCAACACAGCCCTGTGAGCCCTTACTTTGGGGTTCTGTGAGCCCTTACTTTTAGCCTTAACAGTCCCCCTTCTTTTTTCTCTCTCAGATTGTACACTATTATAGACTTAATGTGGTGCCCCTAAAATTCATATGTTGTAGCCCCAACCTTTAATGTGACTGTATTTGGAGATAGGGTCTTTATAGAGGGAATTAAAATTAAGACAGATTTGGGGTCCCAGAAGTGAAGAGTTTATGTGACAAATACCTAAAAATATGGAAGTGACTTTGGAATGGGTGATGGGTAGAGGCTAGAAGAGTTTTGAGGTGCATGCTAAAGAAAGTCAAGATTGAAATGAATGGACTGTTAGTACAACTATGCATGTTAAAGACAATTCTGGTGAGAGCTTAGGGGGAAGAAAGGGAGATCTTGAAAGAAAGCTTCAATTTTCTTAGGGAATACAATAATTGTCATAAACATACTGGTAGAAATATGGATGTTAAACACCATTTGGGTGAGGTCCCAGACAGACATGAAGAAAAATCATTTCTTATTATACAATGGCAAAGATCATGACTGAATTGTGGCCTAGGGTTTTGTGAAAGGTTGGATTCATAATCAATGAAACTTATCCAGTAAAGCAATTTCAAAGCAAAGTATTGAAGGTGTGGCTTGCTGCTTATCACACAATGTAAGATGAGAGAGCTGAACTGAACTGAGGCAGGAGTTTTTAAGCAAAAAGGAAACAAAAATTAGAGATTTGGAAAATTATCTGCCTATCCATATTGGAGAGAGGGGAAGAGAGAGAGAGATAGAGAGACAGAGATAGAGATGAGAGAGAGAGAGAGAGAGAGAGAGAGAGAGAGAGAGAGAGAGAGAGAGATAGAGAGAGAGAGAGAGATGAGAGAGAGAGAGAGAGAGAGAGAGAGAGAGAGAGAGAGAGAGAGAGAGAAAGAGAGAGGGAAAGCTTGTGATTAAGAGAATACTGAAGGTGTGGCTGTTGTAAAGGCCAAGTAAAAACAGATATAAGGCAAGAGAGAGGAGGGGAGACAATAAGCAGTTGACATATTTCTTATTAGAAATTGTTTCTTAGATCTTTTTTTGGGAAAAAACAGTATTTCATTAATTTCTTAATGAATAGCATCAATCTTTTAAAATTTTTATTAACTGATTTAATGAGTGATGGATCTTGGCCAATATTTAGGAATATTTATTGTAATATATCTGTAAACAATGCAACATATATAATTGTGAAAGATGGAAACAATAACATGCAAATTAGTTAGAATTCCAGCAGTTAGTTTAGCATTATTTTATGGCTACACCTGATAATTTTCTTACTGGAGTTTCTGCCTCCCTTTAATGTAATTTTTATAATAATGCAGTTACAAGTTTTTAAGTATAAATGTTCATGATAAAATAATTGTGAGCAAGTTGTAGTTAATAGAATATGTTTTGAATCTTTTCATATACATATGTATAATTTCAATATTTTAAGTTATTAAAAAATTAAATAATTTTTAAAGGTACAAATAAAATTCAAAATTAGATATAAATCAGTCCAAAATAAGGGTAAATCACTTATTAACTTATTAAATTTGATGAAATATTTTAAATCGTCCTCCATTTTTAAATGATTCTGTTTTATGAGATTAATACTGATGATTTGATAATGGCAAGAAGTTGGAATAAAGCTTGGCTTCCCCGCAAATCAAAATGTAAATTTATTTCATTTGTTATATTCTTTTTATAGAATGCTAAAATAAATACAACTTTAGAGTTACAATTTTTAAATAATTATATTAAATTCCCTTATAATGTCATGATATATGGCTCCATTTTTTTCTTTATTGTTAAACTTTTAAAAAATAAGTGATATTTAATTTTTTTTAACTGGGGAAATAACTTCATCAAAGCCTTGAGATTCAGGTCTTCAACACTCATGAATAAGGTATGATCATATGGAGAAGCCATAAAACTGTTCTTACTGTACTCTTATGGTGGAACCTACTTATGGAACTCCTAGTTTGGAATTCTTTCTTTTTTAATTATGGAGACAAAGATGAAGTCATTAGAAGCCATGAGTGGTGAAGATGGTAGGTGACAGGCTTGAGATTTCAATCGTGATCAGAAGCCAAATAGAAACTGAAATTCTTATCTGATTCATTAAGTGACTGAAGACAATTCCAACATCTCCCACTACACAGCTATAAAAAAAGAAGGAACTCTTACCTTTTGTGACAGCATGGAGGGACCTGGGGAGTATTATGCTAAGCTAAATAAGCAAGTCAGAGAAAGACAAATACCATATGATCTCATTAATGTGTGGAATCTAATGAACAAAATAAACTGATGAACAAAATAGAATCAGGGGCATGGATACAGGGAACAGACTAACAAATGTCAGAGGTGAGGGGGTGGGAGGGACTGAATAAAGGAAGGTGAAGGGATGAGCTAAAGAAAGTATATGTATAGCCCTTGGACACAGATAATAGTGTGATGAGGGCCAAGGGAGGGGGGAGGAGGTTGGGGTGGATGTGAGCAAAAGGGGGGACATGGGGAATATCTACAATAGTATCAAAAATATAAAATTTAAAAATAAAAAGAAAGAAATAGCTCCCTCTACTCTGCACACTAGAATATATGCAAGTGGTAGGTATGACCTCTAGGGATATTTTCTCAAAGACAACAGGGTATAGGATTCATTACCTCTGGCACTGTAACCACCTTCCCACAGACAACTCTTGATCATTTGCACCAATGAGGATAAACAGTGGAAATCTGAAAGGGTGAACTATCCATGAAAAATACAGTTAAGGAAATAAAGTAGCTTGATTTCTTAGAGAAGAGCTACCATCCTTCTAATGACTTCATAGGATTCCTGATTTTCAAAGCGGTTTGTTATGTAATGGCCCATCTACAGTGTGAATAATCCGCACTGGGCTAATTAAAGCCTTACAAGAATGTTACTGATTCTCTTTCCAGAAATTCACAGAAATTTTGGGGTGGATATAAATGATGCCAATAGAACTTTTAGACTCTGGAAATTTTTAAACATCATATTATACAAATGGATTTTGTCCGCAAATTACAGTTTTAGGATTGAAATTTTTAAATGTTACAAAGGGTAATACATAAATTTCACACTATTATGTGAAAAGGAAAACATTTTTTATTTATAAGCAATACTTAATTGTATATTTTTAAAAGCTTTGTTTTAGTCTCAAAGACAATGCTTTTATCATAAAATATATTTGCACATAGTAAACCACAGTCTATCTACCTATCAGATAAACTACCTATATAGCGAAGCACTTCCTGTTTTTGCAGTTTAAGGGAGATTTTAAGACTACTGACAAACAAATTTAATAGCAACAAGGACAGTAAGAGTTTTAAATAATAAGCATTATTTATTTATTTATTTATTTAATTCTAATAAAGTTCCTGGACTTAAATCAAGCATTTGGAAATATTCACAGCCTGCCTAACGTTATTTCATGAGTTTAGTTCATTCTCCTTGCCTCTCATATAGACTTCCAAATATATACTAAAATTATATTTTATTAATATAAACTATTTTTATAGAATAAATTTTGGATTTCCCCCTTTAAAATATGAAAAAGATATGCCTCTGAAAGAAAGTCATATTTTAGAATTGAGATCTGCATTTTCAAAGCGCCACAGTTTATTAGGAAAGTCCTAGACTTGGGTCACTTCTCAAACCCTTTCTTTCTCATTTGGGAATTTATTGTTTGAGATCATTTTGACCTGGTATGCTAATTTCAGACATACTCCTGGTTTACATCCTTATAACTCAAGTCTGAACATTCCTTTAAGAAAATTCCATTTAATTTTAGAGAAGTCTGACATTCTAAGAACTTAAATGCTGCACAGCATCTATGAGAAAAAGGGATATACTCAATCCTAAGGGCCCTGGTTAGTCTTAGCAAACATCATAGGTGGCCAAGAATACTGGAGCAGGGAGTTGGAGAGCTCAATCTACTAGGAAGTAAGCCCTGAAGAAACACTGGTCTAGGTAATCCCAGGCTTCATCAAATCTCAGTATAATAATTAGGACTATTAGCCATAAAAATACGCTGTTCAGAAAATCACAGAGCTTATTTCTTAGAGTTCCTTCAGATTAGACTAGAATTACATTGAAACTAGGTAGAATTTGTCACAGAACCATAGGTAGATCTCTCTTTGAGAAAAAAATAAAAGCAATGTTACAAATATAAAATTAGAAAATTAAAATCAGAGCCTTGGAAGGAACTGTACAAATCAGGAATGGTGAATTTAAGGTTCATTTGCTTTTTGGTAAATTTCTAAAGGTATTATATACCCTTGGAAAATATAAACTTTTTTTTAACCCTCAACTGAGGACATATTTCCATTTGTTTTTATAGAAAGAGGAAGGGAGGGAGAGAGGGGAGGAGGGAGGGAGAGAGGGGAAGAAGGGAGGGACAGAGGATAGAGATGAGGGAGAGAAGGAGGAGGAGGAGGAGGAGGAGGAGGAGGAGGAGGAGGAGGAGGAGGAGGAGGAGGAGGAGGAGGAGGAGGAGGAGGAGGAGGAGGAGGAGAGACATCAACCAGCTACCTCCCAGAGCCTGAGTATGTACTCTGGCTGGGAATTGAACCCACCACCCTTTAGTTTATGGGGCAATGCTCCAAACAACTGAGTCACACTAGCCAGGGAGAAAAAAAATATTTTCCCACTCCAGAAAGGGTCTTCCATGAATCTCAGAGTGTCAGGTACCAGACCAAAATATTGATATATTTGGTTAGCTTATGACAAATACAAACAATATGAGGACAAGTTTAAAAGTAATTGCCATGTGCTTGCAAGACTTTTTCTTCAAAGACCATTGCTTTTCTTTAAAACCATGATATTTTCCATAGGTCCTTTCTTTACTAGACCAGTCCCTTATTTGCCCTTCTTGCACCTTATTAGGGATAATGATAACTCATGAAGCTTTCTTCTTCATCTACTTTTGTAATGAAAACAGTGTAAGGCAGACCTCTGATGAGGCTGCTCTCACTTGTGAAACCAGAGAAATATACAGAGTGATCCCTGGGTAAGTTGTGAGATTCCTCAGAGAAACCACACAATTTTTTTATGATGTTGAGGGGCCCTCAATGACCTGATTGTAGAATACTCCTTGAGGAAGCCAGAGGAGTGCTAAAGAGAAGGGCGTGTGACAAGTGGAGCTTGAACGAAAGTCAGCAATGCTCTCTGGTCATGAAGAAGCCATGGGCTTGCCATCCCCAAAGTGTCCTCACTTCTCTGTCCTCTACTTTGTGCTGGGGTCAATGTCACCTCCATGCTTGGAGCAGCCATTGCTGATGAGGGGACAGGCCCAGAAGGGTAGATTGGAAACCATGGGATGGGGAGTGGGGGTGAGAATAGAAGAATAGGGAGAGAGCACAGAGAGATAAACCTCAGTACAGCTCAATGTCCTCATTTACATGTAGAAGATAAAATATTTTGAAACAACTGACCCTAAAGTATTTCCCTCAAGAAGTGAATTACACTAAGCACCAAGTATGATTATAATTGCAATATGTGATCTTCATATACTTGACAAATCTTGAAGTGAAACTTTAAGCCTCCTTGGAAACATGACTATTTTAATGATCAGGCAACTGCTGTCATACCATGCATGAGTTTTACCAAAGACCTTCAAAACATTTCCTCTTGGCAGGTTTTTAAAAGAGCAACATACAACTCATCAATATAACTCTCTATGCTTTTATGAGTTCAAATTAAGTTGGGCAATTATATGTACATGTATATGTACAGCTCATGAAGTTTATCAAGTCTATAACGAGACTCTGTAAATACAGAAAAATAGCTTATTATGCACCGGGCAATATGCTAAATGCTTTATATATGTGAACCCATGAAGAGTTCACATATATAGGAAGATTAAATAACCAAATAACAAAGCCAACAAACTAGTTAAATAACAGGCCGCCTTTAAGCTCCAATCTTTAAGCATCTGAAGCTCATCTAATCCCTCTACCCTAGTGACCCACAATGGTATATGCATCATTGAAAATACAGGACAATCTTTAAAATATGACTAGCCTCAGTCAATATGAAAAAGTAAAGCCAGATAAATGGTAAACATGTTAAAAACCAACTTCTTTGGGAAAATATCTATGTGCCTTTAACTACATTAGAATAATTTGATAATATTATGGATTGTGGGTTAACTTGTATTTTTGCAAGAGTAACTCTCAATTTAAGAATAATACCTCAAGGCAGGCTTTGTTTTTTTATTATTATTATTATTATTATTATTATTATTATTTTGATTATATAACCATGCAACAATGATCATAAACCTTCATGGTAACAACAAAGAAAAATTACCAAGTTTTAAAAGTACACTAAGGTATAAAATTATGCCAATTTTATATTGTACTCATTCAATAAATTTGCGATGCGTGATTATTATAATTTAATTAGAAATAATAATAAATTTGATAGAATTTACATTTTTCAAGCAGTATGAAGAATATATTAGTGGCTTAGTTCTTGGCAAGAGGGCTACATCTCATTATATACAACAAGATTCCTTTGGACAGTTATTTAGATGTGGATATCTTAATAAATATTGCAAAAGAAAATATATGACACTTAAACTTGATTACACTTCATGGAAAAATTCAGATGTGACTTAAAAAAATGTTTGCCACCATAAAAATGAGCCTTCTGTACATTTTTAACAGTGATTTTAATCATTTACCAATACATAGGTTTTTAATGATTTTTGAACTAATCATCCTATCTAATAAAAGAGTAATATGCAAATTGACCATCACACCAAGACACAAGATAACTGCCCTCATGTAATCAAAGATGGCTGCTCCCATGTGGACACAAGATGGCCACCACAAGATGGCCTATAGGGAAGGGCAGTTGCGGGAAGTTAGGGGTGACCAGGCCAGCAGAGCAGGGCAGTTGGGGGTGACCAGGTCAGCAGAGGAAAGTAGTTGGGGGAAACCAGGCCAGCAAGGGAGGGCAGTTGTGGGGGGACCCAGGCCTGCAGGGGAGAGCAGTTGGGGGGGGTTATACCTGCAGGGGAGGGCAGTTGGAGGAGACCAGGCCAGCAGGGGAAGGCAGTTGTGGGCAATCAGGCAAGCAGGGAGGGCAGCTAGGGGTGACTGGGCTGGCAGAAGAGGGCAGTTGAGAGACATTATGTCAGTAAGGGAGGGAAGTTGGGGGGAGACCAGGCCTGCAGGGCAGGGATGTTGGGGGGCGGGGGGCAAACCAGCAGGGGAGGGCAGTTGTGGGCGATCAGGTCAGCAGGGAAGGCAATTAGGGATAATGGGGCCAGCAAAGGAGTGCAGTTGGAGGAGACCAGGCCAGCAGGGGAGGGCAGTTGTGGGGGGACCAGGCCATGAGGGGAGGGCAATTGGGGGCCTCAGGCTTAAACAGATGGTCAGACATCCCTCAAGGAGTCTCAGATTGGAGGGGGTGCAGGCTGAGCTGAGGAACATCTATCCCCCTGTGCACGAAGTTCATGCACCAGGCCTCTAGTCACTAATAGTTTTATAAAATACAGTACAATAATATTAACTTCCCAATTAAACTAAAAATTTTCTTTACCTACAATTGCATACCTCTTAGTGCCTGCTGGTTCCCATAAAGAACAGGATCTATTAATGCAATTTCCTGAGAACAGCACTCACCACTTATAGTTACTTAATGAACACAGATTTTAAAAATATAGCAATGGTGAAAAGTTAAAAGACATTGGTAGCAGAATTTCAATAAGGACTAAAGTGCAAAATAAACATTAAAACCTAGCCATGAGCCAAAACCGGTTTGGCTAAGTGGTAGAGCGTCGGTCTGCGGACTGAAAGGTCCCAAGTTTGATTCCGGTCAAGGGCATGTACGTTGGTTGCGGGCACATCCCCGGTAGGGGGTGTGCAAGAGGCAGCTGGTCGATGTTTCTCTCATCGACGTTTCTAACTCTCTATCTCTCTCCCTTCCTCTCTGTAAAAAATCAATATATATTATATATATATTTAAAAACCTAGCCATGAAAGCTCCAGCCAGACTAAAACACTACTGAGGCTCTGAGTGTCAAGAGAAATATTTGGTGGTTACTCAGTGTACTGCTAACTACTTCATACATGAGCAGGATACTAAAAAACTTCAACACAAAGTTACCTTTAAATATATTACATCTTACTGTTGGCTCTTTTCATTGATTAAAAAATGGATGATCAGATAGTCCATGTTTATAACCATATACGATGCTAAGAGATTTAACAGTTACAAAGAAAGGGGAGAAAACTGAGTTTAGCCTTTTAGTGGCCATGCTCTGGAATCTAGATGCTTAAGTTTAAAGCATAGCTCTGCTATCTCACTATCTGAGTGATGTTCAGAAAGTTGTTAAATTTTGCTTTCAATCAGTTTTCTCATGTGAAAGCTAACAAAAATAAAAAAAGACTGTAATGAGGATAGGCATGTATGCTTTTAGCATATGCTCTGCTCCAGTGTGAGCGATCAACACAAATTAACTTGCTATTAATAAATTTCATAACATTTCAATATCAGTAGGAGGTTTTTCAACAGAGGAAATACATGGTCTAACTTAAATTTTAAAAGGTTCATTTATGCTTCAGGGTTGAGAATAGACTGGAGAGGGTAAGAACAGAATGAGAAAAGTGATATAAGTGGCCAATGTAGTGTCAGCCAACTTGAGAGGGGAGGAAATGGAGAGAAGGGGTAAGGTTATAAAGATATCACAAAGAGATTACCTTATTAATGGGGTTAGACAAGAGGGCATGGAGATGGTTATGCAGATATAGGTTTGGGATGAGGATATGAGAATAGCCAGGAATTTGGTTTTGTACATGTTCAGGTAGAGATGCCTATAAGACATCCATATGGAAATGTTAGGGAAGTACTTTGATAAACAAGAGGAAGATCTGGGGAAGATTTAAAAGTGGAGTTGCCACTGATTAAACTATACTGTATAGGATGAGACTCAAATTTGATATGGTAAATTGAAAGCAGGTATTCCCAAGCAGACATTGAGTCACAGGTAAACTAAATCTTCCTTGACAGAGATATTTTTTAAAACCCTTAAATTATCTGAATAATTGCTGAGCTGCATGCATAATAAGTTTTGTTTGGCACTGTCTGGATATTGTCAAATATGCAGGAAATCTCACAGTCTTTAAAGCAACTGATCATGGTGAAAATAAAAATTCATGATTCTAAGAAACATCTATCACGAAATGTACATATTTGAATAAGAACACAGGAAGTTGCCAATTCTCAGGAAGGAGAGAAGTTTAGGCAACATAATTAAACTGTTGATCCAAGGTACACTCATCATTGGTTACAAGATTCAGACATTAAAATAACTCACCACAATTCAAATTGAAAGCTGGCAATAATCTTTAATAACTTAGCATAATTCAGCCAGCCAGTCACTGGGAATAAAAATGAAGAGGCCAGTCCAGCAGGCGTGGCTCAGTGGTTGAGCTTGACCTATGAACCAAGAGGTCAGGGCACATGACTGAGTTGTGGGCTCGGTCCCTAGTGTGGGGTGTGCAAGAGGCACCCGATCAATGATTCTTTCTCATCATTGATGTTTCTCTCCCTCTCCTCTCCCACTGTGCCTAAAAATCACTAGAAACATTTTTTTAAGCTGGTACATTGACACAATGGAATATTTCATGGCTGTAAACATAAAGGAACTCTTACCTTCTTTGACAGCCTGGATGGATTTGGAAATTATTATGCTAAGTGAAATAAACCAGACAGAGAAAGACAAATACCATATGATCTCACTTATATGTGGAATCTAATGAACAAAATAAACTGACAAACAAAATAGAACCAGAGGCATGGATACATGGAACAGACTGGCAGATGTCAGAGGGGAGGAAGATTGGGAAGGAGCTGGATGAAAGAAGATAAGAAAGAGATTAGCCAAAGAACATATATGCATAGCCCATGGACACAGAGAACAGTGTGGAGATTGCTGGAGGGAGGGAAGGTAGAAACTGGGTGGAGGTGGGTAAAGGGGAGAGAAATGAGGGATATCCATAATAGCGTCAAGAATAAAATAAAGTTGATACTAATCAACATCACTTGCATATAAGCTATGAATTTCTATTTACAAAAGCCTTTATTTGCAGGAAGAGTGTGTTTTTTAAAATATATTTTTATTGATTTCAGAGAGGAAGGGAGGAGAAATAGAAACATCAATGATGAGAGAAAATCACTGATTGCCTTCTGCGTCCCCCCCCCCCCCCCAGCCCACACACACACACACACACACACACACACTGGGGATCAAGCCTGCAATCCAGGCAACCCAGCCCTGACTGGGAATCAAACCATGATCTAGTTCATAGGTCCATCCCAATGTTCAACCACTCACCCACTTATTAAGCACCTCTGGGATCCATTGTGAGTGAACAAGACCCTGTTTCTTCCTTAGCTCTTAACTGTACATGAGGCAAACTCCAAAGCTTCAAAAGTAAAAGAAATAATTTCTTTTGTTCTGAGAAAGCACATTATAATACCTAAATCTATTTCGGCGACAAAGGCCCCAGTTATCAACTGGGTGAGTTTAAGATATATCTTAAAAGTAAGTGCTAAAAAAATTATGTGTTACTTTTAAATATTGAAAATTATTCCACATTTTTAAGACCTCTCTCAAATAAAAAATATGACTTGATTAGTCATATTTGAGTGAAGGGTTAAAAAAACTATGAAATGGATTTTTTCAAGATGGGTTTCTTCCCCACCCCATCCTCATAATTTTATTAGGTTCTTTGGGCTTTAAAAAAAAAAAAATATATATATATATATATATATATATATATATATATATATATATTATTGATTTTCCACAGAGTGGAAGGGAGAGGGTTAGAGAGCTAGGAACATTGATGAGAAAGAAACATCAATCAGCTGCCTTCTGCACACCCCTTACCGGGAATGTGCCTGCAACCAATGTACATGCCCTTGACCAGAATCGAACTTGGGACCCCTCAGTCCACAGACTGACGCTCTATCCACTGAGCCAAACAGTTCTTGGCAGTTCTTTGGGCTCTAAATGATACTTTAATTCATAGGATTTTGGTTAAAAGTAATTTGTTTTATGATGTTGTATAATAATGTCCTAAAGCACCCAGTGACAGCTAAATGTCTCCCAGATGCACTGGTCAATGGGAGTGGTTACATCCAAACCGAAGTGTTAGAGGCAGAGATAAGGGCCTCACAGTGGACATTCACATGCGTGCTGGGAAAACTCTCAAATAGCATAAATACCAGGAAATTGAGTGTATGATGTTTATTTAATTCATTAAAATGAAGAAAATTAAATTTACTTTTCATTAGGTGAAAGGGAGACAAAAGCAAGGCCACAAATGATGGACTGACTGTTGATTCTTGTTTCAGTTATTTGTGTTAGAAGTTTTATTATAATTAAATGTATTTTAATATTGCCAACATGTAATAGATGAATAAATAATTTGATATCACTAACTGAAATGTTCTTTACTGAGAAATTATTCTTTTGGCCGAGTGGGAAACTGAGATTTATGAAAAATAAATAAAGCATTAATCTTCAAGCATACCAATTGCTACTCATGGAATACCAAGAAGAGGGCATTCGAGGACTGAACCTACAGGGCAATCATGCAATGTCCAAATTATGGTGGGTGATAAAAGCAGTTGTCTTTCTAAAGCAATTAAAAAACATATCTAAAAATACTGAGCAACCAGTTCATAACTCCATGTCAGGTCATATGGTCCTGAATCCCCAGTGAGATTTGGCTGTGTGAGCATCCAGGACTAGCAGACAAGAAGCAGCAACTGACTTTATACCTACATATGCACTTTGATGGCCCTGAGAAAGAGAGAAGATCCCATTAATACTGAACAAAAGCAGTGAGGTTGGCCTGCACCAAACTAGAGCATAGTTCAGACTGTGTCACATATCTGAGACAAAGTGGAAAATTACAACTATCCAGACATGTGCTCTATGGAATTCCACACAAAATGTTTCCACATATTTGCATTTCAGAAGACCTACATATAAAGTCTTTCCTTCTCATTCTATACTGGTTCAAATGTTCATTAACTGCTGGGCTACAACAACAGGTTCTCAGTTTCCCCAACTCCCATCCATCTTCCTGGCAGAACATACTCTGCACTGCTGTCAAATCAGTCTTCTAAATGACTACTCCAGTAGTATCATTCCCCTACTCAAAATCCATCAATAGCTCTTCATTGCCTACTGAATCAAGCAGAATTGCCTCACTCAAGCACTCCTCCTATGCCGCACACACCACCCTTTCTGTCCTGATTTTCTACTATTCCCCCACGTTTGAGTCCCTTTGCATTTAGCCAACAGGACAAACATTGCCCAGGAATACCATGCACAAAGACTGTCTCTACATCTTCGTTCCTGTTCCCACCGACAGGAACATGGCATCACTCTCCATTCATGCTTCTCATTTCTAATTCTATCTCCCCATGAACTTTTTCTTGATCTCTCTTAACCAGATGGTCTTTTTCTCAGAATCTTCATAGTTCTTTGGAAATGTCCAAAGTGGTCAACACTGTCTTTTTTGTGTCTTGATTATATTTTCAGGGGTCTTCAAACTACGGCCCGTGGGCCACATGCGGCCCGCAGAGGAGTCTGATCCGGCCCGCCAGGTTTTTTGGGCAGAGAGCGCAGCCGAGGTGTTACAGTAGGAATTAGTAGTTCATATAGTCCGGCCCTCCAGCTCTCTGAGGGACTGTGATCTGGCCCCACTTTAAAAAGTTTGAGGACCCCTGATTTATATATTCTGTACTTGTCTCCTTACACTTAAAGATAGGGAACTTGTGGTTTGAAGAAGTTCAAAAATAGGCAGTCAGTACATATTTGTTGACTTGAATTAAATTTAGCAATATGTGAGCTCTCTTTTACTGAGTAACTCTGTAGGTGGATCACAGTTGATTCTGAGTTCCATTCCCCATCCTTTTTCATTTTGTTTATAAATAGCCACTGAGACAAAACATGTATAATTTTTTCTTTAAAAATATCTTTGCTATCAAACATAAAATAAGTAAGCGGCATTTATCAAAAACATGTCTAGTGTGTCGTACATTATGCATACAATTGCATAACTAAACATTTGCAAACATGTGAGCATACTTAATCTGAATTTATGCAAAAGAGCATCCTTCACTGTTCATTAAACAACTGCTTGAATACATTTACTTCTATGAAATTGTTTCTATGAAAACAATGGTTTCATATTAGAATAAGTAGATATGTGTAATCATTTTCATTTGTAAATATGGTAAATATAAGCTAGTCATATTTTATTTTTATCTTCATTTCCTATCACTGTATCTTATAAGAATGATCCTAAACTCTAAAAAACACATTCAATGCCTACAAATGTGATTTTTATGAACATCCATAGTTTTTGAAGCTCTCTTCTCTCCTACTGCAGCACTCGCTTGATACACCTTCAGCCTCCTATGTTGGTTCCTTGGAGATTTATTCCTTCTTCTCTCCTCTACTATTTGAAATTATTAACTAACTCTTTATGCCTAGCATGGTGTTCATCATGCCTAAATTTTTCCTTAGAAAACTGACTCATAAATTTGCATATTTCCATCCTAGGTTTGTCACCTAAGTACCATATCAAGTATGGAGTTGGCCCATAATAGATATCTCTTGAAAAAAATAGTTAATAACATAAACATTCTAGTTCAATCTGTGAGGTGGCTATAGTATATTTTCACTGCAATGCCCTTCTATCACTTTAAATTCATTGTATCCCAAACACAACTCAATATTTTTCATTCTCCTTCAAACCTCCAAATACTCTCAATTCCCTGCTCCTGAACCCCAATCTAATTTCCTTCTATTTCCTTCTATATCACATGGTCCCGAAATATAGAAGTCATTTATTTTCTTTCTGTCTTTCCCTATCTAAAATGTTGATTATTCCTATTATTATATCTCTAAGGTCTTATTCTGGGCTATGTTTATGGCACGAACTCAATCATAACAGCTAGCATTTAATAAGTGCTTACCCTTTGCCAGGCACTGGGTTCTGTATGTATTAATTTTCAAAGTAACTCAATGAGAAGGTGCTACTATTATTTCTATTTTACAGAGGAGAAAGACAAAGTATTTCAAATACTTATTGAGTACAAGAACATGTAAATTGTATACAGGAGTTTGTATACGTTTCTATCACCTAGTCAAATACATAATATCTATCATTTATTTTTTCCTATAACATTTTCTCTTATAAACACTTGCAAATAGCTGTCTTAAAAATATTAAGATAATGTCACTTTATTTTGATAATTATCTTCATGAAGAGAATGAACCGTTTTTATATCCACTTAGCAACAGGTACATTTTGAACCAACAAAGTATATTATTCAGAGCTTGACATTAAAGCAGTTATTCCAAATAACAATTTTAATAAGTAGTATTATGACCACAACTATAAAATAATGCAACTGATGAAAATCACCTAAATACAATAAAAATGCAAAAAGGCATTTTTTTTTTGTTAGGTTTCACTTTTGAGCACTATTCATTATCTTATCTCTGAATACCACTGAAAGAAAATTAACATCTATGCAACAAATTTCACAATTAGAGAAGTAGATAAAGTTACATAGATTGATAAAACATGTACCCAAACCAACGGGGATCCTTACAGCAATACTGAAGGACTAGGGCGAGAGAGACTCATTCAGTGTATCTGAGTCACACAGTGAATGGCTCGCTCCACTGATTCTGACAACCTGCCGGCTGTAACCAACACAAAGGCTTCAAGACATGGGAGAGTCAGAAACCATGGCAGCTGAAACATACAGTAATGAATCTAAGGGAGATGACCCTCTCCTAAAATAAACTGAAACCTATTCTTGTGGAATAAATACCCTATGGAAAGTCCTAGAATCTGCAAGCACATGTGATTTTGGGGTACATGGTTTCCACCGCAATGGAGAACACACCCAGGATGCTGTGAACCCTAGCACAGAGGGAAGGAGCGATGAACTAGGCACCAGCTGGGTGCCTGGCTTTTTACTTACATCATTTCACATAATCCACATGATCCCTCTGTGAGGCAGATTGGACCGTTCTCATTTTACAGATGAGGAAATTGGGACTCGGAGGTCTCCTAGTTTAAGACCATACTCAGAAGAACTTGTGAAGCTGAGTTGACCTGTGTCTTCTGATGAGCAGGGAGTGTTCCTTGTTCACTAGTACAGAACCTCTTCTCAGGATTAAAATAGAATACAGCAATTTTAATATTAATAAGTGTGCCTTCCACCTTTCCAAAGGCCCCTGAGCAATTCCTGTGACGAGGGTGGGGGAGAGGTAGGCTGTGATATGGATCAGAAAAAGCCTAAAGGAGCCCAGGATATCCAGGTCCTCTTCACATCCCTGACCGTGCTTGGCACAGGTAGGGAATAGAAGGAAGTGAGAATTATTCCCAGTTCCATTCTAGAGACTCACCACCAAGCTCTTTGGGCTTTTTGCAGGAAGGAAAGGAGGGAGGAAAATGAGAAAGAGAAGAGAGGAGAAGGAAACATGGGGGGAGAAAGAAAAGTGAGTGGGACTCTAAGTCGGAGAGAATGATTCATAGGCACTAATATCCCACTCTACAAAGGAAGCAATAATTAAAACTTCTTCCTCTGAAAAAAGTCAAGACTAGAAAGCCTCTCTCTCTCTCTCTCTCTCTCTCTCTCTCTCTCTCTCTCTCTCTCTCTCTCTCTCTCTCTCTCGGTTCTGTTTCAAGCACTTTTAAAGTTGCCTACACATTACAGAATGCTTTAGGTTTTATTTCCTTTTAATGTCTTAGTGACTACTTGGAGTATTTTTAAGTTTATATATAGTACTGGTTGTTTACAGATAGGTACCATGGAAAAGGAAAAGAAAAAGATGTGAATATTCAGGTGTGAGTGTGTGCATAGGGAAGCAAGGAAGAGGTAATTAAAGGAGATGGAAGAAGCTTAGGAAACCATGTTTCTTACCCTATTCACCCCATCAAAAACAAAACAAAACAAATGGTAATTCATGAATAAAATTTAGGGTGAGTTTTACATCAGCATTATAAGGATTCTTATGAGTATAAGTTTTTAAAATGTTATTCTGTTATAAAATTTAATGAAAATTTTTTTCTTTCCCTTAAAAATAAGCCCAAATACCATAGAAATTTCCCCAAAATTCCAGCTTTCTGCTTGCTCTCCTTGTGTCTCCAGAGCTATTTTATTTTTTTCTCCATTGAGAGTTAAAAGGTGTGCTTTGTGACATGTAACACAATTTTAAAGAGTTTAACAGAATTAAGTTTTTGGTGTTTTTTTTTTTTTGCCTGTGTGTTAAGCTGTTTATTTTCACAAAATTGGGCTACCTCTTGCACAGTGTTTTAATTGGAAAGCTTTCATTACTAGGTAGAAACTGTCATCTCAATGAAAGAATATACTTCCAAATCAAAGAAGAATTTAGTCCAACAACTTGACAAGTTTACTGGTGTATGCATGAGTATGAAATTTTGGAAGGACCAGGCATAGGGGGAAATAATTTCTAATTTTAATGAAGTCCAAGAATATTTCTAATAAAAATATTTTTACATACTCCCACACCCAATGTATTGCATTTTTTTCTTCCTATGTAGTTTATTCCACTAAAGCAGTGTTTCCCAAACTTTTGACATATAATTTTCATAATGCTGAGTACCCCTCGTACTCATTAGAATGTAGAATTAGGCGTAGCTAAGCACGGTGCAGTGCATATCCCCACCAAACTCCGGTGCAACGTGTACCCCCACCAAACTCTTCCTGTACCCCTGGAGGTATGCATACCACGCTTTGGGAAACACTGCACTAAAGCAATCATAGCCGAAGTACATTTCTTTATAAATACAGAGCATCCATCCATCCATTTATCCATTCATCCACTGACCTATCCTTTCATTCATTCAATTCCACCAAAAGAGCATTCATTTCATACACACCTGGTGCCTGGTCCAATGGGAGGCACTAGGGAACAGAGACAAATGAAATACTGGTCCTACTCTTGAGAACTTTATAGAGCAGACTAAATGATTATCAGGTTACTATAATCCATCGAGGAGGAAGTTACAATTAAATACATGGACAAAAAGGCTTGAGAACAAGCTCTAAGAAGGCAGAAACATTTCCTCTTGTCTCACCTCCACACACAAGGTAAAATCTACAGTTCCCAAGAAACAGGAGTTCACACATCATTCTCTCCTGCATTTGGCCTCTGTTCCTAATCCTTCCCAACTGTCACCTCAAACAAGCTGACCGTTGGCTTCCTTCATCCACCAAATGTAAGCATCACCTCCCCATCTTCTCCTCCGTGCCCCACAGAATCGGTTACTGCTTAATGCATTCTCATGGCACACACAGCTTCCTCAGGTCTCTCCTTAAAATTATAACTACTTAAAGACAGGGGCCATTTCTTTCATCTTTCTTCATATCACCAGTGCTCATCTCATCAATGTGTGATGAACAAAAAAAGGAAGAAAATAATTACAAAAACACAAGACCCTACACAAATACATCGAACTGTACCCTCCCATACACATATATCCTCTCTCCTCCCACTACCAAGAACTACTCGTGTTTTTCCTTCTGGAAAGGTAAAAATTCAAAATATTTTCTCTTTTAAATAGATTTTTTCCCCCAGAGGACAAACCATTCATTACTCTCCTGGCAGAGAAAAATAGCAAAGTGTCAAAATGCCTAAGCCAGTTTGAAAATATTCTGGAATTTCTGTGTGTGTGTGTGTGTGTGTGTGTGTTTTGCCTTGCTTTTCACAGAGCTATATAAATGTGGACCTGTTCTGAAAGTCAGCTTGCAACACACATGTCAAGGTCCTTGCAGTACTTTTTCTTTTTTTTTTTCCATTTTATTTGGCTGGACAGTTGTTTAAAATGTGGCATAACCAGACAGCACCTATTTATATTGGTTATTTCAAGATAGATGCTTGTGAGTTGCTGCCTTTATATACTTCAGCTAGTCAACCTGTTCAGAGAGAAAAAATGGTGGTTACAGTAAATTATAACAACAATTACTAGATGAATGATCTAATACAGATTAAATTATAAGAAAGGAGAAAAAGAAATTTAGTTTATGTCTCACAGAAGTGCGAGACATAATTGTAATTGTCTGATCAAAGCAATAATAATATATTTCAGAAGAATTGAAAAATGGAGTTTAATATTACAAAAGAGCTACTATGTATTTATATCATGAATAGAAATGTGCAACGGTCAGAAAGGAAACACAACACTAGCAAAGAGAGACTATCTGTATTAAATATATTTGGATATGTCAGTCACAGCAATATTTATTCAAGAAACCAAGCTTCTGGGACTTCATTTCTATTTACCACCTGGTGAATAAAAATGTGTTAAGTTCGTGTTGCCTTGACCTTTTAACAAATTTTCATTCCTGAGTCATATTCTACATTGGTGGTCGGAGGGGTTTGCCAAGATTTTGCCTGTCATCTGAATTTCCTTTCACTTGCAATACCTCAGCTGGATTACACCATCCCAGATGCCTGCACACGAGGTGGCAGGGTGAGCTGCAACATTTTCTGTGCCCAGTGGCTTCACTGTTAAAAGAACCACTCAATAACCCTTACAAAACCAGGAAGGCAAGGGCAGATTCTGAAGAGTTTGGTCTTTGGTGCTCCACGACAGGATATCTAAATCAATGCACCTATGGCATCTCATTGAGTGACACAAACTCTTTACAAAGTCTGCGACTCCATACCCAGAATCCTGTGTGTGGTCACAGAAACTGCACCATTAGCTGTCTTCCCTGGGGAATTTGACCACATTTATCTGAGGCAGTGTGTCTATCCATTGGGTCCGTAAGCCAGGCTCTCAGGTCCCGAGGTCTATGAAATTCAGGAAATGTGCACAATCATGTGTGTATGTACATGCACATGCCCATAGCTGTTTAAGGAGACAGTTCATAGTTTTCTCATATTCTGAAAGGAGCTGTGACCCCGAAATGTTTGGAACCTTACTTTTGCAGCAGAAGTATTGGCCAAGGATTCCTGACATATTTGCCCCTCCGTTACAACCTCTCTGCTGCTGCCCATATATGTACAGCTGCACACCTGAGGGGCAGGACACAGCTTGTGCTCAAACCATCTCCAGGCTTCATTAGTTTGACCACATGAAGTAGTGCCTTTGACTATCACAGAATGACTTTCACTTGGCTGACTAATACGATTAAGCACACAATAATACCGTGGAGCTCAGAGTGAAAGCTGGATTCTAATCCACATCATCTGGCCGCAGAGATTAACTGAGTGTAACCATCCACACTTCCTTTCTTTGGAATGTCTACACACACACACACACACACACACACACACACACACACACTTAGGTTGCTCTCTTTTTTCCTCGTCTGAGATATTTCAAACAGGAAAGTCTACAAATAGTAAAATGAGTGTCCAGGTACCCATCACCCATTTTTGCTATATTTCTTTCAGGGTTAGGCCTTTAAAACAAAAGATTTAAATATTCAGATACAGCTAAAGCCTGTTTCCTCAATCCTACTTCCCTCCTCTTTCCCCAGCTTTAAAAGCTATCGTATCTATCAATTCTAAACATTAAATAATATTTATACCACATATGTATGCTAGAGTAAGCAATACAGAAGACTATGTTCTAAAATATCATATAGTTGGTCTCATACTGTAAGAATGTTTTTGCACCTTATTTTTGGCTCACCATTAGGTCTGAGATTTATCACTATGGATTCATGTAGCTC
The DNA here is from genome assembly GCF_964339955.1 of Pipistrellus hanaki. NCBI lineage: Eukaryota > Metazoa > Chordata > Mammalia > Chiroptera > Vespertilionidae > Pipistrellus > Pipistrellus hanaki. Next base: position 31,239,599 of record NC_140509.1, on the reverse strand, counting down.
TCATTCCTTTCAACTACTTACTGGGTGGTATTTTATCATATGATGACACTGCCAGTTATCTACTCGTTATTCTCTTCACGGATATATCACTTTTCTATTCCCAATGATGCTGCAGAGGGCAATCAGATTACATCTCAAACGCCCATCTGCCTGCCACCCCTGGCTGGCTCCCCTGGTCGGGAAGCAATCTCCCTTCTCCTTGTGCACAGCACTACTGTTCTTCCAAGGTCAAAGTCTCAGCCTCATCCATGTCAGTATCCATGGTGCCTGGCATTATGCTTCAGTACATAATGAGTCTTCTATAAATATTTACTAAATTTAATTACCACTGGTTTCTCTGTATGGTAGTTTCACCTGGCCCAACTTTCTTGGAAGATTGCTTATGTTCCCTGTGGGTGAGTCTTGTTACGTACATGTTCTTATCCACCAAGCTGTCAGGCACACTTCTTTATACTGAGGTCTCAGTATAAAGGGGAAATGTTAATTTTATTAAGTATGAGATGTCTTAACTGGAGTTGACATTACATTTAAGTTTTCTACCAACGTGGCCTTTTTCCACTACATCAAATGACTTTTCTGCCCAAGTTAGTTTATTGGTGCTTATTGGCAACTGAGATCCTAAGGGGAATCGTTCCCATGGGAACTTAAAAATAAGGGAATGAAACTTGTCCCATAATACATAATCCATAGTCTCTTTCAGTCCTTTTCTTTTAATTGCAAAAAGAAGAGCTTCTTGTGTTATACAAACAAAGGAGGCTAATGTACGTACACCTGTGATTGGGCAGCTCTCAGAAACCCTTAGAGCTTGAGGAACAAGCTAACATTGGGCAATCTGGTCTTTTTCTCTCATCTTAAAACATCTCGTTTTTCTCTGGCTCTGATCCACTGTCCTCTGTCCCCTGATTTGGTTCCTCTGCCTAACTCATGTTTCTGCTTCCTCCTATCTCTGTCTTATACTCTTCCTCACTAGCCAGGACCTGAACTCCAACTAATGGCACCCTTTCAATTTCACCTCTAGCACAATTGACTTACCATGTTTGTGTTTTATCCCATGTCTCCATAAGACATCTGCCAACAGGGCAATACCACATGATAGATAACAGATTATTCTCTTATATACCACATGATTAATGGGCATGATAGTAAACATTTTCTCAGTCAGATAGTAAACATTTTCAGCTTTGTGGGCCATAAGGTCACTGTTGTGACTACTTAATTTTGCTGGAAACAGTCATAGATAATACATAAATGAATGTGTAGGGTGCCATTCCAATAGACCTTTATTTATAAAAATAGGGAGCAGACTGGTGTGCCCTGAAGCCTAGGCAATGGCAGTCTCAGCAAGGGCTGTGAATGGGAGGCATCTACAGACTGTCCTGATACAGAGTCAGGATAGGAATAAGCAATGGACCGAGGTCTGTAAGTCTTAATCAGAATCTGACTGTTCTATGCTTATGTTCACTAAGGCACCTTAGTGATGATGGTTTGGTTTTGCTCATGGCTCTTCCTACAAGAAGAGAAATAGTTATGTGCATTTGAAGATTTTAATAATTAAAGAGGTTTATAGAATTAGTAAGTAAGAAGAGCCCCTTCAAATGTGACTAAAATACACAAAGTAATGGTGACTCAGACACACTAGAAGGTATTATATATATAAACTAATGGCCTGGTGCACAAATTCATGCACATTGAAAGGAAAAAAATTACAAGAAATAGAAGTGTCAACCAAATTCACTATCCACAATGACAAATGGAAGCACATGCATGCAATTGGTTCCAGAGAGAGCTTTATCTCGCACATGCCCAAGTCAATTTAGTCTTTTATAAATATAGAATAAACTTGCTTAATTAGACCTGCTTTCTGATTTAGCTAAACTTTTTCCAGCCCAGTGAAGTACCCCAACTTCTCTTTCAGGTAATTGTTAGCAACACAGCAGTAAATATCAACACAAAGCAGATTATTATTGCGATCATGCAGGGAGAACAAAGGGTAAAATATTTAACTGCAGCAGTGTTTGACTCTATTCTGTGCAGTGAGAAAACCTGCAGCCATTTTCAAGGTCCACCATTTCTTACTTTTCAGTCAGGTCAAGTTTCTAAGCTTTCTAAATCTCTGTTTTCCAGCTAATGACAAGAAAATAGGATTCCACTGAGTTTCTTATCTACCTACTCCAGGATTTCTGTGAGGATTAAATGTGATGAGGCACTGGAAAATGCTTCACAGACATTTGGTTACAGTGTACAGTGTTTCCACCTGGCTATAAAGCAAGTTGTGTTCCTGAAGAAAGTACAATGAGGCTAGTCACTAGGGAGAGGAAGCCAGGTGTTGCTACATGATATCATTTCCTGGACAATCAGACACTTAGCATATTAGGCTTTTATACATATAGATGGGGCAATGCATTAGGCTGTGCCCTTGCCAGTGTGCAGAAGTCCCTCCTTACAATGTGCACTCTGGACTACGTGACATTAGACCAACTGGAGAATTTGATCCCAGGTAGTTACCAGCCAAAAACCATCCTCAGTAACTCAAGAAAGCCTTGACCAGTGCAGCACACTCACTACACACAGGTTCTGATCCAACAGGTCCCTTTACTTGACTGAAGGTTACTGTGTACAGATACAGCTGTAAAGTGTAGAGAGAAATAGATATCCATGTGCTTCTTTCTAAACCTTGTGGTATTGCAGACATAGGATCAGTAATAACTACAGTCTGTTCCACTGTGGGTAACTGTCATATTTGGTAAGAAAAATAAATGTTGAGAAATATTTCTATTTTTATTTTTAGAGGTCCATACATTTATAAAGTTTATTCTTAAAATAAACTCACCATTTGTTGCTAAAGTTATTTTTTACAAGTCTGCATTTTTCCCCAATGAAAGGGTGTTTTCACACATTTTGAGGATATATATATATATATATATATATATATATATATGCATTTAAACATATTGAATAAAAGTATTCTAAATGTTTAAGAAGAGATACAGTGATGGGTGGCAGAAATCCAATTATACAGAAATTTTAATTATTTTAGATTATAAACTAACAATGGATATAGGGTGACATGGAAACTAATGAATCCCAGCTATAATTAGATATGAACATGCCTTATACATCTTTTTCTTTGCTCATTGTCAGCTTAGCGACAGTACACCACAGGAAGTACCTGGGGGGAGTGGAAATCTCTAGAGTAATTAGGAAGAAAGCCTTCACAGGGAAGTTACTTTCTATTCAGGCTTTTCATGGGTAGTAAAGGAAAAGGACATCATGGCATATGCAAGGAAGGAAACATTGGACAAACTAAAGCTTTCCCTCTTTTCTAAAGTTACAAATTATGAATGGCAAGATTTCAAAATAAGCAAAGAAACCAAGCCTATGAGCTGAGGATAAGCCAGAAATGAATGCTCTTGAGTTCTGGGTGACCTGGGGAGGGTGGGACTCAAGAACTCTGCCTGAGTCCAGCATGAAGCCAGTGGGGACCAAACCCAGGGACTTGCTACCTCTTCTTCCCCCAGGAGGAAGGTGGGGAGAAGACCAGACCCTTGGATTCTCCCCAAAGGAATTTCCACACAAATACCACCCATCTATTTGGTAACTGTCATAATAGCACTAATATTATTTAAGTTGTTTCCTACTTATTAAGCTTCCATTCTACAGTCTATGATAAGAACTTGAGCAAGAGTATTTGGCAGACTGCACATGCCCTGAAGCCTAGGCCTCCCCAGGCAGCTGGGAGACAGGGTAATATTCTACAACACACATTACCCAGAGAACCCATGTTCTGAGTGTCATCCTTAGCATTTGTAAACCACTCTCCATCTGCAAAACTAGACTGACCAACTTTACAAGACCCTGGTTCAGTGGGTGTTCACTATGATAAATTTGGCTCGAATGAAATCTTGCCCTTAGAGCTCCTCAGAAAATGCACATGGCTTGCTGAGAGAATGGAGATAGATGATGGGGGTGGTAGAACAGGAGGAGAGAGAACAGAGGAGAAGGTATATGTCACGTCCCCAGTACAAAAAGTCACATGGGACAGAGAGAGTTACAATAAAATGTGCACCTTATCTCACTCCTGCCCTACAGTTCTATTATCCAAAGGTCACTTCCATCAAGCCATTTCTTTTAGTCCTTTCAGAAACTTTACATTTGCATATATGCGGGGTGCATATTTGCAAATTTGCTTAGTCCTAAAATGTGTTTGTAACGTTGAAATCAATGCTTGCTGGGCATCTACGGACATGCAAAGGACCACCAAACATCTGAGTCTTCTGATGCTCACTCTCCCAGCTGACATTGAACATAATTATTCTCTCTGCCTTGTTTCAGCTCCCATATTGCAAACAAGGGTCCTTTCCAAGGTCTGCTTAATGCCAGGCCGTTTGCATTTTTTTGCCTTTTGGAGGGTTATTTTGCTGTTTAAATGACCCCCATTATAGCTTTGATATTCTCAAGTTCAAGAAGGATGGAATGTGCCTTCTAGAAAACTCATATATGAATGAAGCTTATGTTAAGATTATGTAATTGTTAATTATTAATTAACATTAATAAATCAATTAAATATTAAATAGCACATCTTTAAACAAAAACACATATAAAACTGGGTTATGTATTGATTGGTTGATAAAAATATGACCAAAAGACTCCATGAAGTCCAAACCAACCTTCCTTTCTTTCTTTCTTTCTTTTTTTTTTTTTTTTAATATTTTTATTGATTTCATAAAGGAATTGAGAGGGAAAGAGAGATAGAAACATTAATGATGAGAGAGAATCATTGATGGCTGCCTCCTGCATGCCCGGGATGTGGAAATCGAGCCCACAACCTGGGCCTGTGTCCTGACCAGGAATCCAACCTTGACCTCCTGGTTCATAGGTTGATGCTCAATCACTGAGCCATGCCCAGGCAGGCTCCAACCCTGTATTTCTACTAGGAGCAATAATTTGGTATTCACAAATTCTTGGTTTGCAGTGACTTTATAAACCATTAAGTACCATGAATAATGAGCATCTACTGAGTGTGTGTATTTTTTAAATTTACAAAAGTGAATTCTTGTGTATCCTACATACAGTTTTACACCTATTGATCTTTTTCACCTAATAATTCCTTTAATAACCATGCTATACAATGTCATACATTTTTACCTTTCTCTTTTCAAAGAATTCCATTCTCCCTTGGACAATATTGCCATCATTGATTTATTTAACCAGTTGCTAATGATAGAGTTTTATGTTGTTTCTGTATTTTTTTAAGTGCCAAAATAATGCTTTAGGGAACATTCTTATGCTTACATGTTTGCAAACAACACAGAACTCGGAATGAAAGAAAACTCTGGCCTCTGTAATGAACACTTAACAGCTGAGGCTGTCTTTAGAAGCCATAAAAAAAAACTAACAGATTGACATTAATACATAGGATGGGGATTTGCCCTGAGTTTGATGCGGTTGAGAACAGGCTACTGCATTGAGGATGTTTAACAAATGCCACATAACCAGACTTCGTTGGACACTTCAGTGTCCATTTTTTTTTTGTGGGCCTATGTAAGTACGCTGCATTTGTGTATAAATCTGTTCCATGACAAAGGATGACCTTTGTAAAGTGCTGTTTATCTTGTGGCACCAAACCAACCATCTTCTCTAAGGAAAAAAGCAACAGCCACGTGGCCAAAGAGAAGCAGGCGTCTCCTTTACCTGCTCTCTACCCCTCACACACCTGCTGGCTGTGTTTGTAGTGAATGAAGCAGCACTGAATTAGGACCACCAGTGAGGAGGGGGGGGATTTATGAGGAGCAAGGAAGAGTACTGTCAATATTTGAAACTCATGAAAATAACTGATGACATAATGAATTATTCATAAGAGTAAATGAGAGTCCTTTGTTTTCTCCAAGTCACTTCTTGGCCTCAAAATTTTCCTAGCAAAAAAAGAAGCACATAAAGTACACACCAATCTCTCAATATATGCATGTGACTCATGCAAAAAAAAAATGGCCATGAATAAGGTCAATAATTTTAAACAAATGCCAACATTCCTTTCTCCTCCTAATTCATTCTTGAAACCACTAATTTTCTAATGGCAATATTAACCATGAAGGGCTTATGAGATAAAGAAATATCAGGAGTTAAAAAAAAGTTTAAGAAAATTTTAACCATTCACATTAGGAAGAAAAAAAAAGATATTGGGCTTGCAAAACTGGGAATATGCCTAGCCTCTCATGAAATAGGGCAAAGATTTCCAGAAGGTAAAACCAGCTCATCCCGCTGCTCCTGCCTCTGCTCCTGACTCTCTTGGACATATAAGCTAGACCTGTTTCACATTTCTGTGCAGATGAATTTTTGGCTAGACATATTTACTTTCCCCTAATGAATTTGTCAAGTATGATGAGGGAGACAGAAAGATAGAGATAGCAGAGAGAGACAGAAAGAGATACAGAGAGAGAGAGAGAGAGAGAGAAAAAAAAATGCTTTTGGAATTCTCATATAACATTTATATATGTTCTTTCCCACTCCCACTTCCATTTGCTCAAATTCTGGAGATATTTCTCACAAAATTTTCATATCTGGAAAGAAACCACAGTGCTGCAACTGAATATATAAATATTAATCTGTTTCTTACTTGAGCTACCCATTTATTGGAGACTGTAAAGGGGAAGTCAATATATTTTTAACCCTCAAAGACAGTCTTTCTTTAGGATTTGACTTCTTTAGAAGGAAGAAAAGTCATGGACATTAATATCTTTTGCTGGTTTTTAGGAATTGTAAAAGAGAAATATTTTCTCTGTCCATACACAAAGAGAAAAGATACTAAAATTCCTTTTAATGCAATATTCTTCATATAATAGCTGCACCAACAATAGCATTTGAAATAAATGTCACTATTCATCTTTTTTTTAAACCCTAGAGATTCTTCACAAGAGGGAAGCTAGGATAGATCACAAGGCTCAACACTGAAGTCATTTCTGTGAGGGGCGTGGGAAGTCCGGGCCACCAGCGCTGCTGCTGACAGCGAGTGTCTGATCCTGGCCTAGAGCGTTCACATCTCCCCAGTCTCAGTCTTCCCATCTGTAAAAGGACAGTGTGAGAGGAGGTGACCAAAGGACCTCCCAGCTCTGCAGTCCTTTTGCTTAAATGTGGCAAAGCAGCAGCCTCTGGCAATTTTTCCCCCATGTAAACTTTTCCCATGTATTTTAAAAATAAAAGGGATTCTAACATGTCTCTGGATTCCTGAGAAAAATCTTTTTGTTCAAACTCAGGGAGCGGTCACCAATCTTTTAGACCTCGGACCACTGGTTGGCGACCACTGGCGGGGACTCTGACCATATATGTAATCTTGCCACAAAATACAATGCTGCTGTAAAATAAACAATGTACCATGTTAACTCCTTTATTCACTCATTTATTCATTAAGCACATATTTTTACTTGGGCCTATTATTGCAGTATTTTCTCCTCTGAAGAGGTAAAAGACCATATTTGGTTAGGGAGTGGAAACACTAACTGTGTGTGTGTGTGTGTGTGTGTGTGTGTGTGAGAGAGAGAGAGAGAGAGAGAGAGAGAGAGAGAGAGAGAGAGAGAGAGAGAGCGCGCACAACTCCATACTTCACACTTGCACATTTCCACATGGATCAGGCAGTAGATGCTGAGAGATATTAGAGATTTGTCCAGGGTCCCACTTGTTCAGTGTCTGGGGCTACTAGAGCATTTCTCATTTGCTTTACCTTGGCACACGGTTGCCAGCTCTGGGTTGTGTGTGGTCCCATCTGCTTTTGAAATATCCTCTGCACACCACTGTCAGAGAGAGTCTCAGAACCACACACACTGAGTCCCCCACCGGGTCTCACAAACTACATCAGGGCCTTGGCGGCTGTCATTAACCATGTTATCCACCTCCTGCTGCCTGATCACACCCCCATAAGCCATCCCAACCTTGTTGGTAACAAAAACCCCTCTCCCTCTTCTTCTAGGATCTAGGATCTTCTCCCAATTACTTTAATCTTTCTTCTTGGGGGAGGGAGGGACTTTTCCTAACTTTTATATTTGTATGGACCTCCAGTTGCTTAGAAAAATAAATATATATTTAGTTTGATTCTGTTGCTTCCTAATCAGCTATTCTCCCCCACACTTCAACCACTGGATTGTCAGTCACACAGCCTAATCTGTCTCCTCCTTTTCCCCTCCTAGCACTGTGTGGTGTCTTAACTCAAACTCTTAGAACTGCTTTGCACTTAACGTCTCTCTTAGAGGCTGCGAGATTACTTTCAAACCAGATTTCCCTGCTTTCACAGGAGGCTCTCTGAACACCTCTCCCCTGGAGTCCTCATTCCAGTTAGACCTTCCAGGACACCCCTCACCCTCTAGGATGCTGATTTCTATGCCAGCATACTACCCGATAGGTGGGTTATTTTGGCCTTTTTCCGGCATGATTTTTCCCCGTGATATTGGATGTCCTCCTAACACAGGGTGCTGCCCCGCTGGAGCTGTCCTCTCCTAACCATCGGGTTTTCTTCTAGGCTCTGGTCCCTCCTCCCATATCCCAGCTTTCTACATTATTGCTCCTTTTTATGTTTATATCTTCATTTCTCTTCTTTATAATCCTCTCATCCCCTTGCAATCCCTTCATTGAGACTTGGTCCTCCTATAGATAAAATCCTATAGCAGTTTTGTTTTGCTCCATCAAATGGGAAAGACAGAGAAGATGAATGGCAATACAATTGGGAGAACTCATTTATAATCTTCAAAATCAGATCTTGAACCCAAGGGGCATCTGTTTTTATTTGTGGCATATTGCCCTAGTCTTCTTTCTCTATCACAAACTCCTTTCTCTCTCCTCATCTCCAAATGTTGGTATTCCCTACACCATTCTCCCTACATTCTTCTCCCAACACCTTTATCATTTCTTTATCCATCACCTCCTTGGTAACTAATGGCCCTCTGTCTTTCTTTCCCAAAGCCCAAATAGGTTGCATGTCCACTTACTTGTACATCTGGCCTCTTCCTGAAACAAAATTAAGCAACTTTTGCTTCGTTACAGTCTCATTTCCTTGAAAGATTGGAAATGTTGATTCATTTCTTTTTCCTACCAGGCTCTAATCAAAGACTAAGAAGTCCTGTTTTCCCTTTGAAATATCTCCTATTCTCTCTTCCTTCCTGTTCCCAGAACTCAGACTCCAGGCCAGGCAATTGTCATGCTGTGTTGCTGCACCCCACTTCCTCCCAGACACTTATTCTGAGGTAACCACTAGCTTCACATATGGCTACTGATTCAAGTCTTTAAAAAAGCATACAACAGATGCATTGTGAATAGATCATTTACATGTATTATCATGTGCTTAGGAAATCTATATTAAGATTGCAATGTGGAAAGTGACTTTGGACCAACAGCAAACCAAAACAAAACAATGGGTTCAGGTAATTGCCACTAAACTTTTTTGGTAGGAAAAATGGGTGATCTCTCACTGATAACAGTAGTGAATTATGGTATCTACCCTTGGATTAGAGGGATATTCTGTTTTCTTCAGCACCATGTGACAATTTCTTGACTCTTCTTATTTAAGGTTGTCTAGGCGACCTCACTTTAGTGCCATCTATGAACTTATTTTTATTATTCACTTCCTGCCCCGAAGCCTGGAATAAAGCTCCATACCCACCAGCCCTGGAAAACGGCTCTCAGTGGCATGACCCAACTAGTTTGGGAATAGTAATTTGTAAAGGAACACACTGAGTCCAACACTGGAAGCAAAAATTCTGGAACCATGTAAGGGAATCTTTCCTGCTAAAGGTGACTTCGACTTGCAGTGGAATGCCTTCTATTCCCTTCTACTGACAGAGGGAATAACGGGCCACAGAAGTATGGTCAAACCAAACGGGTGATCTGAAGGATTGTCTAGAAGTCAAGATGATCGACACAAATGTGATGACTGAATACTTTTTTTCTTTCTTTGTGTGTCTCCTGTCCCACATTTGGAAGGTTTGCAAGACCATCTCAGTGCAATATTTTTTGGCTACGGAGGCTACCTGGTTCCTTCGGGCTAATTCTAAACCATCTCATTGTGTTTTTTCCCTTGGTGGATCTGAATTTAAAGAAACTTACCTGTATTTTTTCTCTAAGAAAACATTTTGGATGCCAATTTGAATGATCGAGCTTGATAAAAATGTTGTCCTTAAATAAAGTGACTGTATTTCTTCCAGTTGTCAAGGACACCATTAATAAGAACAGATGCCCCTTGGGTTCAAGATCCTATCTGGGAGGTTATAAATAGGTTCCCCCAAGGTCTTTTGTATTGCCATTCGACTTCTCTGTCTTTTCCATTTGATGGAACAAAACAGAACTGCTATGGGATTACATCTGGCATGCTAAATTTAAGACTAACTTAATGTCACCTTGTAATTCCTTAACCAGACTGCCTATCAACTTCAGAATACTTCTGAAAGGGTTGGGTTGTAATCTTAAGAAGCTGGATCAAGAGTACTTTAGGGAACAGAAGGAACAACCATTCTTAAGCCTGCTGGCCTTAACCTTTACTCTGAAGTGCTACTCTCTAGTTGAAGAAAAGAGTCGTGTTCACAAGCCTGACGAGAGTTAATCAAAATCAAATGGGAAGGAGTATTTCTACAATGTTTCAAGAACACGGTTTGTGGAGGGCACTCAAATACTGAATAAAGAAAGAAAGAATACATAAGTGAATGAGTGAATTCTAGGCCCCATGAAAGGCTGGGTATAATATTTTCCTTCCATGTGCTAAAATAAAAAGTTAACAATATTAGAAACTTAGAGTATATACTGAAAATAAACAGGGATTTCATTTGATTAAAAAAACAACAGCAACACACACCTTTAGATTATATTATTGTTCATAAGACATTTTAGGGAGGAAAAAAATAACATCCCCAAAGAAGAATCAGTTTCTTTTCTATTTTTGAAAATACTTTGGAGCAAAATAAACATACTCAGAATGTTTTATTAACTAGAACATTTAGTTTAACTAGTTTAATTACTGCTCTTTGAAAATTACTATGATCAGTAGGAACTCCTGTGTTTGGTTTCTGTGTGGGAATGCCCTGAGCAGAATGCCCGCCCACCTGCACCGGCAGCTGGACACCCAACTCCAGACTTTCTCAAGGGTTCTTGAGAACTGGCATTCATCATTTCTCCATATGGTGATCCTGGAGTTTACCTTGTAAATCCCTTCAATAGGAGCAATAGCTAAATGCCGCTGGAAAAACGCCAATCTTTGCTTTTATCCGAAGTCAGCTCAAAGAGATGTTTTTTTGTAGCTCAGTAGATGATAAATTAATATACTTCTTGAGAGAGCAGGCTGCATTTTCTTTCCATTCAGCCCTGTAGTTGCTACTCAGGGCCTTACACATAGCATAAGGTCAGATACTGAACAAACATTGAAGAGTTATGTCTTAATTTTGCAAATCAGAAATCTAAGAAATGCATCCAGTCACTCAAAACACAGTGAGAAGGATCTAAATTTTCACTGCTACCCAGTCCTAGATTCAATCAGGTGTGAGAAACAGGTTTAGAAAAATCCATTCCCTAAACTTGGTTACCATTCTATAAATGGTTAAGGGAATAGCATTAAAAAAGTCTATGCTTTGGAAAAATACAGGTAATTTTCTATCCCATATGTAGTCTTAAGCCAACTGCATTTTTAGCCCATGCTTTAATCTCCCAATTAAATAGGAAAACTGCAGCTCTTTGCAGCCAAATTATAGATCTATTTTTTGTCTCAGTAAGTGAGAAAACTCATAATGACTATTAACAGTCTATGAAAGAAAAAAAATTAAAAATATATTTTTATTGATTTTAGAGAGATGAAGGGAGAGAGATAGAGCAAGATAGATTCATGGATGAGAGAGAAACATCAATAGGCGGTTTCCTACACACTCCCTCCTGGGGATAAAGCCCAAAAACCTGGCATGTGCCCTGACCTAGAATCGAATGGGTACTTCCTGGTTAATGAGCCAACACTCAACCACTGAGAACATTGGCAGGGCTATGAGAGAAGTATTTTTAATTTAACTACTTTAACTAATGATAGATTACAAATATAGTTAGACTTCTTTAATGTACCTTTTCCTACAATAATTCCATCTAGAATAAAAATAATTTCTAATGTATTTACCAACTGTATACAGCAGTCAACTTCTAAAATGGAAAGTATGATCTATTTACTGAATATCTGAGTATCCCCAGATTTCAAAAATAATAGATATTTAAAAACCTGAGAGCAATTTTAAGCCCTCACTTTCTTATTTTCTAAGAAATCTGAACCTAACTAAAACTCCAAGAAAAGTTCTCTCTTCACCATCTTTCTAGTGGCCTCTGTTAATTGCTGCAGTGTGTTGTTTAAATTAGGTGGCCCGGTCTACTTATGCAGTGCAGTCTTGGAACTTACAAGCAATTATAGGGTCAATGCATCTCTTGATTAAAAGCAGACAGCTTTAAGAGGAAGAGAAATCAAATTATATAACATGGTTAAAAGAAATGAAGAAAAACATCATTCCAGAAAGGTAGATGCAAAGAGAAGAAGGAACAAATAACTAATAGTGATTTAATTGGGGGGTGGGAGTACAACAGGACACGTGGGAGAAAGAGAGAAATATCCAGGAAAAAAATGTTTATGTGGGAGGAGAGACAAAGAAGAAATATATTTATATTAGCGTGATAAAACACACACACACGTATTTTATTTATTCATTTAAAGAAATAAAATCCTGTAAAATCAATTTGAAGCAATGTTGCTATATTCAGCCATTATGAAACTTAAATGAAGCAATTGCTGGTCTTTTTTAAAGTGAATCATAGATATTCTGCAATGAAAGTATAAATTAGGAATTTAAAATTCTCAGGAAATGGTATTAAGAAGCTATTATAGCAGTTGGGAACCTCAAAAGTTCATCTATAATTTAAAAGGGGAGAATTTAAGGAAATTCTTGTTTGGAAAAAAAAAAGTTGTAGCTATAAGCTTTGTGAATTCTGATGAAAAATAAGGAATAAAAACTGTGGTTTGATGACATAGAAGATACAAGAAAAGAGAGCATTTTGATTTCTTTAGGTGTAATTTTTTTATAAAGAATTAGATAAATGATTCGATTAAAAGACAATGCAAAAATGTAATTAAAAGCTAAAATACATGGTCTAAATAATAAACACTAGGGGAGGCAAATGAAGCTAAGGAAATAAGCCAGCACTACCAGGAAAAACTTTATGGAAAAATTAGAACATGAACTGATTAGAACTTGAAGATAGAAACAAACAGTCATAATACTACAAAGTTATTTATAATTCTTTGGTACTAGGTTATAAGGGATTTTAACTATCATTCATTTTTTTTCAACAAATATTTACCATGCATATACAGTAGGTACTTGAACAACATTGTCATTTATTATCATCTATTTATATAAAAGCCTAAGCGACCATTACAATGGAATGACTGGAATGACCAGAATGACCAGAATGACTAGAATGACCAGTCACTATGATTTGCACTGATCACCTGGGGGCAGACGTTTAATGCAGGAGCTGCCCACAGGCCTTGATCACCAATGGGGCTTGTCTACGAAACTCCCAGTCCCTCCCTCTTGCCAGCAGGCCCCTGGGCTGGGACAGGGAACTAGGGGTGGGTGGTAGTGGATGCAATCCCCTTCTGAGGGAGACCAAGGGCCAGCTCCTTCCTCAGGGCCAGTGGCCAACCTCCAGGGTTCCTCCTCAGGTTTCTTCCCTAACCAGAGGCCCCAATCGACCCACAGCGGTGGTGGTTGGCCCCTCTCCTTGGCTAGCAGGCCCCAATTGCCTGGCCTGTCAGCCAATTTCTTGGTCCTTCCCTCTGGCCCTGGCCAGCAGGTCCCAATCGCATAATCGGGGCCAGAGCCCAGGCAAGGATGGGGAACCGGGGGGTGGGTGGTGGCAGATGTGGGTGGCTAGGGAAGGAGATGAGGAATCATGCAGTGGTGGAGTGCAGATGATGAGGGGAGGAGGAGGCTGGGAGGTGAGGAGGCAGGGAACCTGATGGGCCCTGATCACTGGCCAGGCCTAGGGACCCCACCCATGCATGAATTTCATGCACAGGGCCTCTAGTTTCAGTATAATGTTGATGAAAAATAAGAATCCCAACCAGAGCCACTGTCTGTGCAGTTTGCACTTTCTCCCCATGTCCCTGTGGTTTTCTCCAGGTATTCTGTTTTCCTCCCAACCCCCAAAGACATGCATAGGAAGTTAATTGGCGTCTCTGCATTGTCCCAGTCTGAGTGTGTCATTATGTGTGTGTGTTGTGTGTGTGTGTGTGTGTGTGTGTGTGCGCGCACACCAGGGTGAGTTCCCATCTTGTGCCTTGAGTTGCTAGGATAGGGTCTAGCCACCCAAAAACCTGAACTGGAATAAGTGGTTTGGAAAATAATTATCTTACTTGTTTTTATTAATCTGTCTTAATGTATGTATAACCCACTTTTTTTCAATATTTAATATTAGAAATGTTTGAGTCTTTATTTAGAAGTGTTGTTTTTGTGACCAGAAATATGCCTTAGGCGCTTAATTCTTATTTTAATTATATTATAACTTTTATTTCTTTCAATTAGGTTATTTATTTCAATTAGGTTTCATTATACATTGTCTTCCTTAAAGTTGAAGTTTTCAAGAATCTATCAGCAATGTCAAGTGAGGACTTACTGAACTTACTATAATACTAAGAGCTATACTATACCCAAAAGTAGTTTTTGTAATTATGTTATACATATGATAGGAGGAGGCCTGGCCCCACAGATACCATCCACAAGAAAAATATAATGGCTCAACCTGCCTTAGTTCAAAGCCCTATTCTTCCATCAACTCAGTTGTCAGCGTTGGACAGATTATGGAACTTTGCCTTACCTCAGTATTCTGGTCTGTTGAAGGGAGATGATACTAATAGTACCTCCTGGGGCTATTCTTGGAATTAAAAGAGTTAATGTGTGTGAAGCATTTAGAACAATATCCAGCAAAAAAATCCAAAATTAAAATGACTAATGCTGGTGACAAACAATCTTCTTTCCCACTGTCTATATTTCATAGTTGACTATGTTTTCAAACTCTCTTAATATCCTTGATTCCATGACCATCTGTCCATCTTTTTGTCTGGTGATTCCGTGCATCTTGCTATCTATTCCATTTCATTCCCTTTCTCCTCTGCTTACACTGTGCATGTTGGTAATCCCTAGATTTCTATCCATGAGCTATTGCCCTCTCTCTTTACATAGATTTATCTATTGTCTTTACTTTAAAAAAAATATATATATATACTATATATATACTATATATATATATATATATATATATATATATATATATTATTGATTTTTTTACAGAGAGGAAGGGAGAGAGATAGAAAGTTAGAAACATCAATGAGAAGGAGTTATCGATCAGTTGCCTCTTGCATACCCCTACTAGGGATGTGCCCGTAACCAAGGTACATGCCCTTAATCGGAATCCAACCCAGGACCCTTCAGTCTGCAGACTGATGCTCTATCCACTGAGCCAAACTGGTTTCGGCTGTCTCTACTTTTTAACATGTTTTAAATCTTCATCTACAGCTGCTAGACATAAAAAGTTGGAAGTTCCACAGTCACGGAAAGCTCAGCATCTCCAAAGCTAAACTCATTTTATTATCCCCAACATTTCCCTCAACCTGTTGTTCCACCTGTATTCTTGATCTCGGTTAATGGCTCCATTATCTAGCCAACTACCCAAAGCAGGAATAGGGAAATAACAAATCTTTCTCTCTTCCTCAATTTCCACATCCATTTATTCATTAATGCATTTCAGTTCTATTGCCATAGTTTTCTTCTTTATCCATTCTACCATTGTCCCAGTCTAAGTCCTAATTATACCTTTTCTAAGTTTAACAACAGTCTCAAAATGGATCTCCTACCTCCAGTTTGTTCCCTTCATGCCATTATTCATAGCATAGCTGGCAGAGTATCAATCTAAAATGGAAATTCAATGGCATTATTACCTGTTTAAACCCCACCTACCTTAAAAACTGTCTATCATCTACAGGATAAAATCCTGGAACTCTAACATAGCAATATAGCCCTCCACCACAATACCTGTATTTTTCTTTCAATTTTTAATAACAGCTACCATGTTATGTGTAATTTTATACATAAGCATTAAAATATTATGATACCTTGATGTTATACTATTATTCCTATTTTATAGATTAAGTGGATGGTATTGGAAGCAACTTGCTCATACTTATCAAATGGATACTAAAGGTAAAGTTGATCATTGAATTCAAGTCTAATCATCTTCCCCAGTGGAATTTCTTTGAAGTCAAGGTCTACATCACTCCCTTTTTTGAACCACCAGCCTCTAGCCCATTAACTGGTACACATATGGCTGTTAATTAAATATTAAACTCAAATGACTATTTAAAAGAGAAAAATTATAACATGATCATTATAAAAGGTCATCCTGACTGGAGAAGAAATAGAGTCTGGAATTACCTCACAGGTACTATAAATGGAAATAAACACTTTGGCTAAGTTTGTAAAACGTTTATCTCTTCATATATACTTAAATTTAAATATCTTTCAGATTAAAATATAATCTCTACATTATAAAGAATAACTTTCTGATTCTTTTTATTTTTAAACTAGAGGCCCAGTGTACAAATTCATGCACATTGTAAGAAAATTCATTAGAAGAAATATTTTAATATTGATATTTGCCCTTTCTCTATAATA
Source organism: Pipistrellus hanaki (assembly GCF_964339955.1). Classification (NCBI taxonomy): domain Eukaryota; kingdom Metazoa; phylum Chordata; class Mammalia; order Chiroptera; family Vespertilionidae; genus Pipistrellus; species Pipistrellus hanaki. Next base: position 31,222,872 of record NC_140509.1, on the reverse strand, counting down.
GCAGTGTCAACCTAATTTACAATTGACAATGACAGATTGAAATACACGTGTGTGATTGGTACCAATGAGAGTTTTATATGTATGGCACATGCGTGAGTCAACTTATGTAGACATAGAATAAACTTGCTTAATTAGAGCTGCTTTCTGATTTAGCTAAACTTTTTTCCAGCCCAGTGAAGCACCCCCACTTCTCTTTCAGCTAATTGTCAAGCCACACAGTAAATATCAACACGAAGCAGATTATTATTGTAGCTCATATAGGGAGACGAAAGGAAAAGATATTTAACTGTAGCAGTGTTTCACTATATCCTGCGCAGTGAGAAAACCTGGAGTCATTTTCAAGGTCCACCATTTCTTACTTCTTTTCAGTAAGGTCAAGTTTCTAAACTGTCTAAATCTCTGTTTTCTGGATAATGACAAGAAAATAGGATTCCATCGAGTCTCCTACCTACCTTCTCCAGGATTTCTATGAGGATCAAATGAGATGAGGCATGGGAAAAGTTCTCAGACATTTAAAGTGTAAAATGTTTGCACCTGGCTGTAAAGCAAATAATGTTCCTGGGCTGAATAAACTGCTAGGAGGCTAGTTGCTAGGGAGTGGAAGCCAGGCATTGCTATGTGACATCACTACATCATTATTAGGTGCCCATAGCGACTATTTCTGGGCTGGGCTGAACTGTGGGCCATATTTTGTGTCATGGGGTCATGGCACCATTGCCTGCAATTTGATGGGCTGTTGCTCCAGGGGGTGGCAGGGCTTATGTGTTGCTTTATCAGTGCCAGGTCCATGGTGCCATCTTTGTAAATGGTCAGTGCGCGTCAAGGCACCTCCTTTGTTTAGCATCTGTCCCCTGGTGGTCAGTGTATGTCACAGCGGCTGGTCAGATGGTCAGAGGGACACTTAGCATATTAGCCTTTTGCATTTTATTCAAATATCTTATTTACTTTTGGAGGAACAAGTATAAGACAAATGTAAATATTTGTAGTGCACATATATAATAAATAAATATATGTTATATATAATGGAAAAAAGTTTAAACTATTTTTAAGTGTAGAAATAGATGACTTTGGTAACATTTAGGAAACTCATTCTGACAAACTGGTAAGAAAGGATCAAAGGATCATCTGAAACTCTGAGACACATCAAGAAACTTCAATAATTATTTAAAAATGCAGTTGTGTGGCAATCTATTTCCCAGGTTGCAACTAAATACCATTTCAAACAATTGATTGAAGAAAAAGGAAATTAAAGTGTAAACATCTATAAATTATTAAACGTAACTATGAATTATGGCTATTCAACAATTGGACTTTAAGTAGTTTCTCACCACTGAGTTGGGATAAAACATGCTCTCCTGGTATATTCATCTGCCAAAATAGCCATTTGCGATTAAAAATTAAAACTGGCACCATTTCTTCAGAAGCAATAATCAATAGGTTGCTGGCTATCTTCCTTGATTATAGTGTTTCTTGTATTAAGACTTCATTCCATTTTGAAATAGTATTTTCTTACGTTTTATTTCTTTTAGGTAATCCTATTCCCAATACTAATATTTTTAACACTTTCCAACAATTATAATTATATGTTCCTCCAATACTATAGCATTGTTTAAATTTCTGGAAACAAATTTCAAGGGTACATCGAGCATTTTGCTAACAGGGTATAAAGCAATATAATTTATATAAAGCCTCTCTACATTATAAGAAATCTGTGATTTTTAAGGAATGCGAAAGCAAAAATGAAATGTGAACAATTTCTATAGACTGAGTTCAGAATAGAATGTTTATGTAAATAGCAAAGCTTTTCATTGAGTCTAATTGAGCCTGGACACAGAGAGTGGTCAACCAAGCAAAATTTCACCTTCTACCAGGAAAGCAGTAGTATATTTTGAAGATTTGGAGTATCAGTAAGTGAAACAAGCTGTATGCATGAGGGATTTTCTATGTGGCAGACATTGTTCCGGGTGCTGATGATATTGCAGAGAACAAGATAAAGAGTGCCCTTGACTTCGAGGAACTGGGTAGAGTTAGGCAATAACGGTTTCCTCCTCCAAGCAGATGAGTGATGTGTTTTGTTGAACTCTCTTTTAGAAAGATCACTTTGGCTACTACGTGGCATAGATCTCCCCAGGAGTTGGAAGTAAAGTTAAAAGGACCAATTAGGGGGTGGCTCTGAAGTTCAGAGATTAAGGAAGAGAAATGATTAAAAAATAAAAAAAAATTTAAAAGGGCAAAGGCCAATAGACATGTGAAAAGATGCAAATTAAAATGACAATGAGATGTCATCTCACACCTGCCTGAATGGCTAACATTAATAAAACAACAAACAGGTGCTTGCAGGGATGCAGAGAAAAGGGAACTCTAGTACATTGCTAGTGGAAATTCAGACTGGTGCAGCCACTGTTGAAAACAGTGTATAGTTTTCTCAAAAAATTTAAAATGGAACTGCCATTGATCCCTCTTCTAGGAATATATCCTAAGAATCCTGATACACCAATCAGAAAGAATATGTGCACCCCTATGTCACAACAGCATTATTTACAGTAGTTAAGATCTCGAAATAGTCCAAGTGCCCATCAGAAGATAAGTGGATAAAAAATCCTGTGGTACATTTATACAGTGGAACACTATGCAATTATATAAAGAAGGATCTCTTACCTTTTGAGACAGCATGGATGGGCCTGGATATTATTATGCTAAGTTAAATGGGCAAGTCAGAGAAAGACAATTATTCACATGATCTCACTTATATATGCAGAACTAAATAAACTGATGAACAAAATTGGTCCAGAGATATGGAGGCATGGAACAGACTGACAGATCTCAGATTGAAGGGAGAAGGGATGGGAAGAGATTAACCAAGGGACTAGTATGCATATGTGTATAGCCCATAGACATAGACAATAGAATGGTGAAGGCCTGGGGTGGGATAGGGGCTGGATAGAGGTGGAGAAAGGGAGGGAAAATAGAGAACATCTGTAAGACTATCCACAAGTTAAAAAAGAAATAAAAATAAAAATCAGCAATAACCTTACCATCCAAAGAAAATCACCAATACCCTGTTAGTGTATGTCCCAGGCTTAAAAAAAAATAAAATCAGATATCTTCATATTACAAATACTCCTCCTAATAATAGTATTTAGGTAATCTACAATATCCTCTATCATCTTGGCTGGATCATAGACACTATTGTCCTCATTTCGCAAAGATTTAGAGACTCAAAAGGGTGAAATGACTTATTCCAAATCACAAAGCCAATTAGTGGGAAAGTTCGGTGCAAAGAAATTGCTCTTCTTCTTCTGCCCCCATACTTCTTCCTCTTAATTCTATCAGTATATTCCAAGAAAAATAAAAATGCATTGGTAGTTCCTTCAGCTTTTGTTCATTCAGAAATTCCTCTATGGAACACTGCCAGGGAACATTATTTACTTACTCATTAAGCAAGCATTTATTGAAACTACACAAGATAAAATACAACATGCTAGGTCCTTGGGACTCAGACACAAGTATATTTTCTGTATGGGGAGCTCACCTTCCTGTGGGAGAGACAGACCAAGTAGCACACAATGACATTACAGTGGAGCAAGCACCATCATAATGACATTCCTAGAGTGTAATGGAACCTGAGACTGGGGTACCTAAATCATTCTGGCAGGCAGAAAGCAATGCTCAAGAGCAAACTGAGGCTCGTGAGCCACATGCATCTCTTTGGCCCCATTGAGTGTGGCTCTTCCACAAAATACCATGTGTGGGTGTGCATGTACAGTATAATTGAAACTTCATGGCCCATGTGCAGAAGTCGGATTTCAGCTCTCAAAAGAAATTTTAATCGTTGTACTGTTGATATTTGGCTCTGTTGCCTAATTAGTTTGCTGACCATTGTCCAAGAAGAAGTGATCTTCAATTGTGTTTTGAAGAAATAGTAGGAGCTGGACAGCCAGAGTGCAAGAAGAGGAAAGAGTTAAGAGAACAGCATGAGCAAAGACATAGCAGAGAAGCATAGGAGAGTAAGCTGAGGCTCAGGGTAAAAATTACAGATGAGATTAGAAAGATGGGCAGAGGCCATGTCATGAAAGGTCTTGTGAGCTATTCCAAGAAATTTGGAGTTAACTTACACTACTATTTCACTTTCCTAAATCTTAAGATTCTCAATCCACTGATATCACATTTATGACCTTCAGTATTCCACTGAAGTTTCTGTAGCAAAGGCCATCAGTTACCTCCTTCATGACCAAGCCAATGACATCTTACTCGCCTCTTCTAGTCCTTTCTACAACACTGGAAAGTGAAGACTACAAACTCCCTCCTCTGCTTTTGTGAAAATAAGGTCTCCTGTCTTTTTCTTTGGCCTTTTGGTTGCTGTCATATTTTTCTGTAGACTTTTAGTCTTCCACTCACTGCTTCATGTTGGTATTCTCCAGACTCTGTCCTCTGCCATGTCTAGATCTTACTCTGCATTTCTGAGCTAGCTCACTCATTCTACCCATTACCTTAACTACCACAGAATTGCTAGAGGCTTCCAAACATGAATATCTAATCTAGACATCTAGATTAAGATCTATATTTGTAAATGCATGCATTAATTCAAAAATATTTTATTGAGTGCTCTCTACTCATCAAAATTGTTCTTGTAAGAGACCAAATGTACCTGGTTCACAGTTGTGCTTTTACTACTTAAAATCTCCACCTAAATGTTTTACAAACATCTGAAACTCATCAAGTCCAAATCTAAATTCACTATATTGTCTTGAAAATGTGCCCCTCACCCTTTGTCCCATATAGTACTGGTTTGGGGTACCTTCATTCTACACATCACCCAAATCAGAATCATCTTTCTCACATTACATGTCAGGCTGGTGAAAACAATCTGCCAATTCTACCTAATTAACATTTCTCAAATTAAACTCCTCCTTCTTGTCCCCACAGTTACTGCCCAAGTTCTTTAGGTAAACATCTCTCACCTTTTTTGAACAGTTCATGGCACATAGTCAACAGATATTTGTAGAATGAATTTATAGGTTAAATAATACAAGAATGAATGGAAAACTTGGACAACCACTATCATCTTTTCCCAAGCCATACTGACTCCATTTTTGTTGTTGTTTATCCTCACCTATGAATATTTTTTCCATTGAATTTTAGAGAGTGGGTAGAAGGGGAGGAGGAGGAGGAGAGAGAGAGAGAGAGAGAGAGAGAGAGAGAGAGAGAGAGAGAGAGAGAGAGAGAGAGAGGGAGGGAGATTGAGAGAGATAGAGGTGAGAAAATTGGTTGCCTCCTGCATTTGCCCCACCTGGACCAGGGATTGAACCTGCAATCCAGGTAAGTACCCTTGGCCAGGAATCAAACCAGAAATTACTAACTACTTAGCAGCACCAGTCGGGGCCATACTGACTTCATTTTGCACCCTTTGATCCATTCACTGAACCAATGAAAGACAGATCTTTCCAAAATTTGTATCTGATTACATCATTCCTTTGATTATCACCATTCAATGACCACTACTGCCTACAGGATAAAGACTAGATTCCATGGCTAGCATCTAAGGCCATCTAAGTTCAAGTTCTCTACTCTCTTTTCTTGTCGCTGTGTTTATCCTGAAAATACTTAACAGTATCTAGAATTACTGTGTTGATTCACAATTCCATTTTTATGCCCAAGCTGTTTTCTCTACCAGGATTGCTCATTTTCCCTTGCTTTTACCACTTAAAAATTAACTACTCATTTGTCAAAACAGTTCACTCCTCACTTCCTCTTTGAAGCCTGTGCTTACTTTTCTGCCTTCATTTCTACTTCCCTCTCTTTTCTCTTGAGACTTTGTACTTACTTTTATAATAACTCAGATAATGTTGTTTCATACTTGTTCACAAATTTCTAGTCATTTCATTGTGTAGTCATTTTCACTCCTTGATAATGGAGGTTTTTTGCTTTATTAATTGGGGATTAGTACATAGTAGACACTCACATGATTACAGATGGGTAAATGAATGAATGAATGAATGAGTACATGGTGAAGTGTCATAAAAATATTTTAATCAAGGAAATGATATGATGAGATTTTCATTTTAGGGAGAACATTGTGGTGTTAAAATAGAGCCTGAAGGCTGAGAACAAAAACTAGATAATTAAGTAGGAGAATATCCAATAATCGAATGGAGAAACATTGAGAAACAACAAGAGCTGGTGGCAGTCATGAAGGAGGAAAGGGAACAGATTTGAAAAATATTTGGAAAGTGAACACATAGAATTAAGTGATCATTTGAATGGCCATTAGGAGCAAGTATGAGAAAAATGAAGGCATCAGGGATAACTTTCAGGTTCCTAGCTTGAGTGACTAGACAATTTTTCTAGTTTAAAATATCTATAAACTCTGATTCATGACGTTACACCAGACAAAGATACACTGTACAAAGTGATGAATTACAATGTATCTGCCACAGTTTCCCAGGCTACTTCTGAAAGTACATTTGATGCATAAGTGCAAATCATGTATTCCTCTACTACCACCATTATTGTAAACTTTTCCTAAAAAGAGGAGGGATTAAAAATAGACAACATTCAAAGAACTATGTCACCTCATAGTTGAATAGCTTGTCTATTAAATAAAGAACAGCTGAAGACAGGAAACACCAGGAAACATAGTTGACTGGTAAATCTTAAAGAACAGTAAGGGAATGGACTTTCTAATCTCCACCAATTTATAAAGATTGGAAGCAAGTATCTGAAGTAAACCTCTTTTGTTCTTGCCAGCATTCTCATCAGGAGGCTAGGATATATATATACTTTACACCACATATTATACCATTAAAGATACCATTATAATAATGATTTCTGCATAATTAATAACACTTTTCTTTTTACCTGAAACAGAACTTTAAACACACTTTTCTTGCTTCTTGGCAGTGAAAACTTGGGTCTACCAACTGAATCCATCCCTGAAGTACCTCATTAATCACAGCACACTTGTTCTTGGCAAGAACCTTAATGTGCTACAAAAACTGTTATTAAAGTAAGATTTGGGGATTCCCAGGCTGGCAGGGAAATAGTTAGTTACGCCCCTTCTAGAAATAATTTTCTTATAATTTCCTTTATTATGAATAGTCTTGTTAGACTCACAGCTCAAACTAACTTTCCTTTATTAATTTAAAATCCAACTATTCTAAAGCTCATTTAAATCATACGCAGCAATTGCCAAAGATGGCCTGTACCCCACGGTTGGCTATAGTCGCACCATCTCCCAGGAAATGACACTCACTATTCGTTGCGTTAATGTGGACCTAGCACCTCTATCTAAAAGCTCAATCAAACGTTACAATTTCACACTCCAGAAATGTAAAGTACAACGCTTCACATTAGCATATTGTACTGAAAACTACATCATTTATTTCATATCTGCCACTAAAGACATTGATAGACTGGTTAAGCCTAGGGAATAGAGAATCATCCAAACTTGAACCTCTTACTTAAAAAATCATTGGTCAAAATTTAGAAATTCTGTAAGGCCATAGAAACCTGCTAAAGATGAACACACGGGGGGGGGGGGGGGGGAGAGGAAGAACGTTGTACCCATTTCAGGTTCAAGGGCAACACATAGGTCATACAAAGTGTGAGCACCAACCAAGTTTGTCTCTAACCCTCTGTTAATATACAATGCATAATTTACTTCCAAATGAAAGGCCACGAAAGGCATCATAATGTAAATTTCAAAGCTATAAATATTTTGAGCATACTCCTTTTTTAAAGAGTCATTATCCATACAGTATATATTTTGCTGCCAAAATGAGTGCAGATCATTATTGCTGAATGTTTTAGTAGATCCTGACAGCTCAAAATTATTTATCAGGCTCATTAGGTAATAGGATTCATTATATATCAACTTGGAGGAGTTGGACTAAAAAACATCAGTAGTGTTTCTCTTTGTCTATCATTTATTAAAGTAACCACTTCTAAATCGATGTGAATCTTAAACGAGTGAATAATAAATGTTATGCCTTTTGATGTAATAATAATACAACACAACGTTCTCCTTGTGTACGTTGTAAGATGGAAAGTTGGCTGGAATGTTCTACCTAATACTACATGTTCACATCAATCTGGGACTGTAAAAATTTCCAGACACCAGAGCCCCCGGATTGTAGACCACCAATTTCCTGACTCTTTACGTGGTCAAATTCCAGGTTCACCTATTTACAAAACCAGCCCCTTCTTCCACGTGACTTCAAAAGAAATTTCTGTAGGGGCCAATCCTCTGTCCCAGGTGAAAGCTATGTTTGGATGGCAGGCCTCATTTCTAAAAGAAACCTAGCTCACACTTTCGAAAAACAGATTTACTCGGAAACAAGAAAGTACCAGTGGCTGCTACTTTCTCTATTGGTCTCCTAAGGCTGACATCTCTGTATTTTATTTTCACATAAAAAGACAAGAAGAAGGGGGGGGGGGGGGGAAAGAACTAAAAAGAGAGGAGAATAAAAAAAAAAGAAGGGAAAAGAATTAAAAGAGCGTCATGGCATAAAACTGCCTTCACAGGTCCAGATAAACCTAACTCTCACAGAAGACTTGAATGAATGGACGTTGTGGGAAAAACAGTAGTAAACTTTAAAGCCACTGAAAGGTTTTAAATGCCTGAGGGGAAAATAAACATTTGCTTCCAATCATTTTCTCATTAAGCATTCCCTGCTAGATGGCGAAGGCTTACTTAACACACATACACACACACACACACACACACACACACACACACACTTTGATTCAGCGCCACAAATGTCCACTTAACCCACTGCCTGAGCCCTGTCCGGGGCGGTCCACGGCGCGCCTGCTGTTTGCACTTGGGCCAGGGCTCCCCCGTGCCAGCCTCCCCCGGGGCCTCCGCCCCTTTGGTGGGAGCATCACCTGGCCCGGCCCTGCTCGCCTCCTCTAGACCTGAGCCACCTCTGCGGCAGGAAGGGCTGCGGGCACAGAGGGGCACAGACACATTTCCCTTGGTGGCGGCAGAGGTGGTGTCGGCAGAGGTGGTGGCGAGGCGTGTTTCCGGGCGCACTTAAACCCGGGCTCCCCCCCCCTCCCCCCCCCAGCCGCAGCTTCCCCAGCTCCGACTCTCTGCACCCGACGTGCCCGCCGCCGCCTCCTAACCCCGCCGGTTACACTCTCACAAGCCTCCCTCGGGCGGGCACACGTCCTCCCCGGGCATCTCCCAGCTCCCCGGCGCCCCGCTCCGTCGGAGTTTATCCGACGGAGTGGACTGTCTCTCGGGACCTAATCGCTCCCAATTAACCGCGCGGCTCCGGTCGGTCCCACGTCCGCCTGGCTCCCGCCTTGGGTGCCTCGAGCTGCCCGCCAGCTCAGTGGGTGCGCGGAGACAGGGTCCCGTTTGGAGAGGGGGGAGCGAGCGGAGGGGCTACGGGGGGTGGAAGACCATCAACACGTGCAGAGAAATAAAAGCATCACGTGTGCGCGCGCGAGTGTAGGTGTGCGTGTATGTGTGTGTGTGTGTGTGTATGTGCGTGTATGTATGGGTGTGTGTGTGCGCGTGTATGTGCGTGTGTGAGTGTCCGCACGCGCGCGCGCCGGGCCGGGGCGTGGGCGCGGAGCGCGTCCCGGGGGAGCGGCCCCCCGCGGCGGGCGTGGCAGGGGCGGGGGTGGGGGCGCGGGGCGCGGGTACTCACACGAACGCGTGGTAGACGAACGCCCAGCCGCGGGGTCGCTCCAGCACGTTGTACAGGTAGTTCTGCAGCCGCCGGTACTTGGCGTTGCGCCGGCAGCTCTGGCCGCTGCTGTAGGAGAGCGGCTTCCCCAGCAGGCTCATCCGGGCCCCCTGCTTGCCCCGGCGGCTCTCCCTCAGGCCGCCGCCGCCGCCGCCGCCGAGCGCGGCCGCGCGGGTGCCCAGCAGCAGCAGCCCGTCGCCCCTGGCGGCCGCCGAGTTCAGCAGCACCCTGCCCCGGCCCGACTCCACATCCTTCATGCCGCCGCCCGGGCGCCCCCCGCCCGCCGCCGCCGCCGCGCCGCTCTGCACCCGGAGCCCGGCGGCGCCGCCCTCCTCTCCTCCCGCGTGGTGGCGGGGCATGGCATCACCACGGGCACCGCGAGGGGGGCGCCCGCGCCGGCGGCGGGGGCAGCGGCCTCATGCGCGCGGGCGGGCGGGCGGGCGGGCTTCCAGGAGGAAGCCGCGGCGGGCGGCCCCGGGCCCCGGGCCCTCGACCTCGGGGGGTGGGGAGGTGGGCGGGCGAAGCCAAAAGCTTGCAAACCGCCGGGGGCTTCGGGTCTGGGGTGCAGGGGGTGTATGGAGGAGGGAGAGGAGTTCCAATTCCTAGCAGCCTCGAGCTTCGAATTCGCAATCCGGACCTGCTTGGGGCATCCCTCGGAGGGTTTCTCTCGCTGCCCGCGGCCACCGCTCCTTCCGTCCGTCCGAAGTGTCCCCGGGGCCGCACGGGCGGTGCGGGGCGCTCCGAGGCGCGCTCCCACGCGCGCACACCCAGCCCCAGGCTCCCCCTTTCCTCTCCCCCTCGGCTTTCCACGCCCAGGCTGCGGCTGCCCCCTCCCCCGGCGGGGACGGGGGGCTGCAAAGCTCTCTCCTCCGAGGCGCAAGTTTGGTTTGGTCCCCTCCCACGGGGCTTCGGAGCTGTCCGGGATGTTACGTCTGCCTCGTGCCCAGAGGAGAAGCTGCAGATGCGGGTCGCCGCTCTCCCCTCCCGGCGCTACGGCGCTGTGCCAGGTCCTGCCATCCCCCTGGAAGGGGTGTGTGAGCGGGATCGGCCCTGCCCTGCCCTCCAGGTACCAGTCCGTCCCGAGCGGGCGCGCCGGGCCGCGCTTCGGGCAGCGGCTGTCGGGTCCCTCAGGGCTCCCCGGTCCTGGGCAGTTTCGTGCGGAGCCTCGCGGGGCATTGCTGCCCCGAGAAGGCGAGGCGGGCACCGGGCACCTCCCCGCGGCTCACTCCATCGCAGGATCAGACAGCAAGCCCGCGAGTAAAACTCTCCATCCTCCCCAGCCCTGGGGTGCAGGATCGGGACGGGGGAAAACTCCAAAGTGGCCCCTCCGCGGGTGAACACCTCGTCTGGGGGCTCTGCCTGACAGTGCCGCGTAGCACAGGAGGAAAAAACAAAAACAAAAACAAACAAACAAACAAACACACCCGGTTCCCTCCTTCAATAAATTTCCATTTAAGTCCGGGAAAGTGTTAAAACTGCGAAGTCTCGAAGAGGCAGCAACGCCGCCGTAGGGTCTGGGAGAAAATCCTGGAGGGTGGGGAGCCCAGGACACCAGTATTTTGGGGTCCCCACCCAGCTGTAGTGTTGCTGTCACTTACAGGGCGAGGGGCGCGCGGGGAGCTGGGACTGGCTAACCCCGCCCCCTCCTCCCCCCCACCTGGGACACCCATGTAGCCCAGAGCGAGCGCCCTAGGCCTGGAGAGAGGCCAGGGTGCCACCGGCTGCCTCTGGCCTCTGGCCGCCAGCAGTTCTGTGTTATAATAAAGTCGAAGCAGTGACACATCCCAGTCAGCGTGGGGACATTGAAAGGACCCGGGCTTGGGAACTCCTAAGAGAGCAGACCTCCCCTCCACACCCCCAGCCCCAGCCCTAAAGAAAAGGATCCCTAAGTTAAACTGAAGAAAAGAACGGAAGCCTCCACCACAGAACCATAGCACAGGGTCGCAAAGTGGTGATTCCATTGCGCCTTCTTCCTCCCACCAGACAAAAACCCCAGGCAGGCAATGCTAGAGCAAAAGTCTTATTTCTGCTGTCTCCTCCCCGAGGAGAGACTCTCCCAGTTCTCTCCCGTACACACGCACCCCCACGCCCCCGGGACGGCTCCTTTCTGCCTCTGGCAGTAGTTCCCTTTAACTGTTTTACTTTGGCTTTTTTTTTTTATTATTGTTACTGCTATTATTTTCCTGAAGCCCTGGTGCCTGCCGGCTCCGGCCGCTGGCAGGACTCTGCTTTCCTTCCCTCCTCTTCCCCAAGCCTGTCCGTGGCAGCCACTCGCTCCAGGCAGCTGGCACAGATGCCACTTGGCTGAGTGTGCACCAAGCACCAATATACCCAGAGTCACTCTCGCTTTCCCTTATTACCCTTCACACCCACGCGATGTGGAGGTGCAAGAGCGATTGCTCCATGCTCTGCTATTCCAGGCAGATGCGGAGTGCGCCCTGGAGCAAGCTTTCTGATCCGATTCTATGGCTGTGTGAGGGCCCGGGCTTCTGGCTGGGGGGGAGTTCGCTGCTGCTATATTTAGACTGACTCCCGGCGGAGTTTCTGTTACAGGGACGTTCAGGGTGAAAGATCTAGAGACTTAAAATGACTCGCATGCACTCTTTCAACGTGAAAATCTGGACTTTTCCTCTTCCAGGAAACGGTTTCCTCTTCACCAAGAGGCTTTTATTCTTGCAAACTTTGACCCGCCACCGCTGCCTAAGTCAGACCACTTCCATCTCCTTGGTGTGGTGGTTGGTGTGGAGGGGCCTGGAGTGCAGACAGGAAGTCTCTGGAAGGCGGGACGTGGATGTTTCCCCGGAAGGGAGCCAGCTGCTTAATTATCCCGCGATGCCTGCCTGGTGGTGCAGCAATAATATCAGTGAAACCGTGATGTTGATGAAACAGATGCAATTAAACTTAAAAAAAAAAATCAGATCAGTAGTGGGAAGGAGCTTGGGGGTCATCTCTTCTAAAGTAACCTCTGGTTAGAGCGAAAGCCCAGAGGAGAAGGGACCTGCATTCACAGGTAGTTAGTAGGGAGGTTAGTAGGAACCCAGCTATCACCCTTCCAGTTCTGTGTGCCTTCCACCCATTGGTGGGCATCTCCATCAGAATATGGTATGAGGGTGGGTGGGCAAAGATGAATCAAAGAACTTGTATGCATATGTGAATAACCCATAGACACAGACAATAGTGTGGTGAAGGCCTGCGACTGGGGAGGGGCTGGAAGGGGTCAATGGGAGGGGGGAGAGGATACACCTGTATTACTTTCAATAATAAAGATAAATTTAATCCCCCCCCCCCCCCCCCACACACACACAAAGAAGATGGCTTTATTTAAGTGAGGCTGCGTAGCCTCTCCTATCAGAGTCTCTGTAAGTATCTCCCTTCCTTTACTACCTGCTAACTTTCCTCCAGAGGCAGGAGTTAACTGTGGGGGAAACAAAGTATTGCGATTAAGCTTTTTCTGTCGTGCCTTTGAATACAGATGTTGCTAGGAAACCAGCCGCCTTTCATTCCTTTTTGCTGAAATATTAAAACCCAGATATCAGAAGAGAGGATGGGCATATCGGGCAAAGAGTAAAACAATAGAGTGCATAGTCTGTGCATAAATAATTACATTAGAGCCCTACAAAGGGTAGGGGAGGGTGGGGGTGAGGGGGAGAGATCAACCAAAGGACTTGCATGCATGCATATAAGCCTAACCAAAGGACACAGACAACAGGGGGGTGAGGGCATGAGTGGGGGTGATAGGGCGAGGAGGAATGGGGGAATAAGGACACATATATAACACGTTAATCAATAAAGAAATTTAAGAAAAAAGAGACATACACGTTAAAGGACGACCACCTTTTTCAAAGACAAAAGTTTATTGGGGGTTTGGAGCATGTGAGTTGTTTGGCCCTCCCCATCCTTTGGAGATGGGTTTGATTTCAACCTCTCATTCTCTACACATTGTAAGATGCCTGCCTGAAATTTGATCATGGAAACTGCTATTCTCTGAAGTCTACACGGAGGTGGTTTCAGTTGGAAATAGTTACCGTACTGGAAATATTTTATTTCAGTGTGTTTCTATCCCACTATACTTTTCTTCTCAAGGTACTCTACAATAGTAATACTGAAATTCTATACAAGAGGTAGAGATACCCACGAGAGACTTGAATAACTGGATCTGAGCTGACTCTCCCCGTCTTGTTTTTTCCTGTGCTTCCCCATCTTCCCATTAGCCTCAGCCCTCCCACTTCACATAGCCTCCCATCAAGTCATGTTCAGGTTCTGATCAACTAGTGAGTAATACAATGCCTTCCCTCCACCCCCCAATGTGGGTGTACTTTGAACCACTGTGGAGTTCCTGGGCCAACCAGAGTGGTAATAATAGATTCCTCAAAACTTAGAGCAAAAGGAAACTTACTGAGGAAGAAGTGGAAATCCATTGTTGGCTGCTGTTCAATGACTTGCCTGAGGCTCCTGTTAGCCTTGTAGGCCTAGAGGCAGAACTGAAATCTCCTTGCTCCTGAATAGAAAGCCCTTTAAGCTATGTCACCCTTTTCCTCAGTCTTTTCCCCCTCTATCAAGTTCTAACCAAACCAATAAGCATGGCAAATTTAATTGCATTTGTTAGGTATCTTATTATAACCATTGGTTCAATAAACATATTTACCTTCTCTTTAGTATTTAAAACATATCAGCATTGTGTGCCCTAGTACCATTTTTCATCAATCAAGAATTCTTAGCAGTAAGAGATATGATGCTATTTCTCAAGATGTTTCTCTAACAAGCAGAAAATAATCAGAGAATATAAATATATAACCCAGAGCAATAGCAGAGGTCATTTGAGCCTGGTCAGACTACTTGCAGGTTCTTACACAGTGGGGATCCTAGCCCAGCCCCATACAGGGGCTGAGGCATGGCCCTTTCAGAACAGCCTTTGCCCAGGAATACAGGAAGAGCATAGGTGTGAGTATATGTAGATGTGAAGAGACGCTGAGAAATGAGCAAACAAATAGTGAGAGAAATGGCCCAAAAGGTTTTACCATTTTCATTACAGCAACTTGATTTTCCTAAGGGTTAATAATGTGCTGATCACCATTGTCAAAGCAAAAAATAATAGCACGTTTTAGCATATGTTACTGTGCCTTAGGCACTGTGACTTACAAAAATTATTTCACTTGATTCTGACAATTAGCCTTATAAAGTAGACACTGCATTCCTATCCAGTTTACAGAAAAAGAAATAGCTGTGGACAAGTTAATCATCTCTCAAAATTAATAAGTATTTGAGCCACGACCCAAACTTATGATATTTACTGGCGAGGGGTAGCAGGGAAAGAGGATGGAGATACATGTAATAGTGTCAACAATGAAAACAAATAAAAAATAAAACAAAGCTCACAGAAACAAACAAAAAATATTTTAACTACTAAATTATGTTAACGTTTGAAATAAAAAGCTTACTGATTATTGGGTGTCAATAATCTTGACAGTTTCTCTTTCCAAAAGAAAACATTTCTATTGTGGTTTTAAAGCAGGCTTTGGGGTTTTATTCTAAATACAGAAATGGCCTCAATATTTCTCTTCACTTTTCCTGCAGAAATAAGGGCTTCCCTGCATAGATACTTGTTTTTTTTTTTTTGTATTGGAAATTATAAAACAGTCACAAATCTTGCAGTATCAGTTTATTGAAATTGCACTTTGATCTTTTTCCTAACACTACATTCAGTTATATTCATAAAACCTTGTTTATTGTACTTGGCTGTACCTGATTTCATTTTTTCTGACAGCACTGCTCTCTTTATTTCAGCCAATTAAACACTTCTTCATGGAAGTATTCTGAATACAGTTGTTTGATATTTTTAAGAGTCATATATTTAGAAATTCTGTGAAGAGGTTGATCCGCACAGAAAACATCTCCTGTGAGCTGGTGTAGTGGAAAATTCTGTTATAATTATGTGCCCTCTAGTGGTACTGACATTTTACCTTTTCATTTTTTTCCAAAGAGGAGTTAAGAACGCGTCCCTTGTGAATTTTCCCAAACCTTTTCATCTCTTCAACACGCAGTCATTAATGATCAGGTGCTGTGCTAGCTGGAGTGGGTGCAGACATGGAAAACAGCCTGATTCTTAGCAGGTTCATGGGCCAGTGGGGGGAGACCGGTAAAGGGGCAAGTAATTGTAACGAGGTGCTGAGTTCACAGGGATTCACAGAGGATGTTATGGGAAGTTATAGAGGGTTTTTGAAAGAGTGCACTCAATAGCTAGGCTAAGCCTTGGAAATAACTGAACTTTAGTGAAAACAGGAGAGAGGGTATTCAAAAAGAACACATCTGAGAAAATGTGAAGTCTTGAGAGGTGATTGTTCCTTGAGGATGACAAGTAGTTGGATTCTACTGGAGCTCAGGGTACTTTTGAAGGTGGGACTATATGAAGGAGAGAGAAGTAAGGTAGGGGCTCGGGGCTAAGAGTCTCTGCGAGGACTTTGGATGATGTCATGAATTGAATAGGGAGCCACTGAAGAATACTAAGGAAGAAATTCCATGTTCCTACTTCCACTTTCAGAAAAGCAGTTGATATTAGTCCAGTTTAATGGGGGGGGGGGGGGGGAGTGGTTTGAGCACCTATGTGTGGAACACATTACTCCAAGCTGGGGATTCAAAAATCAAGTGCCTATGCTGGACTTGAGTGATCGCTACCAATCCACAAACACATGTTAAGCCCAACCCTTAGTTTTCAGACATAAGTATCTGGGTGGATTGTGGTATCATTCACTGGACTAGGAAAGACCAAATAGGGAGGCCACCTGGGGAAGGGGAAGATGCTAAATTCTATTTGATATTGAGTCCGACATGCCTGTTGAGAGAGCCCAGTGGGAATGTCCGTTGGATATATGGATTTTTGACTCCAGGGGGAGCTAGGAATCAAAATTTGAGAAATAGATATGTGATGAAAGTGATAGGTTGGGATCAGATTGCTAAGGAAATCATGTATTGTAGATTGACTTTCAAAGGAAGAGGCCCGAGGACCCAACTCAGATACCCAGGCACATTTAGTATTTGGAAGAAGGAAAAAGAAGGGCAGAGAGACTGACATAGAGAAAGCTGTAGCCAGTGAGGATCTTTGCCACCACAGCCAAAAAAGAAGCTTCAACAGGAAAATGCTGGAAAGAGATCAAAGGAGGTCAGGATTTTTGATCTGACAACAAAGAGATTATTTGAGGAAGTTGTCCTGTTTTTTGTTTTCCTGCAGAATTATAGGAATAGAAATCAGGTGTGGGAGTGGAGAGATGATTCTGAAGGGTAGAAGACAGGCAGCAGCAAGCAGAGTATTTGGGTTTGAGGAAGGTTCTAAACAAAACGCAATGTTGTCTCAAGTGGCCACTACAGCTGCTCTCACAGGTCCTGCAGCTGAGCAGGTACTTGGACATCTGCGCTGCAATGGCATCGGACAATATTTCAGACTCCTCTGTCAATTGTGGAGTCTGAAACAACTTGGACAACTTCTACTGATTTTGAACAGCATTTTAAATAAAAACTATCATTTTTATATCTAATATTTCCAGAAGAGGCCAATTTAATAAATACATATTTCTCATGTTTAGTTTGACCTGGAAGAAAGAAGCATGTTGTATTAATAATGCATTTTTGTTTGATTTAATTTATTGTGAAGGCTGAGGAACTTACTGTACTGTCCAGGGGGGAAAAAGAGTTAATTTGTGTGTGAGAGAAGTATCCTGAAAAGCAGGACTGCAACCATGTTGTTTCTTTTTTCTTTCTTTCTTTTTTTTGGTTTGTTTTTTTCTTTTTGCTACTATGGTGTAAAATTTTGTTAAGGTCAATGAAAGAAAAGGAGCATTACTTGGCATGTTTTCAAGGATTCTGGTTTTGTTTTTGCTAGTTATTTTCTATGCAAGACTACAGCATATCAAGGAAAAGACGGACAAAGTTGAAGTTGTTTTAAGGAAGAAGATATTTCATTATATGAACAGGAAGATAAAAATGAGGAAGAAACCTAGAGCCACCAGACCTAGTATGGCTTTCGTGGCGAGAATTGAAAGTGGAGCAATAAATACCAATAAATTGCTTTTAATGTGCTCAGGATTTGAAGTGAGATAAAACATATAAGCTGTGGGATCCAGGTTCCTGGCTGAGTTACTGAATTTCCCTAAGTCTTCATTTCTTTCATGTTTAAGTGGGGATGAAAATATCCTTATCGTAAAGCTTTTGTGAGGATTAAATGGAATAGTTCAAGCAAAGGCCTTAGCATCACTCCTACATGGAGTGCTCACAGCTGACGGTCATGCATATCAAGATTTACCTTAGGTTCCCTTTGTAATTTAGCTTGCAATTTGAAAAAAAAAAAAAAAAAAAAAAAAAGAAGAAGAAAAGTCTGCTTAATTTTCTGAAATATCTACTTCTGTACTTGTTAACATTGAACTGAAATTTAGTAGGCACATAAAAATTATAGAAATATGAACTTATAAATATATGTTTTTTTGTGGATAAATCTTGAGATAAACTAGAAGTGAAACTTTAAATTTTGCAAATGATAGCTTTCAGGTGAACTGTTTGTGAAGTTTAAAAGCAAACGAAAGCAACCATATCTGAAATATATTAGGCTATGTATTCATGTATTGATTAATAATACTTTATTAAAGGCTACTAGATATAATTAAAAAGGCAAGCCTTAAGATATACAGTATTAAATATCATTTATTTCTAACAGCAATATTTAAATGGTAATGGGTGTTTAATTCTTTCCTTCTAAAATGTGTGTGATATTTTAGAGGACTGGTGATCTATTGAAGTCATCACCCTAGAATATCTTTGAATTGATGATTCAGAAGTTTTTCTGGATGACAGAGGTTTGAGAACTTTGTGAAAGCCTTAGAAAATGTCTGAAAAAACATACCTATAATTTTGTTTACAACAGCTAGGGTTCACGGATTCTCTGAGGCAATTCATAAAATCTGGAGTTTATGGGTCCCAGATGGTGAGCCCTTGGCCTGTACACTTAAAAGAACAGATTTTACAAGGAGCCCGTGGGGGCTCTCTCCGGGATGCCTTGCAGTGGACTATGGGAATACTCATAGTAGAAGGAACTTCCCTGACCTCCCTGAAATAGCCCATGCTATTTCTCAGCAGCCGTTTATATAATGCATCATCAGGGTATCCCCAGGACAGCAAGGTCTGTGGTCACCACAGAGCCCTTGAATGGACAGAACTGAGTTTTAGATCTCTGTGATGACTTTTTCTGTCAGTGTATCTACATGAATTATTGAATTCTCATTACTTTCTTTATATGGTATACTCTAGGAGCACATTTGCTTAGAATAACATTTTTTTGTTCCCAATTAATTTTTCAGAATTTGAATATTTTATCTATAAAAGTATGACTGTGTGTGCATGTGTATAGCTTAGTGCATGCATACATAAACTCATATAAATATGCATTAATATAATTGCAATCCAATGCTTTAAAATCTGACCCACCAACATACACAACCAAGAATCATCTACTCAAACTCAATGCAGGAGCTGCGGAATAATTTTCCAAGTCTGAGCAAAGTAACATGCAGGGAGCTTCTCCTTTATAGTTTTCTGGTGTCTTTGTCCCCCAAATGTGGATTATGCTTCCGGTCCTTTCATGGGCTTTGCAAAAAAGGCCCCAGGTGTTGGTGGTCTTGAGATGATATCTAATGGTCTGGCCTGGTGCCAGCGCTAATAACACGCCCTCTGGGGCTGTGCACTGTTCATAGTTTATAGTCTCTTTATTTAGGTAACAGGTCTTGCAAGACCAGTTTCTGGGAAAGAGGCAGTGACTTAATTACAGATTATCAAGAATGTACACTGGGCTTGCTGGCACAGATTCAGATTGTTGGCCTCCTCTCCTTATACCCCCGCCTCAGATATCAGGATTACATTGGAATTAGTCCTCTAGCCTTCTCAGGGGCATTGTTATTGGTGTCTAGGAGAAAGAGACCAGAGTTACTGCTAAACATCCTAGAATGCACAGGACAGCTCCCACAATAAAGATTTATCCATGGTGCTGAGGTTGAGAAAGCCTGCTTTAGACAAACTCTTTCAGGCAGCTTTTGAAGCTACTGAGGTGGGGAGTTAGCTTGCTGTTATTTAGTAATGTGTGTGGGTCTATATATCACTTGTTTCTATATTTAGAATTTTAGTTCATGATGCTAGATATTTCTATAAAAAAATTACCATTTAAAATAAAATCTTTCCAAGTATACAATACCAGAGAAGGTCAACAGGTTCATAAACCTGCCTATCTCAGCACTATTCTAGAAGGTTAAGGCACGATCAATATTACTTATACATAAACATAAACATTTCTTTTTGTCTGTATCATAGGATGGAAATGAAAGAGGCAGCAAGAGTCAGAGAACACATGAATAGCCAGTCGGTTCAGAGTTTTGAGGGCTCTTTGAGACATTCTTTCTTGATTGCATTAGAATAGAGATCCTTTAAGTGGCACTATAGGTTTATTCAAGCTGTATCTAATTTATTTTAAATTTATACAAGAGCTCTTTAGGTTAGGATGGTAATAAAATGGCAATCAGCAAAGTAAATTAAATATGGTTTTTAGCTGTCTGCTCACCACTTCACTGCAGGTATTTTATTGAGAGATTCAAGCATGAACATTTGGTCTGAGTGTCATTTTAATGTGTATACATCGTGAGTTACTGCATCTTTTTTTTTTGAGAAATTTAATAAAAACACACATTTCTTGTTATCATAACCTTAGGAGAGCTATATCAACTGACAATATTTTTTACTTTAATTAATCCGTGAATGTACTATAGTGACTAATAATTTTATTGTATAACAATGGTCTCTGGGTTAGAAGGCACTTTGTGAGAGTGAAAAATATCAAAAGGAATTAAGTGATAATACATTTTTTGATGTAATGTTATTCATGAATAAATTTACCTCCTTTTTAAATGGCAAAGCTTGTTTTTAAGTTTTTTTTTCTTTCTTAATCAAAGACATGTTCTCTATAGGTAGTATTTTTTTTTACATATATACAATTTAGATACAGATACATGGGTACATATAGACTCTAAAACATTAACTTTATTTCTTTTTTACTTTTTTATTATTTTTATTTACCTTAGTTTTTATTCTTTTAAATAATTCTTTATTGTTGAAAGTATTACATATGTCCCCCCTTTCTCCCCATTGATCCCCTCTAGCCCACCCCAGCCACTCCCCCGCCCCAGGCCCCCACTGTCCCATTTGTCATGGGCCATGTATATATGCATAAAAGTTCTTGGATGATTATCTCCCACTCCCCTCTCCCCTGCTTTCCCTCAGAGATTTCACACACTGTTCTATGCTTCCATGTCTCTGGATCCACTCCATTCATCAATTTATTTTGTTACTTAGATTCCATATTTGAGTGAAATCATGTGATACTTGTTTTTCTCTGACTGACTTATTTCACTTAACATGATACTCTCCAGGTCCCTCCATGCTGCCTCAAAGGAGAAGAGATTCTTCTCTCTTACTGCATTTGCTTTATTTCTGCTTTCACTAATCTATTAAACTCCTTAAGCTTCCTTGTTCTGGAAACTAAAAGTAAAACTGCTCCTCAAATTTGAATTATGAAAGAACTCCTATTAACATTCCTTGAATGATGTTCTAATTTTTGGCTTAAATAAAAATAATTAAACTTTTGCTAGATTTTTTTTCTGTTATAAATTATACTAGAAAAATCAGAGACTTTGCCTGGTTTAGTTTAAGCCACAGTATCTCTATTTAACTTATGAGTAAACTTGCATATATTATTTAGATTTATTTGTCCCTCAAGTTTCTCATTTTCAAAATAGGGGACTATAGCCGAAACCGGTTTGGCTCAGTGGATAGAGCGTCGGCCTGCAGACCTAAAGGTCCCAGGTTTGATTCCAGTCAAGGGCATGTACATTGGTTGTGGGCACATCCCTGGTAGGGGGTGTGCAGGATGCAGCTGGTCGATGTATCTCTCTCATCCATGTTTCTAGCTCTCTATCTCTCTCCCTTCCTCTGTGAAAAATCAATAAAATATATTTTAAAAAATAAATAAATAAAATAGGGGACTATAAAGGGTTACTAGGAGATGAATTAAATCATATATTACATGCAAAATGCCTTGCACCTGGTAGATGCTCTGTAAACGTTAAATAACAATTATAGATTCCTTCTCATTTTGTCATGGGAAAATAAGAAAAGGAGAAAATATTAAGAGTCACAACATATTGGAACACTCATCCATTTATTTAACATTTTTTTCTTGTAAAGGAACACAGTTAATTGGCTAATTAAACATTGCTCAGTCATACAGATTTAAGATGTTTTTAGTTGCTCTAAAACTAAAGTAAGTATATGGAAACACTCATGTACAAGAGCCTAAATAGCCAAAACTGGTTTGGCTCAGTGGATAGAGCATCAGCCTGCAGACTGAAAAGACTCAGGTTCGATTCCAGTCAAGGGCATGTACCTTGGTTGTGGGCACATCCCCCACTGGGGTGTGTGCAAGAGGCAGCTGATCGATGTTTCTAACTCTCTATCCCTCTCTCTTCCTCTCTGTAAAAAATCAATAACATATATATATATATATATATATATATTATATATTATATATATAATATATATATAATATATATATATATATATATATATATATATATATATATTTTTAAGAGCCTAAGTAGACTTACTCTTTCTCACTCTCATATTCTGTTCTTCTTTTACTTTTTATTCTAAGTCCCTGGGCTTTGTCTCCATTGCCAGAAAGAACTACCAGTCCAAGGTGATAGATGTTCAGACTCCTTTTATTACTTTTCCTAGAGCAGAAATTATAGGCTTATAGTGACATCCAAATACAAATTTCTTACCTCATTTAGGACACTGGGATCCCTGTTTGTCTCTATTATTTTATAGAAACACAAATTGCAAGCAAATGTAATTTCCAAGACAAGCAAACTAAGAAAACAAATAAAAAGAAAGACTTAACAGGGAATTTGATGACATTATATATTCTCTGCATTTTGGGAGAGGTCACAAGAAAATGGGTGTTATTTTATTTCCTTTTCTGGAGAAAGAAAAACCACATCATGTTGCTGTCAGGGTCACAGACTCTATGTGGAAGGTTTTTTTTAGGGGCTCCTGGGAATTCAAATGCAACTAAAATGGAAACAATGCAAACTGAAAATGATAGGTGATCAGGAATGTTAGTTAAATATAATAAACCAAATAACCTAATGTTGTCCTCAGACATCATAGGCATTACATGGAATTCAACTAATCCCTAAATTTTTAATGAACAGTAGAGAGCAGATATTTTACACACATGTGTACTAACTGAGGTAATAAGGAAACATACTATTGGTCTGTTTCTGGCATTGTGGAAAAAGATACAATTTGATCCAACCTCCCTCAGAAGTCAAAAACTAATGAAAATGAGAATTCTGACAGGTAAGTGGAGCTACCAGCCTAAGATATTTGCCAAATTAAAGTGAACTTGAAATTCAGTTTCACAGGGTGCTAAGGTCCAGGGCAGAGAGTGTCAGGAAGCTAAGCTACTTAAGGTAGGGGGTCTAATGGTTGCTTGTCCTGACATAGAATCTCAATGGGCTAAATCCTCAGTTTAAGGACTAATTGGAAAGAGACTGAAGGGAAAATTATCTGTCTTAAAACTTGGCATTGGCTTTATGGGAAAAGAGGCTTTCTCAGTAATTCTTTTTTTTTTCTTTTTTTTCTTTTTAGTTTAAATTCTTTAAATTCTTTAGTTTAAATTGTTTAAAGTGTTGTATAAGTCTCCTTTTTTCCCCATTGACCTCTTCCCGGCCGCCTCCATTCTTCAGCACATGCCCTCAAACTCCCTACCCCGCCCCCCCACCCAGTCCCGTCTGTGTCCATTGGTTATGCTTATATGCATGTATACAAGTCCTTGGTTGATCTCTTATCCCTCACCCCCTGCCTTCCCTCATAGGTTGGACAACCTATTCAATGCTTCTATGACTTTGGTTCTGTTTTTGTTCATCAGTTTATGTTGTTCATTATATTCCACAAATGAGTGAGGTCATATGATTTTTATCTTTCTCTGACTGGCTTATTTCGCTTAGCATAATGATCTCCAGTTCCATACATGCTGTTGCAGATTTAAAGGTTTAAGAAGTTCCTTGTTTTAAAGATGTGAAAATTGTAATTTCAGATTTTGATAGGTTCTGTAGGCACTCTGAGCATGTTAAGGTAAGCAATAGAAGAATAGATACAGAAAGTGTAACTTTCAAATCTGTAGAGAAAATAATGAGAGAAAAAGACATCTACCGTATTTTCCGGCGTATAAGACAACACTGTGTTCTATCGATAGTAAAAAGCCTGCTCAGATTGGCCAGAGTCAGAGAGGTGGTCTATTAAAAAAAGAACTGGTGTTGCCTCGGAAGTGGGGGGTAGTCTTATACAGCGAATATAGGCCTAAACCTGTTTTAACTGTAAAATTAGGGGGTCGTCTTATAGGCCAGAAAATACGGTAATCAACATTGTAAAAAGGCAAAAGAAACAAAGAAGAAAGATAGGACAAAAAATGTAGAATAAAATTAGGTAGGGTGAATACAAATAAAACCTATAGGACAGTAGAAATAATTCAAAATAGAACTCTCACTTCTTAGCTCTAAGTATCTAGATATTAGCATTATTGACTTGCATATGTTTTATCAAAATTTTTATATCCAAAATAAAAGCCAACTATGATAAATCCACATATGTACCAGCAAAAAGTAAAATTCTGTGCATGTTCACAAAGAGGTTTTTGCAGACGTACTCAGGTATTTTCCTGATAATGTCATATCTCTTGCTAATGTTATTTTCTGGAGGATTTAGCTTTTGTATTTGCTTCTGACAGTTATCTTTGGGCACTAACACTTAGATTCACTATAAATAGAATCCTCGTTATATTTAACATATAACTTCTTTGTTTAGTTATATAACAGTACATATTTATTAAGCATAGGAGGTAAAGGTAATTTGCATTCAATATTCCATAGATTAAATACTCACTAGACACAACATACTCAACAACATCTATTTAGCACTAATTAATTTGGTAAATTGGGTCTAAAATATTCTATGTAACATATAAATCTTCTGTGCTTTCTTATATGAGTTTTAGAGTGTTTTAATGATGTTTGGGGAAATTAATCTCAGTTTTTGTGTTATTATTATTGTCCCTCAATTGTATTTGCAGGAACATAAAAGTATTAAAATATAATTAAAGATTTGGTTAGAAGACAGGATATTTAGTCTTAATCAAAAATAGAAGACTCTTCTAAAACCTCAGGATATAGTTTGAAAATGGAATAGTGAAGCAAAGATCTATTGCACAGATAGTCAAAAGAAGAACTTAATAACTATATAATTATCAGAAAAAATATAGTTTAAGACAAAGCATTAGTAGAGATAGATCAATTGCAGAGTGGAGAATAGTTTCAATCTACTAGCAAGATTCTAGAATTTTAATTTAATGCATCTACATAATAATGAAATCTTCATATACATATCTATACTAATAAAAGGGTACTATGCTAATTAGACCAGGTTGACCATACATCTTCCAGACATCCGACATCCTTCCAGACAAAGCCATGGTGGCAGGGGCTGAGGCAGAGGTGGTTAGGGGTGATCAGGCCAGCAGGAAAGCAAGCAGTTAGGGGTGATCAAGCTGGCAGGGGAGCAAGCAGTTAGGGGTGAGATTAGGCCAACAGAGGAGAGCAGTTGGGGGAGATCAGGCAGGCAGGGGAGGGCTGTTGGGGGTGATCAGGACAGCAGGGGAGCTATTAGGGGTGATCAGGCCAGCAGGCAGAAGCAGTTAGGGATAATCAGGTAGGCTGGCAGGCGAGAGGTTAAGAGTTGAACTGGCAGTTGGACATCCCCCAAGGGGACCCAGATCAGAGAGGGTGCGGGCTGGGCTGAGGGATTCCCTCTCCCCCCCACCCCCAGATGCACAGATTTTTATGCACCGGGCCTCTAATATATTTAATATGAAAAGACATACACTACCAGAGTGAGAAATTTAACACACTTATTTAGTAACTTCAAGATCAGGCACATAAAATCAATGAGAATATAGAAGATCTGAATCACACAATTAACCAGCTTATCCTAATGGATCAATTGCAAAATGTTTACTTGTTTAAGGGAATTTAGAACTTTTACAAAATTAACCACATATCCTTTATAATAACAGCCTAATACGCAAATTATCCCCTTAACTGGAGTTCAACTAGGGCAGGGGTCTTCAAACTATGGCCTGCGGGTCACATGCGGCCCGCAGAGGAGTCTGATCCGGCCCGCCAGGTTTTTTGGGCAGGGAGCGCAGCTGAGGTGTTACAGTAGGAATTAGTAGTTCATATAGTCCGGCCCTCCAGCTCTCTGAAGGACCATGATCTGGCCCTCACTTTAAAAAGTTTGAGGACCCCTGAACTAGGGGGACGGGGTCAGCTGCAGTGGTGGCAGGTGGCTGGGGGGAAGGATGGCATCTGGGCCAGCAGCCAGCAACCACTAAGGACTCTGCCTGTGCATGAATTTCCTGCACTGGGCTTCTAGTTATGCCATAAAGTAAGGCTTCAAATGAATGGTGTCATGTAGAAAGTTCTCTCACCACAATGAAATGAAATCAAATAATTAATAAAAAGATAAGACAAAACTCATACTTTTGGAAATTAAACATTTCTAAAAACACACATGTCAAAGAAGAACTATAATGGCAATTAGAAAGTACTGGGAATTGAAGGATAATGAACATGCTGCATATCAAACTTATGTGATGAAGCCAACATGGTTCTTAGAAAAAAATATAGGGCTTTTAGTCATTATGTTAGGAGAAAAAAGCCTCCGAGTGAGAGTTTAAAAAGAAATTAAACAAACACCTGAATTTACCTTGCAAAATAGAGAATAGAGTGCAGGAATAATAGAGAACCAATGGAAATGGAAAGAAAACAGACATGCAACAGAGAGAATGAACAAAGTAAAAAATTGATTATTTGAATGAATAGCAAAATTGACAAACCCTGCCTTAGCTGGTTTGGCTTAGTGATTGGAGAATCAGGTCACGGACTGAAGGGTCCTGGGTTCAAGTTTAGTCAAGGGCACATACCTGGGTTACAGGAGTGGGCCCTCACATGAAAACATCCACTAGCTGTCTCCTGCACACCTCCTACTGGGGATGTGCCCGCAGCCAAGGTACATGCCCCTGACTGGAATCAAACCTGGGACCTTTAAGCCCGCAGGCCAATGCTCTATCCACTGAGCTAAACCGGTTTTGGCAAATTACAGATTCTTTTTATGTGAAAACATCTTTCTTGTTTTCAGTCAACATTATGAGCTACCAATACTTGTTGCTTTTTTTTTTTTTACAGGATATTCAATAGAAGCATCGTTGTCAAGCATATACTCTTGAGGTTTTCTTCCCCTCAGTTTCATGTGAGTCCTTATGTCTTTCCTTATTAATGTTATCTTAATTGTTCCCCTCTTTGCAGAGGGCATAATTGCTGTTCAAGGAGCCACGTTGAAGAGGCACTTAGCTACTGCCTTTTGAAGTTGTTGTAGAGATGTCTTCAATTAATTGTAAATCAAGGGCCAAGTTTACTCTCTTATCTTCCTAGACTCCATTGAGTGATTTTTTCCAGAGCTCAGCAGGCTACTGAAGACAAATTGAATGTAACAGTAACAGTTATCATCTTTGACTTCTGCTAATTTGAAGGCACAGTTTTTAAAAATAGAAAAGATAATTGATATATTATTTTAAATTCAACTGCCTTAGAAACTTTCAGTAGTAAATGAACTAATGTGATTAATATGGAAAATAAGTCTGTGGCCCCTTCACCCCCAAATGCTCCATTCTGTGTTTTAGTTGAATTTGTGCCAAGAAATTTTGGCAATCGTACATCTTTAAAAAAAACCAACAACTCAAAAGTAAATAATAAAACACAGACTCCATGGTTGTGTGGTTAACTTTATAAAGTATTATGGCATGGCTAGCCATGATAAAATCCTCCCAAATTTTCCTGTCCCATAAGTGTATCTGTGAAATCCTCCCACAGTGTGTGTGTGTGTGTGTGTGTGTGTGTGTGTGTGTGTAACTTATAAATTGTTATTACATTTACATGATTCAAACTTTCAAAAACAATTAAAATTAGTTACTGGTTCCTCAGCATCCTGAATAAAATGTTTTAAATTTTTCTTCAAGTATAGATGAACTAACAAGATAATGAAGAATTACCTTAGCCAAGATCTAAGATAAGCTGAAATTTCAGAGGGTTAGGCTCAAAACTACTTTTGTCCCAGAGGTATTCATTTATTGAAAGAAAAAGCTGTGTTACTGAACTCTTTTGGCAGCCTCCTAGGGCAAAAAGACAGACTTCAAAATCAATTCCTACCTAACTACTGGGTATGAAAAGAGCTATACCCTGTGAGGAAGGGCGAACCAGAAGGAAAGAAACCCTTAATTGAACCCATGGCCTGGGTAGATGACACTTTTGTAGCACCCTGGCAAAAGCAAATGGCAATTTTCTTTCAAGGCCTCACATCATTTCTGCAGTTAATTTTTTCAATACAAAGATCCGACACACAAGAAAATAGCATAAATTAAAATGAGCATAGAAAAGTAGACAAAATAAAATCATAAAGAATACAAATATTTAAATTAATAGACAAGGCCACTTATGCTTATAAGCTAAAAATATAAAACATAACAGGCTTCAGAAACAGAAACTACTTAAAAAATACACGGATGTAAGAATTAAATCAGTCTTCTCATTCTAAAACTATAAAATTAAGAACTCAGTGAAATATTTAACAGCTAACTAGAAACAGCTGAAAATAAACTTAATGAGCTAAAAGATTGTGTTACAGAAGACAGGATAAAAACCAAGCAAGACTTAGAGAAATGGAGTTATACTTTATTATGCTCAGGCCCAGAGGGGGTGGGGAAAAATCTTTCAAATTCTGAGCAGCAATATGGAGGAAGGTTTCCTTTTAAATCCTTTTCAGTCCTTTATCTCCCAAATGTGGGGTTTTCTAGTCCCCTTTGCAAGTTCTTAAAGAGCCCTATGTGCTGGGGCTTTAAGATTTCAACCAAAGGCCTGGCCTGGTGCCAGCACTGATAACTTCATCCGGGGAAGGATTATGGCCTCTTAAAACGGGAGTAAACAGGTTTGGAAGGACCAGACAATTAAAAGGGCAGTGACTAGATTCAGATTGCTAGCCCCCCCAAAATGTTTCTTTTCCCCCATCAATAGGTTAGAACACATTTTCTAGAATACAGCATAAAAGTATAAAAAGATGAAAAATGCAAGTGACATACTAAGGAACATAGAACACTTGCTGAAAAGATCTAAAATAACATGGGTAGGAAGTGAGTTTTGTAATTTGTCCCTCTAAGCCACCAGTGGGGAACCTTTTTCTGCCAAGGGCCATTTGGATATTTATAGCATCATTCTCAGGCCATACAAACGTATCAACTTAAACATTAGCCTGCGATAGTTAGTCAAACATTTAATTAACTCACCTTTAATGCCTTGGCAGGGCCAGGCCAAATGATTTCAAGGGCCTTCTAAGGCCCGTGGGCTGGAAGTATACCACACCTGCTAGACTAAGAAGGCTGCAAGAAGGAAATTGGTGTGCTAATAAAAGGCAACAGGAAGAATCCTCATGGTTACTATTCTTTATCTTGACTGGCTAAGGGACACCTACATATGTGATAAAATTCTATGAAACTAAACACATACCAACAAGTACTGTAGGTCCTCGGCTTACATCAGAGATCCATTCCTATGGTGTGAAGTAACATGATTTTTGCCGTAAGTCAAAACCCAACTACATAAGCACCTACATCACTCACGTGGAGCACATACACAGCAGTGATGAAGTGAAACAGTAAAAAAAGTTTAAAAGATAACAATTCCTGACCTTTACTTGTGGTAAATGAATAATAAAAATCATAAACCACATATGTACATACTTTGAAATGGTGAAACTTTTTTTTTTAAAATAAATAAATGGGAGATGGTGACATAAACACGAAACGACGTACATTGAGTCGGACGTAACCAGAGGCCTGTGTGGTATAAGTAAAACTGAGGCGATCTGAATAAGATCAGAGGATTGTATACATGCTAATTCCCTGATTGTGATATATTACTATAGTTTTACAAAATTTTAACATTGGGGAGAAGTAGGAAAAGCATATATGAGCTTTCTCTGTATTATCTCTCTTTTAAGTGTAACTATAATTATCTCAATAAAATCTGAATTAAATAGAAACATGCATCTTGACATAATGAAAGTGCAGACCCCTTAAGGCAAAGAGAAGATATTACACACAACAGGAGTGAAGAAAGGTAGAATAAATACCTCTAAAGTAGCAGCATTTCACAGCTTACTCCTTAACAGCAGCCAAGACAGTAAAATCGTACCTGCAGTGCTTTCCGTGGGTAGCCAGGGACGTTATCCTCTAAAGTGAAGCTAAAATCTTCACATAAACAAACAGAAAAAAAAAAAAAAATGGGAGTGCTCAACACCCACAAAACTGACTTAAAAATAAACTCTAAATGATGCACTGAATAAAAATAAAAACTATCCCTGGTGAAAGGTTTGGGAGACATAAGTGAGTAGAAAGCAAACAAAGTGGTAAATATGTTACTCTATGAAACTTAACTATCATATATCCTAAACCAGATTCAAGACTTAGTAACATTAAGAGAGCAGAATAATTAAAACCACCCAATGAGATAAAAGAGACACCCTAGAAACAGAGTCATGCATGTATGAACATTATATTAAGTAGTAGAGAGCAGTGGAAAATGCTGTCTTTTAAACAATTCAGTAATAGTTAAGTATATATGTGGAAAAATATCAATAAATATGGACTCCTAAGTTACATCATTCACAGGTGGAAAACAAGGCACCAGATGATAAAACTATTAGAAATGTGTGCATAATATATTCTTTATATTTAGGAAGGGAAATATTTCTCAAATAAGAAACAGAAAGCACAAACCATAAATGAAAAGATAAATAAAAATGACTATGCTAGAATTACAAATTTTATTAATCAAAAAGTACTATGAAATAATTACTAAGACACAGAGTAAGAGAAGGTATTTGCTAAACATAGTCATATTCATAACATACAATGAGTTAATATCTACATATATAAAAGGCTAATATTCAAAGTGTCCCCGCGGGAGTTCATCCAGGAGATCAGGAATTCTATCATTTGCTATGACATACACTGACCACCAGAGGGCAGCGCAGAACTAAGGAAGGCCCAGGCCAGCAGCTGGAAAGGCCCTGATCAGCCTTGATCATTGGCCAGGCCTAGAGACCCTACCTGCGTACAAATTTTGTGCACCAGGCCTCTAGTAAGTCAATAAAAAGTGAGAAAACCAAAAGAAAGAAATGGGCAAAATATATGAATAAGCATTTCCCCCAAAAAATAGTTCAAAAGGCTAATAAATCCAAAAGTGCTTGACTTAATTTATAATCAGAGAAATGCCAGTTAAAATCATAATAAGGTAACAATATTACTGCCTCCCCCACCAGAGTGGCAAAATTTGAATTTTCGAAACACAATAATAAGAAAAACAAGTCAATGCCTTAGCCAGTTTGGCTTAGTGGATAACGTGTCGAACTGTGGACTGAAGGGTCTCAGGTTCAATTCCGGTCAAGAGCAGGTACCTTCATTGCAGGTTTGAAACCCGGCCCTGGTCCAGGCTAGTGTGGGAGGCAACCAATTGCTGTGTCTCACATTGATGTTTCTCCCTCTCCCTTCCACTCTCTCTCAAAGTCAATAGAAAAATATCCACAAGTGAGGATTAACAAAAAAAGAAAAAAGAAAAAGAAAAACAAATCAATTTTAAAATTGGCAGAATCTTTCAATAGACACATTATCAAAGATATCCAAATGGAAAATAAACACATGAAAAGGTTCTCAACATCACTGGTCATTAGATAAATACAAATTAAATTCTCAGCCAATAACAACCACACTATTCAAATGCCTACCATTAAAAACACTGATCATACCAAGTATTGGTGAGGATATAGAAAGAACTAGAACTCCCAGGCACTACAGATAATGTAAAAAAACAACAACAACAAAAAAAAAACACCCAAATATATATAAAATTTTTTTGCAGCCTTACATATATTTTGTGTCTGGAATATAGCTTTCTCCTAGTTTCACTAAAAATATAGATTTCAGATTTTTGTGGCTTTTCTATGTTTTCCAGGATGAGAGGTGGGGAAATGCTGACTTTCATAGTCATTTTCATCTGGAAGCTTTCTTATATTTTTAGGCACTTTAATTTTTAATAATTTTAAAAAGCTGGTTATATGTGCCTTTTTAATACTAAACTTTAAGTAGTTATATGGGACTGTATAGTGCTATTATGTAACAAAGCAGAAAGAATATTTTCCTATACAATACTACTTCTTTTTAAAATATATATATTTATTGATTTCAGAGAGGAAAAGAGAGGAGAGATAGAAACATCAATGATAGGAGATAATCATTGATCAGCTGCCTCCTGCATACCCTCTACTGGAGACTGAGCACAAACCTGGGCATATGCCTGGATTGGGAATTGAACTGTGACCTCCTGGTTCTTAGATGGATGCGCAACCATTGAGCCACACTTGCTGGGCACTATACATATTACTTCTTATGAAAATTAATCTGATCCAATTTATTCAGCTAAATAGAGTGAGTATTGCAATCAGAAAAATGAAGGATGAAGGAAATCAAAGCAGCGATTTGTAATATTACTTAAAAGTAATATTTAATACAATAAATAGGTGAAGAAAGTATGCAGACATTCTCATCCAAGGAATGTGAGTTTTTTAAATTCATTCAGTGGGCAGAGAATGTTTACCTTGCTGCAAACTCACAAAGAAATGAGATCACTTACCTGTCTCCTGTTAGCTAGTCTCATTCCTGTAAATACTCAGGGGTATTTGCTTGTTAGGGGATGGAATTGCAGGTTAATTGTTAGGTTTAGAACAAAGATGAATCCAAGAAGGCCTCAGGGGTGCCTTTTCACATTTCTCCTGCTAGATTTGGACATTCCATGCTTGATAAAACACCAAAACGGGCTCTCAGGAGCAATTTGTTTCTGTATACTAGCGAGTTGGTTTTCAATAGGCTTTTCGGTTTGTCCTCATTACCTAGAAATGCCCAACTCCCTTCTCCCATCACAGCAAATCCCAAATTCCTTTTCTGTATCATCACCCCAACCAGTTCCTGCAAATGTTATCTTATAGTCACCACTTATTTTACTGAATTTATTTTGAGACCTTTTCTGTCTTCTTGGAAATGTTTTAAGAAGTTCCTTTTCTGAAAGGTAAAAAAGAAATATGAGAGAAGAATTGGTATGTGTGTGTGTGTGTGGGGGGGAAGATGTGGGTCAGTCCAAAAAGGATGGTGTATGGAGAAGCAAGAAAGACTGAACTAAGTGTTAAAATGGGACCTACACAGGGATAACAGAAAGTATTTTAAAATAATGATTTACACTGGGTGTTAAATATGTCAGGAGAGAAAGCAGGTGCCTGAGTTGAGGGATGGTTTTAAAGAACTAAATCGATCTGAAGGTGGAAAAAATTATCTAAATACTATTGTAGTTTTTAGATTTTTAACCAAGTGTGAACAAAATAGGCTAAGATCACTAGCAGAACCTGTATGTGTTTGGGTGACCCTGATTTTTATGTAGCTCTCTTGGTATTTGTAGGTGTAGTTTTCTGAAAATGGACTATATCTTGGAGCCAAATGGACTTGGCTTAAAACAGCAGTTTCACTATTACTTTTTTTTTTTTTTTTTTTTTTTTTTTTTAGTAGTTATGGGTTAAATAATGTCAAGTAAAAATATTGAATGAACCCAGCTGACGTGGCTCAGTGGTTGAGTGTGGATCTGTGAACCACGGGGTCACAGTTCGATCCCCAGTCAGGGCACATGCCCCGGTTGCCAGCTCAATCCCTGGTGTGGAGTTTGCAAGAGGTAGCCTGTCAATGATTCTCTCCCATCATTGATGTTTCTATCTTTCTCTCCCTCTCCCTTCCTCTCTGAAATCAATAAAAATATTTTTTTAAATAAAAGATTGAATGAATGGTGGATGCAGCACACATTTTCCAACTGTAATCAACATGCAGGCCTGGTCCAACACAGCTATGGTGAGGTTGACTGTGCACACCCAGGTATTTTGAAGTATTATTCTGCTCAAATGGTTGTTTCTTACAATGTAAAATATCCCCTGAAAGGAAATTCATCAAAGTGCTATAGTGTAGAGAGAACGGGTTTATCATCAGACTGGAGGCCCAGTGCACAAAATTCATGCATGGGGGGGGGGGGGGTTGTCCTTTAGCCCAGCCTGCACCGTCTCAAATCTGGGACCCCTCGAGGGATGTAACAAAGCAGAAAGAATATTTTCCTATACTATACTACTTCTTTTTAAAAATATATAAATATTTAAAATATATAAACTTTTATATTTTTTAAATGTATATATTTAAAAAAATATATAAATATATATTTTAAAATATATTTAAAAATATATATATATTTAAAAATATATAAACTATCCATTTAGGGCAGTCGGACATCCCTCTCACAATCCAGGACTGCTGGCTCCCAACTGCTCACCTGCCTGCCTTCCTGGTTGCCCCTAACTGCTTCTGCCTGCCAGTCTAAACACCCCCTAACCACTCCCATGCCAGCCTTATTGATATCTAACTGCTCCCCTGCCAACCTGCTTGCCTCCAACTTCCCTCCTCTGCCGGTCTGGTCACCCCTAACTGCCGTCCCTGCAGGATTGATCTCCTTCAACTGCCCTTCTTTGCAGGCCTGGTCCCTCAACTGCCATCCCTTGCAGGTCTGGTGCCTCCCAACTGCCCTCCCTACTTGCCTGATCACCCACAACTGCCCCCCCCCCCTCGGGCACCCCCCCTCCCCCCGCTGGCCATCTTGTGTCCACATAGGGGTAGGATCTTTAACCACATGGGGGCATCCATATTGTGTGTTGGTGTGATGGTCAATCTGCATATTACTCTTTTATTAGGTAGGATTACTTGAATCTAACAGTCATCAGGAGCACATAAATACATGGATACTGGCTGCAACATGGCAAAAGGATATCTAGGACAAAAACTGTACAATGGCTGTCTCATGGTTTTATTTGCCAGTCCTAAAAAAATGGATCTTAGAAAGAAATAGGCATTTAGGAAAAGAAGTGTTCTTATTCTAATCAGTGTAGGGTATAACTGACAAGAATTTGTAGGAGTACACATGAGCTTACATTAAACAAGGTGAAATTATGTCTCTGTTGTACACAAAATAACACTTATTCTGAGTAATGAAAGGAGAAAATCTAAATATTAGTTTATTTTCATAGTATTTAGGGAAGATTTTTGTCAACTCTAGTCAACAGCCTTTTAGAATAATCGCTGACATTTTCTTCCAAGAGTCCTAACAATCTCAGTATATTTGTTATTAGCTTGTAGGGCCTTTGATCATTTGTCCTTGCAACCTTCTACTCTAATGCTTCTAATTTCTTTATCACTTTGTAACTTTGATTTGTTTTATAAATAATTAAACATCTTTTGCATTATCACACCATCTAATTCATTTCTCATATTGAGGAAATAGTTTGTGTACTTTTAGGAGGCTATGATCTTAAAATACTACAGGGAATAAGATTCCTGAATTAATTATTTGCCAGAAAAGGCATGGTCTGTAGACAAGGAGGAAGAAAGATATAATTCTCTGTACAAAAAGGAAAACTAGCACAAAGGATTATTATAGTACTAGAGGCCTGGTGCACAAATCGATGCACAGGTGGGACCCAGCCTACCCACCCTGATTGGGGCCAATAGGGGTCGGGCCCCCTGCGGGGAGGGGATGTAGAAGGTTGGCCACTGGCCCTGACCTGATCGAGGTTGTGGAGCGGGTGATCAGGACCCCAAGGCACATCAAAGCAACCTGTTGTTCTGATTGTTCTAGTCGTTCCAATGTTCCAGTCACTTGGCTTTTATATATAGAGATAGCGGTTACTAATAAATACTTAAGAGATAAAGACAGTGACAGTCCTCTTTGGGCATTTTATACCCATATATTTAGGTAATAAACTTGACTGTTATGAATTAAATTTTGTAGTTATCTCTACAGAGCATGTTTCATTATCCTTGCTGCTGCAAGTGTGAAAATCTATTTGAAATTTGGTACTTAGCCCTTTGCAAGTGATCTGAAGAATGACCTACCAGGTGAGCTGAAAATTGGAAGAGCACCCATCAAATAGTAGGCAGAATACTACTTGCTTGAACTTTAAGGACACACTTGACCTTCAGAATTAGATAAAGGGGACAAACTGGAACTAAGATAGACACAAGAACTTGATCTTAACTGGTAGCCACCCTAACACACACCAGATCTTACAGTAATTAAATTTACATAAGAAAAAGATAACCTAAGTAAAGAAATAAAGTATCAAAAGTTACAGATCATGTTTCCTTTTTTAAAAAATCTTTGTTGACATACTTAATATATATATATATATTTGGTTTTTTACAGAGATAAAGAGAGAGGGATAGAGTTAGAAACATCAATGAAAGAGAATCATACTGGGGATGTGCCCGCAACCAAGGTACATGCCCTTGACTGGAATCGAACCTGGGACCTTTCAGTCCACAGGCTGACGCTCTATCCACTGAGCCAAACCTGTTTCGGCTACAGATCATGTTTCCAAATAGTATTGCTGGTTAAGGAGTCAGAGGATTAAATACTTGAACATCAACATGTTTTATGCCACAAAATTATATAATCACAAGAAGATATTTTTCTCCACTTAGATAGTAGTTTAACTACCAACATGTATGTTTGGAAATACTCTTCAGAATAATGGGATTATCTAATTTTTAATGACTTTCTATATTGTTTAGCTCAAAAACACACC
This sequence comes from Pipistrellus hanaki, assembly GCF_964339955.1. Taxonomy (NCBI): domain Eukaryota; kingdom Metazoa; phylum Chordata; class Mammalia; order Chiroptera; family Vespertilionidae; genus Pipistrellus; species Pipistrellus hanaki. The sequence goes on along the minus strand of NC_140509.1, from coordinate 31,186,204 downwards.
TGTTAGTTAAAAATATGAATGTCCCCCAATAAACTTTATTATTGATGTCATCAAATTATTTTTGCTGTTTCCAAATACAATAAATGTGTTAATTTTCTAAGGAGCAAGCAGAAAGATAACAATAGCTTCACTTTAGAAGAGCTGAAGCCAATGCTACTGGTAAGTATCAGAGGGAATTATTACACACAGATTTTTAAATAGAATAGAGCACATTAAAGAAATATTTTTTTGAGTAAGAATCACAAAGCTAATTATTATTATTCACCTTTTCTAGATAGTTTCAAAAGCATTTTCTATGTGAAAATGCTATTATAGTGTGTTTTCTTTCTACACTTGAATTACAAATAAAAAAAATATGATGCCAGCTCTTTCTAGGTTCATAAACTCGAATTAACTAGAGTAGTTCCCTTTACAGTAGCCGGAAGCATGCAGCAGATGGCACTAAGAACATTCAGCAAAGCAGCCAGGAAGAGGTCTTCCTTAATTGCTTCTTTGGGGTCAGAAAATTGTCTGAAAAATGAGATGTAGGAACTAACTGAATCCAACCTTCTCAAGACAAGTTACATAATAGAAATTGCAAGTTCCATACACTGCCTTCTTCATTTAGAAGAACATATTCAAAAGAAATGCACAGATGATAACCATGTTGAGCCTCTTCAGGAGTTAGAATTTTGTGCTATTTTCTGAAATATGAGCCATCACAACCATTACTTTAAAATTCTCAGATGAAACATGTTAATTTGTTTTAACATTGGAAACTTAATACAATGTGTGTAATTTTTATATTCCAGGAAAAAATATGATTTCTACAATCAATGGCAAAGCAAATACCTGAGTGTTTTCGCAGTATGCGGCCCATGCTTTGGCTTTGGGCCTGCCCTCTCTGCATTCCCACTGGAGCAGCGCTGGAGATGGTTTTGTTGCAGCTCTGCTCTTACTCTCTACTGTGTGCTTTTCTTTAGCAAACTGGTATTTGCTGCAGGATTGGATTGCTACGTTACAATATCTTTAGATATCCAACAATATGTGACTAAACCATTTATAAAAACTGCACAAGGCTAATGCTATTATGGAAAAAATAAAATTCAAGCAAATTTTTGAGTTGGCATTTTGCTTTTCTAAAATAACATCTATGATAGATTACTTTCTTTTGTACCCACAGTGCAAATTACATCATTTTTTGGGTCTACTAGTAACTTTCATATAAATTTTTTTTTGCATCAATTGCATATATTTATGTCAGCATCATAAGGTGCAATGAGTCTTGAAGTACATTTACTATACAACTGGAAAATAGTTGTTTAGTACTCTTTCAGTAGTTGAACCTTTATTTAAAGAAAATAAATTGATTAGGTGATATGGATAGAACATTTTGGTGAACCGCACCACACAATGATATTATCTCCATGAATGATTTGTGGTCACAATACTTTGTTATTCTACTTGGCCTCTGCCATCCATACATTTTAAAACTAATAGTTATAAAACCTTTTTTGTGATTTTGTGTGTGCTGTTACTTCATTGAGTTACCTAATTAAATCAATTGTACATACAATGCAGATGAAAATAAATAGGATAACACCTGCTGCAGATATATGGATAGAGACATTGAACATCATTCCTATCTCATTTCTTTATGAGGAAAATATTCCTTCCAGATATAGAGGGGAGAGGGAAATCATGGTTGATGAGGTTAGAGATCCTGAGAGCCCCATATATCAAATTGCAACACAAATAGAGTACTGACTTAGCATTCAATATTTGTCATTTCTTGAAAGTTTCCCATCTTCAAGAACAGTTATAACAACTTCTGCCAGCCCTAACATGCTAGCATGCACATGTACATCAGGAGACCCATGGCTTTGGAAGGAATACAATATGTCCTCTTCCCAGCAGTGTCTCTTAAAAGTAGAAATGACACTATGGCTTAGCAAACTTCCGTTAACATCCTGCCAATGCATGCCAGGATGAAAGAATACAGTGCTTTTTTACTTAGGACCTCACAATAGAATATTCCTCCTTTATTCTGAAGGGCTTTAATCACCTAGTGCAGAATTTTCCAAATCCTGTTCTATCAAATATTATTTTTTTAGAGATGTTAAAAAGTGTTTTATAAGGAAAGTTAACAATTTTCTAGATGTATTTTTATCTATCTTTATTGTTGAGAGTATTATAGATGTCCTCCTTATTTCTCCACCATTACCCCCATCCTCCCAGTTCCTGCCCCGCCCCAGGCCTTCAGGGCACTATTGTCTGTGTCCAAGGCCTATTCCTATAATGCATATGCATTCTTTGGTTAATTTCTTCCCTCTCCTTCCTCTCATCATTCTGAGATTCCTCAGTCTGTTCCAGGTATCCATGCCTCTGGTTCTATTTTATTCATCAGTTTATTTTGTTCATTAGATTCCTATATAAGTGTGATCGAGTGATGTTTGTCTTTCTCTGACTGGCTTATTTTGCTTAGCATAATGCTGTCCAGGTAGATGTATTTTTAAATGCAAGAAAAAGTTTAAGATATTTATATGTTTGTTCTTATTATTACAGTAGTATCTGACTTTTAAGAAATTCCCAGGAGTATTAGGAAGTGAAAAAAGGAAGTCCCTGACACATGCTGTTTGATGAGTGTGTTAAAGGAGAGTGGTGTTCAGCGGTACTTGGGTGCTGGGAGGCTGACGCGGACCATCTGCCTGTGGTGCATCTTCTCGTTTTGTAACTTTAGCACATAGTGGTGACATTTCCAATGTTTAAGGTACATGAAACATTCATGGATCAATGAGTTCCTGTTGTGGTTCTGGCAATATATCACAAATTAAAAATTATTTTTGGATCAAGTAAGTTGGAGATATGTCACTCTAGAGAGCAGTTCTGCAGTTGTCAGTAGTCCACGAACAATAACAAAGTCTGCTCATTATCTAGACTGGAAGAGGAACTAAAAAAAAAAGTCCCATCTTATATGACAAGTAGTTTTAAGAACTGGTCTACACAGAATAAATGTCATTGTTACTTGGAGATTTTTAAATGAATAGACTAATTTCTAGACTAGTTTTAGGGTGTAGCAAAATGAGCAGAACGTACAGGGAGTTCCCATTATAGCTTCTGCCCCCATCCACCGAACCTTCCCCACTATTGACATCCTGAACCTCAGTGGTATACTTGTTACAATCAATAACCTGCATCAGGCGTTGGTGGTATAGTGGTGAGCATAGCTGCCTTCCAATTGCCTGCATTAACCTCATGATTACCGGAAGTCCATAGTATAGGTTAGGTTCACATTTTGTGTTGTTCTTTCTATGGATTTTGACAAATGTATAATGGCATATATCTGCCATTGTAGTATTAAACAGAATTATGTCACTGCCCTAAATTTTGTCTGGGCTCTACCTATTTATTCCTCCCTTCCCCTGCAACTCCTGGAAATCATTAATCTCTTTAGTCTCTCCACAGTTTTGCCTTTTCCAGAATGTGATATAGTTGGAAGCATATAGTATGTAGCCTTTCAGGTTGACTTCTTTCTCTTAGTAATATGCACTTAAGTTTCCTCCATGTCTTTTCATGGTTTGATGACTCATTTCTTCTGAGTGCTAGATAATATTCCATTGTTTGGATGCACTATAGTTTATTTATCCAGTTTATTTACCTACTGAAGGCAGTCTTGGTTTTTATTTGGCTTGAATTTTAATGAAGTTCAACTTATTAGATCTTTCTCCCCTGGATTGTGCTGTGGTGTTTTGTCTAAATAGTCACCACCATTCTCAATGTCACTTAGATTTTTTTCTATATTCTCTCCTAGGAATTTTATTGTTTTTGCATTTTTACATTTAGATCTAGATTCATTTTGAGTTAATTTTTGTGAAAGATGTCTGTGTCCAAATCATTTTTTTAAAATTCTTTATTGTTAAAAGTTTTACATATGTCTCCTTTACCCTGATTGACCTCTCCTGGCCTGGTTCCTCCCCTCCCACAGCACATGCCCCACCTTCTATTTTCTGTGTCCGTTGTTGCTCATGCTCATATACATGGATACAAATCCTTTGGTTGATCTCTTACCCTCCCTTCCCCTTCCCTTGCCTTCCCTCTGAAGTTTGACAGTTTTGCATATGGATGTCTAGTTGTTTCAGTAGGCTGTTTGTTGAAAAGATTATCTTTGCTTAATTGTATTGCCTTTAATACTTTGTCAAAGATCAATAGACTATATTTATGGGGTTCTATTTCTGAGCTCTATATTTGGTTCCATTGCTCTATTTCTCATTTTTATTTTTTACCAATATCACACTGTCCTGATTATTGTAGCTTTATAATAAATCTTCAAGTTGGGTAATGTCAATTCTCTGACTTTGTTCTCATTCAATATTGAATTGGCTATGTGTGTCTTTTGCCTCCCCATATAAACTTTTGAAGCAGTTTTTTTTTTAATATCCACAAAATAACTTGCTGGGATTTTGACTGGGATTGTGGTTAATCTACAGATCAAGTTGGGAAGATATGACATCTTGACACTATTTCTTTGAATCCACAAACATGAACTTTCTCTCCATTTATTTAGTTCTTTCTTGATATCTTTCACCCAAACCTTTTAGTTTGTATCATATAGATCTTGTACATATTTTATTAAAAATATACCTAGTTTTTTTTAAAGTGTTAATGCAAATGGTAATGTGTGTGGTGTTTTCTTGATGTTATAACATTTATCAAAATAGCAATAGCAAAGAACCAAAGTATTACAATGCAAGCTATATAAATTCCCAACTAAAAACCCCAAAGTATTCAATGTATTCATTCATTAGCTAACTAAAAAGTCCAAGAAATACAAAACACCCAATATACTAAAATACCACAAAACAACTGGCAATTTTTAATGATCAAACTTGTGGATTTGCATTTGTATCATTTTCTCAATCAAGAAAAAAGTTATTTTTAAATCTTATATAATATAGATTTAAACTTGTAACAATAACAGTAAAGACATTATCTTACACATTTCTCATAGGCAATAAGTTGAAATTACTAAGATGATAAAGACAAAAATACATGTCAACTGTATGGTAACATACAAGCAACACTCCCACCTACCCATGCTAAAAAATTACCTAACACTGTCAAAAAAAAAAAGTCTTAAAATTACCTATTTTAATAAACAAATTCAATCAAGATAACCAAGAACCAAGGCATTCAGAGATTTCAAAAATCATGCTTATTTTCAGTTGATCTAAAATTTGTATCAAGTTTTCAAATTTGTTCAGAGCCAACATTACTCAAAAGCATCACACATTTATTTCATACATTTACTTTCTTCACCATAAAAGAACTTTGATAAACATTGAAAACGAATGGTGGTATGTTTTCAATTCCATTTGTTCATTGCTGGTACATAGGGAAGTGTTTCCCTTTTTGTATTAACTTTGTATCCTGCAACCTTCCTATAATTGCTTATTAGGTTTAGGACTTTTGATGTTGTTGATTCAGGTTTTGCATAATCATGTCATCTGCAAACAAAAACAGTTTTTATTTATTCTTTCCCAATCTGTATACTTTAATGCTTTTTTCTTGTCTTACTATACTAGATAGGCCTTCTGGTATGAGGTTGGAAAGCAGTGATGAGAGAGGACATCCTTGCCTTTGTTTCTGATCTTGGTGGAAAAGCTTCGAGTTTCTGAACATTAAGTATGATGTTAGCTGTAGAGACTTTGTAGATACTCTTTATCAAATTGAAGAAGTTCCTCTCTATTCCAAATTTGCCAAGTATTTTTTTTTAAAAAAAATCATAAGCGGGTATTGAATATTGTTAATTTTCTTCCTGCATCTTTTAATATACAATATTTCTTCTTTAGCCTGTTGATGATAGGTTACATTAATTGATTTTGAAATGTTGAATGAGCCTTGCATATTTGGGTTAAATCTTACTTGGCTGTGGTGCATCATTCTTTTTATATATTGTTGGATTTGACTTTCTATTGTTTAATTGGAGATTTTTACATCTGTGGTCATGAGAGAGATTGGTCTGTAGTTTTTCTTTTTTTGTAATACCTTGTCTGGTTTTGGCATTAGAGTAATGCTGGCCTTATGGAATTAATTAAGAAGTATCCCCTCAACCTCACTCTTTTGGAAGAGGTTATAGAAAATTGGCATAATTTCTTCCTGAAATGTTTGGTAGAATTTACCAATGGAATTCAATCTAGTGCTTTCTGTTTTGGAAGGTTATTATTGATTTAATTTCTTTAACAGGGGTAGCCATGTTCATATTGTCTATTCATTTCTTATAAGACTATATTATTTAAGGAATTTTTCCACTAACTTCTACTTTCTCAACTATTAACCTGTTATATTTAGTCTGATTATTTTTTATGCATTAATAAGTAGCTGAATTTGAGAGTAGAATGGTATTTTCCTTCTAAATCTGAGATGAGACACACATTTCTGTGACAGTTATTTGATTTGTTATATTAAATGTTATTTTCTCAATATTCCTCAAAAAATGCCATTTATCTAAATAAAATCTGTATTTAATTAAGTGGCAAGATCACCAATAATTTTTAAATAACAAGTTTTACCAAAGATAAAGTTCGTGGTATTTTGACATAGCCAGTGTGAATTAAAACTCAAATTGCTATCAGTAATGGTATTAACCTCACAAGACTATGATTATAATGAACTATTAAATTTTTATCTTTCTTATATTTTAGAAATATAAGCTACATTTTGAATGAACATATCTGTACCTTGAGAATTTTAGAAGTGGAACAAAACATTATCATTATTGTTGAAGTCTTGAGTAGTTAATATCTTTAACTATTAAATATATATTCTCTTATTTTTAGGAGAAAACCTAAAAAGGCAAAGAATTAAAAGTTCATTTACTGATATTTCATGTTCTGTTGTGCATAGCCTGAATATCAAGAGCGGATATGGATCTTAAAACAGCACTCAAAAGCTTCTGCTTCAAATGTGACACTCTAGGGGACTCTCAAATGTCTAGTCACTTTTCACTGTGGCATTTACTATAGAAAATCGAACAGAATGTCTGGTTGTACTTTCCCATCCCTAGTGGTTCTCCAAATGCCAAATGACATTGCTGGTTGCAATGATTCTTAGTATTTCTTTTTGCTAAGCATGTATTTTTAAAGCTGTTTTCACACTATTAAGTTCAATAGGGTCAAGTAAGTCATAGTCTCTGCTCTCAAGGAGCTTACATGCTATCATGGGAAAGAGATACACAGAAAACGAACCCAAAAGACTATGCTCTTTGTGGGAACTAAGGGGAGGAAGATAGTAATTCTTCTGAAAGGGTTAGACTTTACAGGTGAGGGGGGATTTAGAGCTTGCCCTTGACCAGTGAATTTATTCCACAGGAAAAAAAAATGTCTGAGGGAAATGAGGAGAAGTGAAAAAAGCATACTCAGATAAATTTTTGAACATGTAAGATCGTATAATTGCTTATTAAAAATAGCTTTTAATATGATTATTAGAAAATTAAGAAAGATGCTCAGAACTGTAAGAAATGGAGCTATAATTTAGGACATTAAGGAAGGATTCCTTTCCTCCTTCCCAACTTGATCACTATCTAATGAGTATAAAAATTAAAGGATATAAAAATGCTTGCACTCTAGCTGCCATTTGAGTGTTTATTATAGACAAGGTGTGGTGCTAACTTCTTTGCACAGGATATCCCAATTGATTCTGTTAATAACTCTCACAGGTATTTTTATTTCCATTTTATATCTGGAAAAATACAAAGTTTAGGAAAGGTTAAATAAACTTCCTGAGGTCACTTGGCTAGTAGGTGGTACAAGAAGGATTCAAATCCATTCCAACTCCAAAGTTCTTTCATGACCTTAGCCACTACATTGCACTATCTCATTGGAAGAGATGTGCTGGAAAGCATGTCAAGAAACCCAGACACACAGGGGCCTAACTTCTAGAAGGAAGCACTCAGGGTGAGGCCTTATCTGGAAGGAACCTGCAAAGACTGAGTTCAGAGAACTTACCCATGTCAAGTTTTTTTTTGTTTTTTTTTTAAGATGACTTTAGCAATCCTACTGTTTGATTTCATAATTTAGGAGCATATCCCTCCTTGTATCTTATGGTTAGAACAGAGTTTTGTCTGTTGACATTCTACGTCCTTGGTATATGACTGCAAAATCCTAACTTATATATATGGAAAACCCTGTTCTCTACCCTTAAAATTCCATTGATTTAGGGTTTTGCTTGTTTTTTAGTTCTTTTTATAATTCTAGGATTCAATATCAAAGTAGGAATTCTCCACTGCTAACAAATTCAGATTGCACTGCTTGGGAAATGTGAGATGGGGATGGACATGGGAGACTGTTGATTTTGGCTGAGTATTCCTAGATAGATACCCAAAAAGGGAAGTTGTGCTGGCAGCGTTTCTGTCTCAATTTGCATTTCTCTGGCCCACAGGCTGCAGGGGGAAAGTGTCTGGCAGACTGCCTGGTAGTTGATATAAATGTATGTGGGTCATCGAGGCCAGGTGCGTGTTGGTCAAATGACTGACTTCTGAAATTGAGCAAAGATAGCCCATAACAGGCCATCCTTCCTAAAGTTCCTACTCAGAAATACGTTAACTGGGCACATTTCTCATCAAGGTTTTTGTTTTACAGATGAGATAGTGCTTTTACAAAGTGAAATCCAACCTTAATTCACCTATTTCATGCCTAGTTGAATACCATGAACATTCCTGATGGTGAGCTACCCATGAAAACTCATTCTCTTCATTAATGATCTACTTTAAATTTTGTATTGAAAAAAGCAGTAGATTCCAGCTCTTGATTCAAATTTTATATCACAAATTAGACTAAAAATCATCTTAACTAAACTTTTCAGTTTAGAGATATGCTTGAAATGGGAATTGTAAAATTTAAATATCTTGGAGAATTTTTGTGTTGATAGGCAAGTTTCAGCAAATCTTATTTGGATCACAGTGAAAATGATGTGTTCTTTTTTTTTTTTTTTCTTCAATATATTAAATGCATCATGCAGAAAGGGAGAATAACTTGAATGCTTTTGTATCCAGTATGCTGAGTATGCATATTACTTGTAAGCAAATGGATATCATTACAGAAATTGATTTAAAGATTTAACACTTGAGAGATAATTTTACTATGACAAAGTTAGTATATTCAGTAATGGAATTACTACATTTGCAAACCTCCTAATTGCAATTTTGTCTTTATATAAATCACAAAGCACTTGTAAATGAAATAGTGTACCCCCCCAGATGATTATCTTTTATGAGCTTGCAATTCATATAAATTTGGACTTCAATTATTGAAACATGTGCTTAATTTTTATCTTTATTACTCATTTGTAACTCTAGTAAAATAAAGAATGGGATGCTATAATATTTTTCTGTTCTGATATGTTAGAGATAGAAATTTAAGGTGAACACTGTAATAGTAGATGCTATAAATTATAACTTTATTAAAGAAAATAACTTATCTGTTATTGTCACTAATATTGCCAGTATCATGATTGTTAAGAATAATGCTATAAAGTCTTAAAATAACTAATAATAAAATGCTTTTTTCTCAGATTATTATTAATTTATGGGGTAAAATTACTAAACATTTATAAAAAAACAAATAAATATAATTAACAATTCATCTTTATTGAGGGCACCATGTTTTAAAAAATGTGGCCTCAGAAATGAGGAGGGAAAGCATGAAAATACATCAACTATATATAATTAAATAACTGGGGAAATGATATTGCTTTACTTAAATATTTGAAGTGAAACAGAGCATGAAAACCTCAATATCTTAGTTCCAGTTATAGAAAGAGTGGTACAAAGAGTCAAAATAAAGAAATTGAGAAGTGGCAAATCAACTATGAGTATGAGTAATTTCTCCTTTGGCTTGAGTCCAGGTAGAATAACTGTATATAGGAGAACTGGAAATAGGTAAAGGGACCTAACAAAATGCACTTCTCCTAATTTCTGTTTCCTTAACATTGTATTAAAATAATGTTCTTAGTCAGCTTTCCTCGCCATCATTCATACACTTCCCACAGAGGCTAAAGGGGTGGTTGTGGAAGCCATGATGGTTACTTCATTCTCAGGAGCTGAGCAGTAAGTGACTACCCTGCAACTACATAATGCGTAAAACAACAGGCCCTGAATAAAAAAAAGACTCCAGGCTCCAGGGCCATAACTCCCCCAAGGTCTGCCATGAAGCCGGTGGAGATATTTGGAATGTGCAACTAAACGTGTGGACCTTAAGTCCAGGAGAGAGATTGGGTTGGAGGCAGAGAGAGTTTGGTTTTCTTACCGGGTAGTAAACAATGTAGGAATGGGTGATAGAATGGCAGGAATTCAAATATGCTCAGTGAGAAACATAGAGTGAAGATGGAACTTATAGAAATAAACACGTTATAGGGATGAGCCACAGAAGGAAACCCACGGGACAGTTAGATAGATAACCTATTTTACAAAATGGGACGAGGTGCAGTTTCACATATGATGTGCCAAGCATAGTGTCAAATGATGCAGGAAGATAGTGCTTAAAGGACTGTGCATTTGTCCCAGAGAAGTTAATTGGGAGTGTTAGCATGGGTGGCCTGAGTGGGATGGTGAGTGTGGGAGCTCGATGGCTGCTTTCTGAGGTGCATTAGAAGTGAGGAGCAGTGGAAAGCCAGTTTGTCTACGCTGGCATTGATTTATGCTATTATTTCTACCACAGAAATGCTGGAGGAAACAGAATAGCGTAGTGCCATAGGCCACAAACAACAGTCACCGTGAGGAGAGTTTATTTAATTTTTGTTTTTTTTTACTAATGTCTGGGCCTCACTCCAAACCAATTGTATCTGAATCTCGGAGGATGGGAGCCTAATAGTGCCATTTTAAAGTAGCAATCCAGGTAGTTCTAATGTTCTGCCAGAATTGAGGATCACTGGATTAATTAGTAAAGAACATGGGTTCCAGAATCATCCGCTTCACAGCTTTAGTCTAAATGTCAGCCTCACCATCTGCTGGCTGCATGACTTCCCAGCCTTGGTTTCTTTATCAAAGAAGTGGGGATAATAATAGTATTTTCCTCATTGGAAGAAAGATTAAATGGAATAAAGTATATCAAACACTTGGCATGGTACTATTTATTATTGGTTGGTTGTTCTTGGAGAGAGAGAGAGAGAGAGAGAGAGAGAGAAAGAGAGAGAGAGAGATCCTACTATGCCATAATAATAGCCTGTCAAGTTTCTTGCTTTATTCTTATTGTACATAGTGTTGAACTTGATCATCTCTTTCCTTGCTATATCTTTCTCTTCTTTGGTTTAGATAGACACTGTTGCATACATTTCTTTTAAGATGATACAAAACTGCCTGAATGGAGATGGACCAGTCAGAGTAGAGAATGATCACCTTACTTCATCTGTACAGTTTACTTCTATCAATACAGAGATCATTTCATTTATAGCAACTTTTCTTTTCACATATACTTTCTTACTATATTTAAAAAAAAAACAAACTTAAGTGTCAGACTTTACATATGCGCCTTGTAATTCTATTTTGTTGGATCTGATCCACTATTCTAACTTGTGAAGGGCATTGGGATATTGGTTATAGCCTACATTTTATTAGCTAATTTTCTCATTTTCATATAATCTGCCACACAGATAAAGATTACTTTTACTTTACCACCTGAGGCTAAGAAGAGCCCTGTTGCCTGCCACTCACCAATGAGTCAGCACTTTCAGGGCATGGTCATTCTGCAAGTTATACATTTACCTCAAGGGGCCCAATCTCCATTTATCTATCTCTATATCCCAAGGTACTCAAATGTGCTGGTAAAGCTCCTTTTCCACTAATCTTTATTATTTTCTGATTGTTCTCATGAACTTAGCTTTTAACAATCAAAATATTTAAAAGAAATTATAGTAGAACCTTGAACCTTCTAGTGACATTTACAGACATTTGTTGAAACTAAAATATGGGTTACTTTAGTAATTAAGAAAACCATTCAATTTTGAAACCCATCCTAGCTTATCTGCAAAATGTATAGTTTCTCTGGGAAACATTGGCTAGGATTGTTTTTAGGGAAAAAAAAGTAAAATTGTCATTCTTACATTCATGAGCAACCAAGAAACAGAAGCCCCAGGTATCCTTTGCTTCTCTGGCAGAGTGATGTCTTCTCTGCTTTCAGCTCAATTAGAAAAATATCTCAAAGTGTAAGTCTCCTTTAAGCCCCACATAATTAGTCTTCACACATTAATTTTCATTTCTGAATTGGCATTCTGTAGCTTTGGGGGCACAATAACATTTTTTAGGTGATTTGTTTAAATTTTTATTATGTCATATTTTACTAGTATACATATAAAGACATGTAATGAGTAAGATATGATGGCTAGTAATAAAATAAATATTCATTCCCCAATTAAAGAAGTAGAAAAAAATAGAATTAGATCATCACCAAACCATTGTGCTTTGCTGTATTGAATTTCACTGCTTTCCTACTGGGAATTTTTAAGGAATTCACTGAATTCCTTTTGAATTTTGATTTAACATCTTTTTCTTTTAAAAATATTATAACATAAACGATATAGTTATCTTTGCTTGCATGTTTTGTTTTTTAAATATGAGGTAAACATCAATATGTTTATAGCCTTAAGGACCAAAGTGGAGTTTGCATGGTAAATTTTTATTAGCAAGCTGATTGGCTGCACACTTGACAATCTGCTGCTGTTTGGATCCTCCTTTAAACAGGGAGATGCTTTTAAAAATGCTATTATAGACTGTGTATCCTCTACTGCTCACTTGCCAAAGTCTTCTTTTACTTTTACTTTTACTTTTAAAAAAATATATATATATTTTATTGATTTTTTTACAGAGAGGAAGAGGGAGGGATAGAGAGTTAGAAACATCAATGAAAGAGAATCATCAATTAGCTGCCTCTTGCACACCCCCTACTGGGGATGTGCCCGCAACCAAGGTACATGCCCTCGACCGGAATCGAACCTGGGACCTTTCAGTCCGCAGGCCAACGCTCTATCCACTGAGTCAAATCGGTTTCGGCTACTTTTACTTTTTAAAAAGTTACAGGCAGTGCATGCAATAATTTGCTGATGTTAATAGAAATTAAAAAATAAAACATTTAACTCAAATTTTGATATAACAGTAACTACAGAAATAGTCAAGTACACTAACAACTGAACCGTGACTGAGCAATTTAATTTATATAATGGCTAAGTTGGCAGTATATACAAGTACTAAACTTCAGATACCCAAGAGAGTGATTAGTTAAGGGTCTTTCGTCTAGATCTTGTGAAATCCCCTGGTCCTTTTTCTTAAGAATATAGTTTTATATATTTCAATGAGGAAGAGTGAGGGAGAGAAAGATAACATCCATGATGAGAGAGAATCCTTGATACACTGCCCCTGCACTCTCCACTCAGGGGACTGAGCCTATAGTCTGGGCATATGCCCTGACTGGGAATCAAATGGTGACCTCCTAGTTCATAGTTCGAAGCTCAATCACTGAGCCATGTCAGCTGGGCTCCTCTGGTCCTTTTTATAGCATCTTTACTCTCCTTGCCTGGCTATCTAGCTTCTCATGTATTTGTTGATTCATTTTTATTCTACTGAATTTGCTTCTCTCCACATCTGACTTTTCTTAACCCCCTATTGGTTGGCATCTGCCTTCATGTCATGTCTGTCTCTACAAGTCTCTCATTTTTGCTTCATCCAGGATGCAGAATGAATTTAAATTCTGATTTAAGATTCCAGATTGAAACCTAAGGAGACTCTGGCTAGATCTAAAATAAGTTGTGTGATCGCAAGGAGAGAGATGCAAAAACTTTAAGGATAGGGTAACAGATACACAGATAGACAAGGAGGAAGTGAGACAGGTGGGGATAAACTTTAGTAGAAGATGAAAACTAGGAAGACAGCTAATTTTAAAGTTAAAGGAAATCTACACAAAGCACTTTTGAAAAACTGAGATTTTTAACTACTACTTGATCTGTTTGCAATTTGCATTGAATACCTCTGGTTCTGGATTGAGATGTAAGTATAGTATTCTTATTTTATCATGAATTGCTGGGACTTGATTATATATATAAGGTAACCAGGTTCTGTTTTAATAGATCTTCCATTCAGTCTGTAATATAAATAACTGGTATTTTAGCCCTCGCTGGTTTTTCTCAGTGGTTAGAGCATGGGTCCTGGGACTGAAGGCTCACAGGTTGGATTCTGTTAAGGGCACGTACCTAGGTTGCAGTCTTAATCCCTGGCCCCGGTTGGGCATGTTTAGGAGGCAACCAATCGATATGTCTCTCTCACATTGATGTTTCTCTCTCTTTGCCTCTTCTCTTCCCTTCAATGGAAAAACATCCCATGGTAAAGATTAGCAAAAATAAAAATAAAAATTGGTGATTTTATTTTCAACTTTTTGTTATGATTGTATTGTCCTTTTATAATTTAAACACCCTTGGCATTCCTTCGAGTAGACAATAAACCTCTATTTGTCAGGATAAGACTCTGGCACTAGACAATAAAAATCAATTTCTTGAATATTAAGTAAATATTCAGGGAAAGGTGATTGCTGAGACATCCAGGAATAAAGGAAAGGCATGGTAGGCAGAAGTGGTGTTTCTCTATTACAAATTTGTCACTCAACTTTCACTGTTAGCTGTAATGATTTCCACGATCTTACATTGAACCAAATTCTATGTGGTTTTTCAGTCCCAGCTTTGAGTGCTTTTCCGTGATCTCACATTGAACTGAATTCTATGTGGTTTTCAGTCCCGAAGCCAAGGAGGAACTGACCGATGTGACAGGTCTCACTCCCAGGTGAATCTTTTGTGACACAGACTTCATTGGGAATTCGAAGAGAACTAGGGCTTCCAGAAAAACATACAATTTTTACAACTTACAATTCTGCGAAGAAGAGACATTTTCAAGTGTGGCTACTACAGCTGTCACCTTTGCTCTCTACCCAGGGAAATCTCTAGGCAGCTGCGAGTCCTCTGGTCCTGAAAGACTCTCCTGGATATTCTAAACGTGAGGAGAAGTGATGGCTGTAGGAAGTCCCCTAAGCTGATGTTTCTCCAACTTTAATGTGCTTATAACTCCGCGGAGGATGTTAATAAAATGCAGATTCCACAGATACTGACATAGTGTGTCTGGGGTGGAGCCTGAGAAGCTGCCTTTCTGGGAAGCTCCCAGGTGCTTCTGCATTGCTATTTTAAGGAGCACACTTTGACAAGAACTACCCTCAGCAGTCACCTCCCTGTGATTACTTGCATCAGGAATTTGGGAAGGTCTCTATGAATATACACAACCCAAGAACTGGCCGCTGGAGGGCTGCCCACAGACAGGAGTGGGAGGAGAGCATTCAGACCAAGCCAGTCATGTCAGCAGAATCAACCCTGGAAGTCAGTGTGGTGATACAAGACACCATTCCCAGCCAAGAACCACTACCCTGAGTGAAGAGATGAGCCTTGGTTGTGATCCATACTGTGACCCTCCTCCACAGAGCCCAGGTGCAACCAACAGTAATGGACAAAACCCACATTGGCTGCAGCCTGCAGTGATGAAGTGACCATTTGTCTGGGCAGGCAGGCAACCCTGTAACATAGAGTAGTGATCAAGACCCAGGCTTTTGTGTGGGACACTCCACTGTAGAAGACCTGCACAGCCACTCAGCTGTGTTCTTTGGAAAGTTGCTTAACCTTTCTGGGCCTCATTTTTTCCATTTATTGAGATATTTAAAATACATTCATCCCAGGGTTGTTATAAGACATACAGAAGCACTTACCATCATGCTTGATACTTCAGAAGTGCTCAATAAAGATAAGTGACTATGCTTCCAGCAAAGTAAATTTTGCCCTTGATGATATCTAGTGACAGCATTCGAATACTTTTTAAATATATTTTAATGTGACAGATGCAAAATATTTGCATAGGGGCTGGAAATTTTTGTAAGTTAATTGGATCTTAGTATATAAATTATCTTTTTAAAGATTAGTTCAGTTACTGTTTTTGTGATAATAACTATGCCTGCCTAAAGGGTTCCTGGGCCATTTCCTCTAAATTTGAATTCTACCTTGGGGAAAATTTTATCTCACATTTTAGCAAATTCTAATAAAGAATGTCAGTTATTTCTTATATCATGACAACTGGATGTTTTTCTGGTATACCTTCTTAATTCTGAGTTCTCACGGAATATGTATTGTGTTTATTCATTATTCATTATTTTTTTTCCCACTCTTTATTGCATGTGATCTATTTCTGTTGCCATGGGAAAAGCAATTTACTTTCTTTACATCATCTCTACAGTTACTGTTGTGTAAAGTTGATTCTAGCTTTGTTGATGATGAAAAGGAAAACAGAAACTTATTTAATATAATAAAGTGATTTTTTTCCACTTCATTTGCTTCTGCATCTTTTTATCTGTGACTCATACTTAGCAAGTGAAACATTTGTTCCAAGGGATCTTTTGAAATACATTGTTGGCTGTCACATGCATGATTGATTTTAAACGTATGCTTGAATCCTTCCTACTAGACTAAGCCCCTGGGACAGCAAAACACACTGTAAAAATGGCTCTTCTGTCATTGTCAGGTACACCCGTCATCTCTGACTTAACCCTTGTAAACAATCTCTGTGTCTCTATTTCTCACAAGTCTCGTCAGAAAGGGTATCTCTCTGACATTACCCCATTCATCCTCTCCTGGTCCTTGACTCTAGTTGTCCCTCTTCTTGCATGCCATATTCACTTTCCTGTATCCATTTGAAAGCAGTCTGCACTTCTCTGGTTACTGTGGCTCAGCAATGAGTCATGGAAACTCCTCAAGACTTGTCTCTCTCAATTTATCCTACCCGCCATATCCTGTTGTTTGTCTGCCTTTCAGCTGCCCTTGTAACAGATGCTTTCTCACTTGCGTTCTTCAGTGCTATTTCTCATTTAAATTCTTCGACTTTGAATTGCCAGCCCTATCTTCATTTTTTATTTTAAATATTCCTATTAATGTAGTTATTTGGCTAAATGACAGTGTCTCTCCATAATATGAACTAAGTAATAGTATAATGTGCTAAATTTAATTAGTTCCAATTAGTGTTTCAAACTCAAGTGGTCATTTGATTATTGTCATCTCCCTTCAATAGCAGAGGGACACACTTTTTCAGAGTATATGTTCAAAAGCTTAATTTCTGTTTCCCTTAAAATCTTGCTACGTTTTTACAGTTGTGTGTTTTTTTTTCAGAGTACAGCTGTATCCAATTGTTATGATTTTTGAGACTCTAGCTATATTCAATTGGACCAATTTCCCAATATGCTAAATTTAGTGTCACTGGAATATTGGCTGTTAGTTTAATTTTTTAAAAGAAATTTCTATTAGTTATTCTGTACAAGTTTCCACTGTGCATTAGATGTGCTACTCCTGCTTACACAGTAAACAAGTATACACCAGGCCTTTGGCGCAGGTCCACAGGTCTTCCCTGGAAAACGGTGTCCAGGCAATTACACTCAGGGTACCTTTGTCACTCACGAAGCTGGCCTCCTCCCGGAGCACTGGAAAGCTCCCAACCTCGAGGGGTACAAGCCAGGCCAGCTATGTGGGTGCAAAGAAATCCATGCACAGAGCTCCTTGCCTGGTGCTGAGCAGCTTTACTCCCTGGGGCAGCAGTGACGTATGCCCCGCTTCTTAGGGCAAAATCATGCCCCTGGGAAAGAATCATCAAGCTGAGGCAGGATGTCTCAAAACCCTCAGGCTCCAGTGCCCAGGGCAGGACTGAAAACTGATGGCCAAAGGGGTACCAGCTCAATTGTAACATGACTTGGAAAACTGCAGCCTCTGGGTCAAATCTGGCCTGAGACCTATTTTTGTAAATACAGTTTTATTGGAATAAACCCACACTCATTGATGTAATATCTGTGGTTTACACTACAAAGGAAAAATTGTGAGAGAGATTGTGTGGTCTGCAAAGCCTAAAATATCTGCTATCTGACCTAAAGAACATTTGCACACTTGTGAGCTACCCAATACACCCTGTCTGGCAAAATTTTCTGGTTAGGACTTGAGGCAAATTTTATAAGATACTCACTCACTGAATACTCTTTCCCCCACATTTGTGAAAATCACATATTCACTCATAGGAAAGGTAAGATTATCTTCAGAGATAGCTCAAAGGTATTTGCATGAAAATAGGACTGCTAGGTGCAATATACAAAACATAGTTAAATTTCAGAAAAATTACAAAGTTTTTTTTTTGTATAAGTATGTTCCATATATTTCACAGACATACTTATACCAAAAATCAATTTGTTATTTATCTGAAATTCAAATTTAATTGGACACATTGTGCTTTTATTTATTAAATCTGGCAGCTCTTCTGTATAAAAGGATGAAAAGAAGAAAAAAGGAAGAGATGTTGAACCAACATCGACGGGGCACTGTGTGAAGATTTTAGTTTGTTAGCACTTCTGGTATACTGTCTGGTAACATTCCAGAGTTCTCCAATTTATATTCATGTGTTGAATCAATAACAAGAGGCTTCATTCTTTATACCCAGGCGTTTGGCACATGAATGGTCAGCTTCCCAACCCAGGAATCCATGCTGTTTATTAGCAGTTGGAAATTTTCAATTGTACATCAGATTGCAGGAGAAGAGCACTTCCAATACAAAATAAAGGGGAATTATGCAGCAGGACTCCATAGGTTTGATTTAGTCACCAGAGGAGAGCAAAAAAAAATATATAAAGTTTATAAAACAAGTGATTAGGGAAATGGAAAGAGTCCACTTGTTCTAATACCACTCTATCTGTGAGGAAGAGTGTTAGGAATTTAATTGTAGCTAGGAAGCACTGGGCAACAAAGGCTATTAACTGAGAGAAAGCAAGGTTTGTTAAATAGAAAAAGAATATATTTTAGAAATTCTTATTAGAGGCACACTTTTGCTTTGTCACACTTAGTATATTAAATGAACTCCTGTGTTGGCATTCTTTCTTACACCCATTTTACTTTTCTGATCTGACTGCACATTAAAAAAATTACATCCTACAAAATAAAGAGGTAATATGCAAATTGACCCTCGTACCCTCATACAAAATGGCCACCCTGATATGGTCAAAGATGGCTATGACAAGATGGCCTGCAGGGGAGGGTAGTTGTGGGTGATCAGGCCAGCAGGAGAAGGCAGTTTGTGGGGACCAGGCCTGCAGAGGAGGGCAGTTGTTAGGGACCAGGACTGTAGTGGAGGGCAGTTTGGGGGGGTCGACCAGGCTGGCAGGGGAGGGCAATTGGGGGCAACCAGGCAGGCAGGAGGGAGAGTTAGGGGTGACATGGCCAAAAGGGGAAGAGGGCAGTTGGGGACAACCTGGCCAGCCAGTAGTTATTTTTAAGCTCTGTGTTCTGGCCCTACAATGATGGCCTTAGGATTTTATTGTTAGAACGTTTTCTTTAAATCTCCCTCATCAGCCACATTCCCTATTACTCTCCACAGAAAACAAAGCCTGGTAAGAAGGAGTAGTTAGCTGAAACTGGTTTGGCTCAGTGGATAGAGTGTCAGCCTGCAGACTGAAAGGTTCCAGGTTCAATTCCAGTCAAGGGCATGTACCTTCGTTGCGGGCACATCCCCAGTAGAAGGTGTGCAGGAGGCATCTGATTGATGATTCTCTCTCATTGATGTTTCTAACTCTCTATCCCTCTCTCTTCCTTTTTGTAAAAAATCAATAAAATATATTAGAAAAAAAAAAAAGAATGAGTGGTTAGAAGGAGTGAAGCAAAGGATTTGGGCTAAACACAGGTTAACAATGCATTAAGAATTCCTTGTTTTCAAAGCTGTAGGACAAGTGCAAAACCAACAAAAATAAACAATGAAAATATATCCATCTGTAATTTCAGAGTCCATTGGAAAATACCATTTGCAAATGTGTAACCTCTTTATAACTGTGTCTTCATTAACATTCATTTCTGGGTAGTTCAATTGCCATTTAAGTCAAGGTCTTTAAAATAGGCTTGAATAATATTCCACCATAAAAATAACATTCATATGCTACCACTGACATTTGTTTTATTGTGCTTCACAAATATGGCACATTTTACAAATTCAAGTTTTGTGACAACCCTGTGTCATGCAAGTCAATCAGGACCATTTTCTCAACATCATTTGCTCACTTTATGTCTTCTTGTCACTGTTCGGTAATTATTGCAATATTTCAAATGCTTTCATTATGGTATTTGTTATGATGCTCTGTGACCAGTGAGCTTTGATGTCACTCGTGTAACTGTAATGGGGTGCCAAGAACTGTGCCCATGTAAGACGATGAATTCAGTAAGTGTTGTGTGTATTCTGACTGCTCCATTTGTTATGCCCAGACTTCGTGATCCCCAAGGACCACCAGGGAGCCGAGTCCCATGCAATAAACAAAAGAGCCTTTTCCATGCTAGCATGGGCTCTTCCCACTCACGCAGACAGCATGGCAGAAGAGAGCGAGAATTTCGCCCAGTCCAGGGGTTTTACTCCGGTCTATGGTGATGTCACTGCCTCAGCTAACCCTGATTGGTTGGGTGAGGGCTAGGGATAACTCCGCCCTGCGGGGCGGAGTCGGGAGCTCATCCTCTTCCCGCCCTGCCCTCTCACATTGACCAGTAAAGCCTGATGACAGCATATCTATTTATGACATGGTTTACCAAGTATTTTAAGCCCATAGTTAAGACTTTCTGATCAAAAAAGATTCCTTTCAAAATATTACTGCCCATTGACAATGTATCTGGTTAGTCAAAAGCTATGATAGAGATGTATAATCAGGTTAATGTTTTATTTCTGCTAATAGAACATCCACTCTACTCCCCATTAATCAAGGAATAATTTTGATTTTCAAGTCTTACTATTTAATAAATATATTTTATAAGGCTGTGGCTGCCATAGATAGTGATTCCTCTCATGGATCGGGAAAAGTCAATTGAAAATCTTCTGAGAGGATTAACTATTCTAGGTGCCATAAGAACATTCATAATGTTCTCAAAAAGTCAACATTAATAGTTTAGAAGAAGCTGATTTCAACCCCCATGAATGACTTTGAGGGGTTCAAGATCTTTTAATATGGAAAAGGACAATATCTACAACAAATTATTTTGTGAAAACTGGATATCCACATTCAAAAAAATGAAGTTGGATCCCCACCTCACATAACATAAAAATTAACTCAAAGTAATTAAAAATATAAGTGTAAGATTGCAAACTATAAAACTTTTAGAATAAGAAATAGAAGTAAATAATGATCTTTGATTTGGCAATGAATGCTTAGATATGATAACAAGAGCATTAATAACAACAGAATTGGATAAACTGGACTTCATAAAAATTAAAAACTTTTGTGCATCAAAGGACACTATCAAAAGAGTGAAAAGTCAACTCATAGTGAGTGAGAAAATATTTTCAAATCATCTATCTGGTATCTAATACATACAAAAGGACAAACAACCCAATTTAAAATGGCCAAGGCCTCGAATAGACATCCCTCCAAAGAGGATGTACAATGGCCAACAAGCCCATGAAAAGATGTTCAACATTATTTTCATTAGGGAAATGCATCCAAACCATAGTGAGACTCAGATCTGCTGAGTTGGGTATAATTAAAAAATGCAAATAAAAAGTGTTGATGAACATATAGATTACTTAAAATCCTTGTGCATTGTTGGTGGGGATGTACCATGGTGAAATTGCTGTGGAAAAAGTTTGGCAGTTCCTTGATACCTTAAACATAGAATTCCCACATGACCTGGAAATTCCCAAAAGAATTTAAAACATGTCAAACGAACAGTTGTGAAAGAACGCTGATAGCAGCACTATTCACAGAACCCAAATCTCCATCAACGAATGAATTGATGAAAAATGTGATATATCCATAAAATGGTATGTTAGTGAGTCATAAAAGGAATGAAATGCTAATGTATTTTACAACTTGGGTGAAGCTTAAAAACATTATGCTAAATGAAAGAAGCCAAACCCAAAAGCTTACATATTGTGTACATGTAATTTTATCAAGTTAGATACTAAAAATGTAAAATATATAAAGATAAAAAACTTATTAGTAGTGACCAGGGGCCAAGGGGAGGGGAGAATGGGAAATGACTGTGCAGTGGGGACCAGGTTTACTTTTGGGGTGATAAAAATATCTGCAACTATATCGTGCTAACGGTTGTACATTTTGAACATACTAAATGCCATTGGATTGTATTTTTAAAGTGGCCAAAGTGATTAATTTTATGTTATTTATATTTGCCACCAAAAAGTATAAGGTATAATTTAGGAAAAGCACATATACCTATGTTTATCAATTACAAATTTCTATAATTTAACCTATGATTCTATTTCCACTTTAGTGATGTCTTAAACATCATGGCTTTGGGTGTCATTAAACGATTTGGCTCAGTGGAGAGCATCGGCCTGAGGACTGAAAGGTCCCAGATTCTATTCCAGTCAAGAGCATGTACCTTGGTTGCGGGCACATCCCCAGTGGGGGGTGTGCAGGAGGTAGCAGACCGATGTTTCTCTCTCATCAATGTTTCTGAGTCTCTATCCCTCTCTCTTCTTCTCTGTAAAAAAATCAATAAAATATATTTAAAAACAACAACAACACACAAAACCTTTGGTTCATGGCTTTCAACATTAAGGAACATTATAAACATGTAAGTGAGCTTAGAATTAAAATGTCTAACAACATTAATCTATATCAACTAAAATGTTCCCATTCCAGGGCTGTGTAAGATAACTCACTTTTCGATGGTATATGAGGATCATAGTCTTAAAGAGATTACAGAGAAAAGCCACTGACGTTGTTAAAGGATTAAAAAAAATTACATTTGTGAGAAGAAACAAAAAGAATAGGGATTAACTCGCCTAGTGGAGAATAAACTCAAGTCTGATTTAATAGCTGGCATCAAGTACTGTAGTGAACAACTCAGGGGAATGAAAGAATGCTGTGGTATTTAAAGGCTAGAGAAAATGCTGGACTTTTGATTATCTTTCTCAGAGACATGTTTATAAGTTTACTTGAAAAATGGGGAAGGCCACGTGAAGCAGGTGTGGTGGATTTGCCATAATAACCTCTGTAAGAGTTGAAAATAGCAAAAAAAAGATGTGCCTTGTCTTGTAACGTTACAATGATTTTGATTGTTTAATGGTCAAAGATAGAAAAGGGAATTAATCTCACTTTTTCCTGAATATTTACAAGTACCTTTTGCATTTCTCTTCAGGTACATCTTAGGAAGACTTTGGAAACTAAGAGGTAATAGACAAGGGTAGGACAGGTGGGATTGAGGCCATGATTGCAGAAGAAAGAAGCTTGTCTATAGTCAGAGATAATAAATATTACAACGATATTTTTAAAGTAGGGTTTCCTTGGAAAACTTTAAAAAAAATTACATCCTACTCTATAAAAATTATATTTTATTATCACTTTGCTTGAGAGGAATGAATGGATTAGATGACCACTCAAATTTCATTTACGTGAAGTAGCAGAATCATGTTTTTCTGGTAATAACTCTAAATTCATAGAAACTGAAGTGCTCTTGAGATATAATTTAATCCTTTAATAATCTTACTGAATTTTATCCATTTTTGTAGGTAGGTAGTATTACTAGCACAGTACCAACGAAGTCAGTAGCATGATTATAGGTACCAAACAAATTATATCACTTTGGACAGAAACATACAACCCAGCATTAGCCTGGGAAACTATGGGAATGTATTACTATTAGTGCAAAACTTCTGCTATATACAGTGTGCAAACCTGGAAAAAAAAAGTCTCCAAAGGAATCTTCCTGCTGAGCAGAATAAACTGTTCTCACACAACATTGTCAACATTTGAGTTAAACAGAAAAGTAAGGATGATGTCATCATCATGAAGTTGTTCCCTTTGTCTCTGCCCTTTAAGTTATAACCATTAAGACATCTGTAGCCCAATAAAATATCCTCTGCAGAGCACACCAGGATGCTCAAGAGATCCACACATATCTGTGCATCTGAAGGTGGGTATACTGGGCCCCATGGATGAGCGGGATGGAGGAACAGCACAGCCAATGACCTGAGACTCAAGGAAGCATTTTGATTCCTGAGATGGAAGGACACAGGAACTGAAGCAGAGCCTGAAACCCAGCCCTCCCCACCCCTTTCTCTAGCAGTGGTGGGGGCATCTTCAACCTAAGGCTCCAGAGCCTGTGGCAGCAACCAAGACCAAAGGCTCCAGGCCCTGGCACTGAAACCATGGCTACTCTGAGGACCTTTATTTTTCATCTCATATGTTTTACTTAATTTATTTATTTTATTTCTCATTGTTATGTGGGTGACATTGGTTAATAACATTATGTAAGTTTCAGGTGTACAATTCTATTAATACATCAGTTACCTAAAGATAACCCCCACATATGGTACTGGTGGTGGGAAAGGAGTGAATTCAGGAAATAATGTGTTCTGCCCATATTTAATAATTGGATTAGAGATCCTATTACAGAGATAAAACCCTTGAAGTGCAGCACCCATGGTTAAAGAGTGAACTACACAAAGAAAGAAACTTGCTTCCCACAGATTTGGCTCAGGATGGCAAGGGGAAAACGTTTCTCTTGTGGGTTTGAAGCCAGATTTCTCACTACCTAGTTCTTCTCCCCCCAAAAAATTTAATTTGAAGTGATCTTAAATTGGAGGTTCCTTTTCCATGGCTAACAAAAATAAATAACTCCAAAACTGAAACAAAAGTAATGATGCTTTTCAGGAAAGAAGAACATTGAATGCTTAACCTGAAAGCATAAAAAAATACCAACAAATATCAACCCATGATCTGAAAAAAATTACAAGTAAAGAACAAAAATGCCGAGACCGGTTTGGCTCAATGGATAGAGCGTCGGCTTGGGGACTGAAGGGTCCCTGGTTCGATTCCGGTCAAGGGCATGTACCTTGGTTGCGGGCACATCCCCAGTAGGGGGTGTGCAAGAGGCAGCTGATCGATGACACTCTCTCATCGATGTTTCTAACTCTCTATCTCTCTCCCCTACTCTCTGTACAAAATCAATAAAATATAAAAAAAAAAGAACAAAAATAAGAGAAAGAAGATATAATGGACCTGTAAAATACTCAAAAATTAGAATGATTTGATACAAAATATAAAATAAATTTGTTTAATATGTCTGAGGAAATAAAAAAAGAAAAAGTTTCCTTAAGAGATTATAAAAAATGCACAGGCAGAAGCGCTGATTCTGGTAATGATGGATTAACTTGATTTGAGCTGACCCTACTGCCGGATACTGAGGGAGCACAAGTAGATGACTAACCAAGCCAGGATGAGAACGTGATGCTACTCAGGGACTGACCAAATTTCAGGAATGAAGTTTGACTCAGGAATGTACTGGTGTTGGGGGCAGCATGACAATTTGAGGTGTATTTTATTGTGTGACCAGATCTTAGTATTTAGTTCATTATCAAAGTATATTTTTGCCTAACTTTCTCCACCCACACATGCATTTTTTTCAAATAAAAAGTTTGTATTCATTTATTTGTTCATTTAATACTTATTGAGTGTTTCTTAAGTGCTAGGAACCATGCTAACATACTAGTGATTCTGCAGTGAAAAGGCACTTGAGATTTTCATGGGACATTGTCCACAGGGGCCTAAAACTGAGGTCATACAAATAAGTGAAGCCAGTAGAGTGTACTGCAGTAGGGAATAGTGAAGGCTTATTAAACCTGACAAAACTTGCTGTCTATTGCCATTAAAATCCAGATGATTAAGCAACACTAAGTCACTCACCAGATGCCAGTTGGAGACTTCTGCAAGTTGCTCCCCAGTTAAAACACAGAAGGGGATGTGCTGTAATACAGCTTCTGGAGGACATTTGAGTCATAAGAACACCGGAGTGGAGGGGAGACAGACATGGGATCTGGAGATTAAACAGATATGAGCCAGCACTTCAGTGGAAGAAAGCATTCACTATACCGTCTATTTCTCACGCCTTTCTGCATGTTAGCTAATGTACATGTAGAAGGCTGAATCAGCTTCATTTTTACTCTATATCTCTGACTGAGGTTTTCAATATAAGAAATAGATACATAAGAAAAACATAAAGAACAATTGGTATTAAGATGTTGATGAGCTGCAGAAAGAAATCTTAAGATAATGGAAAATAATCTACAGGTAGAAGAAAAAGGAGAACCAGCCATTTCCAATTTTAAGGGTGATGTTGAAGGTGGGTTCCTCATAGCTCCTGTGAATGGAGAGGAAGCTAGGTCTGAGGGGAAGAATGATGTGTGCATCTCTGAATAGGCTGAGTTCACTTGGGAGCACTATCAAAGAGAAGCAGCTGCTCAATGAGGCAGACCCAGGGCAAGGCTCAATCCCAGGGCTGTGCCCTGACAGTAGGACACAAACAAGCTGGCAATTTCTGGAGGAAGATAGTTTGGCAGTTATGGAGCCAGGTGTCAGCACTGTGACAGGTGGAGATGGGTGAGCCACAGGAGAGTGGCAGAGCCCTGGGTTAGGGGCACAGGATGACTTCTCCAGCGCCACCCATCTTGGCCACTGTGTGAATCAGACTGTGCTGCTAGGGGAGAAAAAACTTCGGAGCAGATGTGGGAGGCTTCCTACTTGAAGATCGTGGCCAGGAAAGCTAGTAGGGCCAATAGCAAGGTAGGGTACTATTGGGAGCCACCATGGGACTCTACAAGTGAAAGAAGGATGTATGACAATCTATGCTGCTGGTGTGCCTGTGTAGGGGCAGTACTCTGTGAAATATTGCTTACATGTGCTGTCCTCTACAAGATCCATATACAAAAGACAACACAAGTCGAGTGAACACTTTTCTCCACTTTTGGAGAGTTTTCTGGAAACTTTTCTATCCCTGATGTCAGTGTTATCCAGCCTGAGCATATATTCCCACTCCATCTGGTGGTGATACACTTCCAACCGCCTCCTGCTTGTGAAGAAGAAAGAGCCAATAGAGGTCCTAATGAGTAATTGGTTTAATAGAGCATCTTGAAATCTAGCCACACATTCTATTAGAATAATTACAATACATTTGCACAAAAGCAACATTTTGGGCAAATACATAAAGCTTAAAAGCAACTGAATAATCACTCTATACAGTGTTGGCAAAGGATGCTTTTATTTTTTCTAAAAATATCTATACATAAAATGAAACTTTATATAGTAATGCTTTGGGGAGATGGGGTTGTTGCTGGTGTGTGTTTGTTTGTATTTGAAGTCAAAACTCTTGGGTAGTTTTATAGTCCAAATTCAGACTTTCAAAGGAGGCACATTCCTCCTGCCAGTTATAATATCAGCACTCTGTTCAGTAATGTTGAAACTAAGTAAACACACGTCTACTTGTCCTTCCCCCAAAGCCTAAACGTCTCTTTCATTTGCTTCCATATCTCATTCATCCTCTTCTAATGCACTTATGGTTCTTCCATTTCCTTACAGTGTGATCACAGTGTACGGAATATTTGGAGATTAGCATCAAAATTAATCAGAAAGCATTTTTCATAAGATATGAGAACATCATCCTTCCCTTATGTCCTTTTTGCAAATTCTTAAGTATTGAATGGAACAATTTATACCAATGATTTATTCCATGATTGAACAAGGGTAACTGTAAACTGAGTTGGGAACATCTTTATACATTTTCAATTTCTATTATTGGTGCTAACTTAGTCTGTTATACTGTACTTCTTCTCTTGGCAGATCCCTCAGATTTAACACTTACAAGTTGAGTAAATATGCGGCCTATATATTGACAGATCAACAGTCTCAAGCAGGCAGTGAACAAATTTGCTGCATATGTTCATCTCACCACAGATGCTTCCCCCTTCACTCTGTTTTTTAAGTGCATCAAATATTAATAAATGCACTTGTGAATGTTCTTACATATGTCTCTAAGATAATCCGATTTTGTACTAAAATCCATCTTTACCAGGCTTTCGAAAATCTTTATATAAGCAAATCTTCTGTAATAAAAAAATTCCTGAGGGTGGCATAGTTCTGCAAACACAGATGCTAAAGGCAGAGACCAAAAAGATTGATCAGTGTGGTTTAGACTCAACCAACTCTATTGAAAGGCATATAGCCAGAGTTGCTATTTAGGAAATTCACAATTGGGTTCAAGACTGCTTGTATGGGATACTGATGGAAATGATGCTGTGACTGCATATCTGGTAAATAATCAGCCAAATCCACTGTGATCAACAGTAAGGCCAATATTAATAGAGTCAATTTAGGGCCTGCTACCAACCCATGGGCAACATAAAAATCCAAAGCCTCTCTTTCATTTGGAGCAGGGCATTGATTTACAACCAATAATGTTCTACAGATATGCTGACTTCCTCTGAGAAACGTGATGAACCCATTTCACAGAGCAGGGTCAACCCACTGTTTGCACAACCATAAAAATAAAGTGCACCTTTAAACAAATTTATGGCAACAATTAAGAATAATAAGAAGTAGAAGTTCCAAGCTTGAAAGCCCGAGACCTGACTTTGGGTCCCAGTTTCACAATTAGCAGCTCAGTGATGTGAACAAACACCAGTCTTTCCTGAACTTGTGCTCAGAAATAGTATTACCAGCCCAGTCTGATGCGCAGGTTATTGTGAAGGTCAGCTATGAAGTCACATTATTAGAGATGTAAGGTTCTCTTTCTATGTGGTTGGAGAAATGATGGCTTGGAAACATGTATACTAGAACCACTTAACTAGAGCATGCTGGTTCTTGATAAGTGGTGCTTTTCACTTACTAGTTCTTCATTGATGCTTGATTTATTTTTTTTATTTTTTATCTTCTGTCTTTTGCGTATGTGGTTCAAGGTTACATGTAATGGAGAGAGCATGGGATGAGGAAAATTTGGGGTTTAGAGTCAGACAGTTTAGCTTAAACTTTTACTCTATGATCCAGAGTAAGTTTTTAATTAAACTATGAAGAAGAAGAAGAAGAAGAAGAAGAAGAAGAAGAAGAAGAAGAAGAAGAAGAAGAAGAAGAAGAAGAAGAAGAAGAAGAAGAAGAAGAAGGAGGAGGAGGAGGGGAAGGGGGAGGGGGGGGGAGGGGGAGGAGGGGAAGGGGGAGGGGGAGGGGGAGGGGGAGGAAGAGAGAGAGAGAGAGAAAGAAAGAGAGAGAGAGAGAGAGAGAGAGAGAGAGAGAGAGAGAGAGAGAGAGAGAGAGAGAGGAAGGAAGGAAGGAAGGAAGGAAGGAAGGAAGGAAGGAAGGAAGGAAGGAAGGAAGGAAGGAAGGAAGGAAGGAAGAAAGAAAGGGGAGGAGGAGGAGGAGAGGGAGAAGAAACCTTTCTGAAGTGCTTGCACATGCTCAGGACTACGTCTCCCAGATCTTGGTATTATTATACATCAGCCTTATCATCATCCTCATTTTGTGAATCTGGGAAAGAGAAACTAAAGGCGTTTATATGACTTGCCACATTAACCAGCATTGCAGACAGTTAATAATTTGAACCCACCCAATCTGATGCTATAATCCCTGCCGTTACCTGGCATCCTCCCACAAAGTGGGGCTAACAACCAACTTGCAGTGACCATGAAAGTGAAAGTCATCATTATCACTAAAACACAGTCAGTGGTTAGTTTGAGATATACTGAGCTCCCACAGACTAAATTTTTTGAGAGATAAAAGTTGTAAAAATTCTTCTCCATCTTCCTCTGGAATCCCTACTGACTTTGAGCAAGAGAAAAAGATAGTTCACGACATCCAGAGAAGAGCTCATTATGCATAAATCGAGGACTTTATACATTAGGATAGTGGGAGCTATTCTTTCCCACACTGGGAGGTTAGGATAGCCACAGAGAAAGGTTTCTGAAAGAAAGGGTTGTTCTCATCTCAATCAGTGACCAGGACATTATTTTAACTGGAATTGACACACTGTGGATGCTCTTGGTTGTGAAATTCCTTTTTTTAGTCTCCATTAAAAAAGAAAAAAACAAAACTACTCATCTCTCTAAACTTAACTTTGGTTTAAAGCCATAGAGTTAGAAGTTTAAACAGACTTTTCAAAACCCCCTTTAAATCATTCTGAAACTGTGATTTGTACATTTTAACTTTGTATGTATATTTAAACAAACCACTTGATGCAAACCTTTGAAAATAAGTCCTTTTATTGGTAAGCTTGCTAGGATCTCCAGAGATAAGAGACTAATAAAGTTTTGACTGAAATGTCTTTTAAACAATCCAAAAATGTGCATTTATGTTTCCATACATATGAACTGGTTTAATTTCAATTAAATTGGGTGGGTGATAAAAAGTATCATGAAACACTCAAAATCTGGTAAATTGTTTTTTGGGAACAGATGCTGTTTTGACAGTTGTAAAATTTTGATTACATTTTAATGTGAAGATGGGATGCAGCTTCAGGGGTGGTGCTGGAGAGCTTTCATAATAAAAACTGACATTCCAGTCCTGGTAGCTGCAACGAACGCCTTGGTGATGTTGGTATTATGACTATTGTTTTTGTGGATAACTGCCTTTTGAAATCTTCCTGACATTTTGTTCTCATTTAGAATGATTTAAATATATAGAAAACTGAACTTTGGAGCAAAAGCTCTTTATTAACCAGGCAGATTTTAAAATAAAATCATCCATTTAATTCTAACTAGGTAACGTTACCAGGGCTGGTCATTAACACATAAAATAAAAACAAAAGTAGTGATCAATTCTGCTTTGGAGGAGCCCCTACACAGATGACAGTAATGGTTTGGGCTGGTTTGCCTGTCAGTAGAGGAATTCAGTTGCTTCCTTGACATGAATGTCAAGAACCCACAATACATACAATACATATTCCTTTGGCTCAAGGCATTGTCAGCTTTTATTACAATGCAAATATCAATTGCTGTCTTGATAATTTAATTATTATCAGTATTAACATCTCAACTCAAATGTATATATAAGATTAACTTAGTGATATACTCATCTTTATTTTTAAAGAATAACATTAATTTTTAAAGAGAGAGAGGAAGGGAGAAGAGAGAAACATTGATGCACAACATCAGCCAGCTCCCTTCTACATGCCCCCAATGGGGGATGGAGCCCATAACCCAGGCATTTGCCCTGACCTGGAATCCAGCCAACAACCTATCAGTGCATGGGACAATGCCCAATCAATTGAGCCACACTGGCTAAGGTTGTAATATATTCATCTTTTAAGAGAACTTTCAACATGGGATGCATGTTCTCATTTTGGGTGAGGGGACAATAAAGAAAAACCTGGGGTATGAGAGAGTTCCTGGTGTTGGAGGGTTTAGGCTAGATACCGTGGCAGTCAGATGAGGACACTGACTCATTTTCTTGGGCATGAGATAGATCCTGGGAGTGATACAATAAAGAGAGGCAATGTAATGAGACTAAACCTTGTCTTCTTTCCCTGAGATAAACTTTAAGTATGAACATGTCATATAACCATTGCCTCCACCCAGGAAATTGCCTTCGCATTATTTATAGCTATTCCTATAGTAAGCCAATATCTTTCTTCCTAAAACTTGGAGTTATTGATTCTAACTTTGCCCTCTTAGATCACACAAAATATGGTTTAAGGTCAAACATTAGCATTTGCTTTTTGTAGAGTACAGGGCAGCTGGGATGATATATGTGCAGGATATACTATGCAAAACACCCTAAAACAAAAAAAGAATCCCCATATGTATTCATTCTGCTGCTCATAATTAATAATAATCTCAGTTGAATCCTCTGCTGTGTTTGACGTTGAGTACCTGGGAGAAATGATTATGTGTCTGGAAAAGCTTGATGGTATTAATAGACTTTCCTATTTCTTCCAATGTTTAAAGGAAACAATAGAGAGGGGTGATCATTTCTGAAGGTCGGCTGGAATAGTTGGGACAGAGTGGTTATTCCCAAAAGAGAATGGGAAAGGTTATTAGATTTGATGTCCATCTGGGAATATTTCTATTGAGGCTATAACAAAAGACTCTATTTCATTCTGTTCTATTCAACAGTTTAAATGAATGGAAAAATATATGGTGATATTTTAATAAAATTCAGAGATTAAAAGAATAATTAATATGTTGAATAAAGAAGAAGTAGGAACCAAATATAAAAGGCCATAATGTTCAGGTAAATATAATAAAGACATGTAAGAGGTCTAAGTGCAAAGTTGAGGGGGGAAATGAGACATTTGGGGGCTAGCTATCTGAATCTGTGCCATTAACCTGCCTTCTGACATACATTCTTGCTTGCTGATAAACTCCCTTCTTCTCTGAGATGCCTGTCTTGCCTTGTAGAACCTGTTTCTCAGAACACTCCCATTTTACAGAGACCATAAACTATGAACCACATACAACCCCCGGAGGAGCTGGCACCAGTGCTGGCAGGCCTCCGGATGTGGTCTCACTTCCCCCATCCCAACTCATGTGGGAGGGGAGGAGACAAAGGAACTAAAGGGTATAAAGGGAAAGCTTCATCCATATTTATCACTCAGGATTTAGAGACTGACTCTCCTGAGTCACAGCACTAGTGCAATCTGCAATAAAGGCAAGTTTTCTGAATATTCTCTGAGTGCCTGGCTGGTGAATTCTCCCATTCTAGGATAGAGGATATTTGATTTAGCAAGCTGTAATTCTATGACTAAGGAGCAGATGTGCTTCCTGAAAAGCTCCCGTGGGTTAGGCTGGGTTTATGGAAAATGTCTAAATGGTCACTCTGGATTGTGTATTGATTAGACCTCACCAGAAATCGTCTTTTCAAGAATAAAGACATTCCTGAAGGGTATCCAGAGGGTGGTGTTTAGAATACCTAGTGGTCTAGAAACTGCATCCCATAGTTGTAGGAGAATGGGAAGTTTAAATTATAGGAATGAAGACTTGAGAGGGGGAACATGATGAGTGGTCTTGGAACATAATATTTTTACACAGAAGGTGGATTAGATTTCTTTTGTGTGGTATACAAAGGCAAAGCTAAAACCAGTGGGTCCAAGGGATAGAAATATTGGCTTGCTACAAGGAGTGATTATAGATGATGAGGAAGCAGTTTCCTGGGTGGGGACAGTACTTATCTGATGTAAGTGCTTCTACTTTAAGGCACTGAGTTTTTCCAGGAAAACCAGAAATCCAAGGAAAAGGTAGTCTTTGGAAATGGCGATTTCCATTCCTAGTGGTTGTTAGGAATAGGCCCAAAGATCATTTTTTTCCAGGGCCCTGGTTATATTGAAAGGAGTTTTTCAGGGTAAAATAGGCAGGTTTAGGGAGTTTTAGAAATAAAGAGGGTCCATGGGGGGAGAACTACAAAGGTGAGACCTATGGGGCTGCCAAAAGGCATATATTCACAGAGAACACGAGGTGCCACTGGATGAGGGGAGAGGAAGACACCCATTTGCAGAAGATGGAGGGGAAATGCCACAGGGGATAGAGAAAGGCTGACAAAAGGGAGAAAGAGGAAAACAGATTTTCACAGGTGATAGAGAATTCTACCATTGAAGGGGAGAGATAGAGGGGACCCCACGTAGGGTTTGAGCTTTGAAGCTGCTATACTAATCAATAAGAAGGGAGCACCAAGAGACAAAGAACTACAGCCTTTATAAACCTTAGGAAAAAGGAGCTTAGTGGGCTTCCCCCTTGGGGATCCCCCTCCCTATGTGAGAGTCAGTAGTTGTTTACAATAAATGTCCACATTTTCATATACCACCTTTTGTCCCTGGCTTCATTCTTCGAATCCACCTGGACAAGAACCCGGGAAAGAAACCACCCTTGAATCCTGCTCAGAGAGAAACCAAGCGCTTCAATTTGGTTACACTTTTCAATATCCAGGGGTCCTTTCAGCCCTCCCATCCTGAATTTCTGTGAGATCCTTCAAGGGGAGAATCTGAGAAAAAATAAATGCTAAACTTCTCTAAAGGAGAAAGTATAAATGTCCTTATCATATCATTTGTTCATGTGATTGTTCTAATTTTCATCTAGTTAGTGACCATGATTTTTCTGTGTAAATAAACTTCTTTTGACATTTGCAATGCACACTTACATTTCTCTAAACACTTATAACATTTGAAAAACTCCTTCAGTTTCTTGTGCCAAACTATATATTTTGTAACAATGGCTTAAGTTCTGTCAACAGCTTTCATTAGAGGGTGCAAAGACCTTACCACCTGGCACAATGAAATAATTTTAGAACTCTACTCTCACAGAAACACACACACACACAAAACAAACTGTGGGAGTGATGTTTCTTTCTGACAAGAGAAGAAAACCCAAAGGAGGAAGAAAAAATCAAATGCTTCTTAGGAATGAACAGAACTGAATAAGTGAGAACTACTCAGTGAGGCACAAAATGAAATAATAGGGAATCATTCCGGGAGCTGAGAAGCACTTAAGCCAGGAGATAAAGCTTTCTCACATATAGTCTTTCACGGCTCCCTTTCAAGAGGGATGTTTCTTGAGTCCAACGTTTGCCTAGTTTTTGTGCAGTATGACTGCTTAGGGGAATGAAGTGATTATAAGACCCTATAAATAAATTTATATATAAAAATAAAGTGGAAGAGAAGTTTTGGATTTAGCAATCTTATCTGAAGTGTACTGAACTTAAAGGCTATTAGCAATCAATTCTCCTGAGAAATCATACTTCAGAATGTTCTCTCAAATATCCTGGTCACTAATAGCTTCTTCTTCATACTTGACTTTATAGCTTTTTCAAGAAGCTAGAGAAAGTGCAAGGCAAAGTAGGTGGGAACTTGAGACTCTTCTAAGAAGTGTATTTTCTAGCTGCTATTAATGGTGGTCACATCTTTCTAAATAAGTAACACCTCATTCAGCTCTCAGCATGAGCCGACACTTACAAAATGCATTTGTTGACCAACTCCTAGGAAGATAAAAGCCAATTGCAGGAACCACTTGTTCACATTCAAAGTTTTGCCTCAAATAAAGTCTTTGATTCAATTTACTGGGAGGAAAATGTGTGTAACAGAAATTCTAGCCAAAGATAAACGTATTACCTGCCTTAGACTAAATATAGATTTTATTTTTCACTCTGAGGAGAACTGGAGTCTGCCACCCCCAAATATGCCATTGTGGATATTGATTTTAAGTTGGTTATTAAGAAACAAAAGACTCAGAAAGAACATTTGACTCTTCACTTTAAGCAGGAATCCATCCCCCTCAAAGAAAGGGAGCTATTCACCTTAGCATATAAGCATTAAGTATGGCAGGCCAGGTGAAATCTAACAGCCCTGTTTATTGGGCTCCCTTCTGTGTCCCACTGTTTCTGGAGGGCCAGCAAGAATATGTTTACCACCTGTTTGCTCTTTCCCATCTATCTGTGAATTTCCTTGCTTCCCTGTTGCAACCCCAGGTCCCTGCTTCCCTTTCTTTAGCCCAGAAGCATATAACCTTCAACTTGAGCATTTAAAAACTTACGTTTACACAAAAACTTGGTAACAAATGTTTATAGCAGCTTTATTTCTAATAGTAAAAAACTTAAGACAACTCATGTTTCCTAACAAATGTTAAAATACCTAGCTGTGTCAGCTCCATATCGTGGAATGCTATTCAGCAATAAAAAGGAACAAACTATTGATCTACATAATGACTCGGATGTATCTCAAGGGAATTATGCTGAATATGTAAAGCCAACCTTAAAAGGTTGCATACTATGTGATTCAACTTATACAACATCCTTGAAATAATAAAAGTATAGAGACAGAGTGCAGATTATTTGCTTGTCAGAGGTCAAGTGTGGCTAGTGAACAGAGCAGGTGAAGTTAGAACAGGTTAGCACAATAGAATGTGATGGTGAAACAGTCTGTATCTTTATTGCAGTGATTACATAAATCTACATATATGATAAAATTTCATAGAACTACATACACCATCACACATATGCATACACACAAATGCATGCACACAAACGTAGTGTAAACTGAATAAACAGTGGATTGTACTAATATCAGTTTCCTGGATTGTGTATTGTATTATAGTTATGCAACATATTATCACTGGGGGGAATCCAGTTGGCAGATACACAAGCCCACCAAAGTTAGAGCATAGAATCTCTGCTTCTGATTTGAAATGGTAGGCAACATATTATCTTTTTCAAAATACCTAATATTAATAGGTGTTAGTTATCAAACACTATATGTCAGATACTCTGTTATTATCTGTAGATGCAGCTTCTTATATAATCTCACAATTTTTGAGATAGGTAGTATTTTAATTAATTTTTTCAAACGACAAAATAGAAGCTTTGAGAGGTTAAATTAATTTTCCATGTTTTTTAAATTAATATAGCACCATATTCCACAGAGCAAGACAGAACCTAAATGCTTTCAGATGTAGTGGGAAAGCCTGCCTGTCTTGTCTCTATTATGTCTTCCTATGTCAGGAGAAAGACCTTTCAATTTCTGGTTAGAAATATGTTTGATCCCAGGAGTGAAGGAAAAGAGACACAATATGAGGAGAAAATGTTGAAGACATAGATGTGGGACATATATACCCTTCATGATTTAGCTCAAGGAAAGTGTTAGTTTCTCCTGAATGTTCAGAATTTCCTGGAGACAAACTTTGCACACTGGAAGATTTCTTCTAAGATTGCCCTTGATCTTGATACTTGAAATTGAAATGCAGCAAATTTGATCAAAATCAGCCAATCCATTTGAAAGTTAGTAGGAAACAAAGAGATGTAAAACACTAAAAGATCCAACTGATTTCAGTATGTTCAATCAATTTTATTTTCATTTCCAATTCAGCAGGTAGCCTTCTTTTAAACATCCATGTAAGCCAA
The DNA here is from genome assembly GCF_964339955.1 of Pipistrellus hanaki. Classification (NCBI taxonomy): domain Eukaryota; kingdom Metazoa; phylum Chordata; class Mammalia; order Chiroptera; family Vespertilionidae; genus Pipistrellus; species Pipistrellus hanaki. Next base: position 31,149,497 of record NC_140509.1, on the reverse strand, counting down.
GAATGGCTGAAAAAGTGTTTGATTTTACCACATACTGTTAACTGAAAATTAACCACGGGGAAGCAGGAGACAAAATATTCAATAACCAATCTATTTCTCTCTTCCATGTGAAAAAAGGGCTCTTCATGCAGATCATGTAAAAATACTCTGTAATTTATATATTAAGAGCTTAAATACATTTTGTTTGCTTTTTTGTGTGTCCTCTATTTCAATGAATGATTCCCCTCTTAGGTTAGAGAGATTTTGTGATAGACTTTAAAACAATAGTAGAGCTGGAATCATTAATTTAATATACTTTGCTGACTTAAATGATGACAGTATAGCTTCTGATTTTAAAATACTAAATATTTGATCTTATCCTATAACAATGAAGATTTTATTGTTTTACTCCTAAACTGTGCAGAGAAATCTCAAACCCAGATGTCAAAAATAATTCCTCCCCATCCAATATTGGAAAACCTATTCATCATTTTAACAAAACATTATCTATCATTAATTAAATGTTAGGTATTATGGTAAGTGCTGGGATATATCAAGTGAAATTACATGAAGTTGCTAATATATGATCTAGGGAATTTTATCCTCTTCAATCTAATAAAAATGAAAAATGCAGTTTCTTCTATTAATACTTCACAATTTAATACAAGAAACCTGCCCAACCAGTGTGGCTCAATGGTTGAACATTGACCCATGAACTAGGAGGTCACAGTTGGATTCCCTGTCAGGGCACATGTCCAGGTTGCATGCTCCATCCCCAGTAGGGGGCATGTAGGAGGCAGCTGATCAATAATTCTCCTTATTGATATTTCTATTCTTCTCTCCCTCTCCCTTCCTCTCTGAAATCAACAAAAACATATATATTTTAAAAAGAAACATACAAATAGAAATGATAAGTTGAGGGATTTAGGATACTTCCCTAAAGAAGTGCTCAGGCTAATTTTAAAAGGTTTAGTAAGAGGATGCAGGTGAAGAAGTCATGTGGGAAGAAAGTCAATTTCTGAGAAAGGAGAAGTGTTTATAGAGAGCTCTAGAATCTAGGAGACAATGGGAAATATCATGAGTTTTTACTGGAGAGAAAGAATCAAACAAACAAACAAACAAACAAACAAAAAACACCCTTTATGCCAAAACCGGTTTGGCTCAGTGGATGGAGCATGTGGACTGTAAGGTCCCAGGTTCAAATCCGGTCAAGGGCATGTACTTTGGTTGTGGGCACATCCCCAGTGGGGAATGTGCAGGAGGCAGCTTGTTGATGTTTCTCTCTCCTCGATGTTTCTAGCTTTCTATCCCTCTTCCTTCCTCTCTGTAAAAAGTCAATAAAATATATTTTAAAAACACACACACACACACACAAACCCTCTTATGTGATAAGATTTTAACTGGCAATAATTGGGAAACCTTTAATAGTTATGAGCAAAAGAATGAAAAGGAAGTTTTGCATTTTAGGAAGATCAGTCTAGCAGCAGTGTGTGTGTTGTAAGGGAAGGTATAGAAGGCGTTGGATAGGACTGGGGGCTGGAACATCACAGAAGTTATTGCATCACTGTAGGGGACATTTTAGTCATGGAAGAATATATACAAGACCAATAGTAGCAGAAATGGTGAGCAGGGGGTAACCCACGGGAAATAAGGAGTCCTAACCTAATCTCCCGTAGAATGAATCAGAAAGAAATCAAGATAGTGATTTCTGGCTTGTGAAAATGGTATATAAAAACTGAGATAGAAAATACATGAGAATTGGGTTTGCATGGAGTCAAGGAGGAAGATAATAAGCCCGGTCTTACACACCCAAGTGGACATGTTTGGTTGACAGCTTGGCATTAGGGTTTTGAGACTCCAAGAGAAATCTAAACTGGAAATATAGATGGCAGAGTCAGCAGCATGGAGACAGTAGTTGAACTCATGGAACTATATAGGGTTGCCCTGTTGCAGAAGACCAAAGAAAAACCAAGCAATGCTTTTAGAGAAAAGGAGTTACACTGTTTATTTACACTGGCACACCCACAGGAATAACTTCCCAAATCTCAGTAAAGTAACATTCAGGGGGCTTCTCTTTTATATCTTTCTGGGGTCTTTGTCCTGCAAATATGGATTATGCTTCTGGCCCTTTTCACAGGCTTTGCAAGAAGGCCCCCAGGTGTTGGGGGTCTCCAGGCCATATCAGATGGTCTGGCCTGGTGCCAGCGTTAATAACCCTCCCTCAGGGTAGTGCACTGTTCACAGTTTTATGACCTCTGTAACAGGTTCTGCAAGACCAGTTTCTGGGAAAGAGGTAGTGAATTAATTATAGGTTATCAAGAATGCACACTGGGCTTGATGGCATGGATTCAGATTGCTAGTGCCCACTCGCCCCCCCAAATAGCCTTTTAGCCTCCTCAGTCCCAGCAAAGAATAGGGAGAAGAACTAAAAGCCAAAGGCATGTTGCTGGCAACACTAACACTGAAGGGGTGGCACAGAGGAGGAAGGCCCAGAAAGGAGACAGGCCAGGGCACTGAGCAGTAGGATGGGTGCTAGGAGCAAATATGTGGAGTTCAGAAAGTCAAAGAAAGTGAGAATTCAAAGAGGAGAGTGGTTAATAATGTTAAAAAACATAAAAAGATTGAATAATAATGACAAAGGCATCCACAGACCTTCATTATGAGGGAACCATTTGTTATCTTGGTGAAGAGCAATCTTTTTGAAGACTTGGGAATAGAAGCTAGATGGCAGAGGGTTTAGGAGTGAGTGAAAAAAATGAGGAAGGAGAGACAGCCTGTTTAGTTTCCTTTAAAAAAAATAACATAACAACACCATCCAAATGCTTCTTCATACTTTTATCATAAAAATAATGATATTAATTTTTTTGGGGGGTGAGGTGAATTTCAGATGTTAAAAAAGCACCTCTAACTCCAAAGAAAAACACTATGAAAAATCATTTCTCAAACTAAAAAAAAATACAACACTAGGAGTGAACCCTCCTGCAAACTATGGACTTTAGTTAATAATAGTGATAATGTTGGTTCACCAGTTATAACAAGTGTATCACACTAATACAAGATGTAAATAATAAGGAAAATTGAGGAGAGAAAGAAAAGAAGGTGTATGGGACCCCTGTATTTTCAGCTCAATGTTTCTGTAAACCTACAATTGCCTTTTAACAATTTTAGAATAAAATTATTTTAAATTAAAAAAATTCATTTGTCATATATAATTATTCATAGGGGTAGGCAAAAGTAGGTTTACATTCGTGAATACAAAAAAGTTTATTCTTATATTATTTATGAATTGTTTTATTATTTTCCATAAGAACAACTATAAACTTACCTTTGCCTAACCCTATAGGTAAATATTTGTATTTTCATATACACACAGGGTGTCCCAAAAATGTATATACATTTTAACAGCTGATAGCTCAATTTTGCCTTTATAATTATTCAAAGAATGTATATACATTTTGGGGGACACCTATCTACGGCATATATATGTATACATTATTGGCAAATTGCTGTCTAGTAATCTGTTTTTATTACTTAATATATAATGAACATGCCAACAAGTAGTCTTGTGTGACATTTATTTGATCAGGCTCTATGGATGGACCATAATTATTTAACTACTCCATATGGTTGGACATTTTCATTATTTCCTTCATAGCTATGTGCTTATCCTCCATCCTGCTCCTATTTGTACTTGTGCTTTTCTCAACCTGAGCACAGCTGGTACCTTGAGACTTCCCATCACCACCAGTTTGGGAAGATAATTGTTCTGATTCCTCACATGTCTGAAAAATATTTTTAAAAATTCTATTGACTCATTTGATAATGGCTCGAGGTTGAAAACAATTCTCTCCCAGAACTCCCATGACATTGCCTCATTATCTTCCAGTATCTACTGTGGATAAAAACAAAGAATAAAAAAATACTCATGCTTGTGATTCTCTCCCTGTGTACATGCCCTGACTTTTCCTCTCCAAAAGGTTTCAAAACTTTGCCCACATATTTGATGCTCCAAAACTTCAGAATTGCAGAATCCAGTTGTGGTATATTATGATTCATTGTTCTAGTTATTCTGTGACCTCTTTCAATTTGGAGACTTTGAATCTTTTCACACTGGAGATTTATCTTCAACTGTTTATTTGATTATTTCCCTCTTCTATTCTTATCTGCTCTATCTTTAGAGAGTCTGTCCTATTAATCAGATCTTTGAACCTTCTGAAATGTTCCCCATGCTTCTATTTTCTCACATTTTCAGTCTTCCTTTTTTGTTTGTTTGTTCGTTTTTCTCTTGCTATATACTAGTATTCAGGGAGAATCCTTCATCTTTACCTTTACATACACGTTAGGGCTTATATGCAAGAGCTCTTTTTGATTCTCTGGTTGTTCCTTTTGTAGCTTCTTAGTCTTGTTTTTGTGGATACAATTTCTGCACAAGTCTCTGAAGACAACACTTAGAAGTATGTTCTTATTGTTTTCTTATTTTTTAAATTTGGTTTTTATGTTTGTTTATTTTGGTCATTCATATTGAAAGATTTCTTCGGGCTTCTGGTGTATCTTGGGTCTTTTTAAAAAACATATTAATTGGTAAAAAAAAAAAAAAAAAAGCTGATTGGTAGTTTTATATATGTGGGCCCCACTAATTGATAGATAAGCACTCTTTAGAGTAATGGCAGTGGGGGCAAGAGGCTGAGGGAACCTCACATTTAAGTTTCCTATGCTGGTGACACCTTAAATAAGTTATTTTCTTTAGGACTGCTCAACTTCTTTAGAGAAATACTCTGCTACCTGGAAAATAAAAAGCTGATTGGTAGCTTTATATATATGGGCCCCACTAATAGGTAGATAAGCACTCTTTAGAGTAATGGCAGTGGGGGCAAGGGGCTGAGAGAACCCCTGGTAAATACTACCATGTTTCCCCAAAAATAAGACATCCTCAAAAATAAGACCTAGTGCAACTTTGGGAGAAAAAAATTATTATAAGACACTGTCTTATTTTTGGGGAAACAGGGTATTAGAAGCCTGCTTTTGAACATGCTTCACTTAGGGATTGGGAAAATTTATTTGTGTGGGGTAGTTAACTGTTCCATATACACACATTATATTATTGCTCCTGCTCTTAGTCTCCTGCCTGACTTTGCCCTCAATTGAATATAGCATTTTCCAGGCCCAAGATATGCCTAGATTCTGTAGTAGAGGTGTGTATTCTAGATTGGACATTTCCTCTGACCCAATTTACCTGTTACCACTTCTCCAGCTCTTTTATGTATTCCATACATTTTTCTAAGATCTCTCATCTGTTTATAACTCCTCTTCTTTTCCTAATTAGTAAGTTCTTAAAATTTCAATGGGGGTGCTTGGTTGGAGATGAGACAAGTGACTCTTTAACCAAATGCCCCCTTAAGTACAGGTTAATTCTGAATGTTGCTTTAGTTAATAAACTGTGAAGGTAGGGGTTATGAATGTTTTCACTGCTGTAATCCTATAACTTCTTATACCATCTGATGCCTCAAAATATAGTTGCTGAAAGAGCAAATAGAACTTGTGAAAACATCATAAAAGAATGTGTAAATATAAAAATAAAACCAGTATAACTATATATACACATTTAAATAATTTTTATTTATTTCAGAGAGGAGAAGAAAGGGAGAGAGAGAGCTAGATACATCAATGATGAGAAAGAATCATTGATCGGCTGCCTCCTGTATGTCCCCTACTGGGGATCTAGCCCACAACTGGGGCATGTGTCCTAACCAGGAATCAAACTGTGTCCTCTTGACTCATGGGTTGATGCTCAACCTCTGAGCCGTACTGGCTGGGCAAAAGCAATATATTTTAATCCAGTTGGATCAAATTTTCAAATGTTAAGAAGGGATAGAATCCGTTTTACATAAAATTAGCATAAAATTATCTTATATTCATTGAGAATCTCCACATTAGCTACTTGCTTTGAACATTGATAAAGGTGATGCCTCACCTGGTTTGGCTCAGTGTCAGCCCTTGGGCTAAAGGGTCCCAAGGTCCCGTACCTCAGTTTCAAGCTCGATTCCTGGCCCCAGTCGGAGGCACATGCAGGTTGTGTCTTTTTCATATTCATGTTTTTTTTTCATCTGTCTCTTCCCCTCCCGTCCACTCTCTCTAAAAATCAGTAGCAAAAATTCTTCAGGTGAGGATTAACAAAAAACAAAAAACAAAAACAAACAGATAAAAAAAAAAAAGTCATTCTGGAGCAAACACCTGTGACAAAGAATTTGGCTGGTTCTGGAACTAGCTGTCCTTTAGAGTTAATTATATCTACCCTGTTTCCCCGAAAATAAGACAGTGTCTTATATTAATTTTTTCTCCCAAAGTTGCGCTAGGTCTTACTTTCAGGGGATGCCTTATCTTTCCATGTGCTAGGTCTTATTTTTGGAGGATGTCTTATTTTCAGAGAAACACGGTATGTGTATACGCTCCTGAGCAAGCATGCATAGTATGCTTGCTTATTATTTTTATTATTATTTATTTATTTATTTTATTATTTTCCTCAGAATCCCCTTTATTCACTAGGCTTTTAACTTGTCAGTTATAATTTTGCAACTTGAGTGTTGAAATGAAGCAATGCTTGTAGTTGGTGAGGAGTACCGTAGCTGTATTTTTTAAAATATATTTTATTGATTTTGTACAGAGAGGAAGGGAGAGAGATAGAGAGTTAGAAACATCAATGAGAGAAAGTCATCGATCTGCTGCCTCTTGCACACGCCCTACTGGGGATATGCCCGCAACCAAGGTACATGCCCTTGACCAGAATTGAACCCGGGACCCTTCAGTCCCCAAGCCGATGCTCTATCCATTGAGCCAAACTGGTTTTGGCAGGAGTAGCTGTATTGAAGACCCTCAGATATCACTGCTGTAGTCTGTGTGGCTCCTAAGTATTCATACCCTGTAACAACTCAATTAATTAAATAATGGCTTCTTGAGTGTTGGACACCTACTTCCTATTGCTCATTCTCATTAGTTCATTCATCCATTCATCAAATAACTATGAAATACTATTTAAAAAGCAAAACAGTTAGGCTGTGTGTGTATTCAACTAGGTTAACAGTATATATATCTCTGTATCTATATATCCATATATCTATATATATGGATGTATATAGATATATAGATATATGGATAGATAAATAGATGTATAGGTGTATAGATGCAGATATGTAGATATATAGATATATACAATAGATGTGTGGATAGATATGTATATAGGTATATAGGTTTATAAATTATAGATATATATAGATAGATATATAGATATATAGATATATAGATATATAGATATATAGATATATAGATATATAGATATATAGATATATAGATATATAGGTATATAGGTATATAGGTATATAGGTATATAGGTATAGATATAGATAGATAGATAGATAGATAGATAGATAGATAGATAGATAGATATAAAGATAGATATACTGGGTACACTGGGACACAAATAATTTTGTAGCAGAGAACACAATCTCCATTGGCACTTGGCAGTGCTGGTGTAATAGTGATAAGACATCAGGAAAGAAGTGCCCTGTAGCTACATGATCACTTAAGCATCAGTTCAGCGGACCAGGATTTAGACACAGAGTAGCAATACAGACATCCAAGAAAAGTGGCAGGTCTGGACAGAGCAAATCAGTTGCACACACCAATACAGAAGGATCCCAATACACCTTCTAACTAAGCCAGAATTAATTTTGAACTTGGCTTTTCTAGAAGTGATAGTATTGGTGGATCAAATTGCAAAGAAATGGGGAAAGGAAAATGAGGAAAATAATGCAGAGGCTGGCAGAGAAGGCTGCAAAATGTCTTGAATAACAAAACTGGCCCTTCTGGTCCATGTTCTGAATAAAAAGGTTGTTTAAGCCTATTTTTTATTATTTCTGATACCTGGAACTCTCACTCAGTAATGCTGGATCTCTGGTGAAATGAACTGAAGACAAGTTCAAGCATGGCTTGAGGATTGCTAGGGTTATTAACTGTGAAGTTTCAGCTGCAATGACATTATAACAGCTCATGTTCAGGCTGAAGGGCTCAATTTGGACAAAGACACCTTCTGTAAGTGTCTGTAAATGTTCCTCCTCATAATGGGGCCTTGACTAGGATGCCAAATGGGAAGCCGGGGTGCAAAATGTAAAGATGCGCTCACTCCCAAAATCATGCAAATGCTACCCCACCTTTGCAAGACCCTGAGAGTGAGTGCCTTCTTACATTTTCTGTCTCTGGTCTTTCATTTGCCTTAGACTAGCTCTGGCTCTGCCACATTAACATATATTTTATGGCACCAACACGTTATAGGCTTCATTCCCCAGCCAGGGCAACCAATAGCTCTTAAGCAGTGAAGGGATTTTCAAGAGAAATGGGACACACGTGCCTGGACATGAGACCTTCAGTCCCAGTCTAAAGATATTTGTTTTTAGATGTTTCAATTGGTGACTTTTACCTTTTTTTTTAAACTCTTGAAATCTTGTAACAAAACAGCACATGCCCATTAGCCTTTTTTTTTTTTTTTTTTTTTTTTTTTTTTTTTTTTGGTGACTTATGTGAAGATAGAGAACACACTTAAGCAAGTTACATTTGACATGAAGTTGGCAGGGACACTGAAGATATTGCATGCCAAAATCAAGATGCTAAAAGATCTTGACAGGTTGAAATGATGGGCCAAATATAATAAGATGAAATTTAACAGGGGTAAAAGTCTGTATTTATTTTTCTCCCTCTTCAAATCCAGTTACTCCTTCATCGAGGGGAGTAAATAGCTCTTTTGTTTAGGAAAACATATTAGTGGTCTCCTTGAGCGGAGAAAGTGTGATACAAGAGAAGCTAACATTTCTGGGAGATAAAGTAATGGGAATTTTCTGGGAGAAAGATCTCTGTGGATGGAAGTAGGTTCTAACAATACAGTGGCAGATTGGTGATTAAGGAGATAAAAAGCCAATGACAGCTTTCTTGTTTGGGAAAAGACTGCTATTTAATAGTAATAGATTGTCTTTTGTTTTGAAGACAATCCCTAAGTCTTCATTATAAATCAGTTACATACAATAGGTTTGTATTTGCTGGAATAAAGGGGGGACTTTTTTTTGTGGGGGATAATAGACAACACCCACAGGAAGTAAGACTGAGCATGAGGACATCAAGAACGGGGGCTTGGGGAATGGATTTGGAAAAAGAGGTGACCATTGGCCTCTGAAACTAATCAATTTCCATTCCCTGATAAATTCTTAGCAATACTAACAAGGGAGCTTGATTTCAGTTGGATGGGTTCTTGAGTTATTTTATGTGATTAAACTACAGGATGACTCTGGATGTTCAGAGAACTTGGGAAAATTAGATTTCATTTGCATGCTTGGGGAATTTCCTGGTGCATTGTGAGTTTTGCCACTGGACTGTGTTTTTCTTTTATATATATTTTTATTTATTTCAGAAAAGAAGGGAGAGGGAGAGAGAGAGAAACATCAGTAATGAGAGAGAATCATTGATCAGCTTCCTCCTGCACAGTCCCTAATGGGGATCAAGCCCACAACCCGGGCATGCTCCCTGACTGGGAATCTAACTGTGACCTCCTGGTTTATAGGTCGATGCTCAACTGCTGAGCCATGCCGGCTGGGTTGGACTGTGGTTTTCTATTTTGGATCCATCTCCCAGTGCTGAGGGTATAGAAATAATAAATACCTATTAAGTGAATTAGTGATATTACTGCCTTTGATATGCCAAGGGAAATGTCACATAAATAGAGATTATTAAGATAGAGCCTGTTCTCAAGAAGCCTATAGTCTTATGGGAGAGTGATTTATTCAACTAATTGATTACTGAAGTGTTTTTCTGGGCATTAAAATTTGTAAAGAAAAAACCCCCAGACAATCTATGTTTCATGGAGTTTACCTTCTGGCTAGGGACACAAGATAAAAAATTAATTAATTAATAATTAAGAAAAATAGTCAGCAGTGATGAGTGCTATGCAGAAAACTGAAACAGTATAAGGTGGCAGAGATAAGCAAAGCTAGAGAAGAGTTTGAAGCTTGATTGTGGTTGTGAGAGTGCAGGCAGAAAACCGTAATACAATATAACAAATGTCCTCATAGAAATAAGAGAGAATCACAGGATCCTGAGGGGAAAACTAGCTGCTGAGGGGCTGTCAGGAAGGCTCCTTGGGAGACATAGTGTCTGTGGATCATGCCCAACAGTTAATTAGATGAAGAAGAGAAAGGAAATGGGGCCTGAAGTGTGTTCCAGTTTGGAAGTTGGATGAAATATGACTTCGTCATAGAACTATAAGGAGCATGATTCTAATGAGAGTGAGAAAAGATGGAGCTGGAGAGGTGAGTGGTGACTGATGGAAAAGGATCACAAACATCTTACTAAGGAGTTTGCATTTGTGTCCAAAGGCGATGGAAAGGCAACATGGAATTTCCATCAAAGGATTTTTATAGCCAGATTTGTGTTTTCACGTGTATGCCCTGGCATCATCATGAAAATAGATTGGAGAGGGGCCAAATTCTGTAGAGGACACAAACTATGAGGCCATAATCCAAAGAAGAGTGAACTGTGGTCTTGACTAAAACAGTGGAAGGGGGGAGTAAGAAATGTATGAATTTGATATATAATAAGCAAGTTAAATAATATCTTGTTGGCTGATTTGCCACTACATATTGTTGATATGATTCACTAAGGGGGGATTAAAAAAAAAGCACCAAGCCCACTGGAGGGGATTTAAGGGAGAATGGGGTACCGTGATGGATTTAGTTTGCACTTACTGATTTTGAGATACTCAAGGGATAGAAATTTTGAAGTATTTAGTAGGCAATGGATTATTAAGATCCATGCTTTGGGGTAATATCAGGCTACAATAGAGATTTGGACCCATCAGCAAGCACATGGGTGGCGATCAAGACTTTGAAGAAATGGCTAAGGAAGACTGTGTGTTAAGGGATGAGATGAGACATTAGAATACAGCCTGGAGGAGCATCAGTATTTGAGGGACCATGAGAGGGAAAAGAGTCTATCACTGCCATCATGAAGGAATTCATGGGGAGGAGGAGGAGTGTGAGGGACCTTGTCACAGAGTCAAGTGACTTGAGAGTTTCAAGGGGAAAGAGACAACAGTATCAAATGCTTTAGAGATTGCAAGAAAGAATGGGTGAGTTCCTCAGAGTCTAATAATGGCAAAGAGATTGTTGATAACAGTTGTTAAAACAGTTTCATTGAGCCCTAACCTCTTTGGCTCAGTGGATAGAGCGTCAGCCTGCAGACTGAAGGGCCCCAGGTTCGATTCCTGTCAAGGGCATATACCTTGGTTGTGGGCACATCCCCAGAGGGAGGTGTGCAAGAGATAGCTGATCTATGTTTCTCTCTCATCAGTGTTTCTAACTCTCTGTCCCTCTACCTTCCTCTCTGAAAAAAAAAAAAAAAAATCAATAAAATATATTTAAAAACAAACAAACAAACAAGCAAACAAAAATAGTTTCATTGAAGTGTCAAGAAGGTATTACCATATTGGGAAAGTATAAAAAAAAAGGGGGGGGGATATCCCAGGAAGAAATGTGAGGTTGTCCTCCCTATGACTAAGTGTATCCAAGTACCACTACATCATAAGGTTTTACATAATGAAAATCCAAACCCAAGAATCTCTATATATAAAAGCCAAGTGACTGGAATGACCAATTTAAGATCATAATTAGTAATTTGTAAGATGAAGGGTATAGTAATTACTGCCTTTTCACATCCAAATACCAAAATAATAGTTAAGCAAATATAGCAAGAGAGCTGCATTCTTAAGAAAACAAGTGATATTTCAGATTAACAATACAATAAAATGCTTCTAGACACATAAACAACTTTAGACATAGAGAATGGTTGTAAGAACCGAACAAAAATACTTTACTCTGAACTGGAGAGTAAGTTGCTGACATGATGCTTCATCACCTCCAAGAACTTCAATGAATATTTCTTATAAATGAAGCCTTTGGCTTTTATTACTACAAACCACCAGCACCAGGGAATTTACATAAACATATTGCTCCTACATAATCTCAGACACCATTTACATTTTATTAGTTATTAAAATAATGCATTTCATGGCAGAAGGATCCAGTTCAGAATCACAAGATGCATTTAGTTGCCATATATATATGACATTCGTGCACTGGACTGGGGGTCCCTCAGCCTGGCCTGTACCTTCTCACAGGCTGGGACCCCTCAGGGGATGTCTGCCTGCCGGCTTAGGGAATCCTCAGTGAACAAATGTCAGGGAGCTGGCCTAAGCTGGCAGGCAGACATTCTCCAAGGGGTCTTTAGCGCTGCCATGGAGGAGGGAGAGGCTCCTGCCACTGCAGCTGTGCTCACCAGGTGTAAGCCGGCTCTGGTTGCTCCTTAGCACTGCCTCGGAGGTGGGAGAAGCCCGACACCACTGCTGCACTCACCAGCCTTGAACCTGGCTTTTGGCTGAGTGGTGCTCCCACTATGGGAGAACACTGACCACCAGGGGGCAGCTCCTGTGTTGAGCATCTGCCCCGTGGTGGTCACTGTACATTATAGAAACAGGTTGTTCCACCATTCAGTCAATTTGCATATCAGGGTTTTACTATAGAAAAGATAGTCTTATCAAACTTTCAGTTAATTAATGAGAGTATGGGCTCATGGATTCTTATTTTACTTGCTGTGATTTCTTGCTATTATTACTAATTTTTATGCTAAATTGCCTGACTTTGGCCAATGAGAGCCTTTTCAATTGCTTTCTGCATCTTTTGACATGTCCTCATCATTCCTTGGGCACTCTTTTATGGCACAAGATGTTCTAGGAACATCTTATACTTTTCCTATATGGTCTTGAATTTAGCCTTTTCTCCAAGGTTTTTATTTATTTTTTTAAAATATATTTTATTGATTTTATACAGAGAGGAAGGGAGAGAGATAGAGAGTTAGAAACATCGATGAGAGAGAATCATCGATCAGCCTCTTGCACACCCCCTACTGGGGATGTGCCCGCAACCAAGGTACATGCCCTTGACCGGAATCGAACCAGGGACCCTTCAGTCCCCAAGCTGACGCTCTATCCATTGAGCCAAACTGGTCCCGGCCCAAGGAACCCTTTTAAAGGAGAACAGTATTTAGTAACCAAGACCTGGGCACTAGGTATTTTTTTAAACACAGACACACAAACATGCAAATTGTGATGATTAATTTTGTGTCACTTTGATTGGGGTGACTGGACATTTTGTTAACCATTATTCTGGGTGTGTCCGTGAGGGGGTTGGGTGTTTCTGAATGAGATTAACATTTGAAACAGTAGACTGAGTAATGGCTCACCCTCATGTTGGTGAGATAATAGGACTGGTCTTTCCACAAGTAAGGGGAAACACCTCCTGCCTTTGATCTGGAACATTAATTTTTTTTTCTGCCTTTCAACTTGACCTAAACATTGGTTCTTTCTGGGTCTTGAATCTACTGGCCTTTGGACTAGAACTTTATCATCAGCTTTCTTGGGTCTTTAGCTTGTCAGTCTCCATAATTATATAAACCATACACACATACACATTCACATCCTACTGATTTTATTTCTCTGAAGAACTTAACACACACATTTTTGCCTCTACATTTAATTCTCTATTATCTAAATACATTGCAAAACATTAGTTCATACTGGTATCTCTAATTGGATACAATACCACAGCATTCATCCTAGTTTTCTCCCTTTTTAGAATCTGTACCTCCTTTCTCTGACCATGAGAAACCTGCCTCCCATCGTTCTCAATATATTTTCTTCTTTGATCAGATCCCCTCTTATGTAACCAGTTATCTGTGTTTGTGGCTACTCCTTGTCTTGATGCGCTGATGCCCGCCTAACTCTGGGCTCTGACACTGGTCCTCTGAACAACCCCTTACATATTCCACTGCAGCTGCAACACACCATGCCACCTTTAGGAAGCGGTTATAGGGTTAAGCCTCAGATAGACCTGCTGGCAAAGTTGCAAACAAATCCCAGCTTGGAGGGCATAGTCCTCTAAGCATAATAAAGCTTGATCTTGTGACTGCTCCCTAGATCTTTCCTGGGGAGCTAGTGGGCTGTGGGAGGGGCAGCAAGTGCTGCCAAAACAAGTGAAATTTACAACAACATTGTACATTAACTTGTTTGTCCCTGACTATAAATAAAGCATCAGCTTTGCAGTCTGGATCTGTTCTGTGGCCTCAGCCAGGCACTGAAGATTCACCTAGACCCAGCTTTTTCTCTTTGTTTATCATTTCTCCATCCTTCGTCGCACTCGCTCAGGCTCACTGAACCCTTGGCTGTGCTGGCGCAGCTCAGTCACTATCATTTCAGATGTACTCCTCACCCCTCTCAGGCATTGTCACTGCATACGTCAGCTGCCTCTGCAGATTCCTGCCTTTCTCCCCCTTCCTGTGGTTGCCCTTCTCACCTGCTTGTTCCCCCACACCCTGTCCTCTCTTGTGAAAAAGCATCATCACCAGTTTTATTTTCCAGTCCACCAGAAATTACAGAAATTTTTCAATGCACAGACTTAATGTTTTCTGGTGTCAACAATTTTTCATTCATCAAGTACATTTAGAGAAAAATATGGATATCACATAGCTTCCATCCACAGTATACCAATCTTGTGCCTTCAATGTTAGTACCACCACCAAGTGCAGTAAGGAAACTCATGTTCATGAAACCTATCTAGAGAATCGTAAATTATATCTGAGAAATGGCATTCCATATCCCACTAATAAAAGGTATGCATTCAACTTCAGGATTCATGGCAACCCCTGATTACTATACTTAGGGATAGAAATTTAATTTTGACAAATTTCACAACACTGCTTAAATCTTGTTTTCAAATACAAATTATTCAAACATTTATATGTATGCTTTTCAAAGTCTTAATTTAAAATAGTCACAGCTTTAGTAATGAAGGCATATTATATATTGCATAATAAACAATCCCACTTCTGGTACAGTTTTCTGGAACAGATGTTTTTTAGAAAAGGAGAATATTCCTATAGTAAAATACTGGCAATACCTCTTTATCTTTCTGAATTTTTTTACTATTTAAAGTATTACATATGTCTCCTTTTCCCCTGGTTTTTAGCTCTTTCATTTAGAAAAACAATGAACACTCCTTTATTGGGCACTGGAATCCTTTTCACGAGGCAACATAAAAGGCTGATGTGTTATCCTTAAGATTAAAGAAGAAGCATTGCGAATTTTCTTGCCAAACACCATGGTGATAGGAGAAGTTTATGTGATGAATGCACAGTAATAGAATTGTGTAGAAAAAGGAAAAAGAAAGACATAATATTTTAGAATGATTCTCCACTTACATGTTGAATTGATTCCTTTCACTAGCTTTATTTCAAGAACACTATCCCATAATTGTATTTTATACTAAAATATTTTATTAAAGAAAGAAATTTGGATCGATGTTTAGATTCAGCACAGTAGGCTGAAAATGGGAACTGGCCAATCCAGTGATTGTAACTCCTGCTGAGGTGGCTCAGCTTGCTGCCAATGATTCCAGTGTGTATGAAATGAAACATGTACAAACATTCTCATAAGCTATTTGTTGTCATTAAAAAATAGTGGTTGCATTGGCAGTGAGGATTATGTATTTAGAAAATTGATGACTTTTGAGTAACTCTAAAAATGAAATTGCTTATTTACATTTTGTTTATTTACAAAAATTGTGTGAATGAAAATTTGAATAAACCAAATAGGGTAAAAATACTAAAATAGTATTTTCTAAAATAAGTCATACTAAATTTAGTGGTTTATAGGTGACAATTTCAAAATAAAATAGTTATAGAAAAAAACATCACATGTAGTAAAGGTAAATACTGATTTTGTAAACATTTTTCTGTTATTATTGGGTGATGAGAGATTTGTGAAATAAAATGTATTTTGACTGTTGATTGTGTAAAAATACTTGAAAGTCATTCTGTAGGAGGAGTACCTTAAGTTTTTCATTTACTTATTCTCTCACTCAAGCTTCAATTTGTTTCCTTAGTATGAGTGTGTGTGTGTGTGTGTGTGTGTGCATTTTCCCTAAACTTGCTAATACTTAGCATATACTAAGTAGTTAATCACCTTTAAAGTATTATTAAAAATCATCAGTACTAGTTTAACAAATATTCATTCATCACTGATTATATTTCATGTCCCATGGTAGATCCTATCAAAAAAGGTAACCTGTGTTTTGGAAGGCTGAGTTGAGTAGGAGAGAGTGAGACATGGACAAAGATTGGGGTAAGCTGTGACCTGAGTGTCCTGATAAATGGATGGACAAAGTAGAATGGCAGGGGCACACGTGGGCCTGACATTGAAAATCCTGTGCAGAGAACTATTATTAGAACTGAATCTTGAAGGGGAAGAGTAATAGTAGAGGAAGGCAGAAAGAAGAGCAAATACATAGACGTGAAGATGTGTAAAACTACAGAACAAGAAATAGTTGTGGCTAGTGTCTGCTGGGGGGTGAGTTGTTAGGATATAGCTAAAGGATAAAAGAGCCCATTCCTTCTGGTTCTACTTGCTATGCTACTGAGATGCTGGCATATTGTCCTTAACAAAAATGAGGAACTAACTTCAACCTTGAGATTTTCAGGCATAGAAGTTAGTGATTGGATCGTCTTTGTAATAGATGGAATAGATGGCTTGAATTGAAAGGATTGTCACAGGGGGCCCCAGCTGGATGAAGGGAAGCTCAGTGTGAGCTTATTATAGGAGAGTTTACAAGGCCCTGAGAGTGAAGGAATGCAGAAAAAGCTGTGAATTGGAAAGAGGTCTAAGAGGAAGAGTTGTAGATTATAAGGGCAGGGAGATAGGGGCAGGTACTGAGTATAGCTAATCAAGTGGGCTATGTTAGCCTTTACTAGAACAGTGAATACAAGCCTATGATTAATTTAATTTCACATGTGGATTAGAGTTGTTGGAGGATCGTCCCATGGAGATACGTAATAGGGGCTGGGATAGAATATGCTCTCAAAAATTTGTTAACTGAATAAATATATGTGCAGTTGGACATGAAGATTGAAACCTCAAGAGCAGCATCAGTGATTTGGGAATCTCTGGTTTGGAATAAGAGAAAATTATCTACAGTGAGATTCTGCGGTACCCCATTATGGTAGGAGGCAGGGAGGAAAAATAGAGGTAAAATGGAATGTTTGCAAAGCATGTAATCATGCTAACATCAATTTGGTCTAAATGTGATTTTTTAGTCTCAGGACAGTGCATTTGTTTAAGGAAAATATCCAATTAGTGTTATGTCAGGTTTCCTAATCCTTATTGACTTCGAAAGGGCTCCAGATCATGTTAGTGTATGGATTTAAGACATGGATATCTATAGACCATGATATGATTCAGAAAATTTCCAGACACACAGGAAACCTTTAGTGTCTTATCTTTTTTTACATTTCCAAGGTGTTAATTCAGCCAGAAGCAAGGAGCCTTGACTTAATGAGGTTGGAAATTCAGATGACTGTCGAAAAACATTTGCACTGATCAGAAAGCTATAGGGTGTGGGCATCATTGTTCCTGTGGGTATTTTCATATCATGAACGACTAACAGAATGTGGCTTATTAATACTTAATATGATATTAAATATGATAGTATCTTTATGCTCTACGTGGAGTGTTTGTAGTTCACAGTGTTTGTAATGAATTCTTGCTCTTCCTATTTTTTTGTGTTTGGGGGGAGGGTGGTTTCATTAAATAAATTAAATGTAGTATCAAATGATGCTTTTCTGACAGAGAGGGAAGAGTTTATTGACTTTGTTTAAATCTATGCAATTCTAAAGCATCTTAATATTATCCTTTGCCTCAAATCGACTAAAATAAAAATTTTAATTCTGCATTCTGGATTAAAATTGCAAGTATTTCTGCATGTTAATATAAAGAACCCACTTAAGAAATAGATAATACTGAGTTAAATATAGTTAATAATTTTATTTAAAATTTAAACATTGCATTAGATAATATATGTTATTATGCCTATATAATTATACTTCTATTAATGAATTTATAAACATCCTTAACACACACACACACACACACACACACACACACATGCAAATATTAGATCAGTTGTGTCTGAAGAGCTGATGTCAAAGGCTTCCTGAAGGGTGAAACAGTGAACTTTCTAGTTTGTGTCTCCAGAATCCATCCCCCTTTTGGCAAAAGGCTCCAATTTTAGCTTCTCTTCCCCATTCTCTTTCCTTTAGTCCAGATGAGCCTCTATCCTCAGCTCTAGGAGTGGAAAAAGTGACAAAGGCCCAAATCTAACAGTGCGTTATTTCTTGTATTCTCTTGGTCACCATAATTTATTGAGGAATGGGCATGGGACTCAATCAGAGTCAATGAGACATAATAAAGCTTTCAATTGGGACTACTGAGACAGAGAAATTGTGCAAAATATTATATTACATAACATGATTTAATCCATATGCAATAAGAGCTATAATTTTTGCTATTTTATAGATTTACAGTTTAAGATATTGATAGGTTAAGCAATTTAATTTGAACAAGTTGATGATATATATATTTTTTAAGTATAAGCCAAGTTTAAACATGTAAAAAGATGCAACCTTTTGCTTTGGGGAAAAAAATGAATTTAATCTAGTAGATGAAAGGCTATAAAGTTACCACTAGGTGGGTGTCTGGTAGCCAAAGGGGTCTTCTTGCAGCAATGTAGGAGTGGAAGGAGGGAAAAATGAGTTTCAGTGTCCTCTCAAAATAGGAAATTATTACCATTCAGGAACACTCTAACCCCATGGTTAGCAAACTGCGGCTTGCCAGCCACACGTGGCTCTTTGGACTCTTGTGTGTGGCTCTTCCACAAAATACCACGGTCTGGGCGAGTCTATTTTGAAGAAGTGGTGTTAGAAGAAGTTTAAGTTTAAAAAATTTGGCTCTCAAAAGAAATTTCAGTCGTTGTACTGTGGATATTTGGCTCTGTTGACTAAAGAGTTTACCGACCACTGGCCTAACCTAAAGGAAATTGTATCTTTCTGAGTAGATGAGCTCCTCTGGTGTGATTACTACTAAGATTCAGGTCCAGCCTTTTATAAAGAGTCTGACTTTGTGGATGTCCCTGTTTATTAGCAGATAAGGCTCGACAGACACTCTCCAAACACCCCACAGAGGCCACCCTCATGCTCCAAACAGGGAGCGTCAAACATGAGCTCTCTCCTTAGCCAGGTCTTCGCATGGCAACATTTTGCTTCCATTTGGGAAGACAAAAGTTTTCCCCTATAGGGCAAAAGCAAGGATCTCAACTGTGTTAAAAGAGTAACAGATTTAAGTGTTCTCTAATGGCTGTTCATCTGTATGTCTGCTACAGTATCTACATTTCCACATCTGTAAACACAGCAGATACAAAGGACACACTGTCCTACACATAATCTCTTGTGCGTCAAAGAACTGCTCAGTTCAGCGAGGCTGCCAGGACCGACTGCAGGAGCTAGTTCTAATCTTACCTTTCCCTGGTGCCAAGACACTGTTTACACGAACTCTCTCAAGCGTGCTATTTATTGAATAACACGCAGGAAAAAATAACAAGAGTAGAGACTTTATGGGTCATCTAATTATGAAAAAAATAATTTTAAGTTTATCATGTCCCTTAGTATATTACCTTCCTTTTTTATATATATATTTTTTTATTATTTTTTTACTTTGACTTTCTCAAGCATCATTAGGGGAGAAGATGTAACCCCAGGAAGAACTTTAGATGCTGACTGCTTTAGAAATTTTAAAAATCTGTTTTAGTGATCAACACATGTTTAATTCAGTCAAGCTCTCATCTCACATTTTTCCAGAGTATAAATATTTAGACATCAATATTTTCATTATTAGCAGTAATGAAAATACTGTCATTTATATTTTGTTTACTGTCAGGAGCCAGTTTAGTGATTTTCCATAACAGTTCTCTGAGGGGCATTAGCAAGAGAAATCCTTATGCTTAGTTTTAGCCATGTGAGGGATCACTCTTGAGATATATATATATATATATATATATATATATATATATATATATAGCGATCAATTATAAAACTGAGTCCTGAAGAGGGGTGTCATTTATTTGATGCTATTTTGAAAAGATCAGTCTCTTCCATTCAAGGAAATTTTGCTCAAATGGAGACAAAATAAATGCACCCACATATATATTCAAGGTTGCTAGTAATTATTCTCTTGTCTGGAAGAAATTGTGGCTTTTGAGACAAAACTGAATTGCAGAATGAAAATAAAATGAACCTTAACTTTTCAAAACCTGGACAATAAATAAGATAATACTATTTAATTTTTGCTTTATACTTTTTTTTCTGATTCATATTTAATCAACTTGCTTTTCGATCCTCTTCATATTAAATATTTAGTGATTTATAAATAATGTTACAAAGATACAACTACAAGGGACTCTCTGTTCTTTTCGTAGTGTGAGAAACCTTGTAGAATTATGGTGTTGTCTAATTTATCTGTTTACAAATAAAATGTTCAAGTACAAATGTTACAATTCTGTTTAATAATTTAAAATGCTGTTTCAGAGATCTAGAAGCACATCTCTATGGAAATTTTTAAATATCCTTCCATCCTTCTGGTGGTGTGGATTTTTATAAAATACTACAGGCCTGTTGCACAGATTCGTGCACTGGTGGTGTCCCTCGGCCTGGCCTGTGGGGACCAGGCTGAAACCAACAGTCCAACATCCCCTGAGGGGTACCAGATTGTGAGAAGGCAGTTCTTGGCTGACACTTTTCAGAATCGGGCTCACTCTTCTCTGGTTCTGGGTGCATCACCTGAGAATAGCAGCTGCCAAGTCACCACAGCTTGGCAGCTCCTGTGTTAAGCATCTGCCCCCTGGTGGTCAGTGCCCATCATAGCTACCAGCCCACTGGTCGGTCGCTCAGGCTTTTATATATATAGATATCTAGAAATATCTCTCTCTCTCTCTCTCTCTCTCTCTCTCTCTATATATATATATATATATATATATATATATATGAAAATGAAAATAAAATGAACCTTAACTTTTCAAAACCTGGAGATATATATATATATATATATATATATATATATAAATATAAATATAAATATAAATATAAATATAAATATAAATATAAATATAAATATAAATATAAATATAAATATAAATATATATAAGATATATATATATATATATAAATGCGAGAAGTATGGATGTTTATTATACAGTTGTTCCCAAACTCCTTTAATATAAAAAAATTCTTTGCACTTCTATGACAATAGCTGAAATCTATGCATTCATTAATTAAGAGTATAAAAATTCTACATAGGATTAAACTATGATGTTAAATACATTTGTCCTTTACTCACCACAGTATTATTTACATACATTTGAATAGCCAGTGCCCATAGGTGTGTGAGATGCACTATACCCTTTATTTAGCTCACTGACAGTGTTGTACACAGGGAGTCACTGTTCACTTGGAATAGCTCCCAGTGCCCACTCAGATCCATGGTGCAGGTTGGAAATTAACTACTGAAGAAGGAAACTCATGCAATTCTTTTTGAGAACCATTTGGAATGACTTCCAAGAGATTTCATAATGGAAAAAAAGTATAAACTCATAAAACAAAGGTGGCCTCTGTATTGTTCTTTTTATTTCTAAGAACATATTCCTCAAAATGTCAATTATCTTGAGAATTCTGAGCTATTTCCCCACTGCACTGTGACTTTCATGGAGTTTCATCAAGAATATGAAGAGAGATATTCTAAAACTAGAAGCCCAGTGCATGAAATTTATGCACTTGTGGGGGGGGTGGGGGAGTGTCTCTCAGCCTGGCCTGCACCCTCTTGCAGTCCAGGAGTCCTAGGGGCATGTTCAACTGATGGCTTAGGCCTGCTAAGTCAGAAATCCTTAGCACTCCTGCAGAGGCGGGAGAGGCTCCCACCACCACCACTGTGCTCACCAGCCATGAGCTCGGCTTCTGACTGAGCCGCGCTCCCCCTTTGGGAGCACACTGACCACCAGGGGGCAGCTCCTGCATTGAGCGCCTGCTCCCTGGCGATCAGTGTGCATCATAGTGACTGGTCATTCCGCAGTTCAGTTGTTTTGCATATTAGTCTTTTATTATATAGGATTGACAATGACTGAGCTGGAATGGATGGAAATGGTGGGGGTGGAGTATGGAGGAGGAATGATGAGGTCTGGGTAAAAAGGATAGGTGAGGCAAATTCAATATACCGTAGATTCTTTATTTGTTGTTCCCAGTTTGTAAACTTGCATTCATTGATATATAATTTACGGGAAGCTGGTCATCTTCAGGGGACTGAAATAACATAAATATCTAATAATTAACAGAAAAGAAACAAGATCTGCCCATCTTTCTAAATTATTTCCCTAGGAACAGAATGGTCTCCTGTATTCTTCATTTATCCATGCCAATGCTGCCTTTCTCACAGTTTTACTCACTGATAATTTCTCCTTATTTCAGAAGCTCAACTCAGAGTAATGCTTTCCTTGCTGTTTTAGAAGGCTTTCCCGACATCTCTATTAAAGCCATTTAAGAATAACTATTCTTTTATTATTTTTAACAGCCAAGAAGCCAGATTTTATAATTTAATAGAATTATGACTTCTTTCACATTCCAAAGTGTTAAATATTTATAATAGATTCATTGTTTTTAAAATACAATCCATTATACTATAATAGCTTATAAGACCTGAAATGTGCATACCCTAAGATCCAGCATTGCCTCTCCCATGTATAAATATATTAAAGAAATTGTTGCATGTACAAGATATAAATGGATGTTCATAGTTTGTACAGAAAAATCAAAACAAAACAAAAAGTAACCTACAGATTCATTACTAGCAGAATGGATAAATAAATTGTGGTATATTTAACACCATCAAATACTATTAATCAGTGACAAAAAACAACAACAGTTACATACTGTACATAGCTGAATCTTAAATAATGGAATTTTTAAAATAAGAAATAATGGGGAATTAAAACAATAAGCCATAGAAAAATGCATATGCATCTAGTATGATTGTTCCATTTATATTAAGTGGAAAATCAGTTTAAAATAAACATTATATTGTCGATGTATACACAAATGGCAGAATTATAAAGAAAAGCAAGGGGGGGTGGTTATCAACACAAAATTTAGGTTAGAGGTTGTCTCAGGAGGATGGTTGGGCAATTTAACCTGGGAGAGGCACATGGAAATTCTAAGGTGCCCTTACTATGCTGGTTCTTAGGATGGATAACAGGTGCATAGTGCACTCATGTGTACAATACTCCTATTTGTATATAATACAATTTTATAAGATGAACATACAAGAGGAAACATGCAAAAGCACAATTTGTGGTTTCTACTGCCAACCAACAACCTTCATGATTAGCATTGATGGAGACTTTCCTCTTTATCCACATTTTTATACAGTATATGAGAAAAAAATCCCTCTGTGGGCTTAATATAGGGTCAGTTCTTTTTAATCTGCTTTTTAAGAAGTAATAATTTTCAAGGTCCTTTTTCTAGAAATCATGATCCGCTTTTATACTAGTTTCTAAATGTGCCCAGAAGGACGATTTTTATAGAGTGAGTCAGAAATTCTATCAGTGCTTATTTTGCAGGCAATGTAAGCAGTGGCACTTCCCAAATCAAAACTTGAGATGGGGCTAAAGATCATAGATTTTAGGCCAAGTCTCTTTTTTAAAATTTAGAAGTTTCCCCTCCTTCCTTCCCTCCCCCCCCTCTCTTTCTCTCTCTTCCTTCCTTCCTTCCTTCCTTCCTTCCTTCCTTCCTTCCTTCCTTCCTTCCTTCCTTCCTTCCTTCCTTCCTTTCCTTCCTCTCTCTCTCTCTCTCTCTCTCTCTCTCTCTCTCTCTCTCTCTCTCTCTTTCTTTCTTTCTTTCTTTCTTTCTTTTTTCTCTTCCCTTCTTTCTTTTTTAGTTAAAAATAAATCCAGCTGGAAAACGTCTGAAAAGCTTGATTCTTGTACATTTGAGAATTTCCTCAGGCATGAAGACTCATAGTATATTGAAAAAAGGAAAAAATCCTTAAAATGTCTTCATTCCACCTTCTACTTTTACAGAGGAGACCATCAAGGCCAAGAGAAGTTAAGTTAGGCATAAAAGTTGCTCAGTGAGTTAGCAGTAGGCCAGCATAGAACCCAGATCTCCTTTTAATCTAGCTCCAGGCATTATAGCATCAAGCTTGGGTCTCTGTGTCAGGGAGAGCTGGGTTCAGATTCCACCTCCTCCACTTGCTAACTATCTACCTTGGGTAAATTCATTTACTTAACTTATCGAAATCTTAACATGCTATGAATTGGTGATAATTATAGTCCTTATTGCACAGTGTTTGTATAAGGAGTAAATGAAGTTACTCACATACAGTATTCTGTACAATGTGTGGCTCTAACTAAGTGCTTGGCAGCTATTAATTACTGAATTGAAAAACCCTGATATGCCATCAATCTTGAAGCTGATATTGGTTCTTAAATATTCTATAAAGCAAATAACAAACTGTTTATACTTTCCCAATTACAAAAAAAAAATGAGCTTTTAACATTTCCTTCTAAAATCTTATATGCTACATACAATGCAGTCAGTCACACCTAGAGTTTAGCTGTGGCTCTACCATTTGATAGCCTGTTATCTTTTCTGAGTTTCAGTTTCATTATGTAATAATATGTATAGAAATATTGTGTGGAAATTACATGAGATGATTGATAAGAGAATGCCTAGGAGATTACACATGCACACATATTTCTTCTTTTCATATATTTCTTCATAAATCATTCTTCCATCATAGTCAAAAGAGGGGGGAAAATTAAATTCTGGTTCCAGAGATGAGAAAACTCTCAGAGCACAGTTGCAATATTAACAGTAGAGAGTGGAACTTGAAAACAAAAAAGCACAATAAAAACATTTGCAATATTATCATTTCTAGTCTGATGTGTGGCCATTTTTACCTCTTATATGCAGAAAGTATTCTTGTCAATTTGCCAAGTGATATTTTTCTTGGGGCCAAATTCTTTATATTAAAATTGAGAAAATTAAAAAAGGAGATTTCTAATCAATATTGTTTTACTACAGTGTACACAATAATTACTTTTATGCATTCAAACAGTATTTTTAATTTCACACCAAAAATGAAAGCTAGAGCACAAGAGAGTATTTGATGTACCTGTAACTATATATCTTTATATTTGGCAATGCATCTTAATTATAATATCTAAGAAAAACAAATAAGAATTCTTTAGGGTACAAGTTGACAGAGTGTGTATGCTATATATTTTAAGGAAAAATATCAATATCAGACCATTTCTGCAAATACAAGGAATACTGTAGTCCTACAATTGTAACACAACTAAATTAATTTTGATGAACAATCTTTTATTTTAAAGATTCATTGATTTCTAGATATCAGTTATGAGAGAAATCTTAAAAGTCATCTGACCAAAACCATGATTTTTTTTTCTCAATTTCTTTGATTTTATTTTCAATTGAATTTATTGGGGTGACATTGGTTTGCAAAACCATACAGGTTTCAAGAGCACAGCGCAATAAAACATTGTCTGTGCACTGTGTTGTGTACCTACCTTTCAAGTGAGGAGGTTGAAATCCCCCCAAAAGCAAAATTACTTCTGTAAGTTGCTCAATAAGCTGGTTGAAGAGTCCAGACTGTACCTCAAACCTGGCACTCAGCCCCTGTTGTTTCCAATAGCCTCTAAGGCCTGGGGCAGCACCTATGCATGAATAACCTTTCCAGAGGTTTCTCTCCACACCAGAGCATTTCTTATCTTTTGGAATTATGAACAAGGGATGGATGAAAAGAAGAATAGGATAGCTATCAAACATCAAATAGGTGGTAATTCATGAACTAGCCCTAGATATATGATTTTTGTCCCTTAATTTAATCCCAGTAAATTAATATGGTAGTGAATTTGGGAGAATTGTCATCTTAGGCCACAATTTCAATCATGACTCCAAACATCTGTGGTTTGGGAAGATAGGGGAAAAGGAATTAAATGAATCAATTGCTAGGTGATAGAGCTTTGAGATAAGAAAGATGCATTTAACTACAAGAAGAAGCTGTAAAGTTAACCACACCTATTGTATTAACAAGCACTTACTGAGTATCTGCTACATGCAAGCCAGGTACTACACTCAGTACTTATAATAGAAAAATCAATAAGAAAAATATGCCAAAACCAGTGTGGCTCAGTGGATAGAGCGTCAGCCTGCAGACTGAAAGGTCCCGGGTTCAATTCCGGTCAAGGGCATGTACCTTGGTTGTAGGCACATCCCCAGTAGGAGTGTACAAGAGGCAGCTGATCGATGATTCTCTCTCATAGATGTTTCTAACTCTCTATCCTTATCCCTCTCTGTAAAAAAATCAATAAAATATATTTTTTTAAAAAGGAAAAAAATAGTGCATTTCACTATTATAATACTGTATTTAAATATAGAAAATGAATAGTAATGTGATGTGAAAAAAGAGGGGGAGTTGGCTTTAGGCATTAATCTCTTTCTCTGGGGACTTAGAAGATACTTTTAGGTACTTTCTTTTTTTGCCTCCCCCTCTTATCTTAGGTTCTCTTGGTAAGCTCACCTCATTATCTCAGGATTTTCTGTACACAGGAACCATCTGAGTCACATGCCTATAACATCTGACCCAAGAGGAAAAGAAAGACTTCTCACCAGACTCATATATGAAAATCCCAGCAAAGTGTTCTGATTAGCTCTGATTGGGTCACATGGCCAGGTGATGGCAGAAGGCAATGATGAATAGATCTTGCCTTAATCAACACTGTTTAACAGGCAAATCCATAGAGACACAGGAGATAAACCTATGGCAAGGGAAATGGCTGATAATGGGCGGAGGCTTTCTTTTGGGGTGTTGAAAATATTCTGGAATTACATAGTAACGGTGATCGCACAACTTTGTGATTATACTGAAGATCTGATCTATATTTTTAAAAGATGCGTTTTTTGGCATGTGAATTATATTTCAATGAAAAGTAATTAAAAATAACTGTCCAGCTTCAGTGGAATTTTCGAAGGTTAAGGAAGAGTTCAGAAAGGGAGTACAAGAAAGGTAAACATACGTGTGCTTTGATAGGCTTAGCAACTTATGCCAGAGAGGTTGGATTTTACCCTTTTGATTGGGCCCAGGATTAGGGTGGTGCAAAATAAATTTAGAGGGGCAATAGAAGTGTTTTTAAAACCTTAAACTTAATATAAAATTCCATGCTAAGAAAATATTGAAATTTGAAATGACAACAGGATCACTGGCAATGGCGAATCAAGGCTTTTGGCAGAACCATGACTAACCATATTAAGGCTTTGGAAAGAAAACCTTTGGTGGCTGGGTTTAGAGGAAAAGGCTGAGGCAGAGTCATCCTTACCAGGCTATTAGACCGTCTGCATAAGAAATCAAGAGGTCCTTACTAGCATGGCTTTGTGAAGAGAGAAAGAATTGATTGAGATGCTCTGAGATCTCTGGATCCTCTGTCTCCTGTCCTGCCTGAGAACAGGCCTCCAAGTCATCCCTGCTATCACTTATCATGGCCTGCTTGTCCTTTTACTGCAGCATTTGTGATCATCTTGAAAAGGCATCATGTTTCTACATTTCTTATTCCTTTGCCAGGGCATTTTGTACTCACTCATTAAAAATTTGTTGAATAAATGAATAATGAATGGATGGATGGATGAAAAATTGATGACCAGTTAACTGTGTGTGGGAGGGTGGGGGTGGATAGTTGTTTGCTGTGAGGAGTGACCAGCTGAACATGACAACCTGGTGCATAGCTAGATAAAATAGATGGTTAGCAGTACCATGTGACATTACAAGAGAGGAAATTTAGGTTGGCACCTGATTAATTTGCTGCCATAGTAAATGGTTGAAAACAGTGGAAAAGATTGTGCCCCAAGAATTTATAAATAATAAAGTCATCACTGGTGCTTGTATGTGTCTGAACAATATATTCAGATATGCTAGGGGCCAGAAAGAGGGATAGTGGTCTCTCCTCAACCAAAAAAAAGAAAAACTAATTTCAAGATGTACTCCAACCAACCAAGACCTGATACCAATTGTAAGCTCAACAGTGGGAAATTCTCATCATAGACCATGCAAATAAGCTAGGAACATTCCTCCCCACCACCTCAAACCTATAAAAACATAAAAGTGAGAGAGATAATAATATGTTAAAAACCAAAGATAAATGTCAAAGATAATTTATAAAGGTAAGCATAGTAGTAGTAAAAATAAAAATATTCTGTGTTTGAAATAATTATATATATATATAAGGACCAAAATTCAAGATGCATGAAGGAGAAATAAAGATATTTTAAACATATTTGTTTCAAGTATTCAGAAGATACATAATTTTTGTGTCTAGTAATTCAAAAAAAAAGAGAATGTTATGGCATGTGAATTATATTTCAATAAAAAATTATAAAGAAATAACTGTTCAGCTTCAGTGGAACTTTCAAGGGTTAAGGAAGAGTCACAAAAAGGAGTAAAAGAAAGGTAAACTTGCATACGCTCCTTTAAAAAAATGCAAGGTTAAATATCATCAAAATGAAAAAATAAAATATATAGCTTCCAAGATTGAAGGATAAACCTAAAGCTTAGTAAATTTCAAAACAGAATAAATACAGATTGCATTTTTAGCAAGCTGAAATAAAAATAATTTTGTTTTAAGATTTAATTATGACAAAAGCAATGTGATTTTAAAAACAGCTTAAATGGAAAAAGTGACCATTCTCATTTATAAGGATCGTTATAGATATCCATCATTTGAAAAGTAAGTCATATCAGGACAGACTTACTCACTATTCAGAGCAGGCACAGTGCCCAGGGCCCACCCTGCTTTTAAGAGTCCATGAAAATGTTTTCATTCCTTTTAAAATCAGAAGGAAAAATGGACTTTTAAATCAAATAAAATGCTTCAATATATAATATTAACATATTCATCTTTATACTAAGTTATAAAATCTAATTTATATATATGAAAATATATTTTTTCTTTATTGAGGAAGGGGAAAGTGGCTGTGGACCATGAATATCATCATGAGCCATGCCCACTTAAATAATGGCTCAACAGCAGTGGCAGCAATATTTAGGCTTAGCAGAACTAGGACAAAGAAATGTCTGTAATTTATTAGTGTGAGAATAAGAGTGCCTGTTCTGGGATTAATTTCCTCATTCACAAACTTACTATTTTCCCCATATATTTCACCCTTTCTGAAGACTGACAATTAATTATTCTTTGGGAGAAAACCCCCACAAAGGTTTTAATCTGAAGCACAATGTGCTCTGCTTGGTTCCATAGCAAAGCCTGCAGCATGAGGTGGGGACTCAGGTGGGCACCCCCTGAGCCAGTATCCAATCAGAGCCTGTGAGCCAAGCAAGGCCTCAGAGCTGTGCCCTCAACTCTGCCTGGCAACACAGCAGGAGGCACGTCACTGCCTCTCGTTCATCCCACTCTCTCTCTCCACTGTCATTCGTCAAGATGTCTGTTTCACTTAGAAAATTATAGAACTAAGTCTGCAAGGCATCCAGGGAAGCACTTGCTCTCACAATTCTAAAACAAATAAAAAATATGATAGAAGAGATACATTTTTTTTTTCACAGACAGTATGTTGCCCTTTAACAAACAGCATCAGTAACATCTTTCAGTCCCAGACCCATAATTCTAAACTTAGTTTTGATCTCTTTCTCCCAAATCACTGTTCTTATGTCATATATGTAAAACCAGAGTTCCTTTCCCCGACTCTCCCCAAAAGTCCTGAGGTGTCTTTTACGTTGTTTACCTGTGATACTGTCTAAACTCCCACAGAAGGTAAAGATTGCCACCGAGAAAGCTAAAAGGGTCTTAAGTATGCAGGTACAAGTGAGGCTGAAGCCAGTTGTTGTTGTTGTTCTTTTTTTAAATATATTTTATTGATTTTTTTTTACAGAGAGGGAGAGTTAGAAACATTGAAGAGAGAGAATCATCGATCAGCTGCCTCTTGCACACCCCCTACTGGGGATGTGCCCACAACCAAGGTACATGCCCTTGACTGGAATCGAACCTGGCTGAGGCTCTATCCACTGAGCCAAACTGGTTTCGGCTGAAGCCAGTTTTTAAAGATGGAGAAGACATCAGTATTGAGACCTTTAGCTACAATACAGCAGCTAAAGAAACTGTATGTGTATAACAGATAGAAACTAAGTTCCTAGAAAATGTGTCCGATATTCAGAGTAATAACAGCAATACCTAACTTCTCAGGTTTTATAAAGATTAGAGGAAGTGTTCTATGATCCATTAGCATAAGGCCTATTATATAGCAGGTGCCCATAAAGAAATAAAAATTATTGCCATCATAGAAGTCTATCAAACCAAAATTACTCGCATGTCGTTGCTCCCCAATGTACGAATTGATCTAAGTTAATATCTTGTTCATATTAATCTTATTTCCTCAAACTCTATGGAAGAGGCCAGTATTCCTAACCCTGCTTTTAAAGCCAAAAAAACTAAGATTTGGTAAATTTAAGTGACTTGTGCAAAATCATACTGGCCCTTTTAGTCCAAATACAGTATGTGTTGTTGTTGTTGTTGTTATTGTTGTCTTTCTTTCGATTTTATTTTGTATTAGTTTCAGGTATAGAGCTTAGAGATTAGACAATCATATACTTTATATAGTGTTCCTAGAACTCCAATTGACACCCTACACACAATATTTTTCCAAGTATAAGATGCTATTTTTTTTTTTTTCTAAAATCGTTAGACTGAAAATCAAGGGTTGTCCTATACACTGGAGCTGCAAGGGTGCATAGCTGCCCATACCTTCAAACAGACTTCCTCCAATCACAAGCCTTATTGTTACTGACATCAGCTGATGCCATAATTGGAGGTGGAAGTGGAGAGTGCAAAGATGCAACAAGGATAGGAGCAATCTGAGCCCATAAAGATGTCAAAAAACAAAAAGATAAATGCTGGTGATTGTCTTACTCTGTAAAATTCGAAATGAATGTAATCAGCTATGCAAAAGAGCATGGAAATAGAACTGCAGAGAGACAATTTGGACCTCCTCCCGCTGAGTGTATGGTCAGACAGTAGAGAAAACAAGAAGAACAACTCCTTGAGATGCCAAGAAAGAAGAAGGCCTTAAGAGGAAAATCAGCAAAATGGGCAAACTTGGAGCAGAGACTTAAGACTTGGATTATGGAGCAGCACCAGAGTGGCTTATGTGTGTCAACCAAGCTTATTCAACGTCAGGCAATAATGTTTGCAAGCGAAATGAACATTGCTATTTTACAGGAAAGGCAAAATGGTGCTTCAATTTCATGTCATGTGAACACAAACAAAGTTAGCTCAGAAAATGCCACCGGTTTATGAGGATGATTTCGCATATATAGACAGTGACTCAGAAGACAGCAGTGATACAATAGAAGATGAAGAAATTGATATGTCTGGAACTAATACTGATGAAGAAGAGGGCATTGATGCAACAGAAGCTGAATAAAGTGATATGCTGCAAAATATCATAGTACTGGTATATAAGCATTACCTGTGATTTCTTAATTTGTTTTGGAAAAGTGGGGGATGTCTTATACATGGGGGCATCTTATACATGGAAAAATAAGGTGATTATCACCATATAATTGACTATATTCCCTATATCTTACTTACATATCATTGACTATTTCATAACTATCAATTTGTATTTCTTAACCTTTACCTCTTTCACCCAGTCCTCCAACCCCCTCCTCTCTGGCACCCACTGGTTTACTCTCTTTGTCTATGAGCCTGTTTCAATTTCGTTGGTTTGTTTATTCTGTTCTTTAGATTCCAGGTGAAATCAAGCTTTTGCTTATAACAAGTTGGCTGTCATCATTTTAAAAAGCTGCATAACATACATTATATATTGTTTGTATATTTGTTAGGACAATTACCCACTGGCATTGTCTGCCACTTTCAGTTGATTAGTTTAAGACATTTGGTAATGATTCTTTGAATATCTTGTATTTCCTTTATCCAGAAAGAAGCAATTTAATTCTCAGTCATCAACACAGTACTGAACATTTTGTTAACATGGTAGATTTTAGATAATTCTGGAGTTTATAATGGAATAGAATGAAGGGCAGTTTTTCAAGTCTCTATATGTTGTGTTTCTAAAATAAAATTGATACACTCTCTAACACTCTCTACTTTTACATTTGGTATAATGATCCTAATAGATACAGCATCTTCCTGTCTATTCACAGGACTTATTCTTCTGCAAGTGTTAGGTACAAATGGTGCTCTCGGGACTTTCCATTGATTGCCAACCTCTAACACTTACTTCATCCCCCATCATTGCTTTCTTTCTCATCTTCATTGCATTTTAGATAGCGATTGCCAATTTTCAACCATTGCTAAAAACGTTACAGGTTCACACAGTAAAATTCTGACTTTAAGCGAAGGCCCTAACTAGGCATGGGTAAGAGATGAAGACTTGGAGGGACTACACTTGGAGAAAAGTTAACCCACAGCTAAAGACCATTTGCCAAATGATGGTCTGATGCTTGTTTAATTACTGGAAACAGCCACAAACACGAGAGCCAGGCCTCAGAATAATGGCAGAAGCAGCCCAGGGAAAGTGTAGATGTGAAAATCAGATCTATCAGATTAAACCTGCCCGGTTAGTTAGAAACAATTTACTGTTTTAGCAAAAGAAAAGGGCTTTTTTTTTTCTTCCCCGCCCCCCCCCCAATACTTGGGAGCTGCATGCAAGGACGGATGATAGGGGGGAAAGGCTGAGAGAAATTTGGAGCAGCTGCTCAAATTCAATGAACTCAAGAAATGAATGAGGGCAATCAAATCAAAACCGGAGAGAGCCCCAGAGCTAAGGTAGCGACACAGCCCATGGCTATGCCAAGGAAGCAATAACGCGATGCTGGCCCCAAAGCCACCGTCGTCCCTGACAGCAGCCTGTTCCGATCCTCCAGCGCCAGCTTTGCCGCACCGAGGAGGCGTTGTTTAGACATCTGGGGGCTGAGTCCTGATGCTCAGAACCGGTCCTTTGACTTAAAAGGAGAAGATGAATCCTAATGACGTGTATGAGGATCTGCTCAAAATGGTACATCCCCGGGGCTCTGGAAGCCCAAGCGAGACTCTGCGTCAATGCAAGAGGCCTGGGCAGGGCTCCCTGTGAGCTCTGGGTCTCTTTGCACAGCACTTTGACTTGCTCCTTTGACTTGTACTGTGATGCCGGTAAATACCACAAGCTGCCATGGACGCCTGAAACCATTTAGACTGGCTCTGCTTTCTCCATCTGAAGGGAGCAGAGGATAAAAACAAACATCTCGCAGGGCTGCTTCTCCCTCCTCTTCTGCTTTATGTTGGCGGGAGGCTGCAAAAGGAGCTGTGCTTGTTAATTGATCACCGACGAATGGAGCCACCTCGGTCAGACAATGGAGCAATGTCTGATACATGCCTTGAACAGGGCACTGGAAACGCTCGTTTATATGTGTTGGAAGGGATTTAAAGTACCAGGTTCGAGGGTTGAATTTGGAAACACCTCGTGGCTGTGCCAGGTGCACTCTGGAGGGAGAGTGAACGCCTCAGAACTGGTTATAAGTAGACTTTTCAAGTCAGAGTGTTAGCCATGCCCTCTCGTGTTTTCACATATGTATCTCGTTTTTTTTTCTTTGACTTTTTCCTATTCTGGTTCATTTAAGGTAGGTTTGTCCTCCTCCTCCTCCTCCTCCTCCTCCTCCTCCTCCTCCTCCTCCTCCTCTTCCTCCTCCTCCTCCTCCTCTTCCTCCTCCTCCTCCTCCTCCTCCTCTCTCCAAAAAACTGTTCTTTTTATTTTCTGAGGTGGTTCTTTAGCTAACGTGCATTTAGCCGTTGCTGGACTCACTATAAATAGTTCGGCTTTGCAGGCCTGCCAGGAAGAAATGCAAACAGGCACACGCTCTGTAGCTCACTTTATTTTCTCAAGCCTAGCAGGGATTTAAAGCCTACACTATGTCCTTTCATGTGTTATTTTATTGGCCTGCCCACATTTTTCCTCGGAGCTTAAAATCACCCGAGTGAGCACGCTGGCATTACTGTCACACAAACCAGAACCTGGTGAAGAAAACTTTTGCTCTCTTGTTAGATAGCTATGACTTCTTTGAAAAACAAAACAAAACAAAAACTTCTTGGCTTAAAAAAAAAAATGACTTCTAAGTCCTTGATCTAGGAATGCTATCAACCAGAGTTCGGCTAATGTTTTCTGCAAAGGGACAGATAGTAAATATTTTTGCCTTTGTGGGTCATAGGGTCTCTGTTCCAGCCACTCAACTCTACCATTGTAGCTTAAAAGCAGACACATAAATGAATGGGCATGATTCTGTTCGAATAATACTTCACTGATGGGCAATGAAATTTGAATCTCATAGTATTTTTACATGCCATGCAATATTATTATTCTTTTGATTGTTTTTTTACTAACCATTTTAAAAAACATAAAATCTATTTTTATCTTGTAAACTTTATATAAACAGGCAGTGACAAAATTTGATCCATGGACTATAGTTTTCTGACATCTGCGACATATTTTTTTCAATTAGACAAAAACTGTTCTATTCAAAGGCAGCTGTGACACAACATTGCAGCTGTATATGATTTTACTTATATGTGGAATCTTAGAAACAAAATAGCCCTAGCCAGTTTGCTCAGTGGATAGAGTATTGGCCCATGGACTGAAAGGTCCCAGGTTTGATTCCAGTCAAAGGCATGTACCTTTGTTGCAAGCTCATTTCCTGGCCCTGGTCAGGGCATGTGAGGGAGGCAACCAATTGATGTATCTCTCTCACATCAATGTTTCTCTGTCTCTCCTCTCCTTTCCACTCTCTCTAAAAATCAGTGGGAAAATATCCTCGGGTGAGGAGTAATTAAAAATAAAAAAATAAACAAACAAACAAGACAGAAACAGACTCTTGGAAACAGAGAACAAATTGGTGACTGCCAAATGGGAGGGTACTGGAGTAGGGAGTGGGGAGGGGTGAGAGTAAAAGGTGAAGGGATTAGAAAGTACAAATTCCCAATTATAAAAACAGTCATGGGGATACAAAGTACAGCATAGTCAATAATACTGGAAAAACTATGTCTAGTGCTAGATGGGTTCTAGACTTATTAGACTTTGTAAATTACATAAATGTCTAATCACTATGTTGTCCACTTGAAACATAATACTGTATGTCCGTAACTGAAGATACACACACACACACACACACACACACACACACATTCATTCCTGTGAAAAGGCTATAAGAACACGAGTAAAACCTTGACTAATAGCAAAATATCAAGAGACTACATTTAATACTCTCAATCTCTTGTGTTATATGAATTCGTAGTGTACATTGCTTGAATTAATCATTAGGCAACATTTATGATTATAACCAGTGACTATTATGGTGAAGAGGTTTTAGAATGAAACTTTCTGAAGTTATGTAGAGCCCTTATAATTTTTTAAGACAGTAAAACTCTCCCTGCAATGAGCTACTCTACCTTCCTGCGTGCCCCTCTCAGTGATTCTGATTTTAGGTGAAGGGAGTCTTTATTTTACTGACAGTACTTTCCCTCTGAAACCATTCGGAAGTGCAAGTAGCTCAAAATAAGATTGATAGCTTGATTGCAGCATGACAAGTCTAATTGTTCCTGAGACTAATAATATGCAGTTCACCTATAATTTTTTTCAGCTGGTCTCATAGTTCATAGCCAGCAGGCATTTTTCTAGATTCCAAGATATAACAATTTTGAAAATATTTCCAGACTGCCACAATGTGCTTCAAGATAATAATATTAAAAGACAAGTCCATATTAAAACATACAAGAGCAATTATGATTATTAGTATTATATAAGCAATAAGACCATTGGGAGAGCAGAGTCCTTAAAGCAAGGCAGTTTGTCTTTGGGTGGGTTTTATTTAACCATCCCATTTATCTTTGCTTTTCTGCTAAGAAGTGAATAAATTGATATTTGATCTTGAGGTAAGCAGGGACAAGTACACATTTTCTATTAATAGTCATTATTGTTGGGTGCCATGTGGCAATCCCAATAGGCTGTGTGTCTTCAGCATATACCACTTGTTTTTAATATTGAAATAAATGGTTATAAATTTATCCTTTTCCATTGTCTCTACTTTAAGTTTAGCAATTACATTTTAAGCTCATAGGTTTTATATTTTTCTTAAAACTCAGATCACATCATATTATCCTTCTGCTTAAAAAAAATCAATATCCAATCGTTTAAGTGAGAATAAAGCTCAAACATTTTAGCCAGTTGTCAAGTGTCTCAATAATTTGATTATCCCAATTAACCACCTTTAATTTTCACAATATTTCTTCCTCCTCATCATCACACACTTCATTGTATCCATGCCTTTGTCTACATAGTTACCTCAGAGCTACCTGCAATGCCCTTTCCCTTCATAACTGTTAATGCACCATTTATCTTTCAATGCCAAAGTCAAAACTTGACTTTTCTAAGAATTCTTAAAAACTCAAAGATATGCTCTTCTTCCCTAATCATAGCAGTTCACATTTACCTTAAAATTGAATTCTCTATTCTCTCTCTCTCTCTCTCTCTCTCTCTCTCTCTCTCTCTCTCTCTCTCTCTCCCATCTATCTTTCAGCTATCTTCTTTTTTTTTTCCTCCAGGCTATAAACCTATGGAGAATAGATTTCTTTGAATGTTCCAAAGCATCTTTGTGTGATGTTTTTTTGCAAACATAAGGGCCATGACTTCTATAGTAGGCCATTGGAAGGATCTATCACATGAGAATCATTGCAGAATTTAGGTCTTCATTTATGACCATGTGTTATCAGAGACTGCTGAGAAATATATCAGACCTTACATGTAGGTTTAACTAAACCAAGAATCTTATTGGGAGTGGGTACAAAATGAAAAAAAAAAAACCAAAAACAAACAGAAACCCCAAACCATGTCATGTCAAAACTTCAGTTATATATTTTTTTTATGTATAAGAGCTAGATAACTGAAAAGCTTTTGTTATTTTAAATGAAATAGTACAAATAAAAATTTTGTTGTGAAGGGGGTTGTGTTGCTTTGGGTTTTTTTTAGGCATAAGTATGAGAAAGTCTACAGCTGAAATGGAGAGTGCAGTGATTTTATGGCTCTGGGAAGAAAAACATTTTCTTTAGAGGGAAAAAGATGGCATCAGGGAGAAACTTCTTGAGGAAGCTAAGTCTGAGCTGATGGGAAAGACAGACAGTGGTAGAGAACATCATTCTCCATACTCTTCACAGGACCCTGGTTACTGTGGCAACTCAAAGACTGGCAGCTTTGGGAACTTGGAGAGATGCGACCTTGGCATTGATATTTATAATGGTGTTCTCACAATGGGCACAGTCAACAATGTCTTTGGGTTTCTATGGATATTATTGGTCAAAGATAATGGATTAGGAGCTAGAAATAAAGAACAAGATAGGGAAACAGTTTGTAAAGTGTATTGAATGTAAACTGTAATTGAAAAATAAAATTTAATTAAAAAAAAATAAGATGGAAGACATTGACCATGGGCTGCAGCTGACAGACTAGTTTTGGTTTCATGCCCAACCTCCTTTATGAGACTCTAACAATTAATTTTTGGACCCTCTGAAGCTGATATTACATAACCCTGAAAGCGAACTTTTGATATTAAAAACTGATGTGACTAATTTTTTAGATGTAGGCTAGAATGCAGCTATTTAACAAATTTTATTTAATAAAAGTTTGTCAATTTAAATTTAAATTCTGGGTGATCGGAGTTGTTCTGGTATAACTGCCTCTTATAAGAAACTCTCCAACCACTGTCCTAATATAGACTATTGAGACATCCACTAACCCATGTTTTTTAGCCAAACAGAAATACGCAGGCCCATTCAAGAACAGAAACCTTGGCAATTTTGACATTTTAAAAGTAAATATCATACCCTACTTAACCTCTTAATCTTCAAGTTCACACAGAGTGTTCTTCATGCTAGAAAGAGAAGTTCTGTAGTGACTACTTAGGGTTTGTGAAGTAATACTGTGTCCTCAGACCAACCACCAGCATAACTGATTTGTGTGTGCTTGAGTCTGTGAGTGAGTGTGTGTTTGGACATGAGCTGCCTCTCTCTACCTGTGACCTCAAGGCCAGACCTGCAGTTCTGAGGAACAAAGCATTCATTTACTTCACAGCTTAGGCTAACCTGGGTGGGCAGCACGGTATACTGTTCCGCCTCTGAAACACCCGAGTTGCCAAGGAGGTGGTGCCAAAAGCCTAGTTCCCCACCTTCAACACCATATTGGTCTTTTGGTATTTTGATCACATTAGATACATTAGAATGTTAATCCAATTTTAATTATTTTAAAGTTCTACATATATACACTACACAATTATGTTATTAATGCCGTACTTTGTTTTATATGAGAAGAGACAATTAAGAAACTTAGATAATTCCCAAGGCTCTGAAATGCCTTTGTTTCCATTTCCCTGCCACAAGGCATCTGATGATCAGAAAAAGAAATCTCTCGGCTAGTCCCATCAGTCTATTCCAAAAGGCTTTCATTTCCATTTTAATTAGAGTCAGTGTTTATATTTTTCCTCGAATTTTTCTTTCAGTGTTTATTTTAACCATACTTCGTAGGGAAAATTATGTATATTTCCTTTGGACAGAATATTCTCACACTCTAAGTATTCTCTTCACATTTTAAGAACACATTTTTAATCCAGTGAGATTGGTGTATTCTTGTTGGCCATAAAAAGACTGCTTTTGGAGAATGGCAGGAAGGAAGCATAAGAACTATGCTGATTTGTATGACTTTTCAGGCCTTTTTCTATATGTTAAAAATAGCATTTTGCTCCAAGGTATCTTTTCCCTAATGGGCTGCTTAATAAGTACTTTCTTCCAGCAAAGGAAAAGGCAGCTTTAGGGCTGCAGTGGTGGAGCAGTGTGTCTAGGTTACCGTCCGCCTAAGGCCTCTGCCGTGGCATCCCGCTCTGGGGGTTGCCTCCCTGAACAGCCCACAGCATATTGCTAATATTAGAGCATCCGCATTTCTCTGCATGAGATCATTAAGTAAACAGAATTCACTGACTTGGTGTTGGGTCCAACCACTTTCCAAACGCTAATTGGGATGACAGGCTGTGATGAGCACAGTGGCATTTTCAGTGTGGACCACTTCTGTCCCCTAAGTCCCAGCTGCCTTTTAAAATGTTGTGCTTCCATGGAGTGCTGACACCTGAGGATGGAGAGAAATGCCAGTGAATCCTTTGACTGGCTCCCTCAGGAGCATGAGTCATGGTGGATCAAAGGAGGAAGGACTTCACAGTCTGCATTGTCCCTGTCTTCTTGGGGCCCCCTGCGGTGACTGTGGCCTTGGCCAGGGGCTTCCAGAGACCCAGGCTGAAGAGCTCCTCAGCCATTCTTGGCTTGGCTCCCTCAAGTGCCTTTGAACACACAGTTAAGAATGATGCTAGAACTAGCAAATAACAATGAATAAAGATGAGGAAGTAAGCAAGATTTTCCTTGATGTCTAGTTATTTGTCAGTACGTGTGCTTATAAGCAGAGCCATGTATTCACAGAAGGTTTGATCTATGATACTAATTTGTGCTCAGACATAGAAATAAACAGGAAAAAATGTGTTAGAGGGGATAGTTTTCTGTATAAAAGATGGGAGAAAGACATATTGATTTTAAGGTCAAAATGGAAGAGGGGAAATTGCAAGAGTGGAGAAAAATCACCTTGTTAACAGCGAGACAGAGTAATTCACTTGGTTGGGAGGATAGAGGAATGCTCTTAGGAGATGCAAGAAAGTGTGAATTAAACTCTGAAAGTTGTAATTGGTAGGGAAAGAGAAGATCTTCTCTATACTTACCCAAATATTTTATTCAGAGTGACTATACCAGAGAGAGAAACAAACAAACAAACAAAAAAACAGAGTGACTATACCAAGAGATAAAAGATTACCAATGAGCTGAAACCGGTTTGACTCAATGGATAGAGCGTCGGCTTGGGGACTGAAAGGTCCCGGTTTGATTCCGGTCAAGGGCATGTACCTTGGTTGCGGGCATATCCTCAGTAGGGGGTGTGCAAGAGGCAGCTGATCGATGACTCTCTCTCATCGATGTTTCTAACTCCCTCTCTCTCTTCCTTCCTCTCTGTACAAAATCAATAAAATATATTAAAAAAAAAAAAAAAAAGATTACCAATGAGTGACATTAAGGACCAGTGTTAACTACTGCTTTGGACATTGGTTCAGACAGTGTTAGTAGCTGTTTGAGAGATTTGGGTTTCATGTTCTTTTGTAAATTCACAGGGCTATTTGCTGTGTTGTGAAAGTCCCACAGACTAATAACTAGCTCCCTAAGTGATTTCCATGCTTCTGATGGAATCCAGATTTTCCATTTCATCATGTTGCTACAGATTCATGTTTGATAATGAAAGATGTTATCAACAAGCCTAGTAAGGACATGTTGTCTGAACAGTGTTATTATTTTCATGGGAAAACTTCTGAAGCTTGAAAAGCTGTTCTAGGATAAAAGGGAGAGACAAAATAATATGTATAGTTTAGACAAACTCTACTCCAAGTGGAAACAAAATCCTTATATCTTATTTGTGAAGAGGGAGTGTGTGATAGAAATTGATTTCATGGTGTTCAACATAGGAAAATAAACATGCACATTCATTAGGATAATCATCTGGTGATACTGGTAATGATGTTTATTGAGTAGATGAAAATGGAGCTTCAGATCTGCAAATGTCAGAGTTAAAATTCTAGAACATTAGAAGGAAAAGAGAACTTGTGGACAATTTAACCACACTGAAACCCAGGGAAGTCAACTGGCCATCAAGGTCACACAGCAAGTTGGGAAGTGGCTCAGACTCATTGAAGATATGACTAAAGCTAACTGTTCAAAGATAAGGTATACAGATTATGAATTAGCAAGATGGTTTCATCTTCTTTTTCACTCATTTCAGCTAACTTAAAAGGAGCAATCAGGAAACATTCAGACCAATTCTGTGCACATTGCTAGATCTAATAGTGTCACCCATATTTGGTTTGATGTGAACAGAATGGGAATTAGTATTAAAAATGAAATCTTTAATTTTCCATTCACTGGCAAAAAGAAAAACACACCAAGT
Organism: Pipistrellus hanaki; assembly: GCF_964339955.1. NCBI lineage: Eukaryota > Metazoa > Chordata > Mammalia > Chiroptera > Vespertilionidae > Pipistrellus > Pipistrellus hanaki. The sequence goes on along the minus strand of NC_140509.1, from coordinate 31,108,361 downwards.
AGTTGATGATATAACTACTTGTGGAAATCATATTTTCCAAAGATGGCAGTAACACTATCTCTCATTCCACATGTTCTTGCCACTCTCCTCATTCAAAGGTGAGTTGATTTTTCCACCTGCTCTACTTCTCACCCTCAATTCTCTTTTCCCCTTCCCCTTATACCTGGGTGTTCCTTTGTGACTGTTTGGTGGAACGATCCTGGGTAACTTCAGAGGCTAGGTCATGCTGCCATATCAATGTTTGGATAATTGCTTTGGCATCAAGGCATCATGCTGTGGGGAAAGCCCCAGCTACCTAGAAATGGCATTTATAGGTGTTCTGGTTGGAAATCCCAGCTAAGATTCCAATCAACAGCCATGTGTGTGAGGGAGCCTTTAAGATGAAACCAGGTGGCATGGCCATCTGATTGCAACTTTGTAAGTGCCCTTGAACAAGGATTGCCCAGCTGAGACCAGTATCCCTGTCAAACAAAGAGAAATAAAAACAAGTGGTCCCTGTTATTTTAAACCAGAGGCCCAGTGCATGAAATTTGTGTGGGGTGGGGCGGGGGGAGTGTCCCTCAGCCCAGCCTGCACCCTCTCCAAACTGGGATCCCTCTCACAATTCAGGATTGCTGGTTCTAACTGCTTGCCTGCCTGCATGCCTGATTGCCCCTAACCACTTCTGCCTGCCAGCCTGATCACCCTCTAACCACTCCCCTGCCAGCCTAATTGATGCCTAACTGCTCCCCTGCCAGCCTGATTGCTCCCTGAAGGCCTGGTCACCCACAATTACCCTCCTCTGCCAGCCATCTTTTGGTGGCCATCTTGTGTCCACATGGAGTTGGCCATCTTGTGTGTTGAGTGTTGGTCAATTTGCATATGACCTCTTTATTATATAGGATAATTAAGGTTTTTTGAGGTGGCTTGTTTCAATAGATAAGAATGCTATTTCTAAAAAGGGGTGAGGATTAAAAGAAAATTATTATTATCCTTTAAAAGGGAAATTAATTTGTAGTCAGACTTACATTTTACTACAAAGTACAAATTAATCTCAGGAAAAATGTGAACTAATGGTAAAGCTTATATGATCCCAGCAAAACTCATAGTTAAAAAAGTACATAATGGGAAGAGGGTCAACTTTTTTACTAAGCTTAAAATGCTAAGTTATACAAACTTAACATTATTATGCACACATCTTTGTATTTGCTAAAAAGAGAGAGAGAGAGAGAGAGAGAGAGAGAGAGAGAGAGAGAGAGAGAGAGAGAGAGAGAGAAAGAGAAAGAAAGAAAGAAAAGAAAAGAAAACAGGCAGGGTGACCTTTTCACTTCTAACTTCTGTCATTCTATCTTCACCCTGTGAGTGTTCAGTTTGCTGAAAAAGCCATATTTTAGGATGGCTTTCTTTCAGAAAATATGTTTTCAAAGTTAAGGGGGAAAGCTTGCCACATTGTAGAAGCAGCAGCTACAAAAATAGATTCAAAAATAAATTGAAAATTCAAACAATTGTGCTGCAAACTGAACTGAATTACAAAGTAAAAACAAAGTGGGTTTTTGATTAAAGAATCAGCCAAGCTACTTATAATATGATGATATGTTGGACGTAGTTAGAGACAGTGCCAAGTAAATGGAGAAAACACTCTGTACAGTGCTAGGATTGAGCCTGCATAAAAAGAGAATTTTAGAAAGTATGATCTTACAGGATAAGGCTGGGGTCAGGGAGCTGGGTTAATTCCCAGCTCCAACAGAAAAAACACCCAAAATTGTGCTTACTAAATGCAGAGAAATGGAAACCATGATGTTTCCAAAGAAGTTTTGTGCTGGCAGAAAGATATTAAAGGAAGAAAAACCAAGAGGTTTGGACCAGGTTGCATAAAATAAAAGTACAGTGCTTTCCTCTCCTCGCATCCCATGCTCACTGTCCTCTGACACATATCAACACCATCTGCTTCTAAAAAGTGAAAGCAACTCCATGTTATTCACTTACATCTGCACAGATGGCAGCATACCTCCTCAGTTTCCTAACAATTCACCATCCCTTTCAGAGAAAAGGTAGGACACCTCACTGGATTGAAGTTCCAATAAGGTTAAGAGTTTCATTGAAGGCCCTCTATTAGCAAGTAATTTTTAATCACTTAGCACCTACTCAGCATGATCTTGAGCACTTTGGAAGGATACAGAGGTCTAAAACCTATGAGCAGCTACCTGTTCATAAGGAGGAGAAAGAATTACATTGAAAAAGAATAATGAGTCCTAGCCAGTTTGGCTCAGTGAATAAAGCCTCAGCCCACAGACTGAAGGGTTGTGGGTTCCATTCCAGTCAAGCACACATGCCTTAGTTGCTGGCTCAATCTCTGACCCTGGTCAGGGCATGTGTGGGAGGCAACCAATCCAAGTGTCTCACATCGATGTTTCTCTCTCTGTGTGTCTCTTGCCATCCCTTTCACTTTCTCTGAAAAGCAATGAAAAAAATCCTCAGGTGAGGATTAACATAAAAATAAAAATAATACTGAATTCTGAAAGAGTCCAAGCAGCATTAATGAGAAGAATAAAATAAGTGGGTTCTGAAATATGGGTGAGAAATGAAGAGAGAAGGGTAGTCGTTTCTGATAAGTGTCTTGCTCTATATCTGGTGCCTAGTAGGTGCTCACAAAATATTTGCTGAGAAAAAATGAACAAAGGGATTAAGATGCACACATTGCCAGTTATAAAAAAAAATAGTCACAGGGATGTAAAGTACAGCATAAGAGATTTAGTCAATAATATTATAATAACTACACCTGGTGTCAGATGGGCACTAGACTTATTGGGGTGATCACTTTGTAAGTTACATAAATGTCTAATTACTATGTTGTATACCTGAGACTAATATAATATTCTATGTCAACTGTAAGTTAAAAATAATCAAGCAAGGCAAGACATCTGAAAAAGGGGCCTAAAACTGTTAGGCAATTCTCTCTTGATTATAAATGTGAGGTCAAGATTGAATGTCAGAGCATAACAGGATCAGGGAGGCCTGGGAAGGAAGGTGATATATTCATTTTCTGTGGTAGGAAAATGGAAATCAATCAAGCTGCCTAATACGCAAGAGACATTACTCTGACAGCAGAATGTGAAAGGAAACAGAAAGACAAACTCCAGTGAGGTAGCATCGATTTCAATCCTTCCCTTCCTTGGCAGGTTTGTTTCTACTGCGGCTCAGCTGAAGCCAAACAGCATCAAGCGAGAGTAGTGCTGTCGGGAGGGGAAGGTGCTGCAAGAATATTATGAAGCAGGACAGCAACTAGTTTTGTGGAGATGTGAAGGAAGTGGATGGGGAATGCTAGGACATGGGCAAGTCGCTTTGAATCAAGACTTTCAGAAAAAGGACTTTTATGAGAAATGATGAGAAACGAAGTCTTAGCACTCAAAGGATGGTCCACATATTGGAGTTACTATTAAACAATTGTAAGAAGTATACTGTATGTTTTGATGTTTACAAAGAACCAGGTTTTCTTGTCTGAAAAGTCATCATAGACCTGATTTAAATTTTAAAAAAATATATGTTTTATTGATTTCAGACAGAAAGGGAGAGGAAGATAGAATCATCAATGATGAGAGAGCATCATTGATTGGCTGTCTCCTGCTCACCACCTACTGGGAATGTCTGCAACCCGGGCATGTGCCGTGACCAGGCATCACCCCATAACCTCCTGGTTCATAGGTTCGTGATCAACTACTGAGACATGCTGGCTGGGATTTTAGCTAACACTTTATTCAAAATAGGCAAACTTTAAAAGTTTCAGATGCACTGAATGAAAACTTATATTTGTCATTTCACTGGGGAAAGCAGCAGGATTCTGTGACTTTAGGCAAGTTGTTTAACTTCTGGGCCTCCATTTTCATCTAAAAAATCAGGACAGAATTAGAAGCTTTTATATAGGGCTAAGATGAGTATTAAACATTATTAGCTACATGTGAAGTGCTTGAAATAGTACTTGGCTCCTAGGTAGTAATGAATAAATACCAGCTACTGTTGTCTGCAGCTGACCAAAGAAGAAACAAATTATTACTACCCATTTTTTCTATGGTAAAAATGCCAGAGAGAGACAACTAGATGGCTTATCTGATGTCATACCATGAATTATTTGATGGCATTCAGCAAGTACTCTCTTCTCAAATCCTTCTGGTAAAAAAGAACCATGCTTTTTATTTTTTTATATTTTTTTCTGGAACAAAGCTAAAAAAAAAATACACTTACTGAGTGGAACAAAAAAGAATCATAAATAAATTAGTTGCATTTTGCCTTTCCTGTTTGAGAAGAGCTGAAAAATTATTTTCCTTTTTATCGGAAAGGACATCTAAAAGGAACCAGACCACACAATGACACTGAGATGTCTGTACCTGAAGGGAAAACGAATCGCAGTGGAGAAGGATAATGTCTGACTGGAGGCTCTGAATATTGTTTTCATTATCCAGTTATTTTCTGTGTAAAAGCCACTTGTGTCTTGGAGTGGACCTTGTCGTCTGAAAAGCACTCATCTTGCATTGCCAACGATTTAAATGGAAATTGTTGCTGTTGGGAAACAGCCATCAGCAGAGACTTGGCTGCACTTAAAAGCCTCCATCTATTTGCCTCCTCTTACCAGGAAGTCCCCCCACCCCACCCCCACCCAATGTTACAGGTTCTGCTTTCTCCAGACGCTACTAATCTAATAGTCACAGAAACCATCAAATCTCTAAAGCACTGTGGACACACAACAGGTGTGCACATTGTGTAGTCACACATAGGACTCCTCACGTGTAGCTCTTGCAATGTTTGCATGACTTTTCCAACTTCACAGATGAGAAAACTGAGGCTACAAGGGTTAAAGTTCATTGCTCAAGGTCACAGAGGGAAGGAGTAGGAATAGTCATTTCCACCCAGATTCTTTGTTTTCACCTCTTGAATATTACCACCTTTCTTAGTGGTTATTGTTCAGGCTCTTTCATTCAAAATGATAGAAACTTAATAAGAAAAGAAAAAAAATAGTGCCACAGCCTTTGGAGTTTCCTACCTGAACTCAGACAATTTAAAACAAGATTCAAAAGGTTTGTTCTATCACTGCGCTCCGTGCTATCTGGACATCAATCAGTGTCATGTGAACTGGTCTCATTTATGAACTCATTAGAAATTCAGTGTTTGGGGAGTGGGTGCCTCATTATCTTGGCTTTTCTTTGATCTGGCACCCCCCACTGTTTTGATGCTGCTGTATTCTATGTATGTTGTTAATACAAATGTGATTACTTTTCCTAGAAAATATTCTTTAGAATGTTCAGTGTAACAAGTGACTCTAAATGCAACAGTGTTAAGTTCAAAATGAATGCCCAGTTTTAAAAAAATAGTAAGTCAAATATTACCCCCTGAAATTTCATTCTAAGAGACAGTATTGACTTTATAGTTATTCATTATAAATTAGTGAGCATGTGTTACTAACAGCAAACTTTTCTTTCCCAGAAGCATTATACAGTACTTATTTACTGACATTTGAAATTCTAAAAATATGCTTTTTCTTGGCATATGGGAAAATTGGACATAAGCACACTGCTATGGGACTCTCAGCTGAGCAAAGTTGGAAAACCCATATGCAGACCAACTGGCCCTTTCTCTTCTATCTCACAAACTGCTGCTTAAAAACACCTCTAGGGCCGAAACTGGTTTGGCTCAATGAATAGAGCGTCGGCTTGGGGACTGAAGGGTCCCAGGTTCGATTCCGGTCAAGGGCATGTATGTTGGTTGCGGGCATATCCCCAGTAGGGGGTGTGCAAGAGGCAGCTAATTGATGACTCTCTCTCATCGATGTTTCTAACTGTATCTCTCTCCCTTCCTCTCTGTACAAAATCAATAAAATATATTTAAAAAAATAAATAAATAAAAACACCTCTAGGAATATATAAAGCATAGGAAGAACAAAAGAGATTTCTAATCATTTTCAAGTAACTTGATTTTTTGCTTTGATAGCACTACATAGCATCAGGATATATTCGTATTTTCATTTTACAATTTATATAACTACAGAATTCAGTCTTTTCAAACACAAACTAATATTTAGAAAAATTGACTCAAGATTGGTCATATGCCCTAGCTGGTTTGGTTCAATAGATAGAGCATTGACCTGCGGACTGAAGGGTCTCGGGTTCGATTCCAGTAAAGGGCACATGTCTGGGTTGCAGGCTCAATTCCCAGTGGTGGGTATACAGGAGATAGCTGATCAATATCACTGATGTACTGATGTTTCTCTCTCTCTCTCTGTCTCTCTTTCTCTCTCTCTCTCTCTCCTTTCCTTTCTGAAATCAATTAAAATCAATTAGAAAAAAATTGGCCATAAAGCATGGCTGAACACATTTAAAGGATTGAAACATTACAGACTTTGTTTACTGATCATAAGGTATTTATGTTAAAAATAGAAAACAATCACAAAACTAGGAAAATCCATGCTTGAAAATTTAACAAATAATTATGTAAATAACATATGTGTCAAAGAAGAAATCATAATAAATTAGATAATATTTCACATTAAATAATAATTAAAATATAAGATTTCATAATTTGTGGGATGTTGCTAAATCATTACCTAGAGGATATTTTTATTATAGAGTACATTTATCAGAAAAGGAAAAAATATTAATAATAGGTGAAGTAAGCAACCATCTCAAGAAGTTATAGAAAGAAGAGGAAATTAAGCCAAGGAAAGAAAATAAATAAATAAATAAATAAATAACCAGACTTCTTGAAATAGAAAGAAACCATAAAATAAAATCAAAAGAACCCAAAGTTGGTCCTGTTAAAAGATAATTAAATTGATATAACTTGTCAACACTGACACAAGAAGCCAAAAACAAACAAACAAAAAACCCTAAATAATTTATCTACAACTATTAAAGAAATAAGAATAAAAAATTTTACAAAAAAAACCCCTCTAAGTTCAAATGATTCTAACATTGTCTAAACTCTTTCAACAAGGTAGACTCCCCAAGTCATTTAATTAGGATAACATTACATGGATACTAAAACCAGTGAAGCAAAAATTATATAAGCTAACCTCACCAATAAACATGGGTACAATAACCTTTTGAAAATTAATAAACAAATACAGCTATTTATAAAAGTAGTAATATGACGAACTTAAGTTACTCCCAGAAACTCAAAATTGCTTTGACATTCAAAAATAAATCAATGTAATTTTCCATATTTGGATATTGGAGGAGGAAAATTATAGTATCATTTCCATACTTTCAGAAAAAGCATTTCAACAAGTCTTTATGATTGTAAACTTTAAACATAGGGGGAAAAAGAGTAGTTTCACAAGTTGGAAAGTACCTAAAACATCTAGAGGAAGCACTGTACTTGCTAGTATACTTTGAAATAGGGATGAAGGATGCAATTACCACTTTCATTCATCTGGTTACTGAAGGTATTGGAACTGTAATAGGCAAAAATAATAATACAGCTCTCAGAATCAATAAGAAAATAATTGACACTAATAAAAGAGAAACATGCAAATTAACCATCACTCCACTATACCCACAAGTCATTCCCACCAGTCAATCAGGAACAAGTATGCAGATTAACCCAAGCAAGATGGCAGCTGGCTACTGAGCGAGCAGGAGGCTTGGGTTTCCCCGGTAATGGAGGAAGCCAAGCTTTGGGCCCACTCTGGTCGGCTCTGGCCTCTGTTCAAGACTACAAAGTTTCAATTATAGAAGATAAATAAATCCCAACAGAAATGGCTGTGGCCATAGAGCGAATAGGAGGCTTGGATTTCCCCAGTGAAAGAGGAAGCCAAACTTTCTGACCTGCCTTGGCCTCCTCTCAAGGCTATAAAGTTTCAATTGTAGAAGGTAAATAAATTCCAGATCCCAGGGCCTCCGCTTGGGTTCCAGGCCTGCAAACCACCACAGGCCTTTCACCTAGGCCACCCCACACCCCAAGGAAACCCTCACCCTGATCCTAGATACCTTTCAAGAGAAACCAGCCAGACCCCACCTGCAGGGGAGAGCAGTTGGAACCAGGCCTGCAGGGGAGGGTAATTAGGGGTAACCAGGCCTGCAAGGGAGGGCAGTTAGGGGCAATCAGAACTTCAGGGAAGGGTAGTTAGGGGCAAACAGGCTGGCAGGAGAGCAGTTAGACATCAATCAGGATGGCAGGGGAATGGTTAGGGATGATCAGGCTGGCAGGCAGAAGTGGTTAAGGGCAATCAGGAAGGCAGGCAGACGAGCAGTTGGGAGCCAGCAGTCCTGGATTGTGAGAGGGATGTCTGACTGCTGGTTTACCAAGATTGGGCCTAAACAGGCAGTCGGACATCCCTGGAGGGGTTCCAGATTGGAAAGTGTGCAGGCTGGGCTAAGGAACACCTCCCATGCACAAATTTTGTGCACTGGGCCTCTACTATTTTTATAAGTTATATAATTTTGAAAGGAAAAAAATCATATAAATTCACAGATAAAATTTTAATTTTAAGAGAATTTAGCAGTTACTAAATACACATCATTGCATCCTATCTAATAAAAGAGTAATATGCAAATTGACCATACCTCAGCTACACACACCAGCCACGTACCCACCAGCCATGCCCACCAGGCAATAAGAGCCAATATGGAAATTAACCCCAACCAAGATGGCTGAGGCCACAGAGAGCAGGAGAGAGGCTTTGGTCTCTCTGGCAATGGAAGAAGCCAAGCTTTCTGCCTGCCCTGGCCATCCTAAGCCTCCACTCAATGCTACAAAGTTTCAATTATAGAAGGTAAACAAATCCAAACAGAAATGGCGGCAGCCATAAAGCAAGTAGAAGGCTTGGGTCTGCTCTATGCTAAAAAGTTTCAATTGTAAAAGATAAATAAATTCCAGATACCAGGGCCTCTGCTTGGGTCATTAGGAGGTGTGGCCAGCCTGCAAACCACCACTGGCCCCTTGCTCAGGCCCCACCCAATGCCCCAAGGGAACCCCTACCCTGATCCTGGACACCCTTCAAGGCAAACCAGCTGTCCCCAACCCATGTACCAGGCCTCTATCCTATCTAATAAAAGAGTAACATGCACATTGACCATCACTCCAACACACAAGCTGGCTGCCCCCAAAGATCCTGCTTCCATGTGGACACAAGATGGTCACCACAAGATGGCCTGTAAGGGAGGGTAGTTGGGGGTGATCAACCTTGCAGGGGAGGGCAGTTAGGGGTGACCAGGCTGGTAGAGGAGGGAAGCTGGAGGCAAACAGGCTGGCAGGGGAGCAGTTAGACATCAATCAGGCTGGCATGGGAGTGGTTAGCGGGTGATCAGGCTGGCAGGCAGAAGCAGTTAGGGGCTATCAGGAAGGCAGGCAGGTGAGCAGTTGGGAGCCAGCAGTCCTGGATTGTGAGAGGAATGTCCCAGATCAGAGAGGGTGCAGGCTGGGCTGAGGTACACCGCCCTTCCACCCCCCGCATGAATTTTGTGCACCGGGCCTCTAGAATCTCTATAACAGCCATAAATATTAGAATATTAAACATATAGTCAGAGGCAGATTGACTATGGAGCTTGCACTGTCCCTTTTGAGGACCCTTTGAGATGCCCTAACACTGTGTTCACATGATTGTACATTTTAGTAAAATGTGATGAATACAACAGTTTCATCCTAGCAAGTTAAGACTGTGATGTCTTTCCTCTGTGAATCTGTATATCTCTGTTGACTGGTTTTGGAATGGCTGTGGGCATTTGTGGGATTTAAATAAGGAAATTTGAGTTGGGGATATATTTAATATTTGTTTTAATATTCACTTATTGTGACATTTATGTAGCTCTAAGTCACTTTGATATTTAGTAAATTTATTGCTAGCCTTCAATTATAAGAATGGCTTCCAGGAATATACCTAAACCCTAGGGGCTCACTCTTTGAGCTGTGACCTGAAGATGTAAGGCCAGAGGCTACAACAATGCATGAGTTTGTCTTACGACACCAGGAGCCAGAAGTGTGAGGGTGATGGAGGAGAAAACAGATGTAATAAGTCGTGCCAAAAGCTACTCTGTGGAAAAGTTTTTTAATCTGCAGACCTGTAACATATTAAGTGGATAATTCATTTCTCATCAATGCTGAAGTTAGAATGGACGGTCTCTTACTTCAGAAATGTAGGAGAAGAAATATAATTTCTTTTCTCCCCTTTCAAATCATTGTGAGACAGATGAACAGGAGAAAATAACCAAATGTATTACATCTGTACATACAGGGGTGCCCTGAGAATTTGGGACCCTAGGACACATTGGTCAGCTGAGGCTTACATGCCATTTTGGACTGAGGAGAAGGAAGCAGGGGTCTGGGACTTCAAAGGAAAAGCAGGGAGTTCACAGGTAAATAAAAAAAGAGCAAACATTTGGAAAACAAATTCTTGCCGGCCCACCTAGAACCATGGGACACAAATGGAAGCCCAGCAAACCAAGTTGCTTGGTTTCACCATGTCTGTTGCATGTAGTTTGCAGTATGATACTGAGGTAGGTGAGAGCTCTCTTCCTTTAAACAGGCTTTCTACCTGAATTTATTTAGACAGGTAAGGGAAGAGTCAAGGGCTATTTCTGAGTCTTTTGTCTCTCTTTTTTTTTTTTTTTAATATATTTTATTGATTTTTTACAGTGAAGAAGGGAGAGAGATAGAAAGCTAGAAACGTCAATGAGAGAGAAACATCGACCAGCTGCCTCTTGCACACCCCCTACCAGGGATGTGCCCGCAACCAATGTACATGCCCCTGACTGGAATCGAACCTGGGACCTTTCAGTCCGCAGACCAACGCTCTACCACTGAGCCAAACCGGTTTCGGCTGAGTCTTTTGTCTCTTAAAAAAAAATAAGTAATTTTAAAATATCAACATTCTAAAAGGCGCATTTTTGGGGTGGCAAACTTTGCTTCGCCTCAGATAAATACTTGACAACACAGGGTATACAATCATAATTTCACCATGCATGCTTTTATGAAAACCAAACAAAGTAGAAATTATGAGAATTTCTCCATTTGTAGGGCACAAACTTTTATCAGTATATAAATAGGTAGTATATCTATAGCCAATATATAAAAATGTTTGGTGGTTGCTTTTCTAAATTTGATAAAAATTGTAAAATATATACATCTTTAAACAATGAGGAGGTAAAAATCTGAACAAAACTTTCCTAACTCACAAAAGAGAGATGTAAATTTTGATTAGCTGTGCCAGAGGAAAGACTGATTTTTGTTTCATTTCTAATAGAAAATGGAATTACAAAATCATCGTTGTATGAAAAGGCAATCAAGAATATTTAGACAAAAATATAGAGGAAAAAACGAAGCAGTATATTCAGTAATTAATAAAGTATGCTATTTTTCTGAATTTCACAATGTTTATGTTTGTTGTGGTTCATTTACTTTTGTATCCATTTTTAGACTCATCAAATTTTCTTTTCTTATAGAAAAGCACAAAATTGTATAAGTTCCAGGCTCCTTAATATAATGCCCTGGCATCTACCAATCAGTAAATATTCTATTGAGATCCTCCCCTAGGATCGCCCTCAAAATCTTCATCCTTAAAGGGCCTTAGGACAGACCACCTGGTGCTCTCCCTCTTGGGACCCTGCCCTCGCCTTTCTTTTTTTCCCTCTTCTCCCCTCTCCCCTCAACCCCAAGAGTTTTCCTTACCTCTCTCTGTATCCTAAGCTTCAAGGGCCCTTCTTTTTCCTCTGTAACTTGTTTCCTGAGCCTATTTCTTCTGCAGCTCACTTCTTCTACCTCTGAGACTTGCTAAATAAAGTTTCTTTTTCAGTTCTCTTTTTTATTCTTATCTTTGAATGCTTTGCTAGCCAGAACTGAAGTACCAAGGTTGCTGAACCAAGATCCGGTCTGACCCCACCAGCCTAACACCTGGTGCCACTGCCAACATTTAGAGAATAACTTATTAAATATGTATGGACGAAAGAACATCCAGCCTACGAAAAAGTTTCATAGGAGTTTATTTGAACCAAACTGACAACCATTGCCAGGAAGAAAGTCTCTGGAGAATGGCAGTTTTGCGGTTAATTTTATACATTATGATCAAAGCAGGAGACATAAGGAGGGTTACGTGGAATTCATTGGTGGCAGGTGAGAGAGGTGGGAAAAAGCAAAGTGGGAAAAATCTCTGAAACTGGATAAAGAGTAAAATGAACAGATAGATACTTCTTTCACATTGGTGGGTAGAGGATAGATAATGAACATTTGCGGCACTCATGGATGGCATTTGAGCAACAGGGAGGGCTTTCTGATCTCCTGCTTGGATGGGAGATAGATTGTGCCCTGAGGGGTCTGGGAAAAAAAGGGATTACTCTGACATTCCAAAAGTATGTTATAATAGACAGGCTCAGTTAGGGTAAAGAATGACCTTTGTCAAGGAAGATACAAGCCCAGGACATGACTCGCTTTTAGTTAAGAAGTTTTAATTTCAGAGCATCCTCTGTAGTTATGATACCGGCAAGGGAACTGGTCCTGAAGGTCTACCCAGGGCCAGCCAGGACTGTGTGGGTTCTTGACTTCGTGCAGGAAAGGTTTCATAACCGGAGTCCAGGTGAATTTTAGAGGCTGTGTATTAAAGCCGGGGACGTGAAACCAAGGAAGGGCTGGGGAAATGAGCCTAGGCTGGTCTGCTTTGGCTCACTAAGAAATCAGAGAAAAGAGGGCAGGTTCAGAGGTTTGCCTGGAATGAACTGCCACTGTCATTGCTGCCCAGGTTGCAAGCCACCTGGACCCTTAGAGTTTAGGAGATGCATGCCTGTGTGGGAAGGGGAGGGGGCAGCTCAGGCCTGTTCCTGGGGGCAGGGGGGGGAGGGGGCGGGGAGGAGGACGGAAGAGAGCAAAGAGCACGAGCACTAGACCTTTGTGTTGAGGGGTTTTAAAGGCTGGACATGTAGGGGAGGTCTTAGGGGAGGATTTCAATATAATATTAATCAGCTTTATGCTGATAGATTCAAATGAGGTTTATTCCCTTCACTTCACCCACCTTTGGGTGTGATACTAGTTGGATTTTTCTGCTATTTATCTCCCTGACTAGGGTGATTTAAGCTATTTACCCTCTGGTTTGGGAGGAGAAATGCAAACCATTTACTTCTAAGTGTCCCTGGTTTAGGGAAGACAGGATTTATTAGATGGCTGCAGACTGATTGGTGTCTATTATAGATTTCCTAGATGGTTGCAAACTGCTATATCACTATCTCTCTCAGTTCCCCTATTCTGCTTGTCTTGGATACTGGCCTATCTCAGTTACTTTCAGTTTCTGAGTTTGTAAGGTCTGCCATGCAGGCCTCTGCTGAGCTTGTCAGTTTAGTATGTGGCCTCTTTTCTGCCCACAATAAGATAAAAACAAAAACAAAAAACAAAAAACAAAAATAATCCCACTATCCCTAAAAATTAGATAAATTTATCCTTGAATAGGAGCAAAATTTGTCACCCCAAAATATGCCTCTTTGGCACAAGCATTTTAGGCTGGTTACTTTTTAAGAAACTGCAGGCACAGAAGAAACTCTGAAAAACCAAGTGAAAGTTATCATTTTTAAAGAGACATTTAGATTATAAGGGAACTTTTCATTTGCAAGTGTGTCTGTCTCTTTGTATCAGAAAGAGAAGGATGATTCCAAATCTCCAGCAATGGTTACCAATGGAAAAGACAAAGATTTAAATCTGTATAACAACCTTGTCCTTGTTTGCCATGATTTTCCTGGTAATGCCCCATAACTGGCTCCTCAATCCCAACATTGTTTGTCTTTAGTTGGAGATATCATTTAGCATATTGGATTGGGCCATTTGGAAGAGGTACTAATTTTTTCTAGGCATCCTCTATGAATACTGGAGGTATACATGTTATTAAATTTCTGTTTGTTTTTTTCCTGTTAATCTGTCTTTTATCATCTCAGCCAAGAACCTAGAAGGATAGAGGAAAAATTATTTTTTCTCCCTTACAACTTTATTAAAATTAAGAGTGTCTTTTCATTAAAAGACTCCAATGAAAGGCAATCTAGAGAGGTGGAATTTATATGCAACACATGCAATTTTCTACAGGTGCACACCTAGAATATATTGACCCCAAATCAATTAAAAAATGAACAAAAAAATGTAAAATGGGAAATATTTATTTCAAAAAAAAAAGAAATTCAAATATTCAACGAACATATAAAAAGGGGATCAACCTCTGTAGACATAAAAAATGCACAAACCTGTAGAGATTTTTGAGTTTATTGAGTCAAACAAGATACATCTGGAAGGAAGAGCTCAACTGACAGAAAAAATTTTCCATGAAATGACAGTTTGCAGCTTCTTTTATGCATTTTGAATTAAGGGGGAAGTGTAAAGATTACTTGAGAGAAAGGGAGTCAGATTACAGGATAGTTAATGAGATCACTATCTTCTTGAGAGCTTGGTCATTCTTTAGAAGGAGGGGTCTGAAAAGAGGCATTTCAAAGAGGAATTAACCTGGATGCACAGAACAATGGATAGGGCTTGCTTAGGGCCATGGCCAGGCAAACTGCGCTCAAGAGCCACAAGAGTCTCTTCAGCCCAGTGAGTGTGGCTCTTCCACAAAATACCACAGCCTGGGTGAGTCTATTTTGAAGAAGTGGAGTTAGAAGAAGTTTAAGTTTAAAAAATTTGGCTCTCTAAAGAAATTTCAATTGTTGTACTGTTGGTATTTGGCTCTGTTGACTAATGAGTTTGCCAACCACTAGCTTAAGGCAAAGAGAAGAATTTTATAAAGAAATTACATGTGTGATCGTGGCCACCCACCATGACCTGCCCATTTAGGAAACTACGATCAAATCATCCTGTGAGGTTACTTTACATTGAATCCTTTTTTTCATCCATGCTCATTAGCCACCAGGGAAATGCAAATAAAAACCACAATGAGATGTCACTACACACATAGTATAATGGCAAATTAAAGAAATCTCTAATCCTGTAGTGCAAATGAGAATAGTTTTCCACTGCTGATAGAAGTATGAATTGGTAGAATTTTGGACAAATGTTTAAGGGCATCTACTAAAACTTCTTATATTAGTGCTCTATGATCAGCAATTTTACTACCAGATATACACCCTACAGAAAAGCATGCATATGTAAACTATGACTCCTGTTTAAGAATATCCATTGCATGCCCTACTTGGTTTGGCTCAGTAGATAGAGCATTGGCCCATGGACTGAAGGGTCTCAGTTTTGATTCTGGTCAAGGGCACATACCTAGGTTACAGGCTTGATCCCTGGCCTTGGTCAGGACATGTGTGGGAGGCAACCAATCCATGTGTCTCTCTCACATCGATGTTTCTCTCTCTCTCTCTCTCTCTCTCTCTCTCTCTCTCTCTCTCTCTCTCTCTCTTCCCCCTCTCTTCTACTCTCTCTAAAAATCAATGGGAAACAACAACAACAACAAAAATATCCATTGTATCAAGTTTGATTAGAGTCTGGAAAATTCAAATATTCATGAACAGTAGAATGCTGTATATTTTCCATTGTATAAATTACAGATTCAATTGTGGATTTAATTATGCATAAATTACAGATTCAATTATGTATTCAATAATATTTATAAATCTTAAAGGCATAACATTAAGCAATGATCATAAAAGAATACATACTGCATCATTCCATCTACAAATATTTAAAAACAGGCAAATTAAACTACATTGTTTAGAGATATGCAATTTGGTAGTAAAACTTTAATGAAAAAAACAACAAAGCAGTTATAATAAATATAGGTTTGGTTCCCAGTGGGAAGTAAAGGATAAAGAAGGTACAGAGAGGAATTTCTGGGAGATGCTAGTGATATTATACACACACACACACACACACACACACACACATATATATATATATATATATATATATATATATATATATTTTTTTTTTTTACCTGAGTGGCATTTACAATTTTTTTCTTTATTTTTCAATAAAGTGCTAATTTATGTTTTATGAACTCTTAGGTATGTTTATACTGTTTCATGATGTTGACCTATAACAAATAGCCATCCAAAAAGTATTCCAGCAAAATGGATTTATTCAGGAACAAAAAAGAATTGCAATTTTAGACAGCTGGTCTAATAGTGAATCATGTGAAAGTCCAAGGAACAAAGTCAAGGAATCGTTCTTTCATAGAGGAAAGGGGGTGTTCAGAGGGACTGTTCTAGATGTTCAGTCAAAAGGAAGCAATGAAACTCCCAATTGATAGATCCTCCCTTCCCCCAACTGATGGACGGAGTATAATGTAAACTGCACCTGCGGCCTAGACATTCCTGAGCACCTAACCAGGCACCTTATATGGACTGTACATTGAACCACCAATCAGCACCTGCCAAATACCCTAAGTCCCTATTCCTAAGTACCTAAGTGCCTAATCATGTGCCTTATAAGAAACCACCAATCATCGAGTGCCAAGTACCCTAAGCCCCATCCCTTCCCTTTCTTCCCTTCAAAAGGCATGTTCACCTCAGTAAGTGTGCTACTCCTCCTTGTGGGACAGCCTGGCAGGGGTCTTCTTTTCTAATAAAGCCTGTAGTTCCTCTGTCTCATCTTTCACCAGTGTGAAGTGGCTTTCCATTGCTGAGCTACAAGGATCTTTTATTGGATGAGTGGTTGCCAGGTGAGAAGGCCCTCTTTCTCACAGCGGGAGTAATAGAGAAGGAAAACATCTTCCTGTTGAAGAGGGAAAGCATGTCTCTTTCTGTTTGGCGTGACTGACAATAGTGTCCTGAGAGCTCCCCTTGCAGGCCTTCCCACGTCCAAACTAAAAGAGTTTCTGTTTATTAATCTTTAAGAGTAGAAATTATTTTTTTTAAAAAAATATAATGCCTGGTGAATAAAATTAAACTTGATCCCAAATAAATATTGATTAAGGAAAGTATGCTCATTATACCTGTCAACATGAGAATCAGAGGTTCTATCTGGCTAATTTTTAATAGAACTTTGCATTTTACAAAAAAAAAAAAATGATTGAGTACTCACAACCCAGCTTTGCTGAATGTCTCCTTTATGCTGGTGGACTGTCAATCTCTGCAGAGCACCTGAATGAAATAAAAATGTTTGATTTCAATAAACTTATATTTTGGTATTAGGAATAAGATCTATCAATTGGTGACAACACATACTTAGGAAAAATGTAACTAAAAGCAAAGAATTAGGTATCAAACAATTAAGAAAACAGATCCAGAGACAGAGAAGCATAGATCAGACCTCAGAGGGAAGGTAGGGGAGGGTGGGAGAAAAGGGGAGAGTTCAACTAAAGGACTTGTATACATGCATATAAGGATAACCAATGGATACAGACACTAGGGGTGTGAAGGCATTAGTGGGGGAGTGGGGGGGACAATGGGGAAGATAAGGACACATATGTAATACCTTAATCAATAAAGAAAAAAAGAAAACAAAAAATATTTTTCATAATAAAAATAATTTTTAAGTGTTTAATGGCATTTATTTCATAACTCAGAGTGCAATGAAATCTGAGCCCCTTCAGCTAGCATTCTAATTCTTCCTAGGCATAAAATAAAGCAAACAAGAGACAATTTGTGAGTGAAATTTGCCAAAATTTATTTATTTGTTTACTCAAAAAATATTTATCGAGTAATTTCTGTGTACCCTGTACTGTTATAAGTGCTCCAGTTACAGTAACTGAGAAAAAAAAAGAACAGAGTAAAACATCCAGGCTCTCCTAGCTTTGCATTCTCACTTGGAAAACAAATAGTTAAAACCAGGTCCGTTGTAAGTACTGTGAAAACAGAGAAGGCAGGGCAGTGGGCAGAGCACGAGGGTGGAATGCTTTGGCCAGGGAGCCAGGTGGCTGGGTTTGGGGTGGAGCCTTCCACGTGCTGGGAGTGCCTTTAGGAGTATCTTCAGGTGAGGAGAAGCTACAAGATCTGCCTAAGGGGAAATTTCTATGAGATTCTCAGGCAAAGCTCAGAAATTATTCTGAGTTGTCTAAATTAAAATTTCAGCGGCTGGAGAGGGAGAAGGAGACAAAGCAGCCTGTTAATAGCTGTGGACATGCTTTGACAAAAGACTGTTCACATTTCTGGATATCTGCTGGAATTTAGAATTAATTTCCAGGTGGCTGTTTCCGCAATTATCCAAGAGAGAGCAGCCAGGCACCATAGCACCCCAGGAGCCTCTGGTTCTTATTTACACATGGATTTTCCAGTCTGCTGCCCACAGCTAACCCACGGGAGCAAGCACTTTTCCTTAAGGATTCTGTGCACTGCTTACCTTCTCCCATCCCCTTTGTCTATAGCTCAGGAAATCCTTCCAGAATGGCTCACATCTTTCTCTCCATAACTGACATATAAAAAAGCTTGTGAAGCTCTGGGATCATGAGCATGCTCTCCTTCCTACCTAGCCATGCTGCTGGTGGTTTAGACCCCATGCCCCAAGCACAGTTCCTTTCCCTTCCCTCTCCTCCCCTCTCCTCTTCTCCCCTCCCTTCCCTCTCTTCTCCTCCCCTCTCCTCTCTTCTCCTCTCTTCCCTTTCTCTCCCTTCTTCTCCTCCCTTTCTCTCCCCTCCTCTCATCCCTCCTCTCCTCCCTCCTCTCCTCTCCTCTCCTCCCTCCCTCCCTCCCTTCCTCCCTTCCTCCCTTCCTCCCTCCCTCCCTCCCTCCCTCCCTCCCTCCCTCCCTCCCTCCCTTCCTTCCTTCCTTCCTTCCTTCCTTCCTTCCTTCCTTCCTTCCTTCCAGCAATAGACTAATAAATCATTTTTTTCTAAAAAGGCTTTCAGCCATTCAAGTTTAAATTTTTCTTTAACATAATCTATTAGTTCATCTGCCTTTTTCAATTCAGGTTTTCCATAACCTAGTTTCAAACCTCAGGTTGTGGATCTCATTTCTATGTTCACATCACATCATGAGATTTTCATTTTCTAAGGAAAGTAACTTGGGAGTAATAACCCAGCAGTCAGCTAAAACTTTTATTTTTTCTCTTACTATAGAGATTTGTTCTAAATTTTGCACCTTTCTTACATTCCTGCTTGAAAAAAAATGGATGGCTAAGTGGAAACAATTGAATGGTGTGTGAGTGTTTGAGACCCTCACCTGCTGTCACATCATTTTCAACCCCTTTCAATCATCTCTGTCTTTTGATGAGATAGGGAAATGAACTGAATATGTGTCAGTCCCCAGACCTCCTCCAAAAAGTGTCAATGTGATCTGTTTGATATTGTGTCCCTTTCTCTTAAAACTGGAATATAGCAAATATAAATGGATTGATAGCTGATAGCTAGATAGTGTTTTTGAGATCTGATTATCTCTAACTCGAGTTCAGCCATTTATGTGTGATCTGGAGGTAATGCACGTAAACTGTAAAGACTGTTTAGAGCTCATTTGCTCCTAAGGAAGGCTTAGACTAATGTCTCTACATCTTTCTTGCAGACGTTTTCACAGCTTCCTTGGAAATCTAATCTAAATTAAATTCCACTAGATGAAACAAAAACCCATTTCTAATTCTTTAGTACAAAATAAATAAGACTTATTTTAGACAACTATTTAAAAAATAATACCAGTAACTGAATTCATTCTTGAGTTTATTTAAACTGACTCATCTTTCTTTCTTAATTGTTTCACAGAAATCACCATCACATTTTGTTTGATTGTTTTTAATGTTCTCCTTGTCTTCTGAGTTCATACTGGACATGAAAAGTGGTAGTTCAAAAAGAGGTGGTAACTGCTTTCCGTGAATAGTAGCTGTTGTGTTTTAAGAGACATCAGTCGCTGGCCACTGTGCCTCGGTTGGTTGGGCATCATGCTGTGCACCAAAGGGTTCCTGGTTGGATGCCCAGTCAGGACACATGCCCAGGTTGTGGGTTCCAACCCGGTGGGGGGCATGCAGGAGGCAGTTGATGCATGATGCACTCTTACATTGATGTTTCTCTCCTTTCCTCTCTCTCGAAAAATCGATAATCTATTTTTTTATTTTAAGACGGGGTTTTCCTTAGAAACGGATTCCTGAACATTTATTAGCGTCTGGACTGATCAAAGCTACAAGTTGGACCAAAAGGCGTTCCGGACCAGATTATGGGAAGCACTCCATAAGGCAGCGGTAACAGTTGTGCATGGCACATCTTTAGGGCACCATCCCCCTTGTATGTGGCCGCTTTGACTTGAGAAAACACTGTAATCCTGGGCCTAGAAAGAAGACCTTTGAGTGAGAAAAGAACCAGGGACAGTAGTTGGAGTTCTCAGCACGAGCACACGCACAATTCTGCTGCAGTCTAGAAGATGGGAAACTGTGCGGACTTGAGGAATTTACAGGATCTGCATATGCAAAGCAGTTCCCTTAGAGCACAGGTGAGCACGTGATTCTTGCACAATCAGCTACAGTCTCTGAACAGCTTGTCCACTTTGGTCTCCTACGGAGGCCTCTCTGGCACCATTCTCCCCTACTCTACTCTTTCAAAAACAGTTCCTTAATCCCGACAGAGATGCCTACAGGGGAGAATATATCTTTGCACTTGGCTTCTGAGTGGATTCATTTTGTAACCAAGAACCTGAAAATGTATCAGCATGGAACTGGAGATTGTACTGTGAACTGAATGTAAGTCTTGCATTCTGCTCACACCTACAAATTAAAGCTCTCCAAGCAAGGCATTTGAGGATAATAGAGAACAAAATCCATTTGGAATGAAATAGATGCTTTCCTAGCTACAACATTTGGCATATTATAATATTTGGGCAATGAATTTGGCTCCAAACTCTCTTATAGCCAGGAAATGCCTGGGAGTTTTGAGTTTCTGTTGATAGAAAACAAAAATTGATCTGTATCAAATAATAATAATAATAATAATAATAATAATAATAATAATAAATTTTTAAAAATCCTGATTGAAATGGCAGCAAAAAACCTTTCACATGTACCAGAGTATAGCAGCATCATAGGTCTTACAGGAATCTAAAAACATCTCATTCTACCTATGTAAAAACCGGTGCTTAGAGAAATTGGTTGATAACGAGTCACAATCTTAGCACATATTCTTGGTTAGCTCTCTGTGGGGAAAATGCTAAAGATGTTTGTAATAAACTATAGAAATGATCCCAGAAAGTAGAACTGTACACTTCAAACCAATATAATTTTATCAACCAAAGTCACACCAATAACTGTAATGTAAAAAATAAAATAAAATTACAAAACCAATATTACTACCAATAATAAAACTTCTAAACAAAGTTAAAAAAATAAAGATGTTTGTAACATGGAAAAACTGCTGTTTTATTAACAAAGTTACTAAAATTTAGAAATTCAAAGAGACATTTATGAACTGCAGAGTCAGTTGCGACCCACAGGTTGAGAACAGCTGCTGTAGAGCCTAAGACCATTGGAAAACACATATATTTAGATTACGATTCATTAACAGTAGCAAAATTACAGTTATGAAGTAGCAACGAAAATAATTTTATGGTTGGGGATCACCACAACATGAAGAACTATATTAAAGGGTCGTGGCATTAGAAAGGTTGAGAACCACTGGTTTAGAGCATTAAACTTTTTCAAATGGCAGCAAGATCTTACTTCAGTACTACTTGACCATCCTGTGCCTTCCCCTTATGAATGCCCCTTCCTCACGTCACACTCCCAGCCTCTGCTTAAGTCAGAGCCCAGAAAACTCTTTCTGGCAATGGGGGGGATCTCTCTTTAATGCACACGAGCTCTTAGTATTTCCCTTGATTGAAAGCGTCTGAGGACTCATCTCCACATTGATTCCCCAAAGTCAAAATTCCTCAGCCAGAGCCTCTATGGAGTGGCTCCTGCTTACCTGCCATTACACCCCACACCTGTGACACCTCCATATTCCAGTGGAATCAGTGACTCAGGGATCTCGGGCCTGACCAGGCTCCCACACCACTGTCTCTGCAATTCCGTAGGTAGGCCTGTTGCTGAGCTCCTCTCGATTCAATTCAGGTGTGACCTGCTCTAAGATGCTTGCCTGCTCCCTCCCCTCCCACTCCGGGGCTCATTCTATTAGAGTTGGCTTTTTTCTCCTTCTTGCATTCAGAGACCTTGCTCCCTCCCAAATCCCAGTCCTACCACTGCACCTCAGGGCAGAGAATCTACGGCTCAAATCCTGAGAGCTGCAGCTTCCCCACAATAAACATTCAATAAATGTTTCGAGCTAATGGACAGCTGGGTTTTTAACATAAAGAGCAAGATATTCGTTTAAGTGATCGGGGGACAGGAGAGCAGTGGGGGTGCCTGTTACTCACTACGGAAGCATCCACTCTCCTGTTTGGTAATATCACTAAAAGCAATAACCTAAAACCACCAACAAAAAAGTCTCACTCTGGAAGTCTTTACCTTTAGTCGATTCTCTTCAACCATGTTTTGTGGAAAACACTGTATTTCATTTTCAGTATTTGTAGGTGTCACAAGTACTGAAAACTGTTGTGTCTGTACCTTCTGCTTCCCATTAAGAAAGTAAGGAAGACTGACATTCTGATTGAGCGGATTCGGCGCCACCTACAGGGACAGTTTTCCGGGCAGGCAGGCTTTACTGCAGCTCTGAAGGTAACAGGCCAAGAGAAAGACTATTGATCAGAACCGTCTTGGTCAGAGTCCTAGGGAGGCAGAGGCAAAAGACAAATACAAAGCCGACCAGTGTTTTACAAGCACCTGGGATGCCTGTGGAAAATGCTGTTGACCAGGCCCCATCTCAGTCCCACTAAATCAGAGTCTCAGGGAGAGACGCCCATGAATCTGAATTATAACAAGTGTTCTGGTATTTATCTGGCCATTAATGAGAACACTAATTTAGACAAGACTCTTTCCAGAGCTGTCAGGGCAGAGGGAAGGCTCCTGATTTGAAAATAGAGATAGCAGGCTAAGTCAACCCAGATGCCCTTGACACTGGCAGTCATGTTTATGTCCCTTGTTTTGAAGTCCATGCTCGCTAAGCATCTTCCTGCAACTGCTTCCATACAGCTAACCTACTCAGGGAGACTGCAGGTGCAGCCAATGTGGATGTCAGTTCTTTTCACCACGGTGTTTCTCATTGCAAATCACCAAATAGCCCTGGTTGTTCGATTTAATAATCTCTTGGGAGCTCTGTTTCTGTAAATGGAAACCCTCAGTCTGATCGATTCTTTAATCATTCTTTAAAGTATATTAGCACGTGGTTATCTAAGGCTGGGGAAGGACCCTGGGTTGCCATTGTGTGTGCATTCTTTCTTAGGGAACATCTATGGCCCTCTCTCCACAATCCTCCTCCCCCACCCCAATTGTTTTATCTTTCTCAAATATGTATAATGAGCGTGTAGAGGTTTTACCTGAATAGATTAAGTACTTATATAACCTCTAGCCAGGTTCTTCTGTTTTAACCGAGCAGAGTTCAAAGGATGCCTCTTAAGAAACTCAAAGAGAGAACCTAGCTTCTATTTTTTTTCCCCTGTAGGCCATACTCTGAAATTGTTGTTTTCAGCCAAAGATGAATTTGTCCACCAGGAGACGTTTGACATGCCTAGTGGCATTTTTGTTTGTCATAATCGGGGACGCTACTGGCATCTAGAGCACAGGGGCCAGGGGATGCTGCTAAACATTTTACAATGCACTCGGTAAAAAAAAGAATGATGGCAGGCAAGGGGTATATAGGACCGTCTGTACTTTCTACTCAATTTTAGCTGTGAACCTAAAAATGCTCCAAAAAATAAAGTCTATTTTTTAAAAAGGAGAATTATCTGGCCCCAAATGTCAATAATATCAAGTCTGAGAAACCTAGCCCTGAAGGAAGCCAGGAAGTTCTTTCTTACTTGTGAATGGAAACCCAACTCTGTGACAAGGCAGCTCAGATATACATTTCTCTCTCTCTCTTCTTCTGTTTGAACCAGAAGATGTTATCATTGAGCAACACATGCTCCACAATGTCGCCCTTAACACAAAGCCATTCAGCTTTGCCACAAATATAAACCATGCTGAGGCGAGAATTGAATTCACTTTTAAAAGACACACTTATGTCAACAGAGGTGAGCTAAGTTAGAAGTATGAGATGTTAATGGGGAGGAAAGTTGGTCTTGAAGGATGACCTACTTTGTCAGGGTGCTTCGTTTTTTATTTCTAGAATCTGTGTTTCCCTTCTGTACCCACACATCTTGTGGGCCATATGGTGCTCTTCTTGCTGACTCTCATTTAATTTTCTTCCTCCTTTAGAACTATTTCTTTTATTTTCAGTCTGTCAGGAAGTGCTGAGGTCCTTGAGGAAGGGTCTTTTGCCCAAATGTTTTTCTTGCTAATAGTGACCTGTGATAATTTCATGAGGACTCTTAGAGAGTAGTGTATCTTCTGGGGAAAAACAAACAAACAAACAAAAACAAAAACAAAAACAAAAAAAAAACACAGAAATGTAACTCTGTTGGTGAAGTTTAGAGAAGTATTTATAGATAACTTATTTGGATGTATCGAAATAAAAGAACCCACTCTGTCTGGGGTTAGGACATCAATAATATTTTTAGCTGAAAAATTCAGTTTTGTTTTGGTGGGGAAAATGGATGAGAAGTTAGGAGTTAGGGTTGAGGGACTCTGTTACTCTTTGGGAATTTACTGCACTACACGAAGTTATGACCTCAGGGCCATGAAAGAAGGACCTTCAACAATGTCAACTGTGACTTGAATGGTTCATTAGTGAAAATGAGAGAAAATTGTTAACTACTTTTTACAAGGGCAAAGCCTAATGAACGGTGGAAATGAACTATGTTAGTTTTAAAAGATGCTAACAGGACAGCAGGAGAGAAGCAGATGAATTAAACAGAGTTAAGGAGCAGAACTCACTGTACAAAAACAGAACCTGTGACTTCCCAGAAAGCCTGCACCTCCCCCTGTTTTCCATCCATCAGTTTCCTGCTTCAGATGTAGTTGTTCAGCGTCAGTGTAACACTCAATTATGGGCAAAAGCATTCGCTCTGTTTCCCCCTATTAGGATAACTCTACCTCTGTGTCGTCTGTTACATTTGCTTAGGACATTTCCACCGTTGCATCTGCCTCAGAAATCCACACTTGGTGAAACTCCTAGTTGGAAAATTGCTTCTCAGCATCTCTCTTCAGTAATCTCATTAGCCATACAGGCTGCTGGGAAATTTCTCTTCTCAATCCCGCAACACTGTCTCCAAACTTAATTCACCTTAGGCTAAGTGCCCCCTACTTTTTTTGTTCTCTTAAACTGTCCACTAAATGCTCTTATTTTTTTAATAATCTAGATTAATCTAGACTTCCAAAGTGTCTTTTAATTCTATTTTTTTATCCATTAGACAGGGCAATGAGACCGAATGCCAAGCACCTGCCCAACACCGAGGACGTGCTACTGTGAAAGTGATCTGAATGGCAAAAGCTTAATAAACCGATGGTTTGCCTTTAGAAAGACAAATACATGCACACAATAACAAGGCATTCTGTTCTTGAAAGAAAAATGGCTATCAATTCTTATGTCAAATTATTAAAAGTATGTCCATACAGGATAAGTATGTTGGTGGCCCAGGCCAGGGAAATGCATTTTAGCAAATTCCATAGAAAAACCATTCCATCCTATTTACTCTCTAAGCAAGGTCTTAAGAAATTCTGATTGGTGCTGACTGTTAAAGCACAGACTTTTCTCTTTCTTACTGTCTTCATTGTTTAATACTCAGGCAGACTGAGTGTCTGTCTTCAGGCTCCTCTCAAAGAGGATCCTTTTCCTAGTGTTCAGTGAGTTAACCTTGTGATTGGCTGGCTCCTGGGAAGGTGGTGGAGGTGATCTTCAATCAAGTCTTTGGAGGCACTCAGACGGCAGGTTCTTTTCACCTTTCAGGAGAGTCCTACACTGGTCAGGGTTCTGAGGATGATGGGAACACCTAGGGGTGCTGATGTAAGAGACTTTGTCTAGCCAATTAGCAAGAACAGAAGGCCTCATTACTCTGTGTACAGTGTGTGTGTTTTTAAAAAAATGTATATATTTTTATTGATTATAGAGAGGAAGGGAAAGGGAGAGAAAGATATAAATATCAATGATGAGAGAGAATCGTTGATTGACTTCCTCCTGCATACCCCCTACTGGGGATCAAGCTGGAAACCTGGGTATGAGCCCTGATCGGGAATGGAACCATGACCTCCTGGTTCGTAGGTCTATGATCAACGACTGAGTCACAACAGCTGGGCTGTGTGTGTATTTTTTAAGGGCACGTGTAGATTTGTCAACACTTTACCTTTAAAATCACAACAATTATTAAGTATTAAATTAAGCAATACATTTAGTACTGTAGGAGTTCAGGCATCTGGGAGATGAAAGCAAATTAGTCCCAGAGATAGAAGGAGGAAGGAGAGATGAGCTGGGCCATGAGGGAGAGTCAGGGGAGGACTAAATGCCTAATCATGAGCTCTTTTTTACATGTTTTTCAATCTGAAGAAAACCCAATTTAAATTTTTTTCCCACTTTTCTGCATTTTCCTCAATTTTCTACCTATCAATTAGAAATATTTTTCTATACATTATTCATCTCTTATTCCTACTATTTATTTTAGTAGCATTTATTGCTTTATTCTGATTAAAAATAAATACTGATTGAACATGTAGTATTAGAAGTTGTCAACGATCAAAGAAGTAAAGGAATGGCTTCTGGAACTGCTTACAGAAGCTAAAGAAAAGAAGAACCACAAGCCCACCGCTTAGAGATAATCTCTGTTAACATTTTGGTGTTGTTTTCTGTTTTGTTTTGTTTTGTTTTTTGTGTTGTTTTTTTTTTTTGAAAACTGACTCAATGTGTTGGTAATTAGAGTTCCTTTAATATTTTGAACATTTTATTATAAAGCATAAACTATGCATAACATAAGCATTAGTTAATTATTCTCTGCCTGAAACATATGCCAGAAAAGCTCTTTTTTTGAGCTATGAGTACTCAGAGTGGCCCTTAATAGCCTGGCACTTTTCTCCTTTCTGCAGCCCCAGATGCATCTCCCAAAGTCTTCAAAGAGACTACCAAGTAGAATGGTGACTGGCCGAAGCAAAAAGCCACCAGTTCTTATATAGTTTCCGAAAGTCATTGTATTACTTTTTAAAAAACAACCTTTCCCAAATCACTTGGAAATACACAATATTCTTAGGCGGAAACCCTTCTGGAGTTTTAAGGATATCTTTCTATTGTTGACATGAAATGTTGACAAAAAAATTGGACAGATTCCTTCTCTGTCCACAGAAAGGTTGACTCCCTGTTTTAGTACCAAATAGGTCTGTTTTCTCACAAGATAGTAAGCTTTCTTTTAGCCTCATATTTAAATTTAAGTTCTTGTTTTATTTACTTATTTGATTTTTCACGTGTTGAACATGCCTTAAAAAATGAAGCACCTGCGTTATAAAAACCAGCATATTAGAAAGTATTGTATTTACTAGTAGGGCATTTCAGTTTAACAGCATTTTACTTGCCTTGCTCCTAAATAATTAAACACATTTTGAATACAATATGCTATTTTCCATTGCTTCTTTGGAAGCCTTGTTTTCCTTCACTTTTCTAAAATTTAAAGAATTATTTCTGGACTCACATGCAGCTCTACTACCCTCTGGTTATAAACAGTGTGATTTTGTGATGTTCTTTATGTCACTGATACATACATTTCAAGGATTTTAATATCTGGCTCAGTCATCACCTTCTCTCCAACTCCTGCCATAACCTTGGAAAAATTCCGTTCCATTGAGTACCTATTTGTAGGTGTGGCACACAGGTAGCTCAAAAGGTCTAGGATGTAACCGGCCACCTCCCCCTTTAAATCTTCTCTTTCTTCTCCATTTCCTATATTGATGACCAGTAATGCTATGATTCCATCTTCCAAGGTAGAAGAGCCATTTAAATTTAGTATTTTTATTCCCTATATTAAATTATTGACCAAATTTGTATATTTTTCTAACAAATACCTGTACAATGCATTCTATAGTTTTTGCTTTGGAACTGTCCCAGCTGAGAATAGAACAATTGCTTTCTAACCCTCTTTGGTAGATGGTTACTCAGTTCATAGCAAGTGACCAATGGCTCCAATAGATGGGACTCCGTGGCCACCTCTCTGTTAGTTGACTCCACCTCCTGATCATGAATGATTGATCCAAGTTGGGCTAATTAGATTCGTTCCTGTAGAAATTTGAATTATCTTTTCTTGAATAGAGGGACAGAGTGACTAAGAGTTGGTGGAACTGACACACATTAACAACATCCCCTTAGGTAGACTGCCCGTGACTCCTGTAGCTCCCCTGGCTCTATATATATAGTCTTAGTTGTTTAATAATTTCTTCAACAAAGTGAGATAACTCAACACTTTGCAATATTTTTGTTTGTTTGTTAATTTTGACCTATTTGTGCATGTTGCTTGAAACCAAAGCATCATTAGACTGTTCCCTGGAGTTTCTTACTCTGTCATTGGAGTCCTCTTTCTGAAACACAAAGTTGGTCTTATTTCTCTTTTTAAATTACTTCAGAGATACTCAATTGCCTCACATATAAAACTCAAATTTCATAGTTAAGCACAAAAGAACCTTCAAAATCTGGATTATTCTTCCTCGCATTACCTTCTTATATTTCTCTGTGTATATGGTTCCCTTTTGTTTATTTATTTTTATTTTTTATTTTTTTAAATATATTTTATTGATTTTTTACAGAGAGGAAGAGAGAGGGATGGAGAGTTAGAAACATCAATGAGAAAAGAATCATCGATCAGCTGCCTCTTGCACACCCCCTACTGGGGATGTGCCGGCAACCAAGATACATGCCCTTGACTGGAATCAAACCTGGGACCCTTCAGTCCACAGGCTGATGCTCTATCCACTGAGCAAAACCAGTTTTGGCTTGTTTATTTTTAAATAGGTATTTATTTAATTGATTGGGGTGACATTAGTCAACATGAACATATAGGTTTCAGGTGTGGGTTTCTATGCTACAAGGTCTGTATTCCCTGTAAATAGAAGGAATTCCAGTCCTGTAATTCTGAGATCTTCTGTGTTCTGTAGGCTGATGGGTCCTGCCCTCGCTGCCCTCCCTGCTTAGTGGTGTGTGCCTCCTCACCCCTGTGAAGCATCTCCTCCCTCTCCTCCCATTGGGTGTGATTAGTACCTTCTTCCCCACTCCCATAGCATACCGCACTGCCTTTTGTTAGCGCTTTCACTGCTGCAGTGTAAGCATTGGTTCACACACCTATGATCCTATTAGACTAGAAGCTCCCTGATGGCTGAAACATCTGGTCTGGAAGCCCACGTGTCTCTGGAGGCACCATCTTGGGAGGGTGGATGACAGAACATCAGAAACCTTCAGGGTGGAGATGGCAAAAATGCAAGAGCAAGTGCCATAAACCAGGGGATGCGAGAAGGACTGAGTGATGTTTAGGGACATATGACAGACATACTAGTGATAGCTACTAAATAAAAATCGGAGGGCTCTGGGCACTTGGGCCCAATAATTGGGCTTCTAAACACCAGATCTTTATTATTCTTGGTCCCATGTCATTGCTGCCTTACTTGTAAACATTGCAGAGGTGACTAAAGCAAAGATCCAACTATCCCACAAATGATTTCTAAAAACAACGAAAACAACTGTTTGGACTGGGGGCTGCTGTCGTTTAGGAGTGGCGAGAGATTGTTTGAGGATATTGAACAGAGGAGGTGAGTCAGTCATTCTGAGCACAGCTGAGTGTGAATGTGTGACTAAGAAGCTGAGGGATAAAACATGTTGAACAGAGGTTAATTAAAAACAAAATTTGGCAAGCACTGAAATCTTGGGCAGCCTGAAAACTTTTAAAATGTTGCCACTTTATTGTGCCCTTAGGTTCTTACTTATTTCTTTAATTACCATCTGTTAAGTGAACAGGGATGGTGAAGTAAAATAAAGTTTTTCCAAAGCTGTTGGTATTAAACCTGTTTTATAAACTCAATCATCTGTGGAAATGTATTTTATTTTTATGGTTATTGCCTGTTCTGTCCAGGCCAACCACCCTTTGGTTTTGACATAAACCAATAACCTCGGCTTTATTATGGTCACTACAACCACTGTTTCAATGTTCCCTGTGAAGTTGCAAATGAAAACCCAAGTTGCTCTTATCTTGTGAAAATCGTGTGCTAGATTTGATGATGAAAAGGAAAAGTGCTTTTAAGAGCCCAGTATGGATGCATTCCTGTATTTTAGCATTTTAATATCTAGCAACTGTGAATTTGGTTTGGGCAGAACACGGGGCCACCTTTAGGGATACTTCAGCAGTGGCTGTTGGTTCCATGATTTGACATTTTTTTGGATGTTATATTTATTAAAAGTAGAGGAAATAATGAACAACATAAACTGATGAACAAAAACAGACCCAAAGAAAGAGAAGCAACGATCAGACTCTCAAACCTCAGAGGAGAAATAGGGGAGGGGTAAGGGGAAGAGATCAACCAAAGGACTTGTGTGCATGCATATGGGCCTAGCCAGGGGCCATGGACAACAGGGAGGTGGGGGCATATGTGGGGAGGGGTTTGGGATGGGAATGTGGGATGAGGACAATTATGTGATACCATAATCAATAAAATTTAAAAAAAGTAAATAAATTAAAATGAAATAATAAGTCCTAGCAGGTTTTGCTCAGTGGATAGAGCATTGGCCTGTGGACTGAAGGGTCTCAGGTTCAATTCTGGTCAAGGGCATGTACCTTGGTTGCAGGCTCAATCCCTGGCCCTGGCCAGGGTATGTGAGGGAGGCAACCAATCGACGTGTCTCTCTCACATTAATGTTTCTTTCTCTCTGTCTCTCTCCCTCCCTTCCACTCTTTCAAAAAATATCTTCCAGTGAGGATTAACAACAACAACAACAACAACAACAAAACAATCATAATGTTTACCACCACTGTGATACATAAAAGATAAAAGGAGAATTTTGATTATTGTTTTTCCTTAATCTGGGCAGGAAACAGTAATATGGGTTCATTTTGAAAAGAGAAATTTTGCCAGAGTGGACTTCCAGTTTGTCCTTTACCTGCACCTGGTAGAAGTGAAAATGACTCGCATCTGATATAATAAGATTGTATTAAGTGCATAAGAAAAAGCAACACTTCAGGGTGTCAATATAAAGTGAAAGGATCAGCCAACTGCTGAGGAAATGAGATATTGAACCCATAAAGACATGAAACTATTGTTTAGAACATTTTCTGTCCTAAGGACTAGATTTGGATCAATTAACTTGTTCTTAGTGCTTCCACCAACCCTGCTGGCTTCATTCGCCCTGGGGAACTCTGTTTCTGCCCCAACCCCAGTCCTCCGTGGGTCCTGAAAATCCAAACATGACCGACCTGCTCCTGAAAGTCCAATTCAGTTCTATCCCAACATGATGGCCTCAAGTCACAATGCCTTCTCTCCCATCAGAATTAGTTCCTTCATGGGTGAATTGTGTGCAAATATCATTTAAGTATACACAGTACAATATTGCTCAGCATTGTGGCATGTGTCCACATCTTTATTCCTTATGCAGATTGTAAACTTTTAGAGGAAAGCACCAGGTTTCATACTTTGGCAGTGACCACTCCGAGACAACCCTGAGCATATGTCCAGCACATACTTATTACTTGAGCTACTGTTTCCCACAGGCCTGCTAAAGGGAAGGGTGGTGGTGGTTGGCATATCAACAGGAAATAGATCTGTATAGACCCCATTCATTCTGATTACTTTTCCGTATGAAAGTTCTCTCTGTCATACTCACTGCTATAAGAAAGCACAGTTTCTGCTGACAGCTGACTACCAGTCCATTACAGTTGCAGTTTATCTCCATTTTTCCCTTTTTCCCCCCCAGCCAAAGCAAATAGTTGTTACTGTCTCCATTTCCTGTAACAGCTATTACTATAATTAATTGCTCCAATAAAATTTTCAGATGTATTAAATCTACCCCCAATACCAGATAAGGCAGATACTCCAAGAAATAGAGAGATATTTAAATTAAAAAGGTCGCTATTTTAAGCTAGGTTGGTTGCCTTTTTAAAAAACTTGGTGGGCAGGAATAGATTAATCAAAGGACTTGTATGCATATATGCATAACCCATGGACATAAACAACAGTGTGGTGAAGGCATGGGCTGGGGTGTGGGTAAGGGCTAGAAAGGGTCAATGGGGGAGAAAAAGTGTGTGTGTGTGTGGGGGGGGAGGAGATCTGTAATACTTGCAACAATAAAGATTTTATTTTTAATTGTACCTCAATTTATTTGACCACTCATTACTCCATTTACACACTTTTATACATTAATTTAAGAAATAATCAATTATTTGCTCCATAAGATAAGTGAATAAAATTTAGAATTTTCCATTTAATCTAGCATTTTGGTTTCAAAAGATAAGGGCTGCCAAAATTTGAAAGGAACCAATATACATCCAATAGGTAATGGATAAATAACCTGATACATCTATAAATGAAATATTATTCAGCAATGAAAGAGAGAGAGAAAGAGAGAGCAAAAAAGCTGCACAAAGACATGGAGGGATCTTAAATGAATATTGCTAAGTAAAAAAAAGCCAGTCTGAAAAGGCTACATCCTATGTGGTTCCAACTACATGACATTCTGGAAAAATAGAAACTGTGGGGGCAGTGAAAAGTCATTGATTGCCAGGGGTTCACAGAAAAAAGTGCAGTAAGGGTGAATAGATGCAGCACAGGGCTGGATCATACTGTGATGGTGGAGACATAAAATTATTCATTTGTTGAAACTCATAAATCACAAAAAGTGAACCCAAATGTAAAATATGGGATTTAAAAATAATGTATGGGCATTGCCTCACCAATTGTAACAATCATAACAGGCAAGGTGTTACTAACAGATGAGACTGAGGGGCTGTGTCATATGAGAACTCTCTGTACTTTCTGCTTAATTTTTCTGTATACATAAAACTCTAAAAAAAATAATGTCTATTTAAAACATGGGATTATTTTTTAAAATATGCAGTGGGTTATTATTGAGTGAAAGCTTTTTTAAATCTCTAAGATAACTGAACATTATAAGAGATAAAGTCATTAGTGTCTTGTTCAGAAATTTTAAAATTTAAATATGAAAATAAATGTTATAATGAACATGTTCAAAGGTCATGTTGTCAAAATATATAAGACAGTTGGAGCAGGATGGTTGATAAATATTATTTGAGAATATGCTATAGCACACCCAGGATCTGCAAGCTGTCGTGTGGGTGCACCAACTCTTGTCTGCCATCCTTAATCTAGTCTCTCCTCCTCCAGCTTGTCTAAGCAGTTAACGGACTTCTAGGGGAAATAAATGTCTATTGTTTGATCTGAGGGTGATCAATCACATTTTCAAAAATGGGGCCTCTCATAACATTTGAAAGATTGGTGAATATATGGGAAGGATTTAAAAAAATGAATGAATTAATAATTAGAATGATTCTAGGCTATAGAAATTAATTTTATATTATTTAGCATTTATTAAGCACTTGGTCTCTGGCATACATTAACAAAATGCTTTTATAAGCATTCATACAACATTTAATTAACAAATATCTATGGGTGCCCACCATATACCAGGCATATCTTATTTATTTCTCATTAAATTTCATAAGATAAGAAGAGCTCTTATTATCTATATTTTCTTCTGAGGAAACTGAGATTTTCCAGCTTAATGAAATTTCCCAGGGTCAGATAAATGGAAAGCGGCAGAGCCAGAATCCTGATGTCAGAGCCAAAGTGCTCAAATCAGATGCCACATTGCCACATATAATGCATCAAAAATGGAATTATGAAGCTACATCACAATGCATAACTTTGTTCTCCAATGTGGAACAAGCAAGGAGATACGTCAAGTGAGAACTAAGGAAGGAGAAATGAGAATCAAGTCATTTCACTTTTTTTTTTGCCACATTTTGGTAAAATCTTCTAAGTTTTACTTACTTACTCTTCCTTCTCCCAGTTCTAACCTTAACTGGCAGTGTGGGAGGGAATGTCAATAGCTGGCTCTCTGATATAAAAGCCCTAATTTATAGTGTTTGCCAATTTGTTTGACGTAAATACTTCCACATGGCGGATTTCAAGCTACCAAGGTACACTGAGTTGAGAAGAGATATGCACCATTGGTTCTTGTAATCTAGCTCCCATTGTTGTTGTTTTTGTTGTTGTTGTTTTTTAAAATATATTTTATTGATTTTTACAAAGAGAAAGGGAGAGAGATAGAGAGCTAGAAACGTCAATGAGAGAGAAACATCGACCAGTTGCCTCTTGCACACCCGTAACTGGGGGTGTGCCCACAACGAAGATATATGCCCTTGACTGGAATCGAACTTGGGACCTTTCAGTCTGCAGACCGACGCTCTACCAATGAGCCAAACCGGCTTCAGCTAGCTCCCATTGTTGACACTCCATCAAAAGGGGTGCTTAGTAGATGAGAAGGGATCAATTCCAGAAGGAAACTGTTTTGAGGGTTGAGAGATTTAAAGTCTATGATATTTTGGATACATTGGTGCTCATTCCTGATCAAATCTAGAGAGAAGAATCAATTTTCCCCAGTAGATTTTATGGTATTTTATTCAGAACTTAAGAGGACCTCAAGTACTTTCTCAGGTGATGAGCTGATCTTAAGGTTCTGCAATTAAAAACAGGAGTGTATCCAGCTGCAGAAGCCAGAGGTAGATCTTTAATATAGCTGCTATGTGATTTGCTCCTAAATGTCAGTTAGGGACTCTAACACCTATTGGCAGGGAGAAACAAGTAATGAAAATCCTATATAATAAAAGCCTAATATGCTGTCTGGTCATACAGTCATCCGTCCATTCAACCAATCAAAGTGTAATATGCTAATGATATGCTAAGGCCGTTCAACCGCTTACTATGATGTGCACTGACCACCACGGGGAGACAGTCCACTGGTCAACCAGTTGCTATCATGTGCACTGACCACTGATGGGTTAACTTGCTGCTGGGGTCTGGCACTTCGGGACTGAGCGAGATGGGCTGGACACACCCTGGAGCCCTCCCATGTACCCTCCCTGGCTGGCCAACTTCCCACGTCCCTCCCTGGTCCGATTGTGCACTGGTGGGGTCCCTAGGCCTAGCCTGCACCCTTCGCAATCCGGGACCTATCAGGAGATGTTGGAGAGCAGTTTTGGCCTGATCCCGCTGACCAGGCTGAGGGACCCCACTGGTGTGCAAATTCGTGTATCTGGCCTTTAGTAGGAAATAAATATAGCTTTACTTATATGTGGAATCTAAAAATAAACAAAACAAAACAACAAAAATGACACAAAAAAACACACAAATGAACAAACAAAACAAAACTGACTCATAGAAACAGAGAAAGAACTGATACTTGCCAGAGGAGGTGGTGGTAGGGAGCGGGGAATGCATGAAAAATATGAAGGGGAAGATAGTCAATCATATTGTGCTAAGTTTTTTTTGGTGGGGGGAGTGGTGACAGATGGTTACTAGACTTAGTGCAGGGATCACATTGTAATGTGTCAAATTACTATATTGTATACCTGAAGTGAATCTAATACTGTATACCAACCATACTTTAAAAATGCTCCTAGAAACTCTTTATAAGGAGCTATATGTATGATGGACATTCAGCGTTCCCAGCTTTGCTGGGAAGATGGCCTACCTCCCTTTTTCCACTCTCCCCTCCCCCCCGCACACAATGCACAGACTCACAGGAACTGCACTCTCTGAGGTGAGCAGGCTTCTGGGTTAGCCATTTTCCATTTATTCTGTCTTAATTCTTCTGAATATCAGCAAAAACCAGGAGTGAGCAACAGAAAGTCTTCCAAAACAAACCCTATGCTGTCTTCTGTGTCTTTGTTGCCTTTGTGTGTCAATCACTGAGTAATTCCTGAGCCTGCATCTAGAAGAAACAAGAGAGCAAAGCTACCTCCATGCACATGGGTATGTGTGACCTCTAGCATTTCAGCATTTCCAGAAGTGATCCAAACTGAAGTCTTACAGGAGAAAAATATACCAAGAAGCAAAGGAGGAAGAGTTGGGAATCAGTTCAGGAAGCTTCGACCTTCCCTTAATAGATCATTTATAGAAATCAATATGACATGCTCGCCAATCAAATGAAATGAGGTCTGGGAACAGCTTGAAATGCTTTTTGACCCAGCCAAAACCTGTTTGGCTCAGAGGTAGAGCATCGTTCTGCGGACTGAAAGGTCCCAGGTTCGATTCCAGTCAGGGGCATGTATGTTGGTTACGGGCACATCCCCGGTAGGGGGTGTGCAAGAGGCAGCTGGTCGATGTTTCTCTCTCATCAACGTTTCTAGCTCGCTCTCTCTCTCCCTTCCTCTCTGTAAAAAATCAATAAAATATATTTTTAAAAAAAGAAAAAGAAAAAAAAAAGAAATGGTTTTTGATCCAGTTGCACAAACAATGCCAAGGGTCTGTGAGACACTTGGGGTGGTCCTGGCTCAATGACTACTGTTCGAGTACTCCTCTGCCACCAGCCAGGAGAGCAGAAAGATGCTAGTCAGGGCCTTTATAAAATGAGTAGTTCCGCCAGCTTCACCAATTTAGGACTCAGTCACATTTAGAGAGTTCAATGGTATTTCTGGATTGCTGTTTTATGGGTTAATTTGGACCCAAGTGGATGCAATCTTACATAATAAAGAGGTAATATGCAAATTGACTGTCACATCCTCGCACAAGATAGCTTCCCCCATGTGGTCATAAGATGGCTGGCAGGAAAGGGCAGTTGGGGAGGACCAGGCCGGCAGGGGAGGGTAGTTAGGGGTGATGAGGTTGGCAGGGGAGGGCAGTTGGGGGGGACTGGGTCAGCAGGAGAGGGCAGTTGAGAGCAATAAGGCCAGCAGGGGAGGGCTGTTGGGGGCAACCTGGCCTGTAAGGAAGGGTAGTTGGGGGCAATTAGGCCAGCATGAGAGCAGTTAGGCGTTGATCAGGCTGGCAGGGGAGTAGTTAGGGGGTGATTAGGCTGGCAGGCAGAAGCAGTTAGGGGCAATCAGGCAGGCAGACAGGAAAGCAGTTGGTAGCCATCAGTGCCAGATTGTGAGAGAGATGTCAGAGGGGTCTCAGATTGGAGAGAGTGCAGGTTGGGCTGAGGGACACCTCCCTGCCACACACACACACACACTAGTGCACGAATTTTGTGCACCGGACTTCTAGTGCCATATATAATAATTTAACTGCATTTATGTCTCCCTTTCTGGATCCTTTTACTAAGCTAAGATGAGCCAGTTTGGTTGAAAGCCAGACAACCAGGGCGTGCTGAGTACCTTCTGACTGTACTGTCTGTAACTGCAGCCTCTCTGGAATTGTCTGTGGGAAATCAGCAAGAATCTCAAGCAGGGCTACAGCCTTAACAACTAGATAAACTGCGGAAACAAAGCTTGTCATCAAGTGAGTGAAATGAATGAATATTTGGGCTGTAATATTTCTATTTCAAGTTCTGTCAACTGAACAGCGGGAACTTTAACCAGAGGGCCCTCTCCCGTCTCCTCTGCACATTCACCGGGGATTACCACAGGCAGACGCCAGGGCGGGCCTGGGAAGACAGGCAATCTTCAACAGGCCCACTCCTTTCCTTAAAACCCTCTGACTACGCGGATGCTTAGCAGTAACCACCAACACCAATTATAAGTCCGTTCCCCCCCGCACCCCCCCCCCCCCCCCCCGTGTTCTGTGAACCTCCGAACTCCTCACCGGCAGAGCAGGATCTGGGAGCCAGCGCCCCCCACTGGTCAGCACTGCAGGAGACGCTGTCTGTCCGCCATGGCTGAAGGGTACCCGGACAGATCTGAGCAGGACCAGGGTGCAGGAGAGAGCTCAAGGTTTTGGTGGTTTTATTGTTAATTGCAGGTCAAAACCTCCCTTTTGTGACTTGCCCAGAGACTTTTCAGGACATCCTGGGCCTCGGATAATGAAGAATTAATGGAAACTTATCTGGAGGCTCAAATGGAGGTGGAGGGGTTGGAGGGCTTGCCTTTGGTGCAGGCAATTGAGTGGGTTATAAAAAGTGGAGGGTTAAAATGTACATTTCTTTAAAAGTGGAGAATTCCTTTTCTGACATCTGTTTGTGGAGAAAAACATGTCCTTAAATCACTCTTGTGTAAATAGGTTACCTTTTTGCAGTGTTAGCAAAACAAAAACAAAAAGAAGCGCTTGGGAGCTGAGCAAACCCAACTGCATAAACACAAACACGGTGGAGTGGAAGCCAGCAGCTCTGGAACCCTGGCTGCCCAGGGGCTCCCCACCGGAGGCCTCCCGCGGGGAGAAGGTAAGGTGTGGTCTGTGGAAGTTGCAGTGGACCCAGTGGAAGGGCACGTTGCCTGTGGCATCCCCAGCACAGCAGCCTTAGGACAGTTTGAAGAACACTAGTGATGGGGAACTATGGACCGGCCACACACACTTGTGAAGTGCTAGGGACCAAGACAGCTCCTCTGAAGAGGGGGAGCCTGAGTAAGCAGACGCTACAAGTGGGCAATGGGAGGGCCTGACTGCTGATTGACAGCTGATGGTGGTGGAGGAACCAGCAGGATGTGCGAGGGGTTGTCACGTTCCTGGCGGGAGACTTCTCCAGGCCACTCCATCTTCTGCCTACAGGAGGGGTGCTGTCTGGATGTGGCAAGGGATTTACAGAAATAGAAAAGCCACCCAGAAGTATGCACATCCTTTTAAAACGCTGACATTTTAATGAGGTTTGTGGAAAGAAGACATGTTTTTCTCCTCTTCTGGCCCCGGACAAGCTAGTGGGGGCAGTGGAAAGGTGAAATGACCCGAAGGTTTTCCAGCTTGCACTGAACCTGTTTTTGTGAATGTTTGGTGGGGAACGGGAAATAGGAACCTCTGGGTGGCACTTGGTAGTTTCCAAAGCACCACCACAAGTCACGCTCCTCGCGTACTGCATCCTTCCACAAACCTGGGGAATATGTCGAACGGCTTCTGCAGATTCCACAATGGTCTGTGGGCAGGCTGTGGTGAGGATGCCAACTGACCAGATGAAGTTGTTTCCTGCCCCATGAGGAGCCCCTTTTTGGGTTTTAAAAAAAAAAGCTTTTAAAATAGAAAGAGTGGTTTTGAAATAATACTGAAGTGATGCTTTAATCTGAGTAGCTCCTTAAGCCTTTTATTAAAAACCCACCTTTCATGATAAAAACAATATGAAAAATTATTATGACGCATGGATAAGAAAGATGATGATAATCCGCTGGCTCTCAGTGTGTGTTGGGAATTGCACCAAGCACAGGCTGACGTTGTTCTCACAGCAACCCTTTCAGGAAAGTCCTGCTGTTTGCCTCAATTTGGAGACGAGGGGTTGGAAGCACAGCGTGCTTCCGTTACTCGCAGAAGCCGACAAAGCTGGTGTCTGTTGCAGTTTGGTTTCGACCCCCACTGTGCCTTGTCTGCAACGGTGCTGGCATTGTTAAGCACACATCCCCTTGTTCCCAGCGGATGCCACCCAGCTTGCTATCTTACCTCCCCTCTCAGCAAGGATGGTCTACCACCGCCAGAGGTCTGTGCCCTGCACTCTGGAGAATGCCACAGGAGCGGCTCTCATCCGTGATCCATTACAAGGCCCCGGATAGTCTGGGGTAACGGCTAAGAACATTGCATCAGAGAGACCTGGGAACAAACACTGGCTCAGCAATAGTTACGCACGTAACCTTTCTGAGGTTCAGTTTTCTTTTCTGTAAATGCAGGCAACCCCACTACCTTCAAGCCTAGTGGGATGATGGACATTAAGTATAATAACTATATACAATGCCGGTGATGACTAAGTCTTCAATATAACGATGATGATGTCATCTCCGTTACACTGAAGTTTTCTGAAAAAACTCATCATTGGTTGGCTGTGTCTACTTTCCCTTCCTTGGCCTTCACTAAGGGAGGGTAACGCATTCAAATGATTATTGGTGCCACGCTATGTCAGGCCCTGTGCCAGGCACTTGGAATGGAGAAATGAACATCATCCTTGATCTTAAAGAAATTACTCCACTGGTCAGAGGAGCAGACCCAGAGTAATTAGCATGTGATCACGAAGGCCTGGCTGTTGTACTCGGGCACACAGAGGAACAGCTGGTTCTATCTGGGGGCTGTCAAGAGGTGTTCCCAGATGTGCTGTGAGCTAGATAACTACACGACAGGTTCAAATCCCGGTCCTCTCCAAGAGGAGAAGATGGCAAGAGTACATTTCCCTGTGCTCCTGAAGGAGCTCTGTGCCAGGACAAGGCGAAGGAGTTACCAGTGGCTGTCCTTGTCGCTGCAGGCCCAGGTTGGCCCGCAAAAGGAACTCTAAGACAACGGCTCCCCATAGAGCAGGCCTAAATCCAGTGAGTGTCCTTGTGAGCCACAGAAAAGGAGAAGACAGAGAGAAGGAAGGATGGGGGCAGAGGGTAGAGCGACACTGCTAGAAGCCAAGGGATGCCAGAAGCTGGAAAAGACAAGGAAGGATTCTCCCAGTTGGTTGTCTGAGGGAGTGTGTCCCCGCTGACACTGTGGTTTCAGATCTCTGGCCTCTAGAACTATAAAACTATACACGTTTGCTTTTTTAAGCCATTAAGTCTGCAGCAATTTGCTGTGGCAGCTCTAGGAAGCCAATACACAACTACTGACAAAACTTTCATGGTTAAAAATGGTCCAGCCTGGGAGGTTTCTGTCAGTGCTGCGGACACGGGCCCCAGGGCGTTTGCATGACAGATGTATGTGGTGCCCCTGGGTGAGAGTGGTGGCATCAGCCCTGAGGACAGGTGACCTACTATTAGATAAGTGGAAACAATAGAGATTCTCTGGCAGACACATTTGTAGACTGACAGTGAACTTGCTGTGTACCCTCAAGGTAGGTGAGTCAGAATGCAGAATTCACTCAATAACGAAAGACCTCTTGACTCATTCTCCATGGAGGTAAGGATGGAAAAATTGTGTGTGTCTGTTATTGCAAAATGTGTATACTCTGGCATGCTTTTATAGTTTGGAAAAAGCTCTCTCCCTACAAGTTTTAGCCTTAACCTTGAGGTTTAGTCAGTTCTAGTCTAAATCTCCTTCACTTCAGACTTCACAGCGGTATTGCCCCCTCAAGAGGGCCTTCTGCCTTTGGTGGTTTGCAGACATGCACGGGGTTCTGCTGCCATCGTGTGGTGATCATGAGCCACTACTCCCATTTTTTATTTATTTATTTATTTATTTATTTATTTATTTATTTATTTATTTATTTATTTTAGGAAATTCCTGTTTTTACCAATAGAGGGAAGATTGAGGCTGCACCAGGAAACCCTTGTTTATAATTCTGAGTTTTTGGCTTTGAGCTAGTATGGCAGGGTGAGGTTTGAAACGGAATATTTATATTGAGAAGAACCGTATAACACAACCTCTGTTTGCGTGTTATTAATGCGGTGGAAATGCACAGACATTGCACAGCCTCCCTTGAGGTGAAGACAGACTATTTTGAATTTCTGATTCTTTTTTTTTTTTTTTAAATTCTCACCCAGTCTACGCGGCAGGGTTTTCATGGCCTACTTTTCTAGGAAACAATTTACATAACTTAGAGTCATATTTGGTGTGTGGCTGCTATTAAATTAAGAGAATCATGCTTTCTTTTTCTCCATCTATCTCAGGACATTGGAACTTTCCCGACTGCCCTGTGCTGGACACCCACCACCACCGCTACCACCACCCAGTTCCTCTTCCCCAGCCCCACATCACATCGCCAAGCAAGTTACAGCTCAGAGCTCTGGCAGGAGTTTTCAAAGTTCTGGAACCTTCTACCTTTTCTACCAATATCTAGAGACAAGACTGCTCTGCAGTTTTCTGGAGCATTATTTGAAAATGTGTCTTCAAGAGAAACAAGTTTTTAAAGGGTAAGAAAGGAATTCTTAGAACATTGCTCCAGGGGATTCAATTTACAATCTTAACCAAATAGATCAGAGATCTAAATGGCTGAAAGCCACGATCAGTTTCACCTGGACACTGCTCTTTAGGCCTGGGCCCTCCCACCTTTTTACTGAAAGTCAGATCCACCAACCCGGGCATCACCTGAGAGCAGGGCCAGTTTTATATGGGTTATACTTGCAATTTTTAAATATATTTTGTTGTTTTTTTACAGAGAGGAAGGGAGAAGGATAAAGAG
This sequence comes from Pipistrellus hanaki, assembly GCF_964339955.1. Taxonomy (NCBI): domain Eukaryota; kingdom Metazoa; phylum Chordata; class Mammalia; order Chiroptera; family Vespertilionidae; genus Pipistrellus; species Pipistrellus hanaki. The sequence continues at coordinate 31,066,369 of NC_140509.1, read as the reverse complement.
TTAGAAACATCAATAAGAGAGAAACATCAATCAGCTGCCTCCTGCACACCTCCTACTGGAGATTTGCCTACAACCAAGGTACATGCCCTTGATCAGAATTGAACCTGGGACCCTTCAGTCTGTATGCTGACACTCTATCCACTGAGCCAAACCGGTTAGGGCATATATTTGCAATTTTAATGAGCTACTGTCTCAGTACAGAAATCTCCATATTGGTATGCATAGGTTGAGAAATCAAAACACCATTTTTTTGATATGATAATACATTTAAATAAAGTAAAAACAAAAGCAGAACAAACCATAGCATTGTTTCTGGATGAAGAATCGCATTCAAGACAAATCTTGGCTACTGGCAACCAAAAAATATAGAACTTAACTTTGTCTCTTAACTGAAGAAGAGCTGTAGACCCCTTGAGCAGTATAGCCATAGCCATATGGGGAGTAGGAGGTGAAATTTTTATGTTTATCAAAAGGGGATCAAGTTCTAATAGACTGAGAAACAGTGATCTAGGAGAATGTAGAGTTAGTTGTTAATCTTTCTGCCACTCATTCGTTTTGCCATCTTGTTTTTTTGTAACCTTCTATGTGCCAGGCACTGAAGTGATAGTTCATGTCATTGTTTTTTCTTTGAGTCAGTCATTTCAAAAGGATTTACAAATAATCTCATTCATCCATTGTATTATAACACGATTGGAAAAAAAGGCATAAAAAGAGAGAAAAAAATGTATTAGCCATGAGCTCCACCAGGGTTGATATTGTAATGTAATTGTTGAGCAGTACTCTGAAAAGCCAGGGTATATTGAGACCATATACTTCCTATAGTGGTCCCAGGAAGAAATTTAGGAGGTCCATGAACTTGGACCTTTACTTTTTTCTTACCTCTAATTGAAAATTTGGCATTTCTCCCCACTATCACTGTAGGCAAAAAGCCACAATAGCATAACAGTACCTGTGACATCATTCCCTACAAGTTTTAGCTTAAGCCTTGAGGTTTAGTCAGTTCTAGTCTAAATCTCCTTCATTTTAGACTTCACAGCAGTATTGCCCCCTCAGAAGGGCCTTTTTGCTTTGGTGGTTTGCAGTGCCGCCTGCATGAAGCTCTACTGCCATCGTGTACCTGTGACATAAAATTACAGATGTTTTTATAACACATTAGAGTTGCTGCAGATAACTTGGATATCATTTTTGCTCATCATTACTTCAAAAATACAGTAGTTGTTGGGTCTTGCACTGTTTTATTTAGTCCTACTGTAAAGAAGTCATATATATGTATTAATCCATCACAAATTTTTTTAAAATATTTTAAATGTTTCTAATATAGTTGTTTTTTTCAACCCTGTATACTTTTTTTTTTTTTTTAAATATATTTTATTGATTTTGTACAGAGAGGAAGGGAGAGAGATAGAGAGTTAGAAACATCGATGAGAGAGAATCATCGATCAGCTGCCTCTTGCACACCCCCTACTGGGGATATGCCTGCAACTAAGGTACATGCCCTTGACCGGAATCGAACCTGGGACCCTTCAGTCCCCAAGCCGACGCTCTATCCATTGAGCCAAACCGGTCTCGGCAACCCTGTATACTTTTTAAATGAGTTTAATATTATTCTGAGAAGGAGCCTAAAGGTTTTACCAGGCACAATAAGGGTCCAAAGTGGATAAAAGGCTAAGAACCCAGTGGTGGAAGAAGGTTCAAGTCTATAAAAAAATAACAAAAACTTTTCAGGCACTAAGTGATCAATTGTTGAGCACACAAACAAAAGCATCATGTACATCTATTTGAAAAAAGAAAGATGCTGAGTGATATATTGGAAAATATCTGACAAAAATATCTGACTAATGTAAGAAGAATTTACATATATATAAATTTTTTTTCAGAGAGGAAGGGAGAGGGAGAGAGAAAAACATCAATGATGAGAGAGAGTCATTGATCAGCTGCCTCCTGCATGCCCCACACTGGAGATCAAGCCAGCACCCAGGCATGTGCCCTGACTGGGAATCAAACTATGACATTCTGGTTGTCAACATTCAACCATTGAGCGACACCAGCTGGGCAAGAAGATTTTTAATTAACATTCAATAAAAACCAAAGGCAAGCATTACAGAAAATGTGGTGATTTTACATGGAGTGAGCATGATGGCAGGGATAAGTCAGTGTGACTGGGTATGTACTCTCTGGTGGTTTTACTTTATGTGTTGATAGAACTTGGAAAATCTAGAGGAATTAAGAGGTAACAAAACACATACTATTATAGTCCAAAAACCATGACAGGTTTTCTGCTATCGTGGAATTTATATTTGTGTGTGTGTGTGTGTGTGTGTGTGTGTAACTAAGACACAATAATTTCCTATATTTCCCCTTTCCGGATTTTGTCTTGTCCATTAACTTATCATTTTAGAATGTGCAATAGTACACATATAAAAGATAAAAGGCAGAGACTTCATTTATGGCCATTCTGAGTACTGTTTAGTTTTGGTATATTTATATTTATATTTATATTTATATTTATATTTACACACTGTGCCTTTTTTCTTAGATGTAGGTCCTTTATAACGTGACTGTGGTAGAGCAACTGTCATTCATGCACACACATTGGCCAGATCCCACTGGAGGGCTGGGACAAACCCCAATGGTATATAACCAAAGCAAGCCAAGTAGAATTGTGACAAATGTTTACAAGGAGGGGTAAGGCAATGAAATCTCTTTGGAAGCAGACATCTGAGAGGTGTATGCACTGACTCTGGGAAAGCTGAGAAACTCCATGGGGCTGAGAGTCAAGGTGTATCAGTTCAATTCCAAGACGCAATTTTTTTGTGACTGATGCAGAACTGAGGAGCGCTATTGAACTGGGACCGGGGGCAAGAAGTAGGGTACGGGTACTTAGATGATCATTTTTCCTGGGAACCAAAGGCTAAGTCTGGGCGTGGCTAAAGATCACTTTGTTCTGTGTCTTTTATTCACACTCTTCCTGAAACCTGCATAGGATGTACTCAAGAGATTGAATGGTGCCAAGAGTGACTGCAGCAGAGGAGGACACACAGAGAGAGTCAGTGGAGAAGAACCTGAGATATTTTAGTGGATGAAAAGGAGTTCACCTGCCTCATATCCCTATTCTGGCACCTCCCCCCATAATAGCACAGGTATTTGAGAAACCATTCAGGCCAAGGCCTGCTTCAGGAGGAGGATGGCTGGATTAGAGGGCTTTCCAATCTGGTGGACTCTCTGTTCTTGAAGATCTAGCTCATCTGTCAGCACTTACTGTGCTCTCCCACTGCGTGTGCACTAAACAGCTTCACTCTGACAGGTGGCTGTCAATGGAATCCATCCCTTGTTTTAGTCTCCTGTTGACTCAGCCTGATAATTTCATGTCCTGTAGACCAAACAACTGATTGGCTCAATAGGGTAAAATTTAGTCAACTTGTTTAAAAAACCTGAAGTAACTGATGTAGTGACATGTTTCAAATTGCTTTATTGTCTCAAATTCGATACTGAGCCAGCTATGTTTATTCTGCTTTACAAAGATAAGGCCGATGTGGTCTATAAAAATGTAAGGGCTCTTAAAAGGCAAAAAGTAGATCTCAACAGTTATTTTACTACCAAACAACAGGGGATCAGTGCTTCAGTGTGAAAAAGCTGATTGTGAAATCTGTGAACACACTATTGCAGAAGAAAAATATCCTGAAATTAAGTTAAGAAAGCTAATAATTTCTCATTTATCATGTCACTTTTAGAGACTCTACTATATGGGAAAATATATCTCCTAAGGTTCTATTGATGAGGATTTAATATATTTCTTGGTTGGTTAAGCCAGCCTACACTAAGGCACGGCTTTACAGATCCATTTAGGGGTTTGGAAGAGAAAGACTGACAGGGGACCCAGATGCTTTGACGAGAGAGACGCAGGAATTGACATTTTGATATGTCCCATTTGTGAAATGTTGGACAACAGAGTTGTCTCTTATTAGCACACTCAAACAGCAGCAGAAAAACAACCTTCTGTTTTATTCTCATGAGATTTATTGTTTTTTAATAATGCCACTTTTCAGAAGTATAGTCATGTGCTCACTTAGACAGGCTGACAAAGTGAAAACTTGTACGTGATGCAAAGTACCCTTTGGGCCATAGATTAAGACATAGATAGTGCAGTGACAAGTCAAGTCAAACGCCCGCAGCAGACAACAAATCCCAACCTCCCCTTCCCATGATCTGGCTCCCATTTTGCACCATGGAACCCACAGTGGATATCTGGGCAAAACATAGAACACAGATAGCTACCGACTGACATGAAAAGTAAATTTTATTAAACATGTTTACATACATGAGTTGGAAGTTCATTTAAAAGCACAGGGGAGTGTGTTAAGACAAGTGGTCAAAATAGAAAGATACTACCCAATTAGTTGATTGTTGGCCACTAAGACAGAACGGAATCTAGTAGAAGTGCACCAATGCTTCAGTTCTTCCTGCTCAGCATGGTGATCAGTGGTCAGTCTGTGCCCTGTGGAATGATGGGCAGGTAATTCTGGCATGTGTAAATAATGATAAAGAATTCACTTGGTGCAGGCAGTATGTCTATGGATTAAAACCTAGTGTGTACACAGTGTCTACATGTGTTACAGCCCCACAGTAAGAATCTACACCAAAATATTTATTAGAAGGAATTTGGTCCATACTACATCACGTTTTCCAGAGGGTAAAAAATAAAGTCCATCTATAGACATTTCACCCCAGGCTCCAGATTGAGTCTGGCGGAAACCTGCAAAATGTCTATAACAAAAATGGATGGCTTAGATTTCTTGGTTATTTCAGTATAGTAATTAACGAGCAAACTGTACAAGTACATGCAACATACAAGCGGGCCTATGTGGAACTAACATACATTATTAAATAACCTTTTGTTTGTTTTCTTTTTCATTTTTTATTAATTTAATTTTTTTTTTTTTTTTTTTTTTTTTTTTTTTTTTTTTTTTTTTTTTTTTTTACAAAATGTGCATGCAGCGTTGAACAGTTCCAAGTCATGCTGCTCTATCTGTGTAGTCACAAAAGTTGAATGACTCGTAAAATGAGAAGAACATGTCAATGCACCTGCAGCGTCTGCAGTATGGAACACACACACACAGAATGCCACAAGGGAAAGTCAAGGCCAAGAAAAACTCGGATGAAGAAAATGCACATTGAAATTTGACTTTGTTTCATCTCCCCCCTTCCCCCCCAAAAAGTAAGATACTTTGCATTAAAAAAAAAAAAAAAGAACTTTGTGCTTGCATCGATCTCAAAGAAAGGTAAACTAAAATTTGATAAAAACATTAGTTTAGTGCAGAATAGTTCAACTGGGATTTCCAGTGAAATACTGAACAGCTCACACTATGCTCTTTCTGGGCGGACGAGTGTGTCTGCAGGGAGGCACAGCCGAGGAGCCCGGGCGTGGCCGAAAGTGCCTTGGGCCCAAGTCCGTTTTAATCACCATTTGGGGAAGTCAAAAGTGTGGTCCATACACATGAGTATATACTTTTTCTTTTTAGTATCAGGAAGAAAAAGGCATTACAAGAAGAGTTTCCAAGGTACGATTATGCAGTTAATTTTAGTTCCCAGCACTCGTTGCAGATTGACTTCTTTAAAAGTCTTCCATGCGGGACAATGGAAAAGAAAGTAAAATTTTAGAACTCAAACAGATGTGCTCTCCATTAAACACGGTAATTCAGGGACTATTTTTTGGAAGATTTCTGGGTTTCCACACATCAGACTGAAAAATTATAGCATGAAAACCAGTGGAGCCCTTCAGGGGCCTTGCCTTGTCCAGCTGTTGAACATGTAGGGGAGATGCTACAGAGGCTGCTTCAGCCCTTTTTGTGGCGAGTTTGGAAAAAGAAAGGAAGGGTCTCTGTGAGCATCACGAGGCCTGTCATGACACAGCCGAAAACTAGTGTAAATAACAAACTCAGTGAAAAACGAAACAAAACAAATCCGAAAGCAACAAATCACACACATAGAAACAAAACACAAAAAAAACGAACTCGTTGAACATCAGGGAAATAACACTGCTCGTGGTCTGTGTGAAAACGTGTAAAATACTATTTATCACAGAGTGAGAGTTTCCAGTTTGTTCAATTTGGGGTGCGTGCGTGCTTGCGTGTGTGTGTGTGTGTGTGTGTGTGTGTGTGTGTGTAAATGTGGTTTCTTCTTTTTCTATTAGAAGCATCAGTGGTTCTCACTAGCTTGTTGGTTCTTACTGTAATCTGATACACTGCCTTGTTCTGTCATATGAAGCCAGATTTGAAACAACAGTTGGGACACATTATTGAAAACTACTACAGGCAAAGCACAAGTTGATTGTCTGTCTCCAACAATGCTTTTGCTCATGAAATATCTGGTTCCGATTATTATCCTGAAAGATAGAGCTTTATTGGAATGACTCTAGTATGAGTTCACTACGATCGAATGCAGGGAGGCCCAGTTGAACTTTCCAGAGATGATTGGGAAGCCCGGCGGGTTAGGGGAGTGAGTGTGGGATCCACCAACGATGACGGTGGGAATAATTTGTACCATCCGATTACCATACTGGACAGATCAAGTTCTTCCAATAAGATCTGGGCCACACCCATAAAGCATTTATGGTCCATTCTTCCATAGTCTCCCCAGACAATCACCTGCAGAGACAGAGAAAGGCAATAAACTTGAACTCCACTCTAGAGTTGTGCCTTAGAAGAGTTGAAAGCAACAATTATATAAAGGTAGGCCAGTGAGCTAAGGAGAAGAAATGAATATCACCAACACTACGGAGGAAAACTAGGTAAGAAGATACTAAAGGAAGGTGCTCAAAAAGACACTTCACAATATGTTCTAGATTCGATGGAAGGCAGGTAATATTTTTCTAGTCAAGGAGGGGTATTATACACATAAACCATGTTAAAGAAATACATATACAATTTCATTTACATATGTAAATGTAAAAAGAGGTTACATTCTTTAGTAACCTCTATCTATAATAATAAGCAATGCACCTGACCTTCAGTCAGTCCTGAATACCTGCTGGCCCCTGAACATTTCTGTTTTCCTTTCTTCCTCACTGTGTCTCATGTCTAATAAACTATTACTGGCATCATTTGCCTTGATATCTTCCTATCTATCATCACCTACATCTAGCTATCAAGATGGGGCAAGGGGTGACAAATAAGGCAAAAGTAAAGGACAGGATAGAGAGAAGGAAGAAAAGAAGATAGAGAAAAAAGGAGAACATTTATTTTATTAAATTCCATCAAACCCATATATATTTTAATACTATACATTATTTTCACAGTAAACAGCAACTTGCCTTTTTTTTTTTTCCTACTGGAGAATGTTATACCACATTTCTCCCAACTGAACTTGAGTCTCTTCCTATTTGATCACCTCTTGGGTGTCTACATGGATAATGTGGATTTTCAATGTAAAAAAGTCACATGAGCTATTACTCACCTGAAGAACTTTACCCTGCGGACTTTCATCAAACAGCAGGGACTGCTGATACAAAGGATCAAGGGTTTTCCGTGCAATTCTTGTCTTCTTCTTGGCTATACACGCCCCGTTTTCCAAAAGATACACCTTGACATATGGAGCTAAACAAAGGTAATATTAATGCATGTTAATCCTTTAAGTTAAGTGGATTATATTAGAGAATGCTTTACTAGGGATTTAGAAAGTTTTCCATTGACTATTTAAATCTTCTACAATTTAAAGTGCTTCAGAAATTCTACTCCTTCACTCCCCTATGTTATCACTGCAGCCATTTTCATAATTTCAAATAAATGTATGCAGGTTACCTTAAGACTGACTTCCTTGGGGTACATGCGGTATTATAATTCAGGTTTATATCTCAACGCTCATTGTTTCCTTGTATTACAACAAAACTTCTTCCCTTTCATTTGTAAATGTACCAAAAAACTAATTGACATAAGCTAAGAAACAATCATAACTGAACTTTTCCTAATATGACAATATTACCCCTAATATCAATACTTTCTGACAGAATGATTGTGCAGATTCATTTTTATAGTCTCAGAGAACACAGAAAGCTGCCTTTTAAATCTATCAGAGGATAAAAAAATGGAGCATATATAATAAAACTTCAATGCAGCAGTGTTTGAGTTTTTTGCCCACGTGGGCGAGATTTTCTGGTCCAAACGTCTTCCCTTACCAGGTGTGGATTTGGAGCCAGGTTTTTGCGTGAGGCTTCGTGCTCTAATCACTTCAACTTCTAACTGGCCCTTTTTATCCTCCATTCCGATTTGTATATCGCCTGCAAGTGGAGGGGAAGCAAAATGTGTCAGCTTCTTGGAAGGTATGGTCAATTAAAAAAAATAGAGGTTCATAACAGGCTCCAAATTAGGGCTTTTATGATCTTGATAAAAACAAAGATTTAGAACCCCCAACCCCTCCCTACTTCCAAGTCAGGTTTCAAATATTTCTCTTAATTTTTCTGGTACTAATCCATTTAAGAGAGTCCCAGATTAAGTTATAAATTGCTTAACAACAGTAATACGGAGGTATTTAAGTGATTCTTATACTCTAATAAGATTTCTTATCCTTTATGTCATTTAGTATATAATACTTCTTAATAAAAAACATAATCTATTTATATTTCCATTTAGAGAAATCACCATTATTGTTTTTGCTGAACATCCTAGCAATCTCATAAGTACTTTCCTCTTTTCCTCCCACCCTCCCCTCCTTCCTTCTAACTTATCTATCTATTGTAGCTATTATGAACATACATCCTCAGTTTATTGACCACATGGGCCACTAAATAGGCATGACATTAATGATTTAACCAAATATAGGCTATCTACATTGTTGCCATTATAACTAAAAGCTTTAAAAAGAATTTTTGCGTATGTTGTCAATATTCCTTGATCACAAATTCTCAGATTTTAAATTATTGGGTCTAATTGAACAGGCATTCAAAATTCCATGCATATTGCCAAATATTAGTCAGAAAGGCTGTGCCAGTTTTCACTATCAACAGAAGTATTATACCCCACTAATAGTGGTATTAACAATATGCCTAATTTTTGCTAACCTGATGGTTAAAAATTAGTAATTTGCATTTTCTTGATTATTAGTAAGGCTGAACATATTTCTAAGTAATTTAAACTTTTATTCCTTCTTTTATGTCTTGCTTGTCATATGCTTTACCCATTTTTAATAAGATAATATCTTTTTTTCTGATGGAGATAATACTTTATCTCTGAAAATGTTAAATGTAATTATTTTGAAGTTATTTTTAGTTAGGTGAGTCATCTCCATTTTTCAGTTGTGAGTTCAAGTTGCCAGGTCAGTTGTTCATTAGTTTTGTCACTCTGTTTTAGATCTCAGCTCTTAGAGGTCTCCTGGTCTTTTCTGGTTTGGTTTTAACCACATATAGACATAGTTTAATGAGTCAAAATGTTCTATAAGACTTCTGTTTTGTTTTGTTAAAAACATATTTTTATTTATTTCAGAGAGGAAGAAAGACACACACACACACACACACACACACACACACACAGAGAGAGAGAGAGAGAAAGAGAGAGAGAGAGAGAGAGAGAGAGAGAGAGAGAGAGAGAGAGAGAGATCAATGACGAGAGAGAATCATTGATTGGCTGCCTCCTCTCCTGCACACCCCACACTGGGGGTTGGGCCCACATGTACCCTGACTGGGAATCAAATCACAGATCCACACTCAATCACTGAGCCTTACTGGCTGGGTATAAGACAAATTTTATTAGCATAAAAGATTCCCATTCTCTCTGTCAACTTCGTGCCTTCCACAGGTCAGTGCTTTCATAAGTTTCAATATTTTCATCTGGTCTATTTTTCATTTTTTTGGTATTTGCCTCCATATCTCTAAATATTATACTTATAAGATATCATGCTAGTTTTTCAATTTTAGATATTATTATTGACTTCTAATTTCAATCTCTCTCACTTCTTTCCCATCTCCACCACATACTAGATACATTTGGTCATCACATTTTCCAGTATTAATATTTATATTATTATGATTATGTAACATTGTTTATAGCTGAGTGAACTGGAATACTATGATTATTACTTCTCATTTCTTGGACAGCTCTTCCCCTTCCCTTCACTTAATATCTTTTTTAGAAAGCATTTGCTTACGTTTTTATGTACACATCACTAATTCAACCCCACACACTCTCCTGGGTTGTTTACCTCTTCTTTAAAATCAAATACATTAGGAATTCTATAGATTTTAATCTTATGAAGTCTGACATGATACAATTTGAACAAATTGCTTTGAGCCTTACTACAGCTGTTATCTTTAGGTTTTCCTTCACTACCAACCATTTCTGTGTTGAAACATTTTTTTTTACTGGATCTCATCTTCTCATTTTAGTTCACAAGTATTAAAATTCACTTCATTCATTTCATGGAAATATATCCTCCAATAGTTCTCTATGAAATTTTGGGTATGAGAAAAGTGTTTGGAGACCTTTACTGTCCTGAGTTTTTTTTTGTTTTGTTTTGTTTTTTAAATGTTTTTTAACTGATTTTATACAGAGAGGAAGAGAGAGAGATAGAGAGTTAGAAACATCGATGAGAGAGAATCATCGATCAGCTGCCTCCTGCACACCCCCTACCGGAGATGTGCCTGCAACCAAGGTACATGCCCTTGACCGGAATCGAACCCGGGACCTTTCAGTCCCCAGGCCGACGCTCTATCACTGAGCCAAACCGGTTTTGGCTGTCCTGAGTTTTTATTTAGCCTTAAACTTACTAGAAAACTTGGCTGGCTATAGTACTCTATGCTGGAAATCAATTGCTACTCAGAATTTTGAAGATAATGCTCAGTAGACTTCTAGCTCCCAGTGTTATTGTTAAAGAGTCCAATGAAAATCTGATTTTGATAGTTTTGCATAGAATTATCCTCTTTGGAAGATTTTCTTCTGGAAGATTTTCTATTAATTTCTAGTGTTGTGAAATTCTATGATCATGTGCCTCTGCATCGACCTATTTTCAAGCATTTTGTTGAGTAGTACAGGGGTCCTTTCAAGCTGGAATCTCAAGTTCTTCAGGGAATAGCTATGACACATGCTACATATAATTTTCTCCATTCATTATCTTTCTTTCAACTTTATTTAGGGTGTATTAGCTAGTAGACATTTTCAATTTATCTGGCTTTGATTTGATCCTTTGGAAATTATTTCCACACAAAGATTTTAGAAACATGACATTAATTTTCTAAGTATCTTTTTCCACTCCTTGTCTCTCTTTACATTTGAGTCTAAAATATTACTTTTTTTTTTTTTAAAGTTTTGAAGTAAGAAGGCAATTTATTTTTACATAATGAAACTTTTATGCTAACATTCTTTACTGAATAATCCATCATTTTTTTCTCCATGCTGTGAAATGTTACCCTTTATCCTACATTTGGATCTACTGTAGACTCTCTATTTTGACAGGGGTTTTCTGATAATTCAAAGATGTAGGATTATCTTTATTCATTTTGCATAATGTCTCCAGTTAGAAAAATGCATTAGAAATTAGAATAGTCATTTGAAACCAGCAACACCCTAGCTGAAATGTCACTTTTCACTTGCATTACAATTATGCTACTTTAAATGACCTTGTCAACCACGAAATATCACTTTTTCTGTAGAAAAGTTAATTTATTCTTACCCATTGCAGGGGTGGCGAGGGTTTGGCGGCCAACAAGCTGGGCTGGTCCCAGCCCATCGAGAAAATCACTAAATTGACTGTCCGCTCCTAGTCTCACTCCAGGAAATATTAAGCTATTAGCAAAAGTACAAAAATCAAAACATTAGCTCTCCTATAATTCTTTTCATATTTTCCATTATATACTAATTCTGATAAATCATAAACACTGCTTAGACAATAGGCTTACTTATTGATTGCATTGCCTCTGCACCAAGCAAGCATATCAGTGAGAGTCATCGCTGATTGAGAAAAGATCTAAATTCTCAAATTAAGAGCAGATGTGGTAGTCAAGAGAGCTCTGTTATAGTTTTTAATATATTACATTTTCTGGACACCTACAAATAAAATTCCCTACCTAAATACTAGTATATCACTGACATAAAACATAAGATGCACATTTTTATATCATGAACTTTACATAAGTAATTGCTCATAAACATTGTGTAACATTAATGTTAAACTTAAAAAATACCTAATGGTTTCTTAAATAAATATAGCATAATACACACATTCTTATTTACAAATAAAAATGTTCAATTTATTCATTTTGAGTGCATTGCATTTCTATATTATCTGAGGTTTTTATTTAGTTCAAATGACAATGGATTGATTAAGATATGTCTGTTTCTTACTACATGGCTGCCTGAATCTCCTGGGCTGTGAGCTCCAGCAGAGCAGTGATTATGCTCTTTGTGTTTATTGATGTATCCTGGGTAACAAGAACCAGGCTTGTTAGGTGGCTGGACTGCAATAAGCATTTTTAAAATAAACAGATGTCCATAGGGATTTATTACTTCCAATGTGCTTCCACAGATACTATTTCTTCACAACGAAGGGAATTACAAGGGTACATTTTATCACCCATCCAGAGACTATGAAAATAAATTTTTGAGAGTCTAAGGGGCTTATCTATGATGGACATAAATATTATTTGATCTGTTAATTTCTATATAAAAATAATGTATCCAGTCTTGCATTTGGATATTGCTTTATAACACTTCATCACATATTGGTGTTTTGTCAGCAAGTTTATCTCCATAAATTTCACTCCTGCTGATTTTTTGGTCTTAGCTATATCTTGCTGATAGCATGCATCCCAATAATTTGATCAAATAAATAAACTTGTAAGTTTAGGAATGGGAAAGAATATAGCAAATATGAACTTGGCATACTTTTATTTTATTTTCTGAACAAAATAGAAAAATTCCAGTAAAATACAATAAAATATTAATATTAGGATTGGTAAATGAATTATTTAAATAGTAATAAATGAATAACTGTAAAAAAATGTTTACATGGTTAATCCCCAAGTAACCCACTAAAGAAGAATAATTACTAATTTGTAAGACCTGTCACCTCAGTAAAAATTCAGTTTTATCAGAAAAATTCTCAAGCATAGGAAAATTAAATAGTAAAAAATAAATTAGGTAAGAAAATAAATAAATAAATAAATAAATAAATAAATTCTAATTATTTTTTTTTCAAAATTAATTAATTTTGGAATTAACTAAAACTCTTTAGTAAAAAAATAACAAGGAAGATAAATCCTGGGCTTTTTATCTTAAGGGAAAAATGAGTTAGTGATGTTTGAAAAACATGAAAATATAAGTTGCTGTTAGGAGAGTTTTTAACTTACAACTTAGAACCCTAAATAGTTTGGAGAAATATAATATAAAAATTATTTCCTCAGTTACTTTTTCTTCTCCTGACTTTTCTTTTTTATTGATTTTACTGGGGTGACACTGGTTAATAAAATACTCAGGTTTCAGGTGTAGAGTTCCACAACATGTAATCTGTACACGGTACTGTGTGCTCACTACTCCAAGTCTCCCTCCATCACCAACTGTATCCTCTTCTACCTCTCCCTCCATTCCACTTCCCCTCCGATCATCACCATACTGTTGTCTGTGTCTATGAGTTTTTGTCTTAATTCCTTTAGAATTTTCATCCAGCTCCACAACCGGCCTCCTCTCTGACAGCTGCCAGTCTGTTCCTCCCTTCTAACTTTCAGTTCAGATTTTGGTAACCGGGCCAGACAATGAGTTTCCCATATGAAAGAATCCATTGAAGGTGACATTTCTACAATAAACATCCATGAGTGGACTATTTTGAACTTTCCTGAATGATAGAAATCAGTTTATATTAACCCAACATTGCACCATTCCTTTGAAGGTTCTGAATGACCAGGTCGGTGCAGAGGCATGTCTGTGTGTGTGTATGTATCACAACAGGTCAGGCATTTTTAAATAAATGCTGACCAGCTAGTGAAATGAAGACATTCACAGTACCCCTTGGGGGCTGTGTTATTTTCCCTATGCCTACATGTCCATGGTTCCAAAGCCATGCAGATGAGCCGGCGTCACTTACTTTCCCTCGGAGCTGTAGCTGTTGATGCTGCCATCAGTAGACTCTCGACTTGGCTGTCTCACCATCTTCCTCATCTCGGCTGCCATGCCCGTTTCTGTGCTTCTCTGGATGGTGCTTTTTAACTTCTTGTGGCCCGACTCTGGCAGGAGAGAGGGAAAAAAACTCTAAGTTTGGTTTAGGCAGTTTCCCGAATATTGACTCCACAAATACAATAGTTCATTAGGTGCACAGTTAAACGTTAAACTCAGAAACAAAGCGTCTAACAGAATCATGTGATTAATTAAACCTTTTTGCCAAAGTGTGCTTTGGCCAAGAGGGGTGGCAATATTGCTCTAGTTTCAGGGACTGCCTGAATCTCAACGAGCCAAAAGGAACTCATTGTATTACTGCTGCCGAAGTTGTGAACTTCAATGAAAAAATGAATTTGGCACCAAACTGCTATGTGCAAAGAGAATGCTGAACAACATAATCTGGAATGCTCCAATGTGTGGGAACCGTCCTAAACGAGGGGCCATGTCCTTTAAAGGAGAAGAGGCACTTGGAAGAAAGCGTGGAAAATACCGCAGTTTGGGTACTGCCACACAGCAGCAGTCCTCCTAGGGAAACTTCAGCATTTCATTTGATGTTTTTCACAACACTTTGACAAACCCAATCTCATTAAAGACGGCATGTATGTTGCTTATGCAGGTAGAATAGGTATTATCTTAATTCCAAGGTTTCAAAGTTACCTCATGGCCCTTGGACTTTAGAGCAATATCCTTGAGCCCATTGGAAATGTATTAACTAACATTCTATTTACAGCATGGAAATTCTAAAACATTTATTTGAATAGGGCAATATCAAAAGGTTAGATAAACTATTAGACCTTTAACACCTGCCATGCCTTTTTCATCTACACATCCTACAAGCATTTATGGGTTTATTTCAATTTTTCTAAAGTATAATTTAATATTCATTAATAATCCACGAAAATGCTCCATATACATACATACAGAAACTACCAATATATGAGTATATACATAAATTTTTCAATCTTCATAAACCTTCTGTGAAGCAGGTGCCTAAAAACTGTTAAATAAGCCATATGAAAGATTGCATGTTTTCTTCTGATTTGCAACTCTTTTGTCAATTGTCTAATAAAAGATATCATTGGTTATGTGATATGGACTCAATATGGAATATTCTCTACAGGAGAGCCATGGTGATCCTTTAAGAACACAAGTGTGATTATGATACTTCCTGTGCAAGATCTTGTGATGGTCTATCATTGAAATTAAAAGAAAACCCAAAATTGTTTTCATTGCCTACAGAATGCTAGCTAGGACCTGGCTACCTCTCAGATCTTACCCTCATCCCATGTGCACACTGCTGTCCAGTCACATTTCCTTCCCCCAATTTCTTATCTACTCCAAGCACATGTTTCCTTACTGGCCTCCCCTGCTGACTTTTTTCACCTTGCTCCCTCATCTTATTTGGGTCTGCTTCAGTCCTCATCAATCTGTGTCCTCTTGCCGTGCTTCATATTTCTTCAGAGCAATGCTCCATCTTCCATTAAACCTCAATTTGTTTGTTGTCCGTTTCCCCAAATAGAACTTATTTCTATGAGAGAGAGACATGTGACTATTGCTGACTGTTTTCCCTAGCATGGAGAACAGTGGGATAAACTCGGTAACAGGATGACACCACAATCCTAATGTGCAATTGTCTCATTCCATTTAATATAATCGTAATATAATACAAACACACCCGTGTTTATTGTTTTTAATGATTGCACTGTTCCATCCTATGGCTATGTGGTATCATACTTAAACCATCTCTTTCTTGATGAGCATTCTCAGTTGCTAGAGTTTTTATAGAACACATTTCTAGACATTGAAAAGCTGGTCAAAGTGTAGGGATCTGTTTAATCTTAATAGCTATTTCTAAATTGTCCTTTAGAAACATTGCAGCAATTTGTACCCCTGCCAACATTTATGCAGATGTACCCATTTATCCAGCAAAGGCATAGGACTTTTCTACACTTCCCCTTTCTGGTGTTTGTCTTGTCCATTGACTTGTTATTATAGAATGTGTACACATACCAAAGGCAGGGACTTCATTTATGGCCATTCTGAGTGCTGTATAGTTTTGGTATATTTATATTTATCTAAATACTGTGCCTCCTTCTTAGATATAGGTCCTTTATGAAGTCGCTGTGGTAGAGTAACATGTCCTTCGTGCACACACATTGGCCAGATCCCACCTGAGGGGGAGGGACAAGCCTCAAGGGCTTATTACCAATTGTGATAAAAGTTTCCAAGGCAGGATGAGGCATTACAGCTGGGACGGGGAGGCAAATTCTTTGATAATTTGATAATCGTGGCTAGAAAAAGTGTGGGCAAACTTTCAATCTAAATCCAAATGATAAGGTGATGTTGGAAACTGAAGGAGAAACAGTTAAGGGATCAGCAGTAAGGAGTTTCAGGTTAGAGTATACATTACTTCAGATTTTCATCCATCCATCCACCCACCCACCCATCCAACCAACCAAACAACAAATATTTATGAAGCCCCTAATGTGCGTCACACACTGTTCTAGGTGCTGGGCACATACTGATAAATGACCAATTTCCTGCATCCTGGAGCTTACACTCCACTGTGTGTATTTCTTCTGTGTACACAAGAAAGGGAATGAACAAATAAACAAACACTATCACCGGTAATACCTGCTGTGGAAAAAAAAAAAGTTAGGTGGGAGAAGGGGGATAGAGAGTGACAGAGTAAGAGCAGCAATGGGTTTTTTAAAAAAGGGGCCAGGTTCTCATTAAACGTTGGACAGGGGAGTAACCCCACAGAGGAACTGATCCTGGAACTGCGGCGGGGAGGCTGCATGGTGGTCAGGAGGGGCTGCTGTTTTGTCGGAAGCACACAGTCCTCCAGGTTTCTTCTGCAGTCTCTTCAGTGTGGATGCTGGCCTCGTCTGCTCTGTGAGCTGGCAGTCCAGGGGATCGGGGAGGTAGGCTGTCAAGACCTGCGTTCCGTACATTTCCCAATACAGGTTTCACATGGTTGTCATTCATTACATATTTTCTCATGGTTGTCATTCATTACATATTTTCTCATGGTTGTCATTCATTACATATTTGTATAATTAGTGAAAAGAAAAAAAGAAAAAGTGAAGAGTCTGTTAATTTTTTTGCTTTTAAAAAAAGTTGGAATATCAAGTTTTCTTAAAGAAGGGTATATCTACAGGGTATCCCCAAATCCTTAGAGCAGTTTTAAACCTTAATAGTTTCCAAAATGGAAAGGTTACACACTTTGAAAAGACATCACTTGAAAGGTTTGTTATTACCTTCCTCTCATATTTACTTTTGTGAATCTGAATTACATATTTTAATTTTAAAGTATTTTTTTTTTTTAGTTCTTTTGAAGATGGCAAACATAGACCAATTTAGCTCTTGCCTTATTTATGCTAATACTCAAGGCAAAGAGCTTTGATGGACTGAACAATTTTATAAAGGCCCAGGTAAAAGCTGAATAAATAGTTCCAGCAATGAATCTGCCCCATTTAAATTCAAAGGGCTCTAATATTATTCAGAAGAAAGGGTTGGGAGAAACACTGTTTAATAGGTGTAGAAACTAGAAATTTTGTGAAACATAATCCATGCAACAAATATCTGTTCAGCACTTACACTGGGCCCAGTCTCTTCTAGATGCTGGTGATCCAGCAGTGAACACAACAGACAAGCACCCCTGCCCACATGGAGCTTACAAGCTAGTGAATATAATGACCTCCTCAGTAGTTAGTAGCAGAAACTGCATTAGAAACCTGATTTTCTGAATCTTAGTCTTGTGATCACTCCATTATATCACAGTTTAGAAAAACACAAAATCTCATCTTACTTATTTTACAAACAGAACAACAGTTTAGCCACATGGATATTTTCATTTATACGCCCTCATATGGGCTTATAAATTCATTTGAAAACTTTGTTGAAAGTCACATAAATTCTATACAAGTACAAATGTATATAATCACTATTTCTGCATATGCTG
Source organism: Pipistrellus hanaki (assembly GCF_964339955.1). Taxonomy (NCBI): domain Eukaryota; kingdom Metazoa; phylum Chordata; class Mammalia; order Chiroptera; family Vespertilionidae; genus Pipistrellus; species Pipistrellus hanaki. The sequence goes on along the minus strand of NC_140509.1, from coordinate 31,048,273 downwards.
TAAATACAGTGTACATATGTTACATACATGTATTATTTTTAATATCAATATAATGCATTAACCATAAAATATTAGCAAATACTATTATGCTTATTAACACAGTAGCACTATTCTTTAATAATTATTTGTATACATTGAAGAATATTAACCTGATAAAGACATGAACTCTGATATCAAATTATGAACATGAAACCTTTGACTTAAGTCTTTAGGTATTATACAAAGAACCAAAGGATTAGAAAACTAGTATATGTGAATATTCTATGTTCACAAACACATAAAATTTAGTACAATCCATAACATTTGGAGCAATATTTTACCCGGACTTAGGAAGAACAAACTTTCTCTCACTGAATATTCCAAAGTGCCTTATTTACATATGTACTTATACTCTCTTTTCATATTTAGAGATGTGTGTTATATTTAGAAACAGCCTACCAACTTTTCACTCTGGAAATACTTTTTAGCACCAAGTGCCTGTAATCTAATAGACATCATTTTAGGAGTGGGAGCTACAGCAGTAATGATACAGAATAGCACATATAATAAACAACTAAAACAAGTAAGTTAACATAATAATTTTAGATATTGGTAATCATCATGAAAGAAAACAAAGCAGAAGAGACGGTCTCAGTAAAGTGAGTTACTTTTGATCAGCTGGGCATGGAAGGCCACATCTGAGAATGCAGAAAAGGATTTAGCCATGTAAAAAACTGAAGGGAGGATGGCCCAGACAGAAGAAGCAAGAATAGGACTCTGAGAAGTGACTGTCCTTCCTGGCTTTTCTGAGAAAGCTACGAGAGGGTGACAAAGGTGGATGATGAGAAGACGGAGAAGAGGCTGAAGGACCTGGTGGTGCAGGACCAGCAGGGAAGCAGCCTGGATGTTGCACTGAGTGCTGGGAAGCCACAGGGGGGTGATGATCCATCCAATCTATGATAGAAGTTTTTGAAGGATCCTTGTGGTTACTTGGTGAAGAATGAATGTTAGGAACTAAAAGTGAAAGCAGGGGGAATATTTGGAAAGTTACTTTTCTACCGAAGAGGAGATAAATAATGGCTTAGGTTAGGGAAGCAGCAGTGGAGATAAGGGAGGAGAGTGAGCACTGATTATATTTTGAAGAGGATCTTATGGTACTTGCTCTATTCCATGTAGAGGTGGTTCTGGAAAAAAGAAGAAGAAGGAGGAGGAGGAGGAGGAAGAGGAGGAGGAGGAGGAGGAGGAGGAGGAGGAGGAGGAGGAGGAAGAATCAGTAGTTTTTAGAGTTTTACATAGGATAACTACTAGTAATTGAATGATAGCACCAGTTACTGAAAAGGGAACTCATTGTGGGTGATGGAAATGGTGAGTTCTCTTTAGGACATTTGAGTTGTTTCCTAAAAAGCCATGTGAAGAGTAAAGTAGAAAGAATTATCATGATTCAGAACCATAAGGTCAGTGTCAGAAATAGGTAGTCAGACAGAGAGACAGACAGGCAGGATATAATGGTATGCAGATGAACTTAAAAGCTGTGGTACTAAATATAATAGGGAGGACGTATCCTATATAATAAAGAGGTAATATGCAAATTGACCATTATACTCTCACAAGATGGCTGCCTATGACCAGGCCGGCAGGGGGGTTAGTGAAGGACAACCAAATGACTGAACAGTAGGCTGCATGGGGCGACCACACCAGCAGGGGGGCTGGGTGGGGGGAGATGTGAGGGGTGACCAGGCCAGCAGGGAGGGCAGTTGGGGGCAACCAGGCTAGGTGGGGGGGGGCAGTTAGGGGAGGACCAGGCCAGCAGAGGAGGGCAGTTGGGGGCAACCAGGTTGGCAGGTGGGGGGGCAGTAAGAAGCAACCAGGCCAGTAGGAGGGGCAGTTAGAGGTGACCAAGTCGGCAGGTAGGGTGCAGTTGGGAGTGACCAGGCCAGCAGGGAGGGGGGCAGTTGGTGGTGATTAGGCTTGGGGGAGGGGGGATAGTGAGGGGCATCTAGGCCGGCGGAGGGGGGCAGTTTGGGGTGACCAGGCTGGCAGGGAGGGGGAAGTTGGGGGAACCTGGCCAGCAGCGGGGGACAGTTAGGGGCAATCAGGCTGGCTTGCTGAGGCAGTGAGGGGAGATCAGGCCAGTATGAAGAGGCAGTTAGGGGTGACCAGGCAGGCAGACAGGTGATTGATTAGGAGCCAGCAGTCCAGGATTGTGAGAGGGATGTCCAACTGCTGGTTTAGGACCAATCCCTGGGATCAGGCCTAAACCGGCAGTTGGACACCTCCTGAGGGTTCCCAATTGGAGAGGGTGCAGGCTGGGCTGAGGGGACCCCCCACCCTCCTCCACAGACACTGGCCCTCTAGTAGATAGAGATAAAAAGAGTAGACAGAATGGAGCCTACGATTCCAGAAGACTGCTAAGAAGTCTACTAAGACCTTCTAAGGTACATGGAAGGACAGGTAAGTGTCATGGTGCAGAAATGAAAAGAATAAAGTGTTTTAAGAAGTAAAAAACAAATGTGGATAACTACTTAGAATTTTAGTAAGGACCAGACATAGAAGTGGTGACATACGTGACTCCATAGAGATCTCTGATTTCAAGAGAAGTAGGTTCAGGGAAGTAGGGCTGGGATCCTGAAGTCAATGGCCACTCAGAAGACAGAATGAGAGGTGAGTAAGCAGGGACAATGCCTATGACTATTTTGAAAAGGTTTGTTGTGATGGAGAGGCAGTATTTGTAAAATTCACATAGGATTCGGGGAGGTTGTTCATTATTTTTAAGGTGTGTGATATTAGAGCTTATTTCCATGCAGACAGCAATGATTAAATGCACAGGGAAAACACCACATGTGTAGGTCTAATGTTATTCATTGGAGAGGTAGATAATGTCCAAGAAAAGACTGCTTCATTCAAAAAAACAGTCCCTAATGCCCAATGAAGTCAATTCTATCAATGAACTGGAAAAAATCGGTTTTTAAAAAATCAGCTAGTTAATTCAACAATTTGGGTCCAAAAGATAAATGCAATAGTGTCTATTAACTCACAAAGAAAAACTATAGAGGAAGTTTGACCATTTGGTTACCCTGAAACAACTGAGATCAGTGATACAATTTTTTTTTATATGTAGAGTGATGAAATTCAGTTATTTTTACAAAGAAAAGTTGTGGTTAATATGATATGCTTTGTTCATTCATTCCTTTACTTACCCATTGGACAAACTCTCTGGAGTGCTTTGGGCCCTGGCTGTAAATGTAAGTGTGGGAAGGAAACAGGCCCGGAGCCAACGATGTCACAGCTTAGTAGGAGAGACTAAGTGAAAGTTTAGTTGTGAATCAGTGTGGCTCAACAGAGAGGATTTATTTATATGCATTTAGTTTTAGGTATTTATTTTATGTAAATTTAGTAATATGGAGAGAGGATGAGAAGGGAAGAGGGAGGACGATTTAATCAGTGAGTGTGAATTTGCGCTTGCTATGCCACTAAATGAGCAGGGACCTGGCAAGATCAGAAGGTGAGAATGCAATTCTTCTCTTCTTTTGTTTCGGTCCCTAAAAGACAAATCTGGTGTTTGTGATGATTTCTAAAATAGGCTGCCTAAAAACAGACCAACTATTTTATCTGGTGTTCCAACAAAGCTGCAGAAATATAGTCAAACGGGTAGTATCAGACTTAGTGAGAGACTGTGCATTGGTATTCAAGGGACTTTCAAAGGGAATTTTAACTTTCAGATGGTGAAGGGAGGGATTTGTATTTCAGGCCAAGAGAGCAACATGCTTAAGGGTCTAGAAATGATACGCAGCAAAGTCCTTTGAAGAGATAAATACATTTCCAGAAAGACCAGAGTTCAATAAAGAGTGAGATCTGGCAGCTAAAAAAGTAAGCAAGGATCGGGCCTAAATCGGCAGTCGGACATCCCCTGAGGGGTCCAGGATTGGAGAGGGTGCAGGCTGGGCTGAGGAACATCCCCCTACCCCTAGTGCACAGATTTCATGCACCAGGCCTCTAGTAGTTTAATATTCTGAAACAAACTTGGATATATGAAGTTCCCAATTATGGTTTCGCGATGATCACACTGCACTGGTTGTTATGGGCAGAAATGAGAATTTGAGATCACAAAGGAAATGGGTATAAGATTTTTTTTTTCTATATTCTATAAAATAAAGTAGGTTCTTTGTGCTTCTCAACACTCTCCTTGAAAGAAATTAGATGACTTTTAATCAAAATGGGAATGATCTGCTTTGAAATATGAAATATGCTAGGTGGCAATATGAAATTCTTCTGAGGAGATCCAACAAGCCAACTTAAAGAGACAAGCTGGGATTCCTGAGAGAAACTGAAACAGGCATTCAACTGATCTAGAAGAGACTTGTCATATATAAGTAGTCACCACTGATAGACAGCCCACACTGAAATGCAAAGTCACATCATCAGACTCTCTAAACAGTAGGTGCTGAGGGGCAACTGGGTAGCTTCTGACTGCAGGATCTCAGGAAGCTTTAGCCAGCAGCAGAGCAGGAATTTATTTATTGTTTCAGGCTCAGATTTTCCCAATCCACAATGGAGAGGCAGAGGGCATGTGCACATGTGTGTGTCTATATGGAGGGAGTGAGGCATAAACTTAAAACAACTTATAAGATAATTACTGAAAGGCAAGAATAAATACTGTCCACATAAACACTAGGACAGAATAAAATGGGTTTGACTAGCTCTTAAAGGCAAACTTCACACAAAGAGGAACCTTTGATTCCCTCCCAACGTTGGCCATGATTTCCCTACAAATTGGATGGGCATAAAGGGACTATGTAAAACAAAATTTGACAAATATCAAATTATAAAACCTGTTAATCAATACAGACATATTATATATAAGAACACATCCTATATAATAATCCTATATAATAAAAGGCTAATATGCAAATCATTATGCAAAGGGCATAATGATTGGTCGCTATGATGCACACTGACCACCAGGGGGCAGATGCTCAATGCAGGAGCTGCCCCCTGGTGGTCAATGCACTCCCACAGGAGCACTGCTCAGCCAGAAGCCGCTCAATGCTGGCAAGTACAGCAGCAATGGTGGAGCCTCTCCTGCCTCTGGGGCAGCACTAAGAATGTCCGATTGACATTGGGAGTGGGCCTAAGACGTCAGTTAGCCATGACCCAAGGGCTCCCATGGACTGTGAGAGGGCGCAGGCTGGGCTGAGGGACCCCCTTGAGTCCGTGAATCTCATGCACCAAACCTCTAAGTTGCTATGACTAGATCATCTCAGTACAGACCTTAAACTTTCTGCTTGTGCTTTAAAGGGCCCTGCCCTGGCTCTCTTATTGCCTCAGCCCCTTCACATCTCATGTAGCCTTCCCTTCCCCATGGATCAAGAGGATGTACCCATTTAGGTCTCATGCCCACCTGGATCCCTCATTTACCCTTCTGAACTAAGCCTCCAGATAATAAAATTTCCTGCCCAAATCGCCAAAGTCCACATACAGAGCTGGCCCATGTGTCTTTCTGGGATCCAGCCTCGGATGCTAGACAGCAATACCAATGTGCACACCCCGAAGTCCAAGGGGTATAGGCAACCTTAAACATGTGTGCAAGGCCCCTTGAGGTGCAGGGCAGAGCAAGGGATGGGAATAGAAGGCAGTGAGCACCAAATCTCAGTATGAGATAGGCAAGCCAAGTTCAAGCACAGAACTCTGATCGTCAGAATTCTAAATTGAAATGTGATCTCCTTGGTCCTTAGAAAACAAACAAACAAACAAACAAAAAACATTTTATTTAGCATTTAGCTAGCTTGGTTTATAACTTTTAAATGACAATTAGTATGTGGGTTTCTATTTCTTGATCAGGGACTTGGGAATGCCTAGAATCTCTCATTTATAAAACTGTTTCATGCTTCACAAATACCACAGATTTCTTACTTTGATCCTTTTGAAGAATTATCATTAGAAGAAATCTGTTGCATGTTTTTGTATAGCGTTTGATCAGGATCTGAGAAACATGTGATACAATTGATGATAAAAACCCAAGGAAGTCCTATGTGAGTCACACAATCCTATTCTCCTCCCTGGAGTTTTTCCTTCCATCAGTTCAGCAAACTTGGGGGTCCAAGAAGAACGGAGGGATGTGAGGAGTACAGTGCTACTGGGTGTACATGTCTCTGAAGACGTGATCCTCACTTCTCTGTGCCTCAGGTGGATTATCTGTACCCTGGCACTATGGGGACTGCTCAGCCTAGAGACCCAGAAAGAACATTCCTCAAGAAAACTAGGGGTGGGGTGGGGGTGCAGTAGGGCAACAGAGAAAGAGGATCAGTGCAGCAGACTTATACTTCACAGAATAAGACAGGATGTGCTAGCACATGTTGTTTTGTCTGGTTTATGATCCTCACATAACTGGGTGCTTGTCTACATATTTTTAATAGAGAGTGAAAACATTATTTACTAAGATTAAATTTTAGCAAAGACTCCAACAAAAACTTCAGTATAGAGACCAGCCCTTTTAAAACTAAAAAATTTGAAATTATACTTTCTCTCATCAATGTTTCTAGCTCTCTATCCCACTCTCTTCTGTAAAAAATCAATAATATATATATATATATATATATATATATATATATATATATATATATATATATATTTTTTTTTTTTTAAATCACCAGAATTTTCAGAATGAGAAAGTACATTCAGAGGTACTCACAGTTATCTCTTTTCTCTTGGATTTATAAAATTAAAGGTAAGAAATAATTATGGTCAGAAAGATATCTTTACTACTGGTCATAGTAAAATAAAGAATCCAGTTTCCATTGTATCAATAGGACATTCAGAATTTTATTGGCAGATGGGATACTTTAATTCCATAGGCAACAGATATAAACACGTGCACAACAAGTTCTAGAAAGTCAGCAGCAGGAAAATACAGCAGAGATCCCATGCAGGTGGCATCTCAGTTATACAACAACCCCTACTCATCACCAGTCCTGCCCCAACCTTGTCGCACTGCCTCTAGAGACCTGCATACAACCATAGGAAATTCTGCATTATTGGAGAAGCAGAGTCAACTGTGAAAAGTAAAAGCTTCTCAAGATGGCTATACTCTCCCAAGATATTACCATCCAGGAATGTTTCACATCAGTTTGTTATATCATAACTAGTGGCCTGGTATACAAAATTTGTGCATGGGGCAGGACTAGGAATGTCCCTCAGCCCGGCCTGCACCCTCTCCAATCTGGAACCCCTCAGGGGATGTCCAACTGCCAGTTTAGGCCCCAAACCAGCAGTCATACATTCCTCTTGAAATCTGGGACTGCTGGCTCTTAACCACTCACCTGCCTGCCTGCCGGATTGCCCCTAACAACTCTGCCTGCTGGCCTGCTTGCCCCTAACTGCACCCATGCTGGGCTTATTGCCCCCAACTTCCCCTCCTTGCCAGCCTGATCACCCCAACTTCCCCCCTGCTGGCCTTCTTGCCCCCTTCTGCCTCCCCGCTGACCTGATTACCTCCAATTGCCCGCCCCCCCTGGCCTGCTCATCCCCAGCTGCCCTCCCTCCTGGCCTGATCGCCCCTAATCACCTCTGGCTTGGCTCCACCACCATGGCTTTGTTCGGAAAGACATCTGGAAGGTCTCCGGGTCTAATTAGCATATTACCCTTTTATTAGTGTAGATGGGAGGTTTATGTGGATTTTGATTAGCAACTAAATATGGTTGGGACAAGTTAGTTCATCAGTTTAATTTCTAACATTTAGTTGACATACCTAGTCTCTAGAGCAGTGTTTCCCAACCTTCTCTCATGATGAGAATCACCTGGTGGAGTTGTTAAAACACAGATTCCTGAATCCCAACTAAGAAGTGCTAAACTAGAATTTTTGGGAACATATAGGTAAAATTGTATACTTAACTAGTGCTCTAACACAGATGTTATATACAGAACTAAGTTAGGTATGCAATTTTACCTATATGTTCTCAAAAATTCTAGTTTAGCACTTCTTAGTTGGGATTCAGGAATCTGTGTTTTAACAACTCCACCAGGTGATTCTCATCATGAGAGAAGGTTGGGAAACACTGGTCTAGAGGTTAGGAATGTAAAAAATTTAAAAGTCATACCTGTTTACTGAGTGATCAGAAACATAATTTATGGCTTAAGAGGAGGGAAAGGGTACTTGGATGAGCTAGTAGGCACAGAAGAAGTTAAGGAAGTAAGTTCAGAAGAAATCTTTCAGATTCTGAGAAGAGAGAGGAGAATGAATTAGTACAAGGGGAGTGGGGAGAGGAAGAGAGAGAAAGGGACCAATTTTTTTGAGGCAAAAAAGACCACAAGAGTGAGGGTGGTCATCAGCATAGCGTGATTCCAACCAGCTGGTCCTTGTAAAGCAAAAATGCTCTGACCACTTCATTTCAGGCTGGTTCTGAGGTCAAACCACACCTGAGTGTGAGCATAGCAAGCAGCAATATGGACAAGTATAGCAAACAGTGGTAATTCGAGGCATGGCCTCACAGGCTGAGAGAGTAACATGAGGATTGGTTGTGTGTGACAAATGAAGAATGATGTCATGACTGGCAAAAATATCATATATGAACAGAAGGGTTAATCTGATTTGGCCTATGTGCTCGAAAGATTTGGGAAACTGCTGGCTGGTTGCTTATCTACTGAAGGTGGTTAGAATAAGTGTTAAACAACAAAACATAAAAAAAAAAAATCCTTAAGATATAAAGAGAAAATGTCTGGGGATAAAACTTTGTAAAACAGAATATTACAAATATGGGTTCTTTCATTTCCACCCCACTACCTTTTATGTTTAGAAAATCAGGCAAAAAAAGAACTTGAAATATATAATATAATAAAAGCCTAAAATATATGCTGGTGAAGGGAAATCTGAGGATAAGGTTTACTAAATTCCAGAGCTGCATAACCTGGATTTTGAGGAATAGAAGGAATTGACTAAACCAGCGGTTGGCAAGCTGCGGCTCTGGAGCCACATGAGGCTCTTGAGCTGCGGTTTGCCACTCTGTTGACTAATGAGTTTGCCTACCACTGGACTAAACAATGTCAAGCACAGCATTTCAAGATTCTGCAGGCTAATGATGAATGTGTCTCAGCAGATGTCCAAGCTTTTGTTGGGTGAATGTATTAACAAAATGGGAAATAGTAAGGACGTACATATCCAAGATTTGACACCCTTAGCAAAATCAATTACTATCTGCCTCTCTTTTCTCAGATGTTGCTTATTACTCTCAAGGCATTGTCCTGACTAAATTTATTGTAAATAATGAGAGTCCTGGTAGTTGGAGGAGTTAAGAGAAGCATATGGTGTTAACCACACAGAAATACTTGATTTGGCCCCATGCTATAGACTGAATGTTTGTGCCCTCCCTCCAGCCTGAATTCATATTTGAAACCTAATACCAAGTGAGAGGGTATTTGGAAGTGGCATTTTGGAAGGTCCTTGAAGCCTGATACGATTGGGATCAGTCCCTGTGAAAGAGATCCCAAGGAGCTTGCTCTCTCATTCCTCCATGTGAGCTTACAGCAGGAAGCTGGTCATCTCTAGACCAGAAGGCGGATCCTCACTAGAGCCTGACCATGTTGCTCCTTGGTCTTGGATTCCCAGCCTCCAGAACTGAAGAACTGAGAGAAATAAATGTCTGTTGTTTATAAGCCAATGCAACTATGCTCTTTTTGTGACAGCAGCTCAAAAAGACTAAGATACTGCATGTTGACGAATGGGAACAGGTGAACAGGGCCAAGACTGTAGAATATAAAACTGTTTTCCAGAAGGAAAACACTAGGGTAAACGCTGTATAAACCTGACTTTTTCTTTTTTTTATTAAAGCAGAAGTAAATTTATAAGATTATTCAATACTTTACTTAATATATTTTGAGGCTTATGCAATACTAAAGCAGTATACTAATCTTATATTGGCAATATTTATTTCCAATCCACATCAACTAAGGATAGAAAGAATACAAAAATAAATGCTGTGCTGAAATCCTGAAGTGTATATGATAGATGGATTAAACAGATCCATTTTAGAATATAATAAATCTGAAACGTAGCACCTGAACTTTAAAAATAAAGTGATCTCACCCTTTGTTTAAAGAACCCAGGTGCAGAAAGGTCAAATCCTTAGCTTGAGGTCATGCGAGCTCCTTAATGCCACCCTGAAGATAAAAGCCTGACTCGTTCTGCTCCAAAGCTCTGCCTGCCCTTTACTCGAAATGGAACTTCAATTCCATTTTGTAACAAAAAAAAAAAGTCTTATCATGAAAGCAGAGAGGCAGTGAGTGAACTGTGCTCTTTATTCCTAAGATTGTTTTGCAAAGAACTCCCATTACCACACTCCATTTGTTTACACTTCAACAGGCAAGTCCAACCACCAGTGACTTGAGCATCTCTCCACTACAATAAACTGTTATGTAATAGATGGGGGACCTGAGGCAGGCATATGCAGTGCCCTCAAAATGAATGGGGACCCAATCACTGCAGATCAGACACAGTTCAAAGCAATCACACTGAGTCTTGGCGTTCTCCTTAGAGATAGGAAGATCTTGTTGTTACAGCATTTTAAGTGCTTTAAAGTTAAATTAACCAATATAGTTTAAAATTTCAGGATTTTCATATCAAGGAAAATCTTTTTTTTTTTTTTTGTAGAAAAGGCACATTTTAATTTACCTCAGATCCACTTTTATTTTATTTTCCTGCGAAGACAAATTTCTCCCTTCCTCCAACTCAAGCCTTATGTATACAACCTTCCCCTTTTCCACTCCTGTATTAGGTCTCCCTCCTTCTCTGCAGAATTCCCGTCATAAACTCCACCTTATTCTCTTAAATTCTACTTTGAAAACCCCAGAACTTAAAATTTTTCTCCTTACACAAACTGTTTATAAGCATACATTGGTCAGCCTTCTGCACATTGTTTTCTCATGTATAATGTACATACCCATCCTTCATTTCCAAAATATACATTAAAGACTTAAAATAGTGTTGTTACAGGCACCAGTGCATTCAAAACTGAAAGGAGCTTATACTCTGGTGAGGAAAACATATATGCAATTCTATTTCAGTGGGGTAAGAAGAATAAAGTACGTTTGGGTGAGTGATGGGACATAGGATGTAGTTAACATCTCTGTTGGGTGAGTTAAGGAACTTCTCACAGAGAAGGAGGTACTAGAGATGTACCGAAAAGGATAAATAAACTGTTGTTGGATAGATGAGAAAGGGAAAGAGCATCCAAGACTGTGGGGTAAAGATCCCCAGAAGGCCCTTCCCTTCAGTAATCAGAGGAGTTGTGCCTCTGATTTCTTATTATCTGTAATATATATCTCATTCTTTATATCTGAATTACCTGCAAAATCTTATTTAAATTGCACAATCCAAGTTCACAATAAAAAACATTGGCTTTTGTACAGTACAGATTCTATTGGGATCTCTTGGTCCAGGAGGAAGCAGGGGATCCATAGCCATGTGTCTGCTCCCCTGGAAATCTTGGTAAATTAGTGAGAAAGTAATGCAAAGAGATGGACAGACAAGGGTTCTCTTAGCTTTTATCTTTTTCCTTTTAAAAAGATATATTTTTATTGATTTCAGAGGGGAAGGGAGAGGGAGAGACAGACAGACACTCAGTGATGAGAGAGAATCATTGATCTGCTGCCTCCTGCACACCCACACCAGGGATGGAGCCCACAACCTGGACATGTACCCTGACTGGCAATTGACCTCCTGTGTTCATAGGTCAATGCTCAACCACTGAGCCATGGTGGCAAGGCTAATCTTCTTTTATTTATCTTTTAGTTACTTTTCTTTATTCTGTCCCTTAATATTTCTCCCCAGAATTCATTTTTGACGTAGAAGTTTGCAGCCTCCGCTGAGGATCTCCCTAACTCTCTCATTTTTAAAATGTTGCAATCATCTTATTATATCTATTATTAGTTACAGTAAATGCACAGATCCAGTAATAAATATATCTGAAAGACACCTAAACCTTACCAGAAATGTTATTATAGGTGTGTTTATAATATTTTTTTTCTAATTATTGGAAAAGTTATTGATGCTTGTTATGACTGACCCATTTTTTATAAAATTTTCTCTTATTATTTAAAGTATTACAAATAGTAGTACATATGTCTCCTCTTTTTCCTCATCAATCTCTCCCGGGCCCCCCCTACCCCCCGGCACATGCCCTCACGGCACCTCTCCTTCCTGCAGTGTCTTGCATCCATTGGTTATGCTTATATTCATGCATACAACTCTCTTTGTCTGCTATGGATGCTACCTCTATGTGGATAACTCCCATTGAGGAATTTTCCATATCCATTACTTTATAGAGTTTTAATTCACAATTTCTCATATAATCCTGGCCATTTTCATGTAAGATATCCTACCAGCACCTTGGAGTTTATAGCACTTTGGACGTTTTTGATGGTTTTATGATGTATTAACTTGACTAGGCTACAGTTCCCAGTGAATCAAACAAAAAATTTAGCTGCTGCTATGAAGGTATTTTGTAGGTTTGATTAGAGTTCATAACCAGTTGGCTTTAAACGAGAGACAATTTCAGATGATCGGGATGGGCCTAATTCAGTCCGTGGGAAGACTCTAAGAGCAGAAGGGCCATTTCCCTGATGAAGACATTCTGCCCACGGTCTGCAGCTTTGGCCAGTGCCTGAGGATTCCAGCTGGCCCTTCCTCTCACGGCCTGCCACATAGATTCAGACATGCCAACCCAGTCCCCACAACCACTAACGCTGACTGATTCCTTATAATAAATATGTAAATATATTTCTCCAACAGATTCTGCTTCTCTGGTTGAAGCCTGGCTGGTAGAAGTTTACAGACCCACTAGCCTTCTCTACTCATTTCCCATTTCTGTTAAAGGAACTTTTATTTTTCCATGATCAAACATGGTCACCATTGTTATAATTACTGCCTTATCTCCTCTACCTCTTTCTTCTTTCTGGCTTCCATTGGTCTGCCCATGTTGAGATTCTTGTCATTTTAATGGGACTTGTAAAAGCACAACAGATTAATTTTCATAAAGATGGTCTCTCCCTAGCCCTCCCACAGCCTAGCATGTCACTGACAGGATTCCCTGATTTTACTCCCACCAACTCTGCCCCATTTACCTCCCTACTCCCTGAGAGCAACCTTCCACTCCAGCCACACTGGTTAGACCCTGCTCCCTCTTCATGAGCTGACACTGTCTACCTCCAAGATTTTCCTTATAGCATCCCACACAGTGCCCAAGCGCTTCCTGTCTTTTCCCTACTGGTCCTTTAAGACCACCTCAAAGCTTCTCCACTTACAATCTAGTCTGACCAGCCTAAGCTGCAGTGATTTTGCTCTCTAAACTTCCCTATTATTTCCCTAGAAGTGAATTGGTAATTGACTAACTGCTCTATGAAAACACTTAGATTAATGTGACAATCCTTTAATAAAATGTTTTACTTATATGGGGTTCTTTGTTGTTTTGATCTTCACCCAATAATATTTCCCCATTGATTTTTAGAAAGAGTGGAAGGGATGGGGAGAGACAGAGAGAAACATAGATGTGAGAGAGACTCATCCACTGGTTGCCTCTCACATGTACCCAACCAGGGCCAAGGATTGAGCCTATAACTGAGATATTTGCCCTCGACCAGAATCGAACCCAGGACTCTTCAGTCTTAGGGCCTACACTCTATCCACTGAGCTGAACCAACTAGGGCTATGCGTAATTTTTCATCTGAGTATCTTTTTATGTCTCTCCTGTCGAGGACTTTGAGGAAGAGTAGGTCTCAGCAAATGTTTATCAAGAGAGTTGCTGACTGCTCAGGAACTTAAAGCTTAGAGGATTCACTATACACATCTTCAAAGAAGCCCAAAGTACTTTCTATTAACTGATCAATTGGGTAAAAACAACAAACCAGACCACAGTGACCCATAATACTATACCAACTTTAAAGTGGGAGGGAGAAAAAGGAAACTTCTTTACTTTGGTAGAAAAATAATTTCTAGCTGCTCATTAATAATGAGCATAGATAAGAAACAAGAGGACATTTCACTCCATTGGTCCACATGATGGCATAAAAGCAAACAGATGTTAAGATGCCTTTTGAGACAAATGACTTAAATTAAGTTAGGAACTAGGGGAGGGAAAGATATAAATCACAAATATATTACAGTCAATGTGTATTTATCCCTTCTTTCATGGATAAGCTTTGCTTCTGAAGTTAAATGTCAAGTGTTAATTGATACTAAATTAGAAATTAATTTCATACAAGCAGTACTCAGAATATAAATGAAAACTGTAAAATATGACCCATAAGCAATATGTGGGAGGCTCTTCTTTGACAATGCATTCAACACTTCAAATGTCCTCCACCAGAAGTTAATTTGGAGTGGCTGTTTTCTTGTTTGTTTTTAAGAAAGAAGCAAGAAAGGGAGTTACTGATAAATCTTGGTTTTATCTGAGCACATAGATTATATACTTAGTCTTTGGAGAACAACATTGTTTTTGAATATATATAAGATTGTCCTTTTCCAAAGCATTCTCAGAATGGCTCTGGCACAAACTCTAGTGATGACAATACTTGCAATCCCAGCCAGACTCTTTGTTGACATCAGCCCAAGTGAATAAGAAAAAAATTAAGATAAATTACCAGATTATACTTCCTTTCATAATTTATGGGAAAGCATAAAATAAAGTCTGATTTTGAAATTACATTCTTTAACATGTTTTTTTCCTCCCTGATCTAAAGGTAATTAAAACATAGTTCTTACTTGAGAATTTTAATTGTTTTCTCCGAAATACTGCTGGGAAAGTTCTTCATAAGCGGATTGTCTTAGGAAAAAGTTTAACTGTCTTAACACAGTTGATATGAGTCATCATAGGTTATTCACATAAAAATGTTACACTTTTGTGGTCCTTGACTGAACATATCAAAAGAAAGGAAAATATTTGTAGCTCAAGTAGGAAATATGATTTATAATTTCAAAATGTAAATATATTTCTGATTTTCCAAAATTAATGTCCATAAAAATATTGCATTTACTTGCATGTGAAAAGGCTATATGATATGCAACATAGTTGGCACAATAGTAAATACAAATGAAATTGCTTTAGAAGAAAATATAACTTTGTGATGTGTGTTTTGGTACCAATGAGTTGTAGTACTGTTCAATTTCAAATTCAGCATTAAAATCCTCTAAGTATAGGTTTAAAGTTAAACATATTTACACACTATAATTTTATAAATATACCTATAGTAGCAACACCCTCATATAACACTGCATAACAATTTTTACATCTTTATTTTTCATTCAGTTGATAGCAATCTTAAACTAACACAACCTTTGAAAACTGTTAAGACATCCTTGAGAGCTTCAGACAAACAGAAATTAGGCTTTTGGTTTTAGTTTTATGAAAAGTTCTAAAGTAACTAACAGACTCCTGTTAGGACTTAGGAAATTCAGAAATGAATGTAACATAGACTTACCTTGTTTATCTTGAAAAAATTAAGAATCAGCATTAAGTTGTTCCCAGGGGAAGACTGAGAGCCGAAGGAGCTTTGACCTGGTTTAAGTAACTTGTGCTGTCTCTGGTGGAATATCGGAGGGAGCTCTGTGCAGTCTCCTCTCTCTCTCTCTCTCTCTCTCTCTCTCTCTCTCTCTCTCTCTCTCTCTCTCTTTCTCTCTCTCTCTCTCTCTCTCTCTCTCTCTCTCTCTCTCTCCCCCTTCTTCTTCCCTCCCTCCTTTCCTCTTTCCCTCCCTCGTTTTCTTTCCCTCTCTCCCTGTCTCCCTATACTTCTCTTTCTCCTTCTCCTTCTTCCTCCCTCCTCTCTCTCTCACACACACACTGTGATTAAATTGCTTCTGTCAAGAGTGTTTTTTTCTGGAGCTTATTCTAAGACCATGAAGTGAAAAATCACACAGTAATTTGCCATATATCATCTCATGAATTTAAAAACTGCTGAATAGCCACAATTTGGAAATGGAGACACAGTGACACAATTTTAAATAAGCTACACAACGAGGCCATTTAAATGAGAGAAAAATATGTTGCTTACTTTATTAAATGCTATGTGGCTTCCCTAGTTACGTAAGAACCATTAGAGAAGGAAAGCTTAGGGCTGACACGTGATTTCCAGGGGCAACCTACCAAAGGGTTTTCTCACGGGCAAGAGGACGAAGGTCCCACAGTGATTTCTTGCATCTCACCCACTTGGCACGTGTGAGACATGTGTGACACACATAAGCTGCCAAAATGATCACTCTCGAAGTGCACGGATTAAGCCCTCATCACTGACAGCTGCTTTCCTGGCACCGCCTCACCCCGCCCTCCTGCCTGCATGGGAAAATAAAACTTTCGTTGAGCACTTCTTATGCGCCAAGCTCTATGCTCAGTGAGTGCCTTACACACAGTTCCGTTAACCCTCGTCATGGTTTATGGGTATTGGTATTGACATATTTTACAAGTATAAGAACTGGCGCTCAAGAGTTAATGGCAGTCAGGATGTGGTAAAACTTTCACCACCAGCCAAAACATTCCTCTCCCCCCCCCCCCCCCCCCAATTAACAACATCACATAAACAAACACAAAAGCAAATTCCAACTAAGACCCGTGTCCTCTGAAACCTATGCACTCTTAAGTTCTTTGAAGGATACGCCACTTTGTGGAAGGGAAAATGGCAGCAACAGAACCATTTACCAGGACAGTGTTATTTTCGGTGGTTCCTCCTTACTTCCCAAATGCACCAAGGACTGTGTCCAGCGTCCTGCTTTTCCCTGTCTGTCCTCCAGTGCTGTGTCAGGAGTATGAAGAGGGAAAAGGCAGTAGGGAGATCATACTTCTTGGTTAACTCAGGAAAATCCTGGTGTATGTCTGTCAGTTGAGCATATTTTTACGCTCAAAGATATTCGGGTTTGGATGACACAGTACATAGTCAGCTTCCCTAGGATTAGCTCCCCAATAACCATCTGTACTTAAGTCTTTGTCTTAGGGTTTGCTTTTAGGGAAGCAATGGCCAAAGAGAAGCTTATTCTATTTTGCAAGGCTGGAGGCCAGGTGGTTTAGACAATATTTGGGAAACGTGGGGAAAAAATTTCTTAGTCAAGCAATACTCATAATCTTTATGAGTATTTCATAAAGATTAGAATGACATAAGTTTTTCTTGACGTAAATGATAAAACACACATTTCTTCAGAGAGCGTGTGGGAAGTGCACACATAGTAGAGCCTCCAAATCTCAACCAAGTGAAAAGTCCTCTGAGGCTATCCATCTCCACTGCTTTTAAACGTGTGATGTTACACCTTCATCAATAGAGAAATATCCCAGTGATGCGTTTCCTGTCATAATGTCTAATTTACTGTTTCCTTTCTCCCCCTTCCCAGCCCCGTGCTCCAAAACAAACAGGAAAAGCTTTAAACCTGCTAATCAGATCTTTGCGCATATTGGCTCACCACTCTTCAATGGCATTCTCCTGCAGTTAAGATGAAACTGAACTCTTAGGCCCAGTCCTAAGGCCCTATTGTACTTGGCCCCAATGTGCTCTCAAGAATATCCATACTCCACTCTCTCCCTTCCCCCCTACATTATGGTTCTCTTTTACCTCTCAGAATTAGTAGCAGCTTTCCCATTGCATGTTTTTGTGCATAATATTTTTTTTTTCTTGGCCGAGATCTTCTCCCTTCCCCTGCACTGCTCCCCTCTGCCTAGATCACAGCCTCATCTCTCAGATCCTGGAAAGACCTCACTGCCCCTGGTCCCTATAGGACTCTCACAGGGTCCTATACCTCTTCAGAGCATTTCGTATAATTAGATGGCTTTCCTATGTCTGCCTTTTGCCACCCTGTAAGGTCCATGAGGAAAAGGACCCACGTCTACCCTGCTTATCAATGTGTCCTCTGAGTCCAGCACAGTGCCTGGTACATACCAGTGCCTAAAAAATAAGTGAAGACTTGTTCACACACCTCTGACCCCAAATTCCGTATTCCTTTTGTCACATTTCCCAGAACACAAGGAATCAGGCAACTGAACTAGTGGGGTAAATATGACATAAATAAAAAATAAAGAGTGCGCTAGAAACCAAACTTTGAAGACATAATTTTGGTAAGCAATCTACCTAAATTATTTTTCATTTAGCCAAAACAAATGGAAGTTTTGAATAAGGCATATTTATCATGCAGCTGTTTTGTTTGCTAAGCAGATAAATTAGACAACTGAGGATAAAATTAGTTGTGTCCAATGGAATATATTCACACAGTTTGTCTTTTAAAATGTATGTGTTTTGTGTCATATTTCCTCACTATGTAATGAGGATATACTTTAATGTCTAATTTTATATTTGTAATTTTCTTTGTTCATATTCTTGCAGAGGGCTTCCCATGATCTTCAGACCTTACAAAATCTAATTCTGCCTGTGGTAAGTAGAATAATTACCCCCCAAATGTTCCCATCCTAATGTCTAGAACCTTTATGCTCTGTTACACGAAAAGGAAGGAATTATGTTATCAGAATTAAGTTTGCTAATCAATTGATTTTAAAGAAGATTATTCTGAATAATGAGTGGGGGGTTGGAAGGAGGATATGCAGTATAATCTCAAGGCTCCTTATAAGAGAAGAGAGAGTTGAGTCAGAGTGAGAGTGATGCCACATGAGAAAGCTACTGCTGGCTGTGAGGACGGAGGAGGGCTGGGAGCCATGGGATGAGTAAGGGAATGGGAAGGCCAGGATGTGGGTTCTCCCCTAAGGTGGCCAGAGGAAACATAGCCCTGCCAATACCTTGATCTGCTTTGAACTTCTGGCCTAAAGAACTGTAAAATAACACAGTAGTTTTAAGCCACTAAATTTGTGACAAATTGACAAAGCAGCAATAAGAAACTAATACACTGCCCCATACTAGGAGATTACCCAAATAGTTGTTATTCTACAAAAGAGACCTCCCTAAATTTTTTTTTATTCATAAGATTTATAATTAAAAACCTGAGAGTAATTATAGATTTCCAAATAATTTTGAAAAAACTACCATTTATAAAGAGGATTTCTATGTCAGGAAACATAATCTACTAATAATATTACTATATTCACACCTATAGAAAATAGAGACATTTATAATTAAAATCTATCTAGCCAAATATTTATTAAGTAGCTAAAGGTACTATAGACAAAAGTAAAGCATTGTCTTTTCTCAAATTTTTAGATACATTTATACACACACATACACATGCACACATACATACATATTTTCCCCTTATTAAGACTCTGTACAAACCTAGATTTAAATCCAACCACTACCACTGATACAATTTCTGGTAAGTTGTTTATCTTAAGTGTCCTTTTATGTGAAGTGGACACTGCTTTGTTCTGTGATAAGAATAGGAATGATATATGTAAAGTACCCAGGGCAGAATCTGACAGCTAACAGGCTAGTAGCTATTATATCCTATATAATAAGAGAGTAATATGCAAATAGACCAAATGGCAGAACAACTAAATAACCAATCAAAGCATAATATACTAATGACATGCTAAGGCTGCTCAACCACTCACTATGACAAGCACTAACCACTAGGGAGCAGACAGTCAACTGGTTGACCAGTCGCTATAATGTGCACTGACCACTAGGAGGCAGATGCTCCAACTGGTAGATTAGCTTGCTGCTGGGGTCTGGCCAATTGGGACTAAGCGAGATGGGCCAAACATGCCCTGGAGCCCTCCCATGGTCCCTCCCTGGCCCGATTATACACTGGTGGG
Source organism: Pipistrellus hanaki (assembly GCF_964339955.1). Classification (NCBI taxonomy): domain Eukaryota; kingdom Metazoa; phylum Chordata; class Mammalia; order Chiroptera; family Vespertilionidae; genus Pipistrellus; species Pipistrellus hanaki. Next base: position 31,028,576 of record NC_140509.1, on the reverse strand, counting down.
GTCCCTCAGCCTGGCCTGCACTCTCTTGCAATCCAGGACCCCTCAAGAAATGTCAGAGAACTGGTTTCAGCCTGATCTCACAGGCCACTCTTCTTGGGAGGGCGCCAGATGCAGGGCTCATGGCTGGTGAGCACTGCTGTGGCAGCGTGAGTCTCTCCTGATTGGGACTGATTGGGTGTGAACCTGCAGCAGGCACAGTGGGGCCTGGAAGAGAGGGAGTGGCTGGTAGGAGCTACAGGCAGTGTTGGACTGTGGGTTTCGGCCGGATACCTGCAGGCCACCCAGAGGGACCCCACCCATGCACAAATTCATTCACCAGGCCTTTAGTCCCATATAATAAAAGGCTAATATGCAAATAGATCGAATGGCGGAACAACTGAACAATCGGTCACTATGGTGTGCGCTGACCACCAGGGGGCGTGTGTGGAACATGTGGGTGTTGGCCTTGGCAGGATGGTGGAGCAGGTGAGTGGAGGTGCCAGACCAAGGCAGGAAGACGGTTGGAGTCATTGGGGTGAGCCTCTAGTGATTACTGAAAATTCTCTGCTCCCATGCACCATGGTCCTGCCAGGCATTGCTGCTGCCGGTGCCAGTCCCACTCACACCCACTGCCAGCGCTGGCCCTGCTTGCAACCTCAGCTGACATCAGAGCTGCAGCTCACACCAGCACTGGTCCCGATCACTTGGCACCATCAGCGGGTGCAGGCGGCAGCTGCTAGCCCTGATCATTCCTGAGGAATTCTCCACCTCCCCCTGCTCCTGAGGGGCGGTCGGGGCAGCAGTTGCCACTCTGCACTGGCCCTGCTCGCACCCACTGCTGGCGCCAGCCCCAGTCACTTCACGCTGTCCGTGTGTGGGAGCTGCAGCAGCAGGAGCAGGGCTTCTGGTAGACAGGGGATAGGGGGCTATGGTGGGAGGGGCAAGGTGGGGTTGCAGAAGATGGGTTGAGACTCACCCCCAAGCCTACCACAGCCTCAGGGCCCACAGTTCCTAACAAGGTGCACAAATTTATGCACTGAGCCCCTAGTTAATATATAATAACTTCGTATTTATAGCTTTATACATTGCATAACATTCCTGTAGCTCCTCACAAATAAGGAATTTGACTAAGAACATTTCCATATGTGCTTTAAGGAAGTTGCTAATAATATATTTTATAAGTAAGACTGCTTTATAAGGAAGATAAAGACCACTTTATAAGTGAGATATGTTTTATAGACCATTTTATAAATCAGATAAAGACACAGTGCCCTGGCTAGCAGCTAGGTTATAAAATACAACATAAACTGGAACTTCAAATTAGCATTACAATGATTATTGAAAGGTTGTTTGATAACCCATTATTTGACAAAAAATAAAATATTAGGAAAGCTAGATGCTACTTGTTGCTTTTAGGGTTGCTTTTAAAGGTGATGGGAGAGGTGAAATGTAAGAAAACAACTCAGTAAGTAAGAACTAAAATTTTCGGCTTGGGAATTTGAGATGGCTATAAAATTGGAACTTGGTGGGCAAACTAAACTCTGACTTGTAAATTATTCTTCTTTAGCGCAGTCATCCCAATGAAGGCAAACACACCCATGTGATACATTTTATACAACTTGTGTTAAAAATCTATAAGAACTATTTCACATTAATAATCTCACGTACAGGTTGACAGAGAAGAATATAAGATGCTTCTAGAAAGATGAGTGAAACAAATATTTTATATGGTGGGTTATTTTCATGATTTCTCATGCACATGTTCAAGGGAAAAAAGTCACTTTGACACATAACAACACCGGTATTTGAAACAAAACTTTGAGAAGCACTTTGCCTTTGTGATGTATGTTTTATAAGCATTATTTATTTCACACAACCCTTGAAGAAAAATCCTTGCCAACTGGGCAGGCAACCTGTGTTACTTTACACATTAATTATAGAAATGCATGTCGAATATAAGAACATGACAGTGAATTAGTTTCTTGTCCTTGAGAGGTACTGGTGGCTGCATGGATGCTGATTATTAATTCAATAAGCTTTGCTATTTATGCGCCTGCCTGAAATGCTCACCATTTAGGAACCATTGGAGATGCTCCTAACTGGCTCTGTGCTATTTGGGAATGAAGGTAAATTATTTTCTAATCTGTAACTTAAAGGGCAGGTGAAGCTCAGAGAACACAAATAAATGGGGGTGGGAAAGACCCTTACATGGCTTCTTAGACACGTTAGCTGCCATGTTAGGTTTAGGATGTCTCCTCTGATATTAGTGGCTGGGGCTCTGTTAGGCACCCTGAGGGCAGTTAGCAGTCATGTTTGAGGACCTGTGTGTTTAGGTAGCGCACAGATAGTTATCTGGGGCCTGATGTACCAGATACAGAGCCCCCAAACTTCCAAATCTATCCTTTCCCTACTTCTCCCTGTCACAAGGCAAAAGGTCTCTCCTCTTCCCTGCATCCTTCTCCCCGCTGCCTTCTCAAGAACCACGCTTTATTAATTACATTCTTCCCTGATCTCTCCCCTTCAAATCTTCCTTCCATTAGAACATGGGAATTTTGAAACCTATTCTCCTCCATGACAAACCTAATGAGCCACCTTCTGTGTTCATATCTCAGATAATGTCTTCTTTATTTGTTCCTACATATTCTCTCTAGTTAAGTTTAATATTTTGCAAACAAGAACTCTCTTTTTATTTAAAAAAAAAATTGATTTCAGAGAGGAGGGTAGAGGGAGAGATAGACACATATGATGAGAGAGAATCATTGATTGGCTGCCTCATGCACGCCCCACATAGGATTGAGCCCACAACCTGGGCATGTGCCCTGACCGGGAATTGGACCTGACCTCCTGGTTCATAGGTCCATGCTCAACCACTGCTCTATGCTGGCCGGGAAAGAACTTCTCAATTTACCAAAACAGACTTTGCTAATTAGAAATTTGGAATCTCTGCTATCACTTCTAAATATTTCTTCCAGTTCCTACAAACTGATAGCCTTACTTTGCAAAAGATTCATTGAAACGTTTTTGAGGTCATGACCCTCACAGTAGAACTGTAAAGATCTCTCCCACACTTTCATTACTCCACCTTGCCCATTAGATGCAGCCTTTAATTATATTTTGTTGAAATGATGTCTATTTTTAATGATCAGCATTAGCACTATTTTTTCCCCTATTCTTTACTCCCTTCTATGAGGGTGAAGGAGGAGAACATATTCATCTAAATGCACAAACACAGGGATGGTCTGGGTACTTTTCTGTGTTCTACAGCGAAGGGAGCCACCATGCTGAACATGGACTGTTCTCTGACAGGCAGCAGCTGTGGCTTGGGAACTCCATGTATGATGTGTGAAAGTTAGGGCTGCACTAAAGGGAAACAACAGAAATGAGCATCTCCCTTATCAAAAGTATTTAAAGTTATAGTTTGTTAATCTCTATTTGAGTTTCCTCACTGCTACACAGAAAAAATGATAAGAGAATTATCTCACAGGCTTGTTTTATAGATTAAATAAGTTAATATTGCTAAAAAAAACTTGGAAGAGTGATATATAAATGTACATGCTTGTTATTTATAGATATCAACAGAATCTAGGAGAAACAATGGAGGAGCAGAAGAGAGAAGAGAGAAAAAAAAGGCAAAATGCTGTGTGTCTAGTGATATGACCCCTTCCCAATTACCTCCTTTCCCCCAATCCCCCTGCTCCCAATAGAATTTTTATTACAGTAGATTAATGCATAAATGCTGGGCGTGAGCCCAGTTTTAATTTTGTCTTGTTATACTAATAAATAACTGGCTGAGCCTCATACCCTGGTCTGTGTGATATGGAACAGAGGAAGCTGGACTCTGAGAGTCAGAAGAGGCCTGGAGAATTTAAAACTGATCAATGAACAGAAATTCTGGGGCCAGTTTCAGAATTTGACAGCCTTTGAAACCAGGATAAAGAGGCTCCAGATGACACTGCCAATCTACAAATCCCATCCTATATAATAAAGAGGTTATATATAAATTAACCCTCACACCCTCACAAAATGGCTGCCTATGACCAGACCAGCAGGAAGGTCAGTGAAGGACGACCAAAAAGCCTATTGAACAAGCAGGCTATGTGGGGCAACCAGGATGGCAGGGGGATTAGTGAGGGATGACCAAATGACTGAACAAGCAGGTTGAGTGGGACAACCAGGCTGGGGGTGGGGGAGGTGGCAGTTAGGGGTAACCAGGCTGGCAGAGGGGGACAATTGGGGGTGATTAGGCTGGCAGGGGGAGCAGTGAGGTACAATGTGGCCGATGGAGGGGGCAGTTGGAGGCAACCTGGCTGGAGGTGGGGGGTAGGAGGGGGATAGTTAGGGACGACCAGGCCAGCATGGGGGCAGTTAGGGGCAATCAGGCCTGGGGGGAGGGGATAGTTAGGGGCAACCAGGCAGGCAGGTGAGTGGTTAGGAGCCAGTGGTCCAGGATTGTGAGAGGGATATCCAACTGCCAATTTAGGCCCAAATTGGCAGTCAGACATCGTCCAAGGGGTCCTGGATTGGAGAGGGTGCAGGCTAGGCTGAGAGGACCCCCCCCATGCACGAATTTCATGCACCAGGCCTCTAGTAATAACATAAGAAAGCACCAGTATTTTCACTCTACTTAAAACAATATTTTAAGCTCTCAAATGATTTAGTTAATTATAATGAAAGATAAGTTAAACCACATGTCTGAGAGCCAGTTAGCTGTTCGCTTCCTTCCATTGCATAAAATTAATACTAAATGACCATTAAGCCAGAATTGTTATTTCCCAGCCTCCATACCTAGCATGTCAGCTTGCTCATGTGATTTTCTGTCACTAATAGATCAACTAACACAAATGATGTGTGGCACTTCCAGAGCAAGGTTTTTAACAAGCAGGTGTACTTTTTCCACTCTCCTTCTACCCTCCAGCCATGTGGATTCAGATGACAGAAAGGCATAAATGGTAAAGAGACTGAGTACTCAGACTATTGCCTGGAGGAGAGTGGACTGTCAACTATAATACCTGCTAACTGTTCAATAAATAATAAATAGGATTATATTAAATTTGGAGCCTTTATATGTTTTATGGTCAATTTTTATAACAGCTACAATTATTTTAACATTATAAAGTTATTTGAGGATGGCAGTGCAGTCTGATGGCTAAGAGCATAGATGCTAGCATACAAATACCGTATCTACTAGTTAGTGGCTCTGTGTCCTGGGGCAAATTATCTAGTTTTCCTGAGTTTGAATTTCCTTATCTTAAAATGGTGATAATAGCCTTAAAGGTTTGGCTCCCTGGATGAAGCTTTGGTCTTCGGCCTGAAGGGTCCCAGGTTCAATTCCAGTCAAGGGCATGTACCTTGGTTGTGGGCACATTCCCAGTAGGGGTTGTGCAGGAGGCAGCTGACCAATGTTTCTCTCATCATCAATGCTTCTGACTCTCTATCCCTCTCCCTTCCTCTCTGTAAAAAATCAATAAAATATATTTTAAAAATAAATAAATAAAAATAAAAATGGTGATAATAATAATGGTAGAATAGTATAATTGTGCCAGTTTGGCTCATAATAAGTACCTACTAAACCCTGCCTTTATTATTTTCTATAATTAGGCTTATCCTTGTGGATAAATAAATCAGTTAAATACACAGAGCAAATGAATCTAGTTTTCTTTTTAAGTTTGTAGAGGCATTCCTTAAGATATAAATGACTTCCTTAATTTATTTTCCTATTTCCTCCCAACAGCTAACTTGTAGCGAGGTGACATTTGTCGATAACTGCCTGATGCCTTCATTGTAACCGGATTCCCTTCTTCCACAGGGCACCATTCGCTTCCCCTGCTACCTATTGCAATTAGACAAATGGACCAAAGGGAGTCTCACAATTCTGTACACAGTCTTTAAACTCTCTTCCTTCACTTCTCTGTCCACCTCTCTCCCAGCTGTCCCTGGGAAATCTTTTCTTCTTCTTTTTAAAATATATTTTTATTCATTTCACGGAAGAAGAGGGAGGGAGGAATAGAAAAATCACTGATGAGGGAGAATCATAGATCGGCTACTTCCCACAAACCACACTCCAGGGATCAAGCTGAAATCTGGGCATGTGCCCTGACCGGGAATTGAACCGTGACCTCCTGGTTCATAGGTTGATGCTCAATCTACTGGACCACACAGGCTGAGCTCCTTTCTTCTTTTGATAACCCCTTCCCTCTATGCTCAGAGACCAGTGACATGGTGCAGAGAAAAAACATTACCTTTCCGAATATAACTTCCTACTTAGCAAGAAGACAGTGCAATTTGAGGTATGACCCAGTCTTCCTACACCCCCTTTCCCAAGAAACACCTAGCAGAATGTACTAAACTCACAGGTGCTCAGCAAGCTCATTTTTATTAAAGCTACAAGTAGTAAAATGTTACTGTGTTTGAGGCTTTGCACGCTTTGAGATAGCATTAGCTCAAATAGTTCATCAAATTGTTGGGGTGTCGCTACAGTATCATGGCCCCTGAGCCAGACAGCTGGCTGACAGTGTATTTCACTGGCCCACTTCAAGGACAGGCTCCACTTAAGAGCACAGCAGTGTAGTCCATTTGCCAGCTCTGCCCTCGTGAGTGTGAACTTGGCAAGTTACTTTAGCTCTCTCTGTTTCCCTCCCCAGACAGGAAAACAGGACTAATCATAAAGTAAAGCATGTAACTGAAGAAGAAAAAGCAGTGGTGTGCTTTAGCTTAGTCTTAGTATGTGAAATTATGCAGATACACATTTTATAGCTTTCTCCCTATAAAGGGAAACAGAATCCAAATTAAATACTTTTCTAGTCTTATAAACATCTGTAGAAATGACAAAATGCTAACCATTGACACTGGGTATTCTGGATATTTTATAAATAATTATACACTTAATTAACAATTAACAGGATTTTAATCCTACCCAGGCCATGCAGTATAGTAGTCAATAACTACCTTCATCTATTCATGCTGCTCTAACAAAAATACCATAAATTAGGTGCCTTATAAGCAACAAACATTTCTCACAGCTCTAGGGACTGGGAAGTCCAAGATCACAGCACTGGAAGACCTGGTGTCTGGTGGGAGGGCCCACTTCCCTATAGGTGGCTGTCTTTGGCAGTAATCTCACAGGAAGAAAGGGGGTGCTAGCTCTTTGGGGTCTGTTTTATAACTTCATGAGAACTCTATCCTCATGACCTAATCACCTCCCAAAGGCCTCACATCCCAATACCACCCCATTGGACATTGGGTTTCAACATATGAATTTTAAGGTGATACAAATATTCAGTCCATAGCATACAAATTCAAATTTTCTCTGCCAGTCCCTAGCTGTGTGACTTTGGGCAAATGGCTTAACTGCTTTTAGCCTTTGTTTTCCCCTTTTAAATCCAGAGAGAATCAGCAGATTATGTAATAAACTCTTAGCAACCTCACAGGATTGTTGAGAGAATTAAATGTGAAAATGCACATAAGTGTTTCACCACAGGGCCAGTCACATACTACAGGCTGACCATGCTTTGGCCATTCTTGTTAGCAACTGATAGCCATTTGATAGGTATCTGTGGGGTGAATGAAATATTTGATATCCCTGCTCTTGCTGAGTGGGAATAAAAGCAGCAGCCACTTAAGTTCAGGGGCAAACAATTACAAGTTTGAGGCCTAAAGATTTAAAGGTAGAAAAAAAAGGCAAGGCTTCAAACAAAAATAATGGCTTATTTTTACCTTGGGGAAGTGAGCAGAACGTTACTAAGAATGAACAATCAATGTTAGCATGGTATACTACAAAAGCAGATTCTTTTGAAAATGAAAAGTAGAGGTGATATGTGTGTGAAATTAGATATTTATGCTTCTTTCCTTGATATTTAATTCTCACGTGGAAAGAAAAGTTAAGAGCATTTTAACTTCTATAGAAACTTCGAGGATAAAGAGCATATACTTAGATGTAACTTTAAAACACTTTTTTTCTTTTCTTTCAGGAATCCTTCCTCCATGCATCCCTGATCTTTCCTAAAAATAATCAGGCTCTTATTTTAAAAGCTTTGAATGAGTTGGCCCTGATGAGATGGTAAACATGGAAGGCTTTGTAAGTGGTAATGTTCAGGAAAAGTAGGGTAGCCCTTTGGCTGCAGATATACTGCTTACGTAGCAAATGAAACTTGTGAATAACGGGAGGACAAAGAAAATGCTTTCTATTTCTTGTGTCCCATGAAGAACACTCAGTGCGGAGTTCCAAAGGGTATATAGGCTTTTCTTAAATGCCTTGGGAATGGTTATGCAACAGTGAAAACTATAAAAATATAAAAGCAGAACAAAAGAATACACAACTGGCATTACTTTGAATAACGCCACTAAGCCTTTGGCAGAGTAAAAAGATGTGCACCAAATTGTCAAATTGTGCTCTCGGGCCGGAGAATCTAGGACGAGCTGACTGAGTCGCAAACTCTGGCAGGGGTCTCGAGGAGACAGGCTTCCGCCTCCAGCACCAGCCTCAGAAGGAGGTCAACGGAGTTCAGCAATTATAAAGCCACTTTGAGGCAGGCGCTCTCACCAAGGGACCCAGGCGTCAGGCCACATATCCGTGCGGAATTAAAATCAATACTCGCAATGACACTTAGAGCAAATTCAAGCATTTTCTGGGAAAAAATGCTTTATCATCCTGGTGAATGCATTTAACACATTAAAACATTTGAATTCAGCCTTTGTACTTCATGTTAACTGCATACAGAATATGGTTCGGTTGTCAAAATGAACTGCATAATTTATTAAGGTGGATAGTTTTTCTCTACAAAAATAGAATGCTTGAGTCTTTAAAAGACACAATAAAGAAAGGCCTTTGAGAAGACATATTTATTAAGCATTACAGAAAGCCAAAGACTAAACGAAGAAAAGTAAGTTCTCACTTTGAAGGTAAAATGTTAATATTCACATCAGTCTTATCAGTAAGTCTCTGATATGTATGTCAATTGGTATTCTTTTGTCAATGATTTGCTGAAGATCATAAAATCTCCTTGAAATTTTATGTACTCTTTCTTAAAGACATCTTCTCTTTTTTATTTTATTTTAAATTTTCCCTTTTTAAAAATAACTATATAACTGTTTGGATAAATTTCCCAAGGTAGAAGATTTAAATAGAAATTGGCAATTTTTTTTAAGCAAGCAGGTTGAATCATCTACAATTGGTTCACTATCTCTTGAATTTATTTTCCTGTGAATTTTTAATTAATAAACTTTATTCTCTAGACCACATGTGTCAAACACAAGGCCCGCGGGCCAAATCCAGCCCGCCAGGCCTTGCAATGTGGCCCGCACCGCGCTGTCATCACTGCACTCCGCTGTCAGTTTATGACATTGTCAGTTTATGACTGTTCAGTAAACCATTCGGACAGGGATTTAGGCTGGATTTTAGATTTTGGCCCCTTCTCTGATTGAGTTCGACACCCCTACTCTAGACCCTCCCTCTATGTTCAGTTTCTATACTTTCAAATTCAAAGTGATCAAAATATTAAATTAAGATATTGATTTGCTTATATTTCCAGTCAACATACTTTTACTTCATTAGAAAATAGCAAAGTGTTCAATGCAACTATATGTTTATTACAAATATAAATTTATATATTTAAACCCTTTTTCATTTGAAACTTTCCTAAATATATGACTACTTACTATTTGATGAATTGTTGGAAACTTTTTTGGTTTTAAATTAATAACTAATAAAATGTGATATTTCCATTTACAAAAACATCTCAGAGTACTGAGTTTGAATCTGGTATGCTGACCGCTAGTTCTCCTGTAGTGCAAGAACATAAGTTTATTTAAGCCTCACTAAAACCATGACTAATCATGTGTGCCACATTCTCTAGTCACAAGAAAAGAATCCTTTACAACGTAAATGAGCCTGTAATAAGTAGCACAATGTACTGGCCTGACATCAAAAGTTCTATTTTCAACATAGGAAATCACTAGCTGGCTTCCAAAGTCAGCTAGTTAGATCCATTTTGCACAGGGATCCTCTATCTCTACCCCAACAAAATATAGATTTCCAAAAAACCTGGATAGTTTTGTATTTCTTACCTATATATTTCCACAAAGTTAATAGACAGACTTTTATTAAATGAAATGATATATGTCAGAGGGTGTTGGAAACTGTAATTAATCATTATCAATGTGAACCAGTATCTTGGAACCAGAAATCCTCATATACAAGTATAGGAACCTAATTAAAAAAAAAAAAAAGTCACTTGGGAGCAAAAATGGTAGGTAATTTACTATTTTCATTATTCTTTTTTTTTTTTGTAAGTCAATCAAAATAATACCTTTTTGTCAGATTTGCAAAACATATAAATTTTGGTGTGCTGCAGAATTTTAGTAATTAATTTATGTGTGTCATGAGATGAATAAGGATGAAAATCACTGCAGTAAATCAACAAAAATATCTCAATATAAAACCACTCTGCATGAAATGAGAATGCACTGAAATTGGTCACCTGCTGTAAAAATAACCAGAGAAGTTTCTTATTACATTTGAGTGAACCAAAATATTTTATAACACCCATTTTGAAATTGACCTCATGTTTAAAAATTATCTTAGTACAGTTAACAATAATTATCACCACATATAATTATTTGACTACTATTGTATTGTGCTTTGAAGGCACATAAGTGTTGCTAGTGTCCTTTCCTCATCCAAATCCTAAAATACAAATTAATTATAAAAATTCATTTCTCTCAGATATTTTTTTCTGCCAAAGCAACCTAAAAGTATATCTGCATATTAGCCAAACTCAAAATTTATAGGCCAGAACAAGAAAAAGGACAAAATTAGAGCAGCTGGTGTATGCTTGAAAATATTCATCCTTATTAGGGCATCTCTCAGAAGATGAGCTACTATAGCCACATTGAATCTCTATTAACAGTAGTGAATTCCTAAGCCAGACAGCACCAGTAAATAAAGGAACCCATGCTTACATTCATTTGATGGTTTTGCAGACTTGAGAATCATTTCTGGCACCGTGATTTTGTGTTCAGGAAAACAAAGAACACGAAACATTACGTTCCTCAGAATGTTTTTCTTGTGCTATTAAATGAATCAAATAAATGAGGCACAGAGAAGGAATTTAGACTTCAGCAAGGTTGTGATTCACAGTAGTGTTCAGTGCTTGAAACTTTTGGAGAGGCACGCAGTTTTTGCTTCGATTATAATCAGCAGAGCCAAGAACACTTTTCCTAGAGCATTCGGAGACCACCTTAGACTTTCTTCCCTGCAGCTACCACTTACGTTTGTAAGGGAGGAGGGAAGGCAGAGTTTCTTCACAAAGCAGCACTGGACTCAGAATACAGAGAATGTTTTGGTAGACTGAATTGCTTGTCAGGAGAAAAAAATAAGTCCTAGGGAAAATGTAAGACACTCATTTTCCAAGGTTTAGGAAGTACGAGGTCTAAGCTGATTTATTTTATGGTTTGCTGTGTCTGTATGACTTTTGGGAAGAAAACGAAAATAAAAGATTAGCAGAGGAAATTTAATATCTTGAAAATGTTCTTGGCATGGTTATTGTCAAATGTGCATTTTAAAACAATTTCGATGTGCATTAAAATCAGCTTATTCAAGCACTATCCCTTTGGGTGAGTGTTACAGTTATAGTTTTATCAGTTGCAGTATTCTTTACTTGACAGTGGAATAAGGGCAATTTTGTTAGTTTCTATCTATGACTTTTATCTTGAGAAGTTAGTGATATGCTTTGGAAGTTCATTAACTCTTATTAAGCAAGTGTGAAGTCAAATAGCCACAAATCTCCCAAAACTTCTTAGAATATTTACATTTTTGCCTATATTATAATCTTCTTTGAGGCTAATAAACTCTGTGTAGTTCTTAACTCTATTATGGATTTTCTGAAATGTTTTATTCAATGACTATAATGAAAGAAGTGTTTCATTTCATTGAGATAAATTGCCAAGGCAAAAAAAAAAAGAAAGTCTTTTAGACCCATATTCTGAGTGAGAATAAGAAAGAGCTCTGCTCATTGCCATGAGAAGAGGTAATATCAATAGATCAATAGGTCTGAGAGAGACATAGAGAGCAGGCGACAGTGGTTGGAGATGGGGCGTTGAGCGCCTGGGTCCGGAGTAATTGAACAAACAAGCAAAAAACAAACAAAAACCAACCCCACAAAAATCACGCACACTGTCAACTGCTTGGTGATTGCCAGGGGATTATTGATTTTAGAAAGAGGATGGGGGAGAGAGAGGAAAAAACAACAACAACACATAGATGTGAACGACAAACATTGATTGGTTACCTCTCATGGAGCCCTAACGGAGAATGGAACCAGAAACCCAGGCAGGTGCCTTGACTGGAAATAAAGTCCACAGCCCTTTGGTGTAAGGGACCATGCTCCAACCAACGGAGCCACCAAGTCAGGGCTCTTCCCACTTCTCTTGGTAACGTACATAAATGGCACAGGGACTTTATGTTTGGCATTTTGCTTTATATTGTCTCATTTAATTCTTTGGCTCCTGTTTATCCTCTTGTGAAGATTAACAACAAAAAAATGAAAACATTGGCAAATGTAAACGATTAGCTTTTTTATTTTACCCTATATTACTGAATAACTATATCTCCAGTACTATACTAGCCACAGTGGGTATTTCAGAATTGGTATTATCATATCTGGTGGAAGAAAATCATTCACAACTCAAACAGGATATCCAATTAAAATTATAAATCTTTCAAGTGATTTTAGGATTGATTTGCCATACCCCAGGGGAATAAACACTTATTTTCAACATTTAATCAATGTGTTAGTCCCCGAGTTCTGGGAGGTCCTTCCCAGTTTATTTTTTAATGCTCATCTTTTCGAGGAAGCCTCTCAAGACTGCGTGACAGTCTCTTTTTTGGTTCCCTCTGTGATGTTTGGATAGTTGCCCTTTTGAACCGAAATATTTACTTGTTATGTGCCTTGTTACACTGTGATATCTCTGAGCACAGGGATAAGATCTAATTCAATCTTTTTAGTGCTCCTAGCTCTTAGCCAAGTGCCTGGCATGGTGCCTATGGTGTACTAACAACATGGCTATGCAGTAATGTTTTTTTGAAGTTTATTTTAAACTCCTCCTTTTAGCCCAGTGGTTAAGAGCACGGGCTCTGGCACCAGGAATCCTGAGTTTAAATTCTGTCCCTAAAACTTGCAATGGGACCTTGGTAAAGTTACCTAATCCCTCTAGGCCTCAATTTCTTCAACTTCAAAATGGGAATAATAATGATGGTACTTAATACACTTGTTGTGACCAATAACAGAATGAAATTATAAGTACACACACATGCATATATGTAATTTAAGAGTGCATGGTGAAAGCTCTTGAAATGTAAACCTATTATTATTTTTATTCAGTTAGATTCAGTTTATTCATGTATACTTATCATTCTAAGATACTTATCATAATCGCCTTACACTTGTAGGTAATTATAAGCGTGTATTTAGGGATGACTCATCACAGATTTGTATACCCTTCTCAATAATGCCCACATTTACAAGTGAGGAGGAGATTACCACCGAAGGAATATTATACAGTTAGTGTGTGAGTGAGGGACTAAATCCACACAGTACATCAGGGTGGCCCTTATTAAACCTACGTAAGGTACAATCTCCTTCCCATTCTAAAGCATAGCCCTAAATTTACCCAGACCTTCATCAATTACAATATATTCCTGCATCAGGAGCTCTTTCTTCACTTCTCCTTTCCTTAACTACTTTGCTTTTCAATCTAATTCAGCTACTGTTTACTGAACAGGTGTTTAGCCATGTGCTTGATTGCTTGAAGGCATTTAACCAGTAGTAGCAGGAGAGTCATTGTTTGGAAACTTGTCTGTTTATGTCATTCTCCTAGTTAAAATTAAAAAAAAAATGTATTCCTACTTTCATTATGAGTAAAAAGTGTGATAAAGGTGATTTTAAAATATTCATATTTATACTTGAAATATTCTATAAGAATACACACACACACACACACACACACACACACACACATTAAAGAGCCTAGTAAATTGTGTGTGTGTGTGTATGTACTATGCTCTTCAATTTTTTAATTATACTTTAGTTGATTTTGAACAGTCTCAAACATATACCTTCAAGCAATCCTGTGGCTATAAAACAAAAAAAAAGAACAATTGTGTCTTAAAAATATCTTATTCTAAAAAGAGCTGGTTAAACTTCATTTCCAACGGCTTCACCATTTCCTGATTATCTGTCATCTGTATGATAGAGGAGAGAGAATCTGTAATCCAGTGTGACAAGGTGGATCCCAAAGGGGCTCACTATACTAGAAGCCCTTAAGCGAAGTTGTTCTTTTATATTAAACATAATTAAACATTTAAATTAAACATGATATATACATTCTATTCCATAGAATACATACCTTGTATTAATGTAGAGGGTATGGCAAAAGTAGGCTTTTAGTTGTGAGTACATGAAATGCAGTTTATCTTTGTATTATTATTTATTAGTTATTGAATTATGTTCCATTAGAACAACTACAAACCTATTTTTGCCCCACCCTTTATGTGTTTTCCTCCTCCAAATCTCTGATCAGTGGACACTATTAGAAAACACATCTCATCTGTGCTCTTGGAGGGCTTCCTGTAAAGCCTCACCAGTTTGGAATTAATAGTTTTATTTCACAACAACGCCATTTAAATCAACTTGTCTAATGCTTCTTAATATTGAATAAAAAATAGTTTGTTTTTCTGGGATGATGGGCCTGGGGAAGACAGAGTTTAGGAAACAAAATTAAAAAAAAAAGGTTCTAAGAGTTTGTAGCCATTAAAACGGTGGTGTTGAAAGGAAGAGCTGAGTGTTCAGATGTGTGGAAATGCTGAGCATATTTACAGTGGGGCATCTGAGAGGAGCTTTCCTATAGGACATTTCGATGAGGGGATATTTCTTGGGTGAGGAGGAATCTGAAAGTATAGATCTGATGGTCATTTGTAGAAGCTGAAGCAATAGAAAATAAGATTTCTTAGAATGAGAAATTCTGAATGTCACTGAATCTTCAGTGGACAGAGGAAATAGAATCATTGACAGAGGAAAAAAATCACTTGTAGAAGACAGAAGAGGGGAAAAACCAGCTCACTCCCTGAAACAAAGAACAACGATAACTGATTTTTGCCAACACTTGTCATTTACTTCAGAGGCATCAAGAATGAGAACAGGTTATCAAATAAAAGGGAACATTATGAGGTAGGAAGAGAAACATAAAATTTTATTATGTGGAGAGTTCACAGGAGGACATGAATCCAACCCACCCATTATATTAGCAAACTTATCTATACTAATAAAAGCCTATGTGGTTGATGCCCTCACACTTTCATGTCATGATGCCCTCAAGCCATAACAACCCACCACCACGGGTGGGTCCCGGCAGCTCTGGCTCTGCTGGGCAAGGCCGGGGGTCCCCTGGTGTGGGGTCCCCCAGCTCTGGCCTTTTTGGGGCAATCCATTGAGGAGTCCCAGATGGGTAGGCAGGGTCTGCCACTTTGGGGAGATCAATCGCGGGGCTCCCGTACTGTGAGAGAGCACAGGCCAGGCTGGGGAACCCTCCTCCCGAGTGCACAATTTTATGCACTGGGTCTCTCATATAATAATAAAAAGGAAAAGAGTCCTAGAAAGGTAAAGTCAAAATTCAATGACTGAGTCACTTTGAAACAGAACTGTTTCGTTATCTTGGCTTTGTAATCTAATGTCCTTGGTGCTCCCATATATTGCAACCCAGTCTCCTATGGCAGCAGCAGGCAGCGTATTCCAGGCAAATTACTAACAATACAACTTTTGGGAAGGTAGATATATGCAATTCAACAATGAATGTAGCTGGAGTAAAATTTAAATTCATAAAGCAAAAGGGCCATTTCTATGGTGATCCTTTGAACTTGTTACTTAAAAGCTGTGTCACAGGTATGGTTCCTATCTAAACTTACTGCTGTGTTTTATTCTAAGGAAATATAATGATACTCAACTATTAATGGATAGAGGGGGAACTAACTACAGTAGAAGAAGAAAAAGAGAAAGACTGCAGAAAGTTGGAGGGAGAAGATAAGCCATCTCTTAAACCTGCAGCTTCTCATACAGGAAACACGGTTTCCTAAAATGACCACAGAACATTTCTATTCATATATGTGATGGAGGATTTGGAAATCTGGTAGTAAAAGGCTCATCCACAGTCCACACTGTATGTAAAGCATCATTGCATCAACACCATCAACCAACAAGCACCACTATAAAATTAGAAAGCAAAGAAAGCAAAACAAGGAAGAATGCCTCCTCCTCCTAAGGAAGAAACCTGACCCTGAAGAAGATAAATAATTCTCCTTCAAGAAAACAGTTAGCTCATCTTAGTGGGCTGACACAGAGGCAGGTCTATCACAGAGATGCTAGCTAATCTAGCTTTGTCTAAACCTATGGTTTTCAGAAAGACAAACCTCTGATTAGCTAAGTGGATGTATTATTAGTTCAATTTTTGAATGGTTCAAACTTTCCTATCTCTAATGTATGTGTGAATCTGTCCAGTAGCATGCATAATTTTAAACAGGTACTTTCCAGGATGCCAAGTCAACCACAAAAAGGATTTCATGAAAGTTTTTTGTATAAGTAAACTTTGAGGACAACACATTTGCTGTTAAGGAATAAAAAATGGTATCAATGTTTATACCAGGAGAGACAGGTGCTGACAATTGAAATCAGTTCAATATTTTTCTTACCTTTTGTTTTCCATAGTACTGAGCATAGTAATGGATTGTTAGAATGTCTAACTGAATGTTATATAATCTTAGGCAGTTTTTTTTCTATTTCATAATACAGAAATAACCATCTTCCTGTTTGCTTTTTTCCTAAATACCTTGAGGACATAAAGCTTTTAAAACTTATAAGCAGTAGAAAAATATTGGAAACTCAATTTGTATTAAAACATTATTCTTTGCACAAATCCGCTGACCCATTTTTCTAAAGAAAAGATAACTGCAGGGTTTTTACTTGCATTGAAAATTTAACAATTACAGTTCAATTTTTATGTTCATATAGTGCCATAAAAAACTATATTTCAAGTTGCACAACTGACCTTCTTTTCTATAAAAATATAGATAGGGCCTAAATTATACGTAATTGTATTGTGGAACATTTTGAAAAGGAAAATCCTGTTGCTTTTCTTGCATATAAGTCAATTTGGATCTTAAACACTTCTTTGCATTTCCTTGCATAGTTAGAAACATGACTTTAATTTTCTATTAATTTAAAGAAACATATCTGACCACATGACAGGTTGACAATTATACTTGGTTAGACAACTGTATAGAAAAAAACAAAACAAAACAAAAAAAACCCATACACGTAACAGATTTCCAGAGACAGAAAAAGAAACCGCCTTTGCAAAGAAGAATCACTACAGTCTACGATCCCCTCACAATCCACAGCACGGAGATGCACTCTGGTCTCTCCGGCAAGACCTTGAGATGTTTACGCTGCATTCGCTTCACTCACCTGTTTGGCTTAGTTGGGATGTGCTTCTACTCCGTCGGGACACTATGGCAACCACCTTGGCGCTCAGGCTGGACCTCCGTTTCTTCCCACCTGCTCCCACGGTCCCCACGGCCGTGTCCGACTGGCTGCCATCATTATGCTCCAGTGTGTACATCTCTCCACTCACACTGGTGCTCTTCGTGATGGCTCTTCCTGAAGTCCCCATCCGTCTGCCTTGCATTTTAGGGGTAAATGAACTATATTTACAAAGTAAAAACATATATGCATCCATAAATTACAGGTCAGCATAATGGAAACTCTACATCTAATTTATTTTGAAATAATCCAGGCACATTTTTAGGGGCCAAGCTAGTTGAGCCGTAGTCCTTCAGCTAGGCATCTTTTAAGATCACATCACTGTGCCCAAACATTTACTAAATGTAGCTTAAAACAGTACAGCAGAAGAAGCTATAAGCTTTTCAAAAGAGAGTACAAAGAAATGCAGCCATACTATCTATGGTAGGTAAAGGTTACTGGCCAATTTTGTAAATAGTTACTATTTATCTTCAGTTAATACTATTTACTATTAGCTATTTAAATCAACTCAGCATGTTTTTATGTATTGCTGAGGAAAAAGTTTTGTTAAAGATGGACAATGAATTTGCCACATGACACGGTTTAAAAAATTAAAACAGTATCTGTTCTAGTTTTCCTTTGGGATTCCAATGAGCAGACATTATCTTTGCTAACTGAGGCTTAAGGAGCCCAGGAAAGACTGCTAACGAGTCAAAAAACTGCATTTCCCTTTTCTATCGTTGTCCCCTGATGCTCCATCTCCTCCACCAAACGTCATCTCATTTTTTGATTTTCGCCCCTCAAATCCACATGCTTTAGGCTGAGACTCTCCTTTTTGTTGTTCTTTTCTCTAAAAAATTTAATTGTCTATGTTCCCAGTCTGTACTGGTTTATTTGAATCATATTACTATACTTTTCTCCCAAATGAATAAATTATAGTTGAGAATTTCAGGAACCATGAAAGGTTCCTGCCAAAGTTAATGTATGCTTCTGAGCTAGAGAGAGGTAGGCAGGGAAGTGGGGAGCCAAGGATGTTAGGATACTTTGAACCTTTCAGATTAATGTTGCATCTGCAGCACTTATTGATATATCTGAAATGACCCTCTTAATTTTATGCTGCCTCAAAATACTTTCAAACATTGGCTTACACAACCCTTGCCACCATATCAATTTTTTATTTCTTGACTTCATCTACAAAACACATCATGATGTAATGTAACATATTTTCACAGCGATACCACTTAATAGGTTGAAATAAATACTAATATGATTAGAAATGATAAAACAAAGTTTTATCTTGGGATCATATAGCATATTTGTGGTCACATATATAATGAATATTTAAGTAGAAAGAGAAATTGGTGTGGGCCGAGTTCAAAAAGGTGGGAGAGCAATACTACCATGAAATGTTGTACAATGTTCTTTAGGTTATATAGAAGCTTAAAAGTATAGAAAAATGTCTCCTATAATATTTATATCATGAACATTTATTCAAAATGAGGTAGGAAGATTAAAAAATGTTATATGGATATTTAATCACAGCAGTGAAATGTTCTTCAATGTTGACAAATAAAAGTCCTGAACAACAAAAAAGAGAAATCTCTGTATAATAAGAGATTACTATTCTTGGTGGGGGGGTGGGAGATTTGAATTAAGAAATTATATTAAAATAATTTTATGAATAAACAAGATACATTTTTTTCCTCAAAAAAAATTTTTTTTGTTTGAAAGAATTTTTATATGATCCAAGGCCAGTACAGATGCAATGAAATAATTTGTACACAGAAACATAAAAATATTTTGGGCATAAAAATAAAACATGAAAACATTTAAAATAAAATATTTAGTTAAAAATTTTAAAAGGAAATATTGTTTGACAGTGTTTTAAAAATGAGGGTAAAACTCTTTGCAGTGATTTGATCAATGATTATAGTTTCATATAATTACACTAGAGACCCGGTGCATGGACTCGTGCACCGGTAGGGTCCCTTGGCCTGGCCTACGCCCCCTCACAATCCAGAACCCCTCAGGGGATGTCGGACTGCCGGCTTCCGCCTAATCCCCACAGGCCAGGCCAAGGGACCCCACTGTATATAAGATCTTTAGTAATCTCTTCCCTTCCTCCCTCCTCCATTCCCTCTGAGATTCATTAGTCTGTTCCATGTTTCCATGCCTGTGCATTGAGTGAGTGTCTTCCCCCTGGTGTGGTCAGTGTATATCCTAGCTACCAGTGGAATGGTTGCTTAGGCTTTTATATATATAGACGGGAGGTTTCAAAGGGTACATTTCCATTAACTCGGACTAGTGCCAGCTACCAGAATGTCAGTCAACTGCATACCCCTCTAAAGGAGGCCAAGAAGAAGATGAAGAATTCAAGAAGTAACCAAATACTACGGTTGCGAGCATATCCCCAGTAGGGGGTGTGCAAGAGGCAGCTGATCGATGACTCTCTCTCATCAATGTTTCTAACTCTCTATCTCTCTCCCTTCCTCTCCGTACAAAATCAATAAAATATATTTTAAAAAAAGAGTAAATTTTGTTTGACATAAAACTAATTAACTTAATCATTATAATCATTACTTACATTATATTGCTTATGGAACACTAGCTGTGTGTCTAGCAATGTGCCACATTTTGTAGGAAGTATACTTTAAACATATAAACAAGAAAATATAGCATGGAATTATAAAATATAAGCCAAAAAATAATTATTCTACACATAATAAGAGAGATTTTTGAAAATCTGAAAAATGATCTCAGAGCATGTTCACTCAGGAAGGCAAGAGTTTTATGATAACAGTTGATGCCAAATCGGTCAGACTTCACAGAGAAAGACATGATTCCACCTGAGGGCCAGCGGGACTATTTCACAAATTCTCCCTGGAGCCAGCTTGTAGTATCCAACAGTTTACCTTATTTATTTCTTATCTATTTGGCTGATGGGCAGCACAGGAAAACTATGCCTACCGTTTCCTTTCTGTACTTCCCTGGGGCACATACCACATTTCAGATGGGGGAAGATTACTGAAGATTCCTTAGGAAACTGGGCTTCACAGATTTTAACATTTAAACTATTTCTAATGTCAAAATTTCCTTTTCTATTTTGTTCTTTAACTATATTCCTAGTTTTTAAAATAGGCAGGTTTGCAGAGTCAAAAACAAAACTAACGACAAAAGCCTATGAGCTTTAGGCGAAGACAGACCTAGATTTAAGTGACAGCATCATCCTGTGCTATTTGTGGCTCCAGATGTTTGTAAAATCTCAGATATCTCATCTGTATAATGAAGAGAAACTCCTACTTGAATTGAAAATCATATTTGTAAAATATATTCAATTATAAAATAAATAGTAACCATTAGCATTAGTGTAATAGCCCCAGTACCATACTGTCCATAAAATTTTAATTACTTGTGGTGTAGTGATAATTCTTCTAGGGTGTCGAAATCATTTTCTATCAATCATGGGGTTTGAAGGTCTTATCTTAAAGGTTTATTTTGTTTTGTTTGGTTTTTGTGCTTGTCAGCAACCTGTATTGGACATGCCTCCCAGTTACACTGCTCCCATTTGAATAAAAAGGGCCACAGGCATTTGCTCCTGTTCAGCTTGATGCAGCGTACCCTGTGGCCTTAGCCATAGCTGACTGGACCAAGGACTGGTATCTGAGTGGAAAGCAACCTACACACTGTCCTGGCATGGGCACTCCGATAACAGGATGATCTTTATGATCACCAACTAGTCCCTTAACAGTAGGCTCATCCATTCTCCCTCCTTACATTCCAACATCCTGAGATCCCAGAATATCTTTGTCTGTCTTGGCAGGAATCTGTCTTTACCCATCACATTGTTTTTCCTTTCTCTAGCTTCCATTCCTCATCGCAAGAATGGCCCTTTCTCTGCTATAGCACCTTTCTTCCCAATTTTATGGTCCTGAGCTCCCTTCATCTTCTCCATCACTGCCCCTGATTGCTTTTTTCTCACGTATCTGACATTTTACTGCCAGTCCAAGATCCAATTCTCTTTGCCCTGTCCTGGCATTTGCCCTCTAACTTGGGAGAAATTCTCCAGGGACACATTTGCTTTTTATATCTACGATATGTTCTTAACTATTATTTTCATTGTAAACATTACCCTTTAAGTGAGGAAATTTTAAGATGCCAAGAAAATAGTAACACATTATGAACTATTTCCAGCAGTGTGGTAGATGATGTTTCTGAAAATCCTTTCACTCTCAAATGCCTAGAAAGGATGGGAAAATTACAAGAAATACACATTGAAATACAAACCTAAGTTCATGAGAAAGGCGAAGGAATAGAAAACAGATTGCTAAGTGGGTGATGAATGTCTTGGGAGGTTTTGCAGATGAGAACTTTAGAGCAGGCCCAATGCGGAGTTAGAATTGAAACCCCTATGTGAGCTGAGACTCTTAAGAACAAAGAAAAATGGGGGCCTCTGCCTAATCCCCAATGGACCCTCACCAGTGGCATTTCTAATTCAAATATTTCAGGAAAACAGAGAATGCTTACAAAATGAATTTCTAAGACATACAAAGGAACTAGAGAATATATGAATCAATCTAAGTTATTAAAATATAACATCAAATAATGGGAGAAAGAAAACAATACATAATTAAAACACTAGAAACATGTATAACAAATGGAGGGATGGTAGCAGAGAGTGGAGGTAATCATTAATTTTACATTTATTATTTAACTAAATATATGTACATTTTAAACACTAAATTAGGCACTAAAATAATAGAAATAGTATAATTAATTTGTTCCCTACAGGGGATCAAGCCTGCAATCCCAGCATGAACACTGACATGGAATTGAACCTTGCTTGACCTCCTGGTTCATGGGTCTGCACTCAACCACAGAGACATACCAGCTGGGCAAAAGTATTATTTTTAAAGAGCACATAGCATAGTCTTCCCACCTCTTTAGCTTTAATCTAGTCATAGGAAATAATAGTGGTGATGACTCAACCTTGAACTACTGAAATTAATAAGATGCTATGGAAAAAAATCACTAAAATACATTTTCTTTCTTAGTCAATATCCACTCTCTCTCACTGTAGTCTGGTTCATGCTCTCACCTATCATCAAATTTTCATGTTATTTTCCTCTTTCTTTTTAGTACCCTTATAGATCTCAATAGACTTTGTTTTCCCATAGTACAACAGGCAAGCATACAAAATTAAATGTGGATAGCTCTAAGAAAAATTCTTACTTTATCACTTAATCAAAGATTATTTTAAATGTCTTGCTGAATTGAAGACACTTTTGGGAAATAAGTAGCATTTGAAATTTTCTGTACTATTTTAAAAATATTGCCACATCAAGATTAATTTTCCAGAAGATGTTAACTTATGCATTTATTCTCTATCACAATTTAAATTATTAAATTTAAATTATTAAATTATTAAAGAATTTTACTTATGTTTTTAAATCTCCAAAAAAATAAATACATACATCCTTCAGCAAATGCTTCCTAATGATGCCTACTGACATCAAATGCCAACTTCTAGTAAATTTATGACTGCAAGATTATTAGTTGTATAGAAGATAAC
The DNA here is from genome assembly GCF_964339955.1 of Pipistrellus hanaki. NCBI lineage: Eukaryota > Metazoa > Chordata > Mammalia > Chiroptera > Vespertilionidae > Pipistrellus > Pipistrellus hanaki. Next base: position 31,005,464 of record NC_140509.1, on the reverse strand, counting down.
TTTTCCTACAAATGTTTTCACATATAGGATTTTTATGATTTTATGACTTACATTTAAGTCTTTTATCCATTTTGAATTTATTGTTGTGTGTGGTGTAAATTGGTGGTCCAATGTCACTCTTTTGCATGTACCTGTCCAATGTTCCCAACACGATTTATTAAAGAGACTGTCTTTATTCCATTGTATGCTCTTGCCTCCAATGTCAAATATTAATGGAGCATAATGGTTTGGGTGGATTTCTGGGGTCTTTATTCTGTTCTACTGGCATGTTTTTGTGCCAGTACCGGGCTGTTTTGATTACAGTGGCTTTGTATTATAGTATAACTTGTTATCTGGTATTGTGATCCCTCCAACTTTGTTCCTCTTTCTGTAGCTATTTGGGGTCGTTTTTGGTTTCACATAAATTTTTGGAGTGTTTGTGCTAGTTCTGTAACATATGCTGTTGGTATTTAATTGGGATTGCACTGACTCTATAGATTGCTTTGGGTAGCATGGACATTTTAATGATGTTAATCCTACCAGTCCATGAACACGTTATATTCTTTTGCTTGTTCATATATTTTTTATTTATTTTTTTCATTGTCCTATAGTTTTCTGCTTACAAGTCTTTTACCTGTTGGTTAAGTTTATTTCTAAGTATGTTAATTTATTGGTTAAGTGTATTCCTAAGTATCTTTATTTTGGGGGAAGGAAAGTAAGAAGAGATTAACCAAATAACTTATATGCTTATATGCATAACCATGGACACAAACAATAATGCAGTGAAGGCTGGGGCAGGGGTGGGAACAGAGTGGAGGGGAGCAATGGAGGAAAAAAAAGGAACATCTGTAATACTCTTAATGATAGATATATTTTAAAAATGCTTTCATATATTTTAGACTAAGAATGTAGAAAACAAAGATAATGGCTTTTGAAGATATTCTTTCAAAGGGGGATGATAACAAAACTCAAACTATTGGCACTAAACTTGCTCTTCAAGTTTGTTTATTAATATCCACCTAGCAATAGAAAGCCAACCTTGTAGATCCTGGAGAACATATATTACAAATGTGAATGCTGGGGGAAAATTGTAGTTTTTTTTGTGTTTTTCTTTTAAACATATTTTTATTGATTTCAGAGAGGAAGGGAGAGGGAGAAAGTTAGAAACATCAATGACGAGAATCATTGATTGGCTGCCTCCTGCATGTTCCCCACTGAGGATTGAGCCTGCAACCCAGGCATGTGCCCTTGGCTGGAATTGAACCTGGGACCCAGGCCAATGCTCTATCCACTGAGCAAAGCAGCCAGGGTGAAAATTGTGTTTTGACAAGCTACTAAAATTGTGTCACATCTGAGAGAAATTATAGGGTTATGCTTACAACTTGCTTTGAAAACTTGATTTTGTATAAAACATCTGAAATAAGTTTGCCTAGAAAGAAATCAATGCATGATAAAGATGAAAAAAAATGTTTTTAGAGCTACACCATGAAAGTTCAGCTAGTTCTTGGATAAACATCTTCTTTAGATATGAAAGTAAACATAGAGAATTCAGAAACTCAACATATTCTTTCTGGATTCTATTACATGTATATTTTTATTATAAATTATGGCATATCTCCTTATTTACTGCACATATTTTGTAGTTTGATGAGAAAATATCCTTTGAGGAATACTTTAGCCAAAACTAAATTAAAATTATAAGGTATATGCAATAGAAATCTGAAAAAGAACCTCAAATCTTTATTGGTACTTATTATTTTGAAGTAGCATGTTAAGTTTATATTGTAAGAACCATCCTAGCAATTAAGTTTTAAATAGTTTTTAGTCCATGACTATTTTTTGAAATAACTTAATTAATTATATCTACAAAAGGTTATATACCTCAATACAAACGTTACAATGTATTTTTTTTCTATTATACTTTCCTTGTTTATATAAACTTTGAAAACATGAGATATGCTTTGGACTCTTTGGAATGAACTACTTAGAATACAACTAGAGGAAGGAGTGTCCTTTTTCAACTCACACAGAATCTATGGTGTAATTAGTAGTATCCTTAAGTGGATATCTGTCGCATAATCATTTCAAACACAAAAGATTTAGGATATGACCCAAGAATCCCTAATATTTTTTTCATTTTTTTATTAAGGTATTATATGTGTACATATCTTATCATTGCCCCCTCCCAACCCTACTCCCACAGTGAAGCATCAAACAGAATGTCAAATTACCGTGGGAAGGTTAGGGAGAGGTGGGGGAGATAAGAGATCAACCCAAAGACTTGTGTGCATGCATATAAGCATAACCAATGGACACAAAACTCTGGGAGGTGAGGGCCTAATATTCTTTAAAAATGATATGTTAGAGATTGATCATCCAAACATATTTATATTTCCCAATCTACACACATCTTATAAGTGTTCAATTTTATTTGTACCCAAACTGGCCTTTTGAAGCTAACTTCATAGTCTCATATGTTTTAGGAAGAAGGATGATGATTATTTAAAACAAATTTTCTGAAACTGCACTCAAGAATATTATATAAATGTTCTTATGAAAAAGGTATTCAGAAATGGAATAACTTTGGTATAAGAATAAACAAAGATAAACCTTAAAAACAATAATGTGTACTATGATTCATTAATAAGAAAGTGCAGTAAGCAGTGCTTGGAAAATATAATATAGGTTATACAGGGGATTGTACACTACTCATTTCAGATGTGCTTATCTCAACACTTTCTCAGTTCATAACATACTTGGATAGCGGAAATCAAAACCATATATGGTATTTTCACTACCTACATATTATGGTTTTATTTAATACAAATAAAATCATGTCATATGTAGTCCTTTATGAGAATACAGTGCATTTGGTTGACTTTTAGGTTATTGAACATTGTCCTTGGTAAATTCTATAATGTATTCTAAATCTTCTTACTGATGTCCAGAGTAAAATTCACTCAAGGCAATGTACAATAAAACCTTTCTTGTGTCACAGGATGATGTGAGCACCAAGACATGCAGGGAGCCAGAAATAAAAAATACATTTTAACTTCTTAAATAGGTTATAATCTCCTTGAGTATGTGGCTTAGATTTGTTGCTTTAATGTAGTCTTGACAAATAATGAAGTCCATACATATTATAGGAACTCAAAAGTTTCCTACTACTTACTATGATATATAAATATATTCTATCATAATTGATCAGACTTGTTCATCTTTTAACCATGAATAGATATAAAAGTAAACATAGAGAATTCAGACACTCAACTGAAATGACAAAAAGAAATACTGAGAAGCAGTGATATACTGAGAACCGGCATTCCTCATAACGTTAGCTATGAGAACAGGGCCTGCAACCCTCATTGCAGCTCAGTGAGACAGCATTTTTTCAGTGATGTCACTTTGTTTTGTTCTGTTTTGTTTTCCTTTTCATCCCAAGCCCTCTCAGATTTTTATCCACAGGATTGATGGTGGATGCAAAAATCACCCTGTACGTATTTGTGTGTGTGTGTGTGTGTGTGTGTGTGTGTGTGTGTGTGTGTATACACATGGGTATGCCCATGAAGACATTTTAAGGAGAAGAATGTATGTGAAAAGATAACTCAATTCTGATTTCAGGAGAAAGATCTACCTCTTTTCATATTTCATTCCTTCTTCTCTGTTCATCCTAAGTATTCTAGGAAATCAAATATGGACAACATATGGAAAATCACTGACAAGTAACAAGAAAAATATCTTGTTAAATTAAGTGGAAACCTGTATAGCCATTAGCTTTATTGCCTAACTTACATAATCCACTTACATAAAAACAATTCTCAGCTCATCTGTGTTCTACAGTATACAGGACAAAACGGGAAATTAAAACATTGAAATGCCCTCAGAAATGAATTTTTCACTAAAATTAACAAAATCGAACTCTGCTCATCTACATGAGCAATTTCAACTGATATAAATATTAATAGAACGTGGTTGATCTTTACCTCTGATGTTTTATGATAAGTGTATTAGGAATGCAATTACTTTTGTTTTGAACATTTCTATTTCTTGCGCTTTTCATTAAACCCAAAATACTTTCAGTGACACTTGTCTTTCTGTAAACTAGTTAAGAACAAATATAAAATATGGGTTGTCCATAATGAGTATGCTTTACTAAATGAAGGTGACACTGGAATGTATGATTTTTTAGGTCTACTCCTCTCTCCACCAACTTCTCTAAATAAGAAAAGTTATATGGATCAAGGAAGCATATACTCCTCTAACTTTTGCATATGGTGTAATTGTAATTAGTGTTGATTTGTTAAATGGCATTTTCCCAGAAAGTAACATTGGCTCCAATGTGATAACACTGTTTTTTCTGATCTCCCTTGTATAAAATATAGTCAATGGTTGTTGAGCTGCCTAATGTTTTTCTCTTCTGTAATAATTTTTACCTCAAAAATCACATAAGCAAAAATTTTTCCCAAAGATAAACATTTGAGGAATCCTTTTCTCTTGAAATTTAAAGAAAATGACAATGGTGCCACAGATTATTCTTTCAATGGGTTAGTAATATGAATTCTATGAACAAGTAATACTTTATAGCATAAGATTCAAGGTATTTGACTCTATTGTGAACAAAAAGAAAAATTACCTCAAGATGTATTGTTTTATAATTATTTTAGTAAATTGTTTTCAGTGAATAAAAGTGGGAAAGTCCTGTTTAAGACCTATTTATTGATATTCTAGCTAAACTGAATAGGTTTTGAAATATAATAACATAGCTATTTCAATAAAAAAAAGAATCTATTAGAATAATTTTCACCCTTGATCCTAAGCAACTCAATATGGCTACATTCTTTAGCTCTTCTAATTTTTTTTTTTTTTTTTAGAGACCTTATCCTGTTAGGACCAGACATTTAAAACATCAGAGGTAAAGATCAACCATGTTCTATTAATATTTTTATCAGTTGAAATTGCTCATGTAGATGAGCAGAGTTTGATTTTGTTAACTAATAGTAGATAATTACTATTACTTTTTTCAAAAAGATGAGCTCAGTGCAGGGAAATTCAGAAGGAGGGAATGTTTTAGGATCCATCTCATTGCACATCATGAAAATGTGTGATAATATCAGACTTTCAGAGTATTAGGAATGCAATTACTTTTGTTTTGAACATTTCTATTTCTTGCGCTTTTCATTAAACCCCAAATACTTTCAGTAAAACTTGTCTTTCTGTAAATTAGTTAAGAACAAATATAAAATATGGGTTGTCCATAATGAGTCTGCTTTACTAAATGAAGGTGACACTGGAATCCCGGGCTCTTTTCCCTTCCAGCAGGGTACTTGGCCTTGTAAGGACACAGAGCACTCTTGGTGATGTAAACAAAATGTAAATTTCTTACAGCTCATAATGAAAACTAGAATGTGAATTTTGTTATCGTATCCAATCCCGCCCTGAAAGGCAACCAACCGCAAACTACAGTCCCTGGGGAAAATGCAGCTGGCTTTCTCCTTTGTTTTAATTAATTAATTTATTTTTGTAAATAAATATTTTGGAACCTAGTGTTCACACTACAGTATAATGACGTTGTTGAGCAGATGTGACAGACAGTGTCCTATGTAGTCTGATATATTATACTACCTGTCTCTTTATGGAAAAACTTTCTGATGCTGGCCTAAAAGATCTCTGTGGACTTATCAAACCAGAAGGAAATTCCTGCCCATGTGACTGAGCTATCTTTAAGAAGATGACTATATTTATCACCTGTATCTTATAGTAGATAGTACCAAACTTTCTACTGGTGATACAACTCAATAGTTTTAATAAATGTTCAACCCACTTCAGTCCATTACTTTAATGAAATGTCAGAGTTTCTGTTACTTGACCCAGACTGTATTTCAGTAAGAATATTCAGCAAGCTGGTTGCATTTTCATACCACGGGCAAAGACCCAGTTTATAGAAACAGTATTGCCGACTCACCTGATTCTACCCCTGGGGCGCTCAGACTGCTCTGACATAAAGCTTGTGCTGCTGAGGCGCGAGGCACTGCTGGTTCTGGAAATGGCGGACACGTCACTGACATCACTATCTGATGATTTGGCAGAGACGTTATCACAGCTTCTGTACTGATCTTTATGTATGCTATACTAAAGATTAAAAACAAGAAAGTGTGAGCTCCATCATCAATTCGTGAGAAACAGAGACATACACGGTGAGGATAATGACTATTTAGCCAACACCAAACAAATGTGCACCTTTGTAAAAGTAGGTGTGGCATCTAAAGCAATCCAAAAATTAACATAATATATGACTTCCAATGGAAAACGCCTACATCCCTTGAGTGGTAAGGAATGTTCCTGGAGACTGAATTATAAATTAAACACAAAAACGAAATGCTTGGGTGGAAAACTCATTGAATTGTTTGTACATACTTTAAACCTCAAAATGGTATTGTGTTTTTCTAGTATATCAGTTTCTTTTTTCTTGCATTAGTTTTCATAACTGCCTATTTTATTCACTTTCTTTTAAAAATGTATTTCTTTATTAATTTCAGAGAGGAAGGGAGAGAGAGAAAGAGGTAGAAACATCAATGATGAGAATCATTGATCAGCTGCCTCCTGCATGCCCCCTACTGGGGATGGAGCCCATAACCCAGGTATGTGCCCTTGGCTGGAATCAAACCTGGGACCTTTCAATCCATAAGCTGACGCTCTATCCACTGAGCCAAACCAGCTAGGGCTATTTTATTCACCTCCTACTGTATCCATGGTATAGACTGCTTCCCTCTCTGTCTGTACTTCCTGATTCTTTCCAAAACTATTCAATGTACCTAAACATCTCCCTTTTCTATAACATTGTGCTCTTTCAAATTTCTTCAGAAAGTGTATCTCTTCACAAAAATGACTGACATTACAATTTAGGGGCTGTGCCCAAGAGGAGTAAAGCAATGGCAGCAAAAAGTGGACTTTGCTTTTAAACTTTCTATTACAGCTTACTTAGGCATTTTCTGATGTAAACTATCAACTTTTGCAAAAATTAAAAAAGGGATTCCTATTAAGATTTCAACATGCACTCTAGTTTATATTTAAAAGTATAAATTTGTCTTTGGTATTCATTACCTAAGATTTTAGAAGCATTAAGAAAAAGGTTAAAACATGTAAAGCTATTATAAAACAGTTAATCTACTCCTCTATGTCCCTGTCTCATTGTAACTGATCACACAGTGTATAATGTTGCATATTATTTTAATGTTTTAATTATAAATCTTGCATGTTTATATGATTATATATAAGTTGACAATACCTAATATATAAGTTATTCTCTTATGTTAGGTATTGGAAGATCAGAAAAAAACTTATATAAAAGAACACACAGGTAAAATAAACACATGACTAAACATTGAGTATTTAAGTTTCTTATAAAGCTATTGAAATTTAGATTTATGTGTAAAGGTGTGAAATGTTTGTTAAGCCTGTAGAAAAAAATCATCCACCCTTTAATTCTCCATATTAGATAATTTTTAATGAATCTAAAATAATCAAAACATTAGATTTCTAAAAAATTGTTTTAACAATTGTCTTGCTAAAGTATATAACATAAACTGATGCTAAAACCTGGTCTTGAATATACAAAAAGAGGTAAAATAGAATATATTTTTTTAAATCCTAGAGACAGGAATCATGTTTACTTAACATGATTTACCATGAGAGAGTGGTTCAGGCTTAAGACATTTAAATGTTAGTTTTAATTTTTCATTTCTCATGTGTAATGGACATGAAAACAATTCCAAATTTATAGAATATCCATAAGTTATAATTCCAAAGAATTGTGTGACTGTATGCATGAACCAAAAGAAAATTAATATACATATTATGTCCAGAACTGAGCTATTTATACAAGTTCATGTATGTTCTGAAAGTGATATGATGTAAGATAATGCATGCAAAGTAATGTGTTAAGTTTTATCACTAAATCCTGTGATCATGATAGCGTGTTCCTGACAGACGTGATTCCTCTCAGTCAGAACTGGTTTTTATTTACAGAGTAGATGTGGTAAAACCTCAATATGCTCACATAGTAGAACCTGGATTTAGTAATGTTACTGGAGTATAAATCAAACTCATATTATTTTGCTAAGTAGATATATTATGCAATTATTATAATGTTCCCAAATATATTGAAATAATAGCTTGCCTGTGACAGAGTCCAAGAACTGGGCTCTAATACCATAAACATCCACCCAGCAGCAGCAGATTTTCTAGCATGGTGTTGACACCCCTAACAAATGCTCCCCTGACCTGACAAGTGTCAACAGTAAGTAGTAAATGTCAATAGTAAGTAGTACAGATGATGGCATAAGGATATATGAGTGTACATGGCACCATCTAAGGAATGTCTCCTTTTCTGTATGCCATCTCTGCCTTAACCTTTTTGTATATAATGTTTGATATTCCAGCAACGAGATAAAAGTAAGGGACTGTAGAACGTACTAAAATTTCCTATACTCGGGAAGGAAAGATCTATCATTCTGAAATGAGGTCACAGTTGTGTGTTTTTTTGTTTGTTTGTTTGTTTTTTACTTTTTTACTACTCTATTTATTTTCAAGTCTTTTTTTTTTCTTTTTTTTATATTTTATTGATTCTTTACAGAGAGGAAGGGAGAGAGATAGAGAGCTAGAAACGTCGATGTGAGAGAAATATCAACCAGCTGCCTCCTGCACACCCCCTACCGGGGATGTGCCCGCAACCAGCGTACATGCCCTTGACCGGAATCGAACCTGGGACCTTTCATTCTGCAGACCGACGCTCTACCGCTGAGCCAAACCAGTTTCAGCTCAAGTCTTATTAAAAGTTTAAATCATAGTTTTGCCTTTTTATTAAGCATAACTTATGAAATTTCCTATATAAAATTAAATATTTTAATGAAAATATATATTTAGAGCCGGGACCGGTTTGGCTCAATGGATAGAGCGTCGGCTTGGGGACTGAAGGTTCCCGGGTTCGATTCTGGTCTAGGGCATGTACCTTGGTTGCAGGCATATCCCCAGTAGGGGGTGTGCAAGAGGCAGCTGATCAATGACTCACTCTCATCGATGTTTCTAACTCTATCTCTCTCCCTTCCTCTCTGTATAAAATCAATAAAAAATATATTTAAAAAAGAAAGAAAAAGAAAATATATATTTAGAGAAACATACCATCCTCAGGAAGAATGTATGCTGACCATACAGCAAGCAAATAAGTCCTTGATGTAGGAGAGGCTCTAATTATAGGACTGCTATTTTTGTAAGTGAATAATAATAAATGTTCAGCAGCTACTTACAATGCTCATCACATTAATCTTAGTTGCTGTTACTGGTTTACATAGGCACTATTTTTAAATTGTGAGTTCCTAAATACAAATTCACCCCTCAAATATGAATTTCACTGTATCACTGAGGCATACAACTCTGTATAACCTCAATGAAAACAGCATGGGGGTCACATTTCAGGGATACCAAAGTAGTGTGTGTGTGTGTGTGTGTGTGTGTGTGTGTGTGTGTGTTTTCCAAAAGCAAAGTTAGTGATAATTCCTTATGCAGGATAGATGACAGGGTTAGTCAGCCTTTTAAAGGAAGGGCCAGGTTTGTAACATCGAAGGAATAGTTTTCTGGTAATGCTTGACCCTGAAAACATTTAGTTCTACTGGTTGCTTAGTTATAAATATTTTGAGAATGATGAAGTAATTTCTAATTTGACTGAGTTTCAACTAAGGTGTATTGCTTCATCCAAAATGTCAAATAGTTTAGGATGCTAAAAAAAAGAATAAAGGGATACAGTTCAAAATTAAATGTTTATTAAATTTATAACAAAGCTAGCTCTTTTTAAAATTTTTATTGATTTCAGTGAGAAATAGAGAGGGAGAGAGAGAGATGGAAACCTCGATGATGAGAGAGAATCATTAATCGGTTGCCTCCTTCCCACCTCATACTGAGCATGGAGCCCACAATTTGGGCATATGCCCTGACTGGGAATTGAACTGTGACCTCCTTATTCATAGGTCGATGCTTAACCACTGAGCACACAGCTGGGCTTATCTATATAAATAAATAAACATATTTTTTTGTAGAGTACATTATAAAGAGGTTGGGTAAATGAATATAAAATAAAAAATTACATGTGAGAGATTTGAGGTAACTGGAAACTAAAAATTATTTATTATAAGCATTAGGCTACAATATGAATATTAGAATTGTGAAGAGTATTTACCTTTTACTTGGCATATAAAATAAAAGACTACTAATCATTTACAACTTTTTAAAAGATATCATATCTTTGATCTCACATTTATTGATGTAAGTTATACTCATTTATGTAATAGTGTAGCATCAGTTTATGAAGTCAATAAGAGCAACATTAATATATTAAAAAGTAATGTGTGGCCAAAACCAGTTTTGCTCAGTGGACAGAGCGTTGGTCTGTGGACTGAAAGGTTCCAGGTTCGATTCCGGTCAAGGGCATGTACATTGGTTGCAGGCACATCCCCAGTAGGGGGTGTGCAGGAGGCAGCTGGTCGATGTTTCTCTCTAATTGATGTTTCTAGCTCTCTATGCCTCTCCCTTCCTCTCTGTAAAAAAATCAATAAAATATATATTTAAAAAAATAAAATAAAAAGTAATGTGTGTTTTTAAATATTCAAATGAGGAAGAAAAAGAATGCCTGTGTAAAAGAGGCAGGAAAATTATTAAATTGTCTGCAAGTGAAAAACTGGAGAAGAGCCTCTGAATCAAACTAGAGTGCCGTGCCCATTTCAGTGGTGCAAAAGCAAAAAAGGTGGTAGCTAAGTTCCAATCCGGAGCTCCCGGGCTCACCACTCTGCAGAAAGGCTGCACGAATTTTAGTATTGCCTCCTTTCTTCTGAACCTCACTTTTCATAAATTTGTTTAAAAAAAATAAAAGAGTTGTAATAAAAAATAATTCAGGGGCCTCCTAGTGCTTACCACAGGCTGTGCCATTATACTGACTACACAGAAATAGGAGGCCAACTAAACCTACCCCATATACACCTAGTTCAGGCCCTTTGCCTAGTCTGTATTGTGAATGGGGAGACATTGAGAAAAAAAGAAAATTATTCTGAAGTATTTTTAAGGCCATAGAAGTTAGACTTTCCCAAGCAAGAAAAACCTACTTTTGATTTATTACAAGTATAAGTATTATATTTGACCATTGGGACTTGTAGCACAATTCACTTTGTAGATTTTTTTAAATCAATTCATTAATATTAGAGTCCTAATCCAGAATGACTCAGAAAAGCTTTTAATATTTTACCCTGATTCTCTATTCTTTTTTTGCCTCCTATTCTGGCCCTATCTCCTCGGCTGTTGTATTTGACCTCATCTTTGGACATAATGCTAAGAAATCGGTGAAACTTTTCCAAATAACTGCATCTGATGGAGGAGGAAGAAAGCCTAAATCACCCTGCCTCCTAACTCTTCCTGTATTTGTAGCAAAAGAAAACAAAAATGATTATGATATCCATATAGCAGACAGACGAGTAAGCTGAGTGAATGATAATAAACCACAGAGAAGATACGTGGAGCTGGAATCAGCAACGCTATGGAACAAATTAGGTATTTTTGTTCCTAATTTGTTTTGCTTTACTAATTTTTCTTTGTTGTTTAAAAGTCCTATCAAATCGGGCCACACTGAGTCATGATGACCATAAAGTTTTTTTGCAGCTAACCTAAAATGTAAAATGATACTGCATCTGATATGCAGGACTCTATGGAAGTCTGGTGACCAATCATATTTGGTAAACACTTTTTTTTTTTGTATTAGTTTCTGAATACCTGGCTATATAATGAACAGCCTCCATTATTTAAAAATAAGTATCGGTATGTATTTTTCACCCTTCCTCCCAATCCCTTTCTCCCTGGCAACCATCGGTTTATTCTCTACATCTATGGCTTTGTTTCTGTTATGTTTGTTCATTTGTTTTCTTTGCACATATGAGTGAAACCATATGGTATTCTGCCTTCCATGTCCAACTTATTTCAGTAGCACAAAACCCTCTAGGTTCATCCATGTTGTTGCTAGTGACAAAATTTCATCCTTTTTTATAATTAAGCAATATTCAATCTTCTTTTTCATCTATCAATGGACACCTGGTGTGCTTCCATATTGGCTATTGTAAATAATGCTGTAATGATAATAAGGGTAATATACATATTTTGGGGGAATATAGTCAATAATATCCTGATAACTGTATGATGTCATACGGATACTAGACTGACTGTTGTGATCACATTGTTAGATATTTAAAAGTTGAATTACTTTGTTGCACACCTGAAAGTAATGTATTATGGTATGCTAACTATATCTTAAGAAATTTAAGTAGATTTTTCTAGGTTCACATTTCAAGCTAACAATATTTATTTGGTATAGTTTTATTTAACTTTCAATTTCTAAGAGGTCATTATTTCCAAAAGGGCTTCTTGATATCAAATTATAACATGGGTTTTCCTGTAATGGTTCCTGCCATTTTTGTAGTATTCTAAAAATAAGATTTTCGAATGAATCAGATAATAAGATTTTCGAATGAACACAGAAATAGGAGGCCAACTAAACCTACCCCATATACACCTAGTTCCGCCCTTTACTCTTTTCTTCCTCCGCCCCCTACATAATTACCACACTGTTGTGTGACTTTAATATCAAGTGTTTACATTTTCTTTTTAGAAAAAAGACACACACCCATTAAATCCAAGTAAATAAAGTTATATCTCATGGAAATATAGAAAAGGGGGTTATGATACAAGACTAGCATTGAAATCACTTCTCTCATATATCTCGGTGCTTGCTAGTCCTATCTGATACACACACTGTACATTTATGAAAAGGAGGCTATTGGTTGGGTACTACTAGTTTTACCTTGGAATATTGCTCGCGATCAAGTTCTTGACTAGAACCAGACCCTGTTGTCTGCTTAAATCGATGCACTTTCATTTTCATCTGTCTTGTTCGCTCCTCCACTACTAAGCTTGCTGCAAAAACACACAATGGAAGCCTATTAAAACATGTGAAGCGCCTTTTAGAAACTGAATGGCTTTTAAGATCTTAATGCTTTCGCTATGACTTCAGTTAAATGAAGCTTAGAAATAATACATTAGCAAATTAAAATATGCAGAATATTTATGCTAGCAACTGTTAATCTAAAGATGAACATGACTCTGCTCACACAGAATGGGGAACAAAAATATTAATAACAAAATACCCTGTTTCTTCATCTGTTCTGAAATATTTTCAATTCCACTGATTATGTGAAACAAATCTAATTGTGAAAATATGTTCTAAACTTAATCAACTGGTTGTTGTATGTACATATATAGGGAAAACAAGTATGCATACTGAACACATCACACATATATGCACATGCTTACATGTATGCACACACCCATTTGACATCCTCAGTTAAGAGTCACCTAAAAACTTTTAATTATAATAATCTGTTTTTTATAAGGCTTTCTTATTAAATCGTTAATTTATAGCAATAGCTTTTCATGAATATTCGCCAGTCTTAAAAATGAACTGAAAGTTTAGTTTTCTATTTCTTATGGCTATGTATGAAATATATAAACTTTGTAATATAAAAATTTTAGCTCTGCCGAAACCGGTTTGGCTCAGTGGATTGAGCATCGGCCTGCGGACTAAAAGGTCCCAGGTTGGATTCTGGTCAAGGGCACGTACCTTGGTTGCGGGCACATCCCTAGTAGGGGATGTGCAAGAGGCAACATTCATTCTCATCAATGTTTCTGACTCTCTATCCCTCTCTCTTCCCCTCTGTGAAAAATCAATAAAATATATATTTTTAAAAATTTAGCTCTGCATTTTATAACATGTAAAGACATATATATATTTCATTTAAGCCTTTATTAATCTCTTAAGTACCAGGTGTGACTGTTTAGATAGGAAAAATTATAGCCTTCAATAAAATATGTAAAGTTAGAATTAATCATAAGAGGCTAAGTTTCAAGACTCTGACTTTAATTTTTAAATTTTACACATAAAGGAGTTAGAGCTAAGGGTACAGGGATGTGAGGTGTAAGCTTCTAAAACATACCTGTGTTGTATGAGATCTCTTGCAAGTTTATACAGATACCTGCTGTCAAATTTTCCATTTCAATGATTAAACATGGTGTGGGAACCACACCAGAGGCACCTGATAGTCAAGGCTAATTAAAGCACAGAGGCCTTGTTGTCAATACAATGGATTGTCCAAGGCCACAGCATCTCATGGCATCCTGTGCCTTTCTATAACCAAAGTGATTGATGTCACTATTCTTTGTCTAAGGAGTAATACACAGCTTACTGGCTAACTAGCAGGGAGAGTGTGTGAAGAAGATGAAGCTGGAGAAAGGGAGCTGAGAGCTGGTAGTGCTATACCTGAGCTCAGAGATAGCTACTATGTTAACCACCCTGTGTGCTGGGCCAGTGAAGCTCAGAGGTGGTTACTATGTGAGGCTACAGAGATCAGCTAGTGTGCTGGGCTGGGCAGACAGGAGAAGCTACTGAGCCAGAGAGCTTATGTACCGCTACAATGTGAGGCAGTGTGGCTGCTCAGGTAATAGCTGTGGGCACAGAGATTAATGCTGCTTTGTAGGAAAGATGCATTTACCAGCCAGTGTATGGCTGCCTATATAGAATTGCTGTGAAAGACTGTGTTGTCTGATGACTATGTGGCCACTGGCTTCTGCAATACAGACTCATTCTTATAAACCTACAACTTCTCGTGCTTCTCAGCCTGCCCCGCTGCCGTAAACGGAATCATCCTTATAGCAGCAGTGCTCATGCAGTGATCCCGCTGTCTCTGACACAAGGCCCACCATCTTTGATAAGAGAAACTGATTCCCATCTTAAAAAATCAAGTAAACATGTAGTTTTTATTGTGTGTTCAAATATAGACTAATAGTCTAAGAGATAAATATGCAGTTTGAAATCTGTGGTAAAATGTTTAAATCATACTTTCAGCACCAGTTATGCTTAGCTTTGTTTAAATTCAGTAAATTAGATTTTAAAAAAAAATTGATCCCTAACATCACATTATATGATTAAAGCAATGATACATGCTTACTTTGAAAATGTTGACTTGAGAGGCAGAAAATGATAACTACTAGTGATTAAAGGATGGTTCAAGGAGATCTTGAGAAAAGCAGTTCACAAATGTATTAATTACTTGGTAACATATAAGTAGACAATGAATATTATAAAGCAAAATGTTAACAGAGTAATAAGGAACTGAAACAAGTTATTGAAAAACCTGTTCTATTTATAGAAAGTCATATACAACGCATGAAAATATATAAATATCTGTTCTCTGCCTTCTGCTTATGGTGTGGGTCTTTGAGCTTTGAAGAGTCAAATGCACTGTAATAATCAGTTGTACTTTAAAATTAAAGCTTAAAACATTTCAAAGTAATCTCTACTTGAGATAAAAAGATGAAAATATTAGCTTAATTTTCTCACCAAATGATATTAATTTTAAGAATGATCTGACATTGATTAGCCCATAGGTTTGTAACTTTCATTTTTAGTACAATGTAATCCTTAGGGATGATGATAACTGGACACTGAAAAATTTATTTCCCAAGAGCTACTGTCTTGAAGCAGTTCTGATAAGTTAACCTTGCTGGGACAATATCCCATCTCTCTAAACAGGATTACATAGCTTATGACATGGCTACATTTAAATCTTTATTTTGCAAAACTTATGTAATAATTTCAACAAAAGTTTAAAAAATAGAAAAACAATAAAATCAATAAACATATCCTCAGGTGAGGTTAGATAGATAAAATAAAAAACAACAACCCTAAATAATAGGGGTGGTAGCCTAACTAAATCTTAAAATGGTTTTAAATCACTTCGCTTTTATTTTTCAAAATGATATATACAGAGGTGGGCAAAAATAGATTTACAGTCGTAATACCAATACATAAACAATATTTAATAAACTAGTGCCCCAGTGCACAAATTCATTCACATTGAAAGGAAATTAATTAGAAGGTGGCCTGTGGGGCGAGACTGGGCAAGACAGGCTGGACACGCCCTGGAGCCAACCTCCCGTGGTCCCTCTCCAGCCTGCTGCACCTGAGGCAACGCCAGGGCTCCAAGGTTGTCTGTGCAATGAGCAGGGTCCCTCCAGCAGGTGGGGTCTCTCTGTCTGGCCCGTGGGGATCAGGCCAAAACTGGCTCTCTGATATCCCCCGAGGGGTCCTGAATTGTGAGAGGGTGTTTCTCGGGTGAAGCACCCGGAATTGGGCTGCCTCCAATCTGGGTCTGGATGTGTCATCTGAGAACTGCTGCTGCCAAGTCACTGCAGCTCAGCAGTTCCTGCGTTGAGCATCTGCCCCCTGGGTGTCAGTGTGGGTCATACCTATTGGCCGGCCTGACAGTCAGATGGTCAGTTAGCCATATATGTGTGTGTGTGTGTGTGTGTGTGTGTGTGTGTGTGTATATATATATATATATATATATATATATATATATATATATATTACAAGAATACACTCTGTGTTCCATGTACTCACAACTTTGCCCACCCTTGTATGTAGAGAAACTTTATTCCTAAAGAATGAAAGTTGATATCTTTTAATCTGACAAAGAAAGAAAATCTCCAAGTTAATATTGACACAAAATCATGAGTAAACCTCCTTTGACTCTCCACTCCAGCAAAACACAGTTATTATGCTATCCTCATTACTTATTTTGTATTTTGTTTAAACTGAATATTGTGGAATAAAATTGCCCTTTTTTCTAGATCATTGGTATGTCAATCTAAGTAGTAAGACAAATGTATAAACAGAATATTTATCAGAAATTTGGAACTGATTCCACGATTTATACAGAAAATATTAACATTTCATGATGATTAAAAGTGAATTGAATTCTTCAAATATGATAACCTGCCAAGTATCTCACTATAAGTAAGATTAATCACAGCCCTGAATGCTCAAGTATCTTACTGCAAAAAAGAATGATTACTGATTATCATTCTAAAATTTTATATTATTTTAACAATTTAATGTCAGTAGAAAAATTGAAATATAGAATAAAATATTTTCCAATTCTCCCACAAATCCTTACATTATATTTACATTTTAGGGACATTCTGAATGTTGGCCACATTTTAAACTAACAAAATCACTAAAATACCTATTGCTATTTCTTTACAAAAGAGATACAAAAATTAAGGAATTTAAAAAAAAAAGTTTCAAAACTAATATTAGTTAAAAACCCTTATTTTCTACTATAGATATAATTATAATATTATGTAATTTCATCTACCTATTTATTTATTTATTTAATCTTTATTGTTGAAAGTATTACATAGGTCCTCCTTTTCCCCCACATTAATCTCTTCCAACCCAGACCCTGCACCTTCCCCCCAGACCTCTACCATCCCATTCTGAGCCCATGAGTTATGCATATATGCATACAAGTTCATTGGTTGATCTCTTCCCACCCACATTCCCCTGGCTTCCCTTTGAGGTTCAACAGTCTGTTCATGCTTCTATGTCTCTATTTACCCTTTTAATGAAAATATAGCTTGCATACATAATACAGTCAAAAGATAAGGATGTATTCTGTGCTAAAAACTATTTCAGCTGTAATCACAACAGAAGCATAAACAATTTATCTCTCTCTCTTAACCTATGAGGTATAATTATTTATTTTAAGAGTGTTCTGTAAGTTGGAATTTTTCACAATACCTTCTATATACATGCTGAATGATGTGACTAATATTGAATAAATTGTGCTTTTTGAAAGCAGATATTAATTTACCTACACAATATTTGTTCGACATAACTCATTTTCTTTAAATCACTTTTACTCTATATAAATTTTTATTTGAAACTCTGGCATTTATATCAGATAAATCTACATATGCCAAGAATAAACTCACAATTACAATTAAGAAAGTATAAATTGGAACTTATTTTAGGAGTTATATTAAAACCATACTTAGGAAGTTATTTTGTTTCTTCATCTAATTCAACAAGAACAACTTTTGATTAACATATGCAGATGAGAAAAGTTAATAAAATTTTAGAAGTCTGTAATCTATTATAAATTTCTAATAAAAGTATTAGATATTGTTACAAATAAAAATAGATTAAAATAATTCTTTCATGTCACATGCTTTGCAATAAATTCCCCATCTATTATTATGGTTGATCTTTGATGAATCTATGAACAATCAGAGATCATTTACAAGTGTTGTTTATGCCTATAAGAATTTTTTGTATCTATTTCATTCATAAGATTATTAAAGAATCCTGTGACTTAAAGAACGAAAAAAAACCAAAACTTAAGGATCATTAGTAAATCTTCCCTAACCCATCGTAGAAAATTTTCTATAGAATTACCTCCTCCAAAGAGAATGTTATTTTCTGGGAAACTCTTTTGACTTACCAGTCATTTGTAATTTGCTTTAAAATGTAATTATTATTATAGATATAGGTAATTTCCAATCATTATAACTTAAAATTTAAACATTCACTTATTTAAATATCATTCATAAATTTACAATTATATAAAATTAGGTTTTTTGATCTTCAAATTTCTTAAATATTTCACAATTCTCTATGTACTTAGAAATTAACATGAATTTAAAATTTCAAATGTTTGTGTCTCTAGGCAAAAGAATTATCCATATGATATATATTGTTAAACTTTCCAATACTTTCAAGTATTTTAGGTGAAATATGTATGTAAAATAAAAGTGTATAAATATTAAATATATTAAGGTAAAATATTTGAGTATTTTATTTTATAACAAGGTTAGCTAGTACATGTGTCAAAAGTGATACATGATAACATCTGGACAGAATAATTAAGATTGTCCAGTTAACTACAATATGCTATCATACTGTAGGAATAGAAAAATGAATGCCTCTGCTTTCTTGTTGCATAGCAACACAACAAGAGCTCGGTGGTAGTGGAGCCCCATCTTGGTTCCAATGCATGACTCAGAAAGAGCAACGATACATAACCACATATCTGGAAATTGTAAGGTAGAACGAATTAAATGAATGAAACACCTCCAATGCCTTAGTTATTTACCGCATTGAAAAAAATCCCTCTCTGAAGCATTTTATTAAAAATAAATCATTGATAGTGGAAACTCAAATATAAGGAACAATCTATAATAATAAAATCATAATGTGCAAATTAGACCAATGTCCTTCCAGATGGCCTTCCGGACAAAGCCGGGCTGTGAGGGAAGCCGGGTCCGGGGTGCCTGCAGGCGGCCGGAGGGAAGCCCCGGTCCCAGATGCCAGAGAGAAGCCAGTGCCGGCAGGCTGGGGAAGGAAGGCCTACTCTTGCACAGATTTCATGCATCAGGCCCCCAGTATAATATGAAAACATCAAGATAAAAAGTAATAGATGGTAATACAAATTACTGAGTCTTTAACCAGTATGAAAAATACAATGCCTGGATAGAAAGATAGTTTGATACTTGAAAATTCAAAAGGTAATACTAGTCTGTACTCAGTGTTTTCTAGATTTTAGAGGAATATACATTGTTAAGATGGATATTCTTCATACACCTGGAAGCAATGGGGCAAAGTGGTAACAACCCAAGACTGGGAATAACTAAGCAGAGATTCAGCATAGACTCATCATCATTCATCAATGCTGCCTTGGTCAATTGTTGATATATCTCTCCACTATGGAGTTTTTATTTATAAGCTGAAGAGATTTCTTAGAGTAACCTCCTGCTGTTTTAATCTATGATTCTAATATTAGTTCAGAGTGTACTGGTATTGGTAAAGTGATTTTTAAAAATTTTTTTTTCACATTTTCAAAAAATAGAAAACTACAATGCTCTCTTTACTCTGTTCCTAATATCCAGCATTTTTAAATTTGCCAAATACCAAGACTATATATATTAAGAGAGAAAAAATGATTACTTGTATTTTATATTATGTTCTGTTGTTTATTTTCCAATTAAAATATAACATATTCTTTGCATGTATATTTTTATTTTTAGAGTCACAGAAGGGAAATAAACAACTTTGATATAATAGGTATATGCCTACTACACATATACAATATATGTAAATAAAGATTGAATATTTTAAAATATTTTAACTACATGTAATGCCTTAGTTTTGGGTCATTTTCCTGGAATAAGATGATTTCAATTTGCAAGGGTAGAAATATGTCAAATTGTTTCCCTTGTGCCCATGTATGATTCTTTGAATGTAAAAGACTTTACTATAATAATATGAACAATAAAACAAAGATAACATCTACCTAGCATGAGAAACATAAAACACAACAATAATACACATCAATTAAAAATACCATGTTGTCTTATGCGCTTCTAAAGAAAATAACCTGTGTTTTGGTAGATGATTGAATTGGAATGCTGACATAGGTGAAATAGGTAAACTGTATACATAATTTCTCAAACCTCACTGTAGCCCAAACCACAAGACTATTTCTTGTTTTAGCAGCTGATTTTCACTGGACTGTCAAAAATAAAACTCAGGATTTCCCACCACAGACATCACTTTCATTGTCAAAACTGCCAAGTCCCAGGGTAACACGGAAAATATTACTCAGATATTTGACAGATAAGAAAACCAGGCTCCTGATGAAAGGATCTGTCATTTTACCTGGTCCTTTTGTGTTACACAGGGGTAAATAGTTCTTTAAAATGCATTTTGGTTTTTAATTCTGATTCCTCCAGAGGTGCAGCTAACATGATCTTCCAGAAAAGCAGCCCATGCAATGAAGAATTCTCTGGGAAATAACAAAATCACTCCCTGCGCATCTTGTTGTTTATCCTAGAGATCTCTATCTACTTATCCATAATTATTCATTATTCTAATTACACTGGTGTTAACAAAATCTTGAAAGGTTTGATGTGGCACAAATGCTAAATTGAACATCAATTTTTGATGGTCTCTCTCATATTGTTTTTCAGTGGAAACGTTCATATATTTTAAAGTCTATAAAATAAATTACAATAGTCAGGAGGCATATCCTATATCACATGTGTCAAACACAAGGCCCGCGGGCCAAATCCGGCTGGCCAGGCCTTGCAATGTGGCCCGCACTGCACTGTCATCACTGCACTCCGCTGTCAGTTTATGACATTTGTCAGTTTATGACTGTTCAGTAAACCATTCGGCCCGCGATTTAGGCTGGATTTAGATTTTGGCCCCTTCTCTGATTGAGTTCGACACCCCTATCCTATATAATAAAAGACTAATATGCAAATGTACTGGACGGTTGGATGATTGATCGCTATGACATGCACTGACAACCAGGGGGCAGACACTCAATGCAGGTGCTGCCCTCTGGTGGTCATTGTGCTCCCACAGGGGGAGCGCTGCTCAGCCAGAAGTTGGGCTCATGACTGGTGAATGCCTCTCCCTCCTCCGCAGCAGTAGGACATCCCCTGAGGGCTCCCAGACTGCTAGAGGGCACAGGTCGGGATGAGTGACTCCCCCTGAGTACACGAATTTCATGCACCAGACCTCTAGTATATCCATAAAGAAAAAAAATCAAAATGCCTACCATGGCTAGACATCTGCTTGCCTTCTATTCTCATCAACACTTCCCTCTACAAATTCAGGAGGAAAGGGAATTTTTGTACTTTTTGATGGGGCATTTCTTGCAAATTGAATTTTGGTTAATATGTGTTAAAAATCTTGAAGTGTTAAAAGCCTGTAATACTATTATAAATAACCACACTTGAATCAGCAGGACAAAAAATAGGGTAAATAAACAAGGGTTTTAAATTGTTTTATATGGGCTGCTTCATCTTCTATATCTCTAAAATTTAAAGAGAAGGCCAAAATGACAACTATATACAATTTCAGTTTGTGGGGAGGAAAAAAAAGGATAAATCAGATATTTTTAGTAATGGAGCTCTAAATATTTATGAGTAAACATTCATAAATATTCATAAGAAGTGATCAGGAAAAGCACTGCCCTGGGAAATTAAGAAATTTGAACCTTTAAAATCTTCACATACAATAATAGGATATAAATTACCTGATCTAATATTTACTAAGTATGCATATAATAAAGATGTAAATAAAATTGAAAACCTTTACTACTTAATGGTAGTTAAAATAATGCTGGTTCCTAAGAACACACAAGTTATTCATTATTAGCAAAAATCAAGTAACCTATTTGTCCTTATAGTATGTTTCACAAATAGGGTATGCTATTAAAATAGTTATGCAAATACCACCTATACAATAACTAATGCAACAAAAAATTATTAAATAATTTTATATGCACTTCAACTAAATAATATTAATGCTAATAGTTCCACAGCAATTATATTTTGTATGACTTAGCATTCAAACTGTTCTTGCCAATATTTAAGGAATTATAGGTAATTTATTTGAGCATTTTAAATAAAAATCTGCACTTTAAAATATACTTGACTAGAGACAGTTCTTAAATACCCCTATTACCTTGTTACAATAAAGAAATTTTATTACTGAAACAGAAAAACAAAAAGCAAAAAATGCTATTAACTTTTTGTTCCTGTTCAAATCATTTAATCACTTGATGTCTAATTACCTTTTATTCTCTGTATGAAGAACATAGTTTTCATGATAAAGGAAATTCATATTTGTAGGAAAAAGTTGTATGATGTTTTGTTATAATTCAAAATTGCTTCCAAAATCCAAAAATAATGCACTTATATCTAAAGGCATATAAATTAGATACTTATTATAATAATAACATTTTTTTCTCACCTGAAGTCATTTAATTTCTGGTTCTGTTTTGATCTTCTTATAGCATTATTTCGATGCCCCCAAACTACATTCATGAGCTCTTTAAAACTGTCCAAGAAATGTAGCAGAGATGGAAAAATTGGCTTACTTTTAGAATGAATAATTTAAAATATGCCTACAAAGCAGTTTGTGAAGCCTAAAATGATATGCTCTTTCCACTTTTAATTTTAACATAAAAGTGGCAGGCAAGAGATAAACTGTAATATGAACATTTACAGTACCTCAGTTAACTTATCAACCCCAAGAATCTGTTGTGCTTATTTAAATACACTGGCTTTGTTTTCTCAAGTTGCACGGTAGTTGGAGGGCAAGCCAGGTATTGGAAGATTTAGCTGCCTGGTGAAAAGTCAGGTCCTCGGGGGCAGTAGGACCCCTACGTGGGCCCCTCCCAGATACTGGTGTTGTGAGTGGTGGATGTCACAGCAACATGGACATTTGACAGGACCTGGGCTGTGTAGGCAGAACCTGGTTCTGCCTCAAAGCGGCTTTGTTATTCTGGCATTCCACTTCACCCCTCGGACCCTCTTCCTAATAAAACAGGAGATGACGCCTTCCTCACAGTTGTGCGCCTAGTGTTATAAGTATGTGGTATTGCAGGCACAGTAGATACGAATGAATGCTGTTTGAATGTTGAAGAACCTGTTAGAGCAAAGTGGTTGAGAACAAGGTCTCTGGAGTGAGGCCAGAGGCTACTTCCCTGTTCTACCACTTACCACATTTATGACTGATAAAGAGTCACATTTTTCATTTTTCTAAACTTTAGCTTTCTTGGGTAGAAAATGAGGACATTAATGCTTATGTCTAAGGTTGTTAAAACTATTGCAAGATAAATATATAACCGTAGAGTCACTGACATAAAGTGCTCATTAAATTCTATTTACCAATGAAAATGTTAATAGTATATTTACACCTCTCTTCCTGTGCTTTGTATTACAAATATGTATATGCTGGAATTTGTAAAATTACAAATATGTATGTGCTGGAAAATTACATACTGGCAACTAACTGTCCCAGTTTGCCCAGAAGTATTCTGGTTTTAGCACTGAAAAGTCTTGCATCTCGGGGGAAATGTCTGAGTCCTCCACAAACTGGGACCACTGGTTGTCCTACCAGCTTAGCTACAATTCATCAAAAGCAAGCTCTCAGTAGGATCTCTGCATCCCGGACTGTCAGCTAGGTCTGGCATGCCCTTGTCCTCATCTACCGAGGGAGCTCTCAAGGTAAGTGAAATCTTAATATGATCGAACCTAATAAAGATCAGCTCACAGCAGCAGGGTTTCTATGCAAAACAAGTTCTTTTCTTCCTGATGGTGCATGTGAGCCTCAGATTTGACTTTGAAATATTTCCTGAACTTGCTTCTATCCCTTTTGGCTTTTCAAACTTCTTGTGGCTCAGCAATCCCCAAGAAGAGGGCAGCATCCTCTGCCCTATCTGGGTGCATTTTGGGACACGCCTCTTTGGTTGTCTTCAGCCACATGGTCTGTTCTGGGAAGCAGATTCACATCCTGTGTTCCAGGAAGACTCCGCAGAGTGAGGACACGTCTCAGTAACACAATGACCTTGTAAAAATGCAACTACAGGACATGCTCTGTAGAGAGCCTCTAAATGTGCATACTTCCTATACACTTTAGATTGTATTGCTTAGGGATTTTGCTTTGTTTTGATTAGCTAATTATAACTTTTGGCTAGTATTAATATGTAAGAGCTCTAAATGAATAATTATTTTGTTTTTCTTTCTTTCTTTTGGTTAAAATAATTAGGTCATGACTCATTTCCAATATAAACGTTTAATTTTTTTTATTATGCTAAAAGTTATCTTGCAAATACTAATAAATTCTTCTAAATCTAGGTACCAATGCACTGGCCATTTTTGTACTACAGAATCTACATTTGTGTCTCTGGCATCTGAATTAAAAATGAATGGTGGCCAGAAATCTATGAAAAGTCTAGGGACCAAAACATCTTAATCACATTGAATAATATTTTATATTTTATTAAGATATATTTATTGACTAGTATGTATGACATTATGCCAGAGTATGCATTATAGTTTGTAAATTCAAACTAAAATAGTAACTGAATATTAACTCACATTCCCACACTAGAACACTGAGATACATAAAACATACCTTAATAAACTAGGAGTTTTGGATAATGTATTTGGGATTCTATTAAAAAAGAATCTACTATTAGTATAGTGGAAGTAGGTTAAAAGTAAAACACCTGGCTCATATTCTACTATTCATCAGCAGTGTGAATGCGTCAATCTCTTGGGTCTTAATGGGTCTTAATCTCTCTAACCTGAGTTTATCATTCATAATAGGGATGATGCTACTCTCAGGACTTTTAGGGTTACTATGGACAACAAACTGATTCAATCATTAATCTGAAAACATTGAGTAAATGTGTTTTATTACATTATAAAGCATTATATAATCTTAAGTATTATAAGACTTATTTCATTAAGCAAAAACTCATGCTCAGATATTTAACTATCAGGACAAAAATGACACTGAATAGAAAATGGTGTGAGTGGCACATGAGAGTGGGATGAGGTGTGCATGTATTTGAAACTCAAGTCCAAAGCCAAAAAATCAAATGTGATCCAAAGACAGCAAGATAGGATGGTGACAATGTGCCAACACAGCAGCCCAAATGGTTTCCTTCCTCTGTCCCTTGGGAAGATAGAATTGATGGGCATTATAACAATATTGATATCATGAGGAGTAATATTTTGGCAGCTACCTCCTAGATGCACGACTGCATTGGGGACCAAACATTCAATACGATTAATGCTATCTAGAAGGGAAAATCCAGGGATTTTCTATTCCTTTGTACCAGATATTAACCTGAACAGAAAGTATGAACTAAATCCTTATCTATGAGAGCAGGGCAAACAAACAGAAATATATAAAATAATAATTGTTTTCTAGTTGTCAGTGTGCATAAATATTCTTAATTTTAATAGTTTCTTCTTTGACGTGAACTGCTCACAATACAAAGTAATACCAAATGTCCTACAAAATCACTGCAGGTAAAAAAAACTACTATTAAATAATTTTGCTCATTTCAATAAGTCTTTTTATATAACTTTCTCATATATTATGAAAGAAAGGAACACTTTTAAATGGTTAAAAAGTTACATTAATATTTACCTTTTGTGGAAGAGTTATATTTTTCTTGTTCTTCAATGAATTAAATGCACATAATGATGGAAACAAAAGAAAAAAATCAGCAAATTTATAGTTAGACATGAAAATGTGAATCAACACAATGGTATGAATAATAGAAAGGTATAACATGTAACGGTACATGATAAATTACAATGACATACATGAGGAAATCTCAAATATGGTTCTCAAATTAACCAAAGAACAAATGAATACAATTTTAGAGATTTAAAATATAAACAGAAACTGGAAAATTAATACATTTGGAATTTGAAAAGTATATTTTGTGGTATTTTTTTCTTGCTTTATAAGAATTAAAAATATTTCAGAATCAATTTTACTGAAACATTTTAATTTTAATCCATTGTGACTTTTTATTGTAAAACTATTTAAAATATATTTAATATTCATAACTAACATCTTTTATTTAAAATATAGCACTTTAGATAATTTGAAATTTAATATAATCAGTGATAAAAAAATTCCATTTTTTACTAAAAGTAGGCATTTTCTTTTCCATTATAAAAAATATTCTGTAACATTTTCCATATGGAAAATTCTTCCTTTTCAAATGAATGATAATAAAACATGTTATGGTGAAATTGTTCTTGGAGACTATATTTCTTAGACATTTCATAAAGCTTTACATCAACCTCCATGTTGGTACATTACTTACTGAGAAATAATAGTCTATCTAGGTATTTCTGAAGAGGAATATCATTAGAGTATGGGTAGCAGATATAATAACAAGACAAATATAAGTGGCACAGCATGTGTTAATTCATGAATAATCTTTAAATACATTTTTTATAAAAGACATCCAATTGAGAACAAAAAATATCATTTAGTTTCAGAAAAGTATCATACAACATTTTTATGCAAACAATATGTTGTTTTCAAGCCTTATTCTATATAAAGGTGACATTAGCATACAACATTGAAATATAACCAGTTAAGTTTCTTGAAAATCTTTGTTCTCAATTATCACAATACCATTTGAGTTGCCTAAATTTTAAGGCTATTTTTTTCCCCAGCTACTTTATCTCAAAATCTGTACTGTAATCGACCCTCTTCTTTTCCCCTAACAAAACTTTAACATAAATTCCACATGACATTCCTAAATCAAAAACAACACTGTGAAATACAGTGTTATAAAAAATTAAGTAAAAATGCTTTTTCAAATGATACAGTGGCCTTTAAAATAACACTTATCGCTTTTATAGTATAAAGAGTGAGTAGTAAAACTGAATTACAGAAAAATAAAACAAACAAACCAAAAAACCAAACTAATAATCTCAACATGAATCCTAAACACAACAATATGGACAACAGTATCCAAAAACTGTGTTTTAATAAAATTATTTATAACATTAACAAGAAGTTGTATCACTATCCAGGAATCTAAACCATTTGGAATATTAGCTCTTACCAATCAACTGCTTATCAGCTCAATTATTTTTTTAAAAATGAAAAATACCCTCTTAAAAATTAAAAAAACAAACAAAAAAGACTGGAAGGAAGGAAGCCAACTACAGTAGAGCCTTAATCAATTGCAAATAAACTGCATTAATCTTCAAAGAAATAGAACTAAAGTTTAACAAATAATATCAAAAGAAAAAAAATTAATCTGTAGCCCTAAGAACAACAATGCAGTCAATGTTAAGTAGAATATGCTAAATTCTTTCTAGTCCATGGATCAAGTTAGAAGTGTACTTTTAAAAATAAATTTTAGGATACACAAAGACTGTTCAGTTTGAAATAAGTCAGCAATAATATGATGGACATTTTTATCCAAAGCACATATTAAGCACATATCATAAAATAAACCAAATCTATTTTAATTACAGAAAAACACTGAGATATAAGATGTGTTGTTATATTCTCAATAGGTTGAATTTATATAACCATGAATTTCAGGAAACTCAAGTAAGTGGTTACTATTGTCTTTGTGATGTTAAATAGCAAAATAACGCCACCAATTTCATCCTCAGTCATTCATTTCTTACCACCTCAATTCAATCCTTACAAATTGATGATTTATCTGAAAGACAACTGTGAATATGAATATAATAAATAGTAATGTTGATATTAAATAGAACATGAGCTTTTTTAAACACTCAAACCCAGCATACAATCCAACTGATTTCAAAGATGCAATTCTTATTTTACAGAAATAATATAACTATAACCTCACTATATGAGAGTTATAAGCAGTACCCTTATTTGATTTGAACCTGAAGTGTTTCAGGAACTGGAGGAAATGCAAAGAATTTTAGGAACACATGACTTTTTAGATTTCAATCTTGAGCAAGATATGACCAGTAATACTAAGTTTGCAGCTAAACACCAAAATGCATGGTTTGTTTAGTTGTGCAACAGGAAGACATGACTTGATAATTTACATAAACACCAATTTTTTTTAAATCCATTTCATCTAGGCTATCGCTATTGCTAATTACAGTCTTAATAACACAAATTACAAATTCTCTTCTCAAAATGTTCCCAAGGAAAAAGAAAACATTAAACATATGAATGAGAATTCCAGGGAATTGCTATTTTAGAAAAGAAAACATTTCATATTTTCCCAATGAACTAGGTACCTGTATATGAAGTCTGCATAGCAAAGCATTACATATCAATGGGATGTATGACTTTTAAAAACAATACAAACCCAGAGATTACTAGAGCAGCATGCCTCTATGAATAAGCGGGTCCTTCTAAAAATCTACACTAATGTTTCTATAACCAAGTATTCTGCTTACCAATTCTGTCATATCAGTCTTGTAAACAATGCATTTATCTTTTTAGAACTCTTAACATTTTGTGATACATTCAATAGAGCACTTCAATTAGGTGAGGAAACAGGTACCCAACACTCTCAACTCAGAGTGGAATACAAGCAAACATCGCTAACAACCAACACTGCTGAAAAATTATTCAAGATGTTAACCTTTCAGTTGTTTCAAAAAAAATAAAGTTTTATAATACATGTCTTTTTTTTTTAATTGATTATGTCTTGAATGTGAGTCCATTGCATTTATGTTAGAACCCTAAATTAAAAATTATTCCAGGAAACTGCTTAACAATTCCCTGTTAAGATATGTGATAACATATACAGTACTGATAATACATCATCTCGCCTACTGAGAAATGGAATAGCACCTCAGGTCACATGGAGGACACAGTGACTATTTTAACCCAATATTTAAATTATCTTGCCAAGATATTTTAGGGAATTTATTTCCATTATCAAAATACTCCCACCCAATTCCAAAAAAATAAAACACAGTGTGTATATTCTTAAGAAAAAGTTTAAGTAACACAAACTGTTAACAAAACACTGAACTGTGTACTGTAAATCACTTTTTACCAAATTTATATAAAAACACAAGACCTTGAAAATAATTTCAAATAAAACACATTAGTAAAGACTTCTACGTGGTTAAGTATTTAATCAAGGACATATTTGAAAAACAAGGTCAAATAACTCTTCTTTTAACACAACATACCATAGTGCACTGAGGTTTTAAAAATATAATTTTCCTTCTTTGTCCTTTGTAAAAAAGGTATCTGCAGGGCTCAATCCATCCTTTCAATGTACCAACTAAAATTCATTCATTCACTCACTTAGCAAAAACACAGTCTCCATCATGAACCATTATAACTTGGTGCTGGGAATAAAATTCTAAGAAACTTAAATTCTTAGGATTCAGCAAACTACATGTAATCAAAATACTATTTGTTTACTAAAAGACATATCAAAAGAGGTGGTTCTCAAACCCAAGATTTTTGGACAATGATCTCTCTTTAGTGGATACCTTGTTCTATACTGCCGCTTCTCACTGGCACTTGTGGGAGCTGTCTGCCCCTCCGGCTGCTGAAGGAAGTGTCCGCAGGAGGAGAGTGGGATGGACTTCCTTGTCGGTGTGTCCTGGGAACAAACAACAAAGGGGGGAAATGAAACCATAAAATCCCAAGAGGGCCGGACAAAAACCTTTTCCTTCTTCCTGTCACTATTAATACAGTATAAAACCCCTAACGAGGTCTTTGGAAGAAAAATTAAATACTTTTTACTATATGTGTAAAACTATTACCCAAAGGGGCTAAAAGAGGTAGGCCAGTGTCTGTCACACAGTTCTGCATAATAAATTCCCGACCTGGGCAGACTCGGACTCACTTCTTTTCATGAACTTCCCATGAAGCTGTGGCTTTCTGTTAGGTTATCAATTTTTGGTCGTGCAGAGCCAAATATATGTACTCCCAGCCTCTGAATCTTCACAGCATGGGTACATTAGTTAAGAAAGGCTGTTACCTAAATGCTACTATTTAACTCACATTTTTACTGAGAATTATTTATAAGTGATAAAAACAGCTGTAGTTGCAGACTTTATATATATATATCATCACATACTTTATTTTTTAAATAGGAAAATATTAAAAGATTTAAAAATACATAACCTTGGACACGTGTTATGAAATTACAAATAAGAATGTTAGAAGCAGGCAGATATGTTACCACCGTGCAGGAGTAAGCTGACCTCCACCTGCTGGCATTGAAACATACTTTCTTTTCACTAAACACCTTTAAAACTAAGCTTTTACTAAGCACCTGTAAAATGTGTTTTTTTTTTTTTTTAATTTCTTATACTTTTTAAAGCAAATAGACATTTGATTCCACATGATATCTTATAAAGAACTCCATATACTTAAAAATTTATATATATATATATATGGATATGCCACAAACAGATGATGGAAGGACATAACACAGCCAAATTTAATCGTTAATGATAGCTAATTGGCAGAAACTAGAGAATACCACCAGCACAGTGGAAATAGATGCAAGTAAGAGAGGATGTGGGAGAGGTTCAAGTGTCACAAAGAGCGGAGTCAGAGTCATGGTGTCGTAATGAGTGAAAGCGTGGGGTGTTCGGGAAGGTACAACACCACACCAACACCCGAAGGCAGGACATGAATGCTGAGCTGGACACTGAATAGCGACCTGGTCAGAAGCGGAGAAGGTGGCGCCGACCCTCCGGGGCCGAGGTGGTGGGCAGAACACAGGGTTCTGACACCAGAGTGCTCACTCGACCTCGAGCGAGCGGGATGTTTTCCCCTAAGGACTGGCTGATCAGTCGCTCGTGGGGCTGCGTATCCCCTTCTAGAAAGACATGGTGGGAGAACCCTAAAACATTAGGGTCAAAAGAGATCTTCAGTCAGCAGCAGGTTCACATTAACGTTGACACCAACACATCTGTCCGAGGAAAACCGGGTTACTCTTACAAGACCATTATTTTTAAAACCCAGAAGGAAACCCATCGTGTGATGACGGAAATGCAGTTCTATTCAAACTGACAGGTTATTGCAAATACGCACGCCAAGTGGTTTTGGAAGGCCAGACTCCTTCACTGTAATAAAGTTCTTATAAGTTCCACAAGGGCAGAGACTTCGGTCTGCCCGCTCTCTCTCCCTCCCCCCTCAGCTGTATCTCTAGAACCTAGAACTCTAGAACTGAGCAAGAGCTCGTAAAGATACCCTATTTAAATGTCCGTATGATTACAATAATGACCACAGGGATACTTTAAGCACTTGCTTTCAAGAAGAAATATACACTGAAGACCTCTGTGTATATTTTTACAATGTGTATGCCCACTTTTACTCTGCAATAGGAAAGTCTATACCAAATAGTAACAGGAAGACATCTTCTGAGGTTAATTTTAAACAGTCCAACAAATTAAAATGACATAATGAGATGGAGTTAGCATTATCCCTGAACTGACTAAATGCAAAGGGAAGACATAGGGATATCATGTCCTTTTAATATCTAAAAAATATCTGAAGATACAGTTGTCCATAAACTGACAGTTATCTCAATATGAAATTCAAAATTATCATGAAGCCAATTTATGAGTTAAGGATTACTAATTAAAAACTGATGTTTACACCGACAGTAGTCTCTCCTTATCCACAGTTTTGCTTTTCATGGTTTCAGTTACCCGGTCAACTGTGACCCAAAAATATTAAATGAAAAAATTGCAGAAATAAATAATTGATAGGTTTTAAATTGCATGCCATTCTGAGTAGCACATGAAATCTCGTGCCATGCCTACCCTCTTACCCGATGTGAATCATCCCTTTGCCCAGTGTATCTACACTGCAGGTGTGTTACCTGTCTGCTAGTCACTTAGTAGCCACCTCAATTATCAGATCAGTTATCAGAAAGGAAGAGAGAGAGAGAGACACTACATTCACATACCTTTTATTACTGTGTATTGTTTTAGTGTTCTATTGTATTAGTTATCATTGTTAATTCTTACTGTGCCTAATTTGTAAATTAAACTTTATCATAGGTATGTATGGATAGGCAAAAATATAGTGTGCATAGAGTTCCGTACTCTCTGCAGTTCCAGGCATTCGCTGGGGGTCTTGGAAAGTATCCCCAGTGGATAAGTAGGGACTACTGTACAGCATTGGGAAATAGGTTTACAGCTGTTCATATAGAAAATAATACAATAATTAATAACAACACAAGAATAAACTTTCCCACACTCACAACTGTAAACTTATTTTTGCCCTACCCTGTATATATGCTTCTTTAAAACAGGTATGGATTTTTGTCTTTTCTTCATTTGCAGTATGATTTGTACTTATTTTACAGTGATAGAAGCTTGTACTATTTCAGGTTAATCATTTCTCACCAGATCTATTTTTTTTCCTCTGACATGAACTAAAAGTCTCTTAGTAACAAAACAGTTCCTGCCAACAGCCAACCAATAACAAATATGAAAGCACAGACCAAAGGGGAGGCAGAAAAAACTTTTCCTGAAAGAGAGGTGTAGAAGAGAGAGGAGTGTGGCAGGAAGGATGAATCACAGGCAGAGAAACTGAGGCAGAGAAACTGAGGACAGCTGAATGCACTGTGAAGAGAGAAGAGCAAGGTTTTGAATATGAGAGACAATGGCCCCAAGTACAGCTTGTTTTAGTCAAGAGGAAAGGAGACTTAAACAATAAATTCTGAGGCAGAGGAGTGAAATCTCGAGAGAATCTAGGCGGTGGAGCCTTTATCTTTTCAATGAAATGGTGGGGCTAAGAATGTAAGAATGAAAGAGATGAAGGACAACCATAATAGAGAATGGAACAGAAGAGGATGGGAGGTAAGTAGAATGATAGTCACAAATTTTCTTTACTGAGCATCAAAACGAAGCCATCTATACATGCCAGTCACTGGGGCTATGTGTGTTTACATATATGTATGTTTGATGTATGTTCGTATGGCTGAATGTGATTTTATATATATATATATATATATATATATATATATATATATATATATATCCCCATATGTATATTCTTTGCTTGTATATCACAACAGCTGTGAGAAGTGTTATTATCCCTATTTTATGGATGGAAAAACTGAGGGTCATAGAGTGACTTGCCAAAAGACAGAGAGAAACTCAGCTAAAGGCAAGATCCACACACATTTATGGAGTCCCCAAATTTTATCTTTTCTGCCTATTGAGGTAGAATACACTTCTATGATGAAAAAAAAGAAAAAAAAGAAAAGGAAGTTCACACCCCTGGACATACTGTTAATCTTGTCAGACAATTATAAATATATGTCCAAGTATTAAATTTTTTAGCAAGATTTCATAGTATTGGCTTCTGAGAGTTGGAAGAAACAAAACATATTGAAAATGGCATTTAGTGAACACCCAATCTGCCATATAGGTCTATATATATCACATATTTTTAAAACAAAAACAATGAGTCTTCTGGAGAAAAATTCTAACTAAACCTCAGTGTGTCTGACTTAGTCCACCATCCATAAATCCATATCCAACCACTAAGTTCATTCCATGCTTACTCTCTTCATCTACGACTAGTGTTTAAGACATGAACTTAAGTAAAACACATTTCTCACCAAAACCTTAGTTGGTTAGTCAGACATATTGTGGTAAGCAGACTTGCAATAAATTGCGTCTGTTGCTACTTAACAATAGTTTTTAAAAGACTTTTTAAAGGATGAACATGCATGTGCTATTTAAGGTCAAATCCTCAAAATGGTTCCTCCTATAATGGCCATGACAGGCCTAAACAAGCTCTTCCCAGCAGCATTGGATCGACATAAAATGCACACTCAAGAAATTCGAAATACTAGTCCTGAGGAAACATCTCTCCATTAGGATAGAGTGTAGGTCCCACAAGATGAGGCCACTATCATAAGATGCAGAAATGGAGCTAGTAGTTCACTGGGTAGAATTCATATGAAGGTGAGAAGTTAGACTTTTACTGAGGAGTTTCCCCAAAGAATCTGAAGCACTGTTTTAAACAGCTAGGCACAGACGTCAGAGGTCTGTTCTGCCTGTGTTCTATATGCAAATGATCAACATGTCTTTCAATATATTTTCTTAACAAGGCTGTTCGTCATAATTTGTTTAGGCCAACAAAAGGCCTTCAAAATTACAATCCTTACACAGCAAATTGTTCTAGAAGCCACGGCATGACTGTGTAGTATGACGCCTTTGGAGAAGTCATTAACTCCCAAAGGCTAAAAATCAGCATACCCAGCATTCACACTGTGACCTCAATGCACCTGTAGTTAGATGCCAACTCAAGGTATAGTCTAATGAAATGAGAACTAGCCAAAGTTTGAAAATCCAAAACATTTCTTCTTTTGTAACTAGCTATTCAACAATTCACTTTAAAACTCTGTATGTAATTTACACTCCAATAAAAATCAAGAAGGAGCTGTCATTATAACCAAACCAGTCTACACACCTGAAAGGTTTGAGTTTTCTCAAAAATCTACAGGCAACACTCTGGCAAAAGGCAAGGAGATACCCGATTGGTGGTGTTACTCTTATATCAATTAGGGGCAAAGCAGAGGTACAGTCCTTAGTTCATTCTAGCTTGATGCCTGTGTCGGTGGCCAGAGCTGTTTCATGCCTGAGGCGCGAGCACACGCACACACACACACACACACACACACACACACACAAACAAATAAAAACCTACAGGCAAAGTAAGTAAAGGCAAGAGCAATATGAATATGGCCCTTAAGCAGCAAATATCTGATATTGGGAGTCATTTAAATCCTGCTATTTTCACTGAAGGGAGGATTTGTATTTACAGATATTTTCAGTGCTGCAGAGTGAGAGGCCCAAATATCACTCATCAGGAGTTAAGCACCTTTAGTTGATTTAGAATCATCAAACATTTTGTAAAACTGTATCTTTTTGTAAACAAAAAAATTATTCATTGGTACATCCTAAATACGTACAAAATAAATAAGCATGAATAAAATGAAAAGAATGCATTGAGGAATTTTTTTCAGTCATGTCAAAATAACTGAAATTGTGTGTGCGTGAGACAGCATAGTTATAAATAATGGTTGAAGATTAAAATTTAGTAAGTTTAAGGTGTTTACAGTGCTGGTAAAGAGATTGCAATTGGTTGAGTTGACAATAAAGAATACATAAATAGAAACATAAATAGTATTATTTAATTTATTAGTATTATCTATCTATCTACCTACCTATCTATCTAATCAATCTAAAATACTAAAACTCTCTGCATCTCCCCCTTGCTCAAAGCCCAGTTCCTTTGTAAAACTGAATTCCCACTTAGCACTTTTTGAGTTTCCCAGATCCTTTCTCATTCTAACTTCTCTCAATAGTTAATATCCCCAAAGACCATTAGCCAGTAATAAATTCTATCTCCCTTCCCATCTCCCTTGATGTGACTAATACCTACTCATGTTTCTGACCCCAGCTCAGAGGTAAATGTCTTCTGGAAAACCTTCCTTTCTCCCTGCTCACTATTTTACTCCATGACTAAGCACAATAGTTTGGCACATGTTTGTTAGTTGACTGAATCAATGTGTTATACCGATTCTATTTTAATCAAAACTATTTAACAGCTTCACTGGTGTCTTGCGTCTACCCTCATAACTTTCAATCTGTCTTCCAAAATGCTGTCAAAGTGATCAAACTTAAAATGAATCATGTACGTCCAGTTTGAAAGTACATTCATTAATGGATCATGGAATAAAGCAGAAAGTAAAAATCTGTAGCATGGCCCACAAGGGCATTCATAACATAATTTTTAAGGATTTTTCCAGTCATATTTTCAAACTTCTTTCCCATCTCCTGTATCCTGTTCTCTCTTCCCAAATAGGTATGGTTTCCTCAAACTCAAGAGGATATTTCAGCCATAGCCTGTTTGGCTCAGTGGATAGAGCATTGGCCTGCAGACTGAAGGGTCCCGAGTTTGATTCTGCTCAAGGGCACATGCCTGGGCTGTGGGCTCGAACCCCAGTAGGGGGCATGCAAGAGGCAGGCAATCAATGCCTCTCTCTCATCATTGATGATTCTATTTCTCTCTCCCTTTCCTTTCCTCTCTGAAATAAAAACATATATA
Organism: Pipistrellus hanaki; assembly: GCF_964339955.1. NCBI lineage: Eukaryota > Metazoa > Chordata > Mammalia > Chiroptera > Vespertilionidae > Pipistrellus > Pipistrellus hanaki. The sequence goes on along the minus strand of NC_140509.1, from coordinate 30,969,109 downwards.
TATATATATATAACTGGATTTAATTAAAGAGACACCTGTTTATAAAATATTTCCTAAGTCATCAGCACCCCACTCTTTTCCCTGTGTTCTCACTGTATCTTGTGCATATTTTTATGATACTTGAATATGCTTATTCATTTAAATCTATTTCACCCTACATGCTTTCAATAATAGTTGGATGAATAAATATGTTAATTGGATTTTTGGTGTTTCTTACAACTATGTAAAAGTGAACAAATATCTCACACTCAAAATATTAAAAAAAGTTTTGCAGAATTAGAGGAATTACACAAATGAAAGATCAGCAATCCTAATAATTTCTAAGTTAACTCAACAAATACCTTTGGTTGCAATATACAAGTAGACTCTTAGATTATCCATTTGTAGGAAAACAATTTTTAAAAGGCATTATTCAGATAAATAACATACTCAAATAAAATATTTGCATATTTAGGTACTATGTTCATTGTTAACATAATCTCAGAAACAAATTATGAATGTCCTAGTATGTATACAAAAATAAATATGCATTTAATTCTCTTTTAAAATCAGAATAATCACTAAAATTTCTATGTGAGATTTTTCTTGATCCCTAAGATATAAGGGCTGCCTCACTCTTGTTTTTTGTTTTTTTGTTTTTTTGATGATACTATTCCCACATAGGTGATTTATTTACACAAATATCTTTCAATATCACCATCTGTGTATAAGAGCTGATCTGATCATATAAAATCCGAGTGAAGGCACCCTGAGTGCGTTAGTAAAACAGAAGATGGCTGCACAGCACAACACCGAGCCTACCTTTCTGCATCAGCAGCAATGCCTTTCCTAGTCTGTTTTTGGAGGCTAGATCTTTCAGATTTTCTGGAGTGCCTGTGGAATGAAGTGTTAAAGAAATAAAAAAAAAAATATGATGAATAAGGCTGCGGTAATATCACACAATGATAAAAGCAACAGGCATGAAAAATGGTAACCATCTTACCTAATGGTATTGTCAGTCAGTACTTTTTAAAATGAGATAAAAATTAGAACTTGTACTGTGTGGAAGACACAAATTGTCCAACAGGAGACAACAAGCTGACATTCCATTAGTCTAGATGGGCAAGTCAACAGGAATGACTTAACAGGGATGCCTGCTGAGCAACTGTGCCTCTCCTAATGAGCAAACAAGTCCGATGGCGAATGCAGTGATGACAGATGTGATGACAGCAATGGTTTAAGTGCAAATAGACCACAAAGGGGTGAATGACTTCACTTTTACAAGGTGAAAGTTGGTGTTACAAAGAGGTTTCCTTTATTTCCCTTTTCCTCCCACAGAATTATGAAGAGAAGAAAATGCCATAGTGAAACATTTGATATAAGTAAGAGTATTTAAAATTAACTATTAAATGATCATAAAGATGCCTTTGCAATTATGTATGGCTTCTTTTCCCCAATCATATAGCATTTTAAAAAGCCAATCACGTCACAAGTCAAAGAACTAATAATGTCCCCAGTTTACCCCATGACCCAAAAGTACATATGTACACTGAACATTTGGGACTCCAAATGCATTTTCCCAAAGAAATAATGTTTATATGTAAAGCTTATATCCCTAAGGCAGCTTACATATACCTACTTAACCTAAAATGTGTCTGGACTACAATATATTTGAAATAAATATAAAATATCATGGTGAAGAAACTAACATACCAAGAACAAAAACAAAAAAAGCCCATAAAATAAAATTGTATTTTACCTGTCATTGATTGTCTATAATTTATGCTATTATTCTTTCCCAATATTCCTTCCTTTCAACAATGTTAAAGAGGAAACTGCTTGTCTTTTTTTAAAGATATAATTGACATATAGCATTATATTAGCTTAGGTGTACAAACACTGATTTGATATTTGTATGTATTGCAAAATGGTCACCACAATAGGTCTAGTCAACATCCATCACCACACAAACTAAATGTTTTTTTCCTGTGAAGAGAACTTTTAAGATCTACTCTCTTCCCTTTGCTCTGCTTACTTATTAGTGTCAGATATCCTTAGTGTTAAATATATAATATGCCAAGCCCTGTTAGGCACTAGGGACACAATTCAGAGTACCAAGTCTGCCTTCACAGGGTGTAGAGACCTCTGGGTCTGCTCATTTCTTCCAATTGGCATTACGTTGGTAGAAGACAAATAAGCAAAACTACAAAACCCCTCAGACTAGTAATCCATATAGTATGTTCAAAGATGATACCTGCTAAGACAACAAAAAGTAAACCAAGGCAAGAAGGGTCATAAATGTGGGTGGGAAGTGGCTGGGGGCAGCTGCAATTCACCACTTTACGTAGGGTGCTCAGGGAAGGACTCCTTGAGTCGGGGACATTTTAACAAAGACATAAGGTGAAGGAGTTAGCCATGCATATATCCAGGGAAAGCATGGCCCAGGCAAAGGTAACATCGAGTACACAGGCCCGAGGCCAGTTGTGTGCCTGGTATGTTCAAGCCACAGTAAGGAGACCAGAAAGGAAAGTGCTAAAAGAGGAGCATCAGATGACAAGAGACTGGGGTGGGGGGAGCTAGGGATGTGGAGAATCTGGCAGCCTTTGTACAAACTTTCTAACATTGCCTGACAAAATACTTATAGGCATATTTTAGAACTTGTCTGCTTTTCCTCCCACCCCTAGTAATTTCTATGAATCTTTCTAGACTCAGTGAGAGTTTATTTACTTCCTCTGTAAAACTCTTAGCTCTTCCTCTTCTCATCTCCTAAATCTGAATGATTGATATATTAGATTGATCATCACCATAATTGATGATGCTGATGACAATGATGATGATGGCTCTAATATCTAACACTTGCTGCATGTTAGCATGATTATGTACCTGCATTGTCTCATCTAATCATACCAAGCCAGCCAGACAGGTACTACTCTTTTATCCTTTTTTTTTTTTTTGTAAGAATAGGAGATTGAGGCTGAGAGGTTAAATAATTTGCTCTAACCCACGTAGCTATTACATGTCAAACCATGAAATGAACTGGGTCCGTAATAACATCCTATGCACATTGCATCTGTAGCATAAATAATACCGAAACGTCGTAACTAAAAGCTTGGATGCTGGGTCAGACTGCCTCAGTTTAATCTCTGTGCTGTCTCTGTCTAGCAGGGTAATTTTAGGTAAATTACTTAAACCTCTCTGTTCCTGTTGTTTCCCCACTGCAAAGTGGCAATAATAATACTACCACCTCACAGGTTATGCTAATTCTAAACATATCAATATTATGTGGCATTTGTATTTCAGTAATGATAGTTTCATGCTATGATGTAGAATGAGGGTTTGTGGTAGTTACAGCACTGCTTAGAACAGCAAGGGGTAGGTGCTTTAAACATATTAAATAAGATTCAATACTTCCTAACTGGGTGATAAATATTAATAAAAAAGTTCAAACATCTAACTTTTTAATTGTTTTCATTTTTAACCATCTTAAGGATGTCCTTTTTCCCCCTCTCTCTTTAAATGCCATAGAAACTTATTTTGTTGAATATTCTTCTAAATATTTCTATACAGGATATGTACTTATAATTCTTCCAACCACTTGGAAGAATCTTCAAATTGAATGAAAATGATATACACTTAATTATGATAATTCAGTAAAAAGTGAGACTAGAGAAAAAATTTTAAAATTCCAATGTATTTTCTACCCTGAATCCCAAGTTATAGCTGAGAATATACTGTAATGCTTGAAACACAGGTCTTTCTAGAGATAAATAAAAGCTTGTGCTATGTAAATGAGAAAAGGTTAGAAAAAAATCAACCTATATTTATGTATTATAGTATTGAAACTATTAATCATGTAATAATAAAATGCATCACAGTGTAATAAACTACCTCCTACCTTAAACTAGTCCTTCTAAGTTCCTTGTGGTCAGGAACTGTGTCTGGTTATTATTGTAACATAAATACAGAGCACATAGTATCTGCTTAACAACTATTTGTTGAGTGGATGGTTAAAAACAGTAATAGTTTGAGTACTATACTAGAATTTGAGAGTCTAAAAAGTTAAAATAAGTTAAAAAAAACTAACTATAAAACTCAGTTTACATCAAGTGAATTCATAAAGAAAACACAACTTTGCACTGTTTACTAAGCTTCAGTGTATTATAAAATACCTCAAATAAGAACTGCTCTCTGGTTACTGCCTTATGTATAATGAAGTGTCAGCCATTATTACTGGATCAACGTATGTTACTCATGATTCAACAGGGAGCATAAATCAATTTTAGAGTCTAACTAGTGTCTCAATTAGATTTCAGAGAGTCCCTCTACAAGTATCTAAGTTTACAGAAGAGAAAACTAAGCCCTAGAAAGTTTAATTGACAACCCAAGGTATAATAATTAGTTGGTGAGGAGACCACCAGCATGTCCCCAGGTTCTCTGTCCACTATGCCACTCAGTGACACTGAATTATTTAATGTTTATTGAAGGAATCCCTGAACAGAAGTGAATGAAACAGAGTTATACTGATTTCATCATATCTTCTTATTTTGAGTTTTATCATGCTTTTGTTATATTAATTTTTTTATCATTTAATATCATTTACATTTTTTATCATCAATGCAGTTAATTTAAAATGTATTAAAATACATATTTTTCTAACTTGCTACTCACAAATTGTGGTTAATCGGAAGCCACAAGTATACCGACATTATGATTCATAGTTATGTACATAAAGGTTGATAGAAGTTACTACTTATATATTAAAATAATGTTCTTTACAAAGGGATACATTGTCATTGGAATTATATTCTTAACAGTCTCAACATTTTTGGTAACAAAGCTGCAAGAAAATTTTCACTACATTTTTTAAGTCAGAACATTTCCTGAGGCTATAAATTTCTATTTCCCCCCCATTATTATTGTAAATATCCTATAACTTTAAAAATTACTCTTATATTTAGATAAAAGTACTTCTTTGTGAGTTCAAAACAAATTTATTGAACCACTTCAGATGACATCAAGATTGGTTACTAGTGAAACTCAATTATTGAGAAATTACAAACTGTGTGTGTCTGCATACGATGAGGAATAAGAGGTCAACTAACTGCTTTCCAACTTACTAGAAAATTCTCTGAAGCAAAAGTTTACTTTTAAAAATTAAATATTATTTTCAAAATTGTCAATGATGGCCCCAAACCAGGATATCCGAAGTCTGATTGTATGAGTTGTCACTGATTTTAGAATATTTTCCAGCTACCCAGGACAAAAGCCATCTTATCTATATTCACTATCTGCAAATATAATGCCAAGTTCACTTCATTTGCAAATTGGTAGAAACTTCTGAATGAGTAAAAAAACTGATAAGAGGTAAATGCAAGTGTTAAGTTTTGCCAAGTGGTTGACATAGCTACCTTATAATTTTTGATGAAATAATGTCTCATTTTTACAGTTACATAAATTTCATAATAAAAACTTATTGCAAATAATTTTCTGTTCCTTACAGCAATAAATCATAATATCAAGGTATTTGAAATACATTTTTTGTTTAACAAAGAATTTCTACACCAAAAAGTCATAATAAGAGAGTCAAGTATATATTCATAATTATGTATTAGTAATAATTTCCTTTATAATCTTACCTAAAAGGGGTATTTCTGAAGCTTAAATCTATCCTTAAAGTTATGTATGTAATCCATGAAATCAAATATAATTTACAATTCATATGTCTTTATATGATAACTAATTTTCATGTATATAAGAACTAAAATCTATTATTTGGATTCTGTTTTGCTCACACAGGCCCAAATAAACTTACATTATGTTCATTACAAAAACTATCATCTTTAGTTGTCCTGTACTCAAACACTGATTACATAAGATTAAATTATCTGACTCACTTGTTTTGGAATAAATAAAAGGCTTCTCAGAATTGCTTTTTACAGAATGAAATGTAAGTTCCTTGCTAGCCAGGACCTTGGCTTTTATAAACACTATTGTGGCTTTAGCCATTAGAATAGTGCACACAGTAGAGGCACATTAAGTATTTGTTATAAATAGTGAGTAGCAATGTGGAGATAAAGTTTTATTTGATTTATACAATTATTGTATATTCTTATTTGAAAAGACTTTAAATTTATAATATTTTTAGATGAAAGATTTTGCTAATTTTTCTGGTCCCAGAAATGTTATTCTATAAATCAGACAGCAGCAGAAGAAATAACTTTTAAATCCAAAATATATAAATATAAGCAATAGCAACAAGTAAATGATAAAATATCTCAAAAGCCTTCATAAAATAGCAGTTTGTGATCTTTCCCAACATTTGTAAAATTATTTATTGATTTGTTCTGACAGTGTTTAATGTTTCTTTCAAGTTGAAATCCTGAAGATGTTTGGACTATGGATATAGAAAATAAATGATATTACTCTTAAATAAGGTCACAATTACTCAGCTCTATACACACATACTTAAAAAAAAAAAAAAAAAAGGAACCAGTACACTGGCATAACTAGCTGTTCTATTTCTGAAATACCATATATGCTGTCTACTTAACAAAAATCACCAATGTGTTCACTGAATTTCTGCTTACACCAAAAGAGAAGCATCCAAGTCAGGAAAGATATTTGAAGATAAGAACTATATTAAAATATAACAAGCACCATAAAACAAGAGAACTGAGTTAACTTCAATTGAGGATAACAAATCAATGAAAAATATATATTGCAGCACTTCTGATATATCAGAATGAAGTAGATTCAAAGCACGGATGCTTTAAAAAAAAAACAAAAACAAAAAAACACAACACCCTACTTTGTAGACTGACCCTAACCTTTGAAAGCCTTTGGCGTAAAAACACAGTATTATATATAGGAACGAGGTGTTCTACTCTAAATCAGACATTTTTAAATATACCCCAAAGCCTGTACTTTATTAAAAACAAGCTTATGTGGTAACAAAACAAGACAACTGAGACTACACCATCAACCAATAAAACAAAGAATAGGTCCGGACAGATTTTAACATATTTTAAAGCACCTGAGAATTTTTAGCTATTCACATGTAAACAAAACAACAGTTAATTGTGTTCTTCGAAATTGAAAACTATGAAATAGATGTTCATCCTTAAAACAACTCTTCCACTGGAATCAACCTTCTGTGTTTGCACGCTGCCATTCATTTCAGGCATGCTACCCTCATGGCACTAATTCTGAGGTGCTTTATTAAAGCTGGATGCATGTATTGATGGAATCACAGCACATCTGGCTCTTGCCCCTGAAAGGAAGCATGTCATAACCAATATTGTTCTTGGTTATCCTTCACTTTGTGGCCCACTAGCCTCTGGAAGCCACTTGTCTGTGAGGAGGAGTTGACTAGTACCTGTCATTCTCCGGAGAAGCATGCTGGATTTGAATCCTGGGACTAGGAGGTCGTCTCCTATCTAGGGAAGGGGACCATCTACCCCTGTTTGCCCAATGAACAAGACAGGAAAAAACAGGACATTTAGTAACTCTTAAAATAAAAGAACATATGGAACAGTAGGACTGGAAAAGCACCCCAAAAAGGCAAAGTGTAGATTCTTTGATCAATAATTCATCTTTACAAACTTTGAAAAGACAAATTGCAATATAATACTATAAGAAAATAAGATCTTAAAACTTTTAAGTGAATTAAAAACCAATTTATTTGAGAAGGTATTTGAAATCTATTGAATGTAATTTTTTTCCTTTTATTTATTTTTTTAAATTTCTTTATTGTAATTTTGTCCTTTTAAAATGTACTTGTGTTTTCATACCTAGCTATACACACATACATATGTATGTAACTTTAAATTTAGAAAGATGCATCCTTAAGTATCTGTCTTATGCTTGAATAAAAGAGGTATAATAAGCCACCCAGGCCTATTTGATAGTAGGCCTTGAAATTACTGGATCAAATGGTAAAGGTAAGATGTATAGCTTTAATTCAAAGTAGATACAGTTTAAGTGGAAGAAATCAAAATGTTCTCTAGTGTGTAAACAATGGCATGAAGAAATCATTTGTGTGGATGCTAGCAGTGAAGTCTTAGCAAGTTTTCTTGGGAAAAACTGCAGCACTAATTACTGAAATTTAAAAATTACTGATGAATAAAAACAAGAAACACAGATAGGCGTCATCCTAAAATGGCACTACCTTTAATAAAATGTGTAATCTTTACTTGCAAAAGTAGCTCTCCATTGGTTAAACAGTTGTCTTTCTTTAATTTTGGCACTTATAATAATACACTTTTTGTGATTAACATTTAAACAAGTGTTTGAAACTTGGTTCATTCCTCTGTTAAACTATTTTGATATTCTGCCTGTGTATAACCACAATTTAGAAGCCACTGGTCAAAAACTTAAAAGTGGCAATCAGGGACTGAGCAGGCCAGATTTGGAAAATTTTGTATATCAGATATAAACACATGGAACAGGATAATTTCTCCATATATTGGCTTCTTCATATGCAACAAGGGATAATGGAATGATCTTTAAGGACTCATCTAGCTGTAAGATTTTTTAGTTACCCAAGTAGACTAGCCTAATGTTTCAAAAAAGAAATCCAGCCTTTTTTTTTTTTATATAACTTGGCTAACTGGATGTTTTAGACAATTTGGACAAAATCAGAAAAGTGCTCTTAACATGTGATCAGAATATCTGAGGTCAGCAGGTACTTAATTCAGAAAGCTCCTTGGAAGCCTGTGCCTAATCTGTCAGCTCTAGGTAGACTTGGCCCGAATCAAGCAGGGCTTTAGAGGAAGCTGTGAAGCAAATAAAGATATTAAACAGCAGAATTTGGACAAAGGAAAAATTGTGTAGCATGTATTCTTAAATGTGTTATATGTTTGTAACATTAAAAACATCTGACATTAATTTTAAATTACATAATTATTTAAACAATTGGACAATCCAATATGAATGCTTTAAAATGTATCGTTTTTACTTTACTGGCTTTTCTTCTCCAAATACAAAAAAAGAGAAATACTTCTCAAATAAGTGAAAACAATGACAACTGCAGTGTTTCTACATTGCTATATTCAGTTGTGTTAAAACTTATGGTATTATTGAAAATACAAAAACATTGAGTTTTGTATTTTTGTAAAGTAATAAGGAATATTAACTCAACAGGATTATGAATAACCTTGCTTTCTGAGGCAAAATTCCAGTCCCTGTGTTGTTTATTTTGAACACAAAAATAAATAAAAAAATGCTGTAATTATTGAACATGCAGAGAAAGCTGTGAAGGAAAAAGGTGTACACTTAGAAACAAGCAATTGTGAATACAAGCCATTAACAGGTAATTTTTGAAGAAATATTTAGCATACTTCATGTATATTTGTACACTCAAAGTCCTTCTGAATATGCTGATAGGTAATACCAATATAAGAATTGCCTTTGCTTTTTCCTAATATATTTTATATTATGGGAGTTGGATCAATCTATACCGAATTCCCTACCCCCAAATAACAGATATTACATACATTTTAGTATCTTACATTTGTGAGCTGCAAATAGACTAGAATGTCTTATATGCTTTTAAAATGTATGTAATTTCCTAATCCTTTCCTTCTATCGCACTAAAGAAAAGGACCAAAATCAAACTCTTTGTCCCCTGTGATTGAGCCATACACACAGCTTCAAACATGGCAGGCTATGTTGTAGTTATTAGTCATGAAGTTGAACTAAGCCACCCTAACAGCTGGCTTATGTTACATTTTAGTACTTTAATATCAGGCATGCTAAACTCATTAACTCAGGAACATCTACCTTGTTGGGAGCCCATCATTTTCACTGGACCCCGAATAAAAAAAGAGATTACCTTGATGTCTATGGGACTGAATTAAAAGGCTGTGAGCTCCTTGCATAAGGCACTGTAGTGTTGTGTTGTGCTAAAAGAGATACATAAATTTTGCGTAGCACAGAATATATAATCAATAAGAATTTATAAATATTTAAGTAGATAATAAGGAGATAAGGCTCTAGGTTTTGTGGTAGTACAGGTAAAAAATAATGAAAACCTTAACTAAGAAATAAATAGTTGAGAGGGGACCCACTGATGAGATATAAGAGAATTAGAACTTACAAGACTCGGTAAGCAATTAAATGGTTCTTATATTGTGGCTTTTCCCTCAGCACTATACACCTTAAGACAAATATGTATGTATTTAAGTGTGTAGTTAATATATACACTTTCATATGTACACATCTTCCAACAGTGCATATATCTTGGCAGAACATGGCCAACAGCTTCATTATCCAAAAGAGGAATTACATGGCAATATGAATCATTCATTTCACAAATAGCACAAATAAAATATTTGTGGACTATTATGATATTAGAAACCAAATCTGAATAAATGATTCCCATGGTTCATTTTAGTCAAGGGGGAGTTATAGTGTTAAGAAAGGTTTTATAAAATATATGGCTATTTGACTTGTATTTGTGAAGAAAAAGTAGAATTTTAAAGTGGATAACAAAGGAAATGGGGCATTTTAATCTTAATGGAAATAAAACTAGGGAGACAAAAGTAATACAAATTATTAATAGAGCTTAGGAGGATATTTAATGGGATCAAGAGTGACAGTGGAACTGGAGATGGGCTGAAATGTGATCAAAGTGAAGTTCTGTTTTGAGCATTTTCAAGGGAATTGGTAGAATTCACTGCTGCAGGATTACTGGGGGGTAAAAAAGGGAAGTAGTAAATATAGACTACCCTTTGATGAGCCTTCAGTAAGGTTCCGGTTTTTATGAATAAATCAAGGGAGAAAATGAAACATTTGAGAAATGTAACTGTTCTCCAGTGGCTCTAAAAATTAGTGTCCCTGAACATTTAAGCCACATGTGTCAAACACAAGGCCCGCGGGCCAAATCCAGCCTGCCAGGCCTTGCAATGTGGCCCGCACCGCGCTGTCATCACTGCACTCCGCTGTCAGTTTATGACATTGTCAGTTTATGACTGTTCAGTAAACCATTCGGCCCGCGATTTAGGCTGGATTTTAGATTTTGGCCCCTTCTCTGATTGAGTTCGACACCCCTAATTTAAGCGGTGATTTGTTCTAAAACCTGGGAAAGGATAATACACACCTGTAACTTACTCCTTTGCAATCAGGGGAAAAGGGAGAATGAATGACCTCAGACAGGCCTTGGTAAAGATAAAGGAAGAATAGGGCCCAGATCTTGTAAGCATGCAGTGATACTTGCTAGTGAAAAGAGAAAGGGGTGCCCTTATTATAAGTCTTCAGTAGGATATAACTTGATCTTTTATGGTAAATAAACTCAATATTTCTTGATTTATGGGTCATGACTGAATTGGGGAAAGGAATAATCCACAGCAATTTTGTTATTTGTGTACTCAAAAGAATATAAAATGGAGGCGCTCAAAAAACGGAAAAAGTGTTTCTACATGAATTATTCTGAATTTATCTGTTAACTTGGGCCATACCAGCTTCACAAGGGAAGAAAAGGTGGATCCGATGGCTTTGGAATCCTTCAGAAAAAGAATATGGCAACTGTGCCTGCTGTTCCTTCACTTTGAATCATTCACGAAGTATGCTGTTGGGCATTAAGTCTGATTTGACAATTTCATCCTTTATATGAACACAAAACTTCATTTGTTTTCAAAGTTAGTGAGGATACTTCAAAAGCATATTAAGTTGATATAACAGTGTATATTATATTCATCACAATGGCTTAAAGTCAGATCAGCAAAGTGTTTAACTTAGTAGTTCACAAAGTTATGGAAATATGTTATTATTTTAAGAATATGAAATTAGGTTTTAAATATATTTTCTCTAACATTTACCCACTATGCATATATTAGACATTGACATAAGAAACTTTCTGTTCAACCAGAGAAATTCAACCTGGAGAACCTTCATACTCTCTGCACATCCTGCCTAGGGACTTCAGGTACATTTTTCCAAAGAGAAAAATGTCACCACTGTTGATATTGTTATGTTCTGCTTCAAATCTGCTTATAGGTGTGGGCACAAAAGGGCACTTAGGTCCATATCCTTCAAACCAATAAGCATTTACCACTTTGATAATTTTCTTTATTTAAACATCTCACCTTATTTCCTTCTTGGAAACAAAGTAACCCAAATAAAATAAAAATTATTGATAATATCACTCCCTGCCCCCTTTCATTTTTTAATAACAAATTTATTTTTATTTGATGTATAGAATGAATATAGGTTTTCAATCACATTTTTGTTTTTCTATTAAATGTAAATATTCCCACTTAGACTTCATGATGACCTGACCTTCATGATAACTGAGGCCAGATTATTTTTCTACAGGGTGAGCTGTTTTAAGGGTGTTATCTGAGAGACTGATGTATGAACTCTGTGGCTTCTGTGTCACCAGGGAACACACGCCAGATAATCTTCAGCCTGAGAACAGACTTGTGCTGTCCAATATGGCAGCCACAAACCACATATGGCTATTGTAAAAAAAAAAAAAAGAAAAGAAAAGAAAGAAAGAAAGAAGAAATGCAAAATATCTAATGAATAGTGTTTAATTGAGTACATATTAAAATGATATTTCATACATACTAGGTTAACTCAAGCATTAAAATAATTTGATTTTAAATAATCTCAAAAAGGCAATTATAAAATTTTAAATGACACGTGGTTTGTATTATATTTCTATTAGATAACACTGACATATATGGTATAAAAAATGTTAGCGTGATGTTATAGTCAGAAGTGTCTACTGACTTAAGCTCTTTATGCCCTTGTTTTAGTACTAACCAGAAACATATAAGGAAGTAATAAGAATTAAAAAAAAATTTTCTCATTACTATTGTGTTTATTTTTGGAGTTAATCTGTAACAAAATAAAATAAAATACTATTTATTGTGCCTTTTGAAGAGTCAGTCTATAGTTATTTCAACTAAAATTCTACTACAAATGTAAAAAATACAAAATATAGTTAATTTTACTTTTCCTATTACAAATTTTACAAATATAAAGAAGACAAAATAAAGGGATTTTTAGTGGAATCCTACAAGGACACTAAAAAATGAGTATGTATACTTGTACCTATTATTCCATTGTATAAATAAACTTCTGATAAATAAGTGAATAGAATCAGACCAGTTATATTGCTAAAGAAAAGCTTTAAGCAGCCTCTAAAGAAGAAGGAGCTTACATTAGCATGATTAAATATTTTTCTGCGGGATTTGTAGACTTAGTATGCAAATTTCCATTGGGTAGCTTCTAATTAAAAACAGGTAACAATTATAACCAAGACTATCAATTATAACCAAGTTTACTGAAATAGAAAGTTCCATCATAATGGAAAAATTAGTTACTCACACTTAGGATGCAGTGTAATAAGCACTGAATACATTTTAATTAAAAAATATAATCATTTACTAATCTATTAAAAGTTTTAAGCAAAATTGTGTTTATATGCACACATATATTTTATGTGTTTATTTATTTATTTATTTATTTATTTATTTTTATATATTTTTATTGATTTTTTACAGAGAGGAAGGGAGAGAGATAGAGAGCTAGAAACGTCGATGAGAGAGAAACATCGACCAGCTGCCTCTTGCACACCCCCCACCGGGGATGTGCCCGCAACCAATGTACATGCCCCTGACCGGAATCGAACCTGGGACCTTTCAGTCCACAGACCGACGCTCTACCACTGAGCCAAACCGGTTTCGGCTATGTGTTTATTTTTTAAGAAATCAAGAAATCTATGGTGAACATACCATTTTTTGTTATTAAAATATAATTTAATGCAAAACTTGTTCTATATCAAAGAGCAGACTGGCTAAAAAGTGAATGGGGGAAGGATTCTATCTAATTAGGTTTCTTGTTTTTAGGTATGGAAGTTTGTTGTTGAACTTATAAATACTTTTTCTCAGTTGGACTAATAGAAAAATGATCCTCCCCTTCAGATAACTCACTGGACCTTATAACATTATCAGCATACTGAAGGCTCCCTGAGTAGTATGTAAATAAAACAACTAAAAGGCAACAGAAGGGGAAAAGCGGCAGCCAGAAGCAGCTCCAAATTATGCCACACCATTTGCAACAACATTCATGGAAATATGTGTATGTGGGCCCTTGGGTTTATCCACATACGCATATCTCTCCAAAGACGGGTACAGTAAGGGAAGGGACAATGTAAACAATTAGCAAAGTGAACATGGATGAATAAGCCTGCAAGACTGACATGAAACAACACAAAGTGATTAGAAAGAAAAAAAAATCACTAGTACAGATGACAGGAAATTAAGAAAGTCTTCATTTTATACCTTTCTCGTTCTGGTGAATGCAAACTAGTATCTGGTCTCAAGCAGTTGGTACTAGCACTCCTAGCCCTGTCAAGGGAGGGCTGCAGTTCACTAGTGCCAGTGCATTGCATCCAATGGTAGAAGAGAAAGACAAAGAAAACAAAGAAAGGAAGACCATGTTAGAGAGTAAAGCATAAAATAATGTCCCCTTTACACAAAATGTAGAATCACCATGATTCAGTTCACAAGGGTGTGAAAGAGCTGACAGGATGACGGTGCAAAATTTTGTTTAGAAAATGAAACTAAACAAAGATTATGCTTGAATTGCTTTGCATAATTTTTTAAGAAGGTTCTCAGACTGAAAAATGAAACCAAATCACACCTGGTTATGAAAACAAAACAACACACACACACATTCACAAAACTGGATACAAAAAGCACTACAACAAAATGCCTAAAACTTCATTACCAAGAACAGATGCCACACCAAAACAAAATGAAGGACATTAGAGGAGAAAATTTTTATAACTCAGCTAGACAAGGGAAGTGGAAGGAAGGTAAGTCTTCCACAGGTTCTTACCTAACCAGTGTTTCATCAGTAAATCTCAATACTTTTGAGTTAAAACAGAAACGATGAAGGGGAAAGTCCTGTCTAATCACTGATTCAGTTTGAGTATGTGCAGGCAGAACTGAATGTCACAAGTTAAAATCATCCAAAAATAAAATGATATGAAATTAACTATTATAGGTAAAATAAACAGATAAAACAAGAAATAAATGACAAAGAAGACAGCTAAAATTCTGACATTTGAGTAGGACTTCATTTAGAGGAATCCAGAATTCATGTTTTATAATTAAAACTATTTTAGATACCATTAATTGAATGTTTCTCTGTGTTTAATTAATTTCAAGGAAAATGCTAAGGCTTTATTAAAATGTAAATTTGCTGTCTTTAATGGGCACAGGATTAGTTTGTAACTGGGACTCACTGTTATGGCTCTTACTGCAACTACCCCAGTGAGAACCATTCTGTAATAAAGGCATCTTGGGCAGTAAGGTTTTATAAGGCCTACAATGTCTGAAACATGGCCACACAAACATTCAGGAAACAGAAAGATATATATAAAGCAAATTTTACTAGGGTATAAAGAATGTAGGTGGCCTATAAAGCTACAAACATTGATGGCTATTTTGCTGTTGATTTTTTTTCTCAAAATAGGCAAATTACTTATTTGAAGGTAGGAATAGGATAATTAAAATATTAATCATAGACATCTGTCTTCATAATTAAGATAACTCAAAATTATAATTCAATTGCTTTAATTTGAAAAATATCTGCTAACTACTCTATGTGAATTATCAATATTTTCACTTACTATGTAATTACTGATTTAATATTATGCCTGCTTCCATGGAAGTAAATAACTCCTAGCTCAAAGTGCTAGCCAAATATTTATGTAATCTGGGAATCAAAATATGACTAGGAGTTAATATTCTAATAATTCAATAACTGACCAACATTGTAGTGATGAGGTTGATCGTGGTACTCAATTAGGAAATGGCAAAAGATCAAGAAGCTACTCTAGTGAAGCAAGTTTTTTCATTAAAAGCTTCTAGATTTAAACCTGATCATAGGTATAATCTATAATTGAAAATTGGGTGAGATGGGCATTAGATACAAACCAGAATATGAAATCTCATGTAGCAGGAAATGACCAAAACAAGTCCAAACTTTATCTGAATTCCTTTAAAATCAATGAGGGTTTCTGAACTATCTATATCATCATGAGCAAAGTAATTTGTTAATCAACTTTTTGATAATTTAATAAATTGCTGACTGTGAAAGTCCATTGTCCATTTTGGCTTGCTTTAAAGTATGATAGAGAAGGGAATAACATTTGCTGAGCACGTCATAACATCAAACACCCCACTGGGTTAGCCAGGTGTATACTAATGGTTGAATTCAAGGAAAACTCTTAAAGCTTTTGTTTAAAAATGTATTAGAGTACAATGTTCAAACACAAATTGAAGACAAATTTTACTGGAACTAATGATTCTGTCTCTTTAGAGACAATAAATAGTTTTCAACTCTTAACCTTAGGCAGCTATCCTTGGTAACAGGATGCTATATAACTTCTAATCAATTGATTCATAAGTGATTTTTTTCAGGAACAGGGATCAGCATAGGATGGGACAGTGAATGGAAAACAACATACAATTTACAGTATGAAGGTCTAAGTGACCGCCATGGCTTTGCCACTTATTGACTGTTAACCTGGGTAATTCAGGTCAAGTGGTTAAGCCTTTTTCTATAGGATGTTGTGAAAATTGAATGAGAAAACAGGTAAAAAGTATCTAGAACAGTGAGGCAGCCACAATATTTTCTGTTCAGCATTATTTTCTGAAGATATATTTTATGAAAAAGAGTTTGATGGTTAAGTGATGTAAGGAAAAAATGACTTAATGAGAGGTTTCTTTAGTGCATGACTTTAATGTGCTGTGCATATTAAATCTCTAGGGAGGGGCTTTAATTTGCAAGGTTTCCAAAATCTGTCTGAGTAAATAACTTTTATTGGTAGAACATCACAATGGACTAACTCCTCAGAATATATTTTTGAAAAAACTGGTTTAGTGGAAAATGTTGAATAGGCCTGTTTTTGAATTCTTTCTCTGTCCCTTATCAAATTAAACTTTCTTGTCATCTTTCTTTAGCTGTAAATGAGAATAATAATATTAATATCACATAGTTACTATCAGGAAATTGAGATAAAGTATATTAAATACTTAACACTGTGTTTGGTACTCAATAAAAGTTATTTTCCTTGTTTACCGGAAAAGAGTAAATCCTCAAATTTTATTCTGAAAATTCATAAGTGAATAGATATAATGTGTTCTGAAGATATGACTGTACAAAATGATTAAACTACTGGTATGTCATATCATGTAAACCCTGATATTTTACCTTTAGAAGTAGAAAATAAGAAAACTAAAAATTTATATAAATGTGCCTAGTCTATTTAGACTATTAGTGTGAATATGTTAGAAATTCCCACTCAGGTACCTAATAAACATAAAGTTTTTAAGGTTTTTGTTTGTTTGTTTGTTTGTTTGTTTAGTTGTTTTTTTACAGTTATTCAGATTAATAGGACTTTGAAAAACTTTCTGAATTTCTGAAAAAACTGTCTCTATTAAAAAACTATTAGTCATGAAGAGCAACTAATAGTAAGCCCAGACAGTTGAGCATTATAAAGGATGAGTTAATTTTTTTATAATATTTATGATTTTGTATATTTTCCCCTACTCCACAAACAGAACTAAATTTTCCTTATTTTTCCCTGTGGCACTACAAGTAAACATGGCAGTAGTTATTAATAGGACTTTATACATGTGAAAAGTTAAAACAATTCTTCTTAGCATGATCATATTTGCATTATTAAGCAGAAACTCATTTTCTATGTACCAGTAGGCATAATATATTCTGCATTTGTCCTTGCATTGCTGGTATTCCAGTTTTAGCTCATTCCTACTTAGTTTTTATTGGCCAAAATATTTGGAAGAGTTTGTCTCTCTGTTGGTTATTTCACTTCCTTATCTTCTAACTCGAAATGGACAATAAATATTTACACACCGAATTCTATGAGTAATCTGTAAGGGGATTTAATTGGATGTGAAATCCAAGATGAAAGGAGATGAAAATAAAGTATAGGTTCTAAGCTCCAATACAGAGGAGACTATCAGATCCCCTTTCCTTCTCAACTTTAAAGAGGCATCATATCATTCCCTGCCTTTAGAAAAAGTTTGTACTGCAGCATTTCTGAGTTGATGTGATGAAGGAAGGAAGAGTTAGAAGTTAGCATTTTAGATATCCTCTCTTTATCATGAAGGAAGTTGAGGCTCAGTAATTAAAAAGTGTAAACAATCAACACAATCAATTTTTCTCAAAGTGCATATAAATCACAAAATTGAAAAATAACACAAAAAATAAAAAATAAACTGGTAAAGATTTTATTAAAAGCTATATATATATATATATATATATATATATATATATATATACACACACACACACAATATATTCAATAGTAGATCCCAAAAGGAAATTTAAAAAGGCTAAAAGAAAAAGCAAACTTATAATCATGAAAACAATAACAGTGCCATGCACAGTAGTTCAGACCTCTTGTGACTAGACAGGTGTGTGTATTGGGGTGGGGCTGCTCAGAGTGAGCCCTTAGGATTTTAATTGCAGAAATTGGCTCCTCAGTTTTAGGAATGTGAAAACAGTTCTGCAGAAGCTCACCAGTCTCTGAATTTTTGAGCATACAAATAGAAAAGTCGACTGCCTGGATCAGAATTAAAATATATTTGGAAGCTTTTCCACAGCCTCCATATAAAATGAAACAAATTTTGAATATTTGGGAAAATAATTTTACGTATTTGTGATTAGACCACTAGGGAAAAGACGGAAGAATAGTAGGATGGGAAGAGAGTCATCACACACAGTTAGCATTACCAAATCCCTGTATTTACCTGGTAGTATGTAGGCATTCTGCACTTCGTCCTCGTTTTGCTCTGGGCAGCATAAGAAGCTCACTGCACAGACAGGATGGGTGGTGAGTGAGACAAATAAGTTATGAAGCATTAAATGACATGGGATATGCCAATGGTATGCCGATGAAAACATGAAGAGGGAAGAAACCAGATTGTCTGCACTAGCATACTTGCTTGAGAAGTTAAACAAAACACGACAGTATTTTTAAAAATTTAAACAATAAAGTACAAACATTACGGTCAAAGTCCTAGCTGTTGCTGATTTGCAATTGTATTTCAAAGTGATCTTACAGAATATAAAAGCAAAACAAAACCAAGCCTTCCCTAAATAAGACATAGAAATCTATTTCTAATTCTAGACACTTGGACTATTTTAATAACTTTAGAGAGGCCTATAAACTTGGCCTTCCTCATAATGATGGGAACCCTAATTTTTTACAATTTCTTTTAAGCAACTTAAATCATGATAGTGTGGTTGGCTTTTATAGCCACTAAAAATACAGTACTACATATTATGTTTTGCCTTAGCAAACCAAGAGTATATATATTAAAATAAGATTATTGTATTTTAAACTTGATACTTTTTGTATATTCAAATTAATTCAACCCTATTGAATGCCTTGGGCAAAAAGTCCTTTTTCTTCCTCCTCACCTAAATTCATGGTGGTCTCAATGATTGTGAACAAAAAGGCCCTCATTCAACTCAACCCAACTCAAGCTGAGCAGTGTGGAATCCTATTCCTCAGAGCAGCTCCTGTCCCAGGAGCCAATGTAAGTTCCCCCTCTGAAGGTCATGCACCTCCTCCCACAGTACGATGACAATTAGGGAGGTAAGAAGCTCTATCTGAGTTCTGTATTCTTGACTACATGGCAACCATTTAGCATTGCTATCATTCCCCTACTCCTCCCTGAAAGTTTCTCCATTTCAAAAAGACAGAAGAGAATATTCAATAGGTGAGTATTATAAAACCTTAAATCATATCCTGAGCTTGTGGTCAGACATATTATTACAGGTATAGTCAGTTTGGAAAGTAAGTCTGTGGGTATGTAGAGAGTCACAAAGCAGATTTTTAGTAATTATGTCCAGGATATATTTTTTTCATAAGAATCCTTCTCAATATTTTCTACTTTATAGGTATTTTATGGAAATATAGTTTATAAAAAGTAGGGATATAAAAATATTATTATTGATGTTTTCACAGAAACTCTGCAATGTTATCTATCCTTCAGATGACTTGCATCTAAAAATTTTAATAATATAAAATACTCAATTTTATAATTACATAAAAACAACCCACATGCTACAATCAACAACATATAAAATATTTGAAGATTTCTTATATGAGTTCACTTCTATGATATAGGCTAAATCAACAATAAACTGTACATTAGAAAATAGCTAAACGTAACATTTTGATTTTTTAAAAAGCTGCCTATATTATAACAACCTAATATTAGCCAAGTGAGAAAAGTTCAGTTTTGAGTGATGAATTACTTTTACTCTCTAATATACTATGCCAAGATATCAACCATACATTAAAAAAGAGCAAACGATGTATAATGTTGCAATCATAATTTAAACAAATACCTGTCTTGTTCAGATAAATACTGACTATCCACATCTCTGGATCTGTGATCAACTGGACTTCTAGAGGCATCATGGTGTCTGGTTGGAGAACGTGACCTTCTTGTTGGATGAATTTCATCTAAACTCCTAAAATGATTACAAAAAATCCATATGCATCAAAGGGGATCATCTTCCCAAATCAGGCAGGCAGACTAACTGGGAAGACATGACAGTAATTGGCAAACAACTGACATAGCTAGAAAAGCACTGGGATCATAACCAAATAACTATTTCATCAGTAACTTTTAAAGACACGTCTTCTCTATGAAAGCTCTGTTTTTCCAACCTTCTTTTGCAATTCTATCAAAAAGGACCATAATGTTTATCTGCTTACTTTACTAAAATTTCAGTCAGGGCCAAAGGAAATAAAGCAATATATTACTTATAACTTCTACACTTTTCCAAGTATTTAATGTACTTCAAAAAGACAATCCTAAATTTCTAAAAAAAATATATTCCTCCTCTTAATCTCATTTTTCTTTTCCACTTTTCTCTACAGGTCTGATTCATTACCATATGATTTCTCATAACAGAAGAGACAACTAGCAAGCAGAATACAAGAGAATTATTCAAAGACAGTGCTTGGGACATAAATTTCTTCCACTCCTTGAGATCAATGAACAGCAAGTTGCACAGAACAGAATGTTGAGATGAGAGAAGAGAACTTGGACCATGGATAAAAAGGCATTTTGCTTACAAATGACTGGGGGAAAAAATTATTGCCCAAACCATGATTTCATTTCAGACAGAAGCATGTGCCAGTTTATAGTGTTATAATAAAAAAAGTACTGTCAGGAACACGAAGCCCATCTCCAAGCTTACCTCTGTAATGGCACATTTGGTAAACGTGAACGCGGCCTTCCCTGATCATCGCCGCGGTGAGGAGATACTGAGCGTGAGCGGTGATGGGTTGTTCTTTGCTGTTCTGGCACAGTTAATGTTGTAGATTTACTTTCTCTAGCACTAGACCTATAACCTACTGGCAAGAGTACACACAAAAAATTAGTCAGTATTATATAATGTACAAATGTTAATGTGGAGATAGCAAATTATATCTAAGGGAGCCACTGACATATTAAGATAAATGACATGCAATCAGTACTATTAGCCATATCTTCAAAGCTATTTCGTGTATGTACAAAGAGTGCAACAGATACATCCATAAGAACAGGTTACAGTTTGGCTCAAAGGTACCATGAAGATATTGAATATAAATAAATATGACAGTTGATGCCTCAGACATTATAATGAGTTGGGATACTATTTTAATTTAAAGAATGAATGAGTAATGTATTGCAACACAAATCAAGAAGTTGACATAAACTAGAGTTGATATACAAGTCAATGCTTAGAAACTTGGTGTCTCTTTAAATATTTAAATTTTTCTTCCAAATTTTTTTGAGTTTCAGATAATTTCACTAATAAATAAATGGAAATAATTTCATTCCAATTTTCATTAACAAAGAAGAGTAGCAGATCTTCACTATTACAAATACTGATCGTGCATTTTGCAAACCACAGATAGTATTGCAAATTTCAAATAAAAACAATGTATTGGTGGAGATGACTATGACAATAACACAGAGATAATTAACTCTCCCAAAGAAGCAATCATCAAATCTAACTCAGACTTTGGAAATTATCCCATAAATGTGTTAGTAGTAACATAATTAATACAGTTAATATAATTTCAATTAAAAATAAATTCTAAAAGTGATTCTCTGTTTATATTATCTCTAATTTTAAGATAAAAAGTAATCTCAAATCTATAGTAGCAGTTTAGTTACATTTTTTAACAGGGTCACTGTTTCTTCTTATTAAAAGTGAAATATTAAATTCTCTGGCTAAAGAAAAATAATTATGTTTACAACTACATAAAATGTCCATGAATCATGAAGACACTACATTTAATTGGGCAGCTTGAACTGTTGTTCACTTAGTTATTAATAACTCCCATACGCTATTAAAGGAAGACTAAAATTCTTCAACAGTTTATTTTGTGTGTGATTGTATGGTATTTTGACTAAGCTTAACTGAGAAGCTAAAACTTTAAAATTTTATAAAGTGCAATTTGTCAATATTGAGACCAAAGAAACTCAACCATTTTGTCACTCTACACATATCACTATAACAACCAAATAATATAACTAAAAACGTATAATTTCATATATTTTCATTTTATAATAAAAATAATGGCAATTAAGCTATCATTTTGAGTTTCATGCATAAAAGCTTCTTTGTTGCTGTTCAGATGTATAAAGTGTAATAGTAAGTCTAAAAAGAGACCAATTTACAGTTAATGAAATTGACTTCCCCTTTTAGCATTTATTAAATTGGCCATTTATTAATTAATTCATTCACTATCCTGCCTCAGGAAAAATATACAAAATTTTTAGTTGATAAATGTGAGAATCATCCACAGAAGTAAATTACATTTATACTAGAGGCCTGGTGGATGAATTCGTGCACCAGTGGGGTCCCTCAACCTGATCTGCACCCTCTCACAATCCAGGACCCCTTGGTGGATGTTGGATTGTCTGGTTTCGGCCCAATCCCTGCAGGCCAGGCCGAGGGACGCCACTGGTCCATGAATCCATGCACCAGACCTCTAGTATGCATATAAGACCTTTGGTTAATCTCTTCTTGCTCCCCTAACCCCAATGAGATTCATCAGTCTGTTCTGTACCTATGTGTTGAGCATCTAATCCCTGGTGGTCAGTATGTGTCATAGATACTGATTGAATGGTTGAATGGTCAAACAGTCAAACCGTCACTTGCTTAGGCATACATATTGGTAACAACATCATTAAAGCTGGTTAACAGTCAAGATTATTTTTAGAATAGTTTGATGACTTCCTACAAGGAGTAACCTGATTCTTATTTGAATAATAGAGGCCCGATGCATGAAGATTCATGCAAGAATGGGCCTTCCTTTCCCTGGCTGCCGGCACCACCTTCACTCTGGCTGGAGCCGCCTTTCTGCTCTGACCAGGAGCTCGCCGTTCCGCCTTTCCACGCTGTCCAGAGATCAAGAGCAGCTGGGGTGGTGCGGAACGCCTGCCTATGCAAATTAACCTGTCTTCTTTGTTGGGTTAATTTTCATATTCACTTCTGATTGGCTGGTGAGCATCACAAAGGTATGGTCAATTAGCATGTTACTCTTTTATTAGTGTAGACTAGTGTTGATGCCAATAGATTTTAAATACAATCACTTTTCTCTTCAATTTCCTAAAAAAACAACAACTAATAGTCTGTTAAATTTTGTGTTAAAGTTTCTGTGGAGAATGTGTTCTTATCTTTTTAGGAATAAACAAAAAGAAAAAGAAAACAAAATATTAAATGTTGCCAACTCTTATCCAAGATAATTTTAAACTCTCACTGATGGTCTGATAGTCAAGAGTGATAACTAAGTATGTAGATGTGTGCACCACCAGCTTTATAATTTTTAGAAATATTTTTCTTTAATACAGTGATTAAAGACTGTATTTTCTCTGAATTACAAAAGCAACTGAAACCTAATTTTAGATAACGCTATAATTTCCTCATAGTTTTAATGAAGTTGTAAGTATCTCCCCAAATTGTAAATTTAGTCACTAGTGTGGAATCTGTCTGTTAACATTGCCAAAACTATCACCCTCAAATTAAATGCATCTATATTTGAGAAATTACATAAATTAAGGGGATATATGTCAACATTGTCCTAAAGAAATGCCTTATTAATTCTTATTTATATGTCCCAAGATTGTT
Source organism: Pipistrellus hanaki (assembly GCF_964339955.1). Lineage (NCBI taxonomy): Eukaryota > Metazoa > Chordata > Mammalia > Chiroptera > Vespertilionidae > Pipistrellus > Pipistrellus hanaki. The sequence goes on along the minus strand of NC_140509.1, from coordinate 30,944,941 downwards.
TCTTTAATTTCCTCTTATTTTTATATTTCCTTATGTTTTATTAGTGAGTCAAGAAAATAGTACAGGACTATTGCTAAGAAAATAATCCTTTACTACTTGTTTTTACTCACTTTCTGACATTAGTCAGATGAAAAACAGATTTGAATTCCACAATGCCACAAAAGAATTTTCTGACCTATACAAAAAAAAAAATTGTTGACTTGAAATGAATCTTTCTGAAGCATTTCCTTATTTTAAAACATACATACACATTCTAGTTATAATCGGGGGTAAACACCTCACAAAAGCATTAGAAGGTAAGCCATGCCACATGCAGTTTTAAACCCTGCCATGCTCCTTTCTCAATATATTCTATGGATGGCTACATTATTTTCACAACCAAAGGAGGGAAATCACAAATATATAAGATAAAACATAAGAAAATGGATTTTTTTAAAAAGAAAATTAAACATATCCTTTCATAATGAATTTTTTTTTTCAGTTATGGTTACAGCATTGTGAAATAATGATTTAAACCTAGCTAGCCATGCTTCCAAGGAAGAACCTAAATTTAAAAAGTGGGGACCTTAATAAACAGTGGCTAGTCAATTTTAAATGTTCATAGTAATTTGGAACACATGTTGTCACCATGGAATAATATAATACTGATTTATCTGTGCTCTATGTTCAGTATCCCAAAGATACCTGGAGACAGACAGTGAATCAAGCACAGACACATAGTGAAACAGGGTCATGCTCTTCACCCACTCACCTGGAGGCACTACTCCAATACCATCATCCACCTCATAATCTGAGATGTCACTGTCACTGATTCGCTGAGATCCTGCACAACAGTAAGGCAAACAGATACCTCTGTGTCTTGTTGGTTTACAAAATGTAAATGACATGGTCACAGTTCTTTAAAATTCCATTACTACTAAATACTTTTGGAAGTAAACAATAAGCAGATTTTTAAAGTAACATTTGTTCTCCAAGGATAACATTTTCTAGGTATTTCCTCCATAAAATCATTGAAGGGAGGGAACTTCATAGAATGAGATTTTGACTTTTCAATTTATTCTTTAGTTCAGGCATTATGCTAAAAGCCTATTGCAAAGTGCATACACTGTTTTCTATCCAGTGAAGTGCCCTCCTCTGCAGTTTGAGGAGGATGAATGGAAAGGTTCAAGGAGATCTGTCATGGCTGGAGCTCCATTGAGCTCATATTATTGCAAGGACATCAGGGCCCGTTATAAAATATGCATGGTTAGCCTTCAGAACTAGCCATTACACTGCATTAAACATTAATATTGAGGAAATGCTTGATCACAGAAGCACTAACATGAAATATTTAATTATATGAGGAAAACAATTTGGTTCTACATTACCAAAGAGCAGCATCTATGTTTCAATTATTGAATGAGAGATTTAGTCATAATTCAAGTTTAATAGGTATGTCCAGAAAAAATAGTTTTTCCCAATCACTGGTTGCAAAACAACAACGTTTATATGTTTATTTTAATTTTTTTCATGAATAATAATACTAAAAATACCTAGGAACTATAAAGTTATTAAGAGGTTGCTGCTAATATATATCAATCCATTAATATTAACAAAAATTACTCCATCACTTAACCAATCAACAACTGAATCAGTACTGGGCAAAGAATTACAATTCAGAGTGTTTCAACACTCAGCTCTGGAATTACCGTATTTTTCGGACCATAAGATGCACTTTTTTCCCCCCAGAAGTGGGGGGAAAAAGTCCCTGCGTCTTATGGTCCAAATATAGCCTACACATATACTTTAAAAAAAAAAGTTTTTTTACTTGCCCGGCTCTGTGTGGTCTCTGTGTGCTTGCCCGGCTCTAAAATGGTTCTAAATGCTGCTGTTTACTTTACAGGGTTGATTACATGTGTTTATGACTGTGATGTTGGGTTTTAATGCACATAAAATATTTTAGGACACTATTTGTTTCAGAATCTTTTTTTCTTCATTTCCCTTCCCTAAAAACTGGTGCGTCTTATGGTCCGGTGCGTCTTATGGTCCGAAAAATACGGTACTCTGTATTGAATATATCATAGTCATTGGGAAAATGTAGAAAATAGTTTTGCCAGGACCCTTTACATAAATGAATACTTTTTCCAATACTCTGATCTCTAATAGGCATTTGAGAAAATAGCTTGAAATTTAATCTCATTACACATAATTAATTTTGGTAACTAAAAACCTACTTTGTAGTTTTTTGCTGGAGCTTTCTCCATGAACGTGTCGCCTTGGCATGAAAGGTGATGGCTGAGGCAGAGGTAGTGAAGATTCATCATGGGTCTGCAGTTTATACCAATGTGGCTCATCGTCTAAAAGTGCTGTCTCCAGTTCTATGAGGATCTGCAAGGGCATTCTCAAATTAAGCAAGCGCATTTACCAAACATAATCTAAAAGGCAATCATAAGCAATGCATATCACAAAAACTTGAATAAGCATTTGACTTGAATCTTTACGGTGTACATCACCTCTCCGAGAAATTCGCTCTCTTCTTCTTGCACTCTTGGTTGATCCCACACAGTTATTTCTAACATTCGTTCTCTAAAATCTCTACGATGTACATGTGAGTAGACAAAAGTTTGATTCCATTTTGGTTCTAGTACTTTCTTTACGGTTTTGGTCCTCCTCTTACTTTTATCACTGAAAAAATAAGTATGTTTTGTAAATGAAAGAGTAAAAGCAAGTATATACTGCCACCTACTGTAGTTACATGTGATGCTGCTATTGGGATTTAATTTATTTCTTTTAATATAAAAATCTCAAAATACTGTAGAGATTAATCCTATTCTTGTTTTAACTACAATGTAAGCAGTAGTTATGATTATAGGTAAACACATGCAGAGGTATATTTTAAATGATGTGTAGCTATCAAAGACTAATATGTATATAATTAAGGTAACAGAAAACTTAAAACCTGGAAGGTGATTTTTTAAAAAAAATACAAAGTATGAGGACTTTGTTTTTAAGAGATAATGTATTTTATTCCCTCAGATAATTACCTATTAAATGTTAAAACTATATCACAGATGTATGCAAATGTCCACACTCATCAAAATGTATACATTAAATATGAGCAATTTTTAGCATAACAACTTCATCTCAATAAAGCTTTACAAAGTAAGTAAAACTAAGAAAGGAAATTCTGCCTTTTCTATAAGTAAAGATTTTTGCATATTTTTTCTAAAATTATTCACTACCTTCTATCTGGAAGAAAATACATTTTTACATAGGGATTCCTGGGTCGCCCATCTACTCTAGAAGGTAGATCTGTTGCTTGTAGAACATTTACAATCAGCTGGTGTCCCACTTTATCATACCACAGTTTCACCTAAGAGCAATGAAGGAAGAAATTATTTGTAAAAATAATGAGCTATAATTTTGCAAAAGAATAATAAAATTATTTTTAATAAAACATTTTTAATTGAATTTTTTATATTATTTTTGAAAAAGAATACCAATTTGAAAGCATAACCACTTTGAACTTGACTTTTCTCTTCATGCATTTTAAACATGTCTTACAACTGTAGCGTTATATTCTCTTATATCATATTATGCTATGAAAATAAACTAATGATAATAATTTTATAAAAACTTAAGGGAAGTAGCGGACTTTAAAATTATTATCATTATGGTTTTATGTTTTTTTTAATCCTCACCGGAGGTTATGTTTTTCTTAATTTTATTGATATTTTAGAGAGAGAAACATGGATGTGAGAGAGAAATATTGATCAGTTGTCTCCCATATGTGCTAGACTGGGGATTGAACCCAACTGAGGTATGTGCCCTAACCAGGAATCAAAACCACAACTTTTTGGTGTATGGAAAGATGCTCCAACCAACTGAGCTACCTGCCCAGGGCCATTCTTGATTTTAAATGACAAATGAAAGTGGTTGGTGGTTATAAGTGTTTAATAATTATAGTGTGCCTAAATTTTTATAGTTCCATATGTAGATGAATTAAATTGATATTTGATATTTGGAACAATATGTACAAGAGAGTTGGGAGATCAGAAAACACATTTACTGTAGGTCTATTTTACACCAGTTACTGCTGCTTTTTGTTTTGTCTCATTTAATTTTTACAATTTTCATGAGAGAAGGGAAAAAAAATAAAGGGATATATAATACATAAATGATGCCTTCAAAATAAGTGAAGGCCCAATGATGATATTTCTCCTAAGATTTCATGATAGTTTGAATACAGAAAAATGAGAAAATGACACTGAGCTATTGTTAGACTCCTCAGAACCAGAACTTTGGCAGCCAAAATAGTATTTGTGTTGGCAGCAGACAATGTTAACTTTAATTCTGTTTTAAAATGTTTTATGTCAGTTTTGGTTTTATGGTTAAATAAAAATGTAATTATTTAATGGGTACATACTGGAACATATTTAAGAGTCATTACAACCAGATAAGCTAATTTACCATGGGATTGTTTTTTCACAGTAAGGGGCATATTAATGACTCAAACACAGATTTATATGAATCCTTATCTCTGTTTCCAGTTAATCACAGAGATGTGTTTTTCATAAAACCAAAAATGAATTTTTATTCCTCTTAACATACAGGTGGAGTGTATGAGAGATTTACACATATTATGAAAATAAAAAGATGGCAAGGAAATTAAAATAAACATAAAATACTTAACAAAGATATTTAATATATAAAGTTAAAACTAAGAAAGATTTTAAAATAACAGAAAAACTTATAGTTATCTTCTTTTTTTTTTTTTATAAATATATTTTATTGATTTTGTACAGAGAGGAAGGGAGAGAGATAAAGAGTTAGAAACATCGATGAGAGAGAGTCATCGATCAGCTGCCTCTTGCACACCCCCTACTGGGGATATGCCCGCAACCAAGGTACATGCCCTTGACCGGAATCGAACCCGGGACCCTTCAGTCCCCAAGCCGATGCTCTATCCATTGAGCCAAACCGGTTTTGGCATAGTTATCTTCTTTAATTAAAATCAAGAGTGGTAAAAACACATTACAGAATACCATATTTTATAACAAAGAAAAATATCAACTAATATTTATAGAATAATTTAAAGCAACATTTTATTTTAGTCATTTATATAAATGTCCAATATTCTACCATAATCTACAAAGATGTGAGTTTTCATAAGTTAGCCATAGTTTCTTTATCCAGCTTTGCCTGGGTCATCAATAAGGCAACAGTGAGGAAAATTATAGCTTTTCCAGCGTGGTATCAGCATAATGAGTTTCACCAAATGTCTTAAGAATTTAAAAAGAATACTTTTAAATGTAAATATTTCCGTCTCCAGGCTCATAAGGTTTTAAGTAAATGACACATAATTTGCTGAGTTTATTATGTCTAACCAACTACTTCAGAAGCTTTTGTATAACAGACAAACTAGAATGGATATTATATTTTCTAAGGTTATTTATCATTTAATGTTGAGAAATCTGGTGCGTTATAAGCACTCAATAAATATTTTCAAATGAATATATAAACAAAGAAATTATCTTTAAAAAAAATGCATGAAAAATGCACTGATGTTGACTATGGTGTTAGATAACTAAAAAAAGCCAGACATTTTTTAAGATAGACTCAGCACATGAGTAAGTACTAATGGTCTTCTCCATGTATAAAAAACACATACAGAAAGCTGTCCTGGTAAGACTTGCGGGGCATCTTTTAGAGCTCCAGGACTTGTTGGAGAAATAACAGAAATGGAAGGCCTTTCCATCTTCTGAGATTCAAAAGAACTTGAACCTAAAATGAGAAAGAAAAAAAAAAATACAAAACAACTAAGTAATTCTCAGTAACATATTTGTACCATATGTGTGGAGAATAAATCGATATAAAACCCTAATATGCAAATAGACTGAAAGGCGGAACAACCGAACAACCAAACAACTGGGCTCTATGATGTGTGCTGACCACCAGGGGGCACTTGCGAAACATGGCGGGCATCAGCAATAGGTGGCAGAGTGTGGAACATGGCAGGTGTCGGCCATGGCAGGACGGTCATCAGGACGAACCTCTTGTGGTTACTGAAAATTCTTTGCTCCTGCATGCCACAGTCCCATCTAGCACCCACACCCACTGCCAGCAGTGGCTGCTGACCCCGATCACCCCTCAGGGCTTCTCCACCTCCCGCTGCTCCTGAGGAGATCGGTGCTGGCAGCCGCCTTTCGCACACGCTTGTATCTGCTGCAGACACCAGACTGCAGCTCACACCCATGCTTGCAACCACAGATAGCAATAGGGCTGCTGCTTCTTATACCTGCTGTGGGCGCCAGCCCCGCTCACACCTGCAACCAGAGCAGGAGCCAACGTTTGCACCTGCTGCCAGCATCTAGCGCCAATCCTGATTGTTTGGTGCAAGCAGCAACTGCCGGCCTGATTGCCCCTGGGCCCTGATCACCCCTGAGGGCTTCTACATCCTGATCCTGATGGGCAATTGGGGTAGCAGCTGCCGCTCACACTGATAGTACCAGCCCCGTTTGAACCCACTGCTGGCGCCAGTAGCAGCAGGTGTGAGTGGGGCCAGTGCCTTCAGTGTGTGGGAGAGGCGGCAGCAGGAGTCCTGGAGACATGGCAGGAGGAGCAGGTGGGGGTGTGGAGGATGGGCTGAGACCTGCCCCTGTGCCCACCGCAGCCTCATGGCACCACAGTTCCTTTCAGGTGCACGAATTTGTGCACTGGGCCCCTAGTGGTTTTATAAAATGTTAAATGCATGTTATTTGTATAAAACCTGAATTAAATACCAATAATAACAGCAGAGCCTACTTTCAATTAGATAGTGTAGAAATTTATGCCATCTTCTTTGATTAACCACCTATTTTACAGGTAGTTAAATGGATATAATCGAGTATTTTATTTATTTGCTTCAATTTGTAAGTATTGATTTTCTACATTATTTTGGAGGAATAGTTTAGGCCCGTGGTCAGCAAACTGTGACTCACAAGCCACATGTGGCTCTTTGGCCCCTTGAGTATGGCTCTTCTATTTTGAGAGGGCAAGTCTATTTTGAAGAAGTGGTGTTAGAAGAAGTTTAAGTTTAAAAAATTTGGCTCTCAAAAGAAATCTCAATGGTTGTACTATTGATATTTGGCTCTGTTGACTGAGTTTGCTGACCAATGGTTTAGGCTCTTGCTTAATATCACACGTAGGTAAAAGGCTTCACACTTTTAATGAGAAAGATGGTACCCATTATGTCAATTATCTTGGCTAAAGGATCATCCGTTTTGAACTATACTTAATCAAATCAAAATGAATGCATATATAATTTATGAGTACATCTAAGCCTGGAATTCATCACTGTTTTAAAATAAGATTTACCATCTATCTCAGTTTAGCTCTTACAAATGAATCTCTTGTAAGTCTGAGAATGTTGTCTCTATGATTCACCACAAGTGACATGCTCCTCCCTCCTTCTTTAGAGGAGGCTGGCTCTCCACTCAGCCATTCCATGAGGCCCTTTCTCCACCTTTTCAAATGAGAACTCTCTAGTCCCAACTCACTGTTTAAGTGTACCCTGACACAACCAGCAATATAAAATGCCTATATAATGTTGTTACTCCAGTAAGTATAACCTTGAACCCACAGCCATTCAGTTTAGCTTTATTGATAAAACACTATTCATGGGCCATTGCCTAATGATTTGCTATCCACATAATTTTTTTCTATCCTATAAAGTCTAATTTAAGCCACAAAGCATCATTCTGTGCCTGCCAAATATGTTTAACTATAAGAAACAGTGCTATAATATTCTTTGTTCTTATGTCTCTTTTATCAAGTTTCCTTAAGATAATATTATTTGGAGGGATCTCAGTACAAGAACACTGGTATTTCTAATAATCAGTTTGTTTTTATTATTACAGCAGCTAATTCTTAAAGCATATCGACACTATAAGTTATGCAATTGGTTCCATTTCCATTTGTATACTGTTTATCAGAAAGCTCAAAACCAAATCTGATCTCATCTCTCTCTAGCAGGTATCCATAACATGATGGTATGCACTTGCTATACAAACCTTAACTCTGGATCCTTGTTTTTCTCACCCATATATTTTCTATCTTTTTATAATCACCATCACTTGTTTTCTCCTTAAATCACGGTGTATTTTATATTTCTATAAGTTGGGTTACACAATAACACTTGGTGATCAAGCCCATGTATTATTAATGTATTGCCAGTCCATGGCAAAGGAAATATTTGGGTCACTTTTACATTTGCATCGAAAACTGCATTACTTACCCATTCTTCATTGCATACATTGTCATCTTCTCTCATCAGAAGTTACTTTAATGGCCTTATGAATAATTCAAGCCTCTAGACTCACTATCCATTAACCCACTCATATCCATGGAACTTTACCTCTACTCCAGCTACTCACTCCCATGATCTCACCCAACACTGTTGTAGTGTAGTAAAATTATTTGTTAATGTGCCCATTTCCTTCACTAGGCTGGCTGCTCATGAGATTGAGCCAATAACCAATCAAACGGAATAATCCAGTATCACAATAAATTTTTATGTAAAGTAAATAGAACTATCACAGGTATAATAACTGAGCTCTATGAGAGATCCTGACTTTTATGATTCAGAAGGGTATTGCCAATAGATTTTTGTAGACACACACAACACACACACAGACACACACACACACACTAGAAAAAAATCTTAAAATAGAAATACCTTTGGGTTTCCAATGATTATCATGGTTTCCAACTTCTAATATCATTGGAGATAACTTTAGTATAACAATACCAACTCTTTTATTATTCATCAAATAACTAAAGAAAACAACAAATCTTTATTTTTCAATTTCATTCAACACATATCATAATAACAAGGACATCTTCCTTATACTCACTGGATTCCAGGGGAGGGTGGGAGCTCTCAGGAATCCTGGGAATGTCACTAAAAGAAACAGTGTAGGGTGAAAATCCCATTAGGTGTAGTACTTGCCTGAGGCAATCACAGTCACATTTTTACTGCAGTGGTGTGAAGAATCCTTTTGGGTCTTTATAGGTGTGGAAATGGATAGGAGTCACTATTAAGGCAATTACTAATGTGCATGAATGTCAAACACCACACAAAAATAAAAACTGCAATAAAAATAAGTTTTTATATATTTAATAGCAAAATACTTTTAACATGACAACAATAAGACTAATATTGTGGCTAAAATTACCACAATATTTTTACTACCAAAACAGCAGGTTTTGGAAATAAAAAAATGTCAAAGGTAATAGTTTACTTCAATTCTAGAAAATTAAAATGGCACATATTTTACAAATCAGTAATATGCTTTACAAACACATCTGAAAGAGTTTACTGAATGACAGGGATGCAAACACCTCTTGATACTAAAATAATATGGTGAATATCATGGGCAAAGTTAATAAAATGAAAAGGATGAATTGCATTGAAAATTAAAAATGATACAAGCTTGCAACAAAAAAGCCAAAATACTTTATATATGTGAATATATAATTAATATGCACATATATAACCCTATATTGGGATTCATATCTTTATACTGAAGTTAGCTAAATAGATGGTTATTTAGATATGATTAGAAAGTGACTTGTGAGAACACCCATTCCTGTCATACTCACAAATAACTCTGAATAAATATTTAATATAACCTCAGCTTAATCCATTATCCACTGTGACCTTAGGAAACCTGGACCAGCGTGGTTTGGAAATTGTGCTACGTGGAACTACTTTACCTCTGGTATTCCAAAGATATTTTAATATAATGTAAGGACCAGATTAACAATATGCAAGTATTAACATGACATATTAAAGCAGACTGGAATAAGCTAGTATTAAGAGAATCGTTAAAATACTGTTTAAGAATTTCTAACCACTTACCTTGTTGTTTAATTTCAATTTAATTTTCTTTGTACTTTCTGGGTAGTGGGGAGGAATGGAAACAAAAACAGTTTTCTCCTTTTGATTATTTTCCTGCCTTTCATTTTCACATTTTTTGTGCAAACTAATTCTCATAACCACCTACAATTTATACACTTTGCAACTGGCACCATAATCTGTATTATGTATTTTATAAATATATGTTACTATATATATATATATATATATATATATATATATATATATAAAGAATTTTTATAAAATCAATGTTTTATATGATAATTAGGAAACTAATTTGCAATACCTAAGATGCAAGAAATCAACTATTTATCCTCCACAACTTTCTTCTAAATTTAACTGGAAAAATAACAGTACATTATTTAAAATCCAGCAATTTTTTTAATATAACTTATTTGAAACTCAACCTCAAAGTTGACTGTGAAAGTTAGAACACGGAACTCTGAAACCAAGTGTAAGCTTTGGATTTTATGTATTTGTGAAAAAATTGTGAAAAAGTTGTAAAACGTTTTAAGGGATTTTGAATCAAAATTTATTTAATGCTGACTCCTTCAGTAATATTTTTAGGCATCAATTTCCAATTGACATTTACACATCCCTCTCACAATGCAGGACTGCTAGCTCCTAACTGCTCACCTGCCTGCTTGCCTGATCGCCCTTAACCACTCTGCCTACCTGCCTGATCACCCCTAACCCCTCTGCCTGCCTGCCTGATAGCCCCTAACTGCCTCTGCCTGCCTGTGTGATCACCCCTAACCACCCTCCCCTGCAGGCCTAATCACCCCTGCCTGCCTTCTCCTGCCAGCCTGATCACCCCTAACTGCTCCCCTGCAGGTCTGATCACCCCTAACCATCTCTGCTTTGGCTCCTGTCACCAAGGCTTTGTCCTGAAGGAGGACCAAACAACCAGAAGATGTCCAGTCAACCTGATCTAATTATCATATTACCCTTTTATTAGGGTAATTCATTTTTCTTAATCCCTTTTTCACTCATCTCTCCCAATCTCCTTCCCACATAGTGACCATCACTTGGTTTTCTTTACTAGTTTATTTCTATTTTGTTTGTTCATTAGGTTTTACATATAAGTAAAATCATACAGTATTTGCCTTTCTCTGTATGACTTATTTCACTTAGCATAATACCCTATAGGTCCATCCATGTTGACACAAATGATTTCATTCTTTTTTACGGCTGAATAAAATTCCATTGTATATCTGTACTACATCGTCTTTATTCATCTATTGAAGGTGACACCTGGGTTGCTTTCATATCTTGGCTATTGTAAATAATTTTACAGTTAACATAGTGGTGCATATATCTTTTCAAATTAGTGTTTTGGATTTGTTTGGATAAATTCTCAGAAGTGGAATTGTTGGGTCATATGGTAACTCTATTTTTAATTTTTTTTTAAGAACCTCCATGCTGGTTCCCATTGTGGCTAGACCATGTTGACCAATGTGCATATAAATTATACTTGAATAATTATTGAAATGATTATGCCACAATATTATATTTGCTTTCTGTTTTAAATTACTTATAAAACTACATTAAACATAGTTATTATATATATATATATATATATATACATATATATATATATATATATAGCTAGAATTATGTTTTCAGGAATCCAATAATATTTTCATCAACTGGAAAATTAATACTAGATTTAATTTTTATATAAATATAATTTTTATATTCCATAGTCTTTATATATATGACAGTTTAGGCTTTGACTATGTGGATTATTATCATTTAAATTATTTTCATGCAAAAGTATAAAATAATGAAAATGTTTTTCCAGTCTACTTTAATTGTCTTTGTTTTTTTAAGTCGCTAAGAACCAATAATATTTTAGCTAATTTGAAACCACCATATATCTGAAAGTATTTGGCAATGTGCACATGCTTGATTTTAATTTTTTTATACTTTTGATTCATTTTCCAATTACTTACCTCTTTTCCAGCCTCATATTTACCTAAGCACTAGAACAGGTGTTATGTAAAACTAGAATAAATTATAGTGAGCTATTTTTAAAAATAATCTGCATTGAAATGTAAAATACTTTGGTAAGTATTCACTCTTAATAGTTACCACTTAAAATGGGTCATAAGCTTGTCTTTATTTTAGAGTTTTATATATATTAATATTATTCTTTGGAATATATTATCATACATTTACAGTATTTTGAGAATTAGAATATCATATTTCTTTGTATGTTTTACAGTGACATATTCATGAGGATAACAAAAATTTAAGGTTAGCACTTATTCAACATAAAATATCTTTAATTATTGGCTTTAGAATATTTTAGAGAATAGGAAAAAAAGAAATTGTTTTCAAAAATATATTCAAATATTAAACCAATTATAATAAGACAATTAAACATGCCTTCCAAAATAATGTCAACTGGCAAAATGAATGTTCTAGACTTTATGGGTTGCCAGGAAAAGCTAACTCTATGAGGAATTTTACACAAAAGATATAGAAATTATCTTACTGCCAGCAGATAATTAAATTATGCTAAAATTGAAGTTTTAAAAATGTTGTATTATTATGACCAATTAAAATGTTAAAATATTTCACACTTAATTTTTTTAAAATATAAAAATATTCTATTCTTAGTAGAAAAAAAAGTTCATGTAGACATATGAAATCATTACTATTTTAAGTATCACAAGAAGATAAGTTTGTTAGTGACTCTCTTTAAGGAAATATTATTCATTAAATGAGAATTACTAAAAATAAACAATTCTACCATTAAAAATCTTTTACTTTATATTTTATGTCTAAAAATGCATATCAATATTTTTTGATATTACAATTGTTAAATTGTGAAGCTTCTAAGATGTAGTGAGGAAAATGCAGTATTCAGATTTAAAATATTAAGAAATTTAAAAATCTAAACTGTATGCCCATCATTGAAGAAAAGTATCCATATTAACATGTATTGTATGAATGTATAAACTTCTTTTTAAAACCCTATTATACATGTAATTTACTAAACTTAAGAAGTAAGTTTTTTTAGCCTTACCCAATAGGCCTTGAAACAATAATTTCAACTTGAGGTTCTGATTTTGATTCTAAAATAATGTTGTAAACTTCTTCATTTGTAGCTCCCGGCAGGGGTTTACCATTCCATTCTAGAACTTCATCCCCTTGAATTTAAAAAAAAGGGTATTTTTTTTAACCTTACATATTCTGTGTATTTTTCTTATCTTTTCTCTCATTTTAAGAAATGCAAAACATATACAAATAGTTTAACTGTCTAGGTTCTGCTCTCAAGAAATTGATTTCCATATAATGTCAGCTAAATTGTTCTTCTAAACACTTTTTTTCTTTTCTTTTCTTTCTTTTTTTTCTTTTTCTTTCTCCCAATGAAACCTACTGGTCACTAGAAACAGTATAATACAAACTACCTTCATCTTTTGAAATATACCAGAAATAACATAAAAATAATTTCATGCTATGGGATGGAATTAGCATAGCTTATTTGGAAACATTAAAAAATAATAATTAGCAGCATGCCCTCCATATAATAAATGTAGGCTTTTCTAAGTGTAAAAGATTATTATTAAACTCTGCATAAATCCTGCTTGATTTTTGTTAGAAAGTGCAATTGACATTTGTTAGCATGATTTTTCCAATTATAAGTCATGTGTCTTTGCCTTCACCAGATGCACAACAGAATAAAAATGCATGAAAGGACTTGAATTCATACCCACAGGGCAACGCAGGTAGCTATGGCAAAGTTACAAAGCAAGCAGATGTAAAAACTTGCATGACAGTTAACCCACTTCCAGATGTTCATAACACACACATTCTATACATAATATATATTGTGAGCATTAAAGTTAGAAAATATTTTGAAGATAATAAAAATTTGAGTATTCATTAGTTTGTTAAATATTCTAAAACTATTCAAAGAAAGTGCATGATTCCATGGTACAATACATGGGCTAACAACTTGTTATTCTTAACCAGAATTTTCACCATCATTTGGGAAATGCTATTAATTTTCTTAAATATTTAGTGAAGTTTTAGGTCCCAAATGGTTCTCTGTCCAGTATCTTTTAATATATTATGGTAGGCTCAGCTGGTACTATGAGCCTCAATGGTACTGTGAGACATCTTAGTTTTTTTGTTCCTTTATTTGGTTGTTTTCAGTGTCTATACCATTTTAGTAGCTAATATGTTTTGAACTAATGATTCAATATCATCATAAACACAAACATGAAATATTTTAATTAGCAATGTCTTTCAGTAGAAAACTGTTTTGACATAACTATTGTAAGTAATTTTTTTCACATAAAAAGTAAAAACTGAATATTTGAAAAGCACATGATGCTGCTTTGGTTTGGTAAAAGAATACAGTTAAGTAAGTACATTTAACTAAATTCCGCTAAGTGACTTCTAATAGCTTGACCTAAGAAGTTCTTTAGCCATGTTTATCAAGTAGGCAATAAATATACTTCATATAAAAAGAAATAAAATAATTACAAATTTAAATATATAACAGGAGTCCTCTATTTTTTTTTTTTTTTTTTTTTTGGCCAAGAAATTACCTCATGCAAATGTACATATGTATATGTGTGTGTATGTGTATGAAAAATATTTTCTGGAACCGTACTTACCCTGATATTTTCTATTTTACTATGTTCTAATTCACTTTTAAAAACAATGGATGCAAACCATTAAATCAATTTTACTACCCAGTAATGCATTGCAATCAACATTTTTCAAAAGACTGGATTATAAAATTCTCCTCTTTATAGACAGCAACCTGGAGCATAAATTCTAACATCAAATTAACTTGGTACCCACATTTATTTATTTACAAATCAATACATCCTCAACCAGAAGGCAGTCTCTTTAGTGATATTTATTTATATATGAATAATCTGTTCAGGCTGGGGCATATATTATGATGGTACAAAGATAAAACAAGAGACTTTATCTGTCCTTAAATTTGGAGGAGGAGAATTATAGAAATGAACATCTTTCATGAAATGATAGCAATTCATCTGAGGATCAGAAATAGAGCCAAGTAGTTCTAAGGAGGTAGTAATTAGTTACTGCCCCGAGTGAGATATCAGGAAAAACTTTAGAATTAAGGGAACTTTTGATGAGTTTTAAAGGATGGAAAGGACTTCAACAGGCAGAGCACAAGAGCAGAAAAGAAACCAGGTAGACTAGATGACCAGGTCTCACTGGCAGAAATAGCTTGCCAGGGACCTACAGGTAGAATCCATGGCTGGAGTGTAGAATGAAAGATAATGGAAGTGGGTGGAGTTGTTATATGAGGACAAAGTCACTAAGCTTTGATTTGAGCATATCATGATGGAAACACTGAAGAGTCTTTATAAGGAAAATGTCAGTATCTATTTGGGGTTTTTGATGATTCTATCAGTAGCAGGACAGTACATGAACTTAGAAGGGACATCTGCAATAGAGAAACCTATTTACGGCAAGTCTAAAACAAAATTGCAAATGTTGAATAAAAGTCATGGTAATAAAAACATAGTACTTATTTTTATAGACCAATCATATTTATATGCAAATAGAAGGAAAATGGTTCTTAAATTATAATGCCAATCAGAATATATGATCTAATTTATTAAAATAATTATTAAAATACATCAATTGCTTAAAATGAAAGTATACTAGTATGTTTTATAATTACTAAAATTGAGCTTTTATCATTTTAAATTTATGTTTCTCAAGCTCTAAGCACATAAGGGTGTTAAATAAACGGAATTAAAAAAACAACAACACCTTTTGCTGACTTTCTTAAGTAATCCATTAAAACACAAAGACAAAATCAAAAGCCATTATGTTTATTATCTGATCTGAAAATTCAGATTTGTGCAAAGTTGTCTTATATTGGACTAGTCGACAAGAGATTCTTATACTTTCTAAGGCTTATTTTTGAGTCATAAAATAAGCAAAGACTCAATTTGCTGATATGACTATATCTTTATTGAGTTAGTTATTTAATGATAATTAGTCCCTAATAAAAAAAATAATAGTGTACTCTGCCTCTGCACATATTTAAAGCTGTATGCATAGTAAATAAAATAAACACAATTTGAATTTTCTCTCCATATAGCACATGCATTGCATGTTCCTATCAAAGAAAAATCTAAATGACACTGAACTGTTATCCTCATAATTAATTTTGACAAAAAATATCTTCAAAAGTCATAGAATATTTTTTTTCTTAGGGTTTCAACAATTACAATCTTAAGATATAAAAACTAAAAGCATAGCCTAGAAATGTTCTCTTTATTTGTATCTCCTGGCAGGGGTCATCATTCTATTCTAGAACTTCATCACCTTCAATAAAAAATAAAAAAGTGAATTTTTTACCTTATATATTCTATGTATTTTTCTTATATTTTCTCATTTTTACAAATAGATGCAAAACATATACAAACAGTTTAATTGTCTGGACTGTGCTCTCAAAATAAATTTTTTTGCTCATGGGTACTATATGTCACATTTAAATTAACAAGTATTTTATTATATAATTTATATAAGAAATGTAATTGGGATTATATTTTATTAAAAAAACTGATAGTGAATAAGTGTTTTGGGACCAATCTGAAAAATTAGTATTTCCTATAGCTTAAATACAAACTAAAGAAATAAGTAGTGATATTACTTTTTCACAAGGCTAAATTGTTTATATGTTTGTAGGAACATTATGAAGCCATCTATGAAAATTAGTAATCTTTTGGTATTTTGCATCTATTTCTTGTTACATAAATAAAAAACATTCCTATACTTGCTTTGTCCAAACTGCTAGTGATGATATCAGGGGAAAAAATCTATTCATGCATTAAAATTAGTTATTCACTTCATTGACTTATCTATGACTTACCCAAATTTGAAAATCACCAACTCATGCAAAGAGTACACATTGTTCGAATGTGAAAAGAAACTTTACCTGCTCTTAAATGTCCAACTACATCTGCAAGGCTACCCTTCTTTACTTTGGTGATGAAGGCACCAAGGCGTCCTAAGTCAGTCATTTTTCCTCCAACAACCTGGATAATTACAAACTTATAAGTGCCCAAGGCTAAAACATAAGGTTTATGTTTGAGGAATTAATCACATCAGTCTTTTATGATGTACTTAAAATTGAGTGTAGGGACATTAATGAAGTGAAATACATTTCTGTTAAAGAAGCTGGAAGCATGGCTTTAAAAAGAAAACATTGTCTCATTATGTTTAAGATGGCCATGTGTCCTAAGAAAGCTTATGTACTGATTACAGTACTTAAATTGACCTAAAAACACAAAGGTGCCGCAAATCGTGTATAACCCTACAAGACAAGTGCCAGTTATTCCTTACTTACCATCAAACAGGAAGGGTTTGACACTGTTTACATCAGGGTACACTTTTTTTTATCCTCTCAATTCATGCCCACCATGTGAATTATATTTCTAAATGCAGATAATGCCCCGTTGGCATTTCTGATCTTGATCTCTTTTGTATATTTTTAGTGGAATGTAGGTCTAAGACATAAAGACTAGGAATTCAGACCAACAACAGGAACTTTGGGGAAGCAATTTACCATGTTCAAAGAATAACAAGCCCAAATTATCTCTGCTACTGAACATGTGAATGAGCTCCTCACCTGAAATCTGTATGTGATTCAATCTAACTCTCAAAGCCAGAGTTATATTACTGAATATTCAACACTCTCACCTGGCTTTTCCACTCTAGCTAAAAATAAATACATCGGAAAGTTCCTAAGTTTAATTTCTTCCCAAAGCAGGGGCTACATATTAGAAGTTGGAGAGATATTCTCAAAGTTTGAGATTGATCCATAATCCATAGGGCTATACCCATTCGGATAGGTAATGAAAATTACTTCATAACAGGAGAAATTAAGGGTAATAATAAAAAGGTAATACTATTAAATACATCAACTTAAAAATTTTAATTGGATTAGTAGTCAATAGCTTGAAAGAAATCAAACTACCGCACAACTATAAAACAATCTCTTGGTAAATAATTTTAAAGCAGCGGTTTTGAATGTTTCTCTGTTTTTTAAAGGAAATAAAACCATGAGATTTAACACACAGGCACAAACATAATAAAACAAAATGTATGCACATATTTTTCCTACAATAAAATACAATCTCTTATAATTTATTAGTTTTTTATTTTCTCTGTTAAAGTCAATTAATATTTTAAAGGGTACATTTTACTTTTTTGATATGACCATAAATTCTACTGCATTTAGAAAACAGTATCATAAATGATGTTTTATGTTGCTTTTCAAGTATAATAAAAAGTATAGTAATAAAATTATGCAATCTGCATTATCTAACTTTAGGACCACACATTAAAACTATTTTTTATATAAAACTGCACTTGAACTTTATATTAAGATAAATATTCTTTAGTTTTCCTATAATTTATTACAGTTTTTTAACATATTGTCATATTAACAAAGTATTTTTAAAATATTAACCTAGATAAAATACTAAATTTACCATAAAGCATCACCATATTAACAAGACATTTGCTAGAAAGACTTTATTTGGAGAAGAGAGGAAAATATTTAAAAATCATTGTCAGACACTTTGTTGAGTCCTGTCCATACTGTAATTCCCTCTTTAAGAAACATTTGAAACCAGCATACTTACTTTCAGGCCCAGTAATGCACCTGATTCTTTGGGCATAGTTGTTCTCTTGTTAAGAATAACACGTCCAATTAATCGGTCCCCCTCTTTAGATGGTTGCCACGTTACAGGATGCTATTAAGACATGAATAAAGTTAAAGAAAATTTGTTTTCTTTCCTGTAGTCACATAATTATTGGTTGTCACATCATGAGATTTCTTCAGTTAAAGACACTATAGGGAATTCTTGATACTGCTGGGCTCTATCCTTGGACAATTTTAATTAGCAGTGGACGACTATTACCCTAAATAGTTCTAAAAGTATCCAGCAGCTAAGTACATCCTTAAAAATAGTTCTGAAATAAAATTAATTGAAATTTAAAAATATATCTGCTTCTATAGAGAAACTGATTCTGTATTTTGAGTAGTATTGTGAATTTTTGATATATTTAACCAAATGATATCTGATTTCCAGTCATCATTTAATAATTCCTTTTTATTTAAACATTTTTATAATTATTCAGTGATAACTTTTTTATTCAAAACTGTTCTGTCTTAAATGAAATCAATGTTTGCTCTCATAAAATGTATAATGGAGCAGAGTAAAATTACTATTGAGCACATATCAGCAAGGGACAATAAACAGCACATATTACCCCTAAATTCCAAACCCTCACTTCCCAGAAAGCTTACCGAACTAATCGGTGATGTTTCCCGACTATGCCACGTGGCAGGATCCAGCCAGTAATAATCCAAGTCACCTGCACAATTAAAAAAAAAAAAGGAAATATAATGCTTTAGAGTAGAGAATGCTTTAATCATTTTAAGTATAACTTCTTCAATCTATAAAAGTTATGAATATCATAACCTTGACTGTGTGTATCCCAGAAAGATAATCTGCATTCCAAAGGCTGTGACCTGAATCCTTAGAATGAATGTATGTTACAAAAGCACTTCAGACTATAGGAAAGTTTTCTTTTACAGTCATCATCAGGCTAGAAACACACACAAAAAGTATGGAAGGCGCTGATCCACTCCACTTACCCTCCATACCAAGGCACAGCCTGCCTCCTACTGATGCTGGCTGAAATTGTATTCACTGAGATAAAAACTGAGCGTCTCCCTTTCTACTTTTCTGAACTATATCATATCTTTCAAAATTATTCACTGGCCTCTATCCTCTTCCCTCATCAGCTGAAGAACAAGATAAATACTTTTGGACATGATGTTGAATAATTCAATATCAAGAATAGCTTTTGGCAAAAGAGTACATACAAATGATAGACTATCCAATTTTATGAAAGCCATAAAAAACCTTTACAATCTTTAATTTTGTAAAAATGAACTCTTGAACCTTTAATTTTTATTGTTTTAGCTTAAAAGCAGAATGCTAAAGAAAACATCTGAGAAAAAAAGGAAAACGTACTGGAAAGCATCAGTTCTTCCAGTAATTGTATAGGAAGAAAGGACAAAGTGGGTAATCCATGTGAGGAAAAAAACCTTTTACATCTCATACATGAGACTAAGTCACTTAAAATATTTCTCCCTGTGGATCTTGAAAGAGAAAAATGTTAACAGAATGAGGAAAGCATGCCATCTAACAATGAGATGTCTACCTGGTTACTGAGGAAATGTTTGGCTAATATCTCTGAAGGTCCTAAGTAAAACTTTTTATGTAGACTACAGGCCTGGCACATATAGACACTATAAAAGAAATGTACAATAATAGGAAACAAACATTTTATACACCAGCATTAAAAAGCCATACACTTCAATTTCTCAGTGTCTGCTCCCCTTTCTTTTTTATACAACTAAAGGCCTGGTGTACGGATTTGAGCATCAGTGGGGTCCCTCGGCCCGGTCTGAGGGAACGGCTGAAACCAGCTCTCCAATATCCCCTGAGGGGTCCCAGATTGCAAGAGGGTGGTTCTCAGGTGATGCACCCTGGAATCAGGCTCCCTCCTCTCTGGTTCTGGGTCTGTCACCTGAGAACCACAGCTGCCAAGTCACCGCAACTTGGCAGCTCCTGCACTGAGTGTCTGCCCCCTGGTGGTCAGATCACGTCATAGCTACCAGTCAGACAGTCAGATGGTTGCTTAGGCATTTATATATACAGATATCTTAGAAAGGTTGATGGAGAATATTATACATACTACAATAAATACAAAAATATTCTTCAAATATGTCATATAGGTAAAAGTAATAAATTTTATAAAGGGTGCATTAGAAGAAACTATATTCTGTGGAAATTTACTCCCTATGGGGTCTCTAACCCTCTCAAAATCATTCACTTTAAAATGTATACACAACTTGGTGTCGATAATAATAGAGTTTTAATCTTCTACTGGACCTTCTCGGTTAATGAAATATAAGAACATTTATAAAAGGAAAGGGTTTTTTTCTCCTTTATTTTTATTGTTTTTAAAGGTCAGATGTTTATTTTTAAAGTTGCTGTCTTTAGTATCAAGATACTAAAGTTTTTTTTCTCTCTCTTGAAAGAAAAAAGTATTTATAATAATAAAATTAAAATTAACTACAAATATCATTCAAAATCCTATTGCAATTCATAAAGCTTTCTCCCTAAAATTTCATATACTATGTAATAAGGTCTGATGACTTCTTAAGTGCTAATTCATTTCGAAATACTGGGACAAAAATAAAATGACTTCGATAAAATTAGTAATTTGAAAGCTGCTTTGTGAAGTCTTTGAGTTTAAACAAAAAAAACTGTTGAAAATCCACCCCATTTAAAAGACTTCAAAAAAACAAAATATGACTTCAATGCTAAAACTTTGGGATCTTTCTCTGATGTATGGCCCAATTTCTCATATAGTGGATCAACCCTGTATTTAACTCAATTTGTCCTAAGTAAATCTAGATTAACATACCTTATGAATATTTGCTTACATGTAAATAACCAAAAGATTAGGTTTCTGGCACATTTTGATGATGATACCGAGCACTCTTTACTAGGAAAACATTGCTTTCAAGCAAAGTTACTCTATCATCTATAAGCTTTGTAGGATAATTATCTTGAATGGAGAGTTTAATTGATTTTAGATGGGACAGATATAGTTGCCAGGTGATTTCCCTATGCAGCTAGCAATAATTCATACCTTACCCTGACAGTGGTAATATGGATGCTATAGATTTTGCAGCTTAAAATAAAACCATATCCCCCAACTTTAGCCATAGTTAGTTTTGTCAATAAATACTAAAAACATACAATAATATTTTTTATATTTTAGAATACAGTTACACTTCCTTCACATTCTGAACAAATTCTAAATGTCTTATCACTAATTTCCATTATCAACCATTAAAATAAATTCTAAAACTTAAATTTTTAGTTTTAAACTATATTTGTTTCTTATTGCCATGTAGTTACTAAATTTGAAGATATTATTGCCTTTTTAACTGCTCTAACTTGCCTTTATAAGTCACATCTCTTTAGTATTAATGGAATAAGCAACACTAAACAAAACTTTCTCCTAAAATATTTGGACTCTAGCATATCCTATATAAAATAAAGCCCCAATATGCAAATCAACTGAATGGTAGAACAACTGCTCGCTATGATGCACACTGACCACCAGGGGGCAGATGCTCAACGCAGAAGCTGCTTCCTGGTGGTCAGTGCGCTCCCACAGCAGGAGTGCCGCTCAACCAGAAGCCAGACTCATGACTGGTGAGTGCAATGGCAGTGGTGCGATCTTCTCCTGCCTGAGCTGCAGGCAGGAAGTAAGGAGCGAGGGGTCCCGAACTGCGAGAGCCCCAGACTGCGAGAGGGATGTCTGACTGCCAGCTTAGGCTTGATCTCCAGGGGACATCCTCTGAGGGGTCTAGGACTGGGAGATGGAGCAAGCTGGGCTGATAGACAGCCGCCACCCCCGCCCCAAGTGCATGAATTTCATGTACCAGGCCTCTAGTCATTAATAAAAAACATTTTCCTAGATTACTTTTCTAACATGTGATGAAAGGTATTGATTTCAAGTGACATAGATACAAAAATGATAAATTCATGGTATAAGGAATTAACATAAAAGCATTTTGGTTCTAATGTTCAATATAGCTTTCAAGGTATAAATGTACTATTAATATTAACTTAGATTCAGGAAATGTCTGAATCTATTTAAATAGTTCAAGTTCATAAATAGCCAAGTTTTATGAAGTGTTATGATTTTAAGCATTATTTTTGTGAATTATTTAAAAAAAAAAAGACTTTTATCCTACCCCTTGTGAAAAATAGGTTAAACAATATATTAGCATACAACTTTCACTGCACAAATAAAATTGAGTTTATGACATGTGAGCCTTCTATAAAGAGAATGAGCTGTCCCTACATGCAAGTCATTATGATTAGAGTACGTAACAATGCATAAACTTGCACCTCGGTGATTTTAAATTCTGTATCTTATGACCTCATGTCAAGGCACAGCAGATTCCAATAAGACCAATCGAAGTCAATTGAACAAAAATACATTCTAAATAACATAAAGTATGATTGAGTGTGTATGAGTATATGAAATCTGTAAGGAGAAAACCACAAATCTAATTCCATACATTATATGTCTATTTAACAATTTTCATGACAGTTACATTGAACCAAGTAGAATGTTCATCTAGTGTGCAGTTAGTAAAAGAAAGCTTATCTACACTAAAGCCTTGCAATATTAGAAAATCTGGAATTCTTCTTTATCTCCAGTATAAATACACAGCATATTTTTAAAACATCATTATAATGAATGGTGATTACAGATGGAACTCAAACTGATTACAAGATTGACTCATAGTAAATCTCCACAATTTCAAATACATATCATAATAGTGCTGCCTGTCATCTCAAAAACTAAATTGTTCTTCCTATATAATACAGACATTATATTGTTGACATTAAAAAAAGTATAAAACTCATAGACCGAAAAATCAGAAGAATCCTCCTTCCCAGAGATTTCCTGTATTTCTTAAAAGGTTTTCTTTTTCTTCTTTTTTTTTTTTTTTTTGGTTTATCCTCCACAAAAGCATGTGCATTGACACTAAGTAAAATTAATAACTACTAACCTACTTTATTATAGCACAGTACATAAATTAAAATTTTGAAAAAAAATATAGATTTGTTAAATGTTTTATGCAGTGCATACACAAAAAACCAACTCAATTCTAAGAATGTGTTTGTAATTTGAGACAAATTAAGACACAGAGTACCATGTTCACCACACATGAGTTAATAAATATGGCTTTGATTATAGCATGATTAAAAACATACATTTTAGCTCATTTTAATATTTTACAAGGACATTGTTTTCATTGACAGTAATTAAAATCCAAGTCTAAGAACTGTGGCAAATCTTAACTTCTCATTAATATAATGAAAATACCATTTTGAAACATTTCCCTCCTATTTTAGAAGACTATTTCAGATACGTTTATGTCTACAAAAGTTGTGTCTACTCCCATCCATAAGTTATATACAATAGTGGAGCTGACATTGGGATAAATCAGTAATACTGTGTTATGCAGCAGGGATAAGCTGCCAGGGATAGGAAATTAGCTGCCAGGGATAAGAAACGCTATTATTTAATAGGACTTACTTTTCTAGGCAATAAAATAAAATGGAAAAACATACTTGTTAAATTTAGTCATTAATCTGTGAAATGTGAAACCCAATGTGTAATGATGCAAAATTACAGATGAGTTACTATCAGTCTAAATTCCTAGTATACTAAAAATATTGGTCCTCAAATACTTTTTGGTGAGTTCATCCAAAATTCACATCAGTGGTCACTCCATAATTTGATGGTGGGGCTAGATTCATCTCCAACTATTTGTCTTAAGCAAGCACGCTTCAATAATTCTAAGTAACGTAAAACCCAATCTCTGGTGTGGGCCCAGGATACACACACAAAAAGCGTCATTCCTTGGAAGAATTACATTCTCTCCCGCCCTCAGGGATTTGTTAGAGTGGCAGTTCTCTAAATGCATGTTAGAAATTTCACTTTCAAAATCCCCCTTTGTTCACAATATGTTCTGTTTCTACGGTAGAACCAACAATAACATTCTCTCTGTCTCTTCGGCATATAAATTTGATGGTTCAAGCAAATGCATCAACTATTTTTAATTAAGTTAAAGAGGTGTCAAAGATGTTTGTATTTAGAAATTATTTATGCTCAACAGAACCTGCAGAGTGAACAAAATCTAGAGAGAGATTAAGTATTTGCTTTGGGGCCTGTGATGCCATCTTATGTCTTTCATAAGTAGCTTATCTCCAAAAGGAGAATTTCATTAATATATTTAATTGAGGTGGTACTTTTTGGATTATAAAGTCCTTTTTGGTGAAGTTGAGAATTAACTTTTGGAATGCCAACCTTACCAGCCCAGAATTCTATAAAAATAGTTATAGTGATTTCAGAATCAATATTTCTAGTTGAGCTGAGTTCAGTCATTAAAAAAAAAAGACAAGGCCTCAACTTGGAAAATAATAACTTATATATAAGCATATATGTTAAAAATATTTCCAGTAATAATACTGATAAGCATTTCTGTCAATTTTAATGGGATGTAAAAATTAAGAAAAGATGCTTTTTCTGCCTCAGAGTTTACTTATTTGAAACTTTGAATAATCAGAGAACTATGTTGTATTTTAACTTCTCTATTAACATTATTGTATCTCATCTGCTATTTATAATTATTTTGTTTTTTATAAAACATGAAAATTAGCTATTGTGTAAAAAAGAACATTGTATTAGAAACTGGACACTTGTGATTATTATCCTAACTCTGCCATTTTAGGTGAATTCTCTTTATAATAGCCCTTTATTTCTATAAACCTTATCCTCATCTAAAATGGGGATAATACCACTTGGTCACAATATTTTACGAGGATTAAATGAGATATGTTAGATTTGTAAATTAGAAACAACTTTAGCAATAGATTTTATGTATAATTACATAGTTGTGATTATAAATATGAAATAATGGTATTATAGTTGAATACCTATCCTAGCTAATATAGGTAATATCAGTAATTTTGCAAAATATGTATGCTGTGAAATGGGCTTAGAAAAATAATAAAGTCACTTTGTTTGTAGAAATTATTAATTGGCTTGATATAAGCCAAATGCTTGAGTGTTCAGAATAAATGAATATATTTTTTAAAAATTCCATTTGTTAAGTGATGAGGAAATAACATATATAAAAATAGTAACATAAATCTTCCTATTAATTTCCACAAAGCCAATGTAAGCCTAAGGGAATAAGAATATGGCTACTTTTATAGTATAAGCTATCTATATACTGAAATGTATACAGCTTAACAATTAATCAAAAATATCTGAATAATTAATCTGACCAGCTCATATCCTTAATCTAAAATTAAGCATTTTGTCATTTCTTTCTTTTTTTTTTTAATATATTTTATTGATATTTCACAGAGAGGAGGAAGGCAGAGAGTAGAGAGCTAGAAACGTTGATGAGAGAGAAACATCGACCAGCTGCCTCTTGCACACCCCCTACTGGGGATGTGCCCGCAACCAATGTACATGCCCTTGACCGGAATCGAACCTGGGACCTTTCAGTCCGCAGACCGACGCTCTACCACTGAGCCAAACCGGCTTTGGCTTGTCATTTCTTTATATAATATTTTTAAGTGGGAGAACAAAATACATGTGATATATAAACCAAATATTTCAGGCTGAATTTCTCCAAATCAGGAAACAAGTAGACCATTTTATGCCTTTATGTATTTTTTCTGATGACTCAGATTACCCCTGAAAATGTTTCCTTGCTACCAGCTTATATTATACCTTAAGAATTATTTGGTATAGATATTAACTATGGGATACATTTTAATAATTAATATTCTAATTAGTTATAAACATCCTAACTTCCTCAGATTTCTTTCTTTTCCTCACATGTCTTTTATAGTCCTAACAAAATAATCTAAATAATAAAAAGATTGATGGTCTTAAAAAAATAACAAGTTTAAATATGTACTAGTGTCACTTGGATGATGGGGTTTGGGGAAAAATAGAAAATTTCGTGACTTTAAATAGGCTAAAAGACATCTCAAATAATATTATTTGAGATGGAAGACATTAGTCATCAGTTTAAATTTTCCTAATTTTGAAAGACTCATAACTTAGATTTTTGAGACTCCATGAGGCTTTAGGTTTCAGAAACATTCCCAAAATACCATGTTGTGCAATGACCTCTTTACTCCTTAGCTCTGCAGTGAACTGATGCTACAAGACCCAGAAGTGGTTGTAAATGAAAGTTCCTGAAAGTTTCAAGCAATAACAACAACAAAAACAAAAACCACACATACATACATAAACATACACATGCATGCGCGCGTGCACACACACACACACTTTTGTGCCTTAGAATAACAAAAGAAGGGTATTCGTGGTCTTCAGCAAATCTAGACCAGACTGTATTTATTATCTGCATTAAATGAGAAGAAAGTGTATCTGAAGAAAAGCCTTCAAGATGATTGATAGGGCAAAATGATTTCCACCAATAATAGTTTAGAGAGGAATAAATTTCATGTATAAATATGGTTTGAGGCTTCATGACTGAAAAATGTCTTCCTTAGCATGTAGATATATACAGAATGAGAAAGTACGCTGAATAGCAAATCACAAAATTAACAATCTGAGGGAAACTTTTCTTTTTCTTCTAACACAATGACTCTTCTTCAATAGGAATTTGGGGAAGTGCTGCACACAGGAGGGAAATATTTTACTGCAACTTTCCAACTGACCAGGCTTCCACATTGACACTGAGTATTCCATTCACTTGGGAGAACAGGTTGTCACGTGCAAAGCCTCGGAATAACCAGCCAGGAAACCCTGTGGAAAAAACCGGGGTTTATTTGTTTTCATTGTTTGGGGACTGGATGTTAACCACAGGTTAAAGAAATTGTAGTGCTGGGCAAGTTCACAGCATATATTATAAGAAAGCACTCTAGATGTAAATCTCCTTGATAAAGAAAAAGGTTAGTTTTTATCCAGACCTCACATCCAGGCACTGCTAGCAAAATAAGATTAATTTGCAATAATAATTCTGAATGTCAAGTCAATTTCTACCTGCCTCTACATCCAAAGATATAAAAATGAAAAATATGGAGATCAATATATTAACATGGTTTTGGTAATATATATAATAAGGATAAGAGTCAAATGATGATAAAGATGAATTTAAGGGCATGTAGAATAAAATGGAAGTACTTATGAGGAATTGATACTGCTTAAGCTTTAAAATATATAATTAAGCTAAAAAATATTAGAAAACAAATTTAATCTAGCTAACATTTTGGGTAATATAAATGAATGTTTAAAACCAGAGTTCCAGCAAAGCAAGTTACTGTAAATGTTGCTTATTTCCTTTCTTTTTGGTTTTGTTTCTGTTTGTTTGTCTTTGTTTTTATTTTGTGTATGCAAACAAAAAAGTTATAGAAACATTAAAGGACTTTTTTAAGGTTGGAAATGCCTTGACTGGTAGTGGGAAATCACTGGGCATAGAAGTTTAAAAAAGATGTTTATGCCTCAACATGGTTCTAGAGAAACATGCTAAGTATCCATATTCATAAACCATCAAAAGTAGAGCCATCAGAAACTAGGCTGCAAAACACTGCAAGGTCACCTCTGCCGCAGTGCATAAGAGGTCAGGCAGTCCCTTTAAATGTGCCCAGCTCCATCTGATGAAAGATAATTCAAGTAAGAAAACCACAAAAAGCAATGAAGGGGAAAATAGCAAATATACCTCTTTGTATAAAGCCAACAAAGTTAAGGTAGCTCAAAGATTAATCCACTGACTTAAGAAAAGATGTCCAGAGTTCCTAAATACTTAAGGTTTGGATTAATCACTCTACAATGATCTTTTCATTAAAATAATTTCAAAATATCTTCATCTTACATTTTCATAATAAAACCTGTACCATTTAAAAAAAAACCAAAAAAAAACCAGGGCATCTCACTGGCCTAGACTTAGAATGCTCAACATGATTTTGTGGCTTGGTCACAGGGGCTCTCTTAAGCAGGGGCCTTCTACTCAGAAATGCATGGCAAACCATATTAATGGTGTGTCTGCCTAACATTAGATCAATGACTCCGCAATTGCTTAGTGGTACTGAACTACTCCCAAGCTCACTTCAGAGGGTACATATTCTTTTCTTTTCTTTTCTTTCTTTTTTTTTTTTTTTAGGACAACATACTTCAATATTTTTAAATATTTAATTTAAAGCAATACCCACAGAGGTCTTTGTGTGGGATATGAAGTAAATCTACTAAGATATTATAAAACTCTTAATTAATCCAGACCACCAGACAGCCATGCACCTGTACTTACATTGCATTTCCAGAGTCCCTTTCTCCTCACTGCCCCCAATATCGTTTTTATATACTGTCCTTTAGCAAATCACTAACTGGTGATGAATTTACTCACATATGGATCATGCTGCTGCTGCTATTTCTCTGTGAAACTACACAGAAAAACCTTCTTTCTGGTGTCAATATCAGGAAAAATAAATATGTATGTAAATGACTGGTTCTTATGTTACAGAAATTGTAAATTTTGTAACTGATAGGACTCTTCTCAGAGCATGTGTGTTAGAATGTTTATTATTAAAACGGAAACCAAATTTTCTACCCTTGTTCTTACTCATCAACTGTTTTACACACTTTTAACTTATTTCAAATGGCTATATATTCACATTTGGTAGCTAACTTAAGTTGCTTTTAGTATTAAGGCAGATTATAAAGTGGGAATTAAAATAAAATTAAATATTTATACATAAAACATAATTTAATATATTTACTATAACCATTTTCATTAAAGTTTAGATTTTTTTCATTCATCAATCTCAAAATATCTTTGATACAATGGGAAACAACTTAGAAATACAAGTGATATACAGGTGTTAGCTTATTTATAGCTTTTAAATAGCAGAATTTGGTAAACACAAATATATACGGTATTAGCTTATTTGTAAATATTGCCAAAGAATGGGAAGTAAGTGAAAAAGGGTTTTCAACTAACAAAAACCAGTATCACAAATCTGAGGTCCTTCAAAACCTAGTAAACTTTCACTCATAATTTTACAATCACAATCCTAAGCGTCGGTCTGTTATTGAGCCCCATACAACCAGGGAAGATGCACATTGCTAAACACAAAGAAACCGGTTCAGGTAAGCACATCGACAGCAATAAGAATTCACAGGATAACTGAAAACAAAACAAACAAATCAAAAAATTGGGTTAAGGCTCTTTCTGCCCTTAACACTGTGATACTGTGAGTATACTATAACTGTACTAACAGACAACATAATAACTGATGTTAAAACAATAGCCATTAGACAACAACTAAAAAAATTATTGTATGAAGCATGAACTTTTGTGAAAGCACGATATAATCCTTTTTCCAGACTTCCTGGTTAAAAATAAACAACAACAAAAAGAGTAATATACAATTCTATGTAAAATTTTTTAATTAAAATAATGAAAATATAATTAATTACAACATGCCAGTTGGCAATTGTTTAGCATATTGGAAAACTCAGATACCTAGAATGAGGTATTTGAAGCTAAGATTTTATAATTCCAAAATTAAATCATTACTCATCAATGCAAAAAAAGAGAAACATGGAACAGTTTATCAAACAGTGCTTTAGATTTATGTGTTAATATTAAGGATTTAATGCACTATAAATAGAATCTTATTTTCTCCCTTTGAATGTTATATTTTTTAATATTTTATGAATGTAGTACCAAAAATAAAAAAAATAGAGGGTCAATTGCTCCTTGAATAATGTTCTACACATATAGTGGCTAAATTGTTTTTTAAAGGTACTTACTAAAATTAATGTCTCTTAAGTAAGAGTAAAACAAAGTGAACAAAACTATCATTTCTGAAGGATTGGTTATATAACTGAATTATGTGAAATTAACTGATATTTGATGAAAATAATTAAAACTGATTATTGTTAGCATTGATATCTAACATTTTCAGTGACAATAAAACTGAAATTTGAAATTAGTCTTTGAACAATTTGTTAGCAGTATTACATTGAATGCTACTTCAATAACATTAAGAATAATAATTTTTTCTGAGTTCTCTAATGCAAATTTTATAAATTGATACCAAGCCTTTATAATTAAGATATAGTGATATTACTCACAAAGGCAGTAAATATCATTAAGTAATTTCAATAACTATGAGCACATTTAAGATTGACAGAATAAGTCCAATGATCTTAACAATATAAGACCATATAACTACACATGATTTCCAATTTAATCAACTCAAATTTTAGCTAAAATTACCTATTGACCACAGCAAGAATGATCTGGAGAAATGGATGAACCAATGAAAATGGATGAACCAAAGAGAACAATTATATCAATATCTCTTATACTCATTTTCTTCCTATCTGGCAAAACTGTAAGTAACATTTACCTTTAGGTATAAAATGCTTATTATTCATTTTTAAAATATATCTTTAAACTTGGATTCAAGTAATTGTTGCAACTATATTCTAATGTCTAAATATTAATTTTTCAAATGAGAAACTATATTACTCTAGCCTGGCTATTTTGCTTTTTTAAAAAAAAAATGTTGAAAGTGATAAAAAAGAAAAAAAAAGAAAAAGAAAAAGAAAAAACAGCCCTGGGCAGTCTGCTCAGTGGTTGGAGCATCGTCCTTGTGCATCAGGGAGACACCGGTTCCATTCCTAGTCAAGGGCAGGTACTTGAGTTGCATATTTGTTCCCAGCCTAGAGTCAAGTCGGGGTGCTTGAGGGAGAAGACCAGTCTATGTATCTCTCACATCAATGTTTCTTTCTCTTTCCCTCCCTCCCCTCTACTCTCTCTGGAAAGCAATGGAAAAAATTTCCTCATGTGAGGGTTAACAAAACAAAAAAAGAAAAGGATTAAAAACACTGAAAGGAGACATCTTGCTGGCCTTTATAATTTCACTAATCAAGAATTTCTATAATTTTATTTGTTTTCTAAAGTGATGCACTAATATTATAGTTTGTTGTTGGTGGTTTTTTTAATATATTTTATTAATTTTTTTACAGAGAGGGAATAGAGAGTTAGAAACATCGATGAAAATCATCGATTAGCTGCCTCTTGCACACCCCCTATTGGGGATGTGCCCGAAACCAAGGTATGTGCCCTTAAGCGGAATCGAACCTGGGTCCTTTCAGTCCGCAGGCTGACAGTCTATCCACTGAGCCAACGGGTTTCGGCAATAGTTTTAATGACAAAAATCACATACACACACACACACACACACACACACACACACAAACACACACACACACACCGATCTTTGGGCCTATTAGCTACAGTCTTCGTTCACTGTATTTTAGGTCAAATACCCAGATGTGCAGTTAGTTCACAGGCAAGAAAACTGTACTCATTGCAATTCAGCTTCGTACGACCAGTCAGGGTAAATGTGGAGACTAAAGAGAGTATGTTCAAAGATTCTGGATGTCAAACCCAAAGGGGGAACCTTCAAGCAAAGCCACCAGAAACAGATCTTTCTCCTCATTACAAACCATGAGTTTCTCACCAATATTTTGAGGTGATTAAACAGATATTTAGGAGTTCTAATTTCATACTCAATTTTTCCATCACTTTTGTGTCTTCATTTAGTAGCTTTGATGATGACAATAAAATCTCATAGACGAAAACAAACCTTACATGAAAACCACTATAACTAAATGTCTGATTCTAGAACAAGACTAGCATATGAAGTCAGGAAATCACAACTTATTTGTCAAAGAAGTCTTTTGTCAGAGAATTAAAAATAAAAAATAAAAACACACACACAAAAAAACTAGTCTGTCTGGCATTTTGAACAGAAAAAGGCCCTAGCCGGCCCTTCAGGTACAGCTGAAATAATGTTGGTCCACACAAAACACAGCCCCTTATTCGTCTAAATGAAAGCTCTCTATGTTGTATTTGAATTTTCAGTCATCCCTAACCTCTTTACCTACATCAGTATATTTAATCATTTATTTATATTTTTTGATAGTTAAGCCTGGGGTGGATTTTTTCACTGCATTGTGGAATAACAGCCCATGAAAATATCAAGTAGTAATTAAGTATTCTTATAAGCATGAGCATTTTGAAGTAGGTCTAGGGTTTATCCATTATTCATAGAAGAAAAAACTACTTACCTTCATGCAGGCAAGACTTTTCCTACTACTGAATATCAAGTAATTTGTTTTTGTAATACTTTTAATATAATTTTGATTGATTTCAGAGAGGAAGGAAGAGAGAGAAAGAGGTGGAAACATCAATGATGAGAAACAATCATTGATCGGCTGCCTCCTGCATCCCCCTCACTCCCCACTGGAGATCGAGCCCACAACCCGGGCATGTGTCCTTGACCGGAATCAAACCCCCAGACCCTTCAGTCCACAGGCCTATCCACTGAGCCAAACCAGATAGGGCTGTTTTTGTAATATTTAAGGCAAGGTTATAACCTGAGTTATGTGACTCCTTTTATAGGGTGCATAGATTTAAGGGATATATATATACTCTTTAAAATTGTATATAAAATTTTGAGTGCATAACTGTTTCTCTGTGGAGAGCCCATTGCTTCCTTATTTCTCTGAGGGTCCCATGATCTCTCTCAAAATTAACAACAAATGGCTGAAGAGCCGGGATAAGGCCAGCACATTGCTATCTAGCTTCGGTGGGTTACGTCTAGCTCCCAGAATTATTCTATCTTGCAGGTCCTCATCCTCAACAGCATACTTTCATTAAGACTCCTATTTTAGGTAAGCACTTAGGAAGTCAGGAAACCATGTTCAGACAAAATGAGCTTTGTGATTCCATACAGAGGGCAAGGGAATTCACTTGGTCTCTATATATAAGAAAGCACTTTTGTGAATTATCAAGAGTCTAATTAATCATAATTTAAAAAAGCCTTTAATATCAATAGGCAAGAGAACTTACTATATGCAGATGGGCTAATATTTCTTCCCTGATTAGTGCTTTAAATAATTTCAAAGACATTTACCAAAAAGAAAAATATTTAAAAAATGGTAACAAATTTCATATAATCTAAAATTATTAAAAACATTATCTTGGAATCAAAGTAAAATTTCAAAGTGACTAAAAAATTGTTCCAATTTTGACTACCAAGATTCTAGGGCTAAGCATTCTCTTAAAGGACAAAAAATAAAATAAAATAATAAAAACAAAACAAAAAACTGCAATTCTACCAGTTTATTATTACAAAAAGAAAAAAAAATCTAAAAATCTTCAAAAGCTAGGAATAAGTCTAAACTATTTCACAGATGTTATACAGTTAAACTGTATTTGTTAGAACCCATCTATTACAATCAATATGGACCCTTTTCTGAAGTCAGCTTTGAA
This sequence comes from Pipistrellus hanaki, assembly GCF_964339955.1. NCBI lineage: Eukaryota > Metazoa > Chordata > Mammalia > Chiroptera > Vespertilionidae > Pipistrellus > Pipistrellus hanaki. The sequence continues at coordinate 30,911,018 of NC_140509.1, read as the reverse complement.
ATTTGTTCAATATTTACAGTTTACCAAAAGAAGAATTTATTTCTCAGGTCTTTAAAACTCATACAACTCATATAAAACTTATTTGAAACAACAAATTTAAATTAACTAGACATTCAAAAAAGTTTGGTTTCATTTCTGCAAAGAACTGACCAACTTATTATATTATTATGACAATTATCTTCTTAAAGATAAAAGTTGGCCTACTTAAAGCAGCCTATCTAAAAATCTAAACCCATTTCATTAACCTACAATTCACAGGCATGAAAATAAGTATTATAAAAGTCTTCTTGATTATTAATATTATTATAATATAATTACTAATTATTTTATTGATTTACCTACTTTATAGTTTCACATGCTGATTCCTAATCTCTCTGGCTTTAGAAAGTGGGATCGGGCCTAAACCAGCAGTTGGACAACCCTCAAGGGGGTCCCAGATTGGAGAAGGTACAGGCTGGGCTGAGGAAGCCCCCTCTGTGCATGAATTTCATGCACCGGGGCTCTAATCAATTTACTGATAGAGTTGTTGCCCTCAAACCTCTTTGTATGGAGATGACTAATCAGACTGGTTCCCTAGAGCTAGAGAGAAATCATCCTTGCTTTTCTTTCATCTCTCATGTGCATCTTTGTGGGGATATGAGACATCACTGCCTCAGCCTTTTTCTCACCATGAGTATCTATCATTAAAAAGACCCAGTCAGATGACAGTGAATACAAGATTCATAATTCTTTTCAGCTAGCAAAAACTAGCCACTCTGCAAGCACATGGCTCAAGTTACATTAAATACTTCTATTGTCCCCAAAGAACATATTTAATTAAACAAAGAACTTGTATGCATACATGCATAACCCATAGACACAGACAATAGGGTGGTGAGGGCCTGGGGCAGGAAGTGGGATGGGGATGAGCTAAAAGGGATCATTGGGGGAGAAAGGGGACTTATGCAATACTGTGGACAGTAAATATTTTTTAAAAATTTTATATTTTATTGATTTTGTACAGAGAGGAAGGGAGAGAGATAGAGAGCTACAAACATCGATGAGAGAGAGTCATCGATCAGCTGCCTCTTGCACACCCCCTACTGGGGATATGCCCGCAACCAAGGTACATGCCCTTGACCGGAATTGAACCCGGGACCTTTCAGTCCCCAAGCTGATGCTCCATTCATTGAGCCAAACCGGTTTCGGCTAAATATTTAATTAAAAATTTTTTTTTTAAAAATCTAGACTTTTTTTAATCAGGCAGCAATCTGATTCAGTCTTTTTAGAGTGAGAGGCTGCTGATTGCGTTTCTCCTAGTTGCCTTGGATCTTTTGGATTTTAAGCTTGCCCTTAGCAGAAAGTGGACCTCTTGAAAGTCATTTGCTGAGAAGAGCAGGCTGGAGCTTCCCCCAGATGCCCTCAGCAGTACGTGCTGTACCTGAGAGCGAGGGAGGGGGCAGGGAGGAGCGCTCACGTCCCTGGCAGGCTTTCAGAGGGCCCAGCAGCTCTGCATCCAGAACCTTATCTGGCTGCAGCAAAACACATGATGCCTCCTTTGCCTCCCAAGGAGTCTGACAGCGGGTGCCCTCAAGACACCTCAAACTTGCTCAATGCCTACTTGGCAAAATAGTTACAGCAGAGTCAAGAGATTCGCTGGTTTAATTTTAAAAAGCCATAATCTCTCTTCCAAAAAACAGCCTCAGTTGCTAAAACACTGCAAAGGAAGAAGAAAAAAAAACCTAAAAGATTTCTATTTCTCTTTTATTAATAAAACTGCATACCTTTACAAATTAAATAATAGTGTCTTTTGCTACACAGAAATGATCATCGGATGATCTTGAGCATCTGAAAAATGCCATGCCGTTCTCACAGAGAATAACATTAGAGTCTTTTTCCAAACTGGCAGAATGGAAACAGGGCCAGAAGGGGTTAGTTCCTCTGTTGCCCAAGGTCACACACCCAACTCTGACCCAAAAGACTCTGTTTCCCTTTCCTTCTTTCTGTCTGGGCTCTGTATTCCCCTTATCTGGGCTCTGTATAGCCCTTCAGTCCAAAGGTTAGCATCACACAAAAACACAGGAATTCCCAAGACGTGCTCTGAAATAACTGTCGACTAGGAGAAACAAGGCCTTGAAGCCTTTGTTTAAATACTCCAAAACAACAACCTACATATAAACTGATATCTTTATATTTTAAGAAGATTAAACTCGGAAACTTCTAATATTAGTGACATCACTGAACAGGGAAAACAACTTTCTCCGATCAAATCACAAAAGGAAAATATGTATTTCTGACTTAATTGTGTAATATACATACAACAAAGTAAGGGTTAAATACTAAATTATAGATGAATGTATGCTCCAGGTATTCATTCAAGACATGAAACATAACAATAACTTAATGTAATGCAACTAGAAGATCACCATGCATTTTAAAATGATATATTTGTGCAATTCCCATGTTCAAAGTAAAATAGTTCTCATTCTCTACTGACATAATCCACTGAAGCATTTTAATATCTTACTCTTTGGATAATTAAACAACATATTGCATTCATTTTACATTTATGCATAAGGTTAATATGATGGCTTAGTTTACCTGTTCCTGGGAGCAGCGTACGTAGGAACTGCAGAAACCAGCAAACATAACAGCAGCATCAGAGTATCAGAGTGGTTAAATAAATGCTGCTGGCATCAAATCACTAAATTCTAGCTAGCAGTGGCAGCAAATCCACAGCGCTCTTAGAAATCCACCAAAATGCAAAAGAATTTTAAAAACAAAAAGTATAAAAACCCTGTAGTCCTTGCATTCTAAATCAAAACAAACAAACAAACAAAAAAAGCCTGCAGTGTTCAACCTTATACAACAGTGACACTAAACAAGGCCGTAAGTGCTGCTGTCATCAAAACGGATCTCTGCAGTGCACAGATGCTCATTGATTACCACACACTAATCTATAGGCTCTGTGCTGTACTAAAAGGTTCCCACTGTAGCAAACACCACAGCTCTGGCAGGTCCATAATTATCCATTTCCTGACACAAGCGCCTTCCTGTAGGTGGAGACACACAGAACACTGGGGTCCCTTAAAGCTAGCACAGGAGAAAAGACTCAGGCAGAGGCTTGAAGAGTGCCTCTTATCCCCTCCCACCCTCAGTGACAATGCACTGAGATACCCATGGGCTAAGATGACAAAGTCAAGCAGACCCCTGCTGGCTTGTGAACCACAGAAAACTCACCTGAAATGATTTGGTCCCATTATCAATCGCTGGCAATGATGCTGTCAAGCCCCGTGTAAGAGGACATTTCCTCTGCAGTTTCCCTATCTGAGAATCCTAGCCCAATGACAACAACTGCACAAGGAAGCATCCACTAGGAGTAGAGGAGTGACTGTTGGGAACAGGGACGAAAGTGCTTGTTCAGGCTCTTCCGGGATGGCCAGCCTCCTGCTATTAGTGGCTCATCTCCAGGGGGCCAAAGGGCAACCTCAAATAGGTTTGGCTAGAGAGTTGGGGGGGTGGGGTCATATTTCCAATATTTTTAAAGATGCAGGTCTTTTGATGATTGTAGAGTCACAATTCATAGTCTAATAGATTTTTTTCACTACAATATAGAATCATTCCCCTCTCATTAAGTCACTACTTTTACATTACTCACCCCATATCATGAATTACACAGAACAACAGCAACAATAACAACAAAAAAATCAATTGATTTTTAAATTATATCATCCCCCAATTTCATCTTTATATTATCTGGTTTCCAGAAACAATGAACAATGATATACTTCTCTAAAGCACTGGGGAATGTTATTAAAAAAAGTAGAGACAAACTGCTATTAGTTTGCTTTAGAAAATGAAATGATCAAGTAATAATAATACCAGGTAGTGAGAATAAAAAACAATCTTTCATTTATTTAAACTAAATGCTCTATGTTTACTTAAACCATATATACTTATAAAAATAATTATCTGATAAGGAAAAAAAATACTGAAACATGGATCATCTCATCATCATGGAATCCACTGCAAAATAGCCACAAATTTAAAAATTTCCCCTCTCCATAGAAAGTTTTTCTCTCTATTTATTGTAGAATCTTTATTTTTTCTTTTCCCCAAACTTGCAAGTATGCTTTAAACTATCTTGAGTCAAAATTGGTCAAATTGTTGCTGGGATATAGAAAGGGAAACAAACATTAACTGAATAACTGTTATGTGCCAAATATTGTGCTGTGCTAATTTTACTTAATTCATTTATTTCTCACAAGCATATGACATAAATCAGTATTACTTGCCCCATGTTACAGAAGGGGCTCAAAAAAGCTAATTAACTCACTCATGGTCACATGGTTTATAAGAAGTAGGCATGGGATTTTAGACTTGACTTTGATTTGAAAGCACATGTAGGAGCTTTTCACTACCCCATGGTAAGTAGGAACTACTGTCACTATTTTGGTAGATTACCCAAAGTTGTGCCAGGTTATGTTAAAGTGCTAGTGACTTGGTGTAAAAACTGTAATGATGCAGAAAGGGCTTATGATCTTCTACCCTTGACTTTACAAATTTAGAGCCAAGGGTTTTTATGGGACTGAAGTCTTATACTTACTGAAGTTGTTTCTTTATGGCTCTGGTATAAGACATACAAATGTCATGGTCTACAGATAGAGCTGCTGGCCCAGCAAGGGTACTGAAGAGTATTGATGAAAGGAGATTCAAAACTTTCAACAACCAATTTACCCATTTCCGCAAACTGGTGCCCTGCCATTTTATTTGATTGGAATTTAAGAATCTACGGATCTTATAAACCTATATGAAGGCTAAGACAACTGAATTAAAACATTTTAATACGCTGTGTGTGGCTAATATTGTGCTTGATTTAGAGGTATCTGCTTTTTGTATGTCTTTTTTTTTCCTATTTTTCTTTTCTCCTTTATCACCTGAAATGGGCTTATTTCAAATTACAAGATCACTTAGTATGCTATTAACCTAATTTCTATCCCCAATTTTATCTCATGAATTTATATTAATTTGGTATATTTATCTTGAGTTCCCTAAAATGCCTGCATATGAGGAAACTTGTCAAATGGTAACAAACTATATTTCTAACAAAAAGCACTTGGTAAACCAAATAAGATCTCTGAAATGGTATACACATTTCATAATTATAGAATCAAAACAGAGATTCCGTATTAGAAAGAGCAAATGTTAAACTTATTTTAACATATCCTATCATTCATTTCTGGATCCCAAATACTCTGTGATCCCATTCATAGTAATAAGTGCCATTCACTGAGTTCACTGTCCATATATCAAGCAGGGGGGGAAATCCTTCTATTTTCATCTATTAACTCATAAATGTATATTAACAATATTTAAAACATTCCTAGCATTCTATTCATTTTGAGTCACATGGATCTCCCCTTGGGGTTATATATTTCACAGCCTCCCACTCAGCCGTGATTTCACAGTCACTTCAAAGACCAGCAGACTGATTTCCCTTGGGAGAGAACATGTAAAACCTAACATCCATTGCAATTTTGAGCTTGCTTCATGTGTATCATTTGACCTTGAGGAATTGTGGTCTAAATCAAGGCCTGTTTGTGAAAAGGTTTCAGCTCTTTCCCAACTGATCCCTTATTTTGAAAAAACAATACAGACTTCCTATTTTGGGACTGATTTTCCACTAATGATGATTCCAATTTGTCATTTATATCTCTCTCATACATTTACTATAAATGAAACTCATGCACAATCCAGCCGCTTGCTACTATTTTTCCTTATTTTCAGAGAACACAAACATTCTAATCTTTAAATCTTTTGTTACTGGGCTATTACACAAGAAAATGCATCATAAAAAGATTTATCGTCTTATCATTAGGCTACATGGCAAATCCAATAATATCTCTCAGGGAAAAAAGACTGCAGATAAAGTTGGTAGCCGGGAACTTTCTTGAGAAAATGGGACAAAATCACTCTACACCTGACATACACAGAATGGGAACATTTGCACTGGAAAAATAGATACAGAGGGAGTGTTAAATATAGATTTGTGTTCAACTGGAAAAAAAAAATAATCAAGTGAGATTCTCATGCCCCAAACTCATTGTCTGTTGCTTACCAGCACCTGCTCGTCGGGCCTGGACTGTTTCCTCTTCAGAATCAATACACCTCACTTCGCCCCACCCTCCTGAAGAGGCAGGTATCCCAGCTGCACCCATGACAGCAATCTTGTGAAGAAATCCAGTCTGGGGATTTTTCAGCCTTGCTTTCAAACAAACTCTAGATCTTAACTAAAAGAGATTGCAAAGTGCCGCCTCCACCATCACAACAGTCGTAACCCGTGGGATGGGAGCAGCAGAAAATGAACACGGAAAGAAAATGTTGGTGTAAGCATAAGAAAGTCTCTTTGCATGACTGACTCAGGTCATTGCAGGCGCTGGGCAGTTATGCAAAGGATTGCTTGGATAAAACACCTTACACAAGCGCGCGCTGGGCCTGGTGGTGTGGAGACTGGTAGCATTTACGGAGGAGAAGCATATTGGCATCTCTGTTGGGTTTTCACCAGATCCACAGGGTTCAGGAAATAAGCTCCCTGCCAGATGACACTATGCTCCTAGCCATTCCTTCTGTGTATGTATCCCCCAAATTACTCTAACCGGTGTCCTTTCTCCTGCTGTGAGCTTATTTGTGGAGAGGGCTAAATAAAGAATGTTTATGACAACAGAATGGCCATTAGCCCATGGGATGATTTCTTACAACATAATTTTTCTGCTTTTGTTCAGTACTATTAAAATCAATTAAATGAGAGTTTCTTTTTATTATTATTATGCCTTTGATTTGTAAAGGAAAAAAATGTTTTGTTTCTTCCTGAAGAAAATTTTGAAATTTAGGTTATGTTTGTAAATATTATATAGTTTTTATTACAGAAACTTTAAAAATAAAATTCCCTCTTCCTATTGCTATATTTTTCTAGCAGTGGCAAATATATATTTGGCTTTAGAATTTTTTTCCTACAGTAGTAAAACATTGCCGGACTATGAAGAGCTATTCCTTGCTTTTAAATTTTAAATGAAAAGGAATTATATATTTCCTCCAGCATACTCTCTTTTGACTAAAACAAACAGGTACATGCAATTTTAATTTAAGCATATTATTCTGTAGGTAATCACTACTTTTTTTGGATTTTAATACAGACAATATTGTAAACAATAAAAAAATAGTATATATGCATATATTCCACACTTCCTAAAGCATAATCTTTATAGAATAGTCTTCAAAACAAATCTGAGAGGGGACCAGGATGGTAGCCTTACAAGAGAATAAACCATTGCCACAGCTGGTTAGAGCTTCAGACCAAAGGGTCCAGGTTCAATTCCCAGTCAAGGGCTTGTACCTGGACTGCAGAAGGCAAACCAATTGATGGGTTTCTCTCATACTGATGATTCTTTCTCTTTCTGTTTCCCCCTCCAATCCTTCCACTGTCTCTAAAAATCAATGGAAAATATATCCTCTGATGAGGATTTACCCCCTCTTTCCAAAATAGAGAATCAACCATTTATAGAAATGGTTATGGAGTATATACCAAGATTGGCATGTCCTGGAAACTAAATTCCTAGTTTACCAATCTAGGCTTTCCACTTCACCAAACTATTATTTTCAAATTAAATTTCACTACTAATATGACATCCAGAAAATACAGATAAAACTCATTACAACCAAATGCCAATACTGTTAATATTGAAATTTTAATCTCATACCATAGCGTGGAAATTAGTTTTATTTCTTCATAGTCCTAATAATTGATGCAAAAAAAGTCTGATTTCAAATCACAAAATCTCTTACAAGTTCACTTTGAAGTAATGATCAATACTGTACTGAATTTCTAAGTTCCATATAATATCAGACTATTAAAGAAAGAGCACCAAAATACTGTACAATGAATGTATATATTGTTTTCCTATTCTCTCCAAGTACTTTCAAAAGTAGAAAAAAATCACCAGCATGGTTTAGTGATTGAACGTCAACCTATGAACCAGGAGGTAAGGTTCGATTCCCAGGGAGGGCATTGCAAATTTTATCCCAATGTGGGGTATACAGGTGGCAGCTGATCAATGATACTCTCTTATCCCTGATGTTTCTATCTCTCCCTTTCCCTTCCTCTCTGAAATCAATTTTAAAAAGTCATATTTTGGAAAACAAGGTATACTTCCACATAAACAAACACACTGAGTAATTTTAAGTAATGACGATGTCTACATTTTAAACTCTTGATGGGATGTAAATAAAGCATCTGATTCTCTATGGGGCTACAGACTGAAGACTGTTCAGGTGGAAATAACACACTGCTACTGTATTACCAGATTTATCTGGTTTGTGAACCATGCCATATCGTATTAATGTGTTGGCACTTAAGAATGAATGACAGAACTCTGGACAGAAGACAATAAACATATTGTCTTTCAGACTTTATGTGGGTAAATCCTATATCTTCTTAGTGTAATCAACATTCTTAATCTTTACAACCAGTAGTAGAATGCACTATTTGTGAATAGTTATGGCAGAAACATAAGTCCAGGGTCAAAGCACCTCTTCTGAGATGCTTTCATGGACTGAACCCAACCCACATGGACCTCTTCATTGCTTTTCATTTCCTTTTTGACTCAAAAGGAGAGTTATACATAGGACTTTAGACTTTTATTTCTTGGAAGTTTCACTGATTTCTGCATTCATGAATTCATAATTTCTTCTACCAAAAATTATGAAAATTGAATATACTAAAAGTAAAAGAAGAAAGAGCTACACCAGGTCTCCACCTTGAAATTCAAATGCCATTATTATGCCCATGTTACAGATGAGGAAACAGTCTTAGATATGATATGTGACATATCTAGTCAGTGGCAGAATGAGAATTTGAATGAGAATCTAATAAAAGGTCAAAGCTAATCTTGCTTTAGATCCTAATATCCTAAGTTTGGGAACTAACTTTTACTTAATATCAGGTAGAACAGAGTGTTAGTGGCTCATGACTGTGGTAAATGAATCTACACCAAGTAAAATGCACAGGATACAATAGGATGAGGTCCTTCATGAGACTAGCCTTGCTCTGTCATGTCTTGACCTCAATGTTTCAGTTTATTAAAATGCTAAAGCACCATGGGAGTCATGGTCTTATACACAGACATCAGTTCCTATAACCTGCCTCTCACAAGGGCAAAACTGTCTCTCATGGCCCTGAATTGTTTAACAACACAAGCCCCCAGACATTACAAGTCTTGATTCAACCAGACACTTTACTGAAGCATCATATTTAGGAATCTGGTCTTTTCATTTCATTTCAGGCTCTTGGAGATCTCTCTCAACTATCACAAACAGATTTTTATGCCATAAACATAAGAATACAGAATTTTATATCCATGTGGTATTCCTTTAATCACTGCCTTGTAATAAAAAAAATGAGCTGGATTCTAATTGTTATCTTATGAGCATATTATAATAAGAAATATTTGCCTCTATCAATCATAAGTGTTTATTATGCCAAGATACTTTTTGAGATGGAATCATGTTTCATGGACTAAACACAGATCAGTAAGTTATAGGTAAGGATTCTGTATTCATAAATCTGACAATTTACTCATCAATGGCTACAAACAATTTCTTATGTGGTTTCAATTCCAAACATCTGGATTGAGTTTGAGTAATTCTAATCACTACCCCAACTCCAGTACTCCTTGAAAAAGATAAGGTCTTCAATGGTAATGCTTAATTTACTTCATGGTTTCCCAAAGGTTTTTATTCTCAGGGGGCTTAATCACAAGGAACAACAGCAGCCTGTAATTATGGGAATCGAGAATCTAGCCCCGTTGTCAGCAAAGTGCAGTTCGCAAGCCACATGTGGCTCTTTGGCCCCTTGAGTGTGGCTCTTCCACAAAATGCCACGGCCTGGGCAAGTCTATTTTGAAGAAGTGGCGTTAGAAGAAGTTTAAGTTTTAAAAACTTGGCTCTCAAAAGAAATTTCAATCATTGTACTGTTGATATTTGGCTCTGCTGACTAATGAGTTTGCTGACCACTGATCTAACCTAATAAACTCATTGTTTTCCAAAGAAATAGTTCTCTCTGAAGCCCTGAAACCTAATTTAGAGTTTCAATTACATGTCCAACTCTTTCCTTTCTGATCACTCATCTCTCAGTTCTCCAAATTTTTTTGTTGTTGTTTTCACTGTCATTGTTGATGTATTGATGTTGCTTTATTTCTTTTTAAAATGTAATGGCAATTCTTCATTGTAATTCACACTATACTTTCTTCTGTGGATAATTAAAATTTTTCTTTCATTAAAATGCACACAATTATCTAGTGGTAGAAATATTCTGGTTTCCTTCTTATTATTCAAAGAATTAATTGGTGTTAAATTACTGAAAAGAAACAGAATTCTGAGAACAGAGAAGTTGTAATCAAAAAAGAAACAGTCAATCATTTCTTATCATCCAATCTATTCAATGATGTACCAAAATTTAGAAGAGAGGGGGAAAAAATACCCTTTTTCAAACTTAGTTATCTTCAACAGTACTTTTTGGATAGATAATTTCTCTATACTCAAATATATAATTTATTATTTTTTTGTAATTAGTTCTACAAATTAAAAAAAAAAAAGAAACTCCAAACGATGTAGAAATTAATCTAAGAACCATATTTGTAGGTATATAACTGAAGTTGTCACTTTACTAGTATATATAAATGCAGGACCATGTCTCCAATTAAACTTAGCAATCAATTTCCTTCAGAAAAAAGATATAAACATGCCAACAAACCAAAATGTCCTGTGATAGAGGAGTGGATAAAGATGTGGTACAATGGAATGAAAGGATGAAAGTGCCATTTACAAAAACACTGATGGACTTTGACAATATTATGATAAGTAAAATAGTCAGAAAAAGCTAAGAATCATCATTTCACTCATACATGGGATATAAAACTAAAACCCATGAATACAAAGAGCAGTGTGGTGGCTATCAGGGATGGGAGAAGAGGGGTCCTAATATATGGTGACGGGAGAAGATTTGACTTTGGGTGGTTGGCACCCGGTGCAATATGCAGATTTTATAACATAGAAATACACACCTAAAACCTCTATGTACATGTTGACCACTGTCAACCCAACAAATTTAGTAATAAAAAAGAGAATTATATAGATCCAGCAAAACAATGGAGGAGGAGGCAAAATTTGGTCTTAGTTTTAATCATGGCTAGAGATAGGAGAACATTTAAAGGGGTGGAACAGCAAATGTTAAATAATTGAGAAGGAAAAGTATGTAGTATGCAGGAAGGGCAGGGTTTAAATACTAAGCAGTCAAGAAGAGCAAAGTGCTAAGAGACGGTGAATCTGGCCGAAACCGGTTTGGCGCAGTGGTAGAGCGTCGGTCTGCGAACTGAAAGGTCCCAGGTTTGATTCCGGACAGGGGCATGTACATTGGTTGAGGGCACATCCCCGGTGGGGGGGGTGCAGGAGGCAGCTGGTCGATGTTTCTCTCTCATCGACGTTTCTAGATCTCTCTCCCTTCCTCTCTGTAAGAAAAATCAATAAAATATATTTTTTAAAAAAAGAGAGAGAGAGAGAGAGACGGTGAATCTGTGATATTATAACTGGAGCTAGACTATGAGGACTGAAGGACTTGTTGCAGTTTTGGATTTAATTTTCTATGAAATTATCTAATCTGTAAAACTTTTACCACTAACCCAACTGGAATGACCAACTGCTAGTACAGTAATAATTAGTTACATTTGTGTAATATTCTAGACATTGAGAATTATTTTCCCAATGTAGGCATAATTTCCATTTTCTGTTCCAAGCATTTATTTGCAAGGTCATTCTTCTGTTCCTCAATGCCTCCTTCATTTGGGGTTCCCCAAGAACCACAGTCATCTCCTGCCAAATTCACTCCTGCCAGTCAGACTGAAAATTAATTCAAAGTGTCTGGGACAAAATTCTAAAATTTACCTGGATATATATAACTCTTTAGTCAAAACAAAAGTTGAGTCATTTTGGATCATAAGTTGAATCATTTTGGATGATTTTCCCTGTCAAGAGTTCCCCCAGATAAATAAGCAAAAATTTTTATGGGAAGCTCGGATGATTATGCAAAATAAAAATACTCATGGAAGAAGAAACACTTCATAATTTATAAAGGGTCAGGGCTGGGATTTGAAAAGTCCTTGAAGACTATGAAGCTCTATAGTTCCTAACCTTGACTATACATAGGGATTACCAGAAGAGATTCTAAAAAAAAAAAATTAAAACAAAAGATCCATATTGATTAAATCTGAATCCCTTTTGGCACTACATGTAATTTTTGAAAGCTCCCTAGAGAATTCTAAAGAACATCCAAGGATGATGATCACTGATATAACCCACCTATATCATTCTATTGCCCATGGTAACCCAGTTATTGAAAGAACTGGGATAAAAACTGCCTTGATCAGTACCGTAAGTGCTGGACTCCTTTTCATTCACAGGTCCATAAAGCTTAGTGTTCCGAGAACATTGTGTATCTCTAGCATATCTCATTGTTCATGCCAGTCTCTGACCAGACTGCCACACTGATTCTTCCTGCCCAAATTCTACCCCAGCTCTCACATGAAACCTTGCACTCCAGCTTTCCTCCTAGGAAATGATGTATCATGTATCATCTGTACATCCTATTCAATATCATAGAAGAATATATACTTACTGTGTATCAGGTACGAGATACAGAGAGACATAGCATATCATCCCATTTAATTTTCACAATTAATCCATGGGATATATAAATTATTATTCCCAGATCCTAAAACAATGGAACTTGAAGCTTACAGTGGTTAAGAATCATGCCCAATGTGCTCAGTCTCTGGCTGTGACTAAATTACCTATGTCATCACGATCTTGTATATCAGTCCTCTTCAAAAAGAAACTACTCAATAATATTCTTGATGATCTTACATTTTTCATAAATGAAAAACCATGGAGACAAATGCCAAACATTAGTATTTATCATGTGTGTATGCAAACACATGCAAACTTTGTTCTTTTTTCTATGAATATTATTCATATGAACAGAATGTGTCCCCCTCCCAAATTGATATGTTGAAGTCTTCACTCCAAGTACTTCCTAACATGACCATATTTGGAGAGAGGATCTTTAAAGGAATAATTAAATCAAAACGAGGATATTAGATTGGCCCCCAATTTCATATGACTGGTATCTTTATCAGAGGAAGAAATCTGAACATAAACAGAGGAAAGACATTATGAAGACTCAGAAAGAAGATGGACATCTACAAACCAAGATGTGGGGCTGGAACATATCCTTACCTTAAGGCACTCAGAGAAAACCAACCCTGCCAACATCTTGATGTTGGAGTTCTAACCCCAGAACTATGAGAAAATAAATTTCTGTTATTTAGTCCACCCCGTCTGGGGTACCTTGTCATAGCAGCCTTAGGACACTATTCTCATCTTGTACACACCAGATTCGGAAGAGTTAACTAGAATCAAAATTAGATTTGCCCTTTGGCATGGATCAAGTGCTTTTACAAAGACCCAACAGAAGAAGTTCAGCTCAGTAAGTAGAACAAGACACTAAACAAGATAGCTCAAGGCAATAACTGTTAAATCAAGAACAGCAGTAAGAATCAGAGATGCCCCAAAATATAAGAAGAAGAATGATATAGAAAGTATACCTGGATTTCCAACATTGCAGTTGGTATTAGGGACGTCATTACGTAGCTTCTAATTCCTATACAGAGACTGTTGAGGGCGAGGCAGTTTTGGGTGACTTTGCCGGACTTAGTCTTAGGATCCAGGGACACAGATCTAACTGCCAAAAGGAAGCACAAATCTGGGGCCCAGTCTTAGAACTCTAGTAGAAGCCAGATTGTTAGGATTGGGCCTACACTGCAGACAGAACAAGTTACAGGATTGACTAAATACTAATCCTCAGAGGGTCTGGTGGCAGCAGAGGACAGAACGTGTCCCAAGCTCTCACAGCTGCAAAGAAAAATGACTTAAGGAGCAGAGAATCAGGCAGAAATTAACACCCAGAATGTCTCTTCTCTGTTCTACCATGTGTGAAAGGAGAGATCATTTTGTTTGCTTCTGAAGTCTCTCCAAGGTCTGAGTTTCTGTTATTCTGCTAAATTGAACCAAAAGTAAGAACAACCTTTTCATTCACAGGATAAAATGGGTCAAAAACACTGCAGTATGATTCTGCATTTTAAAAGGATACCGAAGAACAACTTACTGAGATAAAATAGGTAGCATTGAAGTATTCAATATGAAGTATTTTTCTAAATGCACTTTGAAGCATAACTGTTTCTCCTTAAAATGACCTTTAGTTATACATCCTCTAAAACATTCTATATTAAAATTGTAAGCATGTATTATATATAAAATCACATGATTGCTTTTGAAAAGGCAGCCTAGATTTTAATTTAGTTTCTCCTAATCCAAAAATAAGAATTTATTTCAGCTATAACTTAATGACCAATATTTCTAGCTATGGATTAATTTGGGAGAAATATTACTGGATATAATCATGTTAGATTTCCAGACTTAATTTCTTTTTATAGAATACATTTTAGACATATCACTCCTGTTTTAGAATCAAGATTTTTGAGTCATTTATATATTAGGCAGAAATTGTAACCCTGAAAAAGTCAGCTTCTCACCATAATGATATCCAAAATTTTCTTAATGCATATTCTTAGAAATTAATAATTAGTATATAGTACAGGTCACACACACACACACACACACACACACACACACACACACAGTTATCTGAATCTTCTCAATCTCTTCCTAGGATTTAAATTGCACAGATGATTAAATGTCCATTTTATCTAATGTCCATTCCATATTCACTGTACAAAGAAGTTCTCCAGCTCCCACTATGGCATTTAAACTGAAGCAGCTAAAACCCTAAGCCACGTCTTGAAAGGGAGAATTAAACTTACCTTTCCCTCAGCAATACAAAACAATTTCTCTTCTCTTTTATGCCTATTCTCATCTCTGTCTTCTGTAATAGCAAAGACAATCAGGCCAGGTAGAACAGTTGGGTATTTGTGATAAATGTCAACTTCACCAACTACCAGTCCAGCAATCTCTTTCCTCTTCATAAATTAAGAGAACAAATTAAGAAAGAAACTAGAGAAATCGTTTAATTAAAGATTGAGTACAGGAGCTAGAGGTCTGTAATTTTGTTCATCAGCCTCTATGTGAAATGGGACAGGGCAGAAGTTTATAAAAGGAGAACAAAAGAAATCAGGTGGGCACATCCAAGAGGGCTACTAAGGGCAGGGACTATGTTTAAGTCAGTATATTCCCAATCCCCCAATCCTATCATTTAGCAGGAATCAATGAAAGATTAATGCATAAGAGGTAATAGGGAAGCCAATGCTATTACAGTTCCATATGGAACCATGCTGTTTTGAGTATCTGCGGCTAAAATGAAAGTTATGAAAGGCCCCAGAAGACATCCAAACTGGTTACTTGTAACTTAATAAAGGGGATGTTAAATAGCGATCCTTTTGTTTTCCAATTTTAATAGATATCAAATTAATGTATACACATGATGAAAATAAAAATAAATAAGGCCTTGATATGTAGTGCCCTTATGTCCCCATATTTCCCCTCATGTCCCCACACTATCTATTCCACTTCCTATCCTTATCTATATTAATAAAAGAGAAAGTTGCAAATTGACTGTACCTTTACAACACCTACCAGCCAACCAGGAGTGAGTATACAAATTAACCCAATAAAGATGGCAGGTTAATTTGCATACACAGGTGTCTAGCTGGATGTGGGAAGCTTGTGTCATCACCATAGTGATAATGCAGGCGTCCCACAGTGCCCCAGCCACTCCAGGCCTCTGGGCAGCATGGGAAGGTGGAAAGATGGCTCCAGCAGGAGCGAAAGCAGTGCCCGCAGCCAGGGGAAGGCCCATTCTTGCACTAATCTTCATGCATTGGGCTTCTATCAATAGTTTGTAAATATTTATTTTTTAGTTCTTCTAATGGAAAGCACTCTAATTTGTAAAAAAAATTACCTTTATATGTTGACTGGTTTATTTGGGTTGTTGTCCATTGGTTTCTAATTTTAAAATATTATCTAAGGTTAAAAACAAATTAAAGAAGAAACTTCAGATCACTTTATTTACTAGTACATCCTTTGCTTTCAAAAACTAATAGTTATATCTCTCTTTTTATAGTCCTATATTTAAATGCTCTTGATCCTCTATTTATTGTCTTAAAATTTGAAGAATATATTTTAATTCTTTAAACATTTTAGATGAGAATATTCATGTGCTTACCTCCCTGTCTCCCAATTTCTTCATCCCCCATATAAGTCAGTTTCCATTAATTTTGACATGAACAAAATATATTCAATTTTATAAACAAATATAAGTGTTCAATAGGGAAGGGTGTTTTTCTAAAAATTGAAACTGTTAAGTGGTATTCATAATATTATTACATGTAAATACTCCAGAGCCAAGTAAAAATAACAACAATAATGTTAAGAGGTTAAATTTCCAAACTATCTGGGTTCCTGTTCACTCAGAAGCAAATGTACCTAAATTAACAGTCAACTAGGCTGTATCAATTAAAATCACATTTTTCTTTTCCTCATATCTGAATGATGATTCTCCTTACCAGTTTCCCTCCTCCCCCTCAGTGTTCGTTCCTTTTTAGTTGTGAAAAGAGAGACCACCTTTCTTTACCAGGTCAATAATGTTATATAACTTAGATATTAGGTATTTATTATAATCTATGAAATTCTCCTTAATATAAAGATATTCTTTTGAAGCCTCCTGGAAATGACCTTCAGTTTTAATTTGGACAAATTGCTTTCTGCACACAATGTCATTCAGAGTTTTCTTGGCCTTGAAATCCTAGGTTAGCTCTACTATTTCTTGTTTTTCATATGCTCCATTTCCGTGATCATTATTCTTTTTCTTGAGTGCATACACCTTTAAGTGATTTTCTCAGAAATAGATACCTAAGTAGGTTTTCTGAGAACTTGGAATTGATTGATGGTTACATGTTCATAGAATCGCAGTTAAACAATGGGCTTGCTCTGAACTTCGAGGGCACTGACGAGAGGTAGTCTAAAATACCTTGCTGATTAGGTGCAAAGGCAGTTTAGTAACTATTACTATTTTTGCATCTGATCAGGTTTATTTTTTAACTTCCAAAAGCTTATATTTTCCCCTATTTCTTCTTAGTATATTTAAGGGTGTTGAAATTCCTGTTTCCTAATTTTGAACTCTGGATTCATCCTTTGGGCATTCCAAGATTTATAGAGGCTTCCTTATAGATCAATCTCATGGTTGCCTTCTGGACCCAAGGGAGTTTACAGGCTAATATTAGCCTGTATTTTAATGTCTCGGATTAGGTTATTTTACTTCCTGGTTAGGATAATTAACTCCTACCAGCAAGAGCATTTGTGGTCTCAAGTCTGGTCATGTGGCCGTCCAAGCACTCCGGTGCTTTGGGTTTTGGTACTCAAAGCTTTTCTTTTCATCTTGGTTATTAACCTTAACAATTCAAAAATATTTACAAAGAATATCTGTGCATTTGGGTGGGGAAGTTGCCCTGAAAATGGGGGTAGGCATCTCAGAATGTAACAAACTGGACCAAGAATTAGAATTTTGTTCTGTTTGTTTTCAAAGCACACTGCTTCTCTTGAATTCTCTCTTCTAGCATCAATGTGTTTACTTATTTACATCTTTTTTTTATTTTATTCTGCTTCAATTCATATTTTGTGGCCTTTGTTGTTCATTCAATTTAAGATTGTACTTCTGGAGCCGCAATACTTTGAGTTTAATGGCAAAGAAGAATACAAAGCATTACATGAACAAGTTTCCCTTGCAATGTGATTGTTGCAAGAGTTCCCAACTCTTACTCCTGACTTCCTAACGTTTACCTTGTCAGTTACCCAAATTGAATAGTCAATAGTTCTCATAGCCCACACCGTGGTCATATGAGTCTTTAAGAGGAGAATTCACATCTGTTATTACTCACTTTCAACCACTCATTTTTTTACAAATTTGAGAGTATCATTTCTTACCAATAATCCAGATCACATGCTCCTAAAAGGACAACTAAGCACTGCCTAATAGTAACAGCTACAAACAAACCAATTAGCCCTTGCTTTACAAGTGGACCTAAGAAGACACTCATTGCCGAAACCGGCTTGGCTCAGTGTAGAGCATGGGTCCGAAAGGTCCCGGTTCGATTCCGGCCAGGGGCATGTGCCTTGGTTGCGGGCACATCCCGGGGGGGGGGGGGGGGGGGGTGTGCAGGAGGCAGCTGATCGATGATTCTCTCTCATCTATGTTTCTAACTCTCTATCCCTCTCTCTTCCTCTCTGTAAAAAAATCAATAAAATATATTTTTTTAAAAAAGAAGACACTCATAAAGTTCTTTTCAAAGTTCGGTCATATGATTTGTGTTGTATTTTCTCAGATTACACCAAGTCAACAAGAAGAAGAGGATTAAAAAATGAAGGATGTCCAATAATCCAACACCAAACTTTTTTTCCAACTTGTTTTGTCTGAGGGTGTATACTGTAAGTTCCTTGCAATTTTAAGTTATTTACTCATCTGCTCAAGCAGCAATGCTTCTATATTTCTTCTCATAACTGGCAGAATTTCTTTCCCTCATCCGCATTGGCACCAACATGTCTCTTCTTTACTGTTAGGCCTGATTACTCAATTCCTTAGGGGCACAAATCTTCACTAGACTTTCTCCAAATGAATTATATTAGTAATTTCACTTAAAATTCAACTTCTATCTTACCCTACTGGTGTGGTTAAAGGTTGAGCATCAATCTATGAACCCGAAGGTCATGGTTTGATTCCCAGAAAGGGCACTTCCCAGTTGTGGGCTTGATCCCCAGAAGGGGGAGTGTAGGAGGCAGATGATCAATGGTTGTCTCTCTTCATTAATGTTTCTATCTCTCCCTCTCACATCCCCTCTGAAGTCAATAAAAAAAAAATCTTAAAAATGCAACTTCTATCTCATAAGCAAGATTAAGTTCGCTGTTTTTCTTCTGTATAGAAAATTTTATCTGTTATTATTTATAAGCTATGAGACAAGAGATGCTCATTTTGTTTCCAGTTAGCAAAAGTAATATGAATAACATTCATGTTGAAAACATATGGCAGTTGACCTCAATTTTTATATGAACCCATTAGATAGATCTTACTTATAATCTGTGTGTGTGTATGGGTGGGGGGGTTGAATTACACTATATGTAAAAGATTATATTCAATATAAATGTTGGGCTATTTTTCAGATATCATTTGATCAGTTTATCTTTTTATTGAATGGTTGGACATATAGCAAAATTATATCAATGTAACCTGAAGAAAAGTCCATTTGAAGTGTCTATTTAACACTATTACAGATGTTTCCCAAGCCCCCCCTTCAAATGTATTTCATTGTACAATTATTCTATATTGCTTATTTCTGTCAACACAATGTAAGCTCCAGACAGCATAGTGCATATACTTTTTTAAACCTCAGTTTATCTACCAAATGTGCTAAATACATATTTGCTAATAAATTTACAAACCACCTCAGCATAATAATATGAATTACAAGAATAATACATATATATTAAGTAGTTGACTTATGACAGTGCTATAATCTGAATGTTTGTCTCTCCCCTCCCCCCTAATCTCCCTGCCCCAAATCCAGAGGTTGAAATCCTAACCCCTAAAAATGATGGTATTAGAGGTAGGGGCCTTGGATTTGAGGGTGGACCCTTCATAAATGAGATTAATGCTCTTGGGAAAGAGACCCCACAGAGCTTCCCAGCCCCCTCCACCATGTGCGGACAAATCATGGAGGTTCCAACTATGAACCAAGAAGAGGGCCTTCAACAGAACCTGACCACACTGGCATGCTGATCTTGGAATTCCCAGCCTGGAGAATGGCGAAAAATAAATTTTCTGTTGTTTATAAGCTACAGTCTGTGGCATTTTGTGATAGCAATCTGAACATACTAAGAGAGGGAAACATTGTATTAAATGTTTAACTTATATGTATAACTGATAAACTGTACAAGAAAATGCATGGGATATAATAAAAATGCTACTTTAATTTCTGTCTCCGACTGCTCTTTAAGTTTTATTCCATGGTAATATTCTTCCCGTGACCCTGAAACTCACAAGATAGCATCTACTCTTTTCCTAAGAAATTTCTTCCCAAATCATTCTTCCTCTTCTGACCACATTGAAGCCTACAATATATAAAAGCATTTTTAATGTTTTCCTTGTATATTATATGTATGGGTGACTATCTCAGAGTCATTGTGGTATTAGACATCTCTCTCTCTCTCTCTATTTATATATATATATATATATATATATATATATATATATATATATATATATTATTCTTTATTGCTTATTTCTTTATTCTTTATTATATATATATATTATTCTTTATTGCTTATTTCTTTATTCTTTATTTTATATATATATATATATATATATATATATATATAGAGAGAGAGAGAGAGAGAGAGAACTTCCATGTAGTTTAGAGATAGAGAGGGTGAGAAAGAAAAGTGATACTTTTATCAAGTTATAATATTTAGTACATAATATAGCAATTATAAAGCAAGCCAAAAACTATGTAAATAAGCATCCCAAAATATAAATTATATAAGACGCATACAAGGACCCCAACAATGCAATGAGAATGATGACTCCCACCATTAAATTTAGGATTGTGTCCAGTTTAAATGGGAGTGAATATTCAAACCAAACATACATTTTTAATGATCAATTGACATATTTTCTAAACCAGTGTTATCTAAGTAGGGATGAGGGTGGGGAGAGTTTAACAATATAACTTATATGCATATTTGCATAACCCAAGGACACAGACAATAGTGCCAAGAAGACTGAGGGGGCGTGGGAGCTGAGGAATGGAGGGGGTTAATGGGGGTGAAAAAGAGGGACATCTGTAATACTTTCAACATTAAATATTTAAAAAAATAAAGGAACTTTCTCTGATGATCGTTCCTGAACACTTGCAATGGGGCTAGTGCAAGTGGGGAAGTTAATTATTTTTATGCCTATTTAATTTTAATTAATTGAAATTTAAATAGCTACATGCAGCTATGGTATTGTAGAGTGAAGGTTTAGACAGAAAAAAAGGCAGCCCGTCACTCAGTGTTCCAAAACCTTCTGCAATGTAATAGGTAAAACGAACTTTGCATCCCAAAGTTACTGTAAAGCCGAAGCACAATATATAACTTCTCCATGACACAACCTTTGTGAAGAAATCTCTCTTGAAACTTGAAGAATACTACCCCACTGAAGTCTTTCTTTTTAAAGGCACACTTCCATTTACCAGGCATCGTTTTCGTTTTCTAGAAAAGAAGCAATTTCCCCCCAATCAACCCACCCCAAAATAACAACCTAAAAACATAAGACATTACTGAAGTTCACAGAATGACAGGCACCCAAACCATGAAGAGCTCTTATAACCCACATGTGGAGCTTCTGGTTGTTTTAAAATCCCATCCAAAACAAACAACAACAAAACAACTATCACCTTCCATTCACTGAGATTGAAACTGTGAGCTTCCCAAGCCATACCTTCTCCCCTCCCACTCTGAGGCATTTTTCTCCACTTTTACTCAGATACCATTGACATCTGGCTCTGTATATATAAGTTTAAGGCATGCCGCACGATGGGCTGGCATACCTATTACTGAGAAATGGTTATGACCACACGTTAGTTAGCATCCATCTAATGAAATCTAATGGCAAACACATGGTTTTCCCCTTGTCAAGTCATCTTTCAGCAACTTTCTAACAGTCCACACCGCAGTGATAAGCTTAGTCATCACCTGGTCCATGAGAAGCCACTCTTCCAAATCAGGCAGAGGTTCCCCCCCAACTCAGCACCCAGGCACCTCCGACCCCCCTCCACCCTCCACCCTCCACCCCCGCCCCGCACCCCTCCCGCCCCCGCGCGCCCCGCCCGCGCCCCGCCTCACCTTTCTCGCTGACGCTCTCGCTCTCCAGCTCCACGTCCTCGCAGCTCGTGTACTCCGGCGTGGACACGCCCTCCTCCTCCGAGCTGCTCACCGACATCTGCCGCCGCTTGCCGCCGCGCTTGGGCCGGTGCGGCTTGGGCGGGGACGGCCGCACCGACTCGGACTGGTCGGAGCTGAGCGAGTCGTTGCGCAGCATGGTCTCCGCCTTCTCGCGCTTGGCCTTGCGCACCAGCACGGCCGCCGAGCTGGGGTCCAGGCGGCTCTGCTTGCGGAGCGGCTCGGGCGCTCGGGGCTCCTGGGCTGCGGGCGCGGGGGCCGGCCCATGCCGGGGCGCCGCCGGCGGGCTGGGGTTCTTCGCCGGCGGCTTGGCGCCCGGCGCCGGTGCCCGGGCCTCCGCCGTCCTCTCGGCCGGCTGGGTCCGCGGCGCGGCGGGCGGCCCGGGCCGGGGCGCGGCGGGGGCGCGCGGGCCCGCCTTGCCCTCGGGGCCCGCCTTGCCCGCGGGGCCGGCGGCGGCCTCGGTGTGCGGGAGCGCCACGTCGCTGTGGCGCCGCTCGTGCCGGGCGCGGGACACGCGGGCGTGCATGCGCATCTGCTGCTCCTCCGGCGGCGCCGTCACCGGGTACCGCGCCAGGTTGGGGTCGCTGCGGTACCGGGTCTGGTACTCCTCGCCCCTGGGCTTCCCCTCGGCTGCGGCGGCGGCGCCCTCCTCGCGTTTCCCCTGCAGGTGCAGGTCCGAGTAGTCCTGGGAGCGGCCTTTCTCCAGCCGCCGGCTCTCCCGCCTTTCTCTCCGCTCCCGATCCTCCGGGGCCGCCTCCCCGGGCGGCGCGGAGGCCTTGGGCACGCGTCTTCGATCGCTCTTCGGGGCGCCTTTGCCATTCTGGTCGGGGAGCCCAGGCGTCTTCTTCCTGCGATGGACAAAGGCACTTTGTCAAGCAGAGCCCGTGTGGAAAGCCTAAAGCGAAGACCAGACCTTCGTTTTCCAGATGTAAAGCCTTTCGAATAATTGCTTATAATTGGATGTCTAATGAAAAGCGACTTGACAAGGAACCGTTTTTTTAAACCTGTATATCCGACTAGCTTTCTAACACAAGTTGCATTACAATAGGCTCTGGGACTTTAGAAAGTATTGGTACATTTCAAATTCTCTATAAATTAACTAGCTCCATAAGTGCCATCAGTAATCTAATTCAATAAATGAATAAGTTGTATGCTAACAACTGTGAACCGAAGACTAAGAATATGTTAGATGAAACGAATACAGGTAATAATCTAGGAGCAAAAGGACATAAACCAATTCAAAACTAAATATATACTTGATATCTGTTTGGACAATAGATAGTGACAATCTTTTACTGTACCTGAAACGTTTCAAGAATGGACATACAAGTATGTCCATTTCAGAAATCAAATCTGATAGCATTTCTTCCATAGTAGAACAAAAGTAATTCTAATGCGATCATGTGCACCCAAACACCTTTTTAAGAACTTGGTTAGGAAAGGAATGGCTGACCCTTAATCTTTATTTTACTTTCTGTAGGCAACAATAATAGAAATATTGGAAAATTTGAAATTAATATTCATTTTTCTTTCCCTCTCCCTAATTTCAGAACATAGTACAAAAGAATAAAACAGTTTTCTTCTACTTTTCTCTCTATCCTGTTGAAGACACTGGCAAGATAAAAGGAAGAGAAAGGGGTTTGCCAATCTTTGAATGTTGTATCATTCCGTTGCTCCATCCGGCCCTTCTCTGTACACTGGTGTACTCTTGATTTTGGAAAGTTCCAGCAACTATTGCAGAAGTTACAAAAAGTAGGTGCCTTGGCTAAGCATTCTGACACCACTATATAATCTATGCAATTAAAATGGAGACAAACTAAGGCTGATTTTGGAATCCTGAGGTCCATAGAAGAGGACTTTTCAACATCCTTTGACTAAAAGCAGTAGTAATAAACCAAAATCAAGGGGGAAAAGTGGGGCGATTTCTATTGTGGGTTACCAAAATAGTAATTGCTAAGATATGGGTTAGTTTGAGGAAGCTTAAGGCATAGTTGATCTGGTTAGAAGTTTATATTGTGTTAATTTTATTTTCCTGAAATTCTGATAGAGAATGCTTACCTTGCAGGGTTCCTATGAGGCTGAAAGGAGATACCATCTGTGAAAATGCTTTATGAAAGGATAGAGTACTATGAAAATGGAAGGAGTTCTCCAGTCTATGATTCTTTGCTTATGATTGTTTTTCTCACCTCTACCTTTAATTGTTCCATTTCCACTAACTCCTGATGAGTGTATGAGATATGATCAAGGATTCTTCAATAATTTAAAACACTGCCATTCTTTAAGTCTTGCTTCTCTCCCTAAAATTGTTACCTGTCTCTCTTTTGCTTCTACACTCTCAATGTCCTTACTGTTTTCTTAAGTATTTATACAATCAGTGAGTGATTGGTATAATCCCTTGGTTAGCAAACTACCACATGCAGCTCTTTGGCCCTTGAGTGTGGCTCTTCCACAAAATACCACGGCCTGGGTGAGTCTACTTTGAAGAAGTGACATTAGAAGAAGTTTAAGTTTAAAAATTTGGCTCTCAAAGAAATTTCAATCGTTGTACTGTTGATATTTGGCTCTGTTGACTAATGAGTTTGCCGGTCACTGGTATATTCAAAAGGGCATTTGCTCCTCTATTGTCATTTTCCTTTAGGCCACATGCTCTTGCATATACCTGGAACACCAATCCCACTCTTCACCTGGTTAACTCCTAGTCAATTTTCAGAGCTCAGTATAAAATAAATATTTTCAGAGAAGGCGTGCTAATGTACCCACCCACTCTCCGCTGGGTCAGGTGACCCCATCACATATTCTCTCAGAGCACACATTTACTTAAAGACTAATGCTACAAGTGAAGAAATGATTTAAAAGCTTTGCTGAATTCAAGGTTGGAAGTTAATACCCAACAGGGTGACTAGTTTATATCTGCACACAATATGACCAAAATGCTTCTCAACAAAGGTCTCCAAAGGCATGATACATTCTAAAGATAAACATAACTCTTCAGGCCTGTTACCTTCTATGTTAGCTTCCAAACATGTTTTCTTAAGACCGTTACATTCCTGAAAATGAGTTGTCAATACAAGACCTTGCCTTTTGCCTACAGGGTTAAGGAACTATTACCTCTCTCTTGGCGGTTCACTTCTAGACCTGGATGCAGCCTGCTTCTGTTCTGGCCCCATGGCTTGCTGGGCGGGCTCAGCCCCCTTGCTCCTGTCTGGTTGTGCACTGGGAGGAGCGGTGTCCTGGGTGGAGGCAGCTGCGGTGCTTAGGGGGGTCTGAGACCGGGATCGCTCCTGGAGCCGCGCTTTCTTTTCTCGGGGCACCTCAGAGCCAGCACCTGTAGCCGTGTCACTCAGGGTTCCATCCTGACTGGGCTGCTGAGGGCCACTTCCAAAGAACCAGGCCCCAGACTTGGTTAAGATTTCTTGTTGCTTTCGACATAAATTGCATACCCACATAACCTATTCGAAGAAGAGAGAACAATATAAAATTTCTATGCCATTTAGAAATAATTTATCTTCATCAAACTAAAACATCTTTTAAGGGGGGAAAAATTTTGTCAACTTCATATTTATCCTTATAAATTTCTTGTGTAAAAGATCCTTGTACAAGTCAAAGTATATGAAATGACAGTGCCTCTGGGTAACCTTTTCTGTGCCATTCGAATCCTAAGATTCTGAGTTTCCTTTTACTGTGTATCCATCACATTTTATATGACTAACCCTGCAGTTTTGTTTAAAAAAATATATTACTAAACTGTTTTAAAAGGGGAGCTGATTGATTAGAAAGACATTATAAGGAGCGATAGAATTAATATTTATGTACATAAACTTTAGTGTCTTAAAGGGTTTAGAAGGTATCCGGTTTCTCCAATTATTAAAGCCAATATTAAAATATATTTCTGTGGAAAATAAATAATAAAAGTAGGCACAAAAAAAGTTCAAGCTGTGTGTTTTCCCTAGTTCATTAGTAGTAGACTAACCTCCAGTTTATGCGATTAAGTATCATTTTTCCACATCCATATTTACTAAATCAATACATCTGGGGCTGGGTTTATTCATATGTGACAACTCTGATATAGTTTCCACAAGGAGAGCTATTTCTGCGACAGTCATTTAGAAACATACCCACTGATAAATTATAAGATGTATGACCACTTGAAATAAATCTATATATCTGCTCTGACATTTAAAATGAATGTAATAATGAGGACAATGATGATAATCAAAATAATAAATAATTAAAGTGACACCAGCAGACACAGAGCTGAGATTGGTGCCTGCAGCCCCATGAGCCTTCTCTTCAATACCTCTGCTCCTTTGTGGTGAGTTCACCGTGCTGCCTCAGCCAATTTCCTTTGGACGCACTTTCATTTTCATTTGTATTTCAGAAACAGTACTGCCCCATGCAAAACCTGATTACCAAACTCGAGGCCCTCATTTTCACAAATGTAAATTCAGTCAACAATTACTCAAAAATATCACATAAGGATGAAAATATCCTAGGTACATTTACATGAGAAACAATGAGGAGAAGCAGCAGCTTTGTTTATTTGGCAGAAAGAAGGAAATGTACAACTGAAACATTCAGATAGATAGGAGGAAAATTGTAACTGCAGCAATAAAATTTGACAAAAGCTAAAGTGAACATAAGAAAAAGAGTGAGAAAAGATAATATATATTTTTCACATATAAAATGTTGCAGATAAACTGTTAAAAACTGCTGCCTTTTCTAAATGAGGGAACTCCAATGAACTAATATGTCTGGGGAGAACTACGACAGAGAGATTTGCAAGAATGTTTAAGATTGTTAAAGCTTAATTCATTCCTCTACATTCCCTCAGATCGTAAAATTAATTAGCTTCACAAAAGTAATCAGGCAGGCATGATCTACTGGTATAATAAAAGCATAATATGCTAATTAGACAGGACATACTTCCAGACGACCTTCCGGATGAAGCAGGGGCTGTGAAGGCCGAGGCAAGCCCCTTGCCCGCATTTCGTGCATTGGGCCTCTAATATCTATATCTTGTCTTATAATTGATACCACAGAATTCCCATTCTAAGATGTTAAACAAGATGAACAAGGCATTGCATAAGCCTTTATCAAAATAGATTTGTGGAATGCGTCTTCAATTTCTTAATAAGACTCTATTATTCCCAATGTATCACAATCTCCTTCTGACATAAATAAGGTCCCTCAGAAGTCTTCATGGGTTACACATGGACATATCAAAAGATTACATCGAAGGGCAATGTCCCAGAGCCATGACTTCCACGCAAGTGACATCTATTTGCTGCTGCCTACACCCCAGATGGGGACAGGGGCTGTGCTTCCTCATCAGTTGCCTCTTAACTGACAAAAAAGTGGTGAGCATGTCTGACACCAATCCATGTGCAGTAAGTCCTCACTTAATGTCATCGATAGGTTCTACAACTTTAAGTGAAACAACAGAACAACCAAACTTACCACAGGCTAATTGATATACACAAGAGTTAAGTTCCTATGGCATCTCATCAATGTTGTGAGGAAACAACACTAAGGAATAACATTATTGGAGGGCCTGCTGTAGTAAAGGAGGTGGTTATGACACACTGACTATTTTATATCAATCAAGTAGACAATAAATTTGTATTTATTACACTAATTATAAGCAAAATATTATTCAGAACCTAAATTAAGCCCTTTTCTACAAAAATATTAAAGCATACTTAGGGTAAGTCTACAAATTTTCTTTAAAACCATACAGAAAAACAATAAAAATTATAATTAATATAAGAATTCCAAAGTGGAGTTAAAATGGTCATGATGATATTGATTAAAAGAAGAGCAAAAGAGACTGTTCACTTCATTGTACATCTTTATATTTTCTAAAAAAAATTTTATTTTGATTGCTTCACATTTTAAGTGTCATAAAAATGGGCCAGTAAATGTAATTGCCAGATTTGGGAAAGTTCTGAATTTTGACTATGTGCAGAATTACTACAGTATCAAGAAAAGCAAACAAAATATAGTTACTAGTAATTACAGTTAAATTTAACAATTCACTTAATATCACTTTAAATTTACCTAATAGGTTATAGTTAGGGAGTAAGTAGAAGCAGCTGGTTTAATATTTTTAAAATATTATTTAATCATTTATGTTTGTGGTGTTTAGTCTAATTTGGAATATACAGTTTAATTCCAATATTTTCCTATATCTTATTTACTTGCACACCACAACATTTTTACATTTATATTTCAAAACTGGTTGTAAGTGTGGTTAATCTTTCCTCTAATTTGAAAGCAAAATTAACTACAAAAAAGTCAAAATATTTAATTAAAGTACCATCCCCAATCTCAGTTATTAGTTATATAAATTACTCCTGCCACAATGTTTACAAAGAAAAAGAAATTGCTTATATGAGTAATAAAGAAAATATAATATTTTTCTCTGACTTTTTAACATATTTCATATCAAACATTACAGACATGTATAAAAATGAGCCAAATAGTTAAGAAGCAATACAGTTATGCATGTTTAAAGATTCTCTTTTTGAATATAGTATTAAGTATCATTTTGCTTGTCTGGAACTATGTAGATAACCACAAAGTGGGAGGGGAAGCCTCTCTTAACTAATTTTCTAAAAAGAGCATAAGAAAATTGGTTCTACTAAAAATGCTACTTATTTCACACACACACACACACACACACACGTGCACCTACCTTTTAGAGATTGCACTATGTAGGGTACCTTGAATGAGCATACTGGGATATGTTCCATACTAATCCAAACTAAAGCAGGTCTGTGTAATAACAGCTTAATAATTTACAAATGTTAAACAAACAAATAAATGCATATCAAATGAAAGGTTATTTTGAAGCAACATGGATTCTGAAAGTCCATGTCATACATCAGAAATATGAAGAATATTTGAAAAATGTATTCGGTCCTTTTGATGTAACAGCATTTTAAATTCTATCTTCCCACATAATGAAACCATAAGTAATACATTTCATCATTTTATGAAACCCATAGAAATATTTTATCCAGAGAAATAAAAATTACAACATCCCCTAACATGTGGAGAGAGAAAGAGAAAGAGAAGGAGAGAGAGAGAGAGAGAAAGAGAGAGAGCGAGAGAAAAGAGAGAGAGAGAGAGAGAGAGAGAGAGAGAGAGAGAGAGAGAGAGAGAGAGAGAAGGGAAGGGACGGGAAGGATGAGATTGAATACAAATTCCATGGATAAAATTGAGAATTTGACAGAAAGTGTCATTCATATAGAAGAAATACTTTACACGTGCTCTCACATGAAATGCTTATAGAACCAGGAACACAGAGCAGAAAAAAATGTGCCTTAGATTTACTCTGGATGATACTATTGAGGCGAATTATGACACAGAAGTGCATAATTCTTACATTAAAATTTCTTGCTTATAAGAATTCATGCAAGATATTTAATATTACACACACACACACACACACACACACACACATATATATATATATATATATATATTCATGAAGATTTTAAAAAAGATAACCTGTGTTTAAATTTTCATTCTATATTTTACACTTAAATTTTAAAACTGACTTGTTTAATACAGTACTTTATTTTTTAAAAAATTTACACTACCATTTTGTGTCAGTTATAGTAATTTTAACTTTCAAAATTTCAAATTACCACAACTGGCTCAAGAAGAAATAGAAAATCCAAATAGCCTTAAACTAGTAAAGAAGTTTAATTCATAGTTAAAAGACAAAAGAAGTATAATTCATAATTTTAAAACAACTTACAATGAAAATTCTAGAGCCAGCTATCTTCAGTGGAAAATTATTTTAAATATATTTAAGGAGCAAATGATACAAATCTTACATTTTTAAAAACAGTAAAGAGAGAGAGCGAGAGAGAGAGAGAGAGAGAGAGAGAGAGAGAGAGAGAGAGAGAATAAGGGAAACTATTTCAACTTCTGAACTCATTTTATCAAGTAAGCATCCCCCTAAAATTAGACTCATTATACAAGGAACCCTTGTTCAAAGGAAATAAAATAAAAACCCTATGTCCCTCTTATAACCAATCTATAATAATAAAAGGGTAATAGGCTAATTAGACCGGATGTCCTTCTGGATGATGGTCAGAGGAAAGCGCCCAGGTCCCAGGTGCCTGCCAGCAGCCGGAGGAGGGAAGCCCGGGTCCAGCCAACAGCTGGGAGAAGAAAGGCCTCCTCTGGCATGAATTTCCGTGCATTGGGCCTCTGGTTATAAATAAGAAAAATTGATGCCATAGTAGAAATGAATAAATTCTTAGAAAAATACAACTCTCCAAGACTGAATCATGAAGAAATAGAAAACCTGAACAGACTGAACAAATTGAATCAATAATCAAAATCTTCCAACCAGATGGCTTCACTGGTAAATTGTATCAAATATTCAAAGAAGATTTAATATCAATCCTCAAACTCTTTCAGAGAGTAGAAAAGGATAAAACACTTCGAAATTCATCTTCAGAGGGCAGCATGACCTTGATACCAAAACCAGACAAGACTCCACACACACAAACAAAATAATAATAATAAGATTTGTAAGCCAATATCTCTGATGAACATGAGTATGAAAATTTTCAACAAAATATTAGAAAACCGTATTCAATAATACATTAAAATGATTATGCACAATGATGAAATGAGATTTACTCCAGGTATGCAAGGATGGTTCAACATCCACAAATCAGTCAGTGTGATATACCACATTAACAAAATGATGGATAAAAATCATCTGATCATCCCTATATATGCAGAAAAACATTTGACAAAATTTAACATCCATTTATGACTAAACTGCCAACAAGGTGGGAATAGAGTAAATTTACCTAAACATAATAAAAACCATATATGACAAGCCCACAGCTAATATCATACTTAATATTGAAAAGGATGCCCACCACTATTGCCATTTTTATTCAATAAAGTATTAGAAATTCTAGTCAGAGCAATTAGGCAAGAAAAAAATAAAAAAGCATGCAAATTGGAAAGGAAGGAGTAAAAGTGTCACAAATGGGATGATATAATATATAGAAGTCCCTAAAGATTCCACCAAAATTGTTAGAATAATCAAATTTGGTGAAGATGCAGCATTCAAAATTAACATATAAAAATGTGTTGCTTATACTAATAACAAACTATAAGAGAGAAATTAAAAAACAATTCCATTTATAATTGCATCAAAAAGAATAAAATACCTAGTAATAAATTTAACCTAGGAGGTGAACAGCTGTGTATACTGAAAACATTTTTCAATGAAAAAACATTGAAAAAGATAAAAATAAATAGATATATTGTGCTCCTGGATTAGAAAAACTAATATTGGTAAAATGCCCATATTACTCAAAGCAATCTCAGATTCAATCCCTATTTAAATTCCAATGACATTTTCAGAAAAATAGAACAATTTTTAAATTTGTATGAAATAAAAAAAAAGACCTCAAATAGTTAAAGTGATATTGAGAAGAGAAGAAAAACAAGAAAACCAAGATTGGAGGTATTACTCTCAGATTTCAAACTGTATTATTAAGCTGTATAATCAAAATAGTATGTTATTGACTGACACATAGATCAATTGAACAGAATGGAGAGCCCAGAAATAAATAAGCATATATACATCCCATTAATATACAACAAAGGAACCAAGAATATGCAATGGGGAAAGGACAATCTCTTCAATAAATGGAGAGAAAACTGGACAGACAAATGCAAAATAATGGAAATGGGCCACCATCTTACGCCAAACAAAAAATTAACTCAACATGGACTAACTACTTAATATAAAACCTGAAGCCATAAAAGTCTTAGAAAAAGCAAAGGCAGTTAGTTTCTTGCCAGCAATCATAGTGATGATTTATTTTTAATCTGACAACAAAAGCAAAGAAAATAGAAACAAAATTAACAAATGGGGCTATAAACTAAAAAGCTTTACACAGCAAAGGAAATCATCAACAAAATAAAAGGCAACCTCTGAATGGGGAAAAAAAAATACTTGCAATCATATATCTGTTAAGGGTTAATATCCAAAACATATAAAGAACTAATACAATTTTTAAAATCTGATTAAAAAATTGGCAGATGATCTCGAGAGACATTTTTCCAAAGAAGGCATACAGATGGTCAACAGGTAGATGAAAAGATGCTCAATGACTAATTATCAGGGAAATCCCAAACAAAAAGAAGAAATAAGTTTTGGCAAAGATATGGAGAAAAGGGACCCTTGTGCATTGTTAGTGCGAATGTAAATTGTTGCAGTGACTCTAGAATAAGATATGAATGTTTCTCAAAAAACTAAAAATAGAATTGTCATATAATCCTGCAATTTCATTTCTGAGTATTTATTTGAAGAAGATAATACACACTCCATTGTTGGCAGCCTCTTGTCTCCATAAAGTTTTCCTACTCTCAGAAATTGGCCACCAGAGCCAATTGGCTGACACTTTGTCAAGGAGTGCTTTGCTTTTTAATCCCTTTTTGATGCTTGATCCCATGAAGCAATTAGAACTAATAATCTGTAAAACTATGAGCGTAAATAATTTTCTGTTTTGAAATACCTTAATTGATTGAAATAGGACTAACTCCACACCCCAGTTTTCTAAAATGCCTCTCTTCCTCCAAGAAACCATTGCCAAACAGATACCTAAAAAGAAATCATATATCTTTCTACTCCTAGTTTTGAGGTAAACATTATATTCAAGAGCATTTCATGAGTGTATATGCTAGAAAGAAACCGAAACATCTTTTATTTAAAAAGAAAAGGAAAACATAGAAACACAGTCACTATTAACACTGTAATGTGTTCATGAGTTCAGCCACTACAAACCAATATATGACAGCTAACATAATTATAGCCATCAAAATACTTGAAAAAATAACTTGCTTAATAAAAACTGTATCATGGAGAAAGCTTTTAGAATAAGTTCTCCTATTTCTAATAAATTAACATTGGCCCAGTTTTCACTATGCACTTCATCCCCCTCCCCTCCCTAACTCCATATGTATTATTGCTGGTGGCAATATTTACCAGAATTGTCATCTATTTTCAAGGTTTTATAAAGTTTTTGTAAAGTGTTCTCCTGCTGTTTATTTCACACCTGCTAACATAATCCTTCCTTTCTGTTTCTCTGTTTAGTTACCTTGGAAATGATATCATAACATAGCAGAAACACCTGTCACTGCAAGATGGTTCCTCCTTAATTTTAAGCTGGAGTTAACCGCATTTCTGTATGTGTATATATATATTGGAAAAAAATGTTATTTGGCACAGGTTTCACACTAAAAAAAAAAGTCTGCAGTCACTCATAAAAAAACAGTATTTTCCTTATTAGTGTATATGATCTGGAAATAAGTTCTGATGGATTTTTAAAAATACATATAAATGGTTATCTACTTTTGCCAGGAAATGGAAAGATGTCATATTATACATGAGGAATTTACTATCTAACGTGTTAAAAACAACACACCAATTATTAGGCATATCTGGTTTACTGCTTTGTGAAATACAGTAAGTCAGTTAATTTATCTTTCTAGGCTTAAATTTTCTCCTCTGCAAATGGAGGACAATGATACTTAACTTGCTACTTTTTTTTTTCTCTGAAAAGAGATAATTTGTGTAAAGTGGTTACAACTTGATACTTAAGTGCTTGATATTTAGAGGGAGGCTATATTAATTTCCCCTCACATACTCAGTTTACAAATATTAAAATAGAGATTTCTTCTAAGGCAAAACAATTTAAGACCCACTAAGGCAAATGCAGAATTTAATAATTGATTTGAAAGCATGATATGAAATATTTTTTGTCAAAAGAATGCAAATAATAGTTTTATTACCAGAATGTTAGAACTTGAAAGAATTTTATAGGCCACCTCATTCAAAAGCCATCATATCCCAGGAAAAGAAACTGCATTCAAGTCACTGGCCCCCAATGACACATTTGATTAACAGTTTGACTGAGCTTAGAACAGACCACTTTAATCCAAGTCTGGTGCTTTAGCTGTTTATCATCAGCCTCATTTAAGCCAACACTGCTCTACTAAGCACATTGAATTCTGAAAAACATATATTTAAAATATAATACCAAGGAATATTTTTCACTATCCTTAAATGCCTAGCTAAAATTTTAGAATGCCAGTATATACTCTCCCATGGGTTATGCAAATTGCATGGTTAAGGTTAAGTAACTTTATAAAATGTCAACATGTGACAAATAATTAAGTAGGACTCTCTTAATTCCCCTTTGTTTGAAGGATTTTTTTATTTATCTACCTACCTATTTATTTATTTACTTTTTTGAATACTAAGCATACTGGCCACTATTTGACACTATCATTCTTTGGAAAATAAAATCTTTTAATGATATTTTGCCTCAAAATACAGCCTCTAATTTACTAAGTGTAACAATAATGATTTATAATACCTACTAAACAATGACTTAAATACTCATAACTTGGAAGTATATTTAAACCTTTTTTGGGCAGAAGGAATTATGAAAATTAATAGCACAGAAAGCCCTTTTGGAGCTATTCTCTATTAACAGCATGTTGATTGTCTCCAAGCACAGCTCACCTGCTCTGTATCATTGGTGCTGGGTAAGGGCTAGCACTTTATTTATATTATTCCCAGCAGAGATCCTTAGACAATATCACTTCTCAGTGAAGCTCAATCCAAATTTCATAACCGTGTTATTCAAGGATTAACTTTACAACTGTCTCAAATAGTTTGTTAAACTCTGTAAGAGTGAAAACACTAGTGAGAAATTACCTATTCACGGAGAATGTACAAAATAGTCTATCAAAATATCGTTGGCAATACTGGAATTTATATTTACCATAGAATATAAGACATGTATAACCTGCACATCCGTTGGGTAAATTATCAAGTTTTTTTCTACCAGTCTGAGAAAGGAAAAGGAACATCACCACCCTAAGGAATTATTCCTCCCTCCTTATTCCTATACGAAGCACCTTTCTCAAATAGGTAATTTAATTTTCTTTGACTTCAGACTGCTAGTCCTCAGTTGTTAGAGTGTTAGCCTGGGACTTAGTCACCTAGGCTACTGCCTTGTTTTCTTAAGTGTACATGTGTAGAGGTAGAGCTGAGAGGTGAGGTGAACTCAGGTGTCCTTCACATTATGAATGATTTTCTTGACTAATTGCATTGATAGTTCCCCCTTTTGTATTTATATTGACTATCACTTAACATAATACTTTACTCTCTAGCTTTTATTTTGGTAATAATTTTTATTGCTGTGTTTTGGGCTAGCATATTTTTGCTTTTTTTTTTTCATTAAGTTTTTGGGGCTTTCTACCTTCGAAGAGTCTAAAAAGTTATGGTCAGCTAATCATACCTCTACTTACTTGCTAGCTCTGTTCTGAATTTGCTTGTATTTTAATTTTTCTCTTATTTAAAGAAAATTTGGGTAGCTGGGGTATTGTTTGTATGTGTATTCTGTTTCCTATTTTGATCCACTCTTCTGCATTATATATTCATTATTACAATTTTAACAAAATTTTTTACTTCAACTAAATAAACTAAGACCAAATGTAATGTTCTTCAAAGCCTTTCTTGATCTCCCCACATTGAGTTATTCAGTCCCTTTCTTTATCCTTTTTTAACTTACACAAAATATCCACAACATTTTGGACCCTTATTAATTTATCTACCCATTAAGTGTGTTGTCT
Organism: Pipistrellus hanaki; assembly: GCF_964339955.1. Taxonomy (NCBI): domain Eukaryota; kingdom Metazoa; phylum Chordata; class Mammalia; order Chiroptera; family Vespertilionidae; genus Pipistrellus; species Pipistrellus hanaki. Next base: position 30,875,240 of record NC_140509.1, on the reverse strand, counting down.
TTGAGACTAAGGACAATGTTAGTTTTTTGGGGTTTTTTAGAACAAAATTATTGAAGTGTAAATGATCTAATTTTATTATTATCACTACAAAATGTGTAATGAAACACAAAATAAGTAGATAGCAATATTATTTACTAGAAATTTATAATGTATATCATGTTGTGCATGGTATATATGTTAGTAGTCATCCCAAAAACACCCATAGTAGAAAATATTATATAACTTTATGAATGAGGAATTGAGTCTAATATGGGTAAGTAGATTATCATAAATCACAAAACTCCAGAGCAGAAAAGCCAGACTTTAATTCTATTACACTCTTAAGCTAAGTCTCTTAACTATATTTTTCTGGATAATAATATCAAGATTAAATTTTTAAGATCTCAAATTCCCAACCCAAAACCAATCTAGGTAAGTTAATGCTCTAAGAGTAATAATAGAAAGCTTTGTGCAATATTGAGAATGTGGGACAGATTGAAATCTATATGTATACATATATGGATATATTCAGATATACAAACATATTCATAAATTATCACGATAAAAATTCAAAATATTAAAGTATATATGTTTTTCTGTGTGAAGGTAAAGCTTAAACATATATAAAATGCAATTATAAACAACCAGGATCATAATGAATAAATTATATTGACCTTCAGGAGTTGTTTTGTTTTTGTTAGTTTCACTTTAATTTTTTGTCATGTAAGATACAAATATTTCCAAAATATTTACACTTGCAATATTGGTAGGTTGACCAATATAATCATTACATTTATCATTTATTGAAGAACTAGTATATACCAAACACTTTATACATACTATTGATAATTCTTACACTACTCCAGAAAAAAGGATATTACTAACTCCACTTTGCAAATGGGAAAACTGAGGCACAGCTGAAATAGCCAACCTGAAGCTATCCAGGTAATGACTACCTACCCAATCCCCTCTATCTTCCATGCCCTTGGAGGGTAGCAGAGGAGAAATTTGTACCTCTATGACACTTGGTATCCTGCTAGGGAACTTGCCTCCCTGTTTTATTTACTCCACCTAGGGAGGCACTGCCATGACTGCTTCACAGATGAGAAAACGTAGCTGTAGAAAGCTGAATGTCATCCACAGTCAGGAAGTAGAGAAGCTTGGATATGAAACCACTCTGTTTGATTCTAGATTCATGTTTTGTTCCCTCCTACAGCGATCACTATAGAAGCAGATATATATGTTTGTGCTGCAACCAGTGAGAATGGAAAATACTCAAGTCCAACTGAGATACACAGCCAAGCTGGACTATGCACATCATAGGTCCAGCCTCCTATATTTTTAAATTTATTTTTTAAATATATTTTATGATTTTTTACAGAGAGGAAGAGAGAGAGAGATAGTTAGAAACATTGATGAGAGAGAAACATCGATGGCTGCCTCCTGCACACCCCCCACTGGGGATGTGCCCGCAACCAAGGTACATGCCCTTGACTGGAATCGAACCTGGGACCTTTCAGTCTGCAGGCCTAGGCTCTATCCACCGAGCCAAACCTGTTTTGGCTATGTTTAAAATTCTTTTGTCTGTTTTGCTAATTTGACTATTTGCTGAAAATATCAGATACTTCTCCCAAGGGACCTGCTAAACTGCAGTAGGTTTTTCCTCTCTTCTAATTCAATTTTACAAACTTGAAGGTTAATAATAAAATCCAGTTATGAGCTATGAATAAACTAAGAGCACATGAGGCTCTCTTATGAATTAATAGTATAGGTTTAATTGTTTGGACATGGTTAAATTATTTATGAAATTTCACACCATCTTTTTGCCTACTTTACCTGTTTTTCAGAGCATGAAGTTGATAGCAGGTTGCATTTTGGATAAATGGGATGTTACCATATTACTAAACCATACTTGGTGTTTAGCCTATAATATCATAGTATACAACAAGGATCAGTGCTACTCCAATTGTGGTCTGTGGAAAGGCATCACTGAAAAATTATTAGAAATGCATATTTCTAGGCCCCATTCCAAATCTATTCAAATTTCTGGGGGTGGAGTCTAGAAATCTGCATTTACATCAGCCCCTCAAGTGATTTGTTGCCCAGATTTTCCCTAACAACCTTCTCCAAGTGAAGCATAGAGTGAGTCAAGCATGATCTTTGAGTAATTGGGCTGTGGCTCAGTTTCCTCATCTGTCACATGGAGATAATAATAAAGTGGGCTAAATGATGAGATAAAATACATGGATGTATGATACAAACACATACACCCGTGCACAGCAGAGAACACTGACTGCAACAATATTATGTGCTCAATAAACACCAGCTTCAAAAATGTCTGCCTCCACCATTGTTGAAATTTTCAAATGTTATGTTTTGCAAATTAATTCTTATTATGATATTGCTGCTGTCACTAATGCTAATTTGGTCACCCTTAGGCCATCCTCCTCCTATTTGATCTTCATGGAGAAAATGTCCATTCTGCCTGGGAGAAAGTCACAGTTTCTCTGGACTTAGTTTTTTACTTAAAAAATGGAGGTAATATAATGACCAACTGCTCAGAGATATGGAATAGATAAAAGAGTAAGAAATTTCTGGTATTGGAAAACTACCCAAGTATAAGTCTTTTAGTTAGTATAGGAAGATTCTAACTTCCTTGATTTTTGAGAAAAAAGACTGACAATTTCTTGCTAATCACAATATGTATTATCAACAGATGCTGGGAGTAGGTCTTCCACCACTAAAAGAAAGCAACAGACTAAAAAAAATATATGAAAAACACCGTAAGTAATGAATCAATGCCTGAGAAACTAAATTGGTCAATTCCTATTTCTTCCTTAGCACACCCTCTCCTTCTAACTTTGTGTTTTCTAAACAATCAAATTTCTTAGAAATAACAATGTGAAAATTTTCATATTTTGAGGATCCCCTTATAGTGATTTAAAAAAAAAAAAAACTTGTCTATTTCCCTGTTTTGAAAAGAAATGTCTGATCTGTTTTTTTATTTATAAATATGGGCTTGTAAATATTCTATTCCAGTGCCTTAGGGTATTTTCCTCAAGAAATATCAAAATTTCAATCCTTTGTCCTTTTATACAACTTGCCAAGTAGTCTGTGGGATACAATTTTGCTATTATAAGATAAGATAAGGTAGGGGAGGGTGGGAGTAGATGGGAGAGATCAACCAAAGGACTTGTATGCATGCATATAAGCCTAACCAATGGACACAGACGACAGGGGGGTGAGGACATGAGTTGGGGGGGATGGGAGGGTAATGAGGGAAGAGGACACATATGTAACACCTTAATCAAAACAGTTTTTTTTTAAATTAGAAAAAAGATATGTGCCCCAAAATATGTTTAAAACAATGTGCTATTTGTGGAAGAATAAATAATAAATAAAGTAATAAAAGCAGTAAGATAAAAATGTACAGTAAAATCATGTTGATGTTACTGTAAGAGAATTTAATGGATCAAACTGCACAATATCCTCAAAACACATGTCTCTAAGCAGATTATCCATCATTATAACCTACTTCTATAATCAGGCTCAACCTTAATATTTTACTTAAAAAATGAATGTGGATTATACATAATTTATGCTTAACTCTTGCAGTAGTATTGATAAAATATTGACCTAAAATAATCAAACTTCACAGCAAAGGAATGAATATATCAATAAAGTAAAATATGCTATTCTCAAAAAAATAAAGTTGGTGTGAAAAATAATAAATTTAGGGGAAAAGTAGCTGAGAAGGGTGTATATCACATAAAAGTAAATGTCATTCATGCTTATTAAATAATAAAGTTTCTGAACTAATCACCTAGCCACAGAGTTTGACTACCACAAGTAGTCAGCACACGCAGAGAAACAAATAATAAAAAGATATGAGAAATTGCTAATAATTGAAATCAACTGGTTGAAAAAAATTTTAATTCTGATTATTTTGCAAGGCTCAAAATGATCTCCTCTTGAAATAATTCTTTCTGACGAAAATGCATGTAAAGGAGGAACCATAGAAGAGTCATCTGTTGAAATATGTGAACAGGAATCATGAGTAACAATCTAGTTTAGGAGCATGAAGATGCAGGCCACATTTTGCTTATTACAATTCCTGGATGCTTCTTGAGGCTTTATGGATATGCAGCCATAAAGCAATGGTTGAATGAAGTTACCATTTTACCTCAGATAGTAGAAGCTAACAGAGATTAACTATCCATTTTTATCAGTTTGCAATGAGTAAAAGAAATATAGTTTAATTGATTTTAAGAGAAAAACAGCCAAATTAGGGTCCAACTGCATTAATGCTTGAACACTCACCGAGTTCTTTTTTATGCTACTTAAAATGCAAAAAAAGAATAACTAAGACTTATACTCGTATAGTTTTCCAATACTAGTAATTTCTTACTCTTTTATCTATTCAATATCTCTGAGCCAGTTGGTAATAATATAACTTCATTTTTTTAAGTAAAAAACTAAGTCCAGAGAAGCTGTGACCTTTTCCCAGGACATAGGGCTGCAATTCAAAGATGATCCAACTCCCATGTCACTGTCACCATCACCAAAAGATGGTCTTTTCTTACGACCAGTTAAAGTTATCTGTGAAGTATTACAGTATTCCATAATTCCCTTCGTACCAGCTGAATCTGTAAATGGCCTATAATATAATAAAAGGCTAATATGCAAATTGTCCTCTCGGAAGTTAGACAGGCCTGGAGTTCGACCGCTTGCTATGATGTGTACTGACCACCAGGGATGACATTAGTAGGTTATTTGTGCAGAACAAAGGAAGGCATTGAGAGGAGACATTGTTTTATTTTATTTCCCTAAAAGCTGGATCAGAGGCATAGAACATCTACTTCATCAAAGATTTCCATGCTCTAAGTATGGGATAGAATCTCCCATAGTTTCTGTGGCCACTGACATGGACTTAAAAACTGGAGGGGCGCTTACCATGCTTTGGTAGTGTATACATAGAACAGCTGTGGCCTGGCCAGTGTAGCTCAGTGGTTGAGCATTGACCCATGAACCAGTAGGTCATGGCTAGATTGTGGGCTCAATCCACAGCGGAGGAGAAGAAAACTAACCAATGATTCTTTCTCGTCATTGAGTTTCTATCTCTCTCTCCCTCCCCCTTCCTCTCTGAAATCAATAAAATATATTTTTAAAATAATAATATAATTTTTAATGTTTTCTGTGAATGCAAACAAAAAAAATTTGAGTTCAGCCCTGGTGGGTGTGGCTTAGTTAGTTGGGTGATGTTCAGTGCACTGAAAGGTTGATGGTTTGATTCCCAGTCAGGGCACATGCCTGGGTGTGGGCTCAATCCCTGGTAGGGGGCATACAGGAGGCAGCTGATCAAAGTCTCACTTTCACATTAACGTTTCTCTCTCCCTCTCCCTCTCCCTTTCTCTCTCTCTAAAAATAAATTTTAAAATGTATATTTAAAAAATCTGGTTTATAAAAAAGCATCTTAATACATGCAGTTAAATATATAAGTGATATTCCAACTAAACTGATAGAACATTATTTGCATTAAATTACTATAACCACACAGTTGAATAAGGAGTAGGAGATTATATATTTTCTATAGCCAACTACTCAAGTAGAAGAATTAACTACACAGTTTTAACTTTCTGAAATAAAATTAAAAAGAAATAACACAAAAAGCATTTAAAAATCACAAAAAACATGCAGTAGCTTTCTACAGAAGAATACTATATTAGACTATAATATTATATTTTTTACTCAAATACTTTCTATTGCATTAAACAAAAATCAAAGTGGGGGGAAGCAGTATTTTAGAGTACTGAAAAATCTGTAAAAGGACAAATCCCAAATGTTTGTAACAAATATAATTACTTTGTAAATGCAACTTGGTGTTTTCTATTTTAATTTGCTTATAAATGATAGCAGAAATACAATGCATTATGTATTTGGGTCATATATTTCTAAAAATACGCTGCTTCTTATAAAAGAGTGAATTGAAAGAACAAGTGAAATCAGTTTCTAATAATACCATGCTTCGTCAATAGCATGTTATCTATTTTTTATATGACTAAAAAATCTCAGTGCCTATAAGTTTTTGACTTTAAAACAAACTCATGTGCTTATAAAAATATAAACAGAAGTAAATTAATTCATTTCAGTTAATAATAAAAACCAACCAAGAAGTGTATTAATCATACCTTGAACATTCATGAAATGGAAAGGAGATTGCTTACACATCATGAATGAATGAATCCTCCAAACATTAAAATCTATCTGCTCCCATCTTTCATGAATGCACCATTCACTACTGAGATTGCTTCATATGTGAACTTGGTTAAGCAGAATAGCTTTGGGGAAGCCTCCTTATTATTCTTAATTCATGTATCTTGCAGAGTCTTGTGTGAGAAAAAAGGGGGACCAAATAGCTCTCTAACGCCATGCCATCTGAACCACGTGGAAAAGTTAAAGCCAAAGGTCCCTGGTTCAATGAAACAACTCCATACAATAACTGAGAAAGAAGATATGCTAAAATGCAAAATTGTATTTTAGAGCTTCAAACATAAGAATTTCAAAAAACTTAATCGAGGAATAAAAGATATAGAGAAGTGCCATTCATTTCTTCATTCATTCATTCAAAGTTCATAAAGTGCTGACTGTATTTGCAGCATTATGATAGATGTTGAGCAAATCAGCAAAAATAAAATAAAGTAAAATACAATCCGTGTCATTCAAGTAATCAGAGCAAAGCAGAGGAATTAAAACATGTCCACAAATAAAAGGAGATTTAATATTCCTTTAAAACAGTCTCTACTGTTTATAACATGAGAATTTATCTTGGAAAAATTAATTAATCACATGATCTTATTTTAAAAGTCACAAGTTCTGGGGCAGGCATTCTGGATTTTCAACTGCATCCTGTCAACTTCTTAATGTCTAGAAAATCTCTAAACTTATCTGCACATATTTTAAATCTCTACCAAAAAAGAACTTTGCCCATACTACATAAAACTAACTTTAAGTGTGGATACAATTTCATGAAATAACTTAAGTTGGACATTTCTTTGCAAAACATTTAAACAATGCTGATATACTCAAAAGTAAATTATAAAAGTATGTTTTTGGTTAAATCTGTGCTTACTAAATTGTGCCAACTCAAATTCTAAAACCCTCATTTTCTCTGTGACAGATGAAGTTAAACAATGGGTTTACATAATCTAAACATTTTCTTTTCAAAATAATTTCAAGTTGAATTAGAAGACAATTACTTTAATTGTTCATTTGATGTTTGATACAGTAATATTTTATTAAATATTGCAACTATTATAAAACAGAAAATACTACATTATTTTGTGTCTGTTCACATATCTTAGGGCAAAGTGTAAAATTATCTAAAAAAAAAAAAAATTCTTAAATTAAGGATCTATTTATATGGCCCTAATCACTAATTTGAAATTACCATGCTCAAAAACAAAGGAAGTTATAATAATAATGTTTCATCATATAGAAATATAGAGAAATAAATTATTTTTAAAATAAAATGATTATAGAGTTGAAAAGTACAAAAGTCAAAATGAAAACTTGACTAGAGAGCTTTAACTGTAGATTTGAATTGATAGAGAGAAAAAAAATCATGAATATAAAGATATAATAGATGAATAATGACTATGCAATCTGATGAAAAGAGGATAAATAATGAAGAAAATAAACAGAGACTAAGAGAGATGTGTGCCACTAACATGTGTAACAATAGTTGCAATAATGAGAAAAGAAACAGATCAGAAAAAGAATCTTAAGTAATAAGGGCTGAAAACTTCCCAAATTTGATGGAAAACATAATATATCCAAGAAATTCAAGGAATGTAATAGGAATACATTGAGATACATTCCCAAATACATACACATCATACTAAATGTTGAAAGCAACAGGGAAAGAAAAATTCTTGAAAGCAGCAAGAGAAACAAACTCATCATGATAAGAGAATCTTAATAAGATTAATAGTTGACTTAAAAAAACATTGGAAGTCAGAGGCTATGGAATAATATATTCAAAGTATTAAAAGGGGGAAAGCCTGTCAAATAATATTATATCCAGCAAAACTATCTTTCAAAAAGGAAGATGAAATAATGACATTCCTAGATGAACAAAAACTGACAGAATTCATTGCTAGAAAACTCATCTTAAAGAGATACACCAAAGAACTTGTGTGGAACACACAATACAGTATATAGATGATGCGGAATTGTGCACCTGGTATGATTTTGTTAACCAGTGTGAACCTAATAAATTCACTGGAAAGGAAAATAAATAAATAAGTAGAGCTGACTAAAACTTGAAAAAAGGAAAAAGAAATACCAAAGGAAGTCCTTAAGGCTGAAAGTGACACTAGACAGTAGTATGAATTCAAATGGGAAAAAAAAAAATGCAATTTGTATTGGAGTAAGAAAGAGATACCAGATGGTAACTTGAATCCACAAGCAGAAATAAGGAAAACAAAAAATTGTAACTAGGAATGTTAATATAACAGATCTTATACATATATACTTGCTCTTATTTCTTCTCTTGTTTTCTTTCAAAAACATAAAATTATACAAAGTAATAATCATAGTAATGCCTTGTTGGGTATGTAACATATATAGACATAAAGCAAATAACAATAATAGCACAGAAAAGGGAAAAAAGTAAATGCAGCTCAATAGAGTTAACATTTACATATTTCACTGGAATTAAGGTAGTGGAAATATAAAGTAGATTCTGATAAATTAAGATGTGTACTGGAAACCCTAGAGCCACTAAGAAAAAGTACTCAAAAATACTATAAAAAATCTCTGAAATTATTAAAATATAACTAGAAAATACTTATTTAGTGAAAAAAGAAAGCAGTAAAATAGGAACTCAGGTAAAAAAAATAAATAAAATAAAATAAAATAGGAGACATAAATACAATCATATCAATAATAATAAATAGGAGTGGATTAAAATTGAATAGGCAAATATTGTCATGATTGATTTTTTAATATCTAAATACGTACTGTTTATATAGAATATACTTTATATTCATATACCGGGCCAGTGGCGCAATGGATAACGCGTCTGACTACGGATCAGAAGATTCTAGAATAGACTTTATATTCAAAGATAAAAACAGAATGAAATTAAAGGAATAGAAAAGGTCATGCCATGTAAACAGCAACCATAAGAGAGTTGGAGTGGCTATTCTATCAGAGAAAACAGAGTTTGCTCATGACTAATAATCCATTCCCCACTAGTGGCAGCAACAATAAGGAATCTATATATAATGAAATCTATTGGATGGCAGGCATCAATGATATATTGAAAGTTAGACTGCAGAAATCAGAAAATCTGGTTGTTAGTCTTTATGCCTGTCTATTTGTTTGCATGCTAATAAAAGCTCACATCCCTCAAGAAAATGTCCCGCGGAAACCGTTTTGGCTCAGTGGTAGAGCGTTGGTCTGCGGACTGAAAGGTCCCGGGTTCGATTCCGGTCAAGGGCATATACATTGGATGCGGGCATATCCCCGGTAGGGGGTGTGCAAGAGGCAGCTGGTCGATGTTTCTCTCTCATCGACATTTCTAGCTCTCTATCTCTCTCCCTTCCTCCTCTCTGTAAAATATCAATAAAATATATTAAAAAAAAAAAAAAAGAAAGAAAGAAAGAAAATGTCCCATGCAGACTGAAAGAAGAACATACCTTTAAGGTCTGGGCTAGAGTTTCTGTGTTAATTTCAGACCTATACCTGAATGGCAAAATGAACCTGCAACTTCTCTCTGCATGTATAGTCTCTTCAGCTGGCAATAAAAATAAAAATAAAAATCTCTTAATTTGTGTGTACCCTAAGGATAGCTAGTCTAGCCAGATATTAGATTCCAAGGTATCTTAAATTTAACAGAGCTCCTGTTCTGAATGATTTATATAGACTAATAACTACTTACATAATTCTAATGTAAGGAAAATAAAGAATCCAGAGGGAAGAAAGAAGCTGAACTTCTAATACTTTGAAGGTGCTTGTCCTTTAAGAAAAATCTATTCTCAAGAAATTGCTGACTTAAAAACATTTTTATTCAAGAACCTAAGTCCACACCAGCACAGGGGATCCTTGGAAATACCAAACTCTGGCTTAAAATCAGCTTTATGAAAAACACAATGAGATATCATTTTATTTCACATTAAACAGGATCATTATGGGGACGGGGGAAGGGCAGACAAGCATTGACAAGAATGTGGAGAAATTGGAACCCTCAAACATTGCTGTTCAGCTGATTGGGAAAACACTGCATCAGTTCCTCAAAATGTTAACCACAGAGCTATTATATGACCTGCAACCTTACTCCTTGATATATAAAGGAGAGATGTTCACAAAAGCGAGGGGCTTCTTGCCATGGTTTTACCTTTCGCTTTGTGGAAGCTCCCTTATACTAGAAGAGGCTGCATTTCTACCCCCTGCCGCATCTCCCTTAGTGCTACTGTGCATCCGTGTTTAACACTGGCTTGTGAAATTGTAATTTCCAAAAACAAATTTTTTAAAGTGTATTAAACAATGATTTCAGGTTGGGGGCAAAACAAGAACCAACATAAACTTCCTAATGATGATTGAATATTTTAGCAAACATTTCCAGAATAGTAATGCTACGTGTAAGAAATTAAAATCCATGCCCTTGAAAAACAATATAGCAAATTCCCAGAACAGATTTGGAATAAAAATTTACAACTTTCTGAATTACCCAACATAAACGTTTTTACAGTTTGATGTTTTGCTGCCCTCTATGACAAGCACAACAAAATGAGAATTAAATTACTTATAGAAAATTCTCCCCTTGATCCACCCTAATATTTACTTATTGATATTTTTATCTATAGATATAAACTTCCCTATTTCGGCCTATATTATATTTCTGGAAAGACTCTTCAATAGAACATTTTTGCAGAGAAATCATTGTCAAATCACCTAGAAAAATAAAAAGAGAACATGAAAGTGGGTCCAAGCAAACTTTTACAGATGCTTTTCTCAAAATAATGAAGTTTGGAAACTATGATCACATACTTCCTCATGCCATGGACTAAATATGGGTAACTCTGAGAAGATTTTTCATAATAAGAATAAATATTTAATGCAGTCATTCAAACCATTTTTTAAAAAATGGTTATTATTCTACTGACTTGCTTCTTTTTATCTAACCCTAGCAAGAGATTTTTAAAAATCATAATTTGGTATTTAAGAGAAAAGTCTGTAAGGGTAAATTCTTTATGTTGTTAAGAATTGATCATCCCATAAATAACACCTAATGATTTAAAAAAAAAAAAGTCCAGTTATAAATTCCCCACTGTCCTATTTATTTCACCTCACCTTGTCTGTTATGAACTTCTTGTACAAAACTTTTGTATAAAACTATACTTGCTTCATCAGTGTACCAGTTAACATGATTTCTCAAAACAAATAGCACTTAAAAGCCATGAGAAGCCAGTTTAAAAAAAATCCTAACTTATTAGTTACTACCTTGATATACTAAAAATGTATCTTTTACACTTGTTTAAAAGGTAGGTATACGCATCTTACACATTTTAAAAGAATAAGAAAATTAGGTAGGGTTCTATTTTTCATAGTATTGCTGATGTTTATTACAAAATAGTCTTCCCTTATACAGCCTGACACTTTTTTTGTGAAAATAAAGATTATTTAGAAATATAGCAAGTTCATTTTTAGTTTCTGTATTCATAAATCAATCACCCTTTCCCTGTCCCTCTCCCCCCCAAAAAAATACTGAAGATAATCATAACCAGTAAAGGACTGAATTTGGAGGATTCAATTCAGTTTGTTTACTAATAGCTAAGTGCTAATGTTATCAAAAGAGTTATCTAAATTCAATATTCTGCCACCAAATAGAGAGTAATAGAGACAAAAGCAATTTAAACCAGCTGAGAGGACTTTCAATGAAGTAAATGACCGTAATTTTACCTATGAGAGTGTACACTTATATAAAATAATCCTCTATTATAAGCTATTACCTATGTCAAATGCCAGGTGATTCTTTACGAGAGTCACTTTATTTATATCCAAGTACATAATCTTTTGAGATATTGTTAGATTTCATTCAGGCTAAGGGTGGTTTTAAAATAAAACACTGCCAGGATGCAAAATTTGTGATCAATAATACTTCTTGTTGGAGTTAATAAAAGGAAGAATTATGTTAGCTATGCTTAGATCAGATCATATACACTAGTACTGTAGTCACAATTATTCAGCAATTTAAAACTAAGTAGAATTCATTAATCTTATATTGATCAAAAAGGAGACTGTGCGTGCGTGCACACATGTGTACACACACACACACACACACACACACATGCACACACACCTGTAAATTATAATTTCTCTACCAGAATTGAAAGAGCTCAGAGAAATAGGGAAAGAATCACCAATCAATTTAATATACACTTATTTTCTTTAACACAGGTAAGACAGAGCTGGCCTCAGTGCTCTTGGATGAGAAAGATAATTCATTGAACAACCTGAAAAGGCTAAAAGCTTTTTAATAAAATTATGACATATGACAAACTACTTAAAAATAAATGGTTGATATATGCATACTAATCAAGAGAAGAAAATAACTGAAAGTGATGGCATTTTAGCCTGAAAACCACAAAGTCCACTTAAACTCTCATTGCAATGTCAGTAACCATAATAAGCACAAATAACTACCATTTTGGGAAGTGTTATCAAAAGGACAATGAGTCTGGCCAGCCCTGCAAGAATAGCTGAAGTCTTAACACCAAGTGCTCATAACACCAGCATTATTATTTACTTAAACTTTTACTAGTTAAAGGAATTAAAAATTATCTATTTTTGAAGTGGACTCATCCAAAATAATAATATTCATGACAACAAAGATATAACATTCTAATTGTATTTTTTCTAATACAGTATATTTTACATTAAAATAAAAGCCCCCCCCCAAAAAAAATGATATCATGTACCACTATTGGTAAAGACAAACACATTTAGTGAAAACAAACTAGATAATTTTCAATCTGACTTCTTTTTTACAGAAAAACACTGCTGAACATATACTAGCATCAAATTTTAAAACACACTTAATGTTCAATTTAATGTCATGCTTGCTATTTATGCACAGCAGTACATCATTTAAACTTGAAAACAGTTTAACAAAGGCAGCTGAGTTGATATATTGAACCCCAAATACTCACTGTCTCAGTCTCATATTGGGAAATCAATGAGCTACAGAGAAATTGTACTTTACACTGAATGAAAGTGTATAGTGTACACTCAAAGGACAGGCTGGCTGAAGGTTCCACTTGGACCCTATCTTCCTGAGCACAGCCTGTGTGGTTTCTACAGCAGATAAGAGTTCAAAGTGACCTTTCACTCCCCCAGGGTGTGATTTCTATGCACGAGGAGAAGAGAATGGTATAAAATGTGGTTTAATATGACAACTCTGCTACTTGTGTTCTATAGAAAAATTACTTTTTGGAGCTCTTCATTTAAATTACATCCATTCTCTTCACTTAGTCAGTTCATTCCATTCCTTTGCAGTTAAGTGTCAAATGACCAACCTCTGCATCTACTGAGTGTTAAGAGAGGTCAAGTCCCTTAGACTTTACTGCTCCTGACATCATCAAAACTCAGAGAGCTAAGAAGACATATAAGTTCATAATGGTTTAAATTATATTAAATAACACCGTTCGCATAAATGGAAACTACCCAAACTTTACCTATTAATATAAACTCTGTAATGTTCCTAGATATTCATTTTATTATTTTTCCCATGAGAACTGGGAATGAGCTCTTTCTAGCATATAATTTCTTTGTGAAATATAGTGATTAACAATAGTAGGTGAAACATTCACTTAATAAAGTTTACAACATTATATAACAAATGATAGAAAAGAAATCATGAATTCTAACCACTTTGTCCTCCTTTGGGAAAGCATCCAAGGAAGCAGAGTAAAGAAAGAAGAAAGAGAGGAAGAGAAAAACAAAATAAGGCATATATTAATAAATAGATTTTTAAGAAAAACAATTATATGTCACTCTTAAGTGTTAAAATACAGGCATATTGAAAATTAAATGTTTACTCTTCCCTCCAAATAGTCATTGTTCAATCTTTCATTGAAAATTGCATGTATATGGATCCTGCTAACAGCTAGATATAAAACTTGGGTACTATAATTTCTAAAATTTTTAGAAATTGGATTATGAAATATACATTTAAAAGATTCTTCAGAAAGAAAGCTTAATTCACTAGCATAGTCTACCTATTATTAAAAGATACATTAACATGTGTGAATAATTTTATCAAATTTGTATTAAAACATTTATAGTTACAAATTGAAAAAATCTAAGAATGGGAAATGTTTGTAATAAGTAAAAAAATATTTTATTTTAACCATAAATTATTCCACAAGCAATATTTATTTGTAATACACATTTAAACAGTTAATTATCATACAAAAAATAATGTTTTACATTTTTTGTCTTATGTTCAAAATTAAATAGTTTAAGTTGTGGGTGTTATTTTTTTTTTAATTTTGTTCTTTTGGATTTTTTCCCCCAAAAATTGGATTGGATTTAGTAAAGATGGATGGATGGACATTAGGAGAGATTGTCTACTCCAAAGTATTCTCTCTTAGCTCAATTTTCTTTAAACACCTTTCCTTTTTAAAACATGAGTTTAACCCTAATATTTTAATATATCAATGGTTAACTATATTTATATTAGTTTGCCTCAAACTTACAATGGGAGGTTAAACACACTCAGCCAGCATTAATGCAGCCAATTTGCTCCCTAAAATATCATTCCCAGGTCTGATTTCTGAGAATTCATTCCAATACAGCATGTTTAAGAATACTAAATAAAGGAAAATTAATAGGTCTTGCACACTTTTTATGTGCCAGACAATATCTTAACCCAAGGTTTTTCTAGAAAGTCTTAAAGGTGGCATACAACTTTTAGAAGTAAAAAAGAAAACTTATGAGGCTATAAGAATAAAGCATAAAAATATGCATTTCATGAAGACCTAATTTTAACTATTTTAATTGAATTATCTTTCCAAGGCCATAAGATAATAGTAGACTCATGTTAAAGTATAATATCTACCCTGTTTCCCCGAAAATAAGACAGTGTCTTATATTAATTTTTGCTCCCAAAGATGCGCTAGGTCTTATTTTCAGGGGATGTCTTATTTTTCCATGAAGAAGAATACACATTTATTGTTAAATGAAGATAAAGGAAATTTATTACCTGTATACGGTACGGTAGTACGGTAGTTGTCAACACAAACCAGACAAACTGTGAATCCTACAGTATCAAGAATTTACTCATTTATTCAATGACAATCATGTCATCATCTTCTGGAACATCATCATAACAATCCAATTCCTGAATTTCCTGGTGAATTTCTTTTGACTCCATTTCTTTCAGAATCAGTGGACCAAATCTCTCATGTTTAGCCTAGGGGGGCCTTATTTTCAGGGGATGCCTTATATTTCACTCAGAAGGAAACCTGTAAGTAGGTCTTATTTTCGGAGGATGTCTTATTTTCAGGGAAACACAGTATTTTACTGAATGCCTTAATTCTACTGGAAAAGATTTTAGAATACCCTACCTGCTACTCAAAGACACTCCCAAAAAATACAATGCTGATTGGGATGTTCAGTGTAATTTTAACAGTGATTTTCCAAATTAGGAAGATATAAAGAGTGCCTAAAGCACTCCTGTTATTTTTAAATATAACTTTGCATTAAGTTAAAGTCTAGACATGATTAGATAATACGTAAAATTCTTTAAACTAGCAATGGGAATTATGATAATCTTCTTTAAATGTTATCTTTTTATTGAAAGTATTACAGATGTCCTCCTTTTTCTCCTATTGACCCCTTGTACACCCCCTCCCCCCTTTCCAGACCTTCACCACACTATTGTCTGTGATCATCTTAACTTCTACATCACGTTGAAGGTCTGTATCAAAGAAAACTCATACAGACATCCCTATGAATAATTATACTGTACTAATATATGGAATATAATGAAGTACAACATTAAAATGTGTTCTAAACTACTTATTATAATTAATCTAGTATTTCACAAATTATAAATATCAAGTCCCTTATATTAGCATCTTAATTGTCTCAAAATTTTGAATATATTTACAGTACTGGTATAATGGAAGAGTAGCTGTTATGTAAGGCAACTAAGGAAACTACATCAAGTGAGACTATATATCATAGAGGACAAATACGTTTTTAAAAAGCACATTAAAATGCATTAACATATTCTTTAAAAATTGGAATAATTTCCATGAGGTAAAATAAGCACTACATTTCTTTAACATGATATGAAATTACATTACATTTAATGTCATACAGTTTACTTTGCATTTTACCTTCATCCACTCTGAAACCAATGTTGCAGAAACTAAAGGAGGGTTTTGTTTTGTGTTTTTTACAAGAACTGGCCGTAACTTACAAGTTGTACAACTCATGACACTCTCCCTGCGTGTACTGCATTTTTCAGAAAACACATTTACTAAAGATAAATCAGTTGATTCTGAATGGGAATAATTTATTAATATACAACATATAGCCCTAGCTGGTTTGGTTTGGTGGACTGAGCACCACCAGCCTGGGGACTAAAGGATCCCAGCTTGGATTCCAGTCAAGGGCTCCATCCCTAGTAGGAGGGGTGCAGGAGGCAACTGATCTATGATTTTCTCTCCCTCTCCCTTCCTCTCTGAATATATATATATATATATATATATATATATATATATATATTTTTTTTTTTTTTTTTTTTTTTTTTTTTTTTTTAAAGATACAACATATAGCCGAAACCAGTTTGGCTCAGTGGATAGAGCGTCGGCCTACGGATGATTCTGGTCAAGGGCATGTACCTTGGTTGCGGGCACATCCCCAGTAGGGGGTATGCAAGAGGCAGCTGATCGATGATTCTCTCTCATCGATGTTTCTAACTCTCTATCCCTCTCTCTTCCTCTCTGTAAAAAATCAATAAAATATATTTAAAAAATAAAAAGATACAACATATAGAAACTATCTTTTTATGAATTATTTTCATCACTACTACACTACTGTGAATCTTATGAAAAACCCAAAAACGCAATGGGGCGGGTCATATTCATGTGTACATTGATGCACACGTTTTCTCTCTCACACGCACGCGTTATTTCTGCTTGGGAAGCGTGCAGATTGGTTTCCACATTCAACATTTCCCTCGCGCCCCCGGGGTACTCACGTTGTTGGACCGCAGAGACACGCGGCCTCCGCAGCGGGCGCAGAACTTGGTGCGGCAGTAGGAGCAGAGATGGCCGCACCCATCGGCAAACTTGGTTTTGCGACAGATGCCACAAGTCGGAGCATCGTCTTTGTGCTCGCCCTGGTAACGCCGTGCTTCTTCCCCTATTTTTCTCACTTGTTCCTTGTAGCTTTCAAATTGTTGATGCAATCTCCTGGCAAAAGAGAAAATGGTAGCAAACTAAATAAATGATGGAAGACACATTTCCCGCCCCCCCCCCCCAAAGAAAAAACAGAATAGAATCATAGCTATTTGAGCTAAAGCAAAACCTACAGAGCAACTTCCCCACAAGTCTTAGCTACAAAGGTAAGAAATGAATTAGCATGTATTCTATTAGTCCCGATTTTACCTGCACTGAACCACACAGACGTAAGTAGACCCTATAGAATCACTGTTTGCTCCCAACAGTGGAATTCATGTACCCGCTCCATGCCTCTGCCTCTTTAGACAGGTGGCTTTCAGAGTATTTCAACTAGGTCTCAACTCCTTCCACTCCTGTGTGTATATAACCGAAGCAGAAGTTATGCAAAATAGTCAGCCTAATAACTCTATATGATGTTCTCTGGTATTTTCTATCTTACTCTAAATTTAATACTGATTACTACCTTTCAAAAGTGTCACAGTACATTGATTCCATAATCCATTATGTGTGTATGATCCATACTTGAGGGGAAAGACCTTCTAAACTATGTTGCTAGGCAGTCTGTGTTCCACAATGTATCTTCCTTCACCCCCTCCTCCTATAAACTGTGTATTTTGCTTCAAGTATTTGATAAAATATACAGAATGATAGCTTACACATTGTATTTTAACATGGCGGCTCTTCTAAGTCACATTAAATGTTCTGAACCACACCTTGTACATATTCAGATTTTTACATGCCCCACATCTACAGTTAATATGATTCAAGTTTCCTCCCCTCCACATTGGTTCAGATCCCTCAATATTAAATCTTTACAAGCAGACACCATTAGCTGTTCTGTATAGAACATGAGGCTATCCAGTGACTCCCCAGTGAAAGGATGCCTTAGTTTTGTAAATGAGAACGGAGAGAGTCATCCCAGGCCTAGCCAACAGTCATTGGCTGTCACACCAAAAGAGAAGCTTCTGGGAAGTGGCTAATCAATTGCATCTGGGTCTCAGAGCTCCTTTGCTGGGCGTGAGTAGTCCCTAGGACAGTGGTCGGCAAACTCATTAGTCAACAGAGCCAAATATCAATAGTACAACGATTAAAATTTCTTTTGAGAGCCAAATTTTTTAAACTTAAACTTCTTCTAATGCCATTTCTTCAAAATAGTCTTGCCCAGGCCGTGGTATTTTGTGGAAGAGCCACACTCAAGGAGCTAAAGAGCCGCATGTGGCTCGCGAGCCACAGTTTGCTGACCACGGCCCAAGGACACAGAGCACACACATGCTCTTGTTCACTCGAGCAGTTAGCTTGACCCACCACATCTAACATAACTGTGGGGAGCTGGCACTGCCTGGAAACAGAACCAAGTAAGTTTAGTCCAAGCACTGCACTTGAAGTACTGGGATTTCATTATGTTTTCCTTTTGACATCAATAGCTTTTGAGCAGAAATTTACTGATTACTTTTAAAATTCTGAAATACCTTTCCTACTTTGCCCATTGACACTTTTTTTTCCTAGTTAATTCCCATAATTAAAGCACATAAAGTACTTTAGAATCTGAAACTTTTTCAACTTAAAGACTAGTTAATTTCAGTTTATAGAAGGACATAGTGATATGTTATTTGATAAATGCAAGAATACTTGATCAATTTATTGAAGTTATTGAATACATTGCATTAAAAAAAAAAGCATAGCACAATAAGAAAGAACTGTGGGTATCTATTATTTGAAAAGTAACCATACAAAATAGCACTGAAAATCCTAAAACTTGTATTAAAGAAAATAATTATTAAGGAGTAGAAGTAACAAAATACCTCAAATCAAAGAAACAGAAATAAACTTTTAGCATAGAGGGAGTCCATGAATTAGTATTTATTGTGACAACCACCAAATTAAATCCACTTAAGAAAATACAAAAGAAAAAAAAAGAAAAAAGAAATTTACAAACAAGTTCATGCTGAGGACTAAATATCCTGAAAAATTATATTGCCACACATTCTGGAAAATATTTAAAAGAATACACTTTAATTCATGTTTGAGTTGGAAAGAAGGTATGGAGATTCTCGAAGGAGAACAATGAAACAGGAGCCGTAATTCAGAAAAGGAACAAAGTTCTGACACAAACAGCTGCCATAGACATGCACTGAGTCTCTGCGACCAAGAACATGTTTTAACTTTTGTACAAGTGACTGCAAACAAAAATTTAGTTACGTAGCTACCAAAATATCTGAAATAGAGTATACAATATCCAAACTAGAAGAGGGAAAAACATGGAATGAGAAAAATGAGCATTCTAAAGAAGACAAGAAATTGAAACAAGCAAACATATATAAAGCAGGACAATTAGAAGTGATGGTATGCGATGGCAGACACAATCCAGCACATCAGGAACTGCAGTCACTACAGCATCATTGAAACACAGAGGTCATCACATTAGATTTTTTTAAATTTATTTTTCTTGTTGAAAGTATTACAGATGTCACCCATTTTCCCCCTAGTTCCCAACTCACCCAGGCCTTTACCACACTATTGTCTGTATCCATGGACTATGCATATACACACGTAAGTTCTTTATTTAATCTTTCATGCCCCCTGCCCCTTCCTTTTGAAATTTGTCAGTCTGTTCCTTGCTTCCATGTTTCTGGACCTATTTTGCTCATCTGTTTATTTTGTTCATTAGAGTCCACATAAATGAGATCATATGATATTTGTCTTTTTCTGGCAAGTGCTCATCAGTAGATGAATGGATTAAAAAGCTGTGGTGTGTATCCTATGGAATACTATACAGCTGTAATAAAGAAGGATCTTTTACCATTTGAAATAGTATGAATGGACAAGATTATTATGCTAAGCAAATAAAGCCAGTCAGAGGAAAAACAACTACACCACATTAGATTTTTTAAAATCAGTTTAATAAGGTTTAGAGGAGCAATAACCAAACTATGCAGGCACAGAATGTTTGAAATAAGTGGTTGAAAAAAACATACTCCAGGGAAATATTAACAAGAACAATAACAAACATATATTATTTACTCTAGCTTTACTCTAAAGAGGTTAACCTACTATTTAAAAAGTAATAATTTCATGTTGTACATGATAATTCTAAACTTGAGTGCATATAATAACATATAAAGAAAAAAATGATAAAACCACTAGGACAGAGAAATCCATCTTCATTATAGGATATTTTACTCACCTCCCTCTCTGTAATCAACATACCAGACATATAAAAAATAATGATAGAGGAGAGTTGAACAACACAATAAAAAATTTAGATATGTATATATCTGCCCAGGAGACTAAACTTGTTAAACTTGATGAGTACTATATTTATTGTACTCATAAGGGAGAATACATATTGTTTTCATGCTGATATGAAATTTTTCCAAGCCCAGGCTTAAAAAGTACTAGAAATGTTTTACGGTACTTCTTAAAATGAATGGTGAATGCATTAGGTATGCTTTATTCTTTTCTTTGCCCTCCTTGTATGTATGAAAAGTTTCATATTAAAAAGAAAAAATGCAGTTCTATCTCATCAAATATCACCAACAAATGAGTGCCATAAGAATTGAACAAAATGAATGTATGTGACATTATTATGTGTAAAATAAAATTGACCACTTATGCCATCTAATTAATGTTAAGAGGATCTACATATGTTTAAACAAATAATAACTATAAAGATAATCTTATTATTCCCATTTTACTTATAAGGAATTACTTATTGTCATGGGCTTGCTTTTCCTTTCTATCTGAATATATTATTTTAAATTCACATCCTTCAGATCTTACATTGAGTTCACATAAAGTATGACAATAAATATGGATTTCACATGAAAATAAAAGGTTTTCTGGACTCAGAAAAGTGTTATCTGTCAAATAATGCCAATTTTTGGTCATGGCTAATGAACAAGAGCTGACCATGGGAAAGAAAAAGTTATGCAGGTGAACTCAGGCCATGAAACTTTGGTAGAGCAGGGTCGTGCCTCCTGCTCACTAGAGGCATACCTCGTTTTACTGTGCTTCTCAGTATTGCGTTGTTTACAATTGACGGTTCGTGGTAATCTTGCATCCGGCTATCAGCACCATCTTTTTTCAACAGCATTTGCTCCCTCTGTGTCACATTTTAGTAATTTTTGCAATATTTCAGACTTTTTCATTTTTATAGTGATCTGTGATCAGTGACTTTGATGTTATTGTTGCAATTGCTTTAGGGTACCACCAACCACGGCCGTATCAGACAATGAACTTAAATGTTGTGTGTGTTCCACCTACTGGCCATTCTCCTCTCTCTCTCCTCTCCTCAGGCCTCCCTAAACGCTGAGTCACAAAAATATTGAAATTTGGCCAATAATAACCCTACAATGGCCTCTAAGTGTACAAGTGAAGGAATAATCACACATTTCTCTTTAAATCAAAAGCTAAAAAAATAATAAGCTTAGAAGAAAAAAAAAACGGCAGCCAAAAGACAAATAGGCTGAAGGCTAGGCCTGGTATGCCAAACAGTTAGCCAAGTTGTATATGCAAAAGTAAAATACTTGAAGGAAATTAAAAGTGCTACTCCAGTGAACACAGTCATGATAAGAAAGCATAGCAGCCTTATTGCTGATATGGAGAAAGTTTTGGTGTTCTAGATAGAAGATCAAACCAGCCACAACATTTCCTTAAACCGAAGCCTAATCCAGAGCCAGGCACTAACTCTTCTACATACGGCTGAGAGAGCAGAGGTTGGTCCGTGAGGTTTAAGGAAAGAAGCATCTCTGACACATAAAAGTGCAAGGTGAAGCAGCAAGTGCAGAGATAGATGCTGCAGCAAGTTATCCAGCTAGGATAACTAATGAAGGTAACTACACTTCATTAATCCTGGAAGAGTTGCTTCTTATGGATGAGCAGAGAAAGTGGTTTCCAGCGATAGAATCCACTCCTGGTGGAGATGCTGGGAAGAGTGTTGAGATAATAACAAAGGACTTAGAATATTACACAAGCTTGGTTGATAAAGCAGTCACAAGGCTTGGGGGATTGACTCCAATTTTGAAAGAAGTTCAATGGTGGATAAATGCTATGAAACAACATCGCATGCTACAGGGAATTCATCTGTGAGAGGAAGAGTCAATAGATGTGGCAAACTTCATGGTGGTCTTATTTCAAGAAATTGCCACAGCCCACCTAGCCCTTGGCAATCACCACCTTGGTCAGCAGCAGCCATCAACATCAAGGGAAGACCCTCCACCAGCAAGATGCACTTGCTGAAGGCTCAGATGAGTGTTAGCATTTCTTAGCAATAAATTATTTTTAAATTAAGGCATGTACATTTTTTTAGACATAATGCAATTGCACACTTAGACTACAGTATAGTGTAAACATAACTTTTATATACACTGGGAAACCACAGAATCCATGTGACTCATTGCAAATTTGCTTCATTAGGGGAGGTCTGGAAATGAACCCAAAACATCTCTGAGGTATGCCTGAAATAACTTCCATTCATTTTCAACTCCTAAACACTATTCATTGCCAAATTCTCTTTTCTCAAGCCACTATGTCCTCCCAAAAGACTCAGCATTCTTTCTTGATGATTTGTGAACACATTGCTGCTTTCCTGAGTGTAGGTACAGCTCAGCCTGCGGGGTCTCCCGAGCTGAGAGAGGTGGGCAGACAGCAGTAGGTCCTTCTCCATTAGGCCACAGCAGGACAGTTTGTAAGATGAGGCTTCCAGATTTGAGTTATGAGGGGGAGGTCTCTAGATTCTCACTTTCTGCATGGAACAAACATCTTAGAGGAGTGTTCTCTTCCAGTCTCACGAAAGTAGGAGAAAAATCCAGCCCTCAGAGTGGCTCCTATGTATGCAGGCACTGAGGACAGTGTTCTCCTCCCAGAGGGAAATACCCAGAGCAGTTGTTTGCCAAGAGCTTTACCTAACAATTCACGAAGCCATTCACACGGCCATCTCTCCAAACTCTACCAGGATTCACGTCCTTCCTATGCCAGCTTGGTGGCCTGTAGCCATTTGTACCTTCTTCTCGCAGGCAGCTAAAGTCCCTTCCTGGTTTTGGCAATAGGCCATGTTTATACTACTGGTTTGGACATCAGAAAAGGGCATAATGCTGTTTACTAACCCAGAACTCTCTTACATCTTCATAGGCTTCTTCCTCTACTTACAGATAGGACCCCCTTCCTTCCAAGAATAGGACTCCTTTCCTTGCACTGAAAGAACAAATCCAACCCAAGTCCCTGCCAACCTGTGGGACTCATTTCCCAGTGTGCTTCCTTTTTTTTTTTTTTTTCTTTTTTTTTTATCTAGCAGCAGGCATTAGAAAAAGAAAGGAGAAAGGGAAAGGGGGAGGAGGGAAATAGGGAGGGAAGAAGGAGCCACAGTTATTACTCTACTTCCTGAAAATCTACTTGCTCTGTAACCTTTTGCAATGCTGTACTGAGCTGTCTCTTAAAATCCAACCTTAATACCCTTTTTTCAATTTGTATTCTCCTTACATTACTCTGCTATCTCACACTGTCAAGATGTTGTCCTCACAATAAAATGTGCCTTTGGAATCAGGATACTGGTAGTGAAACCATAAACAGCATATTTATTTTTTGTATCTGATGTTCTAATGCTTTAATCCATATCAAATATGTGACAGGGTTCTATTATGAATAATAAATGGAAATGCATATTTTATTACATGGTATTACAGTAAATGCAGGACTGCAAATGTAAAGTTTTTTTGTGAAATTTATTTGTACATTTCAATTTTAGAATTAACAATATATTATTATTGATTAGCTAGGTTGACGAAACATATGATCACAAATCTCAGATTTAAATGATCTACATAGGAAATGCAGAGTGTTATAAAATATGCAGTGCTTTTAAAAAGAAATCAGTGATATAGAAACCTTGGTTTTATCCCTGGGTGTTTTCCATTGTTTCACTATGCAATAATCATTGCATGATTTTAACATCTGTGCACTCAAGAAACTCCAAGATTCCAAATGTAGACAAGTTGGGTGATGAATTGCATACATATGAAGAAAATAAAGATGAATACCTAAAAAGCTTTTTACCATCCTCTAAAAAACTAAATGTCATTCTACAAGGGAAAATAAATAATTTCAACAGGAAATTATTAATGACATTCTTACCAATTAATGAGTATTTGCCGATCATTTATTATAAATAAGACACACAGAATGGTGCTAAGTGACTGGTACTAGTAGAGGAAAATCACTGTAACTGGCACAGCACCTCACTGATTTCTATTTTGTGTTTTTCCTTCCTCCATCTGCAAAGTGACCAGGAGCTAGAAGATAATCCACCTTTCTTCCTGGCTTTCCTTTGCAAAGTGTAGGCTAGACTTTCTGAGAGGAGGAGGTTGGGGAGGGAGCTAGTGCTTTGAAGTTCCAACAGTTTAATCAACAGGTGCTAAGGGGAATAAGAGCTTTCCCCACAATGAAGAGAAGAGCATAGATCAGAGCAGTTGGCACATAACACCTTCAATGGGGAGAATTGCTTTGGGATGTGCATACAATGGCGGGAAGGCTTGGGTACTGAAAACCAGAGGGATGGCCTATGTGTCCCTTCCCAACCTTGGCAAAGAACCCATGGAACAGGGCACCAGAAGGGCCCATGAAGTTAGTGACATGGAGACTGAAGGCAGGAGTGTTCTTCAGAGAATGCTGGGTAAGAGTCTCCAAAAGACCTAAAGGATGTCCAGGAGAGAATCCTGGTGACAGAAATGAAACCTTTTGCTAGACTAATACATTGGAGGCTTACTTTTAAAGTTTGACCTCACACTATTGTCAAAAAACAAAAACAAAAACAAAAAAAACCCCCACAGTAACCTCAATTCTAAAGCACTGTTCTTGACTCCAAGGAATATACAATCCACTTAGGAGGTAGGTTATATATAGACATTAGCTAGTAGTTTATGGCAATGTATACCAAGTGACAAGGAATGGATGTATGTTGGTCAGTAAAGTAATAATTTTGGGTTAAATGACCAGGCAGATTTCTTTCACTTAGCTGATCAAAAAGATATTCCTAAATAATTTAGAACTTGGGTTGTTCTCTGAAATAAAAATACGACACAGGCTAGTGTTAACAGAATAACTAGAGCAAACAAACAAGAAGGCATGCTAAGATAATAAAATTAATGTGAATGTTCTAAAACTTCTCAGAAGTGGAGATGAAATCAAATTACCTTTTAAAGTCCCTACATATCAGAATATAAGCATCCAGTTGATATGTTCTACTGAGTGACAGCTCAATAATCAGAGATAGATGACTGTGAAATAAAAACATGCATGCACTTACAATAAATGGTTTCTTGGACCGCAAACACATGCCCCCTTTTTAATGAAACTGTCTCCTCTACTCTGTCACAGAGAGGAGCAGTAAAATTCTATTATGTTTCATTTTAATGATAACTTCTTTTAATGATAATTGTAAATAGCAGCCCCTTGTATCATAGCTGAGTTGAAAAGAATAAACATCACAGTCTTTGAAGCATAAAAGGTTAACTGATGGAATCTGGCGCTATAAAATTGTTGGAAGGAGAATAGGAACAGAGTCTTGGCACGGTCTCTAGGAATGACATCCAAACAAAAGCACACAACCAGCTACTCAAAGTTCTTCACTCAGGAAGCTGCAGAATCATAGAAGCCACTCTCCAAATGGCTGGCGCTAGAACCCCACCACCCCGTTGAGGGCTCTGATTTAGAAGCCACAACCAGAGCCACACTGAGCCTGCTGGAGAGACCAGCAGCATGGAAGCCCAGGATGCTGCTGTGCCCCCGCCCCTCCCATTTAGCTCCCTTCCAAGTCCTCTCAGGGAAGTACATCTGATTGTTGGAACCTAAATCACACCAGGGATTCTAGCTGCAAGAGAGTCTATAAAATTTAGACTTTAGATTGCTGGTGTCTTAATAATACTCTTTCAGAAGGATTCCGGAACAGACGTTGTGAAACCCTGTTTTCCACTTCAGCTACATAAAACCCTCTGATTTGTGTCAAATTTCTCCTTAATTTCTTATTTCCACTGCACCCAAGGCAAGCGATATCTAAATCTAGGATTTCCCATTCATATATGACCTCTCTCTGAGGAGAGATCTTTACAGCAAGGTAAAATTTTAAAATGAAGGCATTTTTTCCATATATCTTTTATCTCCCTTGATTAAAAAAAACAAACAAAAAACTTTCACTACATAACTAAATTTTAATAATAAATGAAAAAAGTTTGATACTGCCTGTATGAAAATATGCTGAAAAATATTATATATTTTAATCATATATCCATAGTTGTTTAAAACTTAAAAATTTTATCAATTACAAATATGTATATATCAGTATTTTTTGTTATAAAAATCATAGTAAGGGATAGGAAGGAAGAATTAATAGATGGAGCACAGAGGAGTTTTAGGATACTTAAGCTACCTTGTATTATACCATAATGGTGGATACATTGTCATTATATATTTGTCCAAATCCACAGAATGTGCAACACCAAGAATGAACCCTAAAAAAAAACTATGGACTTTGCATAATAATGATGTGTCCATGTAGGCTAATTCATTGTAACAAATGTACCACTCTTGGGAGACACCGATAATGGAAAAGGCTATGCATGTCTGAGAACAGGGAATATATCGGGCATTGCTGTACCTTCCTGACAATATTTCTGTGACTCTAAAACTGCTCTAAAAAAAAGTCTCTAAAAAGTTCAACCTCCAGATAAGTTTATAATACATATTATATACAGAATATATACTTTATTATAAACATTTCAGTCCTGCAGGCTTTTACCACATATATTACTGAGTCATTTTTAAAAATCACCCACAGTTAAAAAAAAATTCTTTTTCAGTTTGTGTTTAAAACCATATTTAGACTTTAGTTTAAAAGGAGTGTATTTTTACTTACTAAAAACGTCCAGCAGATGGCACTAAAGATTTTTATTTTTACATTTAATTCCTTCATAATTACCATATTTAAACTATTTTTCTTCAATGTGTTAAAGAAAATTAATGCGATCAGCAGGAGGTGTAATTTATTAGGGGAAAAAATGTGTTTTCAGAGGTGGTGGCTGAAAAAGAACAAAAGAGAAAATTATAAAGTGCTGCAATTTCTGCTTGTGTGTGTGTGTGTGTGTGTGTGTGTGTCTGTGTGTAGGACCCTCATTCTAAATGCCCTTTAAAAATGATAAGTTATGGGTTTTGTTGTATATTTTCTTTCCTCCATTCGGCAGTGTTAAAAACGTAGTTCATTCAATCAGCATCCCACAGTGTTCTAAAAGCACTGAGCGGTGACAATCAGGAAACCTAAGAGCATAACTGGTGATTAGCTATTAATGGTTTAGAGCCTGTAACTTCAGTCAAGCATTTATTTTTTTATCCGCTTTCAGTTTACCATAGGAGGCCACTCCTGAGTAAGCACTAAATGAAGTCACCTCAGGACACGGAGGCCCATGAGTACACGTTTACAATTTTGCCTCCTTTCATCTCCCACATTTTGTGTGGTGGGGCCTAGAAATATTGTTTCTAGATGATGGAACAATATCACTGCTTCCTAATATCTGAGTCAGACCAGAGGTCTCCAATCGAAAATGAGAGGGAGTCATTTTAATAATTTGACAAACAGGTTATCCAGCACAGTTCAAGAGAAGAAAATCAAGTGAAAGAAAGAGAAATTGTTAAGTAGTATATTGACTAGGAATAAAATTTTAGAAAATAAAGCCAGTTTTTAAGAAAACAATCTAACAAGTAATGTTGGTGCCTGCCATCCACGTGATAAATATGTTATTCATTAATATTAAATAGGTCTAATAAATTTCATGTGAACTTTTCCAAAATGTGGCATTTGATTGTGCTAGTCTGCCTAACACATAGAGAGGGTTCTCCATGAGTTGGTAATTTAGAAGAAGGGGGTATCTACACATATAATCAAGCCAATGTTCAGTAATCAGTTCATGCCTGCACCTTCTGGAATGCCCAACATACTCTAAATCTTGTCTTTGCTGTATTCTGAACTACTTTCACTGGATTTGCTATGTTTTATTACTATAAGGATAGAAAAAAAGAAACCAACCTCACTCTGATGCTTTTGGAAGGTATCTATATAATAAAAGGCTAAGTGGCCATTAAGGTGGAATGACCAGAACAACTGGTCGTTATGATGCGCACTGACCACCAGGGGGCAGACGCTCAATACAGGAGCTGCCCCCTGGTGGTCAGTGCGCTCCCACAGGGAGAGCAGCTCTCAGCCAGAAGCCTGGCTCACAGCTGGTGAGCACAGCAGCAGTAGCGGGATCCTCTCCCATTTCTGTGGCAGCGCTGAGGAGCAGGGAGCCAAATGGTAAGGAGCAATGAGCAGGTGGGTGGTAAGGAGCAAGGGGACCCAGACTGCAGGAGGGTCCAGGCTGGGCTGAGGAAACACCCCCCACCCCCGCAGTGTACAAATTTCATGCACCAGGCCTCTAGTTAAATATAATAGGTTAGGCACGAGTCTAGTTAAATATAATAGGTTAGCCAGCTCAGAATCAAATCTGGTTATAGTTCTTGCTTCATAACCATAAAGAAATTATTTAAACTCTCTATTCCTCAGTTTCCTCATTTACTAACTGTTAATAATAGCAGCTACCTAGGATTGTTGGGAGGGCTAATTGAGATAATCAATATAAAGTGCTTAGCACAGTGTCTAGCACATGGTTAAGAGCTCAAAAAGTGAGAGCTATTATTATTAAACATAGGCATAGATAATACATGAGGGAAGAAAGTACTTTGCTTTTAAGTTCTGAGTACACTTAGCTGATAACTTTAGGATGGAGCTATGACTGGCAAGATTTCCTGGCATGTAGATATCATTCTGAAAGATTTAGATCATCTATCAATACACTGCTAATCAGGGGCAAAAGTTCATCTGACAAGATGAAAGTCGGAGAGAAAGGTGAGTCACTAGTATAGTTTGTTTTGTGGAAAGTCCAGGATATAGCCAGTGAAAGGGGACACAGATAATGCTGTCTGACATTTTTTTTCAATTTTTTTTTTTTTTTTGTGGTCATTGCTCATTCACACAAACAGAAAAAAAGAAAGAAAGAAAGGATCTTATAAAAATATGAATTTTAAAAATATTATCATTAGGTTATTTTAAACTGAGAAATGTGATTGCCCAAATCACAGTTATACCCAATACTCTAAAACAGTGGGTGGATGAATGATATATAGAGAACTTCTAACATGTCAAAATGTTGTTTTCCCTTTCACTTTTAATGTCTGATAAATGTATGCACCCTGAATGTATTATTAGTGAATTAATCACATTTTACTGCTTAGTCTTTTGAATGATAACATATTATATGGGATGTGGTGGCTATGGTGGCTTTCAATGTCACTTGGAAAAAGAATCATTACCTTACATTTGTAAACTTTGATCAGAACAATTCATTTAGAATGTCAATGGTCGCAAAAAGCTCTGTGAACTTTGTTTTCCATAGAGCCACATGGAGTAAATGACATGTGCCCTAACTTCCATGTATTTAACAACTGTCTCTGTGGACAAATTCTACTCCCTTTCAGTCTTAGTGCTTACCCATTCCAATCACCAGGTTCTCCAATGATGCTTCCTGGGACATTTCTGTCTTACCTGGTCAGAGATTCTATATCACCCATTTATCTCTAAAGAGAGGGTAATTAAACTATGTTAGCCCTACTCTGGGTATACCAGTAGAAGGGTAATTTATTACCCACTTCTTGTCCCCAGGAAGTGAGTGCACTATATTTCTTTGGTTTTGCATTCAATCCACGTGTATACCAATACTTGAGACAACAGAGCCCAGGAGTTCTGAGGCTATGCTTTCTGGGTTCAAAATTTTCCTGGGCTCTTCCTTTTACTAACTGTGTGGCTTGGTAAGTTATTTAACACCCTAAGACTGCAATTCTTCATCTGTAAAGTAGAGATGATAGTACCTATTTACGGAGTTGTTGTTTTGAGGATTAAAATAGCTAATATATATATATTGTATATAAAGCATTTAGGGTGGTGTTAGCCAATTAGTAAGTATTTGTAAAATATTATCTATTTTTATAATACACAGAGAAAATACTGAACGAAATGAGATAAAGCATCTGTTTTTGTTCTGTGGCATCTAACATTATATAATAGGTTACAATATGCAAGTAGAATCTAGAACAATGAAATAAAGTGTCTACGTTGAATTCAGATTTTTAAAAGCAGCACCAGCAAATAGTCTACTTTTAAAGCTTAAATTAAATTTCTGAGAAATAATAATTATTTCCATAAAGGCTTTTTCATTTTTTTTCTTTAAATATATTCCATTGATTTTTTTTTTATTTGATTTTTTTTACAGAGAGGAAGAGAGAGGGACGGAGAGTCAGAAACATTGATGAGAGAGAAACATCGATCAGCTGCCTCCTGCACACCCCCCACTGGGGATGTGCCCGCAACCAAGGTACATGCCCTTGACCGGAATCGAACCTGGGACCTTTCAGTCCACAGGCCGACACTCTATCCACTGAGCCAAACCGGTTTCGGCAAGGCTTTTTCATTTTTTAAAAAAGCAGAGAAACACAAGCTTCCTGGATTTTACTTGCATGATATACTGGATTAGTCAGCCATCATTAGATACAGTATTTTCTAAGCCATTCTGGAGTGCATTTCAAGACAAGTGACAAGCTATAATTTCCTTCCATTATATTTGCTAATGGTGACATCTATGTTCATCCTTTAATTAAAATACATAGTTAATGTGCATTTAAGACCTCACTATCATCTAAATAATAGAACAGGTGTCGTAAATAACGTAAGTTCTTTTATACCCTTGAAAGGGAGATCATAAAGCAGAGAATTCAACTGGTTTGTAAATGCTAAAGCTAAAATTCCAGAGGATGTGAGAAGAATTTATACAAATGTGTGTGTACTCTATAGCTCTTCCTTGTGACCCAGTAGCTCTACTGCATTTAATCAGCTCCAAACAACCTCTTCTACCTCCACCAGCTACAGCCTAGGAATAATCAAGTCTATTTTTAAAACAACATCTTACGTTATATTCAGATACTAAAAGTGTGTCATAATCAAGTTTCACTATTCACAGTGCACACAAAGCTAGAAATAGTCCTTTTTACATTTTATAATATTGCATTATCTATGAATAACATTGAACAATATCAAGACACTCAATACGTTACTTGCATTTAATTCAGCAGAATATACCAGAACCCTGGACAGAAAATCTAGTCATTTTTGTCACCATAATGATCAAATTAGGAATTATCTAATTGTAGCTCAACAATATGATTAATTTTGTACCAATCTGTCAAAAAGAGAATACTTTGCTATACTTCTCTTATGAGTAACACACAATTTTATACTGTTTTGTGGGGGCATATTTCTCTTGAGTATTTGCTTAATCTCCTCTGATAGATCATCTTAACCTTAAAAACCTAAGACCTAGCCTTTCTTACCCAATTCAGTAACTTCTGTATGAAGCCCCATAGGAGAGGCAATCAGTAAGTGTTTGGAGTTCAATTGCACTGGCAGCTTATTCAACAGGTGGCCCACGAAAGACACTGGTAGCCCTAAAGACAAATCTACTCCTTTCCTTCCTCTTTATGTTTTATTGTCCTTTTCACTTTTTAAGGTTAAACCTAGTAGCATAATTGAAAATACTGCAGTATTCATATTGTACCATCATCTGAGGATTTTGGTACAATATGAATGTTATTGTTACTACTGATGTCCCTGTTTTTTAAAGTATAAATGGGGAAATCAGAGGAGGCTTGACTGAGGTGGTGACATTTGAGTGAATACCTGAAGGAGATGAGCAAGTCATGGAAAGCAGAGTTGAAAGTGGGAACCTCAAGGGAGAAGGCCTGAGGTTGGAGCCTGTTTCGTGCGTCTAAGGAACAGCCAGCCAGCTGGTGTGGCTGGAGAGGACTGAGCAAGAGCAGAGCAGGATGAGGGCAGGTTATGTAAGGCTCCTAGGCCATGGTAAGGGTGTGGCTTTTCCTCTGGGTCCATGGGAAGCCACTAGACAAGTGTGAATGGAGGGATCAGATGACTGGGCTTACATTTGCACAGGATCCCTCTGGCTCTCGTGTGTAATAGGAGACAGCAGGGATGGGAGCAGACACACCAGCCAGAAGGCCTTGCAAAAATCCAGGTTAGAGAGGATGGACGTTTGGGCCAGAGCTCAGCCGTAGAGGTGGTGGGAAGCACTCAGAAGCTTCTGCTTTTTACGTTGCTTTAAACCTTGCCAGAGCATGTGCAGGCAGGCATCTTTTTATTGTCATGACCCTAGCATAGTTTCTATTTTTTTAAACTGATTTCAAGCCACGTCCTCTATTTAATGCTGTATATCTTTTCTCACCATCAAAGACGATTATTGCCAAATCATACCAAATGAGTGTTCAGCTTTCTCAGGCTGAGTGACACTAGGGAAAATTGTCTCTGAAGGAATTACCACATAATCAGAAGGAAATGCAGGAGTACAATGATTATTTTATCTCATAGTTAAAAATATCCAAATTCAGTCCTGGCCAGTGTGTGGCGCTGTTGATTGGAGCATCGTCCTGTGTCCTGTGCTCCAAAAGATTGAGGGTTAGAACCCCCGTCAGGGCACATATCTAGGTTTCGGGTTTTATCCCCAGTTCGGGTAACCAATCGATGTTCTCTCTCACATCTATGTTTCTCTCTCTCTCTCTCTCTCTCTCTCTCTCTCTCTCTCTCTCTCTCTCTATCAATAAGCATATCCTCAGATTATAATTTAAAATAATAATAATAAATACCCAAAGTCATATCATGCTCTGTTGGCATCATGGATGAAGTACACACCTAGCACCTATCTAACCTCTGAAACCTGGCCATTCCTGAAGCATCAAGATAAATCTGAACCAATACATTAAATCACTTAAATTTTATCAGAAATTTCATTTATTTATATGTCCTATTACTAATGTATACGAAGTATAAACACAGTCATCTCATGTGAGAGAATCGTATGTCAATAGTGTTCCTTCAGCCTTTTTTCATTTCTTCTTGCTCTGGTGCCAGGCTCCAGTGGTCACAACCTTTCTGTCCTTGGCACAAATGAGATGTGGTTATTAGGATGCATATCTGTGAGGGAACAAAAGCAGCTTTAACTTTTAGCATTTTTTAAATAAAATGTTTCTGTTTGCTTTTGTAATAGATTCCAT
Organism: Pipistrellus hanaki; assembly: GCF_964339955.1. Lineage (NCBI taxonomy): Eukaryota > Metazoa > Chordata > Mammalia > Chiroptera > Vespertilionidae > Pipistrellus > Pipistrellus hanaki. Next base: position 30,841,593 of record NC_140509.1, on the reverse strand, counting down.
CTTCCCTTCGATATTTATAGAAACCTAAACTGTGATGTTCAGATCAAGTTAATTTCCTCAAACACATCAAATACTTTAGTATGTAGAGTGTGTGTGTGTGTGTGTGTGTGTGTGTGTGTGATATATTAAACCTTTTTAGATAATACAGGATATTGCAAAGCCTCATGGTCTTTATTTTAATAGAAGTTCTCATTGAACAATGCTCTAAAGATAGATATCCTATAGAAGGAAGGAATGGGACATGGGTGCAGCTGCAAAGGAAATGCTTCTTTGAATAACGCCTTATAACAGCTTGGGTCTTATTTGTTTGTTTTGTATCCTTTCGGGTTTTGTTTTGATTCTCCTAAGTCTGGGAGAAAGCTGCTAATTAATGGAGGTTCTCAGTAAAGAGTGGACAAAAGAAAACTCTCTACCCAGAACTGGGTAATCTAAACACATGTCTTTCGCCCACACATAAGGGAAGACAAGGTCTCAGAAAAGCGACAGAGGCTCCTGCATGGTGAGCTCTGGGCACAGCTGCTGCAGCCAACACCAGTTTTGTAAGGACAGGCATCCTTGCCAACATGACAGGAAAGATTTGCACAGTAGAAGGGCAACCGACCGGAGAGCCATGTCTGGGATAGTAGGGAATGGGAGTGGGAAGAAAGCGAGAGAAATAAAAAGTCTCAGTGTGATGACGGGCAAAGAGAGAGGTAAGGTTTTGTATTAATTACTCACATCTAAGACCTGGTGTGTACAATATGTCTCCTGCCTAAAAATAATTTAAGCAGCCTGGCTGGGAGAGCCACTAATTTGTCTCTGTGCATATCCTGCTGCTCCCCTTTCTATAGGATCCGTGTAAAAAAGACAGGTTAAGAGCGACTTTAAATATAGTATTTCAGCTTCACCAAGTGATCAGATTGTGTATATGTAAATAATCCTGGCTTTAAGGATACATGAGTTAGAGTTTTTAAAAGATGCCTTCCTAAACCCAGAAATTTCTGGGTTTTGTTTTAGCTTTGAATACCCTCATAGTAAATAGAAGTGCAGGGCACGAGGCAAGGTTTTTGCAAATTCCACACAACTCTGCCATTATCTAAAGTGAGGCCAGCGTCTGCCCGTACACCAAAAGGTTGTGGGTTCAATCCCTGGTCTGGGCACGTGCAGGAGGCAACTGATCGATGTTTCTCTCCATCTCCCTTCCTCTCATTCTAAAATCAATAAAAGACATATCCTCGGGTGAGGATTTTAAAAATAGTAATAAAGTGAAGTCATCCTCTTCCTTTCACACCAGAGTTAATAAGGGCCCAGAGAAGTGTTTCATCCGAGCCCCGAGGTCGGCATCTCCTGGGTAAGGGCATCACCACCAGATAAAATCCAGGATTTGAACAAAGACTCTGCCAGCAACATGCTGAGTGACCTTGTACCGGAGATTTAGTCCATCTGAGTTTCATTCTTGTCTATAAAGTGAGGATAATGATCGTTATCTTTTCGGACTGTAGGAAAGGTTGCCTAGTGCAACAGCAGACACGGGTTTGTCTCCAGGTTCTCTTTACCGCTTTCCTCTTTCCCAACAGTGCAGTTTGCTGCTCATTCTGCACTCTCACCAGAACGGGCAGGAGAGTGTTATGGAAAGACCATTTTCATTTCCTCTTGCTCCAGTGCTCACACACTCACATTGGGGGACTTCAAGCATAGCTCTTAGCACCTCTGAGCACCAAGAGTGTCTGCCTTTACAGGAGTCTTAAAGTTTGATCACTCTGAGTCCTCATTTGTTAATTTTAAAACTCACCATTCACGGATTGAGCATCTACTACATGCTGGGTGCTGCTTAGGTGTGGAGATACAAACATGAACAAAGCTGTTCAGAGAAAACTTGCATTTAATTAAGAGAGGCAAGTGTTAAAACGCATCAACAAAAGACCATAAAGTTGAGCAATATCAGGTAACATTATGGGCTATGGTAACTAATCAAAGAGGCGAAAGAATACAGAGAGTCCTTGGCAGGGCCAGAGCCTGGTGACATAGATGGGATGGTTAGAGCAGACTGGTGGGGAGCAGAGTTCGGAAGGCTGTGGGGAAAGATGCTTGCCTGTCTAAGGAGGTGGAATCCAGATGGACTGGGGGCATGGGGTGCAAGTGTCAGGCAGGAAAGAGCTTGGGTCAGGCCACTCAGAGCAGAGTGGGGGAGGGATTGAAAACAAGGTCCCAGTCAAATGATGTCAAAAGGACATCATACCCATAGAGTGGGTTTCCCATTTTCTTCTAAGTTAGATGGGAGGTCACTGCAGGGTTTTGAGTAACAGGCTGATACGATGAGGCTGAGAATTAAAAGGATTCCTCTGTTTGTTTTGTGGAGAACAGTCAGTACAGGAGAGAAGGGCAAGCTACATGGTCCTTTGAAAGGATGCCTGTGCTGAGGTTGGTAAAGAGAAGTCTAATTGAGGATTTTTTTTAAGGCCATCATACAAATGTAAACTATCACTTTAGCAAGCCTCTGGAGCATTCTCCATGTTTAACCACTTCCTAGTTCGGTGACATTAAGCAGATTCCTTAACATCCTTAAACCTTTGTTGTTGGAGACTAAATGTTTATGTCCTCTCCAAATTCATATGTCCAAGCTTTAAATCGTAATGTGATAGTATTTGGAGGTGGGACCTTTGGGAGGTAATTAGGTTCAGATGAGGTCATGAGGGTAGGGCTCTCATGGTGGGATTCTGGTTCTTACAAGAAGAGGGAGAGAGTCCTATCCAGTTTGGCTCAGGGGATAGAGCATCAGCCTGCGGAATGTAAGGTCCCAGGTTCTATTCCGGTCAAGGGCATGTACCTTGGTTGCAGGCACATCCCCAGTAGGAGGTATGCAAGAGGCAGCTGATTAATGTTTCTCTCTCATCTATGTTTCTAACTTTCTATCCCTCTCCTTTCCTCTCTGCAAAAAAAAAATCAACTATATATATATATATGGAGGGAGAGAAATCAGAGGTCGTGATCTCTCTGCCCTGAAGACACAGTGAGAAGGCTGCCATGGACAGGCCAGGAAGAGGCCCTTATGGGTGAACTAAATAGCCAGCATCTTGATCTTGGACTTTGGAGTTCGAGAACTGTGAGAGATAAATTCCTGTTACTCAAGCCACTAACTAGGTCTATGGTATTTTGTTCTGGAAGCTTGAGCTGACTAATACACTGAGTTTCCACAACTGTAAAATATGAGCAACAATTTTGTCTATTCCATAGTATTGTTTGACTGAAATGAGATGAGCTAAGTAAAGCTTATTGCAGTGTCTAGTGCATATCAAAGAACTTAACAAATATCAGCAGTGATGAATGTAATTTAAAATTTCTCAAGTAGTTACAGTGATTAATATAAGGGCCAATCCCTAGGAATAATAATTTTAAAATTTCTTAAAGTTTGCCAGTAAATATTTAATATTACAAGAAAACATAAGTCACATAAAATTATACATTCACAAAAATTTAGATGAGTAATTATAAAAATTAATCTGCAGTTATATCACAACATATGAGCCTATGCAAAATTAATTCTAGTTTTTTAATTTATTGGTTGATTATTTTTTATAAAGAAATGTTTTACTTTTGTCTATTTGAGTAGATATTTTTAAAGAGTTGTCTAAAATGAATAACTTTCATTGTAGAGTTCTGTAAAAATTATTCTTACAATTAAAAAAAACATACACACATTAATTCAGAGTTCTTAGGCCAATATAGACATTTAATTTATTTGGAATTCTGTGCCATTTAGAAACCTGCAGTAAAAACTTCTAGAGAACTGATGAGAATGATAGATCTGGGTCTCATGAACATCCTATCTTTTCTATTCTTAGTTAAGCAGAATAATAACTTTTAAACCTCATTAAGCATGAGATGCCAGGATGAAATTCATTCACACCAGAGTCCATATAGAAGTAAAAACGAAATTCATGATCATAAGCACATGACATAAAATATTATCTCTTTCCAAAGGTTATATGAATTTCCTTTTAAGATTATTTCTGAACAGATGGACTTCATTCAGCCTTTGGATGGTTCTCCTCACCCTCAAGCCTTCTGCATTTTGAGACTACTAAAAGAGGTAACTACATTTCTACAATTGCACAGCTCCCATCAGCTATCAGACCTCGTGTCTAAGATTCAGTAAAGAACAACTGCTGATGTTATTTACATCAGGAACTCAGTTTACAGCCTTGGCAAATATTTGTTGTTTATAGCCAGTAGCTATCAAAACTGCAGAAACAATATACATACTTTTATTACCCAACCTACATTTTCAACATGTTGGCTTGTCAACAGACACAATTTTTCACTCTAATGATAATTTTTAACATGTAATTTTTTTGTTTTTGCCTAGATTTCAAACAAAAGACATACCAACAAAATAAAAATAAGTGCGAGTACCAGCTCTATAACACACAATCCATTAAGTGAATGAATATTGCTTTGTAAGGTACATTTTTTTTTCATGCATCTTTTTAGTATATCTGACTAGGGCCTTGCCTCTTTCTTAAGGGGACAACATAAGCAGCCAGTTGAGAGTATGACAAAGGAAGTGCTACTCTTCATCAGACTTGGGGGTTATGGGGCATTTTTGTATTATGTACCCCTTTGTCTGTGGATCCTTTTTCTTTTTCGTTTTTTAATATTTATTTATATCAGAAAATTTATAGAGAAATAGAAACATCAATGAGAGAGAATCACTGATTGTCTGCCTCCTGTATGTCCCCTTACTGGGGATGGGTCCCACAATCGGGGCATATGCCCTGACCAGAAATCTAACAAAGTCCTCCTGGTTCATAAGTTGGATAAGTTGGTGCTCAACCACTGAGCTGCTCCAGATGAATGTTTTGAAGCATGTATAATAAAATATGTAGAATTTTAAGAAAACCAATTATGCTGAAAAAGTTCTTGGAGTGTTGAAAAATAAATTTATGATGCAGTGTTATGTATGGTAACCTTAAATTCTTGGACACATAAAGGAGAATACTTTTTAAAAATATATATTTTATTGATTTTTTACAGAGAGGAAGAGAGAGGGACAGAGAGTTAGAAGCATAGATGATGAGAGAATCATCCATTAGCTGCCTCTTGCACACCCCCTACTGGGGATGTGCCCGCAACCAAGGTACATGCCCTTGATGGGAATCGAACCTGGGAACTTTCAGTCTGCAGGCCGACGCTCTACCCACTGAGCCAAACCAGTTTCAGCAAGGAGAATATTTTTTATAATATCATACACTAATGTTTATTTTTTGTGTCAAAACAACTGCTTGACGAGTGATAGCCATAGTTCCGCAGAGTTAACATAAGAGGAAACTGTTGGCCAGGGAAGTCAATTATTTTGCAAAAAAAGGCAGAATTTAACAAAATCCAGGCCATTCACACTCACTATTTGGTAGAATACTGGATTCTGTTTGGTGACCAGAGAAGCCATTCTTCTGAACAGTCATTTGACCTGGACACCAGAGTTAACTCACTTTCATTTGTGAAATTTAATATGGCATTTTTTCAAAAGTGAGAAGCAATCAGATGCTTAATATTAAGTTTCATGTAGAAGAAAATAGCTGAGAAATAAGTCTGATATCTGGCTCTGGATATCAAAATCCATCATTTGGCATGAGAGTATTTTTATCGCTACTGAATTTTTGGCTGGAATTTTGAATACATTTCAGTGGAAAATTCATGTTGCATTCAGTGTTTTCCTCTTTATACTGCTAAGCAATGAATCTTGGTTTTAACCTTCAAGTATCTGTTCTGATTTCATTGAGATAAGCATTTAGCTCTGGCAAGAAAATGATTTGCATTTTATTTGTAGGAAGAGCCAATACTTATTCACACAACAAGAAGCATTTAGAGTGACAAGAGCTGAGACACAAAAAATGAAATTTCCAGTCTAACCTTTGCAGGTGCTAAAAAACAAAAACAAAAACAAAAACAAAAACAAAAACAAAATGGAATGGCAAAAATACAAATGCTGCCCAAGAAAGAAATATGGGCTTAAGGAGATACTGTTGAGCATTTCATATGATTTTCTTCATAGACAGGGCTCTAAATATCTTTCTGATGGCCCAAAGATACTTCAGTGTTAACCATGCCAAGGTTGTCAAACAATAAATAACATTTTACATTTCTTGAAGGGCCCAAGAATAACAAAAAATGTGTTTAAATTAATGTCTGATGGGCATGATGAAGTCTCTATTTTGTGTTCTATTAGATTCCAAACAGCTAGAACAATGCAGACATTCAAAAAACAGGTGTTGAATGAGTGTCCGTAAGATTTTTAAGTTGGCACAAGGAATTCCCAGTAACTCATCATCTGGCTGAATCTCCCAGGAATTGAACTAGTGTACAGAGGTGTTAACATTGATTTTTCTTTTATTGGTCTGGGGCCCCCTGAGAACAGGACTCTTTATTTTATTTGTCTTTGTAATCCCTTATGTTGCACCGTGGTTTCCCATAGTAGGTACTCACTCAGTATTGAATGAATAATGGAGAAGTGCTGTTCCAGCAAACAGTTTTTTCCTCCTCCGTTCCCCCTCTTTAGCTGATATTTGCTGACACTGGTCTTAACACCTGAAGCCTCTGTGTTTTCACCACCATCTATCCAAATTAAAACGGATCTTCAAGCTCTGTTCAGAGCCTTCCACCTTCCTAAAGTCTTCACTAAATGACTATAGAATTTCAGTCTATACATCACTGGTCCTGAAGTTTTATGCATTTTTGTCTTGTCTGCAAAATAACTACTTATCCCACATTCCTACTTTGTGAAATATGTAAGACTATTCTCTTCCCATCACAGAGGTAGACAAACTTTCTGTAAAGGGCAAGACAGTAAACGTTTAGGCTTCGCAGGCTATAGCCTTCATCTTGCCTATACCAGCACAATCTTGCTTTTGTAGTGGGAAATCAACCATAGTGCCCTCCCTCTGAAGCCACATCATGAATTTCCTTTGTATCCTTCACAATAAAGACTGCTCTGTAAACAGTTAACGCTCAATGACTGCACAAGAAATATCAAAATGCATACATAATATACCAGAATTATTCTCTGTGGGGATGTTGGCAGAGATCTTACATGAAACTTACTCTGAATTCCCTAATGATCCTTATTCTCAACAACAATATCTCAATCAAAGTTTTTCCACGGAGATAAAGGATTCACCTTCTGAGATACATACTATTTCACATTTGGACAATAACTAGTGTATTTATTTATTTATACTGAGCCTATTATACTCAAAGCCTCCATCTCCATAAGTGGCTATACCCTTTTGGCTCAAACAGAATAAATCTAAATAAATCTTTCCCACATGACATTCATCTAAATATTTAAAAACTGTTATCTGTTATGTCCCCTCATATTTTTTCTTTCCTCAGATAAAATCATTGATCACTTGGTATGACTTTGCATCCTCATAGCTTCCCTTGAAAGTAGTTCACATATATATTCCATTCTATTGATTCCAAACTGGAATTAATCATTAGGAGTAATCTTATTTTATAGACTATGCTTTTATTTATAGGTCCATATCACATCATATTTTAGTGGTCATAATCAAACAATCAACATCTTTTTTGAACTGATTAAACTAAAAAGCCTATGTCATTTTTATATGTTCAATAGATAAATTGTCCATAATTTCGTGGATGCTGCATGTAGGGCAACATATAGGACTTTACGATCTTATAACCTGCTTGATTTGACCCATTGCTCCATAGTGACAAGAACCTTTTGGGCTATAAGTATCACATCTAACTTTCTATTTATCCCACATTCATACTTTGTGAAATATGTAAGAATATTTGCAACCCATCAAAGAGGTAGGCAAACTTTCTGTAAAGGGCAAGATAGTAAATGTTTGGGTTTTGCAGGCCATAGTCTTCATCTTGACTATACACTATTGCTTTTGTAGTAGAAAACCAGCCATAGACAATGGAAAACAAGTGAGGGCAAAGAAGTATGACCTAATAAAAACTCATTTACAAACACTAAAATATAAAATTAAGGTAATTTTATGTATTACAAAGTATTATTCTTTTTTATTTCCTTCATTATTTAAAAATATAAAAGCCATTCTTAAACTCTGGCCAGGTAGCTCAGTTGGTTAGAGCATCATCCTGATATACCAAGTTTTTGGGTTTGATCATCAGTCAGAGGCCTCTATTTCTATTTTGTTCATCAGTTTATTTTGTTCATGCTCACTGTAATTATCATTGCTTGATGTTTTTCTTGCACGTTCCAGTTGCACTTTGCAGTGTCATTTGTCAAAAGGGAAATAAAGGAGGAATACAATTAAAAAAAAAAATTGCAACCAATGAATTCATAAATAAGTAGAACCACAAGTTGATGTCTCTCTTTCTCTTCCTCATTCTCTCTCTCTCTCTCTCTCTCTCTCTCTCTCTCTCTCTCTCTCTCTTTCTCTCTCTCTCTCTCTCTTTATCTCTCTCAAAATTAAGAAAAAATTAAAAAACAAAAGCCATTCTTGCTTCACAAGCCATACAAAAATAGGTGGTAGGCTGGATTTGGCCCATGGGTCATGGCTAGCTGCTCCTGATCTAAGTCATTACTAAAAGCGATGTGAATGAAAACCCCTGCCACAAGCCAAGAAACCTCCCTCCTTCATGACTAGGGCTCAGCAATAAACTTGATATAGAGATCATTTAGAAATCCAAAAGCTGAGGGTGTACCTCCCACAAAAATCTGGTTTAGTGTTCCAAGGGAGATGCTTAGGAATGTGTACGTTAGAACTGCTCCCTGGATATTTCTTATCTACAGTACAGATTCTAAAACCAGAATTTTTTGTTATCAAGAGGTTTCAATTTTCTTTTTTAAAAACTTTGATTGCATTTACAACAAAATACTGAGACTATAATGGTAAGCAAGATAAGTACAGTATCTGCCCTCGAGATTCCATCATCGAGTTCTAGTTTGCCAAAACCGTTCATTACAATTATTTTTCCCCAATCAACAAAAAGTTCCTTAGGGCTGACACCATCGTATCATTCATAATCAGAGGTCAATTATGTTAATGAATGAAATGGTATTAGAAAAAATAAATGTCTCTATATTTTACCTATGTTAAAATGGCAGATCAGCTTGGCTGGCATGACTCAATGGTTACTCGTCGACCTATGAGATAGGAGGTCATGGTTCCCAGTCAATTCTAGGTTGGGATATATACCTGGGCTGAGGGCTCAATCCCCAGTGTAAGGCATGCAGGAGGCAGCCGATCAATGATCTATCTCATCATTGACGTTTCTATCTCTCTCTCCCTCTCCCTTCCTCTCTGAAATCAATAAAAAAATATTTTTTAAAAATGGCAGATGACAACCTATTCCATAAAGCTATCCAAGAATGGTCTCTGTGTGTGAATTTTTACATGCTGTTTTGCTCATCTTTCTATCATCTGTACTGAGAACTTTGCCTAGCACATAGTGACTATTCAAGCTGTTAATTGAATAATTAAATTAACATAAGAATTATATGCAAGGTACTAAAGGAGAAAATGGGAATGTGTTATAAACAAATATGGCAAATTAAAACTTATACTAAAACTTTTGAAACCGTGATTAAAGTACATTGCATATTCTCCAGGAAGCAATAAATGCATATAGTTATTCTGAGCACGTAGGAGCTACATCACCACCACACCTCTCACACACACAAATAAAATGAAATAAAACCAACTATCAGACACAAACTTAAAAGCAATAAAGCTTGGAGGGAGAAGACAAGTCCTAACTGCTCTACTGGTTTCAGATAAACTTTTCAATCTCATGTTTCAGTTTATTAGTGTAAAATGGAAATCATGTCACATGACTAGCCCGATGCTCAAAGATACTGTGAGAATATAAGAGACAGCTTCTCCTCTCAGGAGCATCAGGGAGAATAAAAGTTTCAGGCAGCAATCAGAGGCTGCATATTGTAAAGTGGGCTATGTCAATGCAAGTGCTGAGAAAATTAAGCATTGATTTGCATATTCAAAAGAAACAGAAGCAGTTGCATCCTTTTGAGAAATCCTGAAACACCTATCTTTTGGTTTACCTTTGCTGCAGAACTAATCAGCAGAGTTATAGCTAACCTCATAATTTCAATGCTGCTGGGTTTTTGTTGTTTTTTTTGGTGTTGTTTTTTTTTTTTTCCCCCCACAAGCACTTTTAGTGTGTCGTTGCTGGCTCAATAAACCATCAGAGACCTCAGTTAGAGAATGCGGGCCCAGTGAGCTTTGGTTTGTGAGCTGCCTGACTCAGAGTCTTCAGTCGCCTCTCCCCTTGGCATTGCCAAGGCAGAATCTGCTGCTTCTCCAAACACCTCCACCACAGCCTCCTTCACAGCCGCAAAGCACCTAGAGGCGGTGGCCTCTACTACAGCAGTAAAATCAGCAGCCGGGAAAATTAGATGGCGCTTCCCACATCTCCCCCAACTCAGCACAGTATTAAGTTCCTGCTCCCACAGCAGGACAATATCACATCCATCCACTCTCTTAGCTGTTAGAACCATAGTTAACCTCTACTGTATAGCATTAATTGTATTCTTCCCAAACATCCCACCATCTCTGGTAGCCTGGACTACTCTCTGTAGTTGTCATTATTTCTGGAGCTTTCTTCTTCCTCTGCCTACCTCAGTTCTTTTCCTTCCAGCACCCCCATCAGCACATGGCACCCCATAAACTTGTGGCAGGCACTGCCTCTTCTTGATCATCACTGAGGATCTGGCCACCGCCCTTCAATCTTTTCATTCCTTCCAAAGGTTTCTTCTCATTTACTGCCCAGCCCTTCACTCCTACCAGTTTTATTGCTATCTGCTTTCTCTCCCTCATCTGCCTTCTGCCTTTGAAGAGGACAGTAGCAGACCCACAGTTAAGAGCAAAGGGAAGGTTTTATCAACTAGCACTTAAGCATGGTAATTTTTTTTTTTTTTTTTTTTAGTAAAGACGGTTTCAAATCAATTTGTGTATACTGTATAGACAGAAAATTAGGGAAAAGATTAATTAATTAAAAGCCCACAAAAATCATAAAGAAAATAAAAGTTGAAGTTTGGCAGTGATTTGGGAGACAGATAAAGCTGAGTAGAATAACACCATATGTGAGCATGTCTGGCTCTCGTCTGTTAGATACCATGGCTCAAAAAATGACCCCCTGCCCTCTGGGGTGTTTTATCTTCTTTCAGGCATGAACATATGCAACAAAAGAAGAAGCACTTGCCCACCAGTGATATAATCCAAATCAAATGCTGCTATGAGAGTGGTGATCTTGCATGGCCGAGGCGGCTCAGTGGTTGAGCATCGACCCATGAACCAGGAGGTCATGGTTCGATTCCGGGTCAGGGCACATGCCCAGATTGCAGGTTGATCCCCAGTTAGGGGGCTTGCAGAGGCAGCCGATCTATGATTATCTCTCATCTTTGATGTTTCTATCTTTCTCTCTATCCCTCTCCTGTCTCTAAAATCAATAAAAATATATTTTTAAAAATATTTATGAAAAGAGTGATGATCTTTCATTAAATCATTTTCTAGTATATGATCAGTGGATATAGAAACAAGAATCTGGGCCAATTCTATACTTCAAAGGAGTAAGTTATTCTGGCCATGTTATCCAACCTTCTAACCCTCAGTTACCCTATCTAGGAAATGGAAATACTGACCTAGCAAATTTTATGAGAAATATATAAGAAAATACAATTAAAATTATATGGCCCATATTAATGAAGAATGTAACAGGTGAAACATTTTTCTAATGTGTATCATTAGGAAAGGGTAGTGGGATAATAACTAACGTTTATGAGGATTCAGTGCACTTGAGGCTGTATGTGCTTTCTATTCATTAATTCATCTTTTTTGACAAACATATGATGAAAATCTATCATTGCCAGGCTGTTGTGGGCACTGGAGACATGTAGTGTTGAATAGGACATGTTCTTGAATTCAAGGAATATACATTCTAGATGGGGGAGAGCACATAAACAAACATGTCACATGACAAATAATGAGTACCAAGGTCCCTGAGCAAGAAGTTAGAGGATGACTAGAGAAGTGGGAGGGATATTTTAGATAAATCATCCTAAAAAGGCTGAGGCCCTCTGAGAGGGAATGAATTTGAGCAGAGATGTAAATTAAGTGAGAAAGCAAATCCTGCAAATATCTAAGGGAGAATATTCAAGGTAGAGGAAATAGCAAGTACAAAAGCAAAGAGACACAGAATGAACTTGATGTAACTGAGTAACAGCTAGAAGGCCAGTGAGGCAGAGGCAGCAAAAGCAAGGCTATGAAGATGAATATATGCTCAGAACTAGGTGCTGTGAGGTTGTATTACAGATGGCAAGTCGCGTGCATTTTATTCTCAGTAGGACTAAAGTACTTTGAGCAGGGGAAACCATTATCTAATTTAAAGATTAAAAATCACTCTGGCTGCTGTTAGGAAAGGCAAAGAAATATGTATAGGTTCAAAAGTGGGGATAGGGAGACCAGTTAAGTTATTAAAACTGCTCTGGTAAGGTGAACCGTGGCTTGGACTAGGAGGATAGCAAGGAAGGTATTAAAAATAGTCAGATTCAGGACTTATCATTACAATACAGCTCACAGAATTTGTTAATGAATTGGTCACCAGGTATAATCAGGGGTGGGGGACCTTTTTCTGCCAAGGGCCATTTGGGTATTTATAACATCAATTGCAGGCCACACAAAATTATCAAGTTAAAAATTAGCTTGCTATGTTTGGTCAAACATTTAATTGACTCACCCCTAATGCCTTGGCAGGGCCAGACCAAATGATTTCATGGGCCTTATAAGGTCCAAGGGCCAGGCATTCCCCACCCTTGGATAAATGAATGACAAGATTCATGGGCAAGTCCTAAGTCAAGACCTGTGGAATGGGAAAAAACTGCAGAAATTTGAAAGTCAGTGAAGGAGCTTATTTGAGGGAAACATTTCAAGAGGAGTGTCTACATCATGTTAAGCTTGAGAACACTACTAGGTATCTGAGTGAAGATGTTGAATAACAATTATTTATATGTTTCCAGACCTCAGGAAAGTCATTTAGGCGAGAGATACAAATACACAATCTTGTTTAAAGCTCACATAGTTTTAAGATGTAGGAAGCACTTATCATTATCTACATTTTAAAGAAGAGAAAACAGTCTTGGAGAAACTATGTAATTTGCTTCTGATCATAGAGAAAGATTACAGTGAAAACAAAAGAGAGGAAGGATCTAAATGGTTTATAAATAGCTGTACTCATATCTAGGTGAACAGAGGGGATAAATGTAAGTACAGTGAATAGGAAAAAAGATAAAAAGACATGAGGTCAAATAAACTTGGTTGCTGGCTGAGATTTAAGTATAGCATTAATTATAATACAAAATGACCTAAAAAAAAAAAAAAAAAAAAAAAAAAAAAAAGTCTCCAGGTTCACAGTCAGTAAAATGCAAAGAGATAGTTCATTAAGTCATAGGTATATAATAGGCTCAATCTGCCAAGGATATACCTAGAAAGCAATGAATAAAATTTAAAAAGCCAAATATTTTTATCTTGGCTAACTGCAGATTTAAAAGGAACATTAAGATCCATAAATATGTAAGGAGACAATGATGAATCATTTATCACACTTGTGTGTCTCTAAGCTGTACCTAAATAGCTGAGGAAAGAAGACTGCCTAAACCCGCACTGTAATCTGAGTTCCCATGTGGTATTCATCGGCCTATACACAATTACTCTTGAGAACGAGTTGAATGGAACAGACAACTCCCTTATTCCTGTACATAGTCTTGCAGTATTCCCAAATCAACATAAATTCAGTCGTATTATCAGTATCCAACATTCACTTTCTTCAGGTTCTAATTTTATTTTTTCTCACAACATCATTTCTGATTCCTCTCCAGTAAGTGATTATTTAGCAACTACTACACTGCAGTGTGTTTGTTGTAAAGCACAGTTTCCAGAAAGCCTGGATTTGAATCTCAGCTCCATCACTTCTCAGGTGCATGTTCAAGGGTAAGTCATACAACCACTCTCTGCCTTATGAAAGCTCTCACCTGGAAAGTAGAGATAATAATCAATTCTTCCTCTTAAGGTTATTATTAGAATTAAATGAGTTAATATAGGTAAAATCATTGATAACCTGGCATAGGGTAAGGAAGCAATAAAATGCCTGCCAGTATTGCTACTGTTATTATTATTATTACATATACATTATTTTTACATATACATTGAATTCTGTCTCTTTTTCTCTGGGGGGAAAAAGAGGGAGGGGAACAGTTAAAAAGATAAACATTTCAAAAAAGTAATTTTACGAACAATGCTCACTTTCTAAATTTTAACACTTAGAAATATTTATATTTTTAGAAATCGTTTGTGATTTCTACTAGCAATACTAGATGGAGTTATCCTTTCATATATGTCTTCAGGAGGTCTCTGTAGGATATTATAATTCAACATTACATATAATAATTTTTTCTGCCAATTTACTGGTAATCTTGGGTTTGACATAAGACCTGTTCAGCTGCAAATGTTTCTTTCTCCCCCATGTTCATCCTCAGAAGAATTCCCTGGGCCTTTAGACCAGGGGGTGTTCTCCCATCACAGATGACTAATAACTGATTATATCAGCATAATTCAGATTAACAGCTATTTTAAACAGACTTCAAATAAATATCTTCATACATCGCTCTCCCCAATATAGTGAACATGAATAACAATATTTATGTTCTGAAAGAGGTGACTGTAGTATGACATACACCATGCCCATGTTACAGCAAACACATGTCTTTAAAAGGCCTAAATTGGTACAAACAGGAACGGAATGCAGGCATTAAATTTCCAAACCATAACCCCAAGCTAAATTAATCATTTTAACTTTCTTTCAAATAGAACTTGCCACTTGTATTTATACAAGAGGCTCCTAGGTGGTCCTGCAGAACCCAGCCCACCCAAGTCACATCTGAAACCCACTCTCAGCTTCAGAAAGTTTGTAACTTATCATCCTAGAGATAAGGAAAATCAAACTGAGCTCTGTTATGTGCCAGATGAAGCCCACTGAGGTTAAATCACTAGAACCTCTGAGATGGTAACCACACTGTCACAGTCTGCATTCAAAGCTCTCTATCAAGTGGGCTCTTTGCCTTCCCATTATGTAACTCATTCTTTTTCTCCACTATTTCTCCTCTTTTTCTTCTGCAGGAAACCTATTCTTGTCTCACTAATTAGAAAGGTGTGGACAGGGAACCTAGAAGGCTGGTCAGCCTTGAAGCTCTGAAAGGTGGGAGCCAACCACTCCCTATCTAATTAAGACAATGGTAATTGAGGCAACTTCCCCACCAAATAATCATGTAAATCTTTATTGATAAGATAATCTGCCTATTACTGGAATTGCCTGCCTAAAGCAATGGGTGTATTCCAAACCTGAATAAAAGGGATGGCAAGGCCAAAGCAAGGCCTAGTCCTCCCACTAGAGTTGGGCTTCCACCTGGTTCCCATTTCCCAAATTAATATTTTTCTACTCTCTTTCATTTGTGTTCGGCTTTCTCCAGAACCCAAACCCTGAACCTGAACCCTGAACCACGCAGGACATGAAAGGGGTTCCCACACCCTTCCCTACTCCTCTTTTTTTTTTTTTTTTCTCTCTCTCTCTAGTAAACAACAATGGCATCAAATGTGAAAACAGGAGTCTGAGACTTACCTCACTAAATGGGACAAAGGAGCAGAGAAGAGGTGGGTGAGATGGATGAAGGAGGAAATAATGAACAAAAGGAAAAGAACAGGAAGAGAGAAAGGAGGGAAAGGAGAAAGAAGGAAAGGAGAAAGAAAGCAATAGTAAGGCTATTAGAATCAAAGAAGTTGGATGAAATGAAAAAAAAAAACTAAACAATTGGGACCATTGTTTGGAAAAGACTTGTGCCTGGTCATGTCACATGGCAGAATTGCCATATTCATTCACCTTATTACTCCTCATTTCCTTTAACTAAAATATTATAAGAAATATTAAGAAATGAATAAAAATAGGTCCTTAAAAAAAATTTCTGGACATTTTCAAAGTACCTTGTTAGCCATGGCATAGGTTTTAATGCTACTCTTTTTAGGCGGCCCCTCCACTGCAGCAGTCCACTGAGAGGTTCCCAGTGCCCACACAAAATGCTTACTTTTCTGCTCTGATTAAAGGTCAAGCACAAGTTATCCTTATAGGTCTTGCTGACATAGCTGTGCTGAATAATTATACTAGTGCACATTATAATGAATATATTTATGAGAATGCAATTGTGTTTGGTCTTTAAAGACAATTAAGGATTCCCTCCAGGGAGATAAATTTTTTTTTAACTTGTGTTGTAAATTTTTTCTAGGATCATTGGTAACAGGTTTAAAATATTAAAAGAATAATCCTTTTACTTGAACTTTATGAATGTTTATGTTGAGTGACATGGGCAGCTCTTTTCATTTCGCAGCCAACTGTTCTCTCTGAGATGCTGAGCCAGGCTTACAGAAAATCTAGAGGGAGACCTGGGAGCAAAAGGAGTGACCTCCATGCTCTTCCTCTACCACCGCCTTAGGTATGTTTGCGCTCTCCTTAAAGCAGCCTAGGAAGAATGGGGAGATGCCCAGGACACAGGCTTTTGGAAGAAAAAGAAACAAAGTAGGAAGATGATCTGAAAGTGGGACTGTATGAATGCTAAGTGAGTGCTTAGCATGTGAGACGAAACAGAGGAATTTATCAATGAGATTGCCAATACGTGCTTTATATGCAGCATATTCTAAGTGTAAGCACCAGCTCTTGTGTTAGGAACAATGAGCAATGACTAGTCTAATAAACTGTGCTACCTAAAAAATATTTTAAAATGTTATAATGTTTTAAAAGACTTCCATGGGCCACAAATTGCCAGTCAAGCTTCACATTTAACCTTGCTAAACTAAAATATAGCACCACATTATAGGTTAGAAGTAACAGTTTTTCATATCATTTCAACATGATACTATTATAATGTCAAGAGAGAGATATGATTGGTATTCCATAATTATTTCTGAATTATTTTAGTAGGTAAAAACTATAGAGAACCAAGCTACATCATGGTAATTACAGGGGGGGGGGGGGGAACCACACCATTAAACAGGAAGGTCAAATATTTTATTACACAAAAGGCTCTGGAGCTCTGAATAATCACATGACTCACACACACACACAAAAAAAATCAATATTTTAAATACACAATTCTATCATCAACCTAATAAAAATGCAAATGTAAATATCAACATCTGTCTCAGAGGATGTTAGTTACATAAAATATATTGGAACACAGAAGAAAATTTTCTCCTTCAACAAATAGTTATTGAGTGTCAAGTAAGCATAAGAAGTCATGCCAAGTATGTGTGGGATTCAAACTGACTAATATTTAGATCCTACTTAACAGTTGAGATAAGTTTTGATCACACTTGACTTCAACATAAAGTTTTATGTATTCTAGAATTTGAAAGTCAAATCAGTGTTATGAGTGTAGAAGAATCACTACCCATTTTAACTACTTATGGAGGATATGGTTGAGATACACCTTTCAACTGGTTCTAAAGAAATGGATTTGGTATTCACACATGAATGTAGATGAAAAGGCCTTGGAGAGAGAACAGCATCAGCAAAGTGAAGAAGTGTAAAAGCACAAGCTGTGATCTGGTAACAAGTGGTCCCACTTGATCTAGTGTAAGGTGACCAGATCGTCCACGTGTTGGTGGGACAGTCCTGATTTCTAACAATTTTTCCCCCAGGCCCACGCGTTTTAAAAAAAATCCCGATTTTTGGAAAGATTAGAAACATTGGAAAAATTCTTTCCAAAAATCGGGACTTCTTTAAAATGCCACAGGACGCGGGGAAAAATTGTTAGAAATCAGGACTGTCCTGCCAACACCTGGACGATCTGGTCACCTTAACCTAGTGGTTAATATCAGAATATAAAGTCAGAATGGGAAGGCTTTTAAGTTCATGGGACAGAGTTAATGAAAGGAGCAGGGGAAGGTTTGTGACGGGTGTGGCACATTTACTGCGATGCACTTAGAAGTTTAGTCTGGAGGCAGAGTATATGGTGCATTGGGATAGGAAGTATCTAGATCAGGGATTGCAAACTCAAGTTCACATCAAGGCCAGGAAGAAGCTGTAAAAAGTAGTTTTAAGAAGGATCTACTCAAGTCTAGAAATTGAGTAGATCCAATATAAATTTGGCAGGTCCAATTTTTCCAAATAATCTATTTCTTTCAGGAAAAAAAAAAAAGGAAATGCAGATTTTGATGTCACCTTTTCTAATTCATAGATATCAAATCATTTAAAAGTACTGTCTAATTGATTGACTAATTGACTGATTGATGATTAAAAGCTGAACTCAGTCCATGTGCTGACAGATTTCAACAGGACCACCAGTGACAAGGACCCTAGAATGATCTTGGTATGAATTAATAAGGCTTCACCTTGGATAGTGGCAGGTATTATTATATGTTTGACTATTCCCTCTTATGGTGTAATCAATTAATAAATAGTTAACAAATCTAAGGGAATAAAATTTAGAAAGAACTTAAAAATACCTGGTAGAAACATCACAGGTGTATAAAATTATGAAATTTACAGTTTGCCTGAAAAAATACTAATGAAACCATGTTATAGTTATATAAAATCACTTAATATACCATAAATCTGTCCCACAGATCTGTCTCAAATAATAAATGTAAAGTTAAAATTTTGAACAATACCTTGAGAAGGTAATATTAGTAGGTATGTAGTCCCTAATGAAGATTACTATGACTACTGACGTAAAAATGGCTGATTGAATCAATAGCTCCATTTTAATCCTTTAACATCCAGCCAGGAGACTGTTTTTCTCCCACAGTTAGTTTTAATAATGCAAATATTTCCAATATGTATTATATAGAAAGAAAAGGGCAGCTGGTACTGTTTTAATGTTTTCATACCAAGGGGACTACTTCCATGGGTTATACAAAGCAAAAAGGGTCTTGCAATTCTCTCTGTGTCACTTACTTTCATGTTCCATTTTAATAAGGTATGCTCATACAATTAGGGACACCTTTGGCAAGAAGTAAGAAAAAGGAACTTCTGAATGGGTCCCCTTCCTGTTGTCAATAATCCAGGAAAGACGTCTTTAGCAAGAAACCAGAAACAAGAAGAGGAGACTGACTAAAGCAGGAGAAGAAGAACCACCTTTCTCTCAGGGCCTCCCTCTTCGCTGCCTGGGTACCTAGTAGGATAAACACAACTAAGAAAACTCCTGCAAGGCATGGATGAAACAAGATGGGCATCTTCAGATGGGGCTGTGCCAACAACCTGGCAGGCAGCCCAGGCCCAGAAGGGCTTCCAAATGAAGGTGAGTAAATTCTGTTCTGTAAAACCAGGTTATCAAGACACTTGTCACCTTGCATATATTATTCATCTGTAATCTCTGAGCCTTCTGTAAAATTCTGTTTAAATGATAAAGATGGGGGTCAACTGTACAAAAAGGGGACTCATGTCAGAAAATTAGCCCTTACAGAACTCTGGGAATAGTCTGAGGATTTCAGGGGTGATGAATGAGAAAGCCCCACAGGGAAGGTGACTAAAGAATAAGGGTCAAGGTCAGAGAGTTAAGCTGTGAAAATTCTCTCTTTAGAAATTTTACAAGTTCAGGGTTTGACTTTTTTAATTTTTTAAAGAGAAACAGTGACCATCTCACACCTGTCAGAATGGCTATCATCAGCAAATCAACAAATGGCAAGTGCTGGCGAGGATGCAGAGAAAAATGAATCCTTGTGCACTGCTGGTGGGAATGCAGACTGGTGCAACCACTGTGGAGAACAGTATAGTGTTTCCTCAAAAAAATGAAAATGGAACTCCCATTTGACCTAGTGATCCCACTTCTAGGGATGTACCCCAAGAAACTAGAAATACCAATCAGAAAGGATATGTGCACCCGTATGTTCATAGCAGCACAATTTACCATAGCTAAGATTTGGAAACAGCCTAAGTACCCACCAGCAGATGAGTGGATTAAAAAACTGTGGTACATCTACACGATGGAATACTAGACTGCAATAAAAAAGAAGGAATTCTTACCATTTGCAATAGCATGGATGGAATTATGCTAAGCAAAATAAGCCAGTCAGGGAAAGATAAATATCACATGATCTCACTCGTGTATGGAATATAATGAACAACATAAAATGATGAACAAAAACAGATCCAGAGACAGAGAAGTATCAAACCTCAAAGGGAAGGAAGGGGAGGGTGGGGGTAATGGGGAGAGAACCAAAGAAACCAGAAACGAGAAGGACAAACAAACTTGTATGCATGCATATAAGCCTAACCAATGGACATAGACAATAGGGGGTGAGGGTATGAGTGGTGGGGGGAGTAATGGGGCAATAAGGACACATATGTAATACCTTAATCAATAAGAGGGGGAAAAATAAAAGAGAACCAGTGGATACTCTGGCTGGTATGTTTAGTGGTTAGAGCATTGAACTGCAGACAAAAGGGTCACAGTTCAATTCCAGGTCAAGGGTAAATATGTTTCAGGTTCCCTCCTAGGCCCTGGTCGGGGTGGGTTGTGTGTGGGGGATGGGGGTGGGGAGGGTAACCAATGTTTCTCTCTCATATCAATGTCTTTCTCTTTCTCCCTCTCTCTCCTCCCCCTCTTTTCCTTCCACTCTCTCTGAAAATTGATGGGAAAAATATCCACCAGGCAAGGATGAACAACAACAACAATGAGAGAAAAAGAGAAAGAGAGAGAGAGAGAGAGAGAGAGAGAGAGAGAGAGAGAGAGAGAGAGAGAGAGAGAACACCAGTAGGTTATCCTAACAACTTGGTATCCAACTTCGTGGGAATCAAGTACTTTAAATATCAGCAAGATTATTGGAAACCAGTGTCCTGGTGCATGAATTCATGCACATTGAAAGGAAGTTAATTAAAAGAAATAGTTTCATGTCACTATTTGCATCTTGCTAATGAAAAGAAAATAGGATTCTAGCGAGTCTCCTACTCCCTACTCCAGGACTTCTGTAAGGATCAAATGAGATGAGGCACCGGAAAATGCTTTACAAACATTTGGTTAAACTGTAAAATGTTTGCACATGTCTATAAAGCAAGTTGGGTTTCTGGGCTAAAGAAACTTCAAGGAAGCTAGTCACTAGAGAGAAGTAGCTGGGCGTTGCTAAGTGATGTCATTACCCGGCACCCACAGCAACCAGTTCCAGGCTGGGCTGGGCTATGGACTTTGTTTTTAGCCATGGGGTCTCCGCAGCATCAGCTGCAATTTGGTGGTGAGGCCTGTGTCCCACTTGGGGGAAGCTGAGTGTTGTTTTGTTGGCACCAGATCCATGGTGCTATTTATTTTTAAATGGCCAGTGCACATCATGGCAGCTCCTGCATTGAGCGTCTGCCTCCTGGTGATCAGTGCACATCATAGCTACCAGCCAGACAGACAGACACTTACCCTTTTATAATTTTATGAGTAAATTCTGTTCTTGAGCAGATTCTTCTTATCACTCACAAAATTTCAGTAATCTGGTTTAAATTTAACCACTATAATTTAAGCTTAAATCATTATAATTTGTTCAACCACTCTGTAGCCTGGTATCTACTCTTCCATAATGTTATAATTGTCCCAGTGTGTGGGGACAGTGTTTTGACATTTCTTGTTTCTGTATAATTATTACTGGTTCTCCTTTTTCTCTCAAAAGTGTTCTAGTTGGGATAGTAAATTATATGAACACAGAAACTTTAACTAATAGCTGAGGTTATCTATATAACAGCCAGGCCACAGAATTTGAAAATGAATTTACTGTACCCACACACTGCTAAAGACTTCTCTAAATGACATTTTCTACAGTCTTTTTGGCATGTAGTTTCCTTTCTACTATATTCAATATACTAGAGACATGGTGCATAAAATTCATGCATGGGGGTGGAGGGGGTGGTGGATTGTCCCTCAGTCCAGCCTGTACCCTCTCCAATCTGGGACCCCTTGAGGGATGTTCAACTGCCTGGGCCTAAATAGGCAGTTGGACATCCCTCTCCCAATCCAGGACTGCTGGCTCCTAACTGCTCGCCTGCCTGCCTTCCTGATTGCCCCTAACTGTTTCTGCCTGCCAGCCTAATCACCCCCTAACCACTCCCATGCCAGCCTGATTGATGTCTAACTGCTCCCTTGCCAGACTGTTTGCCCCCAACTTCCCTCCTCTGCCGGCCTGGTCACCCCTAACTTTCCTCCCCTGAAGGGTTGATCACCTCCAACTGCTCTCTCTAGCAGGCCTGGTGCCTCCCAAATGCCCTCCTCTGCTGGCCATCTTGTGGTGGCCATCTTGTGTCCACATGGGGGCAGGATCTTTGACCACATGGGGGCAGCTATCTTGATCTTGTGTGTTGGAGTAATGGTCAATCTTCATATTACTCTTTTATTAGATAGGATAGAGGCCTGGTGCACTGGTGGGGGCCAGCTGATTTGCCCTGAAGTGTGTCCCAGATCAGGGTGGAGCTCCCTTGGGGCATGGGGCGGCCTGAGCAAGAGGACTGTGGTGGTTTGTAGGCCAGCCACGCCCCCTGGCAACTCAATTGGAGGCCTTGGTACCTGGAAATATTTTCCTTCTACAATTGAAACTTTGAGGCCTTGAGTGGAGGTCTAGGCCGGTTAGGGCAGGCAGAAAGCTTGGCTTCTTCCATTCCCTGGGAAACCCAAGCCTCATTCCTGCTCTCTGTGGCTGTAGCCATCTTGGTTGTGTTAATTTGCATACTCACTCTGATTGGCTGGTAGGTGTGGCTTGTGTGTTGTGGAGTGATGGTTAATTTGCATATTACTCTTTTATTAGGTAGGATGTTACAGATATGTCTGTTTGCTCTGTAGTTAAAGGTACAAAGCAGTAAATTCAAACCCTGTTATCTCAGCACTGAGTGGAATCTACTAGTTCAGGAGGCCAAGTCTGAATTTGCATCCATAAAAATTCCTTCTTATGCATAGCATTGGAACACTATCTATAAATTACTTTGCATACTTTTGCTATTACAAAAGGTAATGTCGATTATAAATTGTATTGTCCTTATTTTACTGCTATAAAATTGAGAATAATTTTAGCAAGAAGGTATATAAATCAGCTTTTCTTATGTACTTATCTACCTACTGTAAAGGTTGTAGGTGAGCTATTTATTTTCTGTTATGTTTAAGTTACAAGCTACTTCAATACCTTTTGTAAATTTTAAAATGCTAAATAAATATAAAAGTTAAAATAAATATTCTAAGTCCTCCTCTAATTCTAGAAATAATTATCATTTTTGTGATTAGAGGGGCAAATTTAGAACTCATAAAAACCGCATGGTGGAATTAAGTATGTAGGCAAAAGATTCTCTCATTTTCTAAAGTCAAAATATGAAAGGAAAAAAGTGACTTGTCTTGCAGGTTTGGAGGAGAAAAATCACAACAACTGTTTCAATTTTGTATAACAATGCGTAAAGTATCCCTTTACAGTACTTTGGAAAATGAATGGGCTACTCATGGAAATTCAAACTGTGTGACTTTGGACAAGATAATTTACTTCCCTGACTCTCAGTTCTTCATCTTTAAAATAGGGTTAACACTTCCTTCATATACTTGTGAGTATAAACATAATAATATATAAGGAGCACCCAGGAGTGTGCCCTGTGTGCAGCATATGCTAATTAAATAGCAACTATTATTCTTATTTTAGAAGAAAATTGCAGTTCCTTAAGAATCATAAAGACTGCATCCCAAGGCCTCTGTGAACTCCTCAGTTCTCAAATATCCCTCTATTACATCATCCAGCAAATAAAGTTTGGGGGCTAGTTATAATATTTGCTGAAACACTTTCACAAAACACCATTGTATGCAGAGAACATGGAAAACTTATTCATATCACATAAAGTAACCACTGTGAGATCTGATGTCCTATTCTAAGTTTTTTCAAACATAAATGTATTTCTTGGTTCAGAAGCATTATTTTCTCATATTTCTTCATGTTATTTTCTCTTCCGACACCGGACATTTGAATTTACTTGATTTCCAAAACTATTCTTCACAAAGGAATAAAATGTACCTCATTTTAGGAAAGTAATCATATATGCCTTCGTGAGCAAAATTCATGAATTTTCAGTTAGATGCTAAGAAGAGTCTGGTTAGATGGTAAGGCTCCCTCATCTGGTTTAATCTACACCAGCGCATCTCATCATGAAAACAATCAAAATCCGTGCCTACAAAGTGACAAGTGACTACCAAACCTGGGTTAGTTGGGTGATGCATGAAGAGTAAAACTAATGAATATTTAACCATAAAAGCCAAGGGTCTACGGATCTTCCTTAGAAATTTCATAACCGCAGAAAGAAAGGCAACATAGATATGATATCTATCATAGAGGAGGCTATAGTTTAAAGATTTCATGTGATTGCTGAGACCAGTTTGGCTCAATGGATAGAGCATCAGCTTGGGGACTGAAGGATCCTGGGTTCGATTGCGGTCAAGGGCATGTACCTTGGTTGCGGGCACATCCCCAGTAGGGGGTGTGCAAGAGGCAGCTGATGACTCTCTCTCATCGATGTTTCTAACTCTCTATCTCTCTCCCTTCCTCTCTGTACAAAATCAATAAAAATATATTTTAAAGATTTCATGTGAACCAGTTACAGATATGTATGTAGGACTACAGGGGAAGACCAGTGGAGCCCAAAAACTCTCTGCTCATGCTGAGGAACAAAGGGATTGGGCAATTCAGAGAGAGGAGCCAGACCTATGCTCATGCTGATTAACCTTCAGTCTAGGTCCTAGAAGAATCTTTTGTAGAAAGAGCACTGGTTCCGGAATCTGGTAAAACTCGGAGAGTTCTCTTCGGGAAGTACATAGGATGCTCTTCCTAAGGAAGAACACAGATCAGCTTTTCTTGTCTCTCTAGCCAGTGGGCCATCACACATGGGTAAAATCAAATGTATCCTCTGGTCTAACATAGTAGACCCAGGATAAACACAGTGGCATTCTCACAGAAGTAAATTCCCCTCCCGCCCGTTGCTGCAACCTCGCAGTTTCCCTCTTCATGGCAGGAGCGTACATTTACAAGCGCCCGAGTGAATAAAATGTCACGCACGACTATGTTTGTGTTCCATTATTAGCCAAGCAACCATTTAATCAACAATGAAGAGAAGAACATGTGTTCAAAAATATAGATGCTTTATATACAGAATCTTATTCAGTTCTTCCCTGAAACTCAATGCATTGCATATTACATAAGGAAACTGAGGTTAAATGATTCATCCAAAGTGGTATACGCAGCAAGTGGCAAAACTGAACTACAAAATCTAGGCCAGTCAGATTTCAAAGACTACAGTCTTTACAGCGTACCATTGTTACCCTCCAGAGAAATCTAAATGATAAATATTTTCTAATTTTAACAGAGGGGAAGGAAGTGAAAGCAGGAGGTCAATGAATCAATGATGGGCCAGCAAAGTAAGTAGGTCTGCAGAGACAAAAGGCTAGAAATGAAAGTTTCCAGCATTCCCTTGAGGATCAGTCACTGTTTCTCACTGTTACTCTGGTCCTTCTTCATCCTTTGCCCCAGAATTCTGCAAGATGTTCCTGTTATCTATTGTACTTAGCAACCCAGATTGGGTTCTCTCACTTACAATGGAGAACATACTACCACACACATGTGCTACTGAGGCAGCAGGCTCCCAACTGCTGGCCCAGACAGATGGAGGAGCTCCCACTGGCTCTGATGCTGTAAGGATCACTCTCTCATCTCAGGGAGGTAGACCAACATTCCACTGACACAGGGCAGCTGAGTTGGAGAGCAATTCAACACGGTTTTAACCACTGGAAACTTAACTATGTGCACCACTGACTTGCCAAGAAGTAGTGTATAATTCTAAGAGATGTGCTCTAGGTTGTATAATTGTGGCAAGGCATAATATATCTTGAAGAGTGCATAGAAATTATCCATTTGTTTCCTTCTTGCTTGGATCTACCACTAATTTTTCAGCATTATTTAAAAAAAAAAAAACTTCTTTGGTCATCTAATAAATCTACTGTTGATCACCTTGTGGTACATTAGATGAAGGAAAAAAAATAGCTAAATGCCACTAAATTATACAATATTGTGAAACAAAATGTTAATTAGACTATAAAAGGAGTGTGCACTTAAATCATTATAATTTGTTTAAATAAGCTTTTTATTTGGACAGAAAGTAAATTTAAATGTACTAGGGTCTTACCATCCCTGGGGGCAGTGATTGCTACTGCCCTGCAGCTGACACAAAGCTTTCATGAGGCTGCACAGTGGATGACTCAAAATCCTCGCTGTCAGAGGAGTGTCCCCAGGCTTGTCCTCTGAAGCCAGCTGTCTCAGAGCCCTACCTCCACAAACCCAGGGACAGAAGCATCACACTTTACTAGCCTTGAGAGGCAGTGGTTGGACACAGCCTCTGTCACCAGATAGCCCTAATGTAGATTCTGCCCTGCCACTTACTAGCTGTATGATCTCTGACTTAACTTTTCTGGGTTCTGGGTCTCCATTTCAAATGAGTTAGATTATACCCTCAAACACATAGTAAACATTAAATCTTATATAATAAAATCCTAATATGCAAATTGACCAAACAGCAGAATGATTGGCGGAACAACTGGTTGCTAAGATGCGCTCTGACCACCAGAGGGCAGACACTCAACACAGGAGCTGTCCCTGGTCAGGGCTGGCAAGTGAGCAGCGCCAGGCTGCCAGCCTAGGCAAGTGCCCAATCCCCCCCACCCACTGGTCACTTCACAGATCAGTCCTGATCACCAGCCAGGCCTAGGGATCCTACCAAATCACGAATTTCATGCACCAGGCTTCTGGTATTACTATAAAGATGGTGCAAAGTCCTTCCTTCCCTCCCCCCCCCCCCCCCCCCTTGAAAACTGGAACAAGCTTACTGAAAAAATACTACCATGCAGAAAAACAAAACAAAAAACTACCCTAAAATCTCCAGGGTCAAGTTCAAAGCAGGGTCTATTCTTCATACTCTCAAAGATAAAAGAAGCTAAACCCATGTCTGTCCTTTGTCAGAGGGAAATAATGAAGAGGTGTGGAGGCAATGAAAGAGGTATCTTTGGGAGGAATCGTTAAAATGACATAGTGGTGGCTTCCTCTTTACCCTCCCTTCCTCTTTACCTCCCCTTTCTATAAGAAGAGTGAACTTTACATTTCCATCCACCAAGTTGGGGACTGGTAGTTGCCAAAGGGACCTGATGTCATTGGTGCTGGAACAAGAGTGCTGGCAGGCTGCACGCCCACTGTTTGGCAAGGAAAGGAACACTACAGATGCAGGTTCCTTTAGACCCTTCGGGAAGTCCCTCATGAAAGTCTGTGAGAAGCCAGGTGTTTGGACATCTACCCCAGAGAGGAAAACCAAGGCTAGTCAGAGTCAGAGAAACAGTGAGGACTCACTGAGAGGGCTCAGACAAACCAGAAATGCCATTGGAGGTTTGCTTTTCCTTCTGTCGTCTTCAAATCCCAGCCCCAAAAGGCCAGAGCAGAAAATAGAGTGGAAAGTGTATGAGAAAATACCACATCTTCTGCCTCACGTCCACGCTGTCCACTGCAGGTTCGAACCACGCATGCCCTACACCAAGCAGAGGGAAGAGCAAGGTGTGGAAGGAAGAAACTTTGAGTTAAATGTGAGATTGAAATATCACAGAGAGTGTATAATCTCACTCCTAACATCCGTTTATTCTTATTAAGTAAAAAGTGACAGAATTGGACCAAGTTAGCCTTAAGAGAGATGGACTCACAGCAGGAAAGAGAGAACCTGGATGAGCCTAGAAAAGGCAGTTTTTTGTGTTTTTTTTTACTGAAAATAGAAAAATAATGTAATGCCTACTTCTCAGGAGTTGAGTCTCCTCAATCAAAAGTTATTCAAACAAACAAACAAACAAGCACAAATATTACAGTCTGTGACATTATTATGGTACTGCATAACTGGGCTCAGGACCTGCCAATAGGCAGAACCACAGGAGTTTTACAAACACTTTATCACCATTTAACCTTTGAGCCTCTTAAAACATCATTTTGTCTTTACCCTTAGTGATTCTCTTAAGTTTGGGGAACTGTAATCAATGGATTCTCTTAATTTCTCTGACCATGCCTTCAGCAGAGATTTTTCAATTTTACACTGAAAAACAGCCCTGGGCTTAAATAAGCAAAGTAACTGTCATGTAACTAATATTTATTTATGTATACAGGTTAAGTGTATGATAATAAATAAGTGCTTTCTCTAAAAAGTGTTGGAATATCAGAATAAACCGCTAAAGTAGACAGCAAGAGATTAATAATGAAGGTACCAAGACATGTTAATGCATTTATGCTCTTCTCTACAATAGCCTTACTATTTTCAAGCAAAGGCCAGATGTCTACAGAGCAAAAATTATACCCAAGGTCTTTTTCTGGGTTGGGGATGATGCAACACCATTGTTTCCTTCTGTTGGTTGATCTTGCCTGTGCCTCAGGGTTATACAGACCTAAGCAGTTTGGGGGATTGTAAGCTTTGCAGTGATGCGTATCCCTCCCACTTTCTGACTTCCTAGTAGTACATTAAGCCTTATTAGAATGCCCACTGTCTTATTGCTAATGGATTTGGACATGTAACTGCAATTAGATGAACTAGCCTGTATTCAGAGCTACCTATTGCCATTTGTGGATTATTCTACAATAAAAAGTTTCATTCAGTCCTTTGCCTTCACTGCCAAACTGTTAGACATGGTGAGTGTCCAGATAACAAACTCTAAACTCTTGAGGCTGGTTCCCACCTGATCAGCTAACATATAAGGAAGAAAAAAAAAAAATTCCCCAAGGTGAGAGAACAGTTTCCTATTCTAGTGTCCTTTATTGGGGCCTAGGATGCCAGGATCTGGGTACCTTTGCTTCCTCAATGATTTATCTCTCCTCTAGATCTGCACTTGCCCTAGGCCCGTGGTCAGCAAACTGAGGTTCCCAAGTCACATGCGGCTCTTTGGCCCTTTGAATATGGCTCTTCCAAAAAATACCACAGCCTGGGCGAGTCTATTTTGAAGCAGTGGTTTTAGAAGAAGTTTAAGTTTAAAATATTTGGCTCTCAAAAGAAATTTCAATCGTTATACTGTTGATATTTGGCTGTTAACTAATGAGTTTGCCGACCACTGCCCTAGACCAAGCATATCAAACTCAAAGGCTAACACAGGCCAAATAAACAAGGCATGTGGGCCATGGGCTGAGAGTTTGACATGTTTGCCTTAGACATTCACCACTATCTTATTCTCTAACACTGTGTCCTCTTCAATCTTCAGAACATGACTGGTCTACTCTGAACTCAACCCCAAGGCAGTCTCGCTTCCTCAATCTTCTACAGCAGCTGAACTCCCATAGGTTCTGTGTCCCCTCTTTGCCTGCAGCCCTGCCTTCCTTCCCTGGATCATGCCTACTAGTAGGGCAGGATGGTGACAGCATGTCACAGGCTAAAAGCCCACTCCTGGATGGGTTTATACAGACTGCTGTGTGCTCCTCCCCCAAGTATGTTAATTCCACTAAGAATTCCAGCAGCTTAATCTCAGGCACGAGTAATAAATTTACACTCTGTTCACAATCTGTTTCTCAATTAAAGTTTAAAGGTAAGAAAATAACTTTTGATGTGATAATGGCTTCTTTCATTAACATTTTTTATATTTAATCCCATTTCCCAGCAGGCTGTTGATGAAACATTTCATCCCCCAGGCCCAGTTCCTTCATTAGGATACCCACTGTTGTAAAAATAGATTTCGTTCTTTCTCAAACTTTTTAATTTCTATGTTATTTCATTTTCTACATCCTACATACATAAGCAAATGAAATCCATCATGTAACTCTTGAGGAAGCAACATTTAGGCCACATTTTGTTGAAAGTCCCCAATGAATGAAAAAGCATTATTGCTGACATTGAAGAACCCTATGCTTTGGGCTCAGGGCTCTGAGAAGGCTGGGAACTCAGGAAGGAACAAAGAGAGGCCATGTTGGCTAAGCCCCAGCCTAGGCAGTGCCCTGGGAGGAAAGAAAGCACTGGGACACCAACAGAGCTGGTTGTTTTTAAACGGTTGCTTGGGAAATGCCTTTACTTAGGATGCAAGAGCCTCTGACCCACTGGTGCAGGGCTAGACTCTTACACCAGAAGCCAAAATGAATCTTGATGGGATATGGTTAATAAACATATTGTTAGTAGTATTTATTGTATTTGATGCCCTGCTGTCCACCATTTCTACTTAAAAACACCACCTTGCCTAAGAACGTGCATATACATATATCTCACCGCTGCGAATGGATCATTACAGATTTTAGGTGTCTTGACAAATACGCTATTTTAACCAAAGGGTGATAGACAAAAGCTTACTGAAACAATCTTCCCTAACCATAAGGGCATCATAAGACAAGTCCTGAGAGAATTCAGATTGTATTCAAGGCCAACAGAGATTATTTCTTTTGTTCTTAAGAGTACCTTTGATCTAAACACTATCCCCCTCTCCCCCCAAAAAAGGCTTATAATTTCATTAAGTAACATAATAGTGATATTTCAGTTACATAGAATTTGCGTAACATTTCCCTTGAAGCTCAGAATTTCTTATAACTAAATTTTACCCTATAGTAAAAGATTTCAGAAGGCAACCTTAATTTTTCAAAAGAATGTTTTAAATAAGAGGACTATACCTGAAAATAGTGTTTCTCCTCCCTGTCTTCCTGGTTTCTGAAACTAAAGTTTGCACCACTGGTACCATATGTGCTAAAACTGGGGATTGAACCTGCAAGCTAGGTATATGCCCTGACTGGGAATCGAAGTCACAACTTCAGGACAAAACTCCAACCACTTAGCTACCCACCAGAGTCTAGTTCTTTCAGAGGCCTAATGTAAATTTTATGGAAAGAGAATTTGTATTAAGTTTGTATCTCCTCTAATTTACTCCCTTCTATATTACCAGCTGGGTCAGAACAGCTGTAAACTAGCCCCCGAAGCTTATAGCCATCATAAGCAAACTTTTTGAAAGCTTGTTTTTGTCCCATTAGCTTCCTTTCTTTCAAGTTCTGTTCGTCTGTTTAAATTTGGAATGATAAGGTATTTAAATCAGGCAGATTAATAAAATGTTTAAGGTTGGTTGTTAGAAATTAAAATAAGGCATCCTTTTGAGAATTACCCCATCACAGAATACCTCCTCTGTAATATATACCAGGCCTTCAAAGAAACTGCAAAGCTAATAATTCCATGGATTGCATCTAGATTTAATTTGGAATTGTTGTGTCACAATGCTGCTTCTCAGAAATAAAGCTCTAGTAAGTAGTTATGTCTGATGAGCTTATTCAGAGAAGCTCAAAACTGCAACAGGGAGCACAAATAGAAAATCAGTCTCTGCCGTGTGCAGTGCTGCACAGAACTCAGTGAGCATCTAAAACCAGAAACCTGGCGCTACTTTAAAAAATAGCCACTGCTTTTTTTACACAGGCCACTTCAAATCGCAACGGACACCATTCTAGGCTCTATAAAAACATTATTTTGGTAACTACATATCATAACCTTTCTATAATGAACAGAGGTATTTTAGTAATTCATATAATAAACAGTACTTACTTTCCTGAGTTATGGCTTTCAGATTTATTTCCTAAATATAAAGCAGGTTTTTTTAAAAAATATCTATTGCATGCAAAGACTCAAGTATAATAACAGAAAAGTACAGCTTAAATTAAAGAAAAAGTAAGTATAAATGTCATGGCAGAAATTGTAAGAATGATCTGAAACATATAGTATATGATCTATTGACCTTAAACAAATATTGAAGGCAAATATTCTACGGGAGCAAAATATGTTCCCTAGAATGCTATGTTTGCAAAAAGGAAATCTAAATTTTCAGTTCTCAGTATGAATTTTCAAAAGCATTCATTTGCTACCCACCTGTCTTCAGAACCCAATTTATAGCAGATGATGCTGCAAAAAATAATACATAAAAATAACAAACAAAATAATAGTGCCCATTGGGGTAGGATTCACCACAAAGTCTTTCATCTTATTCAGAAATATTTCTATCCCTGTTCCCATCCTTCTTTTTAGCATCAGTAATTACTTCCTTCTAGTCAAAGTCAGTCTCTCAGTATGTATAGATGTGAGCCCCTGCAGCGTTCTCAGGAATTTGAGTTCATCAGCTATTCTCCTCTTCAACTTCAAACTATTCCGGAACTATTGACGCTAGTGTCTAACCATGGTCAAGTTTCTTCCATGTTAACACTTCCCCCAACAATAAAACCTCCACCATATTCTATTTTCCAACCTACTCCCTGGCTCACACATTCACAAAGATGGTGAGAATGGCATCAGTCAGAACTTGTCAAACATTTTTGATGGTTATGTATAATATAGAACCTGAGTCTAAGGTTGGTACCCGCCCAGGTTGGTCTTGAGTTCAACAACTTCTTGTGGCTTCCAAGAGTCATGTGATCACTATTCAGTCACTATTGGCCCAATTATTAAACTACTTCATGTGAAGCAAAATAAAATTTTTTATTTATTTATATGTCACGTTAGCAGCAGTGACTTTTTAAAAAAAGAAAATCGTGTACTTAAAATGATTCCAAGGACATACACAATAAAGGAAAATTTCTATTGTCCAAACATTAAAGATAAATGTATTTCAAAATAACAAAATTGAAATTGAAAAACAATTATAGGATTTTTATTTTAAAAACTTCTTAAGCATCAATGAATAATACAAAGACCTAAATGTAGAAGGGGAGGGGAAAACAAAGAATGTGTATGGAAAATGCAAAACAGAGACGTTTTAAATGACCAATAAACCTCTGTGGGGGAAAATCCATATTCATTAGTAGTGAGAGAAATGCAAATTTAAAATGAACATAACGCTCTTTTATCTATAAAACTGAAAAAGACTTAAACAACATATGACAAACATCCTGTGTGACCATGGAAATATTCATTCTCATAAACATGAAAATTGTCACAGTCTTTCTGGAGACATTTGTCACTATATAGCAAAAGCTTTAAACTTTTACAAATTTATTTTGATTTGTTTTACAAAATAGCATTCAGTTGTCTTGTAATTGCAAAGACTGAAAATATTTTATTAAGATCAACATATTTTATCCATGACATAAAATATTTTGAATTTGCCAGGCTGTTAAAGTTAAATAAAAATTATTTTTCTGACTTAGAGCTTTTAAGATATAAATATGCTTTTTAAATCGCCAAGAGGAAGCTAGAGTTCCACAGTCTTTTATTTTGTAAGTTAGTTGATTGAAATACAATTTGATGCAACACAATTCATCATTTTTTTAGTGTACAGCTTGATGCATTTGACAACCAAGATGTAGAACATTATCATAACCACTTCAAGTACCTTCTGGTCTCTATGCAGTCAATCCTCCCTCTCTCTCTCCTAATCCCTGGCAACTACTACTCTTTCTGATCTTAGCATTTTTGCCTTTTTCTAGAAATTTCATATAAATGGAAATCTATATAATGTAGCCTATTATGTCTGGCTTCTTTTGCTTAGCATGATCTTTGAAAGATGCATCCATGTTGGTGTGTGTTACTACGGTAGTTTCTTATTTTTTTACTGCTGGGTAGTTTTTCACTGAGTAGATGTACCACACATGCTTGCTTACTGCTCTACCAGTTGATGGATATCTGAGTTGTTTCCAAATCTGTGCTATTGTGAATAAAACTGCTATGAACATTTGTATATAGGTCTTTGTGAAGACATGGGTTTTTATTTCTCTAGGTTAAATATTGAGGTATTTGATTTCTAGGTAATATATTAAACTAGAGGCACTGGTGGTGGACATGGCTTGTGGATTCATCCACTGGTGGGAGACATGTCCTGCAGGAATCTCCCGCTGTGTGTGCAGCTGCTCATCCTGGCCTGGGGGGATGCGGGGGGACCGCTTCCGCATAGAGTATCTGCCCTCTGGTGGTCAGTGTACACCATAACAACTGGTCCACAAGTTGTTCTGGTTGTTCTGCCGCAGTTCAGTCGCTGGTGTTTTTAAATATATAAATAGTTATTTAACACAGTAAGAAGTTGTCAAACTGCTTTCCAAAATGGATTATCATTTTAAATATGGATTATCATTTTAAATTCCCAGTACCGGTGCAGGAGAGTTTCAATTGCACCAAGTCTTGGTCCACATTTGTCATATTCTGTCTTTTTAATTTTAGTCATTCTGCTGAGTGTGAAAAGTACATCATTGTGGCATTGATCTGCATTTCCCTGATAACTAAAGATGTTGCACATCTTTTCATGGGTTTATTTAACTTTTGTTTCTCTTCATTGGCAAATGAGAGTTTGTCATATTCTTAATTTAATTATTCTTGGTACACATCTTTTATTAGAAATGTATTTTACAAATTTTTTTCTCCAAGTCTATTGCTTGGGTTATTTTCTTAATATTGTCTTGCAAAGAACCGAAGTGTTAATTTTGATATCATCCAACTTACCAGTTATTACTATTATGCTTTTGTGTCCTTTCAAAGAATTCTTTGCCTAATACTAAATACAAATATTTTCTCCTATGTTTTCCTATAATTTTTTTTAGTTTTAGCTTTACAATTAGGTATATGATCCATTTTACATTAATTTTTGCATATCGTGTGAGGTAATGATCTAAATTCTTTTTTATTTGTGCGATGATACCCAATTGGTTAGCAACATTTGTTGTTTATCATAAACTACTTTGGCACTCTCAAAAAGTTTATCAGACTTATTTAATGAAAAATCTATTTATTTTTGAGCATTAATTACTATGCTATAGACATAGATACTACCTTTTTTGGTAAGTGCTTCTATAAAAGATTATTTACAAACATATTTAAATGTTAATTACATATTATTTTCTAAAAACAAAACTTGAAAAGCAAATATGTATGTACATATCTGGAGTATTTTGTACCAAAATATATACACAGAGGTTATCGGGCTTTGATTATTTTATGGGTTATTTTACTTTTCTTTGATATGCTTAATTGATTCTTCCTTTTTATATATACACATAAACTATAATATATAATTGACATTTTATTCATTAAAATTTTTATTTATAGTTCCCTAAATTTACATCTTTATTTAAGTTATAATTAACAGAAATAATCACAACAGGAAATAGCATTGAGGTGTAATAATTCAGGCAGAAAAGGGAAAAAATTCTAGTTAATAGTATCTTACCATTTTCTAAAAGCAACATTAGATTATATTTGACAATTTCATTGTTAAATTGAATGTTCTCAATGAAACAGACAGAATTTTAGAGTTAAACTAAATGTTCTCCACAGAACACATCCCTTAAAATAAAATCAATGAATGACTTAGGCATATAATTCCATTGTGCCACTATACCCAATCTGAATGGTGATCAATTTTTATGTTGACATTTCATTCACACTCACTAACTTTTTGCTAGTGTGTCACAGTGGGTGCAAAGCTTCAAGGGATAAGTTTAACTTTTTAAAAATATTTTTTCCAGATTTTACGGAAGGAAGTTATAAAGGACAACCATTCACACTTCTATTTTTTATTACTTCCTTTCTCTATTCTAAGAGTGGTAGTTTTGGCAGAGCGGAACTTGCCTTTTCAGGAATTTCCTATTGCATTCACAGGATCAGGGATACAGAAAAATCTTGTGCACGCCTGTGTTCTCTGACTGTGGCATTACACACCACAGATTCTAAGATAAACTGAATCATGGCAAAATTATAATTAGTATCAAGTGGGTGTAGTATAAAAGCTAAAAAAAGCAATGTAGAGAAGTTGAAATTCATTTTCATATTCAATTCAGGTGTTGTCTGAAGTTTGCTTGCGGGTGATTTCTGATGGTTAGAACACTTAAGTTGTCTCCAAATGATTAATGGATATGAAGATTAATTTCAAATTTACTACTTTGCTATTACATGAGATCCACTTGGTTCTCAAATACCACTTGGAGAAATCCCGTGAACACATTTTTAAGCATTTGACAATGTTTTGCATGCTGAGGACCTTTATGATGTGAAAGGCAAAGGCAGCTTCGTTAGAAATATTCTTTGAGATAGATGATATTGCAGTGTTATTTATTTGCAATCCCTAAACACATCATGTTAACCTCAATTAAGGAAGATAAAATGCACAACAGGTGGAGGAAGCACAAAGGTGTTTTATATAACATCGTTAATCACTTGGGAAAATTGGAGACAACTTAAGTGTCTATTGATAAAAAACTATTGAAATAAATTATAGCACACGTATACAGTGACCTACTCTCCAATGATTAAATATAATGTGGTAGAAGAATATTTATTGAATATTGAATGTGTATTATGTATACATTTTGAAACAAATATGTGTGAGTAATGAGATTAGGAGTAATTTAAATATTTTATCTAGAGTTTTAAAAATATTTTTGTATATAATGTTTGTAGGAACTCGTCAGAATCTTAAGGCACAACTACTAGAATGATACTTCTGTAAAAATACATTCATGTAAGTCTTTCTCCATAAGAGGGCAGCTTCTGATTTGCAGGGTTTCTCCTCTAAGCTATTGGGAATGATTAAAGACTAACCAAAGTTGAACTCTTTTTACTATATTAAGACTACTTAGCTTTATATAGTAAATGATCTGGAGTGACATGGTGAAAGTTTAGTAAATTTTTGATGAAACTAAAGACAATATTATATGTGCTATTGTCATAATATATGCTCATTTAGAAAGGATGTTTTTATGATATCCAGAAACATTATAACTACAATAAGACAATGTAAAGCAACAACTGGAAATTCAAGTTACAAGCACTATGAAAGGTATTTTCTTATCATGGGGGAACTAGAATAACAGAGTAGTACAGAGTTGGACTTTGGGGTAAGGTAAGCCTTGGTATGAATCCTTGCTCTGCCATTTATCAGTTTTGTTTACATGGGCAAATTTTTAATCTTTGACAAGCCTCAGTCTCCTCATTTGTTAAGTTAAAATGAAATATGGAGCTTCTTTATAGGATTGTTTTTATGATTAAACAGCAGAAAAACAAGGAGGAGTGCTTGCATAGCACTCAGTATATGCTGTTAGTAATAAAAATACCTAAATTCCAGGGACCCACACTCCCTAAAACTTCATGCATGGGCACCAGTTAATTTTGGCCAG
Organism: Pipistrellus hanaki; assembly: GCF_964339955.1. Classification (NCBI taxonomy): domain Eukaryota; kingdom Metazoa; phylum Chordata; class Mammalia; order Chiroptera; family Vespertilionidae; genus Pipistrellus; species Pipistrellus hanaki. The sequence continues at coordinate 30,804,457 of NC_140509.1, read as the reverse complement.
TGTGTGCATGGGTGTGTAGGAAGGGAACGAGCTTGCAGGGAGTGGAACCAGGTTTTATAAGATAGGAAAAGTAAATAACAGTAACAATATAATTTAGTAATACGGACATCACACAATAATCAGTAAAGCTTCAAGCCATAAACCTGGTATATCACCTACAAAGAGAAAAGCTGGATCTCATGCCTCTGATTTTTAATAAATAAGCATTCCTCCTTCATTTTAAGTCACTGAGACAAAAAGTGTTACTTATGGCTACACTGGTTTAGCTCAGTGGATAGGTTTGATTCTGGTCAAGGGCATGTACCTTTGTTGCGAGCACATTCCCAGTAGGGGGTGTGCAAGAGGCAGCTGATCGATGATTCTCTCTCATCAATGTTTCTAACTCTCTATTCCTCTCTCTTACTCTCTGTAAAAAATCAATAATATATATATATATATTTTTTAAAAAGTGTTACTTATGATACTAGTTGAAATATGTATCCAAACTGCTTTGCAGGGTTTTACCTTATACTACTCTTATGAAGTCAGATACATTCTCAAAATGTCTCTGAATTACCCCAAAATGAATGAAAATCTAGGAAGACTGGCTGGCACCAGTACTTTATAAAAGAAGTTCACGCAAATGTAAGGTGTGTGTCTGAAGGGTTGCACACACACACCTCAGCAGCAGGTGAGTCAGCCCGCTCGAGGAAAGGGTATCAGAGCTCAGTCTGCACTGTCTATAAGGAGAGCAGGACATTGAACACACCAGAAATGATCAACAGATGACAAAGAGTTTTGCAAGGCAAGGGGTATGAGGAATTTAAAAACAATATTATTATTACTCATATAATTAATCATATCTTCTCAAATTCTAAAAGGAACTTCTAAAATTAAAGGTAACATTGAAATGAATATTTTTGTTGGCAAAATGATGAGTATACATAGTAAGGTGAAGTAATAAAATATCCTTTTACCTAACAATTTGCCCATGCAGAATTGCCAAAAGGCTAAAATTTTTAGGTCCCAAAGCTGCATCTATGATTGGATATATAGTAAACTGCATTGTTAATAGACTGTAGATAAGAACCATGAAGAACAAGCCAAATTATCTAACTTTAAAAAATATATACACCGAGTGGCCAGATTATTATGATTTCTGAATGCATAATAATCTGGCCACTCCGTGTATATCCTATATAATAAAAGGCTAATATGCAATTGTCCCCTCGACCAGCAGGAAGGCTGGCCAACCACCCATGTCTCCTCCCCCTGGCCAGGCTGGCCAGACCTCATCCATGCATGAAAATGCACGAATTCATGAACCAAGCTCCTCCCACCACAAACCCCACACCCCCCCCCCCCCAACACACACAGATTGAATGGCTAGATTTTTATGCATTCAAAGATCATAATAATCTGGCCACTCAGTGTAATTGAACCAAATTATTATTTAATGGAATAGGTGAGCTAAAGCATTAACAAACATACAGAATAGGTAAGTGGAAAGAGGGAATATATATTAAATTCATTTTAGCTCCCCAGGGTTTGATAATGATTAGGTACAGTGTGTGGCACTGATATTCTTTACATGGTAGATTTTGCATTTTACTGAAATATCCCATCTCAAAAGTAACGCTGTACTTTATATAATGGTAATAATAATACATGGAAGAGTGCAAATCTCATTTTTAAAAGTACCCCCCCCCCAAAAAAAAAATATATATATATACTAGCCAAGAGCTCTAAATTTTAGTTCAAGAAATTATCTAACTTGACTCCAGGCATAGCTCTCAAGGCTTAATACTTCTAATCTGAAAATATGAGCACCAGACTCGATGCCAAGGATCAAAGTCTAAACAAGCATTTCTAAACATCCCATCGTTGTCATGCTGCCCAGAAAAGTCTGTGACTATTATTCATTAAGTCTTGTTATTGCTCTCATTTTGCTCCAAATAACAGATGGCTGGAAACAGTAACTGGACACCAGGGTCTATCTTCTCTAATCTGGCAATGGAATAACCACATGAAAGAAAAAAATGAGGTATGGGAAAAGAATACAATTTCCCCAACTGTAGAGATAACCTAGCTCTACTTTTCCTTTTGCAGATGACAAAAAAAAAATTAAAATCATACATATGAAGCACCTTGTATCCCATATCATATAGTCTGTCAGTAGAAAATCCAAAACACTATTTTGAAATACTCCTTGTGTTAGTACTAAAAGCTTTTGTGCTTTGAGTAATGCCAGTTTGCAATCTCTGTGAGTATGAAATTAACAATCCTGGCTTATATCCTCTGGTGATGCAAATAAAAGAGTGAAGAAGATGCTAGGGGAAGTATGGTGGTAATCCCATATACAGGATCTCTTTCGTTTCCTTACTAGTGGCTTTATTAAGTTTGCCAACCAAAGAATGCCTTGTTAGTTATGTCAGTGTTTTAAAGGACCATGGGTGCTTTGAACCATTATACTTATGTTAAACCAATCTATTTGACACAACAAACAATGGGCTAAAACTTTACTTGGGTTATTAAAATTAGTCATGATCCACTGGTAAAATGTAAGCTAATAACTGCTCCCAACACACAAATGGATAGAGTGTCTGATACAAAGTCATACTCCTTAGGTGCTGGGTCACAGAGGGCCCCCATGCCTGGGAGGAGGGGCCACTCTGGGGAGCACTCTGTGACAGAGTTATTTTCCTAGTGGTCCAGAAGTGTTACAAGATTTTAACAATATGACTCACTTGCAAATGAAGCCATCAGCTCCGTCTGAATACCAAAGATCGTTTGAATCCCGCTAAAATGTCAATATGGTTGACAGTATACATGATCAACCCATTTGCAGTTTCTTCATACTGTCAAAATGAATGTCAGGTAGAAAAATTGACATTTTTCTCTCGGAATTTGTAAGATGAAGAGAAATGTGCCTCATATTTTTGGCTTGTCATTGCTGGAAAATATGTAAGACTCATCAGATGGATTTCTATATAACTTATACTGCTAATGATATAATGTTTAGCAATAGACAATCAAAACAGGCACAATGCTATCACACACTGATACTTCTAAAAAACATTGGTATTTCTTCTTCTTGCAAAGCATTTCATGAATGGTGATTTCGGGAGAAGAAATTATTACAAACAAAAGAGCTTTTCTAAACCACGTTGAAACTATTAGGACAAGTTGAATTAAGGTTATTTGCATGTTAAATTCTCAGGAAAATGCTATTTCAAATTCTTTTTATATATAATTGCTAATTAAAAAACTATTCCTTCCTTCCTCCCTCCTTTCCTCCTTTCTTCCTTTCCTCCTTTCTTCCTTTCCTCCTTTCTTTCTATCTTTCTTTTTTTCTATCTTTCTTTCTTTCTTTCTTTCTTTCTTTCTCTCTTTTTTCTTTCTTTCTTTTTTCTTTCTTTCTTTTTTAAAGGTGAGACTGTTTATTAATACCTAGGAGGTTTCGAATCAAAAGACAGCCAGTGGAAATACACACACCACTATCCCAGGGAGACACACCAAACATGCTGTTTGCTACCACCCTAAATGTGCTTGATGTCATCTAATCTCAGAAGCTAAGCAGAGTTGGGCCTGGTTAGTACGTGGGTGGGAGGAAAACATTATTTCAAGTTATAAAATACAAGTATATTAGGAGACACCTAAGATACAGACACTTTAAAACAATCATTGCATAAGAATTCTCTTATAACCCAGCCAGTTCCAGGCAACAGGAAAAACCTCATTATGGCAACCTGAAGCAATCCCAACACAAATGACATCAGAGCCCTCTAAATCCTTCCCAAGAGACTCCGGCAAAACCCAGAACAGCAGGAGATGCCCTGGTTATTTCCCAGGTACTTGCACTTGGAATGCTGGCTGTCTGAAGACAACATATGCTGGTGGGGATCTCTCACCCCCGCTGCTGTGCCACATAGCTGTTGATTTCAACATAACTGGCCTTGATTCTTTCCCCGTTCAGAGTCCTGATGAATAAATATCTAAGTAAACACTTATCTTAAGTCCCCATTTTTCCTGTTTCAACACAAGCTTGTAAATGTGCAATGTTTCAACTTATCAATATAAGATGTTTAAGCCTGATCACGTCCTTAAAGTGACTTGAGTGTTTGAAGGATATTCTTTCTTATCTTTATTTGTTTGTTTGTTTGTTTATTTATTTATTTATTTTTTAGAGAGAGGAAGGGAGAGAGATAGTTAGAAACACTGATGAGAGAGAGTCATAGATCAGCTGCCTCTTGCACGCCCCCTACTGGGGATGTGCCCGCAGCCAAGGTACATGCCCTTGACGGGAATCAAACCCGGGACCCTTCAGTCCGCAGACTGATGCTCTATCCACTGAGCCAAACCGGTTTCGGCTCTTTCTTATCTTTAAACGTTACACAGAAGTCTGAAAAACTGTTTTCCCACAGGTTTTGAATACTGTGTTTTTATGGTTGAAGTGACAGTGTTTATAAACAATCACTGCTTATCAAAGCCTATTTGAAGAAGAGACTATTCATTATTAGGAATATCTTTGCAATGCCATTGTGGTTAATATATCCAGTTTTTTGCATAACTCTGTTGTTTAACCTTCCTCCCTAAAGATCTGCATAGTGTCTTTTTGGAATTCGGAAGGAGAGAAGTTCATATTTATTTGTCTGTTCAACAGAGAACTAAGTCAAAACTTTTATTCTCTCCCTTTCCCCAGTGAGGCTCGGATCATGTTGACTACACCAACAACAGAAGAAGCCCATCTACTCTGAGAGTCAGGGCCCAGATTCCTTAAAATGAGCGACTCTAGGTGCAGTTCAGCACTTGTATGCCACGTGATGCCACGTGCTAAGAGGAACCAGCTGCTGATGTGGCTCCAATCAAATATTGAAATAGTTTTGGTTCATTTGAGGCAATGGAGGGCTCTCAAATCAACCAACAATATTAACACCAAGGTTGAAATTACTTCCTTGCTAATAAAATAAGAACATAGAAAGGCTTACTACTGAACTACCAAAGCAGTGACTCAAAACTCAAGTGATCATGCAGATGTTGTTAATGTATTATGCAAAATCAGTTTACTGTGCTAATCTATCTTTAACTCTTTGGGCTCTTTTCCTAACACTCTGCACAGAAGGACAAACTGGGATGCTAAGAACAACAAGAGCCCTGGATTACATTTCTCATTGTGAGAATACCAAAGTGTTTTTAGAATACCCAACACTTTTTTTTTTTTTTTATTCCTGCCTATACACGCCCCCAAATGCCACGGAATCCTGACAGTCACTTCCTTCTCCCAGTGCCACCTGCTCCCAGAACACCCACCCACGAGCTGCTAAAATCCTCCCGTCACCTCAGCCACATGCCAGCAGAAAATGCTGCCTGCCACCCCCACCCCCTAACCTCCAAACTGCCGATGGATAAGGAAACAAATATACATAACTGAAATTGCATAGGGACTTATGATGGCAGAGAGCTATGGGCCAGAGAGCTGGGAAGTACTTCATCATCTTAATATGCCACTTCATAGGAATCACAGCTGTTGTTTCTGGTCTGAATGTGACACGTATTCCGAGACACTGGTTGCTAGGAGGAAGTTCAGGCTGAGATGTGTTTATTGATCTAAAAGCAGACACAGAAGTTGTACCAGTCTCCTACCCCATTAGAAATCCCCACGCTGGCTATTTCAATTTCTAGCTGGAAAAAAAGCTTTCAATATGAGTGACAACTTGAGATGGTTTCAGCCTATTTGAACCTCAATGACACAATCCTTTTGAAAGACTATCTCTTGGTATTACTGCACTCTTAAACGACTGTTTACCTATGCTCTGCCATGCACTGGGCTAGGCACAGTGGGTATAGATGTTAAAAATGTAGTTACTGCTAATGTGGAAGTTGTAATTTGCTCTGATGCCCGATTATCAGGTGATAATATTTTCCAACATTTTATGGGATTTCTTTCAGTGCCCGACTTGCAGAACTGAGATTGGAGACAGACCTGATTATTTTGTGGGCTCTAGTGCAATTTGCAATCAGAAGCCAGCTGGTTAGGAGCCAGGCTTACTTGCCTGTGTATTTCTGATACCTAAGCACAGTCTGTGTGTTTCTGATACCTAAGCACAGTCTGTAGTCCTCATTGCATGCATGATCCATGAATGGATGCATGGATAATTTTAGGAATGCGTAAATAACCAGAAAAACAGAACTGTGAACAAATAAATCGGCAGAATTTTCCACAGGAGACATGCTTGACATCATTGCATACCAAGAAGCCACTGCCTTTCTCTACTGTTCCATTTTACTCCTTCTTATCAACAACTTTTGGGAAGGCAGGGAAATTCTTACTTAAATCCAAGCTTTTAAATGGACAGCAAGTAACAGGCCTTCCTAAATGTGAATGTGGGCCTTCACCGTCTGAAACTCCTGATGCTGTGGAATGGACTATGGGTCTTACAGAGGGCCAGGAACACATAATCCTTCAGTCTTTTTGCCACAGCTGCACTAAGAGACCAACACCAAAAAAATTTATCTGTAACTTTGCCATAAAATGTGGGTGAAATTTTGTTAATTTGAGTAACTCAGGAACACAAAGGAAAGCCCCTCTGTGCCTTTCGGGGTATTAGATTGAGTTTGAAGCTGCAGAATAATAGCTGTCTACTTATTTAGCTAAATCTAAAGAAGGTGATGTCTTACTTTGCTTTTTTAAATGACCTCTACCCAAAAGTATTACTTAGTGTCCCCTACCCAAAAATGCTATTTAGCTAAATATAGGCAGTTTCCCCTGTAGCACTTCTGAAATTTAACACACTGCAGCCACTAAATTTGGAAACTTATCTCAAACTTTTCTGGTTAGAAACTCTAATTGGAATTATCAGAACTATAGTGGGAAGCTACTCTTTCTCTTCTTCCCATGGGTGAATAATTGAGTCTCTTGGGAAGTCACTGAAGGAGCCTGAATGCTTAAAATATTTTTTTTTAATCTCTAAAAGGATTGCATAACCTAACAAATTCAAATACTAATTTCCTATTGTGGGCACATTTTTCTAATTAATCTTGAAAAGATGAAAAAAAAATTATTGGCCGAATCTCAGATGTATCACTGAAAGCAATAGGAAAGGAACTTGGATATGCACCTTTGATTGGTAAATTAGAGAAGGGAGTCTATGGCCTTTTTTTTTTTTTTTTAAATATACAAAATAAATCTATTACCAGATTGTAATTAGCCATTTACATACAATAAACATTAATATTTCAAGGGGAAAATATTTTAGATATAATACTACTAGAGACCCAGTGCATAAAATTTGTGCACAGGAGAGGGGTGTCCCTCAGCCTGGCCTGCACCATCTCTAATCCGGAACCCCTTGATAGATGTCTGACTGCCGGGATCAGGCCTAGACTGGGGGTCAGACATCCCTCTCACAATCCAGGACTGCTGGCTTCTAACCACTCACCTACCTGCTGGCCAGATCCCTCTAACTGTCCTGCCCTGCTGGCCTGATCCCCCTAACTGCTCTCCCCTGCCAGCCTGATCACCCCTAACTGCCTCTGCCTTGGCCTCGCCACCATGGCTTTGTCTGGAAGGAAGTCCGGTCTAATTAGTATATTACCCTTTTATTAGTATAGATTACCAAAACTGTATTAAAATAATATAATACCACAAAAGTTTTAGGAAATATTAAAAATCTGCAAATAGCAGGATTACTTCTATTATACTGTAATTTTTCTCCTTTGACTCTACTATTGTTCATCAGTTTATGTTGCTCATTATATTCTACAAATGAGTGAGATCATGTGATATTTATCTTTCTTTGACTGGCTTATTTTGCTTAGCATAATGCTTTTAAAAATTAGTGTAGCAACACCTTAGAAGATGCTGACTGTTCGAACCATACCCCTACCATAAACTCACTAAAAACCTCTATCTAACTTAAAGCTTTTTATTACATTCTTTATCACATTTATTTTACTCTGACATTGGTTGGGGAATTAAGCTCACCATCTTTAGGTATCTGATATGTTAACAATACCAATCCTTATTACATTTTTCCTATTGTCTGGTATTGTTAGAAATGTTTTACAAATATTCTTATGTAATTCTTATAATCATTTTTGATGTATCTATCATTACCATAATCCCTTTTAATAGATAAAGACATTGAGGCACAGAGAGGTTACTTCGCTAAATTAACAGAGCTAATTGGTTATGGGGCAAGGATTTAAAACTAAGCAGTATGGCTTTGGCTCTTAAACACTGGCATCGGAAGACTGGTGAAGTATAGTAACCAATTAGTGCCATTGGGAATTGTTAGTTATGGTTAATAACGGCCAAACCAATGCACTTTTAAAAAGATATTGCATTCAATTAATTTCCTCCTTTTAATTACTTAACATTATGTATCTTAATTGCCTCGTAGGAGAGAAAGCATACACCCTCATATTTGCATATCTCATAGCATAGAACCAAGAACTGGAAGATTTGGGATCAGTCTCAGTTTATTAACTTGCTAAGGTATTAATAAGTCAATTAACATCAGAAGCAGTGGTTCTATTCATTGAGTATAATAATAAAATTATTTGAACTAAGTAATCTTTAATATTCCTTGAGCTCCAAATTCCTAAAATTCTCTAGTCTCTTGAATTTATTCTGTTTGATAATGACTCAGATAATGAAGAATAATTTTATGAAGAGAGTGTCCTAGTTTAAAGGGAGTGTTTTTTAATCTTGAATAAGGAGCAGACACCTGGAAACCTGTTCAAGGAAAAAGAAATCTCTGAGATCCAGTACAGTTATTTCCACAATTACCCAGACTAAAAAGCACTGACTCAAAATACCCAAGTCTATACTATGAAAACGTCTTTTAACTATGAATAATTCCTGAAAAAGAGAAATTTAATCTTTATCACTAATAACTAGAGTTGCCAGATTTAACAAATAAATATAGAGGACATCCAGTTAAATTGGAATTTCAGATAGAGAATGAATAACTTTTTAGTATATCTTATTGAGGGGCATGAGATTTTAGTGTAAGTATCTACAATAGTAAAAATTTTAGGCATGTAATAAAATCTACAGACATGCTAGCAAATTATTCATTGTTTATCAGAAATCTAAATTAAACCAGTTACCTTTATTTTACCTGGCAACTCTACTGATAAATGAATCATTCAATTAAGGTAAAAACACAAAACCAAAAGAAAATAATTAGATCTTATGAACCACTCTGTGTGCATGAGAAATGCTAGCCTAAGGTATCCTTTTATTTTTCTCATTCCTCAGACTTTTGTCTCTACCCAATGCCAAATTATCATTTATATAGATCATTTGCATTTCTGGTTACTATGCAAACATGCTATGGGCGGTAAAATCTTTTTTTAAATCTTTTTATATAAATCAGCCCTCACAAAGTTGCTGTGTTTTAATCCCTTGAGGGTTTTTCTTTATGATTAGAATACTACTAAAAAGGAAGTATATATGAAAAGCAAATACAAGAGCATCTGGCCATTTTAGAGGTAAGAGACAACCCATGGAATTTCTTCTTGAAAATAGACACATGATACAAGGTCCAAAATACCTAAATATAGACTTGAATGATAGTGAGGAAGTCGGATGATATAATTACATAACTTACACAAAACATCACCTGCATAGGGTAAGGCAAGCAAGCCATAAGGCAGGAGCTCATTTGATGAAGTAAGAGCTCAGCATCCATACCAAGTCCCTTACTGCCCATTGAAGTCAGCAAAACACACCTTGCCAGGAGGAGTTTAATCTGAATGGTCAGTGAATGGAAGGTAACTAAGAACCAAGGACAAAAAACAGCTGTGACTCTAAGGTGGACAAGAAAAAAAGCTACAGAACAGAAAAAAGAACAGCCTGGAAAAAGCAAGAGCCAGTTACCAAAATGTCAGGAGAGTCAGGGAAGCCTGGAATATCTCGTGCCATCTTCACTTCCTGAAAATTTTTCTACTTATCTCTTAGGACCCAAACCCTGTGTCTCTCCTCTGAAATCTTTCTTACCCTTTTGTCACCTCATCTGTACAAATCCCCGTAGACTGGCCAGTTGTTTCTTCTTTTAGGATGGCATAGTTGTTGTTTTTTATTTTATTTACCCTACAATGTTCCCACATAGACAGGATCTTATTAGATTGAGGTAGGAATCAACATGTCTGTTTTCCCCTAAAAGGCAGGCAGTTTGTGATGAGGCAGTATGCCGCTCACAAGCATTTCTAAGACCCCTCCAAATGGATGCATGGGAATACAAGTGGTCGAGTGAGACAGATGAGAGAAATAATTAGACACAGACTATAGATGCTCACTTGACACACAAGATGTTTTATTCAGATTCTACTCTTCTCTGCCTGCTTCATGTTATGAATTCATTTTACGCGTTTTATTTTTAAAGATTCTAAGTTTCTTCTTAACAAGTTGGGGGGGGGCAATCTGGGAAAAATGCAACTAAGCATTTCTATTTTCAGAAAATGTGTATACATAAAATTCCTCTTAAACAAACCCTCATGAATAAATATAAAGCCTTGATACTCCAGGATATCCTGGCTTCTCTTCTAAGATACCATTTCCAGCTAAAATATAAGAGCCCAGCTTTCTAGCACAAACCAACCTAGCCTCTAGTACTCCTGAGAGAGCTCTAAGAAGCTAGAGTCTTTGTAGGAGTTTGGATATTCAACATATGAAACAACTGAGGAAGACTATGAATAGATTATAGAGTGCTTCTTAGAGCACAATATATATTGATTTCAAAGAAGAAGGGAGAGGGAGAAAGAGATAGAAAAATCAATGATAAGAGAGAATTATTGTATTGATCAGCTGCTTCCTGCACATCCCACACTGGAGTTCGAGTCTACAACCTGGGTATGTGTACTGACCTAGAATCAAACCATAACCTCCTCTTCATAGTCAACCCTCGGTCACCACTGAACCACACTGGTGACTAACAAAAAGTAATTTCTATGCTTTGCTTTTAGAACTCCCATACAGTCTATTCTTTCTGGCTAATTCAGGATGATCTGTTGTTTTTAAGACCAGAAATACCCTAACACATAATTTCATGCACACATACCTCCACAGAAGCACACACCCTGCACACAGGCATCTCCCCACTTCTTCCTCCTTCTCTCTCTTAACTGTATACCTTTGCTGTCCATGCTCTACACCTTAGATTTCTCCTCACTTCCTCTCCTCCAATGTACATGCATTATTGGTTTCCAGTAGGACCTTTTGCAAGAGACATTCTTGAGTCCCTTATTTTTTTCTTAAAGCCAATATTTAGACTGTATTATCAAACATTTGCTTATGTATTCTAATTATTGAACATATGCTTACTTCTTTCCATCCCTATTGTTATAACTTTAAAGGCAAAGTCTTCCTCTTCTACTCTGCTTTTTCTCTCCCTTAATAATAGACTATCCTGCCATATACCTAATAAATGTTCAAGTAATAAGCATTTAAGTAATAAATTACTGCATGAAATGAATAGATGTTAAAGGTTAAGGATTTCACCACAAATGCATTGTTTTGACATTCAAAGCAGTTTCTCCTTTGTCCAGCAATAACCACTACATGTCTCAAAAGCCAGACCATCCTGCTGTAAATTTGTTTTTATTGCTTCCTGAATAGTTACCCATATGAAGCTTCTGCCTATCCAATTCTTTCCCCCAGATTTTAGTTTACATCAATTCAATAGAATCAGAATTCTGTAATTACTTTTCCCTATTGAGGAACATTTTCTATATTTTTAATCCCAGTTACAAGAATAACACTTGCTTATTTAGAATCACTGGCAAATTATACTTGCATTCAGAGAAACTATTCCAAGCCATAAATGAAAATACTTTGTTGGATGAATAAGTTGTAGAATAAAGAATGGGAGGCATGGGCTCTGACAGAACATCATCTGATCATTTATAGACTGCTAAAGATATAGAGGAAGTGGTAGAACTAAACTTCTCACATTTCTACCAGACAGAAAATTGGAAGTGATAGCTCTCCTTTTAGCACTTCTTTTCATGTAGCCTCAAGCTGTCATCTTGAGTTTGTTCTTATTACTATTTATAGCCATCAGCGTAATCTTGGGTCACGTGGAAGTGATCACAGGTAACCTAGAGGTCTATGATCACAAGACATAAAGTTCCTGAAATTATCATGCCACGTGTTGTTTTCATTACAATAAGATCTCAAAGCCTACATATGAGATTAGATAGAAAGGAGCAGTAGATAAATTAATAGAACCAAAGTTGAAAAACAACAGAAAGTATATTTTAACTGTTTCTGTGCTTTTTACTTTTTGTGCCTTCTTTCTCAGCAATAGAACAGTTAGAGAAGGAGAGTTTGAACTAAATCTCCTTTCCTTGATCTGTGGTCTACTTTGGTGAAAATAAGAATGTTAATGGAGGTAACCGATTAAAAGTTAAAATGCTTTATTTTTTCCCCCAAATATGTTTTTGTTGATTTCAGAGAGAAAACTCCTAGGTAAATAAAGGTAAAAAGAGAATTTGCAAAGAAGCCATAGAAAACAGGGGGAAAATGGAAATACATTATACTTAGAAAAGAAATAAACTTTGACCTTGTTATTTGGGCTATTTTGTTTTGATTACTCTCAGGCAATTCTAAACCCAAATGACACCGTGTCCTTCCTTTCTTTGCTCAACAGATATTTGGGGCTTAAGCTTAACATAGAGTTTTATTACTGCATGCTATTGCAATTATCTATTTTTTTCTGTACCTTAAGTGCAGGGACTCTGTCAACTCTGAATCCCCCAAGCACCTGAAAAATAGTAGAGACTTAATAACTGTTTGAAAAGTCTTGGTGTTGCATTGAGTATATCTCTGGCAAGTCCTAATCACCAAAACTTGTCAGTTTCAACATGAAAAGCACACTGAGAGTTTCTAATATATTTGCCTCAAGCAAAAACTTCTTTAGATATTTGAGGGCTTTGATTTCAATAGAAGGAAACAAATTTATTAAGGTTTTTATTTAAGATGTCTCATATAAAGCCTTCTTGGCTAAAGGATTAGGGGACAATTCCAATCCAAGGTGAGAAAAGATGGGGCAAGATCATTAACCTTTATGTATCTATGGACATGTTTTTACAAGTGTAGCCAAATTAGAAGGGACCAAATCATCTGCTCTACCATAGTCACTACAACTTTAATTAGGAAACGGATCAGAACAGCATCACACTACTATTTATTCAGTGTTTATTTCACGTCAGGCACCATTCTAGGAGTTTTAGATAAAATAGTCTAATTTATCAACAAGAGCCACATGGCATATGCTTTGTCCTCATGAGATGAGGAAGATGAAAAGGTGGGGGTACCTTTGCACAAGTTCTTTCTGTTAGTAGTGTGTTTCTGAGCACTTACTATGAGTCAGGACCTCTTCTAAAGATTTACATGTATTAGCTCATTCAAACATCTTGCAACACTACTAGATAGTGGTATTGCCCTCACTTTACAGATGACAAAATGGAGGCATAGTGAGGGTAAATAACGTGCCCAACATCACACAGGTAATAAGTGGCGGAGCTGAGATTAAAATTAACACAATAGTAGAGATCTAGAGCCCCTCTCTTCACCAGTGTATTTTGTTGCCTTGCATGGTAATTGCTGGAGTAGGAAGTATAACTGACCAAGGGTCCTATCTTCAGTGCTCTGAAAATTCCATCAAGGCTAATGTGGAGACCACACCTCCCAAGGGTGCTTCCAGCCAATCACTGAGCAAGACAGGAATACAGAGGCAAACTTCTTCCTAGGAGAAAAGGTACTCACTCAGTTCACCACCAATATTGTCTTAAAAGCTCTCTGGTGGCTTTTCCAAACCTTCCTCATACCACACACAATTTAGGCCATTTCCACTCAGCTTCCCAGGCCCTTCTCCTTCCATCCTTCGCTAGGGAATCCAATTTGAATCTAATCACTCTCCTAGCCTTTTCAGACTTCCTATTTTCTCTCACACTGGCATTTCCCCCAGGAACACCTTCTCATCCCATCTTGGCATCTTCTGAAGGAACCAGTCTGCCATGGTTTTGATGAGTTAGTTCTCCTGGGAGTCCTTGTGGAGAGGAATCAGACTAGGGTCCTTGGTGAGAGAGGAGAGCACTCTTATCACTTCCAGGTACCCCTAAGGAGAAAGGGAAGCCTGGAATAAATCAGGGCCCTACGCACTGTGATTGGTGGAATGCACTCTGCATTTGGGGGTTGGTTCACTACCTCTAATGGAAAAGAAGTGTAGGAACCTTCAAGAAAACTTACCCCCCCACCCCAGACCACAATAAACAGTGTTGGCAAAGGCTCCACTGAGCACTACCAGGACCCATACAGGAAGACCCTGTGAATAAGGTCTTCCTGTTGGGGAAATAGGGGAGCAGGAGGAGATTAGGATGATGTATTAGGATGATGGAAAGAAAAGGAAAATGTCTGCCTACCCACCTTCTTTATCATTAGATTATAAGAACAGACATTTGAAACCAGTGGTCTTATTGCAGCATTGACTGTGTCTAATTCACAGGGAATGTTTCATGCCTTACTACTTCTAGAATTTTTAGATTTTTATCCTTGCCTCAGCATAACTGACCAAGGGTCCTTCAGCAGGTCTTGCCCTTATTCTCAGTGAATAAATACAAGTGTGGGATTTTTTTTTTCTTACATGATGATGATGTTAAGGGATCAAGCACCCCCAAGACTCTCTCTCTCTTTTTTTTTTTCTTCTCCTTTTTTTTTATGGAAGGATAAAAGAAATTGAGTCAGAACCCCTCTGGGACTTTCTCTGTTTCAATCTAACCCTTGTTCTCCAACTTGCTTCAGCAAAGTCCTCTTTGGAGGTACTAAGAAGTAGCTCACTGAACAGGACAGTGGTCCTTTGCACTGTTCTTTGGGAACTCCATGAGAGGATTCCAGGATTCCAGACTTCTCCAGCCACATACCATCAAACATAGTTGAATGGCAAGTGCACTCGTAAGTTCAGAAGTAAAGAAAGACAAGGAGTTGACCAGTAGATGGAGGCCATAAGGAGAGTGAGAGGGACCCTAGCAGTAAGGAGTAAAGCCGATGAGCTGGATGAAATTTGGCACATCAAGGCAAGAGAAGAAAGGCCAGAACTGTTGGAAGACAGTGCTGAAGAGGATGGTTGGTCAAGGCCAGGGTTTATAGCATGTCTTAATTAGCTGTCCAAACAACCGAAGAGTTTTTCCCCCAAAGAGATTACTGATGGGTTTTAAGCAAGAAAAACTTACTTTTGTGATTTTAAAGGTTTACTCCAGCTATTGTGTAGGCTATTTGAAAAGGGTTTACAATGCAGGCATCTTATTCTTTCCAGCACCTCCAAAGAAGGCAGAAGAAATGGTCTGCTAAAAATGCAACTTGTATCACCAAATGTCATTATATTAGAAGTAGTTATTATTAATTGCCTGCCTTATTATATTAATGAGTGTAAGAATTATGTGCAGAACTCACTTTGAGACATTATTTCAAATACATATAATTATTGTCATTTTTAAGTAATAAAACAGGCTCTGAGAAGTTGAGAGACCTATTATCAAAGTGATGAAGCCAAAATTCAGTCTTCAAGGCCTAAGCTTGTAAAGAGTTGGTTTCACTGAAGAATTTGGTATAGCTCAGCAAAAAGAAATACTTAAGCAGGTCATGCCCTTATTCTCAAGGATCTTAAAGACAATGGAGACATCAAATCATGACCAACGAACATCCTGGACAATGTATGCAAATTAAGGATGTGGGGGGAAAATTACAACTATCAGATTTCAAAACTAAACTGATAAAAATCTTACCATTTCCATGCCCCTGCCAAGACATACTATCACTTACACTCTATCTCAGAGAGCCAAGAACACAGACACCAATGAGAAAGGGAAGATGCATTTAAATAACTTGCTAGCTGCTTGAGTTAGATAATCAGGTAAAATAATTTTCCAGAATTTTAGTTTTATAGCCTTTCAAATTACACTACAAAATCCAAAAATAACACTTGGATAATTCCCTGTTTTGCATTATCAACAACACAGATTCCTTAAAATTAAGGGGGAAAAATGCAAAAGGGTTTTCTGTACTAACTAACTGAATACATGCAGAGACCTTTATATACAACAAAATAATTTCACATGATTTCCTCTTTTTATTTTGTTATCTAACCCACACTTTAAAAAAATGTTTTAAATGAGTACAAGTATTGGTGACTTCATTTGCTGACCAAGATTTGTGTTGACTATAATATATAAAGGAAATCTCAGATATAATACTAGCTTAATATATAAATAAAATTCTAAATTAAAGGCCAGGAATAATAATTTTCTGAGAGGACACATATATTGAACAAAAACTCACAAATCTGATTCCTCTTCAAATTTATATAAATATTTTCATGCTATGAGTTTAAACTTTCTAACACCTCTGACATGAATTAATGCAACTAATAGATTTTTTCAGCATGAAATTATAATAAGAGCCATGAAATTTGCACCTCTCATACCAGAACTCTATGGTGCATTCACATAGAGCATAAATCACACTGTACCCTTTGGTTCCTATCCTATCTAATCTGAAAGGTCATCTAATGAGCCAGCAAAGGATTTCTTGTCCAATGACTGATTGTTAATTCAGTTTCAGTATACTTTCTATCACCCATTAAAATTTAGCAGCATTCTGAAAAACAGAGCAGAATTCCCGCTAAAATGATAAATTCTCCATTTTAGGAGATATTATCTGCTCAATCAAACTATGTTCTCTAAATTGATAAACCAAATGGTCAATTTTCTGTCCTCACCTGTTCACTTTGTTCCTTGAGACTTCACTTGGTTTCCAGGACACCACACACGCTCTAGGTTTCCTCCTCTGACTTCTAAAAGGTGGAATTGCCCACAGGCTCACACCTGGGATCACTGAATTTTTCTCCCAGGGCTCTCTGCTGTAAATGCTATCTGCACACTGGTAACTCAAATATGCCTCTAGCTCAGATGTCTCCTTAAACTCTAGATCTGTGTATATAAATGCCTATTCCACATGGCAATCTATGATGTTTAAAAGGCTTCTCGGATTTAACATGTCTAACATTTGAGCTCTTGATATTATACCCCCACCCATTCATCTCCTCAGATACACAAAATCTGTCCCTTTAAAAGTCTTTCCTACTTCAGAAAATTAGTAAATGGATACTCCATTTTTATATCTGCCCAGTCCCCCTTCCTGCAAAACAATCATCTTTGACTCTTTTTTTTTCTTTCACACTCTTTATTGTATCTGCAAGGATATCCTTTAAGCTCCACCTATAAGAGTACCCAGATTCCAACAAATTTTAAAAACCTAGATGGTTAATTACCCTTATCAAAGTCATTGCCTCTCACCTATATTACTTCAATAGCCCAAAGTGGTGTGCTTGCTTCTGCTCCTGCATCCCTATGATTATGCTCAGCTCAGCAGCCAGAGTGATAAAGTTAACATGTCCCTCAATGCCCTAGCCAGTTTGGCTCAGTGGATAGAGCATTGGTGTGCGGATTGAAGGGTCTCAGGTAAAGGGCATGCCCGGGTTGTGGGCTCAATCCCTAGTAGGGAGCATGCAGAAGGCAACCGATCAATGATTCTCTCTCATCACTGGTGTTTCTATCTTTCCCTCTCCCTTCCTCTCTAAAATCAATAAATATATATATATTTTTAAAATGTCCCTCAAGTCATGTCCCTTCTTTGGTCAAAATGTAATGTCTCCCCACTTCATGCAAGGCAAAATCCAAAGTCCCTCCAGTGGCTGACAATGATCCATTGTTTTGGAACTTTTTGCCCTTGTTTCCTGTTACCTTTGCCCCCTACAGCACGCAGGCTTCCCTAGTGTCCTTGGATTGCTGTAATGCGCTGTGAACATTCACCATGATAGTTTTTTTTAATCTTACTCTATTTTAATAATAATTTTCCACTTGGTGTGATATTTTTGTTTACATAAAATACAGAATTTGGCATATCATATCTAACTGAAAATATGGAAAAGGGCGCTGCTTGGGTAGCTCAGTTGATTGGAACATTGTCCCATACACCGAAAGGTTGTGGGTTCAATTTCATTCAAAGCACACATCTAGGTTGTGGGTTCTGCCCCCAGTCAGGCGCATATGGGAGGCAACTAACCAATGTTTCTCACATTGATGTTTCTTTCTCCCTCTTGGTCTCTTTCTTCCTTACTCTGAACACCTCACATTGATGTTTCTTTCTCCCTCTTGGTCTCTTTCTTCCTTACTCTGAACACCAATGAAAACATATCCAGAGTAAGGATTAAAAAAATAAATAAATAAATATGGAAAAAGTCACATCCAGAGAGGCACTATATACCATCTCAAGAAGCAAAATTTAGGTTTAGCAGCCAATCATACTGATAACTATGCATCACTCAGTCACAAAACAACAACAACAAATGATTACTACCGCCACTGCTCCAACTGGAAATATATCTCAGCCTCAACGTGCTCCCATTAGAATAAAATTTAGTATGAACTGAATCAAAATATTTTAATATTAACAGAGCAGGTCTATAAATCGGGGGGTAAACACTCACACAAGGAGATGGCAGCCTGCTCTGTTTAGCAGTCATGATGATGCATTTTGTCTCTCTGCCCATGTCTATAATACAGGTGACACCCTAAAGGTGCGACCTGGCATGTGAACTTTTCTCAAAGGCATTCTTCTAAACAATTTAATGGGCTCAACTCAGTTAATAAAATGAAATATTTTAGTTAAGTCCATGAAAACATTATCATTTCTTCGTTAAAACAAATATAATCAGTACTCCCACTCTATGAAAATTGTCGGGGTCCAGGTCATTGATACATACTCAGTGACTGTCAAGCATGTTTTCTTTCCCCTATAACAGTTATTTGAAAAATATTATAATTATCATCTACATCATATCATCATCTACTATGTGTTCACATAAATGTACAACCAATGCCTCTTCCAAATTTGTGGATCACTTTCCTTCTTTCAAATTTAGTTAAAGTAACACCACAGAGAATGCTTTCTAGAATGGGAGAGGTAGGACCTTCAAAAATTCTATCACCAATTGAAGCAATGAGGACATTGGCAAAGTTATCAAACATGATTTTTTCCGAGCTCTGAAAATTAATACAGCGTACAACAATCTAAGAGGCAATGACTCAAGAAAATGGTTAAATCCTGGCAAGACAGTAACCGACTCTTTACTTGCCCTATTCCCATTCCTCTTTTCCTAGCTTCATCGGTGGAAACCAGAAGCCTGGGAAGTTAGTGTCTTCGTTAGAGAAATAAGAGTAAATTAAACTGAGAGCAAATAGAAAAAGAACAGAAATATAGAGTATTAAACCATTATTTCCCTGACAGCAATAGCAAGACAAAGACATTATCTAAAAAAAAGAAATTTAACACCAATATTCCATATGACTATATATGCAAAAGTCATCAACAAATTACTAACAGATTGAATTCAACTGCATATACAAAAGATTATATACCATGACCAAGTGTAACGCTACAGGAATACAAGGTTCATTTAACATCTGAAAGTAGAATAAGATAATATACTAAATTAATAGAATAAAGTACAGAAACCTCAGGATCATCCAAAAATAATGCAGGTAAAGCAATTGACAAAATCCAAAAACTGTGATAATAAAAAACACTCAGTAAACTAGAAATAAAATAAAACTTTCTCAATCTGATAAATGTCATTTATAAAAAGCCCACAGCTAATAACACACTTAAGAGAAAAAGACTGAGTTCTTCCCCCAAGATATGAACAAGACAAAGGTGTCTGCTCTTATCACATCTGTTCAAAATTGTGCTGGAGGATCTATTCCAGGCAATTAGGCAAGAAAAATATTTTAAAGACATCTGGAAACAATGAAAGAAAATATTTAAAACTAATCCTATTTGCAGATGATATGATCTTTTATACAAAAAATTCTAAGAAAGCCATAAAAAAATTGTTAGAACAAACAAATGAGCTCAGCAAGGCTGCAGAATACAAAAATCATTAGGTAAATTGCTTCCCTCTCTTCTGGATTCTCAGAGTACTCTCACTTTTATATAACGATGTCATTATACTGTCATCGTATGTCCCCATGTCTGTCTTCCCTGTTACTCTAGGTACTTGTGAGGGTCACATAATCTGACTTGCTCTACCTATATTGCTGTTACAGCACTACATGCAGATTAGACACTCAACAGGTGGTGAATAAAAAGAATTAGCTTAGAATAATCAGAATTAAAGGAAAAGTACTCTAATACTATAGTTATAAATACTGTACTTGGTATGAGATAATATTTGTAAATTACACTGCTGCTCTTCTCAGGCAAAGGCCGGTGTTCAAAGATCAATAACACTGGGATTATTTTCTAGATATTCTGTAAATAGATCTACTTGGTCCAATATATGTGTTGTTACTATACCAATATGTGAATAGATTTATAATAGTTTCTTGAAGAGAGTTTAAGAAACATTGGGATAAAATCTATCTTAATAATGTTTAAGAGACTAAAAGCTAAAGTAGTGGTTTGCACAGCATCCCCTATGCAGGCAGAGAGAGGTATAATTTCCGAGATCAGACGAGATCGGGAGCGTTCAGGGTGGTATGGCCGTAGACCAGAGAGGTATAATTGAAACAGAGCTATCTTGATTCCCAATCAGGTACTGCCTTTGCAAAACATGTGTGCTTTCATAAAATGTATGCTCATAACATACAATTTAACCTAAAACACTTTAATAATTTATCGCCTTAGCCCATCCTTCAAAATTCAACAAAGCAATATTTTCTTAGACAATTTGGATCATGGGACTTCCTACCCTAAACGGTCTCAAAGGGCTTCATATCACATTACAAATAGAATCCAGATTTTTTCCCCAGTGCCAAGGAGCTTTATTTTAATTTTATGGCACATCTCTCTCCAACCTCCACTAGCGGCACTATTCCCCTTGTAGACGAGCTTCTTCCCAGCTCCTAGTACACAGAGAGCTCTCTTGTGTGCCTCAGAATGAACTCCAAGATTACTTCTTTCTCCATAAGGCTTCATTTCTATTTTTTGTTTGTTTTAAAATATGTTTTTATTGATTTTTCTTCTTCTTCTTTTTTTTTTTTTAAAGATAGAGAGAGAGATGGAATTATCCATGAAAGAACATAGATCTCCTGCCTCCTGCACACCCTCTACTGGGGACTGAGCCTACAACCCAGGCATGTACCCTGATCAGAAATCCAGGTGGTGACATCTGGGTTTATGGATCGATGCTCAACTCCCAAGCCACACCTGCTAGGCTATTATTTGTTTTTAATGGCTGGTTATTCATCCTTCAAGACTCAACATATATGTTGCCTTCTTAAATCCTGTGTTTCTTACTTCTATAAAACTTAACTTTTAAAAATCCCTGATTGAGTTATTTTTATAAACTTTTTTTGCCTCCCACTAATGGACATGTATTATGTCAACAGAAATCAAATCTATCTGTCTAGTTTACTATTTTATCCCCAGTATGAAGCTGAGAGTAGACATTTGATAAATATTGTTAAGTGAATAGGTAAGTAAATGTTGGTTAAAAGAGCCTTGGTCACCAGCACAACAGGCCCTGAATTCCAGAGGTACTTGTAACAGAAGCAACGAACAGAGGGGTATTTCCCTCTCTCTTTTTTAAACCGATGCTTATTCTATCTACTGACTTGCCTGAATTTAAGAAAAAAAGTAAAAATTTCTCAAATGGTAAATGAGGTTTTTTTTTAAAGTTAGAAGCAACAGTCTCCTAGCGATTGATTAATCAGCAGATTCACTAGTCAGCTCAGTTTAGTTCTTAAAGAGGAGAGAAAGGAAGGATGAGTTGTGACCCTATTCTTCAAATTGCTCAAAATCTAACTAAAGGAAGAAAACAACCATTGTGGACAGTTAATTAAAAACAAACAAACAAAAAAAGACTGTACAGAGCGAGTGGAAATATCCTATATAAAAAAAGCCTAATATGCAAATTGACCAAATGGTGGAATGACCAGTCACTATGACCGTGCATGGACCACCAGGGGCAAACACTCAATGTAGGAACTGCCCCCAGCCTGCAGGACCTAGGCCAGCCAAGGTGAGTGCCAGTGGAGACCCCCTGACCACCCTGCTGGTCGCCCTGCAGAGAGAGGTAACTGGTGGTGGTGGCTGTGGGGAAGGGAGGAGGAGGGCTGGCAAGTGTGTAGCACCAGGCCAGCCAAGGCGGGTGCCAGAGGGATCCCCCCGATTGCCCAACTGGTTGCCCCACAGATAGGCCCTAATCACTGGCCAGGCCTAGGGACCCTACTTGTACCCAAATTTCATGCACCGGGCCTATAGTCTATTAATATTTGACTATTTTTGTTAGAGGCATACATTTGGGATATAGTATAGTGGTGATTATTTAGGTAGAGAGCCCAGATGAATTCTCATGATGCATACATATACATTTATACCTGCAAGCAAAGTGGTATATCTCATAATTTTAGCAAACTCAAAATTAGGAGTAAGAGAAAATACAAAGAAATAGCCAAGAAATGGCTAAACTGTTTCATTCATTCATTCTTTTTATTTATCTACTTAGGCAAGCATTCTGTGAAGTGCTATGGAGAGTAAAATAGCTAAGACCACTACCCTTATGTGACTTACAATCTTATGCCATAGAAGAAAGAAGATATTTTCAAGAAGGAAAAGTTTAGGTAAGGGGATAGAGTGTTGCAGATATGCAAAGGAGAACTAAGACAACCAAAGGGCTGTAAGATCTGACAATGAGATCACTGAGCACATGGGGATATTGCTAGACCATTCTCTCCACATCCAACCCACAGTACAATCACCCCCATAATCACCTTTGGAGCTATTTTTGAGTCCTCCCTTATCTCAGCCTCTACTTCAGTCACTGAGTCGTGCTAATTCTCTTATGATCTGCCCACCTTGTAGGCCGACTCCTGTGGAGAAAACTTAAAAGCAGATGCCTCATTAGGTGCTAGAAATCGCACCTGTAACCCTGTTTGTGCAGGAGATGGAGACAGACGTGAGGAGGCTAGGGGTTTCAGAAACAGAGGTTCCACTATGACCAAGGACAATTACTCCACTGAGTCCTTATTCCTTTTTTGCATTTCTAATGTAGAATTAGCTTTTTTACTTCCTTGGATAAAAGGGTAAACATCAGTCTGGGTGATTTCTATTTTTTCCTGTACTCTTGACTTTTAACTTCTTCAGCTGCTAACCACCGTTATCCTGCCCAATCCTATTTTTGTTGCACCCTGCCTGATTCTGCCCCGGTTACCTGTTCACACAGCGCCATGGGGTCCACAGGCATTCTTAGTGATCTTGTTTCTGAATGCACAAGCTTTTTGCCTTCGCTCAGTGAAATCCAATTCTATCACTGCCACCTCCTCAGGCTGCCAAGCAGGCCTCCCTGTCTGAGATGATGTGCTTATGTGAGAGCTGCGGAAGCTCCTGTGTGCTCCCCTTGCAACTTGGATCTTTTGTTCTCACTGGTGCCCACTGAGGTATTTTTAAAATTTTTATCTGTAGGATGCTATTTTCAACCTACTTGTAAAAAAATTTCCTCTCCAGACTTCTAGGGTACTGCCGCTGAGTCTGATTATAATGGTACTGGGATGCTACCCTTCATATTCTATACATTTTAAAACAAATTTTTTTTTTTTGTACTAATAACACTATTTCTTCCTTCTGGTGGAGAGTCAATAAACCCTGATTTCAGGAAGGAGTTCAAACAACTCTTTAAGATACGTAGTTATCATATCCTGATAACTACACTTATAGTTCTATTCACTTTGTAGTGTATACAAATATTGGGTTATAATGCTGTATACCCAAAAGTTATAAAATGGTATGTATCAATTGTACTTTAGTTTAAAAAAAAATGTCCTCAGAATTCAAATATCTTGAATATTCCTCTGTTTCACCTACTAAGATTTGTGGGAAAGTATGTAAGTCATAACAGAGACTGCATGTAGCAGCAAGATGGACCAGGAAGGGTCAAGAAAAGAAATGTTAGATGTAGTTATGGGGTCCTTTGCTGACACATTGGGGGACTTAAACTAATTTCTCCCCTACTGTGTCTTTAATTTTAACTTTTAATGCTTTTTTAATTATATGACCAGCTTACATCATAGGGATATGAAAATTTAAAAAATGAGTGTTTCAAGCTCTTTTGAGAACATATGTCCTTTCTATACCACACTTTGTACAGAATAAGACCTTTCTACTACCCAGTACACCAGAGGGGTGATCCCAGTTACTACTGTCATAAAACCTCAAAGACTACACATTCATTATAATGGAATCCTAGAAAACTATTTATACTATAATTTGTATCTAAACATATGATAGAATTGAGCATTAGATTAGTCAAAGTGTTGGGAATGAAATGAATGTTTGCCATTTTTTTCTATCCTTCTTTATTGTCTCTTATGTATTTAGCAAAACTTCATTGTTTATGTAGTAAAGTAAGATATTTTAGTACAGAGAAGAGCAAAGTGAAATGTATAGACATTCAAGAAAGCATGGTGTTTAAGACTGGAAGAGTACAATAGGGATGCAGAGTAAGGCTGGGGTGATGTAGGTCTGGGAATGTAACACGTGATCAGACTATTAAGGGTCTTGTGTGGTAGGCTAAGATAATGTTTCCTGCTTTAGGCTGCCTATGAGATTTCTGGCTTCAGAGAAAGAGTGGGATAACTTTAATTGCCATAGAGAAAAAATTGACTAGAAGCAGAATATTTTTGTCTTGTTTAGGTGTTTTAAATATAATAGAAATATACAGATAACAATACTCAGTAGATAGAATTAATGCACAATATAATGCATCTTATTGTGTGTGGGTGTGTTGTGTGGGTGTCGGTAAGAGCATAGAGGGAGTTGAAAAACTTAAAAAAATGAGTAGGAGAAGGTTGATGGAAGGATATCTTGAAAGAAGAATTATCTAGAGAATCTGGGTAGATGAGTATATACAAAAATAATTGAAGGAGATAATTTTATAAAATAATTGTCAACAGTGCTGAATGCCAAAAGCTTAGTAAGTAGTATGTCAATAAAAACAAATAATTGAATTGGGCAATTAGAAATTTATCTGTGGTCAAAGGGGCAGGCTTCAATAGAGTGGCAAGGGCAGTAGTTTCTTCCATTGATAAGGTTTATTAGTAAAGAGAATAGAGAAGGTAGAACATCAGTATACTAGTAAGTGGAGTGAATGCATTAGGGTAAAGTCTGTTTTCAGATGGTATTATTTTGGATGGGTAAACTTTTAAGTGTGGCCATAGGCTGAAGAATAGACAACTATACTAATGAGAAACTGAAAAGCAAAAAAAATGTAGAAGGAACTAGTATGCCAAGGCTTAGAGGCAATGAACTTTTCAAACTAACAGTTTTTCAAGCTATATGTACATAGTGTTATTAATATGTTCTAGATATATTGATAAATACATTTTGGTAACATAAAAATTTTCTATATCTTGAACACAATTAATAAAAAATAAATTATTTATTGGAAGAAGTTTGAATCATTTCAAATTCATCCCAAGTATTTTTTTTTTTTCTGTTTTAGCTATGAATCAGGACATTTTTGCAAATTTACTTATAAGAAGCCAATGATATCAAAGAAAGATAGGGCAAACGTGCAAGCTTACACTGGTCCCTTTCCATTGTATGGCCCAATTCTCAGAAAGGAATAAAAAGAACAAATTAGAGAAGTTTATCTTAATGCTAAAAATAGGAACATCAACTTAATATCTCAAATTCTGAGAAATGTCTCTCAGACAGATTATTTCAATCCAAATTGAAATTTGATACTGAAATTTGACATTCAACTATCTGTTTTAAGTGCAGTAGAATGAAAGACAGTGTAAATAATTATGGGGGAGGGGGGGAAGTTCAATAGCAATTAGGAGGAGAAGGTTGGAAATACAGGCTAACTGTGAAAGTTGGAAGTGCTTTCCCCCAAAACATCCCATCCCACCACTGATAACAATGGTGGTGCGGCTGGAGGAAAACTCATGTATCCTGCCCAGGTGATGCCACACTAGTAAATATCAGTGCTGTCCTAACACTGATTTACATGAAGTAGAATACTTAAATATTAATAATGCTGGAGAAACTTGAAAAGTTATCAAAGAACTATATTTCCTTATTTCAAAATGCCAGACTTCAATTGTTTCAAGCTGTCAAAACATTTCTACACTAATGAAATCATCCAAGGCGATTGGGATTCTTGCCAATTTAGTATACAGAACCAACAGAATCTTAATAGGAAAACTTAACAAATGTAGCACAGAACACATAACTCAAAGAACAAAAGATACACATTTTATTACCATATTTCTGTCTGAATCTCTGTATATCTATTTGTCCATCTTACCAACTAATAACCAGGGCCATGCATATTGTAACACAAGTAGCATTTTCATTCAAGTCACAAGCAAAACAAGGAGAAATCATCACCATTATTTAGTGTTGTTCTGAGAGTCTTTTCCAATGCATTTTAATAGACATCAAGAAATCTAAAAATTAGAAATGAGCCAGTCACGTTACTGACACTGGGTATGGTCGCATACTTTAAAAGTATAACAAATTAAAATATTACATATTGAAACTATATTTTGATTAAGTGATCAGTTATACTACATAAAAAATTTAAAAACATTCTTATAACTAAAGAAAAATAATGTAAAAGGATCCTGTTAAAAAAAAAATGAAGAAAAAAAAGACCACAAAAGTAGTATCTTACCTTAAATTGTGAAGGATGAAAATTTAAAAATATATATCTATAGAACTAATTCAACAATATTAATGAAATTTAAGTGGAACACTATCCTTGATTTGGAATTAAAAGACTCGATATCGAAATAAAAAATTTCATTTATAAATTTAGCATTAATTTAATGGGAAGCTCTTTGGAATCTTATAGAGTTATTTTATAGCTCATTCTGGAAAATAAAGAACAGTTCAAATATATTTGACACAGTAAAGAAATGAGGGGCCATTTGCTTTCTTAAGTGTGAATGTATATTTTTAAGTTATAGTAATTAAAACAATACGGTACAGCAGAAAAACAACCTGAAATGAAATGAAATCCTAAAAAACTATCGACATACAGATAAATATGTGAGAAATGGGAGATTATAAACCAGTTTTGTCTACTTAGCATTCCCTTGAGCAAAAATGAACTAAGCAATGACCATTTAGCAGGCATTGCTTTAGGTATGAGAGAGACAGCAGTGAAGAGATTCAAGTTCCCTGCTGTCTCGGTGTTTACACTCTAACAGAGGAGAGAGGCCATAAACAAGTGACAAGTAGATAAACCATGGAGGGAAGTTGGTGATGTGTGCCATAAAGCACGGTAACAGCACAGAGAGGAAGAGGAAGAAAGACTGCAGTTACAGAAGAAGGCACCTGGGAAAGTGGCCTGAACACAAAGCTAAATAGGAAATGGACAGCCTGCACCCAGGGGAGTGGCAAATCAACAGCCAGACCCCTGCAGCCTGGACCCCAAGAGAAAGTCTAACTTTAAGAGACAGAAATACTAAACATCCAAATGATCTAGATTCTAGAACATTCAAATCAACACCAAATGGAAAGGGGAGGCGGGCAGGAAACCTGAAGGCAGCCTCTCTGTTTTCTCAGCAGTCATTACACACTGCAGGTGTCATATTTTTCAAGCGTAATTCTGACCACGAACAGGTGGCATCTTCTTTCAGTTCCTATACATTTTAAAGTCATTCCACCGTTAGACGTTTACAAACTGAGCAACTATTTTACTTGTTTTCTGGAGAAGATTGGTGCAGCACTACAACAAAAGATAGGGGTTTTTTTTGAAAAGCAACTTGGATATGCTTTACTCTTTTTGAATTCGTATTAACTTTCAGTTAGCATTTAAAAAACTCTGAGGTTCTAAAATAGTGGCCTCATTACCTAGCTTCTCTTAGGCGTATGTGTAAGGGTTCCGCTGTCTATAAGGATTTTAAAATCCCCCTCCTCTCTTTTCACCCATCTCACTTTGAAAGCACACTCTGATTTTGGTGACGAGATAAAATTATTTTTATGTTTGCAGTTCTTAGGCAATGGCACCTTCTTTAAACACCTCATTCGCCCAAGTGCTATTTAAGTTTTGCAGCGATTTAACATTTCAGCCTAATTGTTCAGGTTTTAGAGGAGAAATTAATGAAAGGGACAACCATTTAAAGCACAGGAGCTTTGTTCACACTTCATTAAATATTCTAAATGGCTATTTTATTTTATGGCTTTTGAATTCCTTTTGAATTTGAGCTGGCATCCTTTTTATAACCAGAAATTTTGAATATCTCTGCAAGGAAACCTTGCTGCACATAAATATCTCCTGGCTTATAAGTATATGATTCTTATTTCTATTTTCTATTATTTTCAAATGAAGCTAAAATTGAAAATGTGTGTCATGGTTTAATCGTTTTAGTGGCAGGTAATGGGACTCTTCATTAATACAAAAAAAAATTTATTTTAACACTTTTCTAAAATTGTCTGTAAGTGAACTATGCCTCCTTCCAAAAGTAATTAATTTACTTCAGTATTACACTTCGTGTGCAGAGCAGTCATTGAGAAGTGTTTCAGACAAATTATGTTATTGCTCTAAGGAAACAGTGATTTATCAAAACAAATCTAAAATTCCAATAAAGCCACAATGGTGCAAATTGATCTGTCATTCCCTATGCAAACTCTAACTTTATTAATGATGATAGACCGGTTACTTCCTCTCATTAGTTATTGCCTATCAATTGTTAGATCTAGACATTCTTTTCACTATCAATTTTAACTTTGAATAATTAATCAAACCCACTACAATTTTATTAAACTGATTAGATGTAGCTTTGCAGTAATATTCCTTTTTGTTTTTTTGTTTTCCCTGAGAACTGCCCCTGCAACAGCAGGGTGGGTCTTCAAACATCAGTGTGCACAATTTTACTCCCTCTCTGTCCCTGCAGGGATTGGTTACAGGCTGGGCCCTTGGTCCATACCATCACAGTCCCTCTAGGGAGGGACACTAGACTTCAGCCAGGTAATCAGGGACACTGTGGCAGGGAGGTCAAGCATGCTCATGGTTGAGGTTGTCATTTTTTCTGCTACCTTTACACACAGTGGCAGAGAAAACACCCTATTGAAAGCGAAGAGAATAAAGTACAGTTATGAAGGAGAGCCTTGGGTTCTGATGATACTTCTTGAGCTATCCCTGAATCCTCCTGGTACATTCTCTTTCCTTATGTTGATTCTCCTGGCTGCACATTTTTAAAACATAACCATGAAAGCATAGAACCTCATGTTATAAAACATAAACATGTAGCATCAGTTGGGGGGCAAAGTTTTAATATCTTTAACACAGTTTTGGACTTAAACATGAATGCTATGTATTGTCAACCTTACTTAATTAGAATGAGATTATTTTAACATCATAGCATATAAGAACAAAATGTTAGGTTTGAAAGTGTTATGGCATGAATGTTTATGTCCATTCCAAATTTATATGTTGAAGCCCTTATCCCCAAATGCAGTGTGGCTGTATGTGGACAGAAGTCCTCTAGGAAAGTAAATATGGTTAAATGAGGTCATTAGATTGGGGCCTGATCCAATAGAATTAGTGTCCTTGTAATGAGAGACATCGGAGAGCTCGTTCTGTCTCCCTGCACATGCACCAAGGGAAGGCCATGCGAGGTCACTGGGAGAAAGTGCCTACTTACAAACCAGGAAAAGAGCCTTTACCAGAAAGGGATCATGCTGGCAAGTCTACTGCTGAATTCCCAGCCTCCAGAACTGTGAGAAAAATGAATCGATGTTACCTCCAGTCGTGAAACAAACAGGTTGTAGGGATGTGGTCTGCAGCATGGCGATTACAGTCAATGATACCGTAGCACATATTTGAAGGATGCTGGGAGAGTGGATCTTAAAAGTTCTCATTATAAGAAAAAAAAATTTGTAATTTTTTTCATAATGTATGCAAGTGTCAAATCATTATATTATACCACTAAAACTACTATAATGTTGTATGTCCATTATACCTCAAATAAATAAATGAATAAATACATTTTTGTTGTTTTAGCCATTCAGAGTCTGGTATTTCACTATGGCACTGCAAGCTAATTAATACAGAAGGGATCACCTAGTACACACACACACACACACACACACACACATAACAGAAAACTGAAAACCAAAGATACAATAGTACCTAGGTTCATACTGGCTTACTGTAAGAGGAGTTAGTTTCTAAGACTCATTTTTACAATACAGGGAAAATGCCTGAAGCAGAAATAGTTAAGAAACTAACTTTAAATTTGGAAATTTAACCTAGAAATCATCCTTTCTAAATGAAAGCATTTTCTCTAAATTTTTTAAAATATATTTTATTGATTTTTTTAATAGAGAGGAAGGGAGAGAGATAGAGAGCCAGAAACATCGATGAGAGAGAAACATCGACCAGCTGCCTCTTGCACACCCCCTACAGGGGATGTGCCTGCAACCAATGTACATGCCCCTGACAGGAATCGAACCTGGGACCTTTCAGTCCGCAGACCGACGCTCTACCACTGAGCCAAACCGGTTTCGGCAATTTTCTCTTAATTTTCAATAGTGTTTTTCTTGGTTTAAGCTCAATGTTCTGTCTGATATTTCTTCTACCTTTATAGAAAATACTGCCTGGGGACCAGCTCAGTGGATTTCCCCTACATCACATGTCCTTTCTTCCCAGAGGAGCAGGGAACCTGGCTTAACTGTCATGAAAGAGAGTATCAGCTGTAGATGATGAAGAAAATTCTATGATCTTACTCTAGTTCTTGATATATTAATGAATCTAATACAATTCAGAAAATCTGTTTTTTCTAACAAAACCTATATTTCAAAAGCATTTATATGCTGAAGGCAATAATACAAGTGTCAGCTCTGAGACTCAAAAGCAAACCCATGAAAATGTTTGTAGTAGCTGTACACTCACCTTCTCCTTCCCTGGGCACTAAGTATCATCGCTCGGCTTTGGAGACAGAGGCATGCAAGGCAACATGATTTAAGGGAGAAATTATAACACATCATATAAATGTGTTTGAAATCTAATCTCCATTCATTCCATTGGCAAAAACTGGGACTGCTATTTCAGAGTTATTTTACTTTCTATGGTTCGAAGAATAGTTGGTGATACTGACAAGGTCTTGTGGATGATTATCGTGGCAAATAGAGGGTTATGAAGGAACTAAGTCCAAAAACTCAGGAATGGAGTGAGACTCGATGAGTGAGGGAGGGAGGGTATCTGTTAAGCTCGTTCCTTGATGAGCGATTAAAGAGCTATATTTAAACTACAGCCAAATATCCCCCACAACTTTATCAAATGAACTCTCTCAAGTCCATTAGAATGTTTTATATCAATACCAAGCTGCATCTTATATTGTATGCTTCTTGAGTACAGCCGCTTATTATGGGCACACGTATCATCCATTACTTGAACTATTGATTTATTTGGCATGTCAACAAATGGCAGAGTAAAGAGCGTAGATAGTTTCTACTACATGTATTTTCTCTAAGAAAATGTTTTACCAAACCCCAAATGGTTTGGATTTATGTGTTTGAAGATCAAGTTTAAAGTAATAACACTGAATTCCCCACATAAATCCTCTATATTAGAAATGACAAGGGAGCGGAAAATAAACAAAAGCAGTTGGGAGAATTCCAGTTGCAATCTCCTTCCACAAGCTGTATTGGTAAAATAAACTATCGCTAATGATTCTTCACCTGACTTAGGGTGTAATGCCCTTGAGTTGTAGTCACTTGGATTACCATTTTTAGAAAATAAAGCACTTCCAAAAATCATATTGGAAATGTGAACTATCCAAAATTTTTGAACAGTGTTCATCTGATCAATGACAATGTAAAAAAAAGTTAATCTGTGACCATTTAACTTAAATAATACACAGTATGCATATCTAAGCCATACGTTTCATAAGAAACCCAATTTTTAAAGTTCTAAGGAAATATTCTCTACCTTAGCATTATTTCAGAATTTAGACATATTCCCCTATGTATTAAACTGTATAAAACTTATAATTTGAAATTAATTATAAACCTGGAAAAGAATAGCTATTTATATAGGTTCAATCTACAACTTATTCAAAGCTTTCACTCTTTAGAAGCTCTAAGTAAACATGGCCAGCTGGACTAATTTGTGGTCATTTGTCCTTTTTTTACCAAAGAGAGGAAAAAGAAACAGAGATCTTTTACACCGTGATTGATTTCTATCCAAGAAGTCTTCCCGTGTGAAAAACATTCCACCAGAAGTCAAGATGCCAATCACATCAAAATAGCAAGGCTCCTGTTGATGTTTCTGTTCTCCATGTCATGAACTTGGGGCTTGAGGACAGATGTCAGCACAGATCCCACCTGGAGCTTTCCCTCTCCTCCTGGTGCTAAAAACCAGGACAGCAAAAATGTGAAGTCACAGAGCAAAGGGGCCTTGAGAGACCTTGTGGCAAGTTCATATCTGAGACCTGCAGGCAAAACGGTCTTTTTTTCTTGAAAGTATCAGGGGCTAAAACTCAAAAGCCTCTCTTTATAAAGCATTCTGGTGCCACAACCACCGGAACATCTCAAAGCAGCTTTCCATATGATTAATCAGCATCTCAACTGATTTTATTAGATCTGATTTCTCCTTATCCATCTTCTGTGTATTTAGATAAAGAGAATCTGATTAAAGTGCACTTGCTCTTTTAAATTCCAATTAGCAATCCATTGAAAATAAAATGTAATTATTTGAAAATAAAAGGCACAATCTCTGGATAAGCTTTGGTTCTTATGCAGAGCATTCCTGTTGCGAACTGGCACCTATGGCCCCTGGAAAGTGAAAAGCATGCGGCTCTGCCAGTCAAGGAAACCACAGGTTTCAGCACAATCTTTCTGGGGAACACGGGGCAGGTATTCTAATGTGACCTCTCTGAACTTCCGTGTCCCATCTTACACAAGGAGGCTGAACTGGGTAATCCTTTAAACCTCTTTATTTTATATCACGTTAGGAGTAAAGGATAATGAACAGGTTAGCATACTTTGTATGGGTTTTGGTGGTGGCTAAAAGTGAATTCTTCATTCTGTAAATTCTCATTACAATCAATTCCACTTGATCTATGACTTTCCTAAACTATAGTACTCTATTTGTCCTCCTTGCCCTATATTTTACTTTTCACTTGAATGGGAGTCTGAAACTCTGCTACTAAACTGAACATCCTTGTAAGTAGGGATATCATCCCTGATTCCTTTCCAATATTTAGCCTAGTAGTTGGCACAGCATGGGCTTATCTTTGATGGGTAAATGAATGCTGAATAAACTACACTCAATTTTGGGGATATTCATTATAGATGCAGTCATTTGTGTGACCTAAAAAAAGTACAAAGGATTTGGGTTTTAGGATGCACTGCTAAAAAAAGACATGTTCAAATAAATGAGAAAGTAAATGGAACAACATTAGACATTAAAAACACACACACACACACACACATTCAGATGTTCTGGGTAAATTGACATAAAATTCTGTTAGAAATTTAAAGGTTTCTTTTTAATATACAAAGACAAGTGACTCACATAGCCTTGAGGCAGTCTCAAAAATAAAGTCTGCAATTTAAAGGAAGTCATTTATAAAAATAAAGCAGTTACTATATTCCTTTCAGTATGCCTTGAAAAAAAAGAGCCCTAGATAAAAAAAAACAAATTTAGTTGAGGCTGGTAATTTTGACCTTGTAAGAGACCCTTTTTTTCTGTATCATTTTAGGTCTTTAAATATTATTTATGATCAACATGTAATAGTTTGTACAAAACTATGTTTTAAAGTGTTCTTATAGACAATAGCATTTTGTATTATCTTAAACATTTTAAAGTACATTTCATGAAGCCTTACAAGTCTATGGCCTAATATTAACACCATCAAACTTGGAACAAGCCCTGTCCTATTATATCCCGTGAGACCTGGCCTAGGTCTGCTCTTCCAATCTCACTTTGGGCCCCTCTAACTCCATTTATGTATAGTGCTCTTGTCACCCTGAGAGCCACAGAGCACGCTCCAGCCCACTGGGAAGCTTGCTGCCCTCCTGCTGGGAACACCCATGTCCCAGCTTTTCACAGACTGCTTCTTCCCATTCATCAGCTTCTAGTTCTCTCATAGAAGTCCTTTCTGATCTCTTTCTGTATTTAAAGTAACCCCTCTGTTATATGCTATTGTAGCACTCTATCCATTAAATGCCTGGCTCTCAACGCATTCTCTAATGATTTTATCTATTTATTTATACATATGTAAATATATATTTATATAGGTTTATTTCAGTGTCACGCCCTCTAGAAACAAAATCATGACAGTATGAGCCTGATCTGTCTGTTCACTGTTGAATTCCTGGGCACCTGGCATAGTCATAGGTGACTGTTAGTCAGTAGGTTCTCAACAGGTATCTATTGAATGAATGAATCAGTCAATGACCACCATCAAATGTAATTAAGAATCTGGGGCTCAAAGTCATATTCATTTGGGATAAACTGATTGCAATTATTTGTTTTGTTTGTAATAAATGTAAGACACTGTGTGATGAAGTAAGTTTAAAGTGTGACTATACCTTTAAAATACTATATTTTTGGAACGATACAAAATTTTCAAACAGACAAGGCTATAGTGAATGAAGCCTCATAAATACATTTAAGTGTATTATAAATAACCAGTAAGTATCAGTTTTCAGCGGTCCAAAGGATATGATAGATGTTGTCAGGGAAGATTTCTAGAGTTTTAATGATGACAATAATAGTTACCAAATATCAAGCACCTGTTATGTGCTAGTCACTATACTAGAGAAGCATCCTTTTTAATTTCAGTCATTTAATTACAAAAATAATACAAGCTTATTATGGCAATTCAAACAAGAGCAACGTTCAAGTAGAACAGTCTTCTCCTCCTCCACTCCAGTCTTGTCCCACTTGTATAATGAACCGCTAATGACAAGGATGAGTGTATTCTTCAACACTTCTTCCATTGTTTGTATACACCCTTAGGAACACGGTTCATATTGAGCTGCTGGCAAATCAGCTGCTCAGTGCCAGGATTCCTTTTGCTAGACTTGTACCTGTGCTTTACAAGTTGTTTAACAATTATAATAGTTTGAATCAGTTCTATTTAGGTACATATATAGGATATTGTATTAACAACCAGATCCTATATGTAGATGATAGCACAGAAGATGCTTTCTTCACTTAAAATGTATTTTTATATGCTTTCTAATAACAGCTATAATAACATAATAATAGTAGTAATAATAGATAATCTTCATTATGAATTTGTTGTGGGCCAGTCTAAGTTTATTATTCAAAGTTTATTATTCAAAGTTCACCCGTTGACCAGGTGAAGACAGTTGATCATTTGAATAGCTGCAAACAATTAGAAGAATTCCACAGTAGGGCAGTGACATAATTTACTAAATCATTTTCCTCCTGGTGAAGATTCCAATTTGTTGCAGTAAATATCCTTGTACAAAAATCGCTATATATTGCCACCATAAATGGGATAACTAGGTCACCCCCCCCCAATTTTTAAATGCCCAAAGAACTTGGATGGACTTTTGAGATATAAATAAGATAAAAGCATGGCAGAAGAAAACAACATGATGTGCCCATGTTACAATTAAGGACTCATACCCAGTAAAGCTGGTGGAATTATTTGGGGGGGTTACTGAAGGCAAGCTAGTGTGGATCTTGATGTTAAGTAGAAGAATTTAGATTTGCTTCTCTAGGAAGCAAAGAACTATTTAAAACTGTAATTGTAACATTTGCAATAACGAGACAAATGATTAAGCAACCTTTCAGAATTGGAAGAAGCAACACCAGAGGTCTGCTGACCCACACATATCGGAGCTTGAGCATGGTGTTCTTTTCCAGGCCATATGGACTCTGGCAGTCCTCATTTCCTCAGGAACTCCTTGAGTAACAGAACTAGAACAACCCACTGTTCAAATGCAAATGCTTTCTCATCAACTCAAAAATTGCTCCTTTCATCAAGTTTGAGAAATAGAACAACAGCAAAAACCCTCTAAGGACACAATCAGTGATATGCCACCGGCAACTTCCTATTCCCAGCCCTTCCTTCTCTGGTCAGACTGAAGCCAGAGAGACTGCTGGGGCAATCAGCTTTGAGCCCCTGACTAATAGGCACACATTTTTTAAAAATATGAATATCTTTGTTTTCAGCCCTAGCAGATCCTCCTGGAGTGATACTGACATTCTGTATCCCTCCTCAACCATTAGGTCCAACTGAGGGTGGTCACAGCACAAAAGGCCAAGCCTCTATACCTCTGTGGTGCTTGGTATTTCACATAGACACTTTGATGTATATAACTTCAGTTCTAACATATAAAATGGCCCATCAGAAAGAAAATGTGGAGTTTCAAGTGGAAGCAAGATAATCTGTCATCTACACTATACACAAAAAAAACTAACCACTCCATCTTTTTCTTTTTTGCTGCCCTGTACAGAGCAATATACTCTGTAGATCCATCTTTTTGCCCTTTTCTTCAAATATTTTATAGGTGAACTCATCTATTCCCAGGGCATCAATATCACTTTTTTTATCCTCACCTGAGGATACGTTTATTGATTGATTGATTGAGAGAGAAAGAGAGAGAGAGAGAGAGAGAGAGAGAGAGAAGCATCAATGTGAGAAACATTGATCAAGTTGCCTCTCATATGTGCTGGAACCAAGGACCAATCCTATAACCTAGTTATGTGCCCAGACTAGAAATTGAACCCAAGACCCTTTAGTGTATAGGACGAAGCTCCAACCAACTGAGCACACTGGCCAGAGCCAATATCAGTTTTGAGTCCAGGACTCCAAAATCTCCAGACCCAAATTCTCTTCTGTGTCCCAGACCCATACTTATGATTCCTTATTGGGCACCTTTACTGGGTTGAAAGCAGTTTCACGCAGCAGTAGCATTTCATGTTAGTTCAGGGCCATTGTCCATTCCAATGCGTTGGTACCCCATTCTAACTGTCAGTGCCCATTCTGAACGGTGGCTAAAATTACTTTCGTAGCATGCCTGGTCACAGCATTTCAAACTTCGCATGTCCCAAACTAAACTTTTCAATTATTATTACTATTCCAAATCTCCGATACAGCATATATTTCTCTTTCAGTTAACGGCACCACCATCAACTCCACTGCTCAAGCAAAAACTTCAGAGTCCTTCCTATTTTCTCCTCATTTAACATCTATATCCAGTGATCGTGTCTAGTTGTTTTCTCTCCAGATTTGTATTTATATCCGTGCTCTCC
Organism: Pipistrellus hanaki; assembly: GCF_964339955.1. Lineage (NCBI taxonomy): Eukaryota > Metazoa > Chordata > Mammalia > Chiroptera > Vespertilionidae > Pipistrellus > Pipistrellus hanaki. The sequence goes on along the minus strand of NC_140509.1, from coordinate 30,767,165 downwards.
TCCTTACTGCAAAGCACTGTCAGTTCCTTGGTTCACACCTGTCATTCCTCATCTGGCCCAGCTTCCTACCTGGTTTCCTTCATTCCAACATCTCCACTTTCTAAGCCATTTCTCACCTGGCACCTACAATTACTTTACAAAACACAAATCTTACCATGTCATTTGAAATTCCACACAAATGTTTCCTGATTCCATCCATCAGAAACATGTAGGAGTACATGTTAGATAAGGAATAAATAGGATAGCAGTTCAGATATTATTTGATTAAAAAAAAAAAAAAAAAACTTACACCGAAACCGATTTGGCTCAGTGGATAGAGTGTCGGCCTGCAGACTGAAAAGTCCCGGGTTCGATTCCAGTCAAGGGCATGTACCTTGGTTGCAGGCACATCCCCAGTAGGGGGTGTGCAAGAGGCAGCTGATCAATGACTCTCATCGATGTTTCTAACTCTCTACTCTTATCTCTCTCCCTTCCTCTCTGTAAAAAAATCAATAAAATATATTTTTAAAAAACTTAGCTATTATGATCTGTTCTCTCTGTTAGACACTGTGGACACCATGGAATAAAAATCTGGTACCCCTCTACTAGAAAGAATAACCATGAAATAAAAAAACTGCAGTAGTTAGAGTTAACAAATATAGGACACCTAGTTAAATTTGAACCAATGAATAACAAATATTCTTTTAGTAAAAGTATGCCCCAAGTATTGCATGGGACACACTAAAAAATGTATATATCTGAAATTCAAATTTTTATTTGCTAAATCTAGCAATCCTAAATTTAACAAATGCTGACATATGCTAAAATAAAGGTATTCTCTACAGAACTGCTACAAAGAAAAAAGACAAAATCTGTATGGAAGGCCCAGAAAGTCCTTGGGAAGGAGTTATATCTGTTAAAATGATTAAGAGGAGTTTATTGAATGTATAATGTGTATTGAGTATATAGTGGAGGTGTCATTGCTTACCAACACTATATAGATTTCAGGTGTCCAATTCTATAACACATCATCTGTACATTGTACTGTATGTTAAGCACCCCAATGTACCTAATAGTAAGTTTATATAATGTAATTTTAAATAACCTTCAAAATTTTTGAAAATTTAACAATTGGTTTTCAGGAGCTGGTATGGGCCATCTCTAAGCATCCCACTGTGTTTGGTAAAATTTAAGTCTGCATTGGTGGAGTTTAAATGTTTCTGTAAAGGAGGGTGAAGATGGGAATGTGGGTGAATAGGAAGGCAGTGGGAGCAATGGAAGGTGATGGGGATCCTTGTATACAACCTCCATCAGCTCATATATTGATAGACAGGGGAAAGACAATGGTGAGTACAGATAGTACATGTATATGATTCAACTTACAGAGTATCCTACTTACCCTGTGCAATAAAACGAAAGGAGCAATTAAAATTAAAGGTCTGAGTAATTACTCCATCATTTACTGGAAACCAGTCTGAGCATCAGTATTCCCAAAGTAAAAAAGGAGAAAAGAATGCCTTCCTCCTTGGAGAGAAAATTAACTGAGGTTAATGAAGCAAGGGCTTTGTCAATTAACAATCGCCAGATAAAAATCCAGCAGCATGTACGTTTGTTGCTTCTGTACAAGGTAGAAACACACCCTACTTCTTATGGTGAAGCTCCAAAAACAGTTTTTCTTTCTTTTTCCCCTCCTATTCCCTCAAATATCATCCCCCTTTACATTGCCTTTGTATCTTTCTGGACATGTTTGCAACATTTATCTTCTATTAACCTTTCTGTATCTCCCTCTATATCATTCACAAATTATTAAAGAGTCTCAGAATAGAGATGTTTCTCAAGCCCTTTTGCCTTCCTCTCAAGCTCATTTATAAACATGTTGCAGAAATCTAATGTTAGATTATAACTACAGTCTCCTTTCCAATACATTCTGGTCAGAGCTGCTTAACATGATCAATAGCTATTTATAATTAATCACCTAATAAGTAAAATTTTATGAGTTTTGGCATATTGCTAAAAGCATGTAGAAACCTGTGAGCAGAGAGACATAATAGAAATGAATAAAGATGTGGAAATTCCAAGAAAGCTGGACAATGGATTTTAGGCTTATCTTAACAGGCAACCACAAAGCAAAAAAAAAAATCTTTTTAAATCATAAAGTAATAGGATGAAAATGGAATGTAAGACAGAAGACCTTAAAAGAATACACAGGATCGTTCGTTATGTAATTAGTGGCTTCGTACCTGTCCTTAAACTTTACACAGGGTCTCAAAAAAAAAGTGTATACACACTTTAATAGCTGATGGTTCAATTGATGTTTCTTTTTTTTCCTATATATTTTATTGATTTTTTTTTTTTTTACAGAGAGAAAGGGAGAGGGATAGAGAGCTAGAAACCAACATGAGAGAAACTTCTATCAGCTGCCTCCTGCACACCCTCCACTGGGGATGTGCCCTTGACTACAATTGAACTCAGGATCTTTGAGTCCGCAGGCCTACACTCTATCCACTGAGCCAAACTGGTTAGGGAGATGTTTCTTTCTTTTCAGATTTAACCCATTGAAATTAATAATGGCATCCAAAGTGTTTATACATTTTTGGGACACCTTGTATATAGTTTACTGCAAAAAAAAATTATATGGGTAGTAAATATAAAATTTATGCAGCAAACATTAAAAGAAAAAAAATCAAGTTCATGCCAATAACAACAAAATCTCTTTTGTTCTGACTATACAATACTGAATCTTTCCTTGTATAACTCAACCACCAAATCTACAATAATATTTTATTGAAATTAGAGAGTGAGAGTGGGAAGGCATGAGCATGTTTCATGTGGTTTCATTTTGGCTCTAATCCCGTTTAAGAACCACTGACCATCTTCTACAAAAATTAGGTGGGGGGAACGAATGAAAATAGAGCTCAGATACTGACAGACGGTCTAAGACATACTGGTATACACAAATAAGAGCTGGAAAGTGCATTGTGCTTCAAGTAAGACAGATGTAGCAAAAGTTCAGAGAAAGAAGAAACTGTGGTGGGATTATCAATCGGGCAAGTTTTGAAGGAAAGTACATGTAATCAGAGATTTGAAAGTGGGATGGGTGAGAAAATTAGACCCTGAAACCAGTAAGGGCAAAAGCTCCAGATGGAAAAAGAAGAGAGCATCTTCAGTGAGGAAGGAAGAATGCAATTCTGTAAAACATATGACTGGGAGGAGGCATTGTGGGAGGTAAGACAGCCTGGCACCAGACAAGCGTTTATTCATGGGCCGTTAAGCCTAAGGCCTCTGAGAGGGTTGCTGCTCTGACCAAAGGTGGGTGGCATGTTTAGACTGGTGAGTGGAGAGGAGACAAAAAAGCCAATTAGGTTTCTAGCTCCAAGGAAAAGAGCAAGAGTGTGAAATAAGAATATGGCAGTGAGAATGGAAAGAAGGAACAGATGTGGAGAGGATTCAGAATTAGAGCTGACAGGACACAATGACATCAGGCAGGGAGCACAAGGAAGGAAGAGGTTGAAAATGACTCAAAGGTTTCCCAGCTGGATGATGGGGAGAACGGAAGTGGCAGGAATAGAAAAGAGAAGGTGGAGAAGGAAGCCTGTGCAGCATGACTGTGCCTGTGCTGGTGGGGTGTGATATGGAAGAAGACACAGAGCTAAATTCTGTCTTATTTGGGACCAAACAACATGCACTTGGGTGTCCTTATGTAGAAGGTACTGAGTTGGCTGCTGTGGACAGTAAAAGTGATAAATGAGATCCTCTTCATTAGTAAAAAATTAAATGACCACTAACCATAATGGCAAAAATACCTAAATTTTTTATTTTCATTAATTATTCTCTCTCTCTCTCTCTCTCTCTCTCTCTCTCTCTCTCTCTCTCTCTCTCAGAGGAGAAAGTAAATAAAAATAAAAACTATAAACAACAAATACGTAACTATCAACAAGTGAATCTAAAAACCAAGGGAATTTTAAAAAATCTGATGAACAATATTAACTGGTGAATATAATAGAATCAGAGGTATGGAAGGGGAGTGAACTGATGATTCTCGGGGAAAAGGGGAGAGGGGGTGTGGGAAGAGACTGAACATAAACTGTGCACCTATGGATGAGGACAATGGGGGGTGGGAAGGGCAGAGGGTGGGGTGGGAACCTGGTGGAGGGGAGCAATGAAGGGGAGGGGGGGAATGAGGAACATTTGTAATAATATGAACAATAAAGATTTATTTTAAAAAAATAAAGTGTGGCAGGAGTCTGTCTTTAAATGAATATCAACCTCCCTTTCTACAACCAAAGCACATAAGAGCCTGTTTATTTCATAGAGAAGAAGATTACATGCAAGAAGTCATTGACAGCAATCTTGTACATTCTTCTAGTTATATAAAACTTTATATCCTCCATGAATTTGCTGCAACTTAGGGTGAATACCATGAAGAGCATGATTTCACTACTCACTGATTACATATTATCCCCACCATATTCCGGACTAGATGAATTCTTTGAATCTAGAACCCTATGGCATTCTTGTCTTCTAACCCTTCTAAAGCGTAGCCCTGGATTCAGCAATAAACTAAATTGCTTGAACCCTCACGTGGATCCCTGAGATGGATGACCAGGAGTGACTGCCTCTGAGGAGGTCTGGGGCACAGGCTGCCTGGTTTCGATACTAGCTTCATTAATGGTAGGTATATGTGCATAAGCAAGTCATTTATATCTCTGTGCTCAGTTTCCTTCTTTGCAAAATGAAAACAATAATGGTATTTTATAAAGTCTTATGAGGGTTAAATGTAAATGAGTTCCTAAAACAAAACAGAATAGAATTGCAGTTATATAGTTACCACAGTTAATAGAGAACTGCAAAGAGTCAAAGCTAGAGACTCTCTTCTGCCCCAACCTGATGTATAATGAAAGCTGATGAGAGATTTGAAAATTCAGGTGCGTTCTTTTCCTTTTTGATGCTCCAACATGAAATAGTTCTTTACGTTGTGCTGGAGTTGTCTTTCCTGCAGATCTCCCTAAAGCATCAGAAAAGAAGTGCACATTTTAGGGAATGCAATTCCCCAAGCTGCATGCCTTTTCCACTTCTTTATGTTTTCATTAAGTTGCCTAAAGTGACTTGAGGTTCAAGTACTTGGACATTTTCTTTGAGTCTTTCCTCTTCTTTGTTCCTGTCTTAGCTACATCCACTTTGCTAAAGTCACTAGAGCCTGCTGCTTTCTCCTTCCAGATGCCTCTCTCATCCATTTCTTCTGTAACCACTATCATTATTCTTACTATTATTAACTATGTCTGGTCTATTTTAGTCCCTACTAATTGGTCTCTTTCTCTCCAGGAATGCCCCATTATCATCCATCATGCAAATTTCTGAAGAATTTATCATCCTGAAACATTACTTTCAATGGGGTAGCTCCATGATCAGATACTTTCTGTCTTCCTTCAGGGTAAAACCAATTTTCTGACCCTGAATTTATGAACTGGTCCCAATCTTCCTTTATAGGTTTATATTCCCCAACTCTTTTGCAAAAAAAAAAAAAAAAAAATGCTTCTCAAATCAGATTATATATTCAATTAGAGGCCCAGTGCACAATATTTGTGCACTTGGTGGTGGGTGGGATCCCTTAGCACTTGGGAGATGTCTGACTGATGACTTAGGCCAGTTTCCTGTCTAAGCCGGCAGTTGGACATCTTTAACATTGCTACGGAAGTGGGAGAGGCTTCGGCCACCACCGCTACACTTGCATTGAGACCTGAGGCCGGCTTCTAGCTGCGTGGCACTCCCCCTGTGGGAGCACAGTGACCGCCAGGGGGCAGCTCCTGCATTGAGTGTCTGCCCTCTGGGGTCAGTGCACATCATAGTGACCTGGTGGCTGGTTGCTCAGAAGTTCAGTCAATTTGCATATTAGCCTTTTACTATATAGGATGTCCCTTTGCCTGATGCCTTCATTCTCACACTGAACTTTCTTAACTGTCATTTTCTTACAGGAATGCCCTAATCTGTCCTTTCAATCTAATTACAACTCTTTCTTGAAAAAAAGCTAAAGTTCTTTTCCTTCTGTAGCTTTTCCTGACTCTAGACCACTTCAGCCACATTATTGACATACCTACTAAGTGCCCCCCCCCCACCCCTTTGAGGAAGTTTTATATACATTTTAAGTAATTCACTTCATTTTATCACTTACTTGTAAGGTATCTTTTTTACCTACATAGCCATCAATGTATCCATTCTACCCACCCATCTATTCATCCACTCGTCCATCTATACATCCACCCACCTCTCAGCTTCCACAATTGAAGTATAAATTACTTGAGGGCAGATCATATACCTAACATTATTGGGGGCAGGGGAGCAGGCTTCCTTCTCTTATCCTCTAATTTAGTATAGCATTTGGAATATAGCTTATGCTCTGTAAATACTTTTAAAGGATTACAGAAAATATCAGGTAGTCTATAATTGTTAACACAAATATGATAAAATGCCAAGTATTACTGGCTCTAACAAGTTTTGCTGACATCCAATTTTGAGCTAGATTTCTCCATTCTTTCCTGACAATCTCTAAGTTTTTTCACGGCCTTATAATCATAGCTTTGTTGTACTTGTTTATTTATCTGTCAGCTTAACTAAGCTATATCCTCATTTTCTGTACAAATATTTGTTGAATAAATGAGTAAAAATGAGTTAGTAAATGTCAAAATATGTGCTATATATATGGGTCATGTAAAAATAATGGAAATCTTTTTAATATTACCCAGAGTTCAATAATACTGAAAAGGTCTGCTTCGGTATGTATTGTTCTGAAGCTGTACAACCAAATGACCTCAATTATATATTACTAGTGATGCTACCCAAAATCATTACAGATATCTTAGAGACATTCACAAGGTTTGATATTTGTTATATGCATTATAGATGAGTGCATTGACTTATCCACCAAAATCATTTTTTTACTAAATAAACATTAATTTGTTGCACAGACTGCCCAAGGTCCTGGGCATGATCTTTTATTTTAATGCCTTCCTTCTATAATAATACCAGTGCAGAAGTACAGATTCTCCTTTGACTATAAGCTTCCTGTTTTTTGCACAACAACCATCTATTTTCTTGGCACAGGCATACCGTTCTCATTCTGGACAAAAGACTGCAGAAGAGCAGAGGAAATAGCAGTGATTCACAGAGTAACCAGGCTGGGCCCCAAGGCACAGCGACTTTCTAATAATATTGCCCATATATATTTCCCTTTGCATACTGTTTACATGGGTTTTGGAAGAGAAGTCCATTTCAGTGATACTGATATCGGTTATGATTTATGAAATTGTCATTCACTCCAGCTAATCTTCATTTTTATTAAGCATCTCGGTGAGACATACCAGTGGTTCTACATTAAGAGAGAATGTCAAGATAACATGGGGGAATTTTCCACATATACATTTCTTGGCATCCCTACACAAGCATAGTATGCAGCATTTGATATATGATGGGGTTGTGTGTGATGGGGTGTATTGTTTTTTTAAAGTGACTCATGCCTTTTTATACCACTTCTTTCAATAAGAAACAGTAACAGTCCTGGCCTGTTTGGGTCAGTGTTTAGAACATTGACCTACACAATGAAGGGTCTCAGGTTCAATTCCTGGTCAACTGCACATACCAGTACTTGGGTTGTGGGTTCACTTCCCGCCCCTTGTAGGGGCGTGTGTAGGAGGCAACCAATTTCTCTCTCTCTCTTTCTCTCTCTCTCCCTCTCCTCTCCTCCACTCCCCCCTCCTCCCACATCCCTCCCTTCTACTTTCTCTCTCTCTGAAAGGTAATGGGAAAATTTCCTTCGGTAAGGTTTAACAACAACAAAAAAGAAACAGCAGCAGATAAGAAAAGATGCATCTATAAGTTTTGACTGAATTGGCCATTTTTTTTTAATTATGCCAAAATGTGCACACTGTAAAGAGTTTGGTAAATGTTTGTTAAACAGGTGAAATAATGAATAATGTAGAGATTATTCATTGTTACTTTAGTAGCCTATGTGAATATTTTATAGTATCTATACACAACTTTCTTATGTAATTTCCCTCCTTTCATCCCCAAAATCTCCCAATGAAATAACTAGCAATAATTTTGTTCCTAATTTCCACATGAGAAAACTAAGATTTAAATAGGTATAACATCTCGGCCAATGTCACCCAGAGCACAGACTAAAAATATATGGTTCAACCTTAAAGCTAGGATTTGCCCATTACTCCCTGAGGAATTGCAAACTTCTTTTTTTTTTTTTTAAAGAAAGGAAATTATTATTTTTTAAATATATTTTATTGTTTTTGTACAGAAAGGAAGGGAGATAGAGAGCTAGAAACATCAATGAGAGAGAATCATCGATCAGCTGCCTCTTGCACACCCCCCACTGGGGATATGCCCGCAACCAAGGTACATGCCCCTGACCGGAATCGAACCCGGGTCCCTTCAGTCCCCAAGCCGATGCTCTATCCACTGAGCCAAACCGGTCTTGGCCAAACTTCTTGATAATAGTATAAATTATCAGCATCTTTTGAATCCATCCTGTACTGTGAATAGAGGTACTTGATTTCCAGAACTAGACATGCCCCTTTCCTGTTGGGTGACCATGAAGCAAGTCACTACCAGGGTTCCTGTCTTCTGTGCCATATACTGGCCAACTGCTCACATCACCAAAGCGCAGCTGTTACCCACGTCATGTGGCCCGATGTGGAGATGCTATGAAATGAACTCAATCGTAAGGCTGCTGGGCTTGCAAAACCTTAGTGTTTTCAGGATATCTTTTTTAAAATAAGGCTTTGTTCTGGTTCCTATGGAAGCTGAAAGAATGGAGATCCATTGAGCTTACTGCTTGTGGCTGGCACCAGGCTTAAGATAAAGTGATCTTTAGCCTTCCAGATAGAATCAACAAGATCAAATCAAATAGGAGTCAAGTCATAAGCCCTTCACGGGAAAGGGGGAAAACTGCATTTGGCTAACGTATCTTCTGTTCACAAGAAAAAAGGACACAGACAGTACGCAAGGGAGGGACCAGGTCCTCAATGGCAGAGTCTTCAGCCTAGGAACTGCTCAGTGTTATTAACAGAGGACCTTAGTTCTTACCGTAAATCCTAGCAACCTCAGTATAGATTTTTTTTTCCTTTCCTCATTACTAGTAAGTCAAGAACTTCAACTTTTCACTTAAAGGAAGTGCTTTATGCCTTTTCTTTGCCTTGTACAAACTGCCAGCATCACTATTTTTGCACACTGGGAACATTATGAAGTAAAAGAAGGGTTACTTGAGCACAAGCACTGCAATACTATGACAGTCAACCTGATAATGGAGACAGCTACTAAGTGACTAATGGGCAGGTAGCATATCCAGCTTGGGTACACTGGACAAAGGAGTGATTCGTGTCCAGCCTGGACAGAGTGGGACAGAGTGAGATTTCTTTAGGCTACTCAGCACAGCATGCAGTTTAAAACTTATGAATTGTTTATTTCTGGGAATATCCATTCAATATTTTTGGACAGTGGTTGACAACAGGTAAATGAAACCTAGGAAAGTGCAACCGCAGATAAGGGGAACTATGGTGCAGACTGAACCAACCTTTGTTGAAGGGAGAATGCACAGCCTGACTCTGTAGAGCAAGCAGTGCACTGCATCCCCTACTGTACACTCTTCTACTTGCTGACATAGTCCACTTCCCCTCTCCTCCATGCTACCTCCTCATCCAAAATGGATGTGACAGGTTTCCACTAAAGGAGTAGACCATACCTGCACTGAGATCAGAATTCTGGAGAATTAGGACAAGACTGAGTATAAATCTGTGGAGCTTCAGGAGTAGAGAACAACATATGGCTCAGGGTGGGCAGAAGGACGAGATCAAGAACAGGAAAAAGCAGATGGGTTCCAGTATTCACAGAGCCTCTGCCAGGCTTATGAGAGGAATAACTGAATTCATGAAAGGGGTATGGCTGAGATAGTGACAGTTGCCCAGTTTTCTATTTTGTCCATGAAACCTCTTCCATCCACTAATACTGTAAGACGTAGATATCTGGGCAATAGTATTCACATCTTGAAAATCACTTCTGGTATGCAGAGCTTAAAGGTATAGTGACATAGTGACAAGGGTTTCTGTCCAATTGTTTATAAATTCAAAAAACACTTTTGCCTGGCCGGTGTGATTGAGTGGTTGAGTGTCAACCTATGAACTAGGAGGTTAGAGTTTGATTCCCGGTTAGGGCACCTGCCCAGCTTTGGGCTCTATACCCAAGAGAGGGTGTGCAGGCAGTAGCCAATCTATGATTCTCTCTCATCATTGATGTTTCTATCTCTCTCTTCTTATCTCTTCCTCTCTGAAATCAATAAAAATAGACTGACCTGGGAGTGGGGGGAGAGCGTTGGATGAGGAAGGTTAAGGGGGGGAAATAGGAGATATATGTAATACTGTCAAAAATAAAAATATATTAAATATATGTATACATATAATATATTAAAAACATTTTAATTTTACCTAGTATAAGATATAATTTTGATGTTAAATATGTAATTTTAAATGAGAAACCATAGTTTCAAGTATAAAGATATATGTGTATTTCCCATACTGCATTGGGAAAAGTAAAGATATTAATATAGATTTTTCTCAGTTATATTTCTGGTTCTCAAGGTTGATTATTTTAAAATTAGCTTAATCAACTCCCACATTTTCATGATTAAATTCATTCTTGTCCCATACCTATTGGTCATGAGAAGACCCTGTATCATATAATTAAATTTGTATAAAAATGGATGCCCTGAAAAAGACCACACCTTTGAATCCTGAAAAATGATGCCTATTAAAAGAAAAATGTGGATGCAGCCTCCCTGTCAATTCAAAGCTGACTCATCTGAGGCTGTGAAGAAGGAAAGAGTATGTCAAAAGCCTCAACACAGATGATACTCAATGATCCAGTCCAGGATGTGAATTACCATGGCACAGAAAGATCATTTCTAGAAAAAAAGGAAGTAGAGGGGACTAATTAATCTGAATTTTTACTTGGAATAATTTTTGTTAAATAAATAAACATAAATAACAATTAAAAGACATATAAAGATCTGACTAACAAAAGAAAAATAAGTAAACATAAATACCATATCAAAGCCAGTTTCCCAATTTTTCTCAAGGTAATCAGTGAAACCCAAACCACAGAATCTTAACAGTATAATTTGTGTCTACAAGGTCTTTTATTTTTATTATTTTGTTGTTGTTCTTTATGAATGGTTTTAGGGTTTCCTTTTTTTAGTTCTTTATTGTTAAAAGTATTACATATGTCTCCTTTTTCCCTCATTGACCTCTCCCAGCCCAGTCCCTCCTCCCAGCACAGGCCCTCACCTCCCTACTGTCTGTGCCCATTGGTTATGCTTATATGCATGTATACAAGTTTTGGTTGATCTTTAACCTCCTACTAGCTTCCCCTGTCTTCCCTCTGAGGTTTGATTATCTGCTCGATGCTTCTATGTCTCTAGATTTATCTTTGTCCATCAGTTTATGTTGTTCATTATATTCCACCAATGAATGAGATTATATGATACTTATCTTTCTCCAACTGGCTTATTTAGCTTAGCATAATGCTCGAGGTACAGATACCTTCTTTCTGTCTCTTTAAAATGACTCCAAGATATCATATTATACTACAATTTTTATATGATAAAATTGTTTATTCTTGCAAATGCAAAGCCACATACACACAGTTTATTATCTAAGAATTAGAAACAAAAGGTATCAATAACCCCAAATCATGAATGTTTCAAGAGTTATATCAAACTCACTTTGAATAAAAGTGTTTCTGAAGATTTGAGAATTTCATATGATACATTAACCTACACATACACACACATTCACACAGAACTGTTATAAATGTTCAAACAAGACAGAAAGTAAATAATCAAGAAATGTCTCACATTTGAGCCAGTGTAGCTCACTGGTTGAGCATCAACCTATGAACCAGGAGGTCATAGTTCGGTTCCTGGTCATGGCACAAACCCAGGTTCTGGGTTCAGTCTTTAGTGAGGACTATGCAGAAGGCAGCTGATCAATGATTCTTTCTCATAATTGATGTTTCTATCTCTCTCATTTTCCCCGCCTTTCAGAAATTAAAAAAATAAAATAAAATAAAAGTTTCACAAAGAGAAGCTAATGGGTCCACTGGTAAATTTTACCAGATATTTGAAGAAAAAAATATAGTAAGACTTCACAATCTCTCCTTACATAGAATAGTAAGAATTACTTCCAACTTTCTTCTATGAGGTCAGTATTACTCTGATACTAAAATCAAAAATATCACAGCAAAACTATAGACCAATATATCTATTAATATGTACATAAAAATCATCAAAAATACCATCAATAGATAAAATGGATAACAAGTAGGATATATCCCAGTTATGCAAGGTTGATAAGGTATGAAAATCAAAGTAGTAATAAAAAAAATGACCAAAAAAACACATTATCTCAATAGATACAGATATAGCACTTTAGAAAATTCAATACTTTTTTATAATATAAATACTCAACTATAAAAGGAAGAAAACTTCCTACACCTAACAAAGTACATCTACTAAAACCCCACAATTCATGTCATATTTAATAAGGAATTAGTGAGAACTTTCCCTCTACAATCAAGAGCAAGATACATATATTTGCTCTCACTAATATTTGACAACTGGATATTCACATGCAAAAAATAAATAAAACTAAACCCCTATCTCACACCATACACAAAAAGTAATTCAACATGGATCAAAGACCTAAATGTGAGATCTTAAGTTATAGAATCTTAGAAGAAAACCTAGGGGTAAATCTTTAAGACTGGATTTTACAATAATTTCTCAGATATGACACCAAAACAGAAGTAACCAAAGGAAAAACAGGTCAATTGGACTTCATCAAAATTAAAAACTTGTGCTTTAAGGTACTATCAAAAAAATAAATAGGATAAAATATTTGCAAATAATTATCTGACAAGGATAGTATTCATTATATATATAAAGAATTCATACAACTCAACAATAAAATAACAATCCAATTAAAAATGAACAAAAGAGTTGACCAACACCTCTCAAAAGAAGCAATGCACATAGCCAATGAGCACATGAAAAAATGCTCAACATCGTTATTCAGTAGAGGTATACAAATCAAAACACAATAAGATAACCATTCATACACTTCATACCCACAATGATGGTTATAACAAAAAAGACCAACAATAATACGTGTTGTCAAGGATGCAGAAAAATTGGTATCCTCTTACATTGCTGATAGGAATGTTAAATAGTACAGCTGCTTTGAATTACAGCTTGACAGGTCCTAAAATATGTAAACATATGACTCAATGGTCATAATAACCATATAACCCAGTAATTCCATCCCTAGTTTTATACTCAAGAGAACTAAGAACAGGCTCCTCCCCAGCTTGGCCCTGGTCAGGGGGCCTGCAGGAGGCAACCAATCGATCAGTTTCTCTCACACTGCTGTTTCTTTCTATTTTCCCCTTTCTCCTCCACTCTCCTGCCTGCCACTCCTGCTCATCCCGGCCCCACTGTGCCTGCTGCTGCCGCTGCCGCTACTCAGTAGGCTCACTACCACTCCACTGTGGTCTCCATGAACCCTGAATCTGGTGCCCATGAATCAACAAAGTGGCACTCCCACTGTGGGAGCACACTGACCACCAGGGGACAGCTGATCAATGGGAGCCAGACACCAGGCTCATGGCTGGCAAGTGAGGTTGCAGGGTGTGAGTGGCAGACACAGCAGGGTCAGAATGAGCAGGAGGGGCTAGGCACCCAGCTGGGTTTCCTCCCAGGGTCACCTGCTGCTTCTCCCACTGCTACATCCCTCGGGGATGGAGGATGTCAGACTGCCAGTTTCGGCTCTATTCCTGTAGGAGATCAGGCTCTATTCCTGCAGGCGATCAGGCAGTCCAACATTCCCTGAAGGGTCCTGGATTGCGAGAGGGCACAGGCCAGGTTGAGGAATCCCACCAGTGCAGGAATCCATGCACTCGGCCTCTAGTATATGGATTATGTCACCTTCCACAGTAATATAAACATTATTTGTAAAAGCATAGTTTTTCCTTGGTTATATATTCTTTTTCTGGGTTTTTACTTTCATATGGCAACTTTACCAGTTCTGATGTCATGAACCATTCCAGTTTTTCACTACTAAGGCCGGTTCCCAGAACATGTGACTGTCAGTACTAAAACACAGAGAGTTCCAAGAAAACTGAGACACGTTTCTTCTTGCATGATCTTGCATAATTTACTTAATTCCTCTGCCCTTTGTTTAAATACTGGTCAGACCCTCCATACTGCCTTTTACCTTATTCCCTTTAACTCTCTTTATCTTCCTATGCTATTTCATTTGTCTTAACACTTTTAATTGCTCAAAAATACAGTAAATTGATCACAAACTAGTATATCTCATTTAAGTGTCTCCTGAGGTTAGAATACGAATAGTTAACTATCTTCTGAATATGTTGACTGGCCACTAATACACAAGTCTAATGCTAAATCAGAACTTGTTTGTTTTTTTAATTGGATGACACTGGTTAACAAAATTATACAGGTTTCAGGTGCATAATTCTACAACACATCATCTGTATACTCTATTGTGTGTTCATCACCCCAAGTTGAGTCTTCTTCCATCACCATTTATCACCCCATACCCTCCTCCATCTCCCTCCATCTTCCCACCCCAACAATCACCACACTGTTGTCTGTATCCATGAGTTCTTTTCTCCTTTTTTTCCTTTTTAGTGCACCCATTTACACCCGTCCCCCTTAGCTGTCAGCCTGCTTTCTATCTACGAGTCTGTCTCTATTTTGCTTGTTAGTTCATTTTGTTCATTAGATTCCACATCTGAGTAAAATCACATGGTACTTGTCTTTCTCTGACTGGCTTATATCACTTAGCATAATACTAGTACATAAATTAATTCTCTTTTAATTTTATCACATCCACTTAATCTCTTGAGCTAAAGTGAGTTATTTCTTCTCCTCTTTGTTTTATTAGCACATCTAATGAACCACTGTATTCTAATTATACTACCAGTGAAACTTTCTCAAATCCACCCTACCTCCTACCTCTCCTAGTTATTCCCACGAACATCCATGACTGAGACTGATGACTAGACAAGTGTTTCTCAGGCTTTAAATAAAATCCATGGTGACTTTGAAAAACACACACACAAAAAAAATCCATGTTATATCAAATTTCAAAATACAGTATTAAAAGTAAAGTCATGTGTGACTCATTTTCTCCCAATTCCACCGTTTTATTCTTCAGAGTTTCTGATGCAATACTTCTACTTCCAGTCTCCATTCTTCTTCTCTCTCTTTCACACACTCCACCTACACTCACCCCCAAACACACATGGACTCCCATCCCACACATAATCACACACACACACACACACACACACACACACCAGAGGTACACACTCTGGTCTTGAGTACACACTTTAAATTACACCAGCACAACCTGATATTTTGGGCCTCGGAGCAACTGTTTTCTTCTTCTGGAACCCTGTACCCCAAAACTGCCTACTTCCTGAACTATTCATCCTTCAAATTTTATATTAACTATTAAAGGGTCTATGAATACTTCCCTGACCACACCAACCTCAAACAGAATAAACCATTTTCTTTTCTTTTTTTTAACATACTTTTATAGTTGTACTTATCATATAGTATTATAATTTATTGATTGTATAACTGTTGTCCTCAATTTGAGGAGGAATTCTTAAGATGGGAATTATATCTTATTTATCTATGCATAATATACCCGAGGAATACCAAGCCTAAGACTCAATTTGTTCAACTCCACTAATATTTTTTATATATTTATTACTTTAAGTGATGATAACATGTTTAAAATATGACTGAATGACATTTTAATAATAACTAAAAAATAATCTTTGGTTGTGTTAAATACAGCCATCAAAAAATATAAATTGTATTGACATGTTTATTCATCAATCTAGACTTGCAATATAGAATGTACCAAGTAACACAAGTACAGTCCCCCTACTTCTTGTCTACCTACCACACTCCCTCTTTCCCTATTCAGTCAACTGTTTTTGAAAAAGGCATGTGCAATCCCAGTCTCCTTTTCCTAACTTATCATTTCCTCCTCACACCCACAGAAATAAGAATTTCCACCCACTTAAACAGAAGTAGGTTTGCAGTTGTGAGTATGTGAAACAGAGTTTATTCTTGTATTATTATTAATTATTATATTCTTTATTTGTGTTATACCTGTAAACCTAGTTTGCTCACCCTTGTTTATTAAAACTGCTATGACAAATGCTCCCCTTAATTTCTGTCTGGCCAAACCAAAAAGACATTTAATCTTTCAAATAGTTAACTGATTTTCTGCTAGCTTGTTACTATTGTGGTTTTCCCTTGTATTCCTCTGCTACCCAAGCTCTGGTTCTCCAAGAACCAGAGTTTAAATTTTAGTTCTCATTTGAGTTGGGGGGTTCCTTTTCCTTTACCCATTCCTTAAGCATTATTTTATCTCAGACTCTCTTTGGTACTTATTTTTTCTAATTATATATCCATTAGTGTCACAATCTATTTTCCCAGTTAACTGAATGCTTCAGTTTTATGTCCCCAAACTACTTCTTGGATGTATACCCTTGGATAAAACACAGGTACCACAACATCATCATATCAAAATCTGAACTACTCACCACTCACCCACCTCTGGGCCTGGCTTGATTCTTTTATTCTCTTTAGTAATGATACTTAATCACCCAAACCAATGATATAATAATCCCCCAAACATTTTCCTTAAAAGCCATATGGAGCTGACAATCACCCACTGCCCTTTTGCCTTCTCACTCAGCTCTTAAAATGCTTGCTTCTCACACTCTCTGCTACTCCTATAGGCCAAGACCTTATCATATTTCTCTGGATTATTACAACAGTCTATCAACTGATTTGCTTATCTCTAGTTTTTCCCACATCACATTCAAATACCATTTCCCCCACCTCTGTGAAAGTAAAGTAATACATACTTTACATATACATAGAATAAATATCTGACTAAGCCATTCTCCTAATTAAAAACCATTGCTAAAACTTATAAATAAATGTAGTATTTATTTACATTTGACCCAGTTATCATATACAAAAATCTAAACTTATCCTACCAATACCAATATGAGATGCATTTTTATTTTCTGATCTATTCCATTCATAATTAAAAATTTTTTTAAAAAAAACTAGCCTCTACTGATTTTCAGACCCACTAAACGATTATGACTTATATATTTAAAAACACTGATCTATAAGCTTGAGCCCATGCTTCATCATTCCTACACTCAACTTATTGTCATCTTTCCCTATTAACCTAGAAAGACACATATGTGACACACAATACTGTCGAAAGAGAATCAGTAGAACTAAGGGAAAAGGTGCAAATTTTAAATTCTTCAGGTCATTTAAAGAGAGGTGTACTATTTTAGTTAGAGAAATATAGAGTGAGCAAAGGGATTGTAGAAAAGAGAATCCAAAGGGATTATTTACACTCAGCCACTATACTCAGAGGGGCCACCGGAAAAGTTGCACTAGGTACAAGGTAAGTTACAATGGATTTCCACAACTATAACTGTATGAAAAATAAAATCAAGATAAAATAAAACATCTAAAGTATTGTTGGGTCCTAATCGGTTTGGCTCAGTAGATAGACCATTGGCCTTCGGACTGAGGGGTCCCAGGTTCAATTCTGGTTAAGGGCATATACCTTGCTTGTGGGCATATCCCCAGTAGGGGGTATGCAGAAGGCAGCTGATCAATGTTTCTCTCTCATTGATGTTTCTAACTCTCTATCCATCTCCCTTCCTCTCTGTAAAAATCAATAAAATATATATATTTTTTAAACATAATATCGCCAAAACCGACTTGTCTCAGTGGATAGAGCGTTGGCCTGCAGACTGAAAGGTCCCGGGTTAGATTCCGGTCAAGGGCATGTACCTTGGTTGCGGGCATATCCCCAGTAGGGGGCGTGCAAGAGGCAGCTGATCAATGACTCTCATGGATGTTTCTAACTCTCTACTCTGTATCTCTCTCCCTTCCTCTCTGTAAAAGATCAATAAAAATATATTTTAAAAATATATATTGTTTGGGGAATATCAAATGGAATTTGAATGAATGGGACAATTTAAATAAAGCCTCAATAAGTGGAACATATTTTTAAATAAATGTGAATTCTTTGAAATGCTTTGCTCGAAATTGCTTGAATCCTAATATAAGAAAAATATTTTCCACAACCTAGAGCATAAGATAGAAAGTGAGGATCAGAAGTTTTCCATCATCAGGAAAATGGCTTTATAGTAAGAACATTTATTTTAAAAAAATGGCAACATGATTAAGAGTACTTCAAGCTTTGTATTTTTCTTCAATGTGATCATAAATCATTTTTACTAGGATTGACTAAAAATTATTTTTATTCATTAAAAGTACTGATTAAATGTAGAATGATATTCAATAATAATCAAGTATACTTCTTGAGATAAAATATATAACCCACCAATGAAGCCTCTTGGAATTTATAACAAAATGTTATATCCTAAAGTATAAATAATTTAAACTATTTGTGACTATATGTAATATACAAAAAATAAGCATTGGAATCTTTATTTAATTTTGGTCTTTGCTAATACTAATAAAAATTACTTGTCATAGCAAAAGTATTACAAAAATTTACTTCCCATAATTTTTTTTACAATTTTATCACTTTATTTTGGTCTTGCTTCAAAGAACTTTTAGATAGCTAAAAAAAAAAAAAAAAGTCTATTTAAAAGTCACTCTTAAGACACATTTCTTCAAAAGCTTTTCCCGAAAACCTTGGAAGGAGGCATTTCCCCAGTTATAACTACTTGGTTATGATAATTATGTTGAATATTGCCACTGCTGAGACATTTTAAGAGCAGGTTTAATTTTTTCTACCAGGAGCATAATTCTTCTCAAAAGACTTGCCAATCTGCAGAATTTTAAAGCTCTCTACATTTTATCACATTGAAATCTGTATTCCCAACCCAGTTTACTTATTTGGCTCCTTCTCTACTTCCTTCTTTCGTTGGTCATTTAACTCTTCAGTAGTATCTACACTTGAGGTTGCAATTATAAAGATAAAACTAGATGGGCAATCACTCTTTCAGACTGTCCATCTTTAAACGCCTGGTGTGAAGGTAGGAAATGGACTGCTTATGCATTTCCCCTTCTCACGTATGCCACCTCTCTCTGTACCTTGCATCCTACTTTTCCAGAGTCTTAGTTTCTAGTCCACATGCATTCCACATCCAAAAGGTATAGAATTTCTGCCACCCTCGAGTTCCCAAAATGTGTCTGTTTTCTCAAGTTTTATGCCTCTAACGTGGCATTAGAAACATCACTTAGCAAAGATACTTAATACAGAGTTCACATTTGCAGACAATTTTATCTAATTCAATAGTAGCCTTTTTTATTACACATACAACAGAGTAGCCAGAATATCTATGCCCACATGCAAGGTGAATTAATAAATTCTGTAACCAGAGATCTGCGTAAGAGAGGACATTTTCAGTCAATAAAGCCAATGCCATACTCACGGTGAAGGTTGGTGGGGCTGGTTTTCAGCATTTCTTGGTGTTTTGCAGGCAGCAGGCTTCGCCATGTCCCTGACAACACACCTGGGGCGCATGATAGACAGCACAACGCACTATTAATTATAAAAAGGGTAGAACAAACCTGGAAATTAAATACGGTACTAAAAACACAGTCTAGGGGGAAATCTTTGCGAGCCCCTTAAATAGTAACCTGAGGCCCTGGAAAAGCCCTTAGTGCTGGAAAGCTTTGACTCGGGCTTCCAAGAGCTCAATTACACCCAAATAAAACCTGTGCTAGCCTCTGCATTTGACTTTCCTTTTAGCACCAATAAAACGATGGTCAACAGCTCTCCCCATGGAAGAAAGGCCACTGAAAGCCATGGCCTCCCCCTATGAAGACATCTGAAAGCTTTAAAAATGTTGCTATGTTAAATGATAAGCAGGATTTTCTGTAGCTTTGGCTATTTTACTAAGACTCCTGTTTCATACCATTCATCACAGCACAGGTCTTTCCTTTCAATGCAAAAAAGAGACCCGAGAGGCCCCCAGACAGCCTCATATTCAACATCCCATTCAAACTAAGGAAAGAGCAAGAAGAAAATATTCATATATACAGTATGAGTGTGCCTGTGTGTGTACAATAAATAGAGAAATATGAAATATGAAATATGAAAAAGTAGTACAAGGTCTTTGTGTCTTCAGGCCTCCATCACAGGATAAATGAATGCAGAGGATAGACACTGTAACAGAGCTGCCCAGGGCAGCAGCAGACACTCTCTTACCCTCATGTGGAGAGGGTGCATAGACCATCAGAGAGATTTATGGGCAGAAATCAGAAAACCCCCCATCCGAGGCTGTACTTGGTTAGCTCAAATATTCTTTTGCCTCAAAAGCTTAAAAACAAACATTGCTTTACGTAGGGAAGCCTCGGTTATAAAGCTGAGACCCCCCTCACACACATCTTAGACTTTGCTAACTGGAAACACCCCTGAGGACCCAGGATTCTCAAACATAAATCTGGTTCTTAAACTTCCATGGAGTTTTCTTGGAGTTTTGATTACATTACTTATGCTTATGGCCAGTCATATTATTCCAGAAGTGGATTCTTGGTGGGTCAGTGGCAGATCAACGTTTCCCAGGGCTAAAAGCTGCCTGGCTAAATTCTCCACTTCTGAAAGAGCGATACAGGGACACAGGGACACAACGCACAGAAACGTGCAGACACACACTGCTCATTCCAAACAAGGCCAAGTAAGACTTAAAAATTGGTATGTAACGTGACAAAAAAAGAGAAAACAGTGTCATTTCAAAGCCTTAACACACGTCCCTTCTGGGGCAAGGGGGGAAAAAAGTGACTTGTCAAGTGCTAATGCTAAACTCTTAAGGGAATGATCAATCCCTCAGGAACCACAAGGCCTTCCTTTCAGTTTCGTTCCAGTTTCGTGGGAGGAGACGGCCACCCAGACTGCAGGGTTAAGAGAACATGTAAGGTCGTGGTTGTTAAGGAGAAGTAATATCCTAGAATTCCTGAACTCTGCAAATTTAAATCTAACTTATACAGAGTACAATGCCCAGGAAGTTAAATTTCATAGCTCTGGAAAATCTTTAGCAATTCTCACCCAACTAAAAATAGCACATACAGCACATTTAACCTACATGTACTGGTTTGTGAAAATATCGGAAATATCACCCACTTTAGGAAACATTTTAAGAACTATATCCGTGAGAAACCATATGCAACCTTCTATCTTAGTTCATTTCTTTTTTTTTTTTCTCCTAAAGTTTCAGGTATTTGGTAACAAAGCTTTGAAATAAACATGCTACTTAATTATATAGTTTTCCTTAAATCTGCTCTTAAGTGAGATTTTTACAAAGTAGGACAACATATATTTTTCATACTAACATATATCCTGACCATAAAACTAAGATATAGCCAACTACTGAATCTGAGTTTTTAGGGGGAAACCATCTGTTCCAAGTTGCTAATTATTCAACAAATTTAAAGGGGGCTCTAAACTATGCTAATATATATCCTAATATATATTCCTACATTTTCGAATTTGAGTTATTTTTAGCTGAAATTTTTCACTATATAAAGCCCTATATTATACTCAGATAGATACACAAAGATACATAAAGAGACATACTGTACTACTAAGGTTTTTGTTAGCCTGAGTAGATTAACACATCTCTAAAATGAAAATTGATTGTTGTGTCTGGCATATCACAGTTTGGAGGGGTAAAATGTAATAGTTTTGATGGTACTAATGTATAGAAACTGTTTAGCCCCAGTACTTTCAAGTATCTCCCCTGCATTAAAGTTATTATAATAAGATAGAGCCCACATACTCTAAGAAGCACAACTATGAGAGTTCCGTAAGTGTGGACATTAAGGATCTTTCTCTACATATGACTTATTCATTCTGCCAGACAGAAGGAGGCCACAGACAATGCCACAATGCTGACTTCCCAGACTAAGGAGTTCCAGGGTTTTAACCTCATACTCTTTACAAAGACTTTAAATACCTGGGGATTTATCAGACATGGACTCTTACCAGCTTTCAAGCCGCATGTGAACATTCCCTCATCACTCAAGCATCAAGGAAGATTCATGCAAATGAGACATTCAGCTACCACCTCAGGGGAAGGCTCCAGGCTCCGCCCGAAGCGCTGCAGGGTTTTATGAATGACTGCAATCAATGCAATGAATGGCTGCCAACTACCCACTCAGCCACTGGTACCCTTCCGTGCACTGACACAGGAGAAACAAGTATTGCAGGAGCCAGCCAATGAGGCTACAGTGAGGCTTTCTTCTCACCAAACAGGAACTGAGTGTGCTTCCAGATACAGTATGTAAATCAAAAATCCTAAAGGCTTCCCCAAAATTATAATTTACATAATTACGTTCTTTCTTTTGACTTTCCATTTTGGTGCCTGCAGTCACTAGCACCCCCACCAGCAAAAATAAAAAATAAAATAAAATAAAAATTCCACTATTTTATGAAACCTTATCTCAACTTGAACTTGATCAAAATCGTTTTATCTTTCATGATGAATGCTGGGAAACCAGTTTCTGTGCGCTGACATTGCCAAATAGATTGTGACAGGTTTACATTTCTGTTTGCAATCTTTTGGTTTTGGAATTTTAACTGGATTTCCCCTATCATCAATGGAGACAACAATTACATCCTATCAGTGCTAAGAGAAAAAGCTTACTTTCCAAATGTTATTGGGCTAGTTAGTATGCATTTGTTGTAAGAGGCAGTTAAAGCAACATAAGGTTAACAGAAGGAAACATTCTTGTAAATATACAATCTTCTGATTGTTGCCCACTGATTAACAATACATAGAAACAAGAGAATACGTAGACAGGAAGAGAGTTCATGGGTGTGAGAGCCCACACTTCCTTCTAACTCTCAGATTCAGCGCTTATGGCCCTTCTTCCACATGGCATTAGCCCAAAGTACCTAAAAGACAAGCAAGAGTCCTATCTCCACTTCGATCCCCACTTACCTCCAGACATCCAACTGCCTCCCCTCAATGTTTTCATTTGAATTTGTAAGGGGCCTCTCAAATTCAGTATTTCCAAAATGGAATTCTTCATCTTTCCCACATGCCCCTAACCAAATCTTCCAGCAGCCATCTCCATCTTGGCTAAACTGAAAATACATTTCTCTAGCTGTTCAGGCTAAAACTTTAGACTTGGCTCCTCTTTCCTTTCACGCCTGTGTCTGTCCAATACACTCGATTGGTTCTGCTTTCAAACCATACACCAAACCTGACCCTTTCTCACCTCTCCCACTATCGCCATGCCATCCTGAGCCAATATCACCTTCTACTTGGATTCCCACAACAGACTGTTAACTGGTAGCTGGATGTTTACTTTTGTCCTTTTCCTGGAGTTTATTCTCAACACATCAGCCAAACTGACTCTTGAAAGAGAAATCAGACCATGACTTCAAAATCTTACATTGGCTCCCCTCCCCACTTTCCCACCAGCTCCCTCTGCTCCCAATACACCAGGCTCCATGCTGGTCTTTTTCAGACAGTCCAGGCGCAATCTTATCGTGGGGCTTTGCACCAACCCTTCTTTCTGGTGGAATGCTCTTGCCTGATGCTGGTATGACAAACCGGATTTGCTCTTTTCAAGCCTTTGTTCACAGGTCAGTCATTGATGGTTCCTACTTTGACCATCTTACTTACTACCCACTACTGTACTTACTTCTTACTTATTTCCCCTCACCACCACATCCACACACTTCAATAACCTTCAGCTTGCTCTGCTATTTACAAAAATGCGCTCCCTCCTGCTGCTGAAATATGAGCTGTTCAAGAGTAACTTCAAGAGCCTAGAACAGTGCCTGATATAATAGTCACTAAATATTTGTTAAATGAATGAATAAGATAAAAAAGCCAAAAGCTGTAGCTTTCAAGCTTGAGTAACTAACTTTACATGCTGAAACTTAAAGGTTTAGAAAAATTATATTGATATGTAAATTATATCAATAAAGAAGTAAATCTTTTTGAAAGATTATAGCATAGGTTTATAAAATATTTACAAACTATAAATTAATTCATGGCCAATAATTTTTATAACTCTGCTAAATTTTTTTATATGGTTTGACTAAGATTCTGAGCAAGAAAAAATAAATGTATTTGTCCGCATATGACAACTTTAGTGGAAAACACTTTTTAATGCCAAATAATTGCTGTGAACCAGTGAGATATTATTTTAACATCTGTACTGATAGTTTACCAAATAAAATTTTAAAGTAATTGTACATAAAGCAATTTCTTAATAGTAAAATCAGAAAAATCAATCCCCGTTTCATTCTGATTTTTCTAAATAGGATAGGAAAATAAGAACTTCTGTTGATTAAAGCTTATTTTAGACCAAAATGTAAACAGAATATTTCTTTTAATGTTCACCATAACTTACAAGGAGATATGATTGTCCCACTTGACAGATGAAGAAATCGTAGATCTAAGATATTACATTATCTTTCCCATGATAAATGGCAAATGTTGATATTTTAAGAAGTCAAGATTCATATCAAGGATCTATTTGGCATCAAAATAATGTCCTTTCCATCATTACAAAATACCTCCTGCCATTAATACTTGAAAATGAATTAAAAGTAATAAAAATCAATAATGAAGTTACGGAATCCAGTAAGTATCCTCAGATATGTTTCAATACCATTGATTTCATGTTATAGGTACATTGTTGAAACTATTCAAAAGATCCCACATAACTGAGTATTCTCTAAACATTATTCTAATATCATAAGACAGTATTCTACAAATGTTACAGAAAAACATGTGACCCTTTGATGACACCAGGGTGTCAAGTTGATTAAATTAGAAATATAGAGTGACTGTAAGGCCAGTGAGAATAACTACAAAGTATGACATGCAGGTCATCTGGTATAGAAAAAGAGTTTAAGGAAAAGAACCAATAAAGCTAAAAAGACTTTAAAAATTCATTTGAAAGACAAATATAACAAAATTAACACAAATCTCCTCAAATATTTTTCAAAGGAGGTCTTCAGAATTGATCTTCTCATTTTCATTTACAAATACTAAAAGAGAAAACGCTGAAAATATTAATTTTAAAATTAGTTTTTATAAAATTGCATATTCTTGACATTTAACCATGAACAAATGAGTATGATTGCTATTACTCTGAGGATGAAGATGGGACAGTGAAAATTCTACACCAGAAGGAGAAAGTGGACATTGGTTCTTGAAAAGCCAGATGTGCTAATCACAAATCATCAGGGCCTGCCACACCTCTGATGTGCATTTGGGAACCCTCAAAGGCTATATAATACTAATTATTATTTTAAAGACACACTGAGGACAGGAGAAATAGGTTCCTAGTTGTAAGAAATGGGAAACAAGCTGGCCATTTTCCCAGAGATTGATAAGGTCCTGCTGACCCTCCCCTAAAGAAGCCGGGAGGTTATTCACAAAACCAGGCAAAATAAAGGTGATAACAAGATAAAGATTCACTATAGAGATTAACTGGTGATTTAAAATTGTAGAAAAACAATTTTTTTTCAGACTGATAAGAAAGAAAATAATAGGTAAGAAGTCAAATCCCTGGTCTTCTGGATTATTCAGATCTGCTCTGTTTATTATCCCTTATATCTCTGGAATGCTAATAGTCTTGGTTCTACAGGGTCTTAATATCCATTCCAATATTTCAGCAATATGACCAATCAACTGCTTTTTACCCAAGCTACTATTTTCTGTTAACACAATTAGTTTCTTTCTCCATTCACCAATTCTTGAGATATTTTACATGCCCATGGATTTATTGGGTCGGCAGCTAAGTAATTGCGGGTTTCACACATATATGGCTTCAGTTGAATTTTTAGTTTGCAGACGTAGTACAAATGTAAAACACATTTTGTTATTTGATAGTTGGCTATTCAGCTGTTAATCAGTAAAAGAAGTTTTTTGATCTGTTTTGTAGTTTTCGTTTGGCGTTAGTTGAAAAATGGAAAATCAAAAGGAACATTTTCGTCATATTTTGCTTTTTTATTTCCTCAAAGGGAAAACGCATCGCAAGCTCATAAAAAGTTATGTGCTGTTTATGGTGACGAAGCCTTAAAAGAACGGCAGTGTCAAAATTGGTTTGCCAAATTTCGTTCTGGTGATTTTTCACTCAAAGATGAAAAACGCTCTGGTCGTCCAGTTGAAGTTGATGACGCCCTAATCAAAGCAATAATCAATTCAGACTGTCACAGTACAACACGTGAGATTGCAGAGAAGCTTCATGTATCACATACATGCATTGAAAATCACTTAAAACAACTTGGCTATGTTCAAAAACTCGATACATGGGTTCCTCACGCACTGAAAGAATCACAGTTAACGCAACGCATTAGCAGCTGCGATTTGCTAAAGAAACGTAATGAAAATGACCCATTTTTAAAACGACTGATAACTGGCGATGAAAAATGGGTTGTTTACAACAATATCAAGCTGAAAAGATCGTGGAGCAGGCCAGGTGAACCAACTCAAACAACATCAAAAGCTGATATTCATCAAAAGAAGGTTTTGTTATCAGTTTGGTGGGATTACAAAGGAATTGTCTACTTTGAACTCTTACCACCCAACCGAACGATCAATTCTGATGTCTACATTGAACAACTAACGAAATTAAACAATGCAGTTGAAGAAAAGCGGCCCGAATTGACAAATCGAAAAGGTGTTGTATTCCATCATGACAATGCAAGGCCACACACATCTTTGGTCACTCGGCAAAAATTAATGGAGCTTGGTTGGGATGTTTTGCCACATCCACCATATAGTCCTGACCTTGCACCATCTGATTACTTTTTGTTTCAATCTTTACAAAACTCCTTGAATGGTAAAAATTTCAATAATGATGATGATGTCAAATCGTACCTGATTCAGTTTTTTGCTAATAAAAACCAGAAGTTTTTTGAACGTGGGATTATGATGCTGCCTGAAAGATGGCAAAAGGTCATTGATCAAAATGGGCAATACATTACAGAATAAAGTTATTTAGTTCCATGAAAAAATTGTCTTTGATTTTCTTTAAAAAATCCGCAATTACTTAGTTGCCGACCCAATATATTTGCTACCCCTACACACTGACCCTTATATATTTTTTCAATTGTCTTTATTGATTAAGGTATTACATATGTGTCCTTATCTCCCCTCCTGGCTCCCCTCCCCCACCTCCCACCCCACTCATGCCCTCACACCTGCCCCCCCGCCCCGTGTCTGTGTCCATTGGTTATGCTTATATGGATGCATACAAGTCCTTTGGTTGATCTCTCCCCCTTATCCCCACCCTCCCCTACCTTCCCTCTGAGGTTTGATGGTCTATTGATGCTTCTCTGTCTCTGGAACTGACTTTTTTATATTTTGCTGTTCTCCAAAAATCACCTACTGCTGCCTGCAAAACAGCACAGCTTTAGCAAAATCAAGAAGACCAGAAATTTCCTGCCACTAAACCTATGAGAACTTCTGTTCATTCCACAGAGGGGGAAAAAAATCTATCTAGTCAAAAGTAAAGAATTTCTAGAGGAAGGAAGTAATCAATATAGTCAATGCAGCAGAGGCACCAAATAAGATGAGGACTGAAATTATGGTTTGAACTCTCCAAGAGTAAAAAGAGATGGGGCTCAATAGAATTGCAGTGGGTCGATGGGAAAAAGGGTGATGTGAACATACACAGAGAGAGAATGTAGACAATTGCTGTGAATGCAGACAAAAGCTGGACTGGGAAAAGAGGAGTGATGAAGGAAAGCTGGTCTTTTGATACTTACAGGCACAATTCTAGGTGAGGGAATTAGCCTTGGGAAAGGTACAGCGTAGAGAGGAGCAGAAGAGATGGGAGGGGAGGAGGAAAAAAAGTGATGGGATTAAGAAAAGAAAACAAACAAAAAACTCGTAGACACAGACAATAGTACAACAATTACCAGAAGGAGATAAAAGAGAGTAAAGGGGAGATAAATAGTGATGGAAGGACACTTGACTTGGGGTGGTGAACACACAATGAAATATACAGATAATGTATCATAGAATTGTATACCTGAAACCCATCTAGCTTTATTAACCAATGTCACCCCAATAAATTCAATCAAAAGGAAGAAAAAGCAATTCTACAAAACAAGATGAATTCCAAGAAATGTAAATATATCTAAACCTGAAAACTGTACAATAATAAGACAGAAAAACAGCAGTAAATACTATCAGCTATGAATTCTAATGTCCACAGTGCACCAGGAACTGGGCTAAGAAACCTACATGCCTTTAGTCATGTCATCTGGTCATATATCGTATATTGCAATTGGTGCTACTTGAGTTACAATTTTATTTGTGAAATACCACAATATCTTCTTAAAAGCACAATTCATCATTTCAAAAATCACTTCTCTGTTTTTAGCCAATAATTATTTCATCCTTATTCAAGTTTTAGCAAGAAGCACACAATTATAACTGAATATTTCAAGTTTTGAAGAATCTTATATCCCTTGCCAAATTTCAGTGTTGTCGAATAATAATAGATAGCTGTTAGATAATGGTTATCTGCAGTCTAAATGTTCTGGATGCAAAATGCAACTTGGTGGTAGAGAGGGATGAATGGTATCTGTAAAGATTATTGACAGAGCTTTTTAACAACTAATGATTTTTCTGCTTTTTATGTGTAACACAAAACCACAGCTCTTTGAATAATGATTTTAGGGGAGTTTTATGTATCTAAATAAGCTTCTTCTCCACAAGCGTTCTCTGTTTTTTCTCATTGGGGAGCTAAATAAATGTCTACTAGAGATCCATAATAGTTCCTTGGTGGGATTTAAGTGGATTTTAAATAGATAAAATAAAATGGGAAAATGGAACATAGAAAAACATTAATAAAATCTTAGGCATTGCTTTCAATTAATTGTAACTATTTTCTCAATTAATTCACCTGCCTAGAAATCACAAAAACTGCAGCCAATCTGATATGGTAAGTTTGTTTTTATAATAATGAAAAAAACTAACTTTGAAAGGGAAAAGAACAGTTGTAATGGGAGGGTATGATATGATAAAAAAAAAAAATAAAAAAAAAAGGTAATGAGAAATAAGTCAGAATGTTAATATGCTTTCATAGACAATTTTATATTAGTGGATCCACTTCTCTGCCCTTAAAGTTATGTCCTCCTATAGTTGATTAGTTTTCAAAGCCATTCTCTTACTCCCAAGCATTTCTCCACTTCTTTTCACTGGTTTTAGGTAAGCCACTTGCTTTAGCATCATGGTAGCCAAAGTATATTTCCTGCTCCTTGATTTTGGGCGAGGCCATGTGATCTGCTTTGCTTGGCCAATGGAACATTAGACAATTGATAAGATGAGACTAGAAGGGGCTTGAAATGAGCATGTACATTCGACTGGGGCTGGCTCTCTTAAACTGCCATTACCATGAAACAAACCCAAGATATGTGAAGCAGAGGAATCCAAGATGGCTGCTCGGGTAGGCAACTAGCCGCAGCCGCACACAACAATTTTAATAAAATACAACTAAAATATAAAATGGACATTACCCAGAACTACAGGAAAGTCGACTGACTGGAAATCCTACAACAAGAAGCAAGGAGAAAACCAGAAGGAAGCACGGAGGAGCTGTAAAAGCCTAAGGTACGGAGACACGCGGCACGCGGAGAGGACGGAGCCGGAGAGGAGGGAGGCCGAGTGCCTGGCGGGCGTTCCCAAGCGGGAAGGAGAGAAAACTCCGACTGTGCTGGGCCCCTGACTGCTCTGAACCCCCGTTCTGGGCCAGACCCCGGGGACTCAGGCTCAGCCATAGGGAGCTGGGCTGTAAATCGGAACCCGGGGTAGCGGAGAAAGGAGGTCCCGGAGGCACGCACACTGCCCCCAGAGAAGGGACGGTCGGCTGTGCCGCGGGATTGCCCTGACGGGAAGGAGACTGGGGCTCCAGACTGCTGTGAACGCCACCTCCAAACTCCACTTCCAACTGAACTGAACCCCAATACCGGGCTCATTGTGGGAGAGCATAGACTGTTTGGCAGCAGGCGAAAATCGAGGGCACCTTTCTCTCAGAGGCGCCGGCAGCGAGCACTGAAGGACCCGCATAGGGCGGGGCTGACGGAAGCCAAAGCTGCAGGCTCCACCCTGAAATCCCGTCCCATCTGTAACTGCGAAATGCGACAACAAAATAGATCACAAACGAAAGAAATGGAGGACAAAAAGCGTCTGGATATAGAGTTCAAATCTACGCTTATAAGGTTTTTCAAGAATTTCCTAGAAAAGATGGATAAGGCCTATGAGGATATGAAAAGAGACCATCAAGAAATGATAAGGGAACAACAAGAAATAAAGAATACATTGTCTGAAATAAAAAATATTCTACAGAGTCCTAAAAACAGAAGGGAAGATCGCAAGAATCAAGTCAAAGATTTGGAACATAAAGAGCCAGAAGACACTCCTCCACAGAAGCTAGAAGGAAAGAGAATCCAGAAAATTGAAGATAATGTAAGAAACCTCTGGGACAACTTCAAGCGAACCAACATCAGAATTATGGGGGTTCCAGAAGATGAGAGAGAGCAAGATATTGAAAACATACTGAAAGAAATAGTGACAGAAAACTTCCCCCACCTGGGGAAAGAATTTGACTTACAAGTCCAGGAAGTGCACAGAACTCCAAACAAAAGGAATCCAAAGAGGACCACACCGAGACACATCATTATTAAAATTCCAAGAGCAAAAGATAAAGAGAGAATATTAAAAGAAGCAAGAGCAAAGAAGGTAGTAACTTATAAAGGAGCACCTATACGATTGTCAGCTGACTTCTCAACAGTAACCATGCAGGCCAGAAGGGAATGGCAAGAAATATACAAGGTGATGAATAGCAAGAACCTACAGCCAAAAATAAGCTACCCAGCGAAGCTATCACTCAGAATCGAAGGCCAGATAAAGAGCTTCACTAATAAAAAAACGCTAAAGGAGTTCATCACCACCAAACCAGAATTATATGAATTGCTGAAGGGGGTTCTTTCAGAAGAGAAAGTAAACAAAGATAAAAATTATGAACAACAAATACGTAATTATCAACAAGTGAATCTAAAAAACCAAGGAAATTAAAAAAATCTGATGAACAATATTAACTGTTGAATATAATAGAATCAGAGGTATGGAAGGGGAGTGAACTGACGATTCTTGGGGAAAAGGGGAGAGGGGGGCGTGGGAAGAGACTGAACATAAACTGTGCACCTATGGATGAGGACAATGGGGAGAGGGGAAAGGGCAGAGGGTGGGGTGGGAACCTGGTGGAGGAGAGCAATGGTGGTGGTGGGGGGGGGAGGAACATTTGTAATAATATGAAAAATAAAAACTTATTAAAAAAAAAAAAAAAAAAAAAAAAAGATCAATGGGAAAATGTCCGTGGGTGAAGATTAACAACAACAATAGGCCGGGCTGCTCCAGGTGTTTATTGCTGAGCTCAGACCTGCTGGAGAGAAGTGCCTTCACCGGGTCAGCTGGTCTTGGCTGGCCGTCAGTTCTCCTGACTGTGGCTTCTCTCTGCCTCCACTTTCTCATCCTGAAGGCGAGGACAGCTGAGGACTCACATCTGTCCTGAGAACTATTTGTAAACTTGGAAGTGCGCAGAAATGTAGGCTGTGGCTTCCGCGTGGAGAGAGGTACGTTGGCCCTGCTCCTTGGCCTCTGGCACCTCAGGCTCCAGGCGAGTTCCTCCACGTGTCTCCCAGGAAGAGGCTCTCTGACGGGCAGGGGCCGTCTCTCCAGGAAAAACCACACTGAGAGCTGGCTCACTCGTGCGAGTCCAGTCTAGGAATTTTAATAGACTCTTTAGAATTTCCATAAAGGAAATTGCAGAGCAAAAAAAAAAAAAAAAAAAAAAAAAAAAAAAAAAAAAAAAAAAAAAAAAGATATGTGAAGCAAATCTGGGGTCACCCTATAGCTTGAAGCCAACCCCTTTAAAGTCCAATCTTCATCACTTCCACCCTCCCAACCTTAAGAAGAGTCGGTAAACTCAGTCAACTCTGTCTGTCGCACTCCAGCCATCCCACAAATATTTGACAGGTAAACACTTATGCACTGGGAGATTTATGGCTAACTTCTCCTCTTTCCTCTAGAAAACCTGCTAGGCCCCATGGGAGATATCCTGGTGCACAGTTTCAAAATAGACTTTTCTTCTTCCTATACCAGGTTCAACCTCTGCTTATACTCATTCAGCATGATTTCCCAAAGTTCTCAAAAACTTCTTGATTTTAGCTGAAGTTAATTTATAATAATATCAATGATAATGATCAAAATACCCATGAAACAGAACTTTGGTCATTTTATTATCAGATACATGATAGATGCTCAGTATAAGTTTGTTGACTAGTAAATGTGTTAGAAATTTTTTCTATATAAATAATGGCTCTATATTAGTACATTCATTTAAAGAACAGAATTGCTAGAAAATCTTGGGAGACAATGTAGGCCTGAACATGATGGAACTGCCATGAGACCACCGATCGGGACCTGTCTTTAATGCTTCACCTGCTTTCACCCTACAAGACCCGGTGGAAAAATATAATGACTTAACATGTAAATATAGTTGTCCAGTTTTCATGTTAGCTGGGAACAAGAATATCATCTTAGAAAGGCAATATGATGGAGCAGCAGGGCGAGGAGTTAGAACTCAGTTCTAGGAGTGGCTTGCCACTTACTGCTGGAAAGTTTTAGGCAAATAACTTTTTTTGTCCCATTATTACCGAAGACAGTGAACATAATAACATATTTCTGGACCTCATTTGGGAGAGTTGTTGGCAGTAGCAAATGAAGTGCTGTGTATAAAAAGCACCAAAGACACTCCGGCGTTATCAAATTGTACAATATTGTTTTGTTTTGTTTTAAGTATTCTTTTAGCCCACTTTAAATATTACATTTGAAATAGAGGCACTCCAAAAGTGTTTGTTGTGTGTAAAGATGTAGTTGAAGTATTATCACCCTAACTTCTAAGGTTGTGTCATCACTGCCATATTCTCAGATCAAGAGAAACAAACAAAATAAAAACAAAGGAAAAAACCTCCTGCAATAAGGAAATTAACCAAGCTGAAGCTGAAATAAGACAACTTAGGTTAAAAAACAGAGAACAAGTACAAAAACAGAGCCCTAATATCCATCCATGCTTAGTTTGATTCCTCATGTCTTCCAACCTTCCCATGGTTGATAAACCAGCAGTATATTCAATTTTTGCATGCTGATTTTTAAGAAAGAATTTAAATGTCAAGTTTTACAGCTACTTACAGTATAATTCTGCATTTTAAATGTTATCTTATCTTAGACTTCTGGCTTTCTTTGTAAAGGCAATCCAATAAACTATGTAAACATGAAAAATAAGCATTTACAAAAGGCATGCTTCAGAGGCTTCCTTTTAGGTTTTCTTCCCTTTTAAAAGGAAGTTTGTGCTGTTTCACCACTTTGCATAAAAATGCATAGACTATAGCACTTAAAAACTGTCTTTAAATATAAATACTGTCTTAGTAGAAAAAAATGTTTTTGGAAGAAAGCTGAGATAGCAAGGTATTTTTTTAAATGTCTTGAAATTATAGCTCTCAAATGTTCATACACAAATTATGAAAGGGACTTCTAAAATTATTCTAATAAATTTTGAACTACAGATTTCTTAAGAGGCTATTTTTTTTTTTTTAATTCACATTCTGACTTACTTCACTATCACCAGATTCTAATGATAGGCTCAAGTGTACAAGTCCCACATCTAAGGAGGCTAAATAT
Organism: Pipistrellus hanaki; assembly: GCF_964339955.1. Taxonomy (NCBI): domain Eukaryota; kingdom Metazoa; phylum Chordata; class Mammalia; order Chiroptera; family Vespertilionidae; genus Pipistrellus; species Pipistrellus hanaki. The sequence continues at coordinate 30,733,298 of NC_140509.1, read as the reverse complement.
TCAACATCCAAGTTCCTGGTTTCAACTTTCTAGAATAATTTTCTGGTTGCAAATTCTTGATTAGCATCTAAAGATTTCCATTGTAACTACTTCCTGAAGTTTTTTTTTTTTTCCTAATTGAGATATACTAGTAATCTACATACAATAAAATTTACTCATTTAAAGTATACACTTTACATGTGCTTTGATGAATGTATATAGTTTGTAACAACCACCTCAGTCCAAACATAGAACATTTCTACCAAAAAAAAAAAAGTTCTTTGTAGTCAATATTCTCCACTCTTCCCATCTCTCTTCCCATCTCTCCCCACCCTATTCCATGATAACCACTAATGTCCTTTTCAACTCTACAATTTGTCCTTTCTAGAATGTTAAACAAAAGGAATCATCCAATATATAGTCTTTTTTTGTCTGACTTTTTCATTTATCATATTTTTGATATTTGTTTGTGTTGTATGTATAAGCCCTTGGATCCTTTTTTAAAAATATGTATATATTTTTTAATTGATTTCAGAGAGAGGAAGGGAGAAGAGAGGTAGAAACATCAATGATGAGAGAGAATCATTGATTGGCTGCCTCCTGCATGCCCCCTACTGGGGATTGAGCCTACAAACCAGGCATGTGCCCTTGACTGAACTCGAACCTGGGACTCTTCAGTCTGCAGTCCAATGCTCTATCCATTAAGCCAAACCAGCTAGGGCAGTTGGATCCTTTTTTAATCTTACGAATACTTCACAGCTTGTTCATCCACCCACTGCTTGATGGTCATTTTATTCTGTCCAGTTTTGGTTTAATATGAATAAGGCTGCTATGACTATTGAGGATGGGTTTCTGTGAAAGTATATGACTTCACTTCTCCTGGGTACACACCTAATAGTGGAACTGCTGAGCTATATAGCAAGGGTATGTGAATTTTATAAGAAACCAACAAACTGTTCTCCAAACCTATAACACCATTTTACATTCCTGCTACTCACTCCTTAACTGTTCAATGAAAAATTGTGACCAACATTTTATATATTACATGATGACTTGATGATTCATAACCATTTGGGTTAAGTTAGTTAAGCATCTAGAGAGATCATGAGTTTGTCCATCTCATTTTATCCTTCCTGTATCTCTATGAGGAGAGTACAGTTAATATCCTCATTTTTTTAATATATAAGAACACTGATGCTTAGGTTGCTTAATTTGCCCACAAAACCAGTGACAAATTTAGAATGTTTTCTAAGGCACTCTGATTCTAAAGCCCACTACAGTGTGTAGGAAGCAACTGCAATTGCTAGCAAAAATATATTTAATGATACTTGGAAAGCAGAGTGGCTCTCTCACACTCTTGTTTTTCTTTTTTTGTGATTTTTTGGGAAAAGAAGGCATACAATATTACTTAAAAGGCCTTTTGCCATTAACCTCTATGCCCAGATGCAGGGTTCTGGGAGGTGATAGGATACTAAGATCAAAGTTGCAAGTCATATCTACTGTTCCATCCCTATTCCATGTATACCCTGAATCTGCATAACGATATTGCATTGAAAGGTACAAAAATACATCCATAAGCACTTAGATGGACAAATTCTCATACTACAGAAATGTCTTCAGCACAATTTGAAGTGCACTTGTCTGGAAGGAACAAGCCAGGTCACCAGGGACCCGTGATGGATGTACCCGGGGCCCTGCTAAGTGTTCCTTGCCTCTGCTTTGCAGGCCTCACTTAGCTTATGCCCTCACTCTATTTATAGGTTTGATGAGTAAACTTAGATCCTTCTAACGTATAAAGACTAAAAATATAGCGATATATGATTTGGCAAGGTCGGCAGTCTAGATCTTTACTCATCCCCAGGGCATCCTTGCTCTGACATCCCAGAGTCCCCAAGTCGCTTCAGCCTGCAGTGCTTATTCTTATCTTCTCCTTTAGGTCAGAGCTGCCTGGCCCTACTGCCCAAACTTCTCTCATCTCCATCCATGGCATTATTATGGCTCATATGATATTTGTAGTAATACTTATGAAACTCATATTGTGCATACTTATTATGTGTCCATCACTTTAACTGGATCAAAAGCCTCAAAATATAGAATGAAATATATCACTTCTCGGTTCTTAAGCATGCCTGTTGGCTTTAATTCTCTTTCTTAAAAGACATACTTTCCTCATAGGGAAGTGAGGCTAGATCTTTAAATTACTAATAATCTCTCTCTGTGTACATTTGGGGAGAAACTAACCGTTCCATCTCTTTTATGTCCACACACTTCTGCAGGAAAATGTTGACAGACTGTAATATTAAAGAAAAAATAACTTAAGATGTAATCCACTTATATATAAATAAAACTTCCTTTGACTTAGCAATAAAAATGAGATGGGAACAAAAAAAATTGTTTCATTTCATCTTTTCAGCATCCTTATCTTCAATTTACATAGGGAACAATGAAGTCTCAGGAAGCTATACAACATGCCTAAGATGACACCTATAAAATTGGGGGTTCAAATCCAGGTAACCCTTACTTCAGAACTGTGTTCTCCATTTCACTGTACTGTGCTGAAGAGATCCAAATCTGATCTACATGCCTCTTATGGATATAAATAATGAAGAAAAGTCAGGGCTTTCTGTCACTCCGAAAACTTATCATGCCTCATGCTGCTCCTCATCTTGGAATGCTTCTCCAACTCTTTTCTACCTTGTAATCCTTTAAATTGTTCTTCTAGGCCACATTTTAGTACCACTTCTTCTTGAATCCTTCCCTAATTCATGTAGAAGTTTCATTTTTCCATGCCCTTGTAGTCTCTGACACCTATCGTTAGCGCTTCCTAAGTTGCTTTAAAATAAGTTGCTTTTCAGACTAACTCCTTCATTAAATTATGAGATGCCAGAGCACCAAAATTTAATCTCATTTACCTATCTGTACCATTCCAAATCAACTAAGAAATGCGGCAAGACAAACAGCCCCTAAATTCTAATCGTTTCAAATAGCAAAGGTTTATTTCTCCCATCGATCGATTTGGCAAGATCAGCCCAGGTAGTGGCGGGCAGGGAAAGGGGTGGTGTGGAGCACTGCTCCACACTCTTATTCCATGAGCATCTCCATGAACTGCCAGGGCCAAGGGAGGAATAGCTGGCAACTGAACACTGGCCCTCAGGTGCTTATACTCAGAAGTGTTAAATGTCATTTTTCTTCATTTTTCATGACCATATCTAACCTGAGAGAGTAGGCTAGTATAATCCTAGCAAGTGCTTAGAAGTAGGAAAATCAGAAATGTGTGATGAACGCTGATGTTACTTCATTTGATATGCTCCAGGCTTAGCAATATATTTGTGGCCTATTTGACAAATACTGAACAAATGAACTAAATAGGTATTTATAATTTATGATGTATAAAAAAACACACACATGTTGTAACCATATGCTGACTTCAATTGATGTCTTATGAAATTAATCCCATTATTTATATGATGTCATACATACATTTATTTATCCATCTTGAATTCTAATCCTCTAAAAGGGTTTTAATGAGAGGTTACTTTATGGAGATTAGTGTGTTACATGCTCTCTAGGCTGAAATTATTAAAAAACATAATGCCTGTCAACTAAAAATTTGGAGTACTTGTGCAGGCATATATGCCATGCATATATATATAATTAACAAATTTTCACATTATGTATAATATATGTGTATACATGTGAGTTTACTACTTAATACATGATTTTATGCCCTTATTCAGTCAACAAATAACAGCCTCTACCATAGGCAATGCATGGCACCGAGAACTAGAGGAAGAAAGGAGAAGGAGACTGAGGAGGTTCATGCTCTCATGGAGCGAGAGGATAGAAAAGAAACATAGAATAGACAAATGAGTAAGATCATGCTAGATAATATATACCAAGAAAAACATATTGAAACTGGGTTTTGTAAACAAGTGCATGGGCAGGGTCTGGCTGTGTGCTGAACATCTGTTGTTCATGTCTTGAGATTCAATGTTTATTCCCCTGTCCATGCTGCTCTTACAGCCTGCGAGGCTAAGCTCTTCCAGCTGCATCAATGGGAGTTACTCCCCTCTGTATCTGGGTTAGCTTTGCCAATGGAAATCAGTAAAGCGGAGACTAAACTTGGATGAGGTCTTTATCTCCCCAGCATTCTCCCTGATAGATGCCATGCCTGTGTCCCTAAAGTGAGTGCTACAGCCCCCAACATCTGTCTATTTCCACGTAGTTCCCTCTCTCTGGCATCCTCCTTATTCCATCAGGCCTAGGACTGCACAGCCCCCACTGTGACTGGCTCTGACTTACTTCACCATCCTTTGCTGCTTGTCCTAAATACATCCTGCATCTTTGTAGTGAGTCCCTTTATTCCATTATTTCCAAATTAGCCATTTTCTCATAACAACTGTTATAGAAGACAGGTTAGGTAGAAGTTCTAAACATTTACACATACTACAGTCAGATACATAAAGAAAACGTGTTAGCTTTTCCCATGAGTGATCCAATCTTCTGCAGCACCCTCACCCTGCAGGTGTTAACAAGTCACATCTAGATAAATCACTAGCAGTTGGGGGAGCATCACTGAAAAAGAAGTTTCTTTATAGTCTCAGGACCTGAGTTCCAGTTCAGACTTGATAATATTTTATCTGAGTGTCTCTAGGCCAGAGAGCTCACATGATTTGTAGGTAAAACAAAAGAGCCCACAGACAATTTTAGGTATAATTTTGAATGCTATTATAACTAAACCTGCAGCCTGCTTTTCAGAGAAGCTTCCCATCCTATGTCCCATTGTTTCTCCATTTGATGCCCAATCGTTGGTCTTACAGTATTACTCTTCTGCCTCATACCAGGATGGTGGCCTCCCTTTCTCCTCTTCCCTCTAACACCCACTTCACACCAAATCCACATTTTCTAAAACAACATCTTCTACCACCTCTTCGAGCTCTGCCCTTCCTACATCATAATTAAGCAGGACTTTCTAGTACAATATATTGAACAGGTTGGATGTGTGCTGCCTGAAGTTCTGGCCATGGGAAAGATGGCAGGTGAAACCTACCCTGCTTTTCGCACCCACAGTGTGCACCAGATGAGAACTGAGTCCACTGGAGGAAGGTGTCCCTCTTTTATCTGCTCAGTTCAAAACTTGTACACCTATTTCCTAACAACATTTTCTTTTTAAAAATATGTACACAGAACACCTAAAGGTCTTACGCAACACAGAATCACACACATATAACCTATGGTAAATATTAAATGTCTCATTAGGTACATTTTTAGAATAAGACGTATGATAAATATGATGCCTCTGCAAATTTATATTCATTGTAAGATTTTACCAAGTAATATAAGTAATGCCTAAGAGTTGACAGGCATCATTTATCATATGCATTGTATATTTATGTAGCCATGTGTGAAAGAAAATCAAGAAAAAGTGTTAATTAAAAGTATCTTAAAGGAATTTGACCTCCTACACTACATATTAATATATTAAAACTAGTAACAAAATAATCTATTGTATTTGCATGTGTTGAGTAATATAAAATATCTTAAGTCTATCAGTTTGCAACTTCCTATCACTTAATGGACTTAAGCCATTAAGACTGTCCAATCTCAGAGGGAAGTGGAGGGGGGCAGGGTCAAGGGAAGATGCCAACCAAAGAACTTGTATGAATATATACATAACCCATGGACACAGATAATAGGGTGATGAAGTTCTTGGGATGGGTGTGGGGACTAGAAGAGGTCAATAGCAGGGCGGGGGAGATGGGTAGGGGGAAGAGGACATATGTAATACTTTCAACAATAAAGATTAAAAAAAAAAAAAGAAAAAAAGAATTTTCATTGGTTCCCAGCCAGTCTGACTTAGTGGTTAAGTGCTGACCCATGAACCAAGAGGTCCCTAATGTGATTTCCAGTCAGAGTACCTGCCCAGATTGCGAGCTCCATCCCAAGCAGGGAGCATGCAGGAGGCAGCTTATCCATGTTTTCTCTCTCATTGATGTTTCTATCTGTCATCTCTCTATCCCTCTCCCTTCCTCTCTCTCTCTAAAAAAAAGAAAGAGAGAAAAGAAAAACATATTTTTTGAAAAGAATTTGCATTGGCAATTTTACATTTGAGGGTCGCACCTCAGAATGGATCACAACTTTGGTGTTCTCATACTCCATCAGCAAGTTGATATGTCCAAACAATTTGGGAGCAAAATAACCATGACAGTTTCAATTTTGATACTTATGATAATTAACTGCTGCCTTTGAGAAGGAAAAATTACTTATTACATATATTATATGATGCATGCTGAACAAAGTTGGACTGCCTTAAATAACCCGCTTGCATTAGCTGCTCCACATTAACAACCAGCCTTGTGATGTGTACAGAATCACTGGATGGTTAGAATTCTGATTATTAAAGCAGAGCTAATTTTGAGCACAGGTAAAATTCAACAAATTGAAGCAGAAGATTTGTCCTTTTTAAATAGTGGTGGTTCAAAATCCTTGTGAAACTTTTTTTTTTTTTTAACAGAAATTGAAAGCATTTATCCTTCCAAGAGGGCTGTGTCTGTGGTCAAAAAATATATATATCTGACATAATCTGACAGGAAATGTATAAAGGTTTCCCTGCTATATAACCTTAAAATGAACACAAATCAACAATATAATTCTTAAAGGAATTCTGTTCTGCTTAGTCACTGATATAACAGGTTTCAAGTAGCTAAGCATAGTCAGAGAATACAATCAAATTCAAAATTTAAGGTTAAAAATTGTGAGTGAAATTCACCTGTAAATAAATTAAAATTATTTACAACAAGAGTAGGTAAAGTTGTGTTTCGTGTTTTATGTGTGCGTTTTTTTAATAGAGACTTGTCAATATTATTTTAGGTGTAATTGCAGTGTGTGAGAACAAGTAACCTAGACTTTATCTTTACTCTTTAAAATACTTTATTTACTTTTTGAATCAAGATTTGAACTTACCTCTGATCTTAAGACGCATGTCTTTTCCTTTTATTACCCATTTTTTCTTTTCAATACCTGTCTTTAAATATCTATGGTTATTTTCAATATTTACATAAATTTACACTTGATATTTGCCCACATTTATCATTTGAAACTAGTGTTCTAAATTAGTGCAAGTGCATTTAAATAATTGTGCATGGATAATTATTAATATTCAGAAATATTATAATTTATTCACCTTTAATTTTTATATTTAGTATTCTATTACTATCTTTGATTCTAGGCTACTTATTTTTTTTATCACTTTTGATGTCTCCTTACAAAATATCAGGTAATTTCTGATAATATAGCAAAAGATAATAAATTAAAAAATTCACTCTGCAATTCTAAAAAAAGCTACCTGTACAAGTGTGCTACTTGATAAATATTACAATTAAATGTAGCATGAAACTATAACTATAAAATATATAACACATACATAAATGTTACAAAAACAACAAGTTTTACTGTGCAAGTTTAAATACTTTGACATTCAAATGTAAAATTCCAATTGCCAGAATGCATATACAATGGAAAACATGTGCAGTGTATATAAACTAAGAATAGTGACATCTATTAAAAATGAAATGTAATCAATTTGGGGATTCATTTACAATCTGTCTGTGGATTCTAGTTTATTTAACTCTTACATTTATGAGAGAGCACTAGACAAGACTCAGTTGCCCATGTGACTCAGAGTTGAGCAAATGTGGAGTTACCTGTACTGGCCGTGCACACAGAGAAGACTTCCATGAGCTATGCTTACAGCTGTGACAAGGAATGCCACAAAGACCTGCATATGAAATAAATGTGTCCACCCAAGCGCCATGGTGGTGGTGATGGCCACTTCTCAATCTAAAGCATTGTCCCAGAAAATGTTAAAGAAAATAATGAAAAACAACTTGACAAACCACTGTCCACATAAATCTACAAAGGATCCATTTTTGAAATGTAAAGTGTTAACTGGCAGAAAGGATGATCGTATAGAGCTGGAATCACATTTAGGAGAAATCACATTTAGGAGACTAGTGATGAGAAGTTAGTGTAAACCTGGGACCCTTACCTAAGGTCAGGAAGCCTGGCCTTGCCTGAAATTGGGGCAAGAGATACTGTGGAGGCAAGAAAGCAAAGGGCTGACTTCTGTGAAGAAAAACAAAACAAAACTACAAATAGAGGAAAGGAGGGAGTTAAAAAGGGAACTTAAAAAAAAAAACAAAAAAAAAAAAACTATAGCAAACCCTCCCACATTGCAAAATAATTTTTTTTAAAATCAGTCTTTGTTCCCAACCTGAGAATGTCAACTTGAATTTGGAAGTCTGTATCTTATAACTTAGAGAAAGACTACAATCTTCCTTGGCTATGAGCCATTGGATCTGTGACATTGTGACTTATAATAAAAAATCTGTATCTGGTCTTTGACCCCTTTCTAGTCCAGAGCTCTTAAAATCCTTGGAATCTCAACCAAAGAATTTGTATGCATATATGCATAACCCATAGACACAGAAAATAGTGTGGTGAAGGCCTGGGGCAGTGGCTGGGTGGGCTGGAAGAAGTCATGTGGGGGGTGGGGAGGGAAGGGGCATATGTAATACTTTTAACAATAGATTTTTTTTTAAATGTTAGCATACAAAAGAAAAAATCTTGGAATTTCCTAGGTTGAGAGCAATAAAGGTATCTATTGTTATGTTAATATGGTGACTTTTGGCAAGCACCAGGAATGGGAACTATTGCCAGGGGACCCAAACATTATTTATTGATACAACCATCCTTTCTGACTGAGACATAAGCTGCTGCCAGTAAAAATGTGAACAAGTACAACTGTGACCCAGGCAGCACGAAGTCAGGAGGTAGGTAGCTGGACTTTCTCCTGCCAAAGCCATGATTCTCAAAGTTTAAAGTAAATTCTATGAGCATGCTGTTGAAATCTCTTTCTCATGATTTCTGCCCTTTTCTGTTAAATATTACAGATATGAACTTTCTTTAAAGTAATGCTTCATAGCGAGCATCAAGACATCACAAGATAAAATGGAATTTTCTGACCTACCTCCCTAGTGAGGGGAGTGAGGCTGGAGGTTGAATCAATCTCCAGTGGCCAATGATATAATAAATCATGCCTTTTCATGAAGCCTTCATAAAAATTGAAAAAGACAGTGTTCTGTGAACTTCCAGGTTAGTGAACACAGGGAAATGGTGACTGGAGAGGGAATGGAAGCTCCATGCCCTTTTCCTAAAACTTGTTCTATGCATTTTTTATTTCTGGCTGTTGCTGAGTTAATATCCTACTATATAATAAAGAGTTAATATGCAAATTGACCCTCACACCATCACACAAGATGTGGCCAAATATGGAAACCACAAGATGGCTGGCAGGGGAGGGCAGTTGTGGGTGACCAGGCCTGCAGGGGAGGCAGTTGGGGGTGAGCAGGACGGTAAGGTAGGGCAGTTAGAGGCAACCGAGCTGGCAGAGGAGGACAGTTGGGAGTTATAGGGCCAGCAAGGGGGCAATCGGGCTGGCAGGGGAGGGTAGTTGGGGGGCTATCAGGCCAGCAGTGAAGCAGTTAAGTGTTGATCAGGCTGACAGGGGAGTGGTTAGGGGGGTGATCAGGCTGGCAGGCAGGCAAACGGTTGGGATCCAGCAATCCCGGATTGTGGGAGGGATGTCCGACTGTCAAGGGAGGGGTCGCAGATTGGAGAGGGTGCAGGCTGGGCCTCTAGTGCTTTTATAATAAACCAGTGCTCTAGGAAGTAAAACTTTTTTTTTTTAGTTCTGTGAGAAACTCTAGCAAATTAATGGAACCAGAGGAGGGATAATTAGAATTTGTAATCTATAGTAGTTGGTTAAAAGTCCAAGTGACAACCTAGACTTGGAATTGGCCTTCTGTTAGGGTGGCAATCTTACAGAACTTAACTCTGAGCCTGTGAGATCTTAGATTATTTCTGGGTAGATAGTGTCAGAATTGTGTTTAAGTATGGAACACACAGTTGGTTTGGGAGCATTGGTTGGATGTATGTGGAAAACCCTCCCACATACTGGAATTGGGAGCAGAATGCTGTAGGGCCACACACTTGCTCAGCTGAGAGTTACGGGAGCTGGAAAATGGTTCAGGAAGTAACTAATTCTGCTGTGCACATCACAGTTGATCTTTAGCAATGGCAGGCTCTGAAGGGCTCCTACTCAGAGTCAGCCTTGTGAAATGGGCAAAACACTGGAAGCACTGTATTCCCCAAAATCAAAGACCCCATCCAGAACCCCTCTAATCTACCAGAAAATTATCTAAATCCATCTGTTCATGAATGTAATGCCAACTACAAAATCTAGGACAGGCTTCATAGAGGAAGCTCCGCTCTCTTCTCCAGATAATTCTGCTCATTGTTCCAGCTTACTGTTTCCAAAATGGAAGCACTGAACTAAACATCCTACTTTGTGTGGGCATTTGATTGCCTTCCTTGTTGATTACTTTTTCTTTAGGTGGCATGGGTAGGCAGCTGGTTAATCCATTCGTACAGAACTCTTCCACACATACTTTGCTCCTTACAACTACCCTCCAAGTTTGGGAACTGTTCCACTGGCACCCAAAGAATACTGTCACTGGATTTCTCAGTATTTTCTTTCTGGGATGTAAACTGGAGGTGTGACCGGTAGGTCTCCAACATCAACAGCCATAATTAATTTTTCAACATTTCACACTTTATCTTATGATTCTTGATGGTCACAATGAAACATTACTTCAAAGAAAGCTCCTATCTATAATATTTACTAGGAAAGGGCAGAAATCACAAGAAGGAGATTTCAACTGTGTATTCATAGAATCTACTTTAAGCCCTGAGAATCATGGCTTTGACAGGAGAAAGTCCAGCCACTTCCTGCTGCCCTGGGTCACAACTTGTGCTTGTTCACATCTTTACTGGTACATCAGGCTGGGTCTCAGTCGGGAAGAATGGCAATAGCAATAAACGGGAAGACAGGCAAAAACCAGTGGGCCAGAATGGCAACTACAGGCTGCCAAGTGGCTCCTTTTGCTTCCCAGCAAGAGCAAGCGTACTTTCTCTTATAACCCCAACCTACCATGTATGTCTGGACCAAAGCGTATTTCACTGAGATGGCCCTATGCTGTGTTTCCAGAGTCGTGATTATATATGTTCCCTGATATCTTTTTTACTATCAAAATAATGACAGCATATATGTGAACATGCATGGTATTAGAAAAAATAAGCTATACCATTTAAATCAGGTAAGATTTTTTTTCCCCGACACATTTGTAATTGGTACATAAATTATCTTTCTGATACAGAATAAGATGTGAAGTTGGTAGAGAGGAAATCCATGTTGACTTCATAAAATGCTCATCCCTCACCTCTGAATTAAAGAGTTTTCAGTATAATACCAAATTATTTATCTGAATATGGGAGGAGGAAAGGTTAATTTTTTAGGTTACTTTCTTGACTCACCCAGAACGGCAAGAAAACCTCCCAGGAAACCAACCCATCTGGCTATCTTCTGCTTTTTCCTCTGTGTGTTCTTTTCTCTCTTCTTCCTGCCCCACTCTCACTGCACTGACTTTACTCTGACTCTTTATTCAATACTAGATAATGCTAGAGGCCTGGTTCAAGGATTTGGGCACCAGTGGGGTCCCTGGCCTGTCCTGCACAGATTCGTTCAGGGCGTGTCTGGTGGGTCTCACCCAGTCCCAATGTGCCGGACCCCAACAACAAGCTAACCTAATGGTTGTAGCGTCTGCCCCCTGGTGGTCAGTAAGCATCATAGCAACTAGTCAAATGGTCGAATGAACGGTTGAACACTTAGCATATTAAGTTTTTTATTATATAGGATGCTTACTCTATCATTAATCTCAGTGATAACAACAGTTCAATTTTACAGAGGTTTACCTCTCCCCTTTAGTTTGGGGCAAACAAGTACACACCCACCCACCCACACACACATACATTAATAATTCTGGAGGGAAATGTGGTCTTACTACAAATATAACTCAGAGCCATTGTGGATAGGCATAATATTGGTAGAGGTTTCCTTAGTTCTAATAATCAGGCAGATGTGTTAGTAAAAAAACACTATCATGTTTTGGATGTTAACAGCAGAAATCTGGCGCCATGTGACAGCTATCCCTCAGACTCAGAAATCCAGGATCAAAGTCTGCATTAATTTTTTTCTTTCTTCAATTAGTAACACTAATATAATCCAACTAGCATCAACTTCCCCTCGCGCCCACAATGATTAATCTATAAATCCTAGTAATACTACCAAGGCCCACCCACAATTAGTGTGATTAGTGAGATACTATATTTATCTCAAAAGACAAATATATGGCAATTAAAAGATAATTGGCAAGTAAAAATATTGAAGAATGCTAGCATTATAGCTTAAAAACAAAACATGGAATAGCACTAAAAGTTTTTCAAGAGGCAATCAGGGTAAACACCTAGGGTTGGTGACTGAGTACAGTGGGGTATTTTTAGATGGATAATTGTAATACTTGAATGCTGACAAACTGTGATTCATCACAACCTATATTCAGTGTTAATAGGTTCCATTTTCATGCTCTTATGTTCTGTGCCAATAGTTTTCAAACCACTCTGCCTATAAATTTGAAACCAAAGACAACAGTTATGTGTTTTAAATCATTTGCTGAAGCAAATACCACAGGTAATGCGGGGTCAGGCTGATACAAAGTTCTTCCTAGAGAGTTCTTGGAATTTAATTTGAACTGTTTGAACTAAGCACACACTGATGCTTATCCGTTTACTCCCACGTCCCAGATCCTCTGCACAGAGTTGAAAGAGAACTTAAAACAGTACTTATGGAAACTTGAGGAGGTGGGAGAGTTCCCCAGGCACTAATTCAAGTAGAGTCACTTGCCATACACTCAAAGGAATGGATTTCCTCTCAGTGTCGAGTATGGCTCACACAGTGAGAGGCTAGCTAGCATTGGGATTTTGTCCTGCAGATTGTGTTTTTATAAAATTATTAAATAATTAAAAGATATATCAAAGTGTTCCTAAGATCTGAAATTGTTTTCAAATAGTTAGCAACTGCATGGTAGCAGCTCTGGAATGACTACATTAAAATGGATTAAGCAAAAAACAAAACAAACCAACAAAACCTCATAGACACAGACAATAGCAGGGTGATTACCAGAGGTTGTAGGGGAGGTAGAAGAGGGTAAAGAGGAAATAAATGATCATAGAAGGAAACTTGACTTGGGGTGGTGAACACACAATACAATATACAGTTTGTGTATTAAAGAATTTTACACCTGAAACCTATATAGTTTTATTAACCAATGTCACCCTAATAAATTCAATTAAAAAATAAAACAAAAATGGAATTCTGCTTGGAAGATATGGCTATGGAACTGTTTTAAGCTAAATTCACATTGTTGTTGTTTTTATCTAATTGTGCTTATTTATGATTGAAGAAGAGCTGATTGACATTATTTGGGAAAAGTGGGGCAGCTAAAACTCTTTTACAGTAAGTAACTCTTCTCCCTGCCATTGGTATTTGGTCTTAGAAATTTCAAAGGAAAAGGTATTTTCAATCATCATTTCAGTTTTCAATGTAATGAAGATAGTCATACCCAGAGATGCAGGTCTCCACAGCAGCTGAATACTTTGTTAGATAACTGCTGTTACTCTTCACTAAACAAATATTATGGAGCACCTACTGTGGGCCAGGCATTGGTCCTAGGATGCAAAGATTAATTAGAGAAGCTCAGAGCCCAGAAGAGAGAAAATGCAAGAAAATATATGGGAAACTGAGTGAGATGTGATTATTGCAGTGGTGAAAACAGACAGACCTACTAGGGAACATGAGAAGACACTTATTTAGAAGCAGAACCAGAAAAGCCACATAGTGCAGAAAGCCCCAGAACTTAGTCTACCTTCTTCACAGGATTTCTGCCCATCATTCCCTGCTCTAGCCTCTGTCTCTTCGTTCTCCATCTTACTCCCTAGAATCCCATTCTTTGTAAGTATTTAAGGCACTGACAGTAAGAAGTACATATCATTAGAAGAAAGAATGTCTTTGACAGTAAGTATTAGTATGTATCATTAGTATGTAAGTTCCTTGAGGGCCCATTTGGATCACTATTATATCCATTAATGAGTAGAATAGTGCCTGTCACATAAGATAAATATTTGCCAAAAAAACAAATATATAAACACACACACACACACACACACACACACACACACACACACACAAATTAGAAACCCAATAAACAGCTTTTATGTTCCCTTCCTCTATCTTTTTCATAATTTTATTCAGATATGTAACTTCTATTACCCCAAATTAACATACTTGCCAATCACTCTATAAAATTTTATACTAGGGATCTTTCCATTTATCAATCATTTTTTAAAATCCAGGGCATGCTGTAGAACATTTATATGTCAAGATATGTATTCTAGAATGACATCCATTAATCATCATTAATAATAGACTCATCATCATTATTAAAAGATGAAAGATTATCCAATTTATCTGTGAGTGGCCATCCTTAAAGTCCTTTATACAAGGTACAGTCTACTCATTGCAAATAAGGTTATGTTTCTTTGGGTAAATTCTTAAGATATTCCTGTCAAGCTTTTTTTTGTTCTTTCTTTTATATTTCATGAGCATATATAAATTAGAGATTTAATATAAATGCCCTATATTAAAATTTACAACATTAAGGATTTCTCCTGAGGTTTTACATGACCCTTTTCAATGTGAGCACAGTAACCTTCTGACGAAATTATTCAGATATCCCTAGTTTTGAACTGGAGAGGATTAAGTTCCTTAGGGTTAATGTATTTGAGGTTGGTATTTTGAATAGCACTTATACATGAAATTACAATTATAAAAATCCATCCCAAAGGTCAAAAATATTAGTGTCAACAATAAGTAGTTTAATTATAGAGATTTATTTCTGTTGTTAATGGCGTCATAATAAAAAAGGGTAATGTACAGCCAATCTTTGCTTTATATTTTTAGTGGATGGTTGGTCTTAGTGCTCACACTGGCTTTTCTCTTAATCCACTCTGAATTTCCCAATCCTGACCTTTACTTTCATGTAATCTAAATACACCAGACATCTTCCTGTTTGGACTGTGCTAACATCATTTCCATTTGCATATTTTCAGGCAAGCTTTAGAGTGGGAGAAAAGTATAATTTTTATTTTCATGATGAAAAAAAGAATTCTGAGTTTGCTGACAAACAGGGGGATGGCAGAGGACAAATACCTGAGCTTTATTCACTTAGAAATCAGTGAAAGCATGACACAAAAGAGCAGCAGACCAGGAATCCGGGGAGCGTGGACACTCCTCATGGCTCATAGTTATCTCAGTAACTACTGGTTGGGCCTTGGTTTCTCATCTGTAAAACAGGGTAATGGACTGACTAATCCCTAGGGTTTTTCCACCAGCAATATAATTCTGATTCTATAAAATATTCATACCTTCTAAAATCTGGGAGATGATTATATCAAACATAATACAATTTTGGGGTTTTATTATAGTAAACTTCTCATATGTTAATCGTAAGGTTTTTTTAAAAAATCTAATTTGCAAAATACTCTAAAATAAATTAAGAAGATAGCTATCATATTTAAGTAGTCTTGGAATATATCTCTAAATAGCTATTAGACCTTTTCTTAATGTCATCATTTAACATTATTAAAATACTACTTATCTGTCCTGTTCTCAGTAGAAACAGAGTAAGAAATAGTATTATTAGAAATGAAAATACGAGAAAATAATGAATTACATACATTTCGATTGGCCACCTAGTTATTTTCTATTATTAAGACAATTACTTTTAACAAAACAGGGATTCTTAAATTCTGTTTCAAAGTGGCCACTTAAAACCATAAATACTGGACCCCTTTGTCTTGAGAAAAGACATTAATAGTGAGGCCTACATATAATATATTAGAGGAATATGCAAATTATCTGGATGCCATCACATCACGACCATTCACAGGATGGGCGGGGCTGTGGGGCGGCTGTGTGGGACTCCTGGTCTAGCATGATTTCATCCGGCCCAGGCAGATTCCTCCGCAGCCCTGCAGCCGAATACTGACGCCGACCTGGGCTTTACTAACTTTACTGGAGCTGCTCCCCACACCCCAACCCCCTGCACCAGTACTGCACACTTCACATAGCAGGGCGCCCCAGCAGCCTCCAGACAGGTGGGCGGCTGGGGAGAGCCAAGGGGGGGGAGGAGGGGGTTGGCAGGGAGCCACAGAGGGGCAGGGCGGCTGGAGCCAAGTTCCTAGGGATCTAAGGAGAGCGCCTGACAGGAGCATGGACTGCAAAGAAGGAAGAGGAAGCAGCCATGGGGAGCTCTTCCAATCACCCTGCAAGGACACCCTACCCCAACCCCTGCACCCCAGGGGGGTGGGGAGGCTGACTGGACAGGAAGAAGACCCAGCCTCAGGGATAGCCTCACCTCCCACTGGACTCCTGTTCTCTTCCCCTGCCACCCCCGCCAGGGGCGCCCAAAACAATAGCATGCCTGAGACAACCTGCCAGCACCTGGGGCCTGCCACTGCTGGGACCAGGCATGCCTCTCCTCCTTTCAACCACAGACCCCGGTGGAGGCAGGCCTGTGCATCCCCCCAGGGTCCCAGCCACACACACACACACACACACACACACACACACACACACACACTCACACACAGCAACAGTGCCTTCTCCACAGCAGAAGCGCAATGAACCTCACCAGGGGCTCAACTAAACCTACCCTCCTAGCCCAACTGGCCCCGCCCTGGCCTGGCCCCCACCCCAATCCTGGAGATCGGAGCAGGATTGTTTTCTGGGACTGTGGCTATGGAAGCTTTGCAGAGGGTTCTGCAGGCCGGGTACCATCTAAAGAACGGCGCCAAGCGGGGAGGTTTGACAGTTACTCCCCTTTCAGCCTTGCCGCCCCCCTAGCACCATCCTCCTGCCAGCACCTCTATAAGACCCCCGCGACAGGGCTGCTGGCCAGAGCCCACCCCACTGAGGCCTGCAGAACCCTCGGCAAAGCTTCCATAGCCACAGTCCCAGAAAACAATCATGCCCTCTCCCCTCATCAGCACCTGCCACCTGCGAGGATAGCTGTGAGCTTAAAAATAACAATCCCTTCCCATTTGGACATCACTTACTTGATGAAACATTTCTAGGTTTATTAGTTCAGAACCTCCTCATGACAACCCAGTGAGGTAGGCAGAGAAGAGATTACAATTCCCATGGCATATGTGAATGTATTCAGAAATGAAGCTCAGAGAGGAAAAGGGTCAAGCCCAGTGGTTCCCAAGGTGCAGCACATGTCCCACAGGGGGGCAATTTGATTTTAAGTGGGGGCAATTTGAGAATACGTTAACAGTGAATTTTTTGCATTTCTTATGGTTCTAGGGGGCCTCCTATATAATAAAAGGCTAATATGCAGATGACTGAATGGTGGAATGACCGGTAATTAGGATGCATGCTGACCACCAGGGAGCAGACACTCAATGCAGAAGATGCTCCCTGGTGATCAGTGTGCTCCCACAGAAGAGCATCGCTCAGCCAGAAGCTGGGCTCCTGGCTGGCAAGCATAGCAGCAGTGGTGGGAGCCTCTCCCGCCTCTGTTGCAATGATAAGGATGTCCAACTGACAGCTTAGGCCCATTATGCTGTCAGTTGGACATCCCCCCCAGGGCTCCTGGACTGCGAGAGGGCACAGGCCAGACTGAGGGACACCCCCCCCCCCACACACACACACACACACAAGTGCACAAATTTTGTGCACCAGGCCTCTAGTCTATATATTTAAAAGCCCAGCAATGGTTAAGGTGGAATGACCAGTACTATGATGTGCACTGACCACCAGGGGACAGACGCTCAACATAGGAACTGCCCCCTGGTGGTCAATGTACTCCCACAGCAGGAGTGCTGCTCAGCCAGAAGCTGGGCTCAAGGTTGGTGAGTGCAGTGGCAATGGAGGGAGCAGCAGTGGTGAGCCAGCAGTCAGGAGCAAACAGGCGGGCGGTAAGGAGTGAGCAGGCAGGTGGTTAGGGGTGAGCAGGTGGGTGGTTAGGAGTGAGGGGTCCTGGATTACAAGAGGGCACAGGCCGGGCTGAGGGAACCTCCCCCCACCACCAATGCATGAATTTCATGCAATGGACTTCTAGTATATAATATTAATAATCATTTAAAAATTAAACAAAAGGACAACTGAAGATGATCATAATAAACTACAAAATGAAACTTAACTGTATATATAAGGGGCCTGTTTTTTTTTTTGTGTGTGTGTGGGGGGGGTGGTGAGGGGAAGCCATGATAAAATTATAAAAATAAGCTCATTTCACTATT
Organism: Pipistrellus hanaki; assembly: GCF_964339955.1. Lineage (NCBI taxonomy): Eukaryota > Metazoa > Chordata > Mammalia > Chiroptera > Vespertilionidae > Pipistrellus > Pipistrellus hanaki. Next base: position 30,715,001 of record NC_140509.1, on the reverse strand, counting down.
GCATTTCTTCTGATGAAAAATTTGAAACTGTTCTGGAAATATGGATACAAAAGTATAAAACAATAAATACAAGGAATACGTGACTTATTGAAGATAATTCCAATTGTAAACATGACCAAAGATACCATTTGTTTTCACACATCCATATCTTCATGTACTCATACCTGTATTCCCATACATTTGGACTTTCCTATTTCTAAATTTACATAGCAGTGAAATCAAGTCTCTCTTGATTTAACAATATTTGTCATCATCATCTACATAATGTCTTTGACCATGAAAAACTATTCATAATTTCCTCAAATATACAAACAAAACTCTGCAAAGGTAGGGTGAAATAGTCTATTCTTTCTCCAATAATTGAATTAGGTATTTCATAGCAAGGTTTTAGAGAACCCTGGGGCACATCCGAGCCATTCTAACTCTTTTTCAGGATCATGCCTGTTCCATTAATTGTAGTTTTAGTCAAGAAACATGATGACTTTTATATATTTGGTTGCCTCGATTGAATTTTTAGAATATCTTTTATAATTTAGTTTTAAAACCTCCCTCCAGATTCCTTTAGATGCCATTGTCATTTCATGCCAAATCTTCAGTCTTCTGATGAGAAAGGACTTTCATGGAAACCAGGTTTCCTTCTATTTATTTCTTGCTTTTTGCAAAAGTACATAATAGTTTTTCTGCCTTCCTGAAATAAAATATCTTTTTGCTTCCTAATAATCTTCATTATCATTTTCTCTCACTTTCCCTATTTGTATATGATGCAAAATCACCTTCCCCCCCCCAAACACACACACACACACAAAACAAAAACAAAAAACAAAAACAAAAAAACTTTCTCTTATAGAAAAATATCACCTGTAAGGGAAACACATTCTGATATATCTCCAAATAAAATGGACTTTGTCCTCAGTGTGCAAATTGAAAGAGTGAAAACAAAAGTTATCTGCTCCCATGGCAGCTGCCTCTCTTCTCTGACTAACTTTTACTCTCATCTGATGAACCAAAGTGCTCATCATTAATTCATGGAGCCACTATTGATCAAGTGCCAACTGTGTCAGCGCTACACCAGCACCTCGGGATGTAGCCTTGAACTGAAACAGCCAGAAGCCCTGCTCTCAAGAAGAGTACCCTTTACCAGGGGAGGGAAGCAGGAATTAAAGAATTACGAAAAAAGTAGAAAACATTAACTGCCTGCACCCCAGGCAAGTGCTATAAAGAAGAGGTTCCAGGAGCAATTACAGCTGGTAATAGAACCAGTCCGGTATACAGCAAGATGCTACAACTTCTCTCCTTACATCCTCTAAGCAAATTAAGCCAGAAAATGGAGACTTTCAGTCTCTTGCAAAAAAATAATTTAGCATTATATGGACATCTTTTCACATATATTAAATTCTTGATGACAGACAGTTTTATTGATTTTTTTTTTCTTGCTTCCTCTCTGTTTCTCTCCTTCAAACCAAGCTACTCTACTGAGTCAGAGGTTTTCACCATTTGGCTGCACATTAGAATCATATGGCAAGACTTGCAGTGCCTGGGTCCCACCCTAGAGATTGTAATTTAATTGGTGCAGCCTTGGAAAGATTTTTAAAGCCTAATGTGCATCCAGGATTAACAAGCACTGTTCTATGCAGTGCTTTCAAAATTTCAAGGACTTGATGAAAGAAATAAAGTATATCAGCTGGTTTGTTGTACCTAAGATTGGTTAAGAAAGGACAAATAGAGAGGGAAGATCACACTGCCAAGAACTGCCTTCGAAAGACCCTGTTGCCTGAAGAAAACCCTTTGAAGAGGCGGGAGAGGAAAGGAAAAGATTTCAGCAATGGCTCTTTCTCAGGGAGGGTTAAAATGTAGCCACTGTATTTGCTGAGGAGGAATGGGAACACCTGAACTAAGCTGAGGGAGCCTTGTATAGCCAGAAGCTTTGGGACTTCTCCTTCTGGTACAGAATCCCTGAGCAGGAAGGTCTGGTGTGGGTCTGAGATCCCTCATTCCTCAAGTTTTCCACATGTGATAAGGTCATTAAAACTAGCAAAAACTAGCAATACAAGAGTACTCTGCCAAACCTCAATGTTTGGAGGACGTGAAAACCATGTAATCAGAGCCTTGTACTTCAGAGAATTCCTGGAAAATAGGCTTAACTTTGCATTTTAGCAGAGAGATGATAAAAAAAAAAATGACAAGGGAATGCCTGTAGCTCATAAAAATTATCTGACTGATAGAAGAGAACAACATGGCATGCAGGACACAAGGCTACTGGAAAGCTTTCAGTCACATCAGGCTGATGTGGAGATATTTGAAAGAGAAGGAAAATTTTATGAATATAACCTAGTCAAGAAGTCTATCAGTAACACTTCCTATTTTACCTCTTTAAAGAGTTACTGCTATTGGTGAAGGCAACATTTTAATATGTATGAGAATGATTTTAGGTATCTTGCAATAGTGACAAAATATCAGACAGGAAACTTTTTACAAATATCATGACTGTGCCAAAGCCTTTGGTGAGCATTCACACCTAACTAGACATCAGGCAACCCATAGCGAAGAGAAGCCTTATCAATGTTATGAGTGTGGCAAGTTCTTTTGTAACAAATCAGAACTTTCATGTCATCAGAGAATTTATATGATTCCTGAACCATCACACTGTGCAGACTGTGGTTAGGGTTGAGGGAAGAGTTCCTTTTGTTCATCCCACCAATCATACTTTCTCAGTTTTTAAAAAAAGAATAAGCATGCATTCTTTTATTTGAAAATGTTAGGGTTTTAATTCCACAATTTCTACCGAGTGTACTAACTTCTCAGCTTATAAAGAACTAGTAGCCCTGTGCATGAATACATGCACCAGTAGCTCCCTGCTGCCCCACCCTCCTGTAGCTCCCTTAAAGCTTGTTGCCCTGCCCCCTCCTGTAGTTCTCTGCTGGCCACTTGTAGCTAACACTCTTCCCCACCCTCCTGCTGATCCATAATCTGGTCATTAAGTGGTCAGTCGTTATGTGTCAACTATTTGCATATTACATCTTTATTCTATAAGATATGAAGACTTCCTCAACTCCAATCACAAAACAGCTGTGGAATTATTATATAAGATTATGCAGTTTCAGAAAAGAAATTGGCCGTCAGTCTACTTATCTGGCAATTTAAATGGATTTCTCTAGCAATTAAACAATATCCTTCAATACCATTCAATAATATATTTCCCTGCTACGTAATAAAAGAGTAAACCTACCAGATACTTCAATACCCAAGTTCACAGTCATGTATTTCATATTGCAGGCCTGTAAGCATTTTGGTAAATGTTGTCTAATCTGTCAGCCTGTCAATTCTAATTCACTATGACTCTTTATTCATCACACAATACAATAATACATATTCAACATTGTTTGAGTTTATTATGTTATGCAGTTAGCTGTAATAATTTTACAAACCAATGCACAGAATTTCACAATAACAAGTAAGAAAATTGTGAGTCAGTCAGGTCTAAATACTCCAAATGTCTTTATCCAGCAGAGTAATTCTTCTTGGTTTATACATAAGTAGCCTGCTGTGTCAGTTTAACAGCACACAGGTGAGTGAGGGATATTATATCTTCTCCCCACTGGCCATGTGAAAGTAAAAATATGTGAAGAATATAAATTATTAATTGTCATTCATTCCTTTTCAAGTTCCTTTGTCTTCTTTCTCTAATCAGTTTAGATAAAGTGTGTCTTAGAATAAGAGCATGCTGAAGTAGCAATATAGGAAAATAAAAAGAAAAGTGGCTTAGAATCTAAATAGCACCGTGTTTCCCCGAAAATAAGACATCTCCAAAAATAAGACCTAGCGCAACTTTGAGAGAAAAAATTAATATAAGACACTGTCTTATTTTCGGGGAAACAGGGTAATGTGTATTGTTTGCCACTTATTAGGTATATGAGCTTCACTCAACTATCTAATAGGTGAAATTAATTTAATAATACCTTAATTAACTATTAAATTAATTTAATAATACCATAATAATATGATTATTAACTTAATAATCATACAGCTATGATACCACAATGGCTATGAACTGTGGTGATCTAGTTGTTATTCATTAATACTAACATAATATACTGCTTTTATAACGTGATACCATGAAATGAATCTACATAGTTAAAGTTCACATCATGATTAATATAGAATTTACCAGACTGATGTTAACAAGTAGAGAATTGTTTGGGCTACTATTATCTTGAATTCTACAAAAGTTCACATATTACTTAGTTGAGGGATATCAACTACCTCCTTAAAGTACTAGCAAAACTTGGTTTGCTTCTGCTAATGACATGAGAAAATGTTTCCAATTTTCCAATTGAGTGATGAGCAGAAATTGATGTGGACATCTAAAGACTGCATTAGCTTTATGTACATGATTTTATGATTATATTTTAATGTCCTTTCACATTCAGTGATACTGGATCTTAAAATCTGTATCTACATTATTAATGTGAAAATGAAGTAAAACATATTTTCATCAATATGTATAAAATTTTCTTAGAAGAGAAACATTTTTATTTGAACAATCCAAAGTTCATGTCTCAATTGGGTGAATTAATTGAAGTTTACCAATTCTTCATCTAAGTTATTAAACATATAATGGAGTCTGGTTTCTATAAAGGAGAACCATAAAGGTCAGCTTTAAAACCACAGAGACAAAATCGGTAAAATAATATAGTAGATAAAAGAACAACATGACTGACCAAAGTCAACATCACTCAAACTAATGCTAATTCTTAGTTTTGAGTGTTTTTATAAAGTCCTAACTTTATTTTGATGTCTAAATTTTTTCTCTAGGTCTTTAAGTTAGATTATGAAGAAATGCAGTTGTTATTTTTAACAGCTGGACTAGATTATACCTTGGCATCACTCACAAATTCTGTGGTAGGATGTTGTACTTTATAATATCAATGAACATTGTTATTAAATTTAAGTAATCATTTTTTCGCATACCATATGAAACAAATATTCCAACTTAATAATAAAATACCAGTTGTCTATTAAATCATTTTTCTCAATTTTCTGCTTTGCAGCCTTATTTATCGTATCTTTCACTCCCCACAACTCCCAATTCAAATAAAAAAGTGAAAACAATAATTAATTTATCAGATGCCTAACCCTCCCCTGATTTCTTTTCTCCTCAAAACACTACATAAAGTCTTATTACCTCCATTTGACAAATAATAAATTGAGCTCTGATTTGGACACCGTCATATGGATTTTACTATATTCAGTGAGGGAGGCAAGGCGAAGGGTGGATAAGCTCAAGCAGAGGGACATTTAGTTGTCCAGCTTGACAAGTCCAGTTGTTGAAAGGTGCTGTAATCCCAAAATGAAAGGTGACAGAGAAACCTCAGAAGTGGAATTAGTAATCTTCGCAAATTATTCCCAATTAACCCTTTAACATTATAAAAGACATACTGCACATTGCAATTTTCTACAAATAGTTATTCCTGCACGAGGCACGCATGCCGGTGTTCCTTAAGCACCTTCTAGTTCCCAGGCATTTCCCATGCCAGAGCAGTACTGCACAGCTCCTGAGACTGAGGAACTCAAACTCTGTTATAGAACACTAGTGGCCCAGCTTGAATATTGTGCGCAGTAGGCCCCCCACCACTTCCGGGGGAGCTAATGGAAGCCACAGAGCATCTGTGGGAGCCCTCAGGAACTGCGCCAGGTGGGGGAGCTGCGCCAGGTGGGGGAGCCGGGGGGGGGGAACTGGGAGGTGCTCCACGCATCTGGTGACGGGTAGCACACGCAGCCCCCCACCTCTTGGTGCACAGCCTGGCCCAACCGCCCGCCTGCTGTGCACACAGCCTTCTGCTGATTGGTCGTTACTGTGATGGTGCCAGACCAACTTGCATATTAGCTCTTCATTATATAGGATTGTTCAAATAGGGGAAACTTAACATCTAAAAGTAAGAGGCAGTGTGACATTGGTGGAGGCAACACCCCTGAAAAGAGTTCTGGCAATATTTTCTTGTGTATAAAGAAAAAGGTAAAGGAAGAGGCAGAAACAAACCTTAATATTTTATTGACTTGTAATGAATGATCAGCTGACAAGTTTTAAGTCCCCAGACTTCTTCATCAGAACTAACCTGAGAATAAATCCCAAATGAATACGAAACCTATTACTGGGTCTTTCCCTAGAGGCAAAGACAGAAACTTGGCTTTCTTTATGATGTATGTACTTTAAGCTGTCTACCAAATGTTTTGTAGAGAGCCTAGGACATTTGTGTTTTGTATTCCTCATCATATTGCAGGCTCTAACCTTGTTCTAAATTACTAACTACTTGGGTGGTAGAATTTATCCAACAGTAAAATAAAACTACTTCAAGTATGAAGCTTGCAAGTGCTTCACAGGACAAACTTACAACCCAACAAACAACTTTCCAGAAAATGAGGGGAAAAGAGTACAATGGCAAGGAAAGGCAATATGGGGAGATATATATTATATCTCCCCATATATATATCAAAAACGTTCAGTGTGTCTTTAAATCTTGCTCCACTCCTTCTGCCAATGGACTGGGAGGCCTTTGTTTGTTATTAGATTCCTCTTATCTGGCCCCAGACTCTCCAGCTCTCTCTTTTTCATCCTCTTCATGCATCCTGGAAATTCAAAAAGGAACTATTTGCTGCTTCCCTGGAATTCCTTATTTCCACATCTTTGCTTACATTCTTTGTGGGTGAAGTTTCCTCTTCCATATTTCTTTTATTTATTTATTTATTTATTTTTACATATTTTATTGATTTTTTTTGCCCCCCTCCCTCCCACACATATATACTCTCCCCCCCCCCCAGAGTTTTATGTCCATGGGTTGTATTTAAATGCATGTATATAAGTCCTTCGGTTGATCTATTATCTCCCCCAGATCTTCCTCCCCTCCCCACTGTAATTTGACAGTCTGCCTGTTGCTTTACTTTCTCTATATCTGTCTCTTGGTTCATCAGTTTATAATGATCTTTATCATCCACCAATGAGTGAGGTCATGTGGTTTTTCTCTTTCATTGATTGGCTTATTTCACTCAGCATGATGTTCTCCAATTCCATCCAGGTTGCTGCAAATGATGAGAATTCCTTCTTTTTTATGGCAGCATAGTATTCCATTGTGTAGATGTACCATGGTTTTTGGATCCAATCATCTGCTGACGGGCACCTAGGCTGTTTCCAAATTCTGGCTATTGTAGATTGTGCTGCTATGAACATAGGGGTGCAAATATCCTTTCTGATTGGTGTTTCTAGTTTCTTGGGATATATTACTAGAAGTGGGATTACTGGGTCAAATGGGAGTTCCATTTTCAGTTTTTTGAGGAAACTCCACACTGTTCTCCACAGTGGTTGCACCAGTCTGCACTCTCACCAGCAGTGCACGAGGGTTCCTTTTTCTCCGCAACCTCACCAACACTTGTCGTTTGTTGATTTGTTGATGTTGGCCATTCTGACAGGTGTGAGATGGTACCGCATTGTTGTTTTATTTGCACCTCTCGGACAATTAGTGACTTTGAGCATGTTTTCATGTGCCTTTTGGCCTTCCTTCTGTCTTCTTTTGAACCATATTTCTTTACTCAAATCTTTGCTAGCCTTCAACAACCACTCAAACGACATTTCTTACAAAACGCTTCCCCTCAATCCCACATCTGAAAGTAATTCCTCTGCTAAACCCCTTTTTGTGTTTTATCTATACATCCAGTGTTTCTTGTATCACATTTTACCTGCTTTTAAATTACTCATGCAGGTTTCTCATCTCCCCTGCAAAATGACTTCAAACTCCTGAAGATGACTGTCTGATGCATCTTTTGATCTCCCTAGGTGTCTGAATATCACAGGTGCAAAACTCTCTCCTCCATAGAAAAGTCCCCAAAGAAGTCAAGCTCACACCATGAATCTACATAACCATCCACCTCCTTCACTGCTTCCTGGAAACAAACCCCAAGACTGAAGATTTTTGCAGTGACTTACTTTCTCTTCACCACTACTCCAGGCATCAGTTGGATGGGCTGAATGTTTGTGTCTCTCCCCTCCCCAAATTCATATGTTGAAATCCTAACCGCCAATGTAATGGGAGTAGGAGGTGGCACCTTGGAGGGTAATTAGGTCATGAGGGCTATGCTCTCAAGAATAGGATTAGTGCCCTTATAAAAGGGACTCCAGAGAGCTCTAGTTCTTTCTGCCATGTGAGGATACAATGAAAAGATGGCAGTTTGCATCCTCAGAAAGGCTCTCACCAGAACCCTGATCTCAAGCTTCCAGCCTTCAGAAATGTGAGAAGTAAGTTTCTGTTGTTTATCAGCCACCCAGTCTACAGTATTATTTTAAAAGTAACCAAAACTGAGTACAACACCAGTCTTAGTCATTTCATTGCACATGTAGATGATTCATCCAACCACGGACTCTCAGAGCTCAATCCCCCAATCACTGCTACAACTCAGCTACCCATTGCCACACTCACATGCTAGAACTTGCTATTACCCATTACCAACTTTACACATTCTGCTCCTTCAACATCACTTTCTCTTCTGCTCACTCACTCCAGAAACCCCTCTTCATAATTGTTTAGCCCAGAAGTACCTACAATCCACTAACTCTATCCCCTTATCCACTTATATTTCATGGACCATGACTCACTATAATCACAGTGTGACATACAGCTTCAGTGCATATGCTCTTTTATGGAGTGTTCATACTCACTTGGCAAAACTCTAACCTTGATAAAATCCTACTCTCTACTTATCTCCTGCTTATAGCCAAACAGTTGAACATGGCTGAAGGAAAAACACACACATGCTAACTGAATTCAAATCAAATATGATCCCAAACCTCAAATAAATCCTCAGTATTGCTGGCAACTCTATATTTTTTTCTGGTTAATTTATTCACCCACTCTCTGTGGCTATACCGCTTACCTTCTCATTGCTCTCGGGGATCACTGTATTTCTTGGAAGATAAATAATCAAAAGAGAATTTCCGTAGTTTCCCATAACTTCCCCACCTACCATCTTATGGGACTGTGCCTATCTAATATACTTCTTTTTAGTTACAGTGGATGAATCGTCTTTGCTCATATCTATAGCTTTCTCCTTTACTCCTTTCTGCTCACACTCATCCTTCCATACCTATTCAAGGACTTTGATTCTGTAATTGTTTCTTCTTTCCTCATCAGTGTTTCCCAAAGTGTGGTACGCATACCCTCAGGGGTACAGAAAAGTTTGGTAGGGGTACACATTGCACTGGAGTTTGGTGGGGATATGCACTGCACTGTGCTTAACTGCGCCTAATTTTTCGTTCTCTTGAGTATGAGGGGTACTCAGAGTTATGAAAATTATAGAAGGGGTACACATGTGTCAAAAGTTTGGGAAACACTGCAAGACTTTTCTTTTAAACTCTTAATTGACCCATTCTCAGTTGCACATATATTTGTGATATATCTCCCTTTAAAAAAGAAAAAAAAAATTAATCACACATCCTCTCCAAATAACACCTCATGTTTCTGTCCCTTTTATGTGAAAACTCTTCAAAAGAGTTATCTTTGCAGTTTCCCATTCTCTCTTGAACCCACTCATATTATGTTTTGGTCTTAACTATTCCAAGGTGCCTACTCTTGACAAGGATACCGGTGACCTTTACATTGTCTAATTCAATGGGCAACTCTCGGCCTTCCATGGTACTCTGAGCCTCACAAGCATTCAGCAGGATTTGTCCTCTTTCCCTTCCTAAAACGAGTTCTTCACTTGGTTTCCATGATTTCACACTTTTCTAGTCTTCCTACCTCATTGGTCACTTCTTTTTTTGTCTCATTTATAAGCTCCAATCCCTCTTCTCTATATCTAAAAATTAGTAATCTCAAAGCTGTCTTCAAACCTCCTCTCTTCATGATCTACCATTTAGTTTTGGTGATCAAATCCAAGTTCCATGGTTTTCTAAAATGTTTGTAATCTAACCACTCCAAATTTATATCCCTGGACCCAACATGTCCCTGTATTCCAAACTTGAATATTCAACAACATATTCAGTATTCTGTATCTCCCAATTGTATATGTAAACAGTATCTCAAAATTATGTCTCACACTGAATTTTGATCCAATTAGACCTCTTCTTAGTAAATTAAACCATCTTACTAAATGCCACCTCAATCATTTGCATCCTGGAATCATTTTTGCCTTTTCACATCCAGTCAAATCTATAGGAAACTCTTGTCAACCCCACGTTTGGTATATATCTTACACTCAATCGCTACTCAACTCCTCCTTACTACTGTTGTAGTTCAAGTTACAATAATCTCTTACCTGAATGTCTGCAATAAACTGCTGAATGATTTCCTTTACTCTTCTTTCTGGTTGTCCTCCCTCCCCTCCTAACTTGCAAAAAGTAATTAAATGCATTAATTAAATCACAACCTAAATAAGTTAGAATAGGCTCAGTGTGAGACCACATAGGGTTTGCTTATGAATAAAGTCCTTGAGATACAACTTGCTAACTAAGTAGCATCCCTTTTGGATTCTTAAGATTTTTTAAATATATTCCTGATTCCTCACAGAGATAGAAATGAAAGACTTTCAGGTTAGCGAATTAATAATATCACCAGAAATCTAGAACAATAATAATTTTATAAGGTATAAGGTTCATTTAAAAATCAGCTTAGAATTACTCAAAAATAGAATGGATTCTTAGAAATACAAATAACACCTGGTTCAGGTGACTCATCAACCACTGGAAGAAAAGCCGACAGTAAATTTTTAAAAGAAATATGAAAAAGTAAAATTTCATTATTGTTCAGTGGGACAATAGGTTCAACAAAGAAGTCTATTAGAAAATGCTCTGGCCCTAACCAGTTTGGCTCAGTGGATAGAATGTCGACCAGTGGACTGAAGGGTCCCAGGTTCGATTCCGGTCAAGGGCATGTACCTTGGTTGTGGGCACATCCCTAGTTGGGGGTGTGTAGGAGGCAGCTGATTGCTGTTTCTCTCTCATCGATGTTTTTAACTCTCTATCCCCCTCATTTCACTCTCATCAATATTTCTAAGTCTCTATCCCTCTTCCTTCCTCTCTGTAAAAAAATCAATAAAATAAAATAAAGAGAATTAAAAAAAATGCTCTGTATCCTTGGCAACAGTTTATAAACTCTCCCTCATACACTCTACTCCATGAAACAATCTTTTTTAATGCTAGTTACTCCAGCTGGCTTTTACTGGAAATGGCTTGACCTCTCAGGGTAAAACCTCTCCCTTGGTGCTCATCTAGCTTCTTCCAGCACCAGCCCACAGTACTGCAAAACCTTTCATATTAGAAATTCCTGCTCCACTTCTCAAACACCAGTTCTTTTCCACCACTAATTATCTTCCACAGCCATTTTCATTTATTTTATTTATCAAATAATTTGATAATGTTTACTATGTGCTTGGCACTACTTTAAGCTGCATAAATATTAACTCATTTAATCTTCCAAACAATCCTGGGAGAAGGAGGAAGTGAGGCACAGAGAGGTTAAGTGATTTGCCCGAGCTCTAACATTCTCAGTAATTACACCCTGTTCTAACATGTGAGAGAGAAAAAAACATCCGGGGAGCAAAGGATAGTAGGTATTCTTGATCAACAAAGGCGCACACGTGTTTAAAAAGAAGTAATGTGAACAACTGGAAAATAGCTAGAACCACCTACATACACAGAGCAAACACTCCATGATGCAGGCCTTTTACATTAAGAACTGTATTTTTATGCCATGGCAGATGATCTTATATGTCATTAGACTTATTTCTTTGAGCACCCTGACCAGAGAATTGGAAAGAAAGTGGAGGCAATGATGAAAAGCATATGTAACAAGATTGGGGAGAGATAAAGAATAATACCTGGGGAGGAAAAACATACATGTGCATATGTAACAATAGTCAGAACAGCTTGTAAGTAGAAAGCAGTCAATATACACGTGGACAGGGATTCAGACTGATAGGAAAACACCACATATAAGAATACGAAGCCTAGGATTTGAATATATAATTTAGTAATATTTTTGCCTGGTGGCATTTGGAATTATCATTATAAAAATCTAGCTTCTCAAATAGAATTAAATCAAAGCCATACAAATGGTTATACACTTAATTCACTTGGACAGGATTCATTTGCTGAGTGGCCACTGTATTTAAGGTCCGCTGATAGTGCTGCAAGGAAGCACAAAGGTTATCAATTTAGGATGACCCTGACCCTCATACAACCTCAATCCAGCAAAAGAGAGGGGCCTTACATTTGTAGCATATTTTGTTTCCTAATATTTTATTTGTTTGGATTTGAGAGGCTAGCAATCTGAAGCCATTTTTCCCTAAAAAGTGAAGTCTTCTCCCTACAGAGCAAATAATGAATCATGTGCCTTGGACAGATCTCATCTCAAATCTTTTTTGACAAAGTGAGATGGAGACTATAGCACTTTTCCTCTCGATTTTGGTGGTTTTATAGAGCAATAAGTCTGCATTTTATAGTCAATAAACATTAACTAGCACTGATATATGAACACATTTATTTAGCCCTTACTTTAAATAAAAATATCTAAGGGTAAGTTATTAAAGTTTTATATTTAATTTCACCTTACTTCTACTGTTAGTTTCTCAATAAACTTTTATTGAGAATAAATACTGACATTCTTTTTATTAAAGCATAGTTGACTATACAATATTACATTAGTTTTAGCTGTACAAAATCGCGATTCACCATTGACATACCTTACAAAGTCTAGGAACCATCTGTCACCAAAAATAAAAGTTATTATAATATAATTGACTATATTCCTTATGCTGTACATTACATCCTGTGACTTATTTTATAACTGTAAGTTTGTAATCCCCTCCTCCTTCTGTCACCCATCACCCACTCCCTTCCCCTCTGCAGCGTTAAGTCTGTTCTCTGTGTCTGTGAGTTCCTATAGATTGAGGACTAATTTACCCTAACTTTTTTACTTGAGATTAAAAATGTTTCACTGTGTTTTTTTGCTCTAAAACCTCTAGCAGAGTTTTTGATTTTCAAAAGTCCTTGTATTCACTCTTAAATATTTTGTGGGTAAAGAGATCACTACCTTTCTGTTTGTCAGAAGAAATATCTGGTTGGGCATTCAAAGTTCCCTTTGATAAATTCCTGGATATTTGCAACTGGAAAAAATAATTAATGACCTGGTTAATAGAAGAAGTTTATTTCACCTGGTCTATGGCAAGCCCTGCAGCTCATATTTTCCTGTCACAAAGTAATATAAAAATCACTCTTAGAGATGAAGGGGGAAATATACATTACACATACATCCTGAAACAACAAAAACAGCACCATGAAATAGGCCTCCATGTTTCCTAGCATGGGCATTAAGGAATATAGTCATTGGCTAGCTTTAATCTTTACCCTACTCCCAGTAACTACTCTTACTTCCTCTTTTAAAGAAGGTGGTTAGTTGAGCTATGGATCAAATCTCTAGTTATCATTTTTGACCACACCTTCGTTGTAGAGAAAGGAAGTATCACCTTAACCAAACTCAACTGTGCAAACCTATTTTTCCCATGGGAGTCCTCAGGAGCACAGGTGACCTGCATGGTAGGAAAAGGTTCAGGGCCTCATGGAAGGCCCAGAACATCACGATTTGAAAATGACTCCTACATCTTAAACACCAGAAATCACATGACAAAACCCATGGGTCAAAATTCTGTCTATAAATTTTCTTTACTTTTTCTCCTCTACGCCTTAAAAAGAGATCTTGAGTCATTTCTAACTTCCTATGAATATCCCTTAGCAACCATTTTAAATAGGATTAGACATAACTGTTCTCTATTTAAGGGTATTGCATTCTTAGAATCCCAGTTTAGATAGAAACAGACTTGGGAGTGGGGGTGGAATAGATTCCTCAAGCACATTTAAAATTATAAAATTTATTTTTTTTAAACTGATTTCCCCAAAAACAAAACCCTGTTATAAAAATATCGCTGTTGGTCAAAACACAAAGTGGGGCAAAAGCAGATTTACAGTTGTATGTGAAACACAATTTATTCTTGTATTATTATTTATTAGTCCTTATATTACTTTTCCAACAGAACAACTGTAAACCTACTTTAGTCCCACCATATATAACATAAAGAATCTGGGGAAGGAAGAAATGGTGAAGATGCAATAAATTAATTTGAGTACCAGAGATTTTGTTTCCAAATGTTCTACCAACTAGCCTCTCCTTCCAGCCTTCCATTTTGTCCCTGCAGCCTTCATTTGTCCATTTGTCCTACTTATTGATGAGTCAGGCCTAACTATTTCCCAGGAACATTCTATTATAAGACCCTTGCTTACACATATTTTGCATTATAAAATTATATTGACAATCTGTTAAATGACAAAATATTTCACATATTTTATATAAGTAGAAGTCTTTTCATGCAAAACAGATAATATAGAGTTCAGAAATTAGCACATGGATCTAATAACTCAATTAAAGTATCTTTTGGTTGAATCAAGAAAAAGTGAATCTGAGTGTCTCTAAAAAGTTCAAACCATATCTGATTGCAGTCAACTGTTTTCAGAACAAGGGATATGTGAAATTCAGGAAGCTTGCCTGAAGTCCATATTCACATTTGTTTTTTTAACGAGGATTTTGTAATAAAGGTATTCATCTTTTGTTTGCAAAATAATGCTGAAACATCAAATCCTTCTTTCCCATGCCACTGAGTTTACAAAAGACAGCAAATACTTTTCTCCTTTAAAATTCTATTTATTTTACTAATAGATTTTCTTTGTGGCAATATGATTCAGCACCTGACACATAATACTTAATAAATATTTGTTCAATTAAGTTGAATGTTTAAGCTTGTGTTCATTTCTAAGGGCTAATATTTGCCAAATGTTTCATCCAGATCTCCTGAGCATCTTCTTTACTATTAAAGAGGTGCCCTGTCACTGCAACAAGTCATTGTTTGGAGAAGATTATGGGACCATCCTTGGGCATAATGCTGTGACATTTTAAATTAACAAACTAGCATGTAACAGAAGAGTCATTAAAGATGAGTCACTACAAATAAACAAATACATGTGTAATTTAATATAAATTGTTACCAGCAATAAAAAGATAGAACAAATTCTATTTCAACATTTTTACATGTCAGTGTTTTTTGTTCACATTATCACAGACACAAGGGTATAAAAAATAAAGAACCTGGGGAAGGAAGGAATAGTGAAGATGCAATGAATTAATTTGAGTATCAGAGATCTTGTTTCCAAATGTTTAATAACAAAACACATTTGAATTAAGTGAAAATGTATTACTAAAACAACAAAAGAACTGTCCCTGCTTCTTTGAAACGCATTCTTATACTCCCTCCTATTATAACTTTACATACTACAGAAAAGGCAAGGTTGAGTGCCAGTTCCTAAGCCTAATTCTTCATCTTCAGATTTTTTTATACCCAGTTTTAAATTATCCTCTGGTCTTGAATGACTGGTTTTAGGATATGAGCTTAAGGGTTTAATAAAAATCTTATGTCTAAAGGAGAACAGCAAAAGTTTGAGAACATAAGGCCACTCTTTTTGAAATTGAATACAAGAGCTGTGGTGAGAAGAGAAAAATTCCTCCATTCAGTAGAAGCACCACTGGTGGGAGACTACTCCCAAAGGAATTAAAAGGAGATGTAGTGGAGTCAAATGTAAGAAATATCAACAATAAGCCAAAACTGGTTTGGCTCAGTGATAGAGCATCGGTCTGCGGACTGAAAGGTCCTGGGTTAGATTCCAGTCAAGGGCATGTACCTTGGTTGCGGGCACATCCCTGGTAGGGGGTGTGCAAGAGGCAGCTGGTCGATGTTTCTCTCTCATCGACGTTTCTAGCTCTCTATCCCTCTCTCCTCCTCTCTGTAAAAAATCAATAAAACATATTTTTAAAAAAGAAAAAGAAAAAAAAGAAATATCAACAATAAGAGAAATGCTAAGACCAAATCCAAATGGAAGTCCTATGAAGACCTACAACATTGTTCCTCACTGTGTGTATATCAATGCACCAGAGCCAGATGGTGTCTTCCACTTTATAAGCTCCTGCAGGTTTTTGACAAAGAAGTGCCCTTTAATCCTCCACCTTTAAGGATGAAAAAATTTTAAAAGTTTTTCATGTTTCAAAGCTATGGTGAATGAAATTCTGTGAGAACAAGTTTAGCCTATTTCTGTAAAAGTCTAAAGAAAGAAATCATTAACAGTGGATATTTTTATTTCCAATGGATATTTAAATCACCCAAGAAACAGAATATGAGAATCTAGAGGAAGCTTCTTCCCTTTGCTTTTGCCATTTGACCACAAAAATAGTGCATTTACATCATGCAAGCATTTAACTTATAAGAATTTAACCATATGCATATGACAGAGATAAATAAGAAAATGGTTTAAATTGTGAACAGAAATCCATTCACCATTCCAATTCTTTCTATTCCCTGAGTAACCATGGGAATCTTCCACCCAAGGGCAGTCTCAGTTCCTGTAGGACTCTCAGCCACAGAAGACCTCTCCATGAGTGAGACTCTGGTGTCCAATGAATTCAATGACAAAAGACACATCTTTTTATCCAACATGGACACAAATGAATTCAATGACACAAAGACACATCTTTTCATCCAACCTTAAAATACAAGCCAACTACTTAATCAGGTGCTCAACAGAGTTGCCTCCTCCAATGCCAGAAGGTACACTGCCTGTGTGAGACATGACAGAGATGATGTGTTTGTCTTCATTACGGCCCTTTCAAAGGCGTTTCCAAAAGTAATTTCAATAATACTCAAATTTTACCTTACCCACTGTACTACCGGTAGAGCAGGGGAATGTCCGGCCCACAGGCTATATAAGGCCTGCAAAGGTATTAGGGATGAGTTAATTAAGTGTTTGACCAACAATATAGTAGGCTAATTTTTAAGTTGATAATTTTGTACGGCCCAGGAATGATGTTCTAAATATCCAATGGTCCTTGGCAGAAAAAAAGGTTCCCCACCCTGCTTTAGAGCCTAAGGCTCAAATTATATTGGATTCCACTGTCATCTTTAGAGAAAAATTGAGATTTAGTGAAAAATTCTAACCCTGTTCTCCTTGCATTCTCTTCTACGCTCAGCTCATCCTTTGGAGCTGCTAGCTCTCCCCAAGTTCTTTGCTATTTATTAGACCAAAGGATAGTGGAAATGTATTTAACCTTAGGCCTAGGGCAAACTTTCAAATTCACTTAGAAATAATCCTAACTCCCATTGTTTCATGTTTCTGCATCTAGCCTAGGCACAGAGTACATGTGTAAAGGGATTCCAAATATAACATTGTGTGTTTCATATATAAAAACATATATAAAGTATCTCAGAAAGCAAACTTGGAGCACAGAACACAATGGAGGTATTAGTACCTTGATAACACTGAAAAAGTGAGCAAGAAAGAATGAGTTCAAGTCATAAAACTTGGGTGATAATTTAGAGTGGCAGAAGCCAGCATTCAGTTGAATTTTGCCAGCATGACCCTAATAAATATAAATACTTCACTCTGCAGTCTTGAAGATATGTATAAAAATTATAAATACATAGGCAAACTATATAACATTGATAACTGTATATTATCAATACAGAATATGAGACTTCAAGCCCAGTTAAAAAAACACCATAAGTGTTCTGAGTTTGGTAAGCATAATGTGGCCCAGTGTGTATTCACAGACGGGACATTGTGTACCAACTGGCTACCAAAGATGATGCCAGACCCTGTGGTCAGTCCAGGGATCTTACAGCTAGCATATTGACTAAAATATGCCCAGTCCAAAAATGTGCAATATTTCACTGTGTTCCAAAGCTTCCACAAATACACTGAATGAAAGCTTTATTTTACTTTTTTCTCCATCCTTCTAAAATTATGCATTTTACTAGTAAAAATATGGAGTGCTCATATTTCCCCTTAAGCCTTAGTCTGTCAGCTTACCTAATAGTCTATCAAGTGGGCAGTTAGTTTTAATTTTCTCCTAGTCGAGCAAATAGCGTGTGCAGAGAAATGCCAGATTTTTATAGCCTTCCCACTAAAAAGTTCCTTACCCTTTAAGGGTGTAAATTCACTCTCCTCTGCTGCAGATTAGATCTCTCAACAGAGACCTGGACAGTGAGGCTGAAATCCTCTGACCACACAGTTGGAGCAAATAATCGGCGTGAGAAAGAGGTAGGCTGACTCCTCGCCAGGCTGCTTTTGTATTCTCTGAGAGGAGGGCAGAAAACAGCAACTACAATGTAGGGAGTGCCAGGACAGACATTTCAGAGTCCAAATTACATTTAATCACTGGCTGAGTCTACACTAATTTATTTTTTCTGATCCAAACAGTATAAATTTTATTATCAGCATTACCAACAATTACAAGCCACTTCAGATAAATTAAAAACTAGCTTTGACGTGTACATAAGAAACAGTGCTTCTTGAAAGTCTAATAAGCTCGGCACTAACTTATGAAATCACATAATTGTTGTTAATTTCAATGCACCTCTGTATTTCCTGAAGCAAGCCAGAGCCCAAACACTATTTTAATTAAGCAATTAATTAATTAAAATGAATTCGACGTTCTTGAAAACTCAGAAACCCTAGAGAGTTAGATTACAGAAAGCAGAATCAAGACCAGAATCCAAAAATCCCTAAGATAACTTGTGAGTGGGATGTCATTCACTCAACAGATTTCATAAACTCTTCATGTATGCCAAAATGCATGCCATGAAAGGTATGTCTCCAAACTCACTCAATGGTTGATATCTATTACTCAATATGTGTAATAGACAATTCCAGAAACATTTTAAATATATAAGTATGAAATAAACCACAAAGATAGTTGAATCAAAATATTGATATATGGTGAAATCAAGGAAGTTGAGGATAAAGTGTTTTTTGTATTTTCTTTTTATTGGATTTATTAGAGTGACAATAGTTAACAAAATCATACAGGCTTCAGGTGCACAACTCTATAACACAGCATCTGAAGACTATTGTGCTCACAACCCCAAGCCAAGCCTCTGTCCATTACCATTTATCCCCTTCCCAGCCTCCAGCCCTACCCCCTGGTTAAATGATTTCCAACATTCTCATTTTACCCTCTAATCATCTCTGATGGGTTTAAACATATACCCTTTACAAAACAAACATTTTACTCATTGCCTCTGGCTCTAGGTCTTAATTTTCTAAACAAAAAATATATGGTGGTAGGAAAAAACACTGTAAAATGTTAATTACCAGATGAAAAGGTTCATTTAGGCTTGAACAAAACATATTGTAACATCATGCTGAAGGGAAAATAATAGGGGGTGCTCAAACGTCACCAACGGCTGTGCCGCCAACACAGCATCTTCTTTCTTTTCTAAATGCACAGTTCTACCATTTCTGTTTGGTCTGTAACCCCTCAGAGCCCACAAGTAAATTAAACACCCTCTGTAGCCACCCATGAATTCAGAGATGCTATCTCCCAGAGAGGCTGCATCTCCCAGGAGAGATCAAAGGAGAGGAAGCTCATAGGAACAGGGTCTCCCTCCTATCTGCCCAGATCCTCTCCTCCATGTCTTCCTTCTAGAAGCTCTGAGGGAAAGCACAAAGAGGCAGATTTGCCCAGCAGGGAAGAGCCCAAGGGTCAAACAAGAAAAACCACTTCTCCCTGGAAATGACTGGCATTAGAGAGGCATGGATGCTTCATTTTCTCTCTTCTGGGAAAATTCCCCTTTGAGGCTCTCATGTTTCTGTCTCCTGTAATGAAGAGTACAAGCAAAGAAGGGAAGAAAGAAGACACAGTGCCCTAACTACCACCATTTTCCCCCCAAAGAAATAAAACAGAAACTGAAAATCAAAAAGTGGCTTCTCTGGAAGAGGTGGGGAGAGTGGCGGGGGGGGGGGGGGGGGGGGGGTAGAAATACTAGTCCCACTTGAACCCAGGGTAAAAGGAAAAAAAACTGTTCACCTTTCTTTTCTTTTCCTTTTTTTTTTTTTTAAAATACATTTTATTGATTTTTAACAGAGAGAAAGGGAGAGGGATAGAAAGCTAGAAAAATTGATGAGAGAGAAACACCGACCAGCTGCCTCCTACACACCCCCCACCGGGGATGTGCCTGCAACCAATGTAAATGCCCTTAACCAGAATCGAACCTGGGACCCTTCGGTCCTCAGACCAACGCTCTATCCACTGAGCCAAACCAGTTTCGGCCTGTTCACCTTTCACACACCAAGCCCTCTTATCAAACATGTGGTGTGAAAATTTTACCAAAGTCAGCTATGAAAAAGGCAAGTGCATCGGCCTCTTAAATTTCACATTTGAAAAAAAAAAAAAAAATTAAGGACTGATGCTCAGTTACACTGATCCCTCTAATTCATTTGCCTAATTAAGAACAGAGAAAATTCTGGAGCAAACTTTATCTTTTAGAAATTTGGCATTAAATGCTATGCAATATAGACCAAATTATCAGACTTTTACCTACAAAACACAGGGCTTTCTTTTTTTTAAATATATTTTTATTGATTTCAGGGAGGCAGGGAGAGGGATAGAGAAATAGAAACGTCAATGATGAGAGAGAATCATTGATCAGCTGCCTGCTGCAGGCCCCACACTGGGAAACAAGCTCACAATCCAGGTATATACCCTGACCAGGAATCAAACCCTGGCCTCCTGGTTCATAGGTCGACACTCAAAAACTGAGTCATGCCAGCCAGGCAGGCCGTTCTTATATATAATTGATTCTATCATGAACTAAAAGCAGGCATGTTAATATATGTGGTATAATAGGGCAAACATGTTATGAGCTAGAACTTGGTAGGGATGGCTAAATGTTTCTATTATACCTGTCTTTTTTTATAACTTCATTATACCTTAATCCCAGCAATGGTGCTGAACTGTGATGTATGTGTCTTTTCAAAATACTGGAAAATCATTTTCATCACTCATGTCAACTGTTCACACTAGCCTTACATTTAAACAATATTTTCAAAGATCATCTTTTAAAATTTATCCAGCAATTATTATGAGTATTTACTCAGGAATGCCATCGATTCAATGTGAAAATCTGTTCACTTTTCTAAATAACGCACCCTGTACAAAGAGAGTGTTTCCAGTTAGCAATATTCCTCCATGCTAAAATTCAAGATAGGGTAATCTTTCCCATTGAATACAAACCCCATGAACTATGTATGGAAATCCCTATTCATGCATCTGAGATTATAAATTAAATAGGTCAGTGGAAATGTGTCTCTTTAGTAAAACAACAAATGTGAAGAATTAAATCTGTAAGCTTAATGCCAGATAAACCTATTGCAACGAGCTTCTAAAATAAGGGGTTTTACCCAAGTTTGACAGAAAAGAGCATCCAACTTCGGTGTGTTCCTAAAGCTCAGGTAATGGCATTGTGCTAAAATCACTACAATGAATAGGAGTTTTCTAGCTTAGCACAATGCCAGGACTAAAGCTACAACTGAGATTCAAAACTCCTTTTTATAGTATTGACACAGGGAGTGCTGTACTTCAGGGCTGGTACAGTGCTCACCCATTGTAGTTATTCAACAAGATGTGAATACGGGGTGCATAGTATTACTAAAATGTAGACTATTACAAAATAACAATAATTATAGCCAAAAGCTGTTAATGCTGTCCATGTAAGAAGATTTGTGCCAAATGCATTACATAACCATTTTCATCTAGTCTTCTCCTCCCACCCATTCCTGTTTCACAGATGATAAGGATGAGGAAATAAACAACTTCATCTAGCTCACACAGTTAAGAGGTGGAGCCCCAGACTCAAACCCAGGCTTCTTTGATTCTGAAATTCACACACTCAGGCACTCTCTTCTCAGCATCCCCATAATAATCATTACTACTAGTAGTGGCTAGAGTACACCTTAGAGAAACACTTGTTATTACCTAAGTTTAGCATCTGATTGTAATAATAATTAACTTTACCTACCAGTTCCATTAGAGCATTTAATACTTGTACTGTGTAATCTTGACCTAGGTAATTTTTTTCCCTATTTCCTTTTATGTAGAGTGGAAATAGTATAATCATCCTCTTACTGACTTCATAGAGTCACAGGAAGAATAAGCAAGAAGTATGCGTATGAGCACTTTTTGCTATAGAAGCAAATGTTAGTTGTTGACAGTAATATCAATAGTTTGTCATAAAGGAAACATGCTGTACTCTGAGAGGAGAATTTGTTGACCAAATAGATGGTAAAAGTGAGAAAGAAGGGAAATCCAAACAATGCCCGTATTTTGGACTTAAAATAACCTCAACAAGGTTATTGTTCTTTCTCCAAGATATAAGTCATTCTCCCTAGGAAGCGTAGACACTCCCTGGCCAGCCATTTCCTCACCAGGGGTCTTCAGAATAATCTCAGTTAACAATCTTACTGTCATTACAAGTGAGACTAAGAGTTAGGGAAATAAATTCTACATCTCATTCTGATGCTGGAAGTCACAGGAGCTCTAAGGCACACTCTAGGCTTTAGTAGGACAGGGCCTCTGTTCCTGAAGTCTAAATCAGGGCCTGCTATATAGCAGGGGCTCCAAGGTATCGGTTACATGGATGACTAAACCTCTATAGCTATGAAAGGAAGGTAATGGGATAGTTGAGTAATTTTCAGGTATTTCCTTCTGCTGCAGAGCTCTTTTTTCCCCCAGTAAGATCCCCAAATCACAAAATATAAAACAGATAAAGACAGTAGAAGCAATTTAGCAGCTAGGTGCCAAGGCCCCAGTACCATGGCTTCTTTTTTGCCCAATTATATTACTCTCCAACCCTCTGAAATATAACTCCACCACAGTGTGTAAAACACTGGTGTGAATGTTAAAGCCCCTTTGACTCAAATTCCATGAGTTTAAATACTGATTTCTATCATCAAGTTAATGAATGCTACATCAAGGAAAGTAAATTAGCTCCCTTGTGGAAACAAGTATTTTAATGAAATATTTACTTTTAAATTATTTCAAATAGCTCACGAAACATCCCCTATGCTCTTCCTACATTTCCCATCCTCTCCTGTGGTTACTTGGGCCTGGCCAGTGGTCCAAGAGCAGTAGTGATGGATGTTAATTCTACCTCCTCTATTCTTCTCTTTACTGGTTTGCAGCCACATGTTCCAGAGAAAACTACTTCCAGATGGAAGAAGGCCACTCAACCCACATGGAACTGTGCAAGTAGGAAATAAAATGTTATTATGGTAAGCCACAAAAATTTAAAAGTTGATTATGTTAACTTTTTCTGAAAAATAAATGTTTTATGTAACAGGAAAATTTAGCGTGAACACTGATTAAATCTTTTATAAATTACTAGAGGACTGGTGCACAAAATCTGTGCATGGGGGAGAGGGGAAGTCCTTCAGCCTGGCCTGCACCCTCTCCAATCTGGGACCACTTGGGGGATGTCCAACTGCCAGTTATAGAGGTTGGGCCTAAACCTGCAGTCGGACATCCCTCTCATTATACAGGACCGCTATCTCCTAACCGATTGCCTTCCTGCCTGCCTGATCGCCCCAACTGCCTCTGCCACACCCCCAGCCTAACCCGAAGTCTGGCCTCCCTCTGCAGGAGGCGACCTGGCCAATCCCCATCACCCCACTGCTGCTGCCACTGATGGGCTCCACAACTGCCTGAGCCCAAGTCCTTGCAGCTGCAGCGGCTGCCTAAAACACAGCCTGCCCCTTCCACACGGTGCTGGCCCTAGGCCCTTGCAGCTGCTGTGGCTTTGTCCGGATGGACATCTGGATGGATGTCCGGAAAGACATCTGCTCTAATTAGCAAATTACCCTTTTATTAGTATAGATGGCTCTATTTTCCTATACAACAAGGAGTCTCAGAGTTTAGTACTTACTCAAGGCACACACTCTAAGAAAAGAGGCAAGAATTTTATTGGGAACAATGGCCTAAATGGGAAGAGGGGATTTTCCGAACATACCTCATTGAATTAAAATCCCATTGTTGCATATCTTCAATCTCCTTTGAAATTCCCAGTAGACCGTCTTATTTACAAAAAATTGGTAGGATGATATAGAGCTAAAGGTTTCATGAAAGAATACCTTTCCAATTACTTGTAGGGGGGGGAAAAATCAGTTTCCAAGTTAAGTCATTATCCTCCACAATTCTTACTTATTGCCTCATAGGCATTTACAAGTGTTCTACAGGCAGAGTTATAATTTAGGATTTAGGTAATATTG
This sequence comes from Pipistrellus hanaki, assembly GCF_964339955.1. NCBI lineage: Eukaryota > Metazoa > Chordata > Mammalia > Chiroptera > Vespertilionidae > Pipistrellus > Pipistrellus hanaki. The sequence continues at coordinate 30,690,823 of NC_140509.1, read as the reverse complement.
TCAACCCCAAAAGAGGTCTACAAGCCAGACAAACTTAACAATTGATTTGAAGGTTCAAATTTGTTCATAACTTGGGTTTATCCTCATCCTATTGGCTTCCTTTAATTTTTTGGCAGTTAAGAAATATTTAACTTTTCCAAATTTCTTAGTCTGGTTTTCAGCTAAAATTATTAAGTAGATGCTGTTCTAAGCTGCCCAGATGCCCCTTTCAAGACTGGGCAACTTCCTCTCCCACGTGTCAAGGTTGCTCTTAGCTGTTGAGACTCCCTTTGAAACTGCGATCTGCTAAAGAGAGTCACCTCTCCCAAGGCCAGGTCCCATTCCCCAGGCAGCACGAATCTAATGCCTCTTCAATGTAAGACCATTACAACTAGTTTCATAGCTCTCAAGGGGCTGCCTCAGGCCTTATTGTACTAGCTCTGCAGCCCAACTTCTCCCACTTTCCAACCTCTCCGCTTCCCTTCCCACTCAGATGTTAATCTTGAAAACACTCTCTAAAACCTTCTGGTACAACAACCTCCATCTGAGAGTCTGCTTCTGGGGAACCTGACCTACAAATATAAATTACTGTACAGCCAGAGGATGGGAAACAAGTCAATCCAGAGTGGTCAGAGATTTTCCCATCAGATTGTATGCCCCCAACTGTCCCTCATGGTAAAGGCTCAGAAGCAAATCATGTCACTCCTTATTCTGTATCCCCCATGCTTTTGTCCTCCTGGGACAGAGGACAAAAGCTTGGACTGAAAAGATGTATGTAGAAAAAAGGGAGGACAATTTTCCTTGATAACAGAGTGATCATTTATGAGGATTTCATTTGTGTATGTGTGTGTATACATATACTGTATATACATACATGCATGTATATGCATGACATAAGAATAAATGTACCCATTATTGAATTAAAAATATTCTCTCTTGCCCAGCTGGTGTAGCTCAGTGGTTGAGCATCAGCCCATGAACCCAGAGGTCCCTGGTTCGACTCTTGATCAGGCACATCCCTGGGTTGGTGGCTCAATCCCCAGTGTAGGGCATCTGATCAATGATTCTCTCTCATCATTGATGTTTCTATCTCCCTCTTCCTTCCTCTCTCTGAAATCAATAAAAACATTTTTTTCAATATTTTCTTTTCTGAACATGAAAACTCAAGATGCAGACTAGATAATACCTATATAATGTAAAGAGGCGGGGGGGGGGGGGCGCGACGGGGGGGCGGGGGGGGACTACAAAGTCCTAATCAGGGCTCTCTTTTGGTCAGAAAAAAGAAACAACAGAAACCTACTCAAGCTAGCACATACCAAAGTTACACAGCAAAGTGAGCAAAGTGTACAGCCGGCCTCACAGTGACTCAGCCTGCAGGCCAGGATCAAGACTCTTCTCCTGGTGTCTCAGGGCCAAATGGCCTCTGTTCTCTGCATGTCTTTGTCAGCCTCTCCCTCTCTGTTGACTCATCTTGCACAAGGGCCCCACATACCTTCCTCTGTGGGGCAGTATCATTTCTTTCTCTGGTAAATCCACATTTCTGCTTTCCACCTCAAAAATCTCAAACTTTCTTCCTTATCCTCAAACCTCTTGCTCCTATCAATCTCAGAAGATGACTTACTAAATCCTACTTCACAGGTAAAAACACACAAACCATCGGATATTTGGTTCCTCATCATTCCAATCACAAGCTTATATATTTTCTCTTTTATTTAAACCATCTGGTTCACTGAATTCTTTCCACCAACCTTTAAACATCCTTCTATTTATTCTATTTAAATGCAAATTTAAAAAGGCCCTCTATGGAACCACAATTAAATTCTACTTAAAAGAGTCCCCTCAATTCCCTCCAGGTATCTCCTTCATATCTCTCTTCCCAAACTTCCTGAAAGATCTGCCTGTATAAACTATAAATATTTATTCACCTACCCCTCACTCTAACCATTCCAATATCATTTTGGTCCCCTTACTTCATAGAAAAACCTTTCTCTGAAGTCACCAATGATCCACTTGCTACTGAATTCAAGAGCTATTTATCAGTCCTCACTGTATTTGATGTTTCAGCAGAATACTTTTTTTATTAATTCAGGTATTATTTACACACAGTGAAATGCACAGAACTTAAGTGTGCAATTTGATCAATCTGACAAATGCATAACATGCATAATACACATCCCTATCAAAATACAGACCTCTTCTATCCCTCCAGAAAATTGCCTCATCCATTTTCTGTCAACCCCTCACCCCTGCTACTATAAAAGAGACCACCAATGTGATTTATAGCACCATGGATTAGCTTTACCTAGAGCTTTATGTAAATAGAATCATAAGGTCTGCACTATTTGTGTCTGACTCTTTTTATTCAGCATGATGATTTTGAGATTCCTCTATATTATTTATGTACCAGAAGTTTATTCTTCTTTATTGCTGGATATTCACTGGATGAATATACTACAGTCATTTCCAGATCATGGCTATTATACGAACATTCTCATATAATATAAGAGTTTTTGTAAATACATGCTTTAATTTTTTCTTTAAAATATCTACATATCAAGTTTCTAAGGCATAATATAGATGCACATTTTACTTTTAAACAGATAAAAACAAACAGCTATTTTAGAAAAATTTAATTTTTTAAAATAGTTGTACCATACTTTGCTCCCACAAACAATGTATAAGAATTCTAGTTGCTCAGTACCTTCACCAACATTTGATGATGCCAGTCATTTTTTTTAATCATACTAGTAAGATAAAAATACCCTTCCCTTTTATTTGGTATAGCAAGGGTTTCTTGGTTTTATTCTACCTTTCTTCTTTAATGTCTTTGCAAGATCACTGTCCTCTTTCAACTTTTATAAGTAGTTTCCTTAAAGTTCATTCATAGGCTTTCTCCTCTGATTCTAGTCACTCATCCTAACCTGAAACTTTATTGTCACCTGTTTATAGATGACTCATAAAATTATAGTTCCAACCCATCCTGTCCTAGACCTACAAAAGCCAAAGAACCAAAACTAAACTTCGGAGCTCTCTCCCATTTCTGCAGAAACTGACCAAACCTGGTGGCACAAGTCAAACATCAACTCATATAAATATATTCCATTTTAAAAGAGGTGGCTTTTGGCCTGGTTGGATAGCTGAGTTGGTTGGAGCATCTTCACATACACCGAAACGTTCCCAGTCAGGGCACATATCTAGGTTCGGGTTCAATCCCAGGTCAGGGCACCTATGGGAAGCAACCGATTGATGTTTCTCTCTCATATAGATATTTTTCTCTCTCTCTCCCTTCCTATCTAAAAGCAGTGGAAACAGCCGAAACCAGTTTGGCTCAGTGGATAGAGCGTCAGGCATGCGGACTGGTTGCAGGCACATCCCTGGTGGAGGTTATGCAGAAGGCAGCTGATCGATGAACCTCTCTCTCATTGATGTTTCTAACTCTCTATCTCTCTCCCTTCCTCTCTGTAAAAAAAAATCAATAAAATATATTCTAAAAAATAAATAAAATTAAAAAAAATAAAATCAGTGGAAACATACTTGGGTGAAGATTAAATTTTTTAAAAAGGTGGCTTTTGATTCCCAAATATATCTCAAATATTAACATTTTGCCATCACCACCAAAGTCCTTGCTTCTAATATCTTTCACTTAGACTTCTATAATCGCCTCACAGCTGTTTTATACATATACATGCCTTAGGCCTCCAGCAATTGGTTCTCCATATCATAGCCAGAAAAACCTTTATAAAATACTAATAAGAACATATAATATCTTTCTTCAAAATACTTTGATTCTTCAGATAAAGTTAAAATTATATACCATGCCTTGGGAAACCTCCACATTATCAGGATTCTATCTGTCTCTCTAAATTCCTCTCAAACCACATTCCTCTGGTCTTCCTTTGGACTTTCTCCTCTTCCACAATACTGGCTTCCTTCTACTTCTTCAGCATCACCATTCCCCCACCCACCAGAGCCTCTCTGTTCTTCCTGCCTACAATTAACTCCTACTCACCCTCAGATCTTAGTTTAGTTCTCTCTGTCATCTATGGAGAGCCATCCCTGGCCAGCCTGATCTTAGTCAAAATTCCTAGTTTATATTTTCTTATAAAAAATATTATATATTTCCTGTGCTGTTTTCATCAAAGAGTTTAACTTTACTTTATTCAAAGGAACCACTGGGCTAAAGTCAGCCCTAAACTTTATTTTAAATAAAATGTATCTCCCTCTACAAAGGGCAGCGGATAAATGGTTCTATTAATTTCAGCACAAGGCCTGGCACCTCATAAATCCATTCTTGTTTCAAGAAAAAACTGAATGGGTATCATTCCTTTTTGTGACCCTCTGAATGCTTATTTTCAGTTTGGAAAGGAATCTCATTAGTTCTTGGCCAGTCAGTGAAGCATCTGTACTTGGGTCATGTGCCCATCTTTAGTCCAATCAGCAATAGCCAGAGTGGGATTATATGGACGTAGGTTTCTTCCAGAATGGCAACTGGGGCAAAATTTATAAACAGGGCCACAGTTACAAAAACTAATGCTAGGCATGTCTAGATCATGCAAATTCTGTAAATGAAATAAAATTAACTTCCTTAAAAAACTTTATAAAAGAATGGTTTTAAGTTTTCATACATGTGGATGTGAGAATTTATACATGCCAGAAACATGAATGGAATGTGAATGCACATGGATGTTTATGTGAGTTTGCATACCCTTCCCATTCCACTAATTCCTTCTTTGGGCCATTGACCAACAGCCTAGCTAAAGCCAAAGCTCCAAATGAGGGAGAATCAAAGAAAACTCTTCTCCTCACAGCTAACCAAAGCCAATTGGCTTTTCTAAGTGAAAAACAAAACATAATTTTAATATGTACATAAAAAAATAATAGGAAAAGCTATTTGAAATCATAAATAAATTACTATATATTGAAAACACTATACATTTCAGGGAAGTATTAAAATTTAAAATAAAATGATCACAATTAAGAAGTATTAATACAGCTTAAATATAGTTACAACAAATATCATTGCAAAGGAAATCTTTAAATAAAATATTTCTTAGTTTCTGGCAATCATCCACTCCTTTAGACTGATATTCACTATAACCAAAATCAAAATCAACAAAGTAATTAGAGGTTCCCTGGGAGTTTTCTATAACAGGATATTGTCCTATAGAGCAGGTAAATCAAACAAATTTTTTTGGGGGGGGGGGGGAATGTTTGTCTTTGATGGTTAATGGAAACCATTGGAGAGAGTGTGACAGTATTAAAAAACACTGGACCATGAGAAAAAGACCCGAAGTCTAACCTAGTTGTCTCACTACTTAATAATGAAAACCTGAAAAAATCTCTAGGCCTCAGTTTTCTCTTCTTAAAAATGAAGCTGGGCCCTGGCCAGTGTGCCTCAGTTGGTTAAATGTCATCCCGTGCACCAAAAGGTCTCTGATTCCATTCCCGGTGAGGGCACATTCTGGGGTTATAGGTCTGATCCCATCAGAGTGCATGTGGAAGGCAACTGATCAATGTTTCTCTCTCATACTAATGTTTCTCTCTCTCTCTCCTTTTCTCTCTAAAATTAAATTTAAAACACACACACACACACACACACACACACACACAACACATCCTTGCATATCTTGAAATGAGGATTTTAAAAAAAAGTGAAGTTGCAATAAATATTCAGTGATTAATGTTTCTGTTTGATTGCCAATTCTTATGATCTGAGGTCTCCAACATCTACCAGTGATGCTGCTGTAGGGACAGGAAGTTGAATGCGCTCTATTTGCCAGCAGGGGACTAGACCATCTCTCAGCTCCCACCTGAAACTCAACTCAGTTCGGTGATATTATGTCATAGGCCAGTGCTTTTGTGCCCTGACTTACAGACTGTGTGATTTCAATCCAACAAGCACTTATTGAGGCCCTAGTACAGGGGTCTTCAAACTACGGCCCGCGGGCCACATGCAGCCCGCAGAGGAGTCTGATCCGGCCCGCCAGGTTTTTTGGGCAGTGAGCGCAGCCGAGGTGTTACAGTAGGAATTAGTAGTTCATATAGTCCGGCCCTCCAGCTCTCTGAGGGACCGTGATCTGGCCCCCACTTTAAAAAGTTTGAGGACCCCTGCATAGGAATCAGCTTTAGGGGGATGCAACAAAAATACAAAGATGATAAGAGAAGATGCCTGCTCTCATGGAGTTTAAGTCTATGAGATGACTTAACTGAAAGGCATTTTTTGAAAAATTAAAAATATAATCAGGACAACACTTCATGGCCATGTGCATCTGATCTAATTCTAACTACTAAATCAGATAACATATATTATACTTATACTGTTACTGAAGTTAGTGATGCTTTAATTCAAAGGAAATGTTTCCATTAAGCATGTCTGTCTAGAAGATTACTTTTTAAATGTACTATTTATAACTTCCCACAGTGACATTCAAACACTACAAGAACGCTGTCCTTCAAAAAGATATGAATGATAAACTGAGTAAAGTAGACCATCTGAAAACTGTATTTCAATTTAACCTTGTAACATCCAGTATGTAGTAGGTTCTCCTCAGAAGTTCTGGCCAACCTGGTTCTTTCAATAGCCAAAAACACTCAGCTCGTTTTCTGCTTTCAGAATATGCTGTTAGAATTCCCATGGTTAGAATAACCTTCCCACTCCGTCCACCTACTCATACTTTACAATCCATCCAGCAGCCTCAGGTGACTCCTGCACTCCACATCCTCTAAATCCATTCATTCATACACAGTTTTAAGATTCAGGCACCTATTGTATGCCAGGCTCATGCTTATATGAAGAAAATAAGAATGATCCTGCTTTCCCTGGCCGGTTTTGCTCAGTGGATAAAGTGTCGTCGGCCTGCAGACTGAAGAGTCCTGGGTTCAATTCTGGTCAAGGGCATGTACCTTGGCTGCAGGCACATCCCAGGTGGGGGGGTGCAGGAGGCAGCTGATTGGTGTTTCTCTCTCGTCCATGTTTCTGACTCTCTATCCTTCTACCTTCCTCTCTATAAAAAAAATCAACAAAATATACTTTTTTTTAAAAAAGGATGATCCTGCTTATGCTGTACTCAGGTGAGACTGTCACATGGAAAGTGTATGACAGAAATGTGCACAAGGACAAATATTAAAATTAATCTGGGAAATCTGAGAAGAGGTGTCCCAAGTTAATTTGAAATGTTAAATAAAAATTAGGTAGACTAAGAAGGAAATTTCCAGCAGAGAGAAAAACACAAGTGGCGTCACCAGGCTGTGAAGCAGCAATGATACCTTGAGAACAAGTGCAGTAAGGCTGCACACAGAGCAGCGAAAGGAGGTAGTGAGCAAGGTGCAGATTATTAAGAAGTTTAAACTTTACGCTGGAAGCAAATGGGTCTTCCTGGTGGGACATAATCAGATGAATTTTAGAAAGATTCCTCTGACCTCAGTGTGACCCTCAGGTGGGAGGAACCCTGACTGGTGGCAAGGAAATGAATTAGGTGGTTATTGCAGGCAGCCAGGCGAGTCATGATGAGTGTCAACATTAAGGTAAAGGCCATGGAATTGGAAAATAAATGAGAACTCCAAAGTATTCCAAGGAGAGAAAATCTGTAGGATTTGATGGTGGCTGAATAAGGAGCTGCAATGGGGATGCTACCATAATGACAGGGATTACAGAAAAGCATCATGTTTAGGCAGACTGTCAAGAAATTTATGGTGGTCACAATCAGTCTGAAGTACCTATGAGAGATCCAGGTACAGATATTTAGCAGGTGGTTAAGTACATAAATCTAAAATTTGGGAGAATATTCTAATGTGATAATATAGATTTAGGAATCATTTAACATATGACTAAAGCCAGGAGTATGCTTAAGATTGACCAGATACTGCATATAAAATGGAAGGACTAGAAGCTTGAGAGGAGACCAACAGGAAGGCCAACATTTGAGAGTCAAGAGAAGATTGAAATAGGGACATGTAGGAAATTACATGTCATTTTTTTAAAATTTGCACTACCTCACCATATAAATTATCTGCTCCTTGTGGCCTGCGACTGTGTTTTCACTTTTATTTTATTGTATGTGTTTCTCCAAGAGTTTTAAACTATGCTGCCTTTATGGAAGGTAGGTCTAAATAGTCACCTGACTGATTAGCAATCATAGTTCTACTCAATAGTGAATATTACAGCTTAGACCTATGGAGCTTCAAATATCACACTGTCCCTTTCCAATAAATGTGTCTGGAACAATACTCAGACAACAGTATCTTTTTCAGAATAGTATCAAGTTTTTACTCCAGTTTGCTATATATTAGGTGGTTAGATTTAGCTTAGCTTAGGGTACGTAGATTTCTGTAAGCTGAAATAGCTAGCTTAATTAAAAGAATACTTGATTTTTCTCAAATTATGTTTTTATGAAAATTTTCATGATGATCATGAGGAGTGCCAAAGTAGAATATTCTCTGTACAATTTTTACCCTTACCCAAATTTTAATATCCAAAATAAATGAGCTGGCTCTTTTCAATATACCTTTATTTTAGATACCAGGATGTAAAATATATCCATTTTCCCCCCATAAAAGAAGGGTTAGGTAAGAAGACTTAAGCCGCAATATATTACAAGACAGAGCTAGCTAAGGAAGATAAAGCTGCTAAGCTGTGTGAAATATAAAAGGAAAAGCCATTTGATTAACTCTAATTTTGTTTTCATCTATTTCTACTAACACACCAAGTAATCTTTCTGATATGAATAGAATGCCTGTATGTGGACATATATTTGAAGAAACCTGATATATTAATTTATATATTCCAAAGATATTTCAGACACCATCTGCCTAGTTTTCTAAAATGTGATCACCATAGATTGAAAAACCAAACAGCTGGTCACGTGATTAAAGACCTTCTCCTTGCATTTGTTAAGAGTTATGTATAAGCGGTAAAAACAATAATGAGGCGCATGAGGCTTGTGTACTGATTACTTACAACTTTAAAATAACTGGATTTTCTTGAGAGCATGAACACTTCCCAAATATCAATCAGAATGCTTTGAGCACAGAGAGTTGAGAGCTACGTAATTAAATAGGCTACATTAAGTCTAACAAATATGTTCAGAAAACTTCATCAATAACTACTACTGTAACAGTTCCCTTTAGTAAATATGCATACCATGCACGAAAGCCCATTAAAAATAGCTAAACTGCGTGAGACGTATATATGACAGTATAGACACCTTAATTGGTTTTCAATTCACATACCTTCTCTATGTAAATAGAGACAATAATTACCTGACATAACAATGGGGAAATGTGTACACTAATAATTATAAATCATTAGCAAGATATTACCCTCTGTTTGGCTCATTATGGTTCTTTAAAGGAGCTACTATCTAATTGAGCACATTAATTACTTTCAAATTGCACAAAATTACTTTGGATAACATTCACTTATCTTACTATCTAAACTTAAGAGGAGTTATCAAAATACTACATTGTAAAAATCTATTTAAATGTCTTCTCCCAACTGCAGGCTGCTTTTTTGCAAGGCCCAAAGGAGAATTTTCCCAAAGTGAGTCCTGTAGGCAGTTGTAATTCAGAGCTACTGTTACTTGAAAAATGTTTTGAAATTTCGCTTTGCCATAAAAGGTAGCATTTTACTGAGGCTCCATCAAAGATAACACCTCCTTCTCAGCAAAAGCCTTTCCACTTGCCAAACAATGAGTATCAAGACTCTCTATGTGTACAACTTGTTTGCGTTATTGATAAAATACATATTATCGCTGTTAATTGCTTTTCTGAAGTCTCAAATGAATAACTTGGGTCAGGGAGAGTAAAATTTATAAAGAGGAAAACCATATAATTTATCATCCAGATTGAAACTGAGAGAAAGAGGTACTATCCATAATTATACCATGAAATAGGCATAAATAGATACTTTCCTGAGCAAACCAACATGTAAATTCACTTTCCTTCTAAACAAGTCTATGTTGTCTTTGAATAAAGTCTCATGTGTTCAGTAAATTTTCCAAAGATAGTAACAGAGGTAGGAATATCTAAGGTAAATTCTGCAGTATATTCCCCTCTTGTCATCCACAGAAAACCGTCCTAGATCAAAATAAGTGTAGATAAGCTTGATGTAAGAGTATGAAAATATATATACAGAAAGCCTAAGACATCCAGAACAAAAACCTTAAAAATTCTTAAACATGAATAATCCATTACATCCCCCAACATTAAAAGTAGCATGAAAGAGAAACTACTACCTCACAAGTATATGGCCCTTCATTCAACTAATTTTGAAAATGAATAACTTATTAAATTCAGTGACACTAAAATTATCACAATGTTTCTCTAAATATTTTTTCTAGTAAGAGATGAGGAAATTAACCAAAGCTAATTTCTCTTCTCATTTTTGAATTAGGATTGTTGCCTTTTAGGTATTTCAAAAGTTATCATTTTGCCCACGTTGCTTTTTGTGCTAAAACACATTTAAGAGCTATTTAATGAGAAAGGAAGAAGGTAAATATAATCTCAGATCAAATCCTGGACTCATTTTACCTTTTTGACTCTATGCCAAATTCTCACTGGTAGGTGCAGCCCTGGCTACACCGCACTGCTGGCATGACACGATGGATGGGCTTTTCTACAAGAACTCATCTCCACAGGACCCCTAATAGCTGCAATAATCACAGGAAAAGATGATCTTGGGATTCTTCCACACAGCCTCATAAAGTTAGGAGGGCAGCATTAACCATCCCACTTTACACATAAAGAAACGAAGGCCAGAATCTAGCCCGTTGCTCTAGCCTACTATCTGACGCTTACCTCCCTTTGCTGTGACAGTGTTAAAACCTACCAATTAAAACATAGTAAGAGCCGAAACCGGTTTGGCTCAGTGGGTAGAGTGTTGGCCTGCGGACTGAAAGGTCCCAGGTTTGATTCCAGTCAAGGGCATGTACCCTGGTTGTGGGCACGTCCCCAGTAGGGGGTGTGCAAGAGGCAGCTGATTGATGTTTCTCTCTCATGGATGTTTCTAACGCTCCAACCTTCTCTCTTCCTATCTGTAAAAAATCAATAAAATATATATTTTTTTAAAAAATAGTAAGAACGACGCCAACATTGGGCTATCAGTAGAGGGCTCTCTATGCTTCCCAAACAGTCCAAATGCCTGACCCAATTCTAGTACCTGAAATGAGGGTCTTAACGTTGAGTTGAATATGATATGATACTTTGCCAGAAATAGTCTATTAATAAATACAATTTACAATTCAAACAAGTTGTAGGAAGAAGAGTTAACCTCATGGTGGAGACTGGTGGAAAAGAGCTAAGGTGTTAAAGCAAACCAGCAAGGAGATCAGAGAAGCCCCAGGTGCATAGGGGGTTTAGTTAGTCACCTGTGGCCAGATCTAGAGAGTGGAGGGAGGAGGACTTGGAAAGGGATAGAAAATGCCACTTAGCCATGCGAAATTCTTCTCTTGCTCCTTTTCAGTTTTATTCTCTGGACTCCAGGATCAAATGTCATGAGCAAAAGGTCAGGAAGGTACCTGGCTAGTTCTGGGAATTTTACTAATATTCAAAAACTAATGGAATACTGACAAATGGGTTTCTCACCAGGAGGGGAGCACAGGCAGAGTAAAATATGTAGAGTAACCAGAAGGCACTCAGATATGGCAGTCTTCTCTCCCAACAGAAGAGGGAAACCAACCATAATGCTCACAGTTTGATTCGCTTTTCAAAAGACTTACAAGAGCACTAAAGACCTGAAGTCCATGTCCATGGTCCTGGGTTCTATTACTCTGGTTGCCATGTGCCTTGGGCAAATTTACTTCAATTTTTTGAATCATCCAACTCATATTACAGGACAAAATGTAAAAAGTTGCTTAGAAATATAAAATAGACCATAAAGATAAAATGAAATGCAGCACGATAGACTATATAACCCATGGTACACAAATCTGTCCATCTACATATCACACATATGAAAGAATAACAATATTATTTCAGGGATTCCCATATTTGCCATCTTTCCAGGAAACTTACTATATGTGGAACACAAATTGTTCTCCAAATTTAATAAGTTGGGCAAATAACACTTGCAAGATGTAGTGTTTCTATTCAAAGCAGCAGCAGCACAGATAGCCCACACAGGTTTCTGTATTTTACTTCTAATTTAGAAACCTATTTACTTAAACGATGGTGCCCCCTCAGTTTTGGTTAAGAAGAAACACAAGTTGAAAGTCAAGACAGGTTGGCAAAAATGTGAACTAGTCAATTACCCTCCATTCCCTTTAACACCTCACCTCTGTTATTGTTTAGGCTCCCCTTTTTTTATGTTTTCTCCAGGAGTATTTGAGAACTCGGTACTGAGCATGCACATTTACTAAGACAGGTATTTGTTGAAAATAGTTAACCTTCCCTAACTTTTACCCTACCCATCCATGGTGTGAAGGAGACCAGACTCTGAGGGAGAGGTTGAAAGTTCTCCCCATCTTGTGGTTTCCTGCTTAACACAGAATCTCCTCAGAACAGGTAGCCCCTTCTCAGGCTTCAGTCACTTTCATTACTATTGCCATTTTCTTCTTCCTTCTTAGCCATCCTGACTCAGCATTATGACAGAATATTTTAGGGTGTACAATATAAAAATCTTTGCAAACCCCAAGGAAACTAGGATGCCTACATACATGAGAAGTCTATCCTTATCCCTCTCCAGCTGCCCTAGTCAACTTTTTGTTCTCTTCCCAGTTGCTGATTGGGGTCTCTCATATTGAGCTTATAGAACATTTCAAGCCACACTGTCATAATCGCTTGGAGGGGAAAAAAAACGGTGAGAGCGTTCTGCTCCTTCTACTTTCTCCTCTCACAAAGGAAATGGATATTAGGGATGTTTGAAAAGTTAGTGGTTAGTTCCCTGTTAAAAAGACAGGGAGAAGTCCAAAGTCAATATTCTTTATAAATCAATTCACATCACAAATTGCAGGATTCATAAGAAAAATAGAAACTCATGGAATCCCGGTTTAATTTTCTGGCCTACATTTACACAGTAAGTGGCAAGACTAGATCTAGAACCCCAAAATGCTTGGATCCAGAGTTAATGGTTTTTCTACCAAGCATGAAGCTTTTTGTTATCTTTGAACTGGAGACAATTCCCCTGCCCTCAATCCACAGGAAAACTATTAAATGGAGTGTGGGTGAAGCTGCAGGCCCTCTTAGAATCAGCAGCTGAACTTCTGAATCAGCCCAACCTTTTGCCAAACCACAGCTCTGAAACTGAGGAAAGAGAAGAAAGGTAGATGAAATACAAGCCTCTTTCTGGTAGGACAGTGTAGTGTGTGGGAACATACTTGGATTTGGAATAAAAGGTCTGCATTGTATGCCAATTTTAATTTTAAAAAGTTATTTAAAAAAAAAAAAGATCTGGATTTGAATCCTGACTTGGCCATCATGTGAGTCAGCTGAGGGTATTACTGGAAATCTGAGTATAAGATGAAGAATTGAGGATCGTGTGACCTAACTTACCTTCTGTGCAGGCTATTGTGAGAATTCAAATATACATATAGTAAACTTGAGCATAGTTCAATTATTTGGCATGTGAGTCAATAACCACTTAGGATAATAGCCAGCATGAGGTAAATGCTCAATAAATGCTAGCTTTATTTAATATTCCAACATAGTTCTCAGTCTCCATTTTCAAGCCATCCCTTTAACTCTATTTTTTTTTCATCTTCTCTACTATTCTGTAGCTCCTTTCTCTATGAAGTGTTTATAAAAAAGAAATAAGATTTTAGATCTTCAAGAGATCTCTGATTTAGGTCCCAGATATTGCAATTTTCCACTCAGGTAATATATTGGCTCATGGTGTCTGGTGACAATTACTTAAAGGAGCATTCATTGAGGAAGTTAGTTTTCAAAAAGTCTTCAGAATGCACACACACACACACACACCAAAAACTCTACTAAGATTAAAAAAGACCTTTTATTTTTAGGTAATTAAATCAACCATTAAAATTTATTTGCAGGAGTCAACTATTTATAATATACCAATGGTATTTAAAATCAGTGCAGTTTGTAAACAAAATGAATTATTATTTTTTATAATAAAGTACTTACAATTTCAAATAAAAAAATTTTTTCTGAAATCTTGAGGTGAAAGTAGCTTGATTATTGTCTTCCACTGATATATATTTAAAGACATTCTCAAGACCAAATTCACGTAGCAATTTACACTCAAGGCTGATTAAACCATACTACTATATTTTATTTGATAGTTTGTAAAGTTTCTCTGGCATATCTGCCCATCACTTTTCTACCTTCTATATATTAATGTCTGTTTTTATACATTGTGAAGGCACAGAGTATTCTCAGTAGGTAGCTCAAAGTGATGGTTCTGCAGTGGTGACAACAGTGAGTTTTAAGTCTAATCGCTCTGTTATCAGAACTTTAGCTTTGTATGATCTGCTATGAATTTCTCAATATGTGATATGAGGGACCCAGCATTACCGTAAAAGCTTATCGCTGATTTAACAAATGTTTCAAAGCCCCTTGGAAAACATCCTGTCTTCCAATCTTTATTATGCAAAGTTTAGAAAAAGGCCAACACCTTTGACTATGTGTTATTTACTCCTATTTACTTATGGGTCATCTGCATGGTCCCTATGATCCCCAGTTTTTATGGCAGAAAGTGCACTCTAGAAAAATGTTCTGCTAATTGCAGAAAATTTGACACACGGACATGGCAGCAAACTGGCATTTATTCCAAAACACTCACCGATCTGCCACTGCACAAAAGGCTGAGGTGTCAGCAGTGGAGGCTGATTGATAAAGTTAATGCAGAGGTCCTGGATTATAGGGAACTGTTGTATAACAGCATCACTTACTGCAATGTTGTGTGTATCCTTGCTATAACGGAACCATATTTGCAAACCAGTGGACAGCGGCCACAGGAACAGAGGCGGGAAAGGTGTCTTCCACATGAATAGTTGGACGGTGCTCCTCATTTGTATTCATCCATAAAGCCCATACCACCTCATCATTGCTGTCCTCAGGCAGTGAGCAGGTCTGAGACTGTCCTAAAAACTCACCCACTCTCACTTAAAATCCCTCACTCTCCGCCATCCCTGAAACAGCCAATGACGGAGCATGATGGCCACCACTTGCACTGTGCCTTCCCCTTCCTCTCCGGACCCTGTCCAGCAGCAGCCCGTGGCTTTCCCTGGCTGCTGGAGGCCTCCATCCACCTGCTCTTTGCAGCAAACACCAAAGGGAGCAGGAGCAAACCTGTAAATCCTGACCAGCAGAGAAGGTGCCCAGAACAAGTGGCAGAGGCTGTAACCAGTGAGGACAGACAGACTGACAACCAGACAGACAGACAGCACCATCAGACACCATCCACTATTCCCAGCCTCAGGAGAGGGGCAGCCTGCAGCACCAGGGACGTCGTGGCTCTCGATGGGGACGGGCAGCAGATGAAGGAAGGTTTTGTGCCTCCCTCAAAGCAGCAGGCTTAAAGTATGTGGGGTTTAGGTTTTGGATGAGAAGGAGCAGGGAATTCAGAAACCTGCTGCTCTGGATAGAAGCAGGCCAGTTCTGGCCTTCCAAGTTAATGGCCTTTTCTTAGCCTACAATGGAAAGGGCAGTGATGACTGGATTTCTACACTTTTGCAGTGACACGGCACCCACAGCTCTCCCACGATAGTCCCCTCTCCCATCTGGGCGGCGGGGACACTGGCGGGGACCCATCTGCCTGTGAACGCAGCCTCCCTCCATCCCTGTCCTGGGAGGCACTGCTGCACGGAGGGGAAGCGGAAGAACCCTTTGGTGCCAGCATCTTCTCTTCAGGAGGCAATCCTAGGGGTTAAGGAGAGCCACGCTGGGTGTGCTCCACGCCTGGCTCTCACCCCCCTTCCCTTCTGTGCCTGCCTCTTCTTGGCTGTTCAGCTAACTCAAGATGCAACAGGTTCCCTTTGGCTCCTCGTGCCAATCCTGTGCCCCCAGATACACTCCTGTCCCTGGCAGGGTTTCTAAATCCCCTCACCCTTGAGATGAAAACTTTCCTGAAGGCATGAAGACCTGCCAAGGGAGGGCAGGGTGGAAGTCCCCTTCGGCTCCACTCTAAGTGTGATGCTAAGGAGCAGCAAAACGGACTCCGGGTGCCGGGACCTTGTCAGAGCACAGTGTCACACACTCCTGCATCACCAGCCCCGGGCCTGTCCCCTCCCCAGACACCAGGCACTGGATAGGAATCCCTTGAGGGGCTGGTGGGCTTTCCAGAAGCGGAGATGTAGGCACACACCCAACCCCCTATGGCACTGCTTGCACCAGGATCTGAGCAGGCCCCGGAGGTCTCTTGGAAACCAGTAAAGAGGAACCTCTATTTTATGCACACCAGACTCTCCCCGCCACCGGCTTCTCCCATGATGACAAACTTTGCATTGCTGATGGCTTCACATAGATGTAAGAAAATGGGACTGCACACAGGTATTTTGTGTCAAAGGCTGTGCAGAGAAGGTTAAAGAGAGTCTGGGGAGGCAGGTTCCCAAAGATGGCAACTGCCGCCCCCAATAAAGACCCAGCCTTGATGTGCGATTTGAATGAGTACCAAAATGAACACTAAAAATAAGCATTTTTTCCCCCTGTCTGTAAATACTGACACCCTTCAGTGGGGTAACCCAGCCTGCTCAACAACTCCACGAAGAGCAGAGGAGCTATTCTCAGCACTGCCTCCTCCCGCCTCCCCTTTCCTTCCACTCACCCCCTGCCCCCTATCCTGCTCCCAACCCAGGGCCCTTCCACTTGGGTGGGATCAGCCTTTCTCAGCTTCCGCACATCCCAGCCCCAGCCAGGGTGGTCGCTGTCCACCCAGCCCTCCTCTGCACCCCGGTTCTCCAGCCACCCTCTCCTGGCTCCTGGGCTCTCGGGCTCGGTGACATCCTCTCCTTCCCCCCTGTCCCCCCCTTCCTCTCTCCTGCTCCAGCCCAGAGCCCCCTGGCCCCAAGGAGGGCGCCTCCACCCGCACCCAGCACCCTCGCCCGGCCCCCTCCCCCACACCCAGCCCAGAGGGTTGGGTGGGTGAGTGAGTGGTGAATGGACCGAGGGAGGCACGGAGGCTCGGGGCGGCGTGGCTGGGGTGGGGGGGGGGGGGGGGTAGCTTACTTGAGCATGGCTTCTTCTTTTTCCTCCTCTTCCTTCTGCCGGTCCATCACTGCCATGATAATGTTCCTCTCCTCCTCGGTCAGGTGGCTCAGGTCGGGCAGCTCTTGCATGGGGGGAGGCACGGTGGGTGGGCGAGCACCGCGGGGCCCCACGGCCGAGGACATGGTCGTGGCCTGCCCGCCCCCTCCTCCTCCTCGGGCTCGGGGCTCGCACCTTTCGGATGCAGGATGCTCGCCCAGCGGCGCCCCCGCCTCCTCCCTTCCTCGCCTTCCCTTCCCTTCACAGCGGAGCCCTCCGGGCGGCGGCAGCAGCGGAGCCGGGGAGGCAGCGAGCCCAGGCTCTCATGGCTGTTTGCATCCACCCAGCCCCGGATGCTGCCTTTGTGTGGGGCGCCCTGGCGGGGCTCGGGCTGCCCGGCCGCCTGCCTCCCGCTGCCCAGCCTCGGCCGCGGGGGCGGCAGGCAGGGGGCGCGGGCTCGGCGATCAGGGCGGTGTGCGGGGCGGGGGCGGGGCCGGGTCGGGGCCGCGGCTGCTGCTGCTGAGGCTGAGGCTGCTCCCAGCTCCGCTGCCTCCAGTTCGGGGCGCCGGGAGGGAGAGTTTGGCTGTCCGTTAGGCGGAGTCTCGGAGGCTCTGCGCCCCGGTGATGCTGCTGCTGCTGCTGCTCTCGCAGACGCGGCTGCCAGTCGCTCAGTCCCGGAGCCGCTCCGCCCACGGGCACCCACCCGCCCGCCCACTGCCCGGGTCCGAGCCACGGAGCTCCGGCCGCTCCCCGCCCGCCTCCCTCCCGCCCCTCGCCCCACCGCTCGCTCACCAGCCACCGTGCGCCCCACCTCACTCTCTCTCCCCAGGTACCCCTCGCCCGTGAGTCATCCTCCCTTCCCCGTCTCTGGTCTATGTCATCCTCTCGCCAGCCCTGTTGGTTCCTGGGTTGCGTTAATCATCCTCATCCTCGCTACCATCCTCCTCCTCGTGGAGATTCAGAGGATTGGCGCACCCACTGTGTTCTGGGCAGCTGGATAGAACGCCTCTGGGTGCATTTCCCCCATCCCCTGAGACCATATCCTTCTCATGACTGACTAGTCCAGTGTCTATAGCCACAACAATGTGATTTTTAAAAATAATTTATATGTATACACACACCTCCACCAGCCTGGATTTTTCTGGGTGCACTGAATGCAGTAGCTTTCTCGACCCATCCTGGGTAGGTTCCGCAATTTATCCTAATCCCCCACCCCCACTCCACCCCCCTCCCCCGCAACTCGGCAACTCTTTAATTTGTCATTTGGGGCTGTGGATAGTCCTTTCACATCACTTCTCTGGTGCTTGCAAATGAATTGCCTACTCTGGTTTCTCATGATGCTCACTCTCCTCATGGACTCACTTCTTAGCCTCTCTGGGTGCTTCTCCAGGAACACGGATCTCAGATAAGAAAAACACCCCACCTATCACATGCTGAGAAGCTGCTGCTCAGTGCCTGGCCCAATGATAGGCATTAACATGAGCTCCTCTTGCTGATAAAGGCAAAAATAGACAATGTTATCAGTTTTGAAAACCAAAGATTAAATTTTCCTGATATACCTATGGAGAAGGATTCAAATTGCAGGACAATTTAAAAAAATCAATAGTGATGAGGGAATTGGGGAATTTGTATGCTTCCCGCTTGGGGAATTCTTTTTATAGTTCCAGGAAGAATCTAGCACTAATCTTCTCTTTTTCCTCTAAGCCTAATTTTGTTAATAAAGAAGAAGATGATGTTTATGAATCCTAAAACTCCTAAAATCTTTAAGTTTAGGGAATTTAAGGTTTTAACCACTGGGTCTCCCATTGAATACAGGTGTTGATTCTACTTGGAGACATCTGCTTGAATACTTTCCGTAATAGAAGGTTTACATCTTAAGTCTATTCCTATGTCTAAATCCTTCTACCTAAAACATTTTCAACTGTTTGAAGTGTTTGTCATGTCATCTTCAATTTCCTCCAGAGTAAACCTTCCCAATTCATCTTAACGGTAATGGTGTAGAATGATTTTAATGCTGGTATTCACCAGCCTTTGCACCCACTTGTGTTTTATCACCAGCCTTCCAAAGCAGTGAAATCAAGAATACATGTAAAGAACCAAAAACTGGGTGTTGGCATTTACTAGTGCTTTATAATCATTTTTTATTTGCACAGCTTAACATTGGCTTAACTTTTTGGTAGCCATGTCAGTTACGAGGATATCCCTGAAATAAATACATAGACCACTATAATGTCCATTTCTTTTTCATAAGTTCTGCTGCCTGAAAAGATTTCTTCTTTCCTCTAATTAAGCAATTGATGAAATTACCTTAATCAGCATCTTTTCCTCATTTAAAAAAAAAAAAAGTACCTGTTTCTCTCAGATCAGCGTACTAGTATATTCAGGGAGACAGGGAGAGTAGTTTGAATTCTGGCTTTACCAGTGACTTTATGATCTTGGCGAAATCATTAATGCTTTCTGAATTTCTGTTTCCTCATCTGAAAAATGAGGTAAAGACATTTACCACCCCCCCCAAAAAAAAAGAAAAAGAAATATTGAATAAGGAGACATATTTGGAGCATCTAACTACATTGTAACACTTTGTGGTACTCTTTTACTTATTTCTTGCTCTTTCCAAGAAATGTATTAGGCCACCTCTCCATTATTAATGTTCAGAGGGGACTAGAAATGTAGATGATATAGTCTTTCTATCAGATCCCCTTCTCTGCTAGTCAGCCTAGATATGCAACAGACAAAGGCCTTGTCCTCAAGAGGATTACAATCATGTTGGTTCTCCTGAAATTCCTCTAAAATAGAAACAAAGGAATAAATCCTTTGATAGACATTAGAACTAGCCGAATGAAGCTCTTAAGACAGGGGCCTAGTGCACATTTAACAGTGGTGCTTTCATTTGCTAGGGCTGATGTTACAAAATTCCACAGACTGGGTGGCTTAAACAACAGAAATTTATTTTATCACCTAAAAATCCAAGATCAAAATGCTGGCAGAACTGATATTTTTCCTGAAGCCCCACTCCTTGGCGTGTAGATGGCCATGGTTTTTGTGTGTCCTCACATGACCTTTTCTCTGTGCATGCCCTCCCTAGTACCTTCTATTTATAAGGGCATTATTCCTATTAAACTAGGGCTTCTCCCTTATCACCCCATTTAACTTTACTTCTTTAAAGGTATTACCCCCAAACACAGTCACACCCTATTGGGGCTTTAACATATGAATTTTTAAGGGGGCACAATTCAGTCCATTATAAGTGGCTTCCATTTATAAAATTTACTTTGGAAAAGTATCTGGATGACTTAATGAAAATGGGTCTTGTCCTGATCATCTTTATGTCCATAGCTACTTCCTTGGGCACTATAAGTGCATATGAAATCAGTGTGCGAATAAATGAAAAAAAAAATAGTGAATGAATTGACCAACAAATTAGTAGTTACCATGGTGTAATCCATGAAAGTTTCCCCTTTGTTCAGGAACTAATCTCATCCATTATGGAGGGGTTCAAAACAATTTCTAAAATCCAAGAGACGTATAAACTTTATACATATTAACTTTCACAAAAGCAGGACTTAATCTGAATTTAGATAAGCAATCAAACACCCAAAGTAGGTGTACCAAAGCATGTGGCACATGTTAGCTCCTAGACTCTACAGAAAAATTTAAATAAATCTAGAAAAATATGTATAATACCTCTCTCCTAGAAATTCACAATGCCCCTTAACAAATAAAAAGCGTTAAAATGCAATTATTTACTTCAGTACTAAAATCTGTTTTTACTTGGTTTGGCCTGGCATTTCCTAAGTGTGTTTGGGCTATAATAGAACTTCATTTTCTCCTAAAGAAGAAAATATGTTTTAGACAATCTTTGGGGAAAATTCTGACATACAAAACTGATATTCAAAGATGTTAACCAGAGAGATTGTGAAATTTCCAATGTGATTCTCTTCATTCAAACAACAGTATCTGTAGAAAAACATCTTAAATCTCTGTTCATAAGATATGAATGAGGTACGTTTTTTCAAATATATGTATTTTTATTTATATCAGAGAGGAAGGGAGAGGGAGAGAGAGAAACAACCAGAATTGAACCTTGACCTCCTGGTTCATAGGTCAACTCTCAAACTCTGAGCCACACCAGCCAGGCTGAGGAACCTTTAAAATCAACACTAACATCATGTTCAGGATTCTAGTCAAAAACAATGACTTGGACAAACTCCTTTAAAGTAAGTGTCTTGGCTATCTTCTCCACTGATACTATCAAACCATCATTTCTCAAAATAACTATAAAATTTGACACTACTGTATACTGTTAATTTACTAGCTGAGATTATAATTTCCGAGTGAAAAATCACTGAAATGAAGTCAAATTCAAATCTTTACCATTTAAAAGTTGTAGTTGGCTTAATCCTGTCTTCCCCCAAATTCATGTCCACTCAGTCTCAAAATGTGACCTTATTTGGAAATGGGCCTTTACTGATAACATTAGTTAAAATGAGATTATTTTGTATTAAGATGAGTCCTAAATCTGAAGACCACTGTCCTATGAGAGGAGAGAATGCTCAGACAAACATGCAGGGAAGGAGACCATGTGAAGATACAGACACACAGAGAAGAAGGCCATGTCAGAGAATGGAGTTATGGCACCAGGAATGCCAGGAGCCACCAGATGCTGGACGAGGGAAAGGCAAAATCTCCTCTAGAGTAAGCATGGTCCTGCTAACACCTTGATTTTGGATTTGTAGCCTCCACACTGTGAGAGAAGAAATTTCTGTTGTTTGGGATATTTGTACAGTTTCTGGTACTTTGTTACCACAGCCCTAGGAAACAAATATAATAGTTCTGTGAGTTTGGGTGGATTGGTAAACCTCACAGAATTTTGCTCACCTATAAAATGGAAACAATAACACACACCTTTCAGGATTTTGTTTTGTTTTAATCTTCACTAAAGCGTATTTTTTTTCCCATTGAGTAGAAAGGAGGGTGGAAAGGAAGAGAGGATGAGATAGAAACATCAATGTGACACAATCAATTGGTTATCTGCTGAAGAAGCCCTAGTATGTGCCTTTGACTGGGAATGGAACCTGTGACCCAGTGGTTACACTGAGCCAAACCAACCAGGGCACCTTCCAGGGTTTTGGCAAGGATAAAAAAGTTGTGAATATGTACAGCATCTACTTTGTGCTAGACGCTGAAGAATATGGGAGAGAACAATGCATACAAAGTAATGGCCCTGAAGGGAAATGGCAATCTATGGGCTATGAGTCAAAAGCGGCCAAAAGCCTGTGTTTGTGAATAAAGTTTTATTGAAACACAGACATGCACATTAACTTATGTATTATCTATAGCTGCTTTCATATTACAATCACAGAGTACATGCAACAGAGATCATATTTTCTACAAAGTTTAAAATATTTACTATCTGCCTTTTTACAGGGGAAAAATTTTTTTTTCTACATGCTTACAATGAAGTTGGAGGATAGAGGCATAAATAAATACATACATAAGAACAGTTGGCAATGGAATACTACACTGCTATAAAAAAGAAGGAATCCTTACCATTTGCAGCAGCATGGATGGGCCTGGAGAGCATTATGTTAAGTGAAATAAGCCAGGTAGAGAAAGAAAAATACCACATGATCTCACTCATTTATGGAAAATAAAGAACACTATAACCTGATGAATAAAAAGAGGCACTAACGCATCAAACAGACTGTCAAATTATAGCAGGAAGGCTGGGGAATGTTGAGGAAGGAGGTAATAGATCAACCAAAGGACTTGTATGTATGCATGTAAGCACACCAATGGACAAAAGACACTGATAACATTAGTTAAAATGAGATTAAACTTTACTAAGCACCACTATATCTATTACACAAGAATGGCTTATATATATAAGGAGATCATATATCTGAGTTTGTCCAGAACCATCTGAGTTTGTGGCTATTGTACTGGCATTATTATCAACATCATCTTCTTTCACTTAAAAGATCCTAGCTTGGATGATAAATTATATGGCCACCCTATTTATACATATAATAGTTATAGTAATTTGAAAAAGGATAGTCTTTCTAGCTTCAAAGAACATTTGGCTCTCAAGAGATTTTACTGAAAGTATTTGGCTGACACTGTATATCAGATTTTGGCTCAAATTCAGTCAAATACCTATTTTAATCTGAATTTTGGTAAGTTTCCACAATTATAATTTATTTCATGAGGAATTCAATGTGTAGGAAGGTATTTGTCCTTGGACCTGAAAGAAGGAACATCACTCTATTCTCTTCTGGTGGGTCATACCAGCTTTGAGCATACTTCTTCCAAGTAAGTAATTATCTTAGCTATTCTTTCTTGGAGTTATTTCCTTTCAGTGTTTGTCTCCTGATTCAAAATCAGAGTTCGTGGCCTCATTTTTTTTTTCTTCATTCTTTTAAAACTGCTTGTCTTCTATATTAGGCAAACTTAGAATGCATAATTGGCAGTGTTTGCAGAATACTTATTCATATTCTGTTCTGTTCCAATTTCCTTCTTTTATTTTTCCTTTTTTTAAAATTTATTTTTATTGATTTCAGAGAGGAAGGGAAAAGGAGAGATGGAGACATCAAGGATGAGAGAGAATCACTGATTGGCTGCCTCCTGCATGCCCATTATTGGGGACCAAGCCCAAAACTTGGGCATTGGCCTGACTGGAAATCAAACCATGACTTCCTAGTTCATTGTTCAATGCTCAACCACTGAGCCACTGTGGCCAGGCCCAATTTCCTTCTTTGCATTGAGTAACTTCTGGAGAATTCTTCATTTTTGATTTTAGGTAATGTGAAAAGTCTCCGTCTTAGATGCCTTAACTATTTATTAACTTTATTCTTCTGAGAGTGCCTTCTGAGAATTTACAGTGGTTAAACTGAAGTGCTCAAGTCTTAATGCCATCTTCCCAGCTATGTGAGTGATTAGTCTTTGCTATGACAAATTAGCCTCACCGCCATGACTCAGTGGTTGAGTGTTGACCTATGAATTAGGAGGTCACGGTTTGATTCCCAGTTAGGGCACATGCCTGGGTTGCAGACTCAATCCCCAGTGGGGATTACAGGGGCAGCTGATGAATAATGCACTCTCATCATTGATGTTTCTCTCTCTCTCTCTTTCTCTATCCTTCTCTTTCTTCCTCTCCCTTCCTCTCTGAAATCAATAAAAATATTTTTTTTTAAAGAGTATGACAAATTGAATTGACTTAGAAAAAAAAATGTTAACTTTTACCCACCCACAAAGCTAAAAAACACCCAAAGTGAAAAGTGATATGGATAATAATTTCTAAGACTAGATTATTGTATAAGCACTAATTTTTTAATAACCTGGAAAATGCCTTTACTAAATTTAGCATAAAATATTTAAGTTTTAAGTTTGTATTAAGTTTGAATATTTAAATTTAAGTAATATTTTATTTAAAAAGAGAGAGATAAAGACCTCAACTATCAAATTTAAACAAGTACTCCTTATTAAAATAAAACTCTGACTGAACCCAACTCCTGAGACTATTTTCTGGCAAATTCTTGCCTACTTCCAATTTTGAGATGAGCAATTCAATGCTACACAGACCAGACCTGGATAAGACACTCGCTTCTATTCATAGTGCAAGTGGGAAAACTGGTAGGAGAATAGTGCAAGTAGGAAAACTGGCTTGACTCTTTATTCTGGCACTAATTAGCCCTACAGAATTGAGGGGATCACTTAATATTCCTGAGCTTGAATCTCCTTATTTTTAAAATGGAGATAATTATATATTCTTTTAATATTCTCAGTATTTTTCTAATAGCAATGATATTTACAGAGCATAGAACAACCATGTGTTCTTGGCCTGTGCTGGATGTTCTATATGTGTTATCATATTTACCCCTTTCAACAGTGGGTAAGTACTATTCATATCCTTTGATATTATTCAGCATGACCAGTGTAGATCATTGATTGTCCTTTCTTGTTTTCTATGTTCCCTGGGACCAGAGGTAGAGCCAAATTTTTTATTTTTTTTATCCTTCAGTGCAGATTCCAGATTAATATTCTTCCTCTAATTTGTAAAATGTCTTCTACCTTTTCACTTATACCACTTGCTTTTTTCTTTTGGATTATTCTACCAACCTCTTAATTATTCATTCTCATTTATCTAAGACTTTAGCTCACACTGTCCCTCTCTACCCCAAGATCCACTCTCTTGAAAAATATCTTCAGCATCCCCATGGGTGATCCACCCAATACCTTAAGATCTTTCCACATTTCAATCTTCTCAAATCCACTTCATTTAGTATCCATTTTCATGACTAATCTTTAGACTTTGAATACCCACCTGATGTATCATTTCCAAACATCACAAATTTAAACCTCTTCTTGCTGATTACAATTACTAAAACTCCCACAACTCTTTGACAATTAAAAAACCTAATTTCTCCATTTTCAGCCAAATTTTAATTTTATTTTCCTTCATATTGAACTGATATCCCATACTTTTTCCCTAAGTAATGAGACTCAGATTCTCCCCCGCCCCCCCCCCCCCCCCCGCCAGCCATGTGGTTGTCTCCCTCTAGTATGTTTGGGAAGAAAAGCAGTCAGAGCACCTCAATTTAACTGCCAATTTCCTGCTCCTCTGAGCATCTTCTCTTCTCTCTGCCATGGCCAGCTGTGCACTTTCCTCAAAGTCAGTGAAATTCAGATACGATATTACAGACCCTCATTATTATGGTTTATGTCTGAGAAGCCTGGGTTTATAATATCACAGTGCATGGGAGCATAGGCAGGACAGTTTCCACCTATCTAGAGTCAGGGACGGGAAACCTTTTTTCTGCCACGATATTTAGGTATTTTTAACACCATTCATTTGCCATACAAAATGATCAACTTCAGAATTAGCCTATATTTGGTCAAACATTTAATTAACTCACCCTTAATGCCTTGACAGGGCCAGACCAAATGATTTTGAGGACCTTATACGGCGTGCAGGCTGGACATTCCCCACCCCTGATAGATGGGCCTGGAAATGCTTTGTAAAGTTAGAGCATAATATATAATGTCTTATTGTCCTCTGGTTAGTGCTACAGGATGGCTATGGCACTAGAGAAAAATAGTAAACCTAAAAGCATTCATCAGCTACACACACATACACACATTCATCCTTGGGGTGCAGAATTTAACTGGAGTGAAAACCAAGCAAGAGCTGGGTATTTGAAAGAAAAGCATATGGCCAAAAGGAGGTTTAAAAATGAAGCTGGAGGAGAGATGTTTGTAACTCTTAGTCTATTAATATACAAATAGCCATATTTGGAGCACTTGTTATATTCAAGGGAATATGCTTGATGCAGAAAGAGGTAAAACACACACACACACACACACACACACACACACACACACACGCACGCTCAACCAGTTTGTTAAGGAGACCAAACATAAAGATGTAACTGTATTTAAAAAGGATGCTGAATCAAGGCATGCTCATCTGGAATCTGGTTCCAGATCTAATGGTACAGTCAGTCTTGAACAAGTTATGTAATATTTCTATACATCAGTTTTCTACTATTTGAAAGTGAGGATTGCACCAGTGTTTTTTAATCTAACTACCTCTAACATTAAAAAATAGAAAAGGCAGTAAATAATACATAACAGTCAGTATTTAATGAATACTTGAAGTTTCTGTGTCTGTGAAATGAGCATCGTTATAATAAAAAGAGGTATGCAGTAAAATCAGAAGTATTAAGTTAACCCATTTACTTGAGTCATACCTGTCAATTTATCAACATCATTAGCCATTAGAAAAATGCAAATTAAAAATACAATGAGGTATTTCTATATACCTATTTGTATGGCTAAAATAAAAATAAAAAGTGATAATATGATAGCCAAGACACAGAAACAACCTGTGTTCTTAGGTGGATAATTGGAAAAAGAAGATGTGGTACATTTATGCAATGGAATACTACTAAGTCATAAGAAAGGAAGAATTAGTGCCAGTTGTGACAATATGGGTGGACCTTGAGAGTATCATGCCAAACTAAATAACGCAGACAGAAATGGACAAGAACCATACGATTTCACTCACATGTAGGATATAAAACAGGAAGCAACAAATGAACAAACAAATAAACTAGACACAGATAACAGCATGGTAGTTACCAAAGAAGGAGGTGGGGGGGGGGGCGAATGAAATGAGTAAAAGGGGTCACATATATCGTGACAGAAGGAGAGACTAGATTAGATGGAGAGCACACAATGTGATATACAGATGATGCATTATAAAAATATACACTGGAAACTCATGTAACATTATTAAAACAATGTAACTCCAATAAACTTAATAAAAAAAAAGTAGTGATAAATACTGAACACTAGAAAGGATGCAGAGAAAGTGGATCTTTCATATATTGCTGGTGGGAATGCAAATGTTATTGCCACTTCGGAAAATGGTTTAGCAGTTTCTTATAAAACTTCACATTTACTTACCAAATAATCTAGCAATCGTAATCTTGAACATTGTTCCCAGAGAAATTAAAACATATGTTCATATAAAAACCTATATACAAATGTTTGTGACAACTTTATTATTAATATCCAAAAATGTAAACAACTTTAAGTCCTCCTCTGAGTGAATCGTTAAAGAATTCTGGTTCATCCATACCTATGGAATTCTACTAAGTAATAATAAAAGTTAACTTTTACTAAATGCAACAGCTTGGATAGGTTTTGAGGGAATTATGTTGTGTGAAAAGAGATACAGGCAGACCTTGGAGAGATTGTGGGTTTGGTTCCAGACTACCACAGTAAAGTGAATGTCACAATAAAGTGAGTCACACACATTTTTTGGTTTCCCAGTGCATATAAAGTTATGTTTACACTATTACTGTAGTCTATTAAATGTGCCATAGCAATATGTTTATAAAAACAATGTGCACATCTTAATTAAAATATCTCATTGCAAAAAAAAAAAAAATGCTAGCTATCATGAGTCTTTTGGGAAAATGGTGCCAAAAAACTTGTTCTACAAGATCTTCAATTTATAAGAAATCTCAATTTCTGAGAACACAATAAAGTGAAGTGCAATAAAATGAGGTATGCCTGCAGTTCCAAAAGGTCACATGAAATATGCTTTCATTTATATAACATTCTGGAAATTATAAAATTACAGAGATATTGAATAGGTTAGTGCTTGCAAGGACTAGGGATGAGAAAGTAGAATGGGTATGGACTACATGCATGAATGTATGTGCAAAAAATTGTGAAAATTGGATAAGGCCTGGTCAACAATAATGTACCAATGTCAATTTCTTGGTTTTGATATTTTATGGAAGTTATACAAGATGTTATCACTGAGGGAAGCTGGGTGATGGTACATGAAACATATCTATTCATTTTTAAAATGAATCATTAATCAGCTGCCTCCTGCATGCCCGCCTACTGAGGATCAAGCCCATAACCCAGGTATTGCCCTTGACCGGAATCGAACGTGGGACCCTTCAGTCCACATGCTGATGCTCTAAGCACTGAGACAAACCAGCTAGGGTCTATATCTATTAATTTTGTAATCTTCTGTGACTCCATAAATATTAAAAAAAATATATATATATAAGAAAGCTGGTGATATTTATCTTATTTACCTCATATGGTATTCTCATCTATATCTATTTTCACATTTACAAACTTGTGGCTTTAAAAATCAATCCCAACTTTAGGGTTAGGGCTTGATTGCCTAAGCCAATGTACTTTCTCCTTACCACAGTGCATATCATTACCTGGGACACATGGACTGATGTAGAAGTTGGCACCTGGTTCTTAACAGGTAGACATTTTATTGAGTTAGAGTTGAAAACAATACATTTTATTCTACATTGAAACATATTTAATCCAAACAATATTTAAGCTATGTATTCTATCTCTTTTCTGTTATAGGACTACACGTGTGTAATGAGTATTAGCATACTCTAAAAATAACGATCCTGCTTCAAAATAAAGATGAGCATAATGAAATTATGGAATCACTGAGTCATGAAATCACTGGTCTCATTAAGTCCTGAAGAATTCTATCATCCATGAAAACAACATCCCCATTTCCTTCATCTTACATGCTTTCCTCAATTCACCAACTTAATCTTATATTTTTCAGCTGACTCTACTTCAGAGATGTTGAATGCAGTACTCTG
Organism: Pipistrellus hanaki; assembly: GCF_964339955.1. Lineage (NCBI taxonomy): Eukaryota > Metazoa > Chordata > Mammalia > Chiroptera > Vespertilionidae > Pipistrellus > Pipistrellus hanaki. The sequence continues at coordinate 30,661,547 of NC_140509.1, read as the reverse complement.
TTATTAGAAAAATAAGATCTAGATGTTGTCAAGTTTAACTGAGATCCTCCTTCAGAACTGAAGCATCTATTATTCCCTCATGCCAGGAGTTTGCTGCTCACAGATCACAGCTGTGTCTTGAGACTAAGAAAGTTGCCTCACCTTACACCCATCCTAGAGGAAACTTTCAGTCAATGACTGACCAATGCTATAAGAGTGCGAAATCCAACCTGTTTAATTGGTGTAAAGAGAGGGGAGTATTTTAACTTTTGAGATCCCTGTGCAATTGGTGGCGTTCACTCTTACAAATGTGTGCCAGTTCAAATTTTCTCCCTTCTTTGCTTCCTCACAGGTGTTCTCAAAAGTACACCACCATAAACCTTTTGCATGTTAATCAGGGAGTTTTTAAATCTGTTACCTTGGGAACCTGAACTGCAACATTTACTGTCAGGAGTGGTCCAAAGAAGCAGGCTCAAAAATGGGATTTGGAGCTGAATCGTCTGCTGGCCAGCTGGCAATCAAGAGCCCATCAGTGGTAGGAAGGATACGTATAGCCCTAATGACTCAGAAACAATACAATTGTTAAAACTTTTACTGTTAGTGAGCTGGGAGGTGACACCAATAGACAGGATTACTCTGATGAGTGCAATAGCCCAGGCATTTGAGGGATATGACAGAAGTGTAATTATAAAGATTATGGACTTGGATGGCTGCTGCTGGGTGTGATTGATGCAATGGATAAAGATATTGAAAAGCTGAGGGTGATTTATCATCAATGAAATTCTAGGTATAAAAGTCAAAGGCCCTCCTTGGGAGCATGCATAGAGTCCCATCTTCTGTAGCTGGAAAATGGGGAAAAGATGACATTCAGAATCAGGGATTAATTATAAGAGTAGTTGAAATTCATACCTGATAGAATTCTCAACTTCTGCAAGTTTGCTATACCAAGATCAGAGCCTGAATCTGGGAGGCTTGGACCCCTGAGACAAGGGACAAGAACATCTGGGTCTCTGCACTTAAAAAGACTGGTTCCCCAGAGTATCTTGAACTCTCTGAGCCACACAAAGTGTTACATGCTGGGGCTTCTGCTCACTTGAAGACAGATATAGTATCTTCCAGAAGATGTTACTTTGCTTCCCTTCTTGGCCATGAGACTAAAAGTGACTAGGCTCACAATATAACCCATCTGAGGTCATGCTGGGCCTGCTAAGAGAAAGCAGTGTTTACACCCTGCAGGAGCTATAGAAACTAGCCAACATGCACCAGTAGAAGTCGATGAAGTACATAAGGGACTAGTTCCCGAGTATGCTGGATCGAACAGGGCTGGAAATAAAGTTAGACTACAGAGAGCTTATTGACATGAATATGGAAACATTTCCTCATGACACAGGATTTTGGAAGACAGTGTTGACTGGCTCTTGGAAACACAGAGAAAGTGAAAGACCAAATAAATGCAGTAGAAACACCAGAACTCTTGAGGTACAGTGAAGACAGGAGCAAAAGACTCAAAAAGAGGAGCATACTAGCATGGATGTAACATGTAAGGTCATAAAAACTAACAGCCAAATAACCTCTAAACAAATGCTTGGAAGACACTCCATTTATTAAAGAAATAACCAATAAGCTGGTGAAAAGGGCACTAGCATCTTTTAAAATTTCAATAGCAGCTGTCCACTCTAGGTCAGAGCTGCCAGTAGAAGATGGTATTATAGGACTGGTCTCTGACAGAAATGAGTATAATAGGATCCCAATATTTTAGAGGTCAGGTGGTGTTTAACCATCAGAAACAAGGTAGATACAAATATATGCAGAGGGAAAGGATTCCATGTGTCACCCTTAAATAGGATAATTATAACATTGATCTCTATGGTTCTTGACCAACACCATGCTATCTGAAGCAGTCTTAGCATGACACTGGACTTGGTATGGATGGAGCACGTGGACCATGAGATACCAAGTGACCATGAGCCCCAAACTGCCCATCACAATCTGACTCATGTAAATTCCATCTACACTAATAAAAGAGAAACATGCAAATTGACCATACCTCTGCTATTGGATGGTGGGTGTGCCCACAAGCCACGCCCACCATCCAATTAGGAGTATGCAAATTAACCCAACCAAGATGGCAGCCGCCACAGAGCTGGAGTGAGCAGGCTGCTTGCGTTGCCCTGGCGATGGTGATGGAGGAAGCCAAGCTTCCTGCCCGCCCTGGCCGGCCATGGCCTCTGTTCAAGACTACTAAGTTTCAATTATAGAAGATAAATAAATCCCAGATACTTGCTTCCAGCTGGCCCTGGCCTCCACTCAAGGAGGTGCTGAAAAAGAAAGAAAAAAAGGGCTGGGAGTTTGGGTCGCGGGGTTGGTGGGGGGGATGGGGGGTGATCAGGCCAAGATGGAATGGCAGTTGTGGGTTATCAGGCTGGTGGGTGGTGGGGCCATTGGGAGTAAGCAGACCAGCAGGGGGGCTAGTTAGGGGTGAGCAGGCCATCAGTGGGGATCAGTTGGAGGTGATCAGGACAATGTGGGTGGAGCATTTTGGAGTCAGTAGTCCAGCAGGAAAGCAGTTAGGGGCAAACAGGCCAGTGGGGAGGGAAGATGGGGGTGAGCAGGCCAGCAGGGAGGGGACTTGGGGGTGATCAGGCTGCCATGGGGGGGGCAGTTGGGGGCAAGCAGGCCGGCAGGCAGAGTGGTTAGGGGCAATAAGGCAGGCAGGTAGGCAGGCAGGTGAGTGGCTGAAGCCAGCAGTCCAGGATTGTGAGAGGGATATCCAACTTCTGGTTTAGGCTCGATCCCTGTAAACTGGCAGTAGGACATCCTTCAAGGGGTCCCAGATTGGAGAGGGTGCAGACTGGTCTGAGGGACCTCTCCACCACCACCACCACCACCACCAACCCCCGTGCATGAATTTCATGCACTGGGCCTCTAGTTATTATAAGATCATAAATCTAGATTAATACGTCTAAGACGTAAAATATCTAACTGTTATCAGGCATATGCAGGGACAGAGAGCATCAATATGTTTTATGAACAAGTGGCTCAAATCCCATATTATCTACCAGCACATGATCATGGCTACATGGCAAGTCCCTTATGTGCAGTTAACTGAGGAGAAAAAGACTCAACATGGCTCATGAGTAGGTCATCCTTGCAAATTGTGTGTGTCTCAAGGGTGACCCTGAATGGCAGCAGTGAGGATAAATGCTCTCCACAGGCAGAGATCTGGGCAGTACAATTGGTCATTCATTTTGCATGGGAAAAGATTGGCCTAAGGTACGAATACACAGAGGTTTTTTTTTTTGTTTGTTTGTTTTTTTAATATATTTTATTGATTTTTCATAGAGAGGAAGAGAGAGGGATAGAGAGTTAGAAACATTGATGAGAGAGAATCATCAATCAGCTGTCTCTTGCACACCCTCAACCAATGTACATGCCCTTGACCGGAATCGAACCTGGGACCTTTCAGTCCGCAGGCCGATGCTCTATCCACTGAGCCAAACCGGTTTCGGCCGAATACACAGAGTTTTATGGGCAGGTGAATACCTTAACTTTTGGGTTAATGTGCCTGGAAGGACAAACACTGGAAAATTTGGGACAAGGAAATCTGGATAAAAGGCATGGAGATGGAACTATGTAAGTGGGCACAAAATATAAAGGTTCTTGTATCTCTTATTAATACCCATCCAGAGAGCACCCACCAGACATCAGGAACTAAACAACTGAGTAGAAAGAATGATTCAGCCAGTTGATGTTCATTGTCCTCTGTCACTGATCATCCCATTAGCTGGTATAATGAGCTAATGAACAGAGTACATGGGCTTTAAATGCCCAGTATGCATAAAACCAAACACTAGTTTAGTTCCCACTTGACAAGCCTGATCTGGACCTCCTGCTGCCAGATATCTAAGCCACCAGAAACTGAGAAATACCAGAACCCCTGATAGAGCATCATCCTTTGAGGACACCAACCAGGCACTTGGATGCAGGTTGATGCAAACGATTAGACCAGAACATTTATTCTAGAAAGTGTACTGTCATTACCCTGTGCAAAAATTATTTGATATTGAATAGTTGATATTCAACATACACACAACTGTAGTAAATGAGTTAAGTGCACAGCATAAGACTTTGTGTAATAATAAGAAATAAAATAAAAGTAACATGGGAAAATGCAGGGATATTTTAATGGAAAAAAAGCTATGCAAAGATATATTTTTGTTTGTTTATGGAGCAAATAATAAACTTTTTCTTAGAATGTTTCAGTAATGACAATGAACTGATCATAAGGGAAGAGAAAAAGCATCGTTATTATGAATTCCATTATATAAACTACAGAAGTGCTATTTGAAATGATCGCATTTTACTTAAAGCTGATAAAGTGGTTGCACAACTAAACAGGATGCAAAACTCTGTGTGGTTTTTATTTGTCCCAGCAAGTCTGCACATACATGGGGCCAACCATCAGCAAATCTGTGAAGTCCATGGGTTTTTGCTTCAGAATCACCTGTTTCCAAGCCCTCCATGATTTCTCTCTTTTTTTATTTGAATAATGAACGCTTATAGCATTTACTGTAGGCCAGGCACTAAGTAATTTTGAGTGATGATGGTGGTGGTTACGGTGGTGATAACAATAAACGACTACTGTATAGATGGCCAGCTAAGAGCCAGGTAGTATGCTTCATTGATCTGCTTGGCAACTCCATGAGGCAGGTAATAGCATTTCCTTGTTTTTCAGATGAAGACACTAACATTTAAATATGTTGTGTTGCTTGCCTACCATGACAGTTGACAAGGAGTAAAAGTAATATACAAGGCTAGTTCTGTCTGGTAATACCAATTTCCATCTCATATGAGAAGGCAAAGTAAAAACATACTTATGGGACTAAGGTGGCACTTAATTTATTTTAGGTAAGCCCTGTCTTGAAGGAAAAGGGAGATTTGCCATCATGGAGTTGGGGGAAGAGAGAGCAGAGAGATGGGGAATGTTTAAGATCAGACCTGTGCCAGGACATGCCAGGCCCTGCGCCAGGTTCAGCTGTTGGGGAATGCTTCCGGGATCACCTTCAGAAGCTGCTGAGCTCAAGGTTGCCCAGCATTTCCCCCTTTCCCCACATTTCCCTCTCTGACAATAGGCCAAACTCCTTTCCCTCTGCCACTAAGGTAAGCTTCTATGTTTGAGGTTCCTATTGCTATTGTAAGAAATTACCAAAATCTTAGTGGCTTAGAGAGCTGGAATCCACATAGGCTGCACGTGGCTGAAGTCATTTCATCAGCCCATGTTCTTCCTGGAGGCTCTTGGAGACAATCCTGTCCTTGCTCCTTCCAGCTTCCGGAGGCCTCCTGCACTCCTTGTCCATGGTCTGCATGACTCTGACATTCACTTCCATTGTCACATCACTCTCCCTCTCTTACCTCCCTCTTTCCCTTATATGGAACCTTGTGGTTCTATCTGATTACCCAGATAATCCAGAATAATCTCTTCTCAAGAGCCTTGATTTAATCAAACCTGTCAAATTTATTTTCCCCAAATTATAACATACTCACAGATTCTGGGGATCAGAAGGTATATATCTTAAGGGGCCATTTTACTGCCTCCTACACTCTGCCTTAGCTGTATTCTTAGCTTTTGTTTTTGGAAACATTTAACATTTTACTTGACATTTAATATTATTTCAAAAAATTAACCCTTTCCCTCAGACATCTGAGAACACATCCTGGGCCTACTACTGTTTGGTTATGATGTTTGATAATCTACTCAACTCCAAAAGTTTGCATTTAAGTGCTCTTGACTAATAGCTTTTCACAAAATGACTTTTTTTTTTTTTTTTTTTTTTTTTTTTTAATGTTTATGTCTTGGCCCTGGCTGGGTGGCTCCATTGGTTGGAATGTCTTCCCAAATACCAAAAGGTTAGAGGTTTGATTTCTAGTCAGGGCATATACCTAGTTTGTGTGTATCATCCCAATTTGGGGCAAGTACAGGAAGCAAAAGATTAATGTTTCTCTCTCTCTCTCTCTCTCTCTCTCTCTCTCTCTCTCTCTCTCTCTTTCCTTTATCTCTAAAATCAATGGGCATATCCTCAGTAAGAATAAAATAATAATAATAATAATAATAATAATAATAATAAAATTTAAAATGTTTATGTCTCTTGGTGTATTAACTTGGAAAATTAAACCCATGGTTAATTAAATTATAAGCAAAGTGACTGTAATTAGGTTAAAGTTGCCAGACAAATACATTTTGTCTTTAGATCAACCATTTTTAGATTTAGCACAGCCATATTGTCACTGATATACTCATCTAGGAAAAAAGAATACAGGAATAAATTTTGTATATTCTACCTGGGAAGAACAGAGAAATTCTTAGGCACTAAACCTGATCTATGTATTAAAATAAAGGTCACTAACCACACATCCTGGAATGTGAGAGGCAAATGGGCACTCGGCCAAAACCCTACATCAACCCTACACACTGGATAAGGACATACATCAGAAGCTTCTTAGTAAAATTATCTGGAGACATGTGTATGCTCTTGATAGATAAATGTCCAATTGTGGAATTTAAAAAATGTAAAAGCCCACTGTGGAAGGAAGAACAGATGCATGGAACATCATGGATGAGCCTTTCATTGTGTTTACTAATGAAAGAAGCCAGACACCAGAATACATACTATATGATTCTGTTTAGTATATGAGATGTCTAAAAAGGCAAATCTCTGGAGATAGAAAGTAGATAGTGTTTGTTTAATGCTTGAGGTGGGATTGGAGAATGGCTGTAAATGGTCATGAGCATTCTTTTTGGAGGGAAATGTTCTAAAACTGAATCGTTGCCCAGTTCTGCAAATATATCAAAATCATTGAATTGTATATTTATATTGGATGGATCTTATAATATCTGAGTTATATGTCAATAAAACTGTTAGTAACATTTAAGTCTAGTAGGTTGCCTGTCTACTCAACATTTATTTCTATATACATTTCAGGAGGAAAAACCTACTGTAAAATGATGCTTGGTGTGATATATTTTATAGTAGAGAAGAATAAGCAACTTATATGTTCAACAATAGGGATTAGTTAAATTATGGTAGAGCTATGTGAATATTCTGTGGGTAGAAGATGATAAAATCATGTTTTAAAAAAACTAATAAAATAAGAAAATGTTCATGGCATATTTCAAATGAAACACACACACACACACACACACACACACACACACACGATATCAAACTCTATGCTTTTATGATCCAAATTTTTTTAAATGGCATAGTTATAATGTGGGTATTTACTCACACAGTGTATGTTGTTAACTCGTTGGATTATTCCAATTATGCCTCTGTTCTGGACATAGGAAGAGTCTGTTGTAAGAACTGTTAACATTATCCTAATTCTATGCAAATTAACACAGGCCACCAAGAAGAAACATCCTACCATTTCCTAGTACAAAGCCCTCTATGCAGTAATGGCAGTAAACAGAACAGACGAAAATATGTGAGTTTTTAATTGCTAGGATTATTGGCACTAGGTGAGACAAATCACTGGGAGAAACAAATGCATGCCATATTCAGTTCTCTGGCATCCAGGTCTAGTGAAACCGATTTTCATGGAATGAAAAATCTTCCCCCCAAAATCTCATCTTCTAACTGAAGTACAGATTCTTCTCAGCCAGCCAAGTTATTGTCTACCTCCGGTATTTATTTCATTTGCATTTGTTTTGTTTTATTTTTATTTCCTCATTAAACACTTATATGATACTAGTTCCATTGCTAGAACCACAGGCAGAGGGATATGCACATTTTTAGTCACTACAGATACTTTACTAAAGTTATTTAAAGTATGATTCGGGCCATCTCTCATTTTTCTTTTTCTTTCTTTTCTTTTTTTCCTTGTCTCCATAAGTTCTCATTAGACTAAAGTCTTAATATCTTTATACCATTTGCATATGCCAAATAAATTTTCTATAATGAACAACTAAAACTAGGCTTTGTGTTTATATGTAATCTAAAAGGCAATGCAAATTCATTTGGTACCCATATTTTTTTTGCTTTTTAGCATTCAAAAGAAATCTGCAATTAATAATGCTCTGATTCAGTTTCTTAATCTCAGCAGTATTGAAATTTGGAGGCAGATAATTTTTTGTTGTAGGGACTGTCCTGTGCATTATAGGATATTTAGCAGCATCACTGGCTTCTACCCACTCAATGCCAGTTGCAACCGTCACTTGTGACAAAAACATCTTCACACCTTGCCAAGTGTTGTCTGGGGCAGGAAGGAGATGGGGGTGACAATCTCCTCTGGTTGAGAGCCCCTGTTCCTGTGGTTCTATCTATGACCCTTCTACACTATTTTCACTGAATATCTTTGTCTCTTTACTTTCCTGTAGATTTAGGAAGTGGAATCCTCTGGGCAGGGCTTGAAGTCTCAGTATTAACTGTCCTGTGCCACCCCCCCCCCCCACTTCTTTGTTCTTGCAGAAGCCTGAAAACCTGCAAACAATGTAGGTAAATCTGAGAGCACAAGAAATGTTCATCTGTCTCCTGTGCCTTCTTCCAGCCCATTTATTTGCCTCACTTGGCCAGTGATGAGTATTAAATCATATTGATAATGTCAACCATCAGTAAATAATGTGATTCTTGTTGCAAATTATAATTCACTACATAAACTGTGATATCTTGATATATATATATATATGTGTGTGTGTGTGTGTATATATATATATATATATATATATATATATATATATATATTGCTGTGTATAGTACATTTGATTAATAATAAGTACTTGTATGGTACTTGGTTTGGGCTGCTGTTACAAAATACCATAAAGTGGGATAGTTTATAAACAACAGAAATTTGTCTCTCACAGCTCTGCAGCCTAGCAAGTCCAAAGTCAGGGCTCAGGTAGGTAGACGGCAACTTCTTGCTATGACCTCATATGGTAGGCTGGGAGAGGAAGCCCCCTCGGGTCTTTTTACAATCACCTCCCAAGGCCCCTTCTCCTAATACCATCATCAGCTTGTCGTGAGAGTCTCAGCATATGAATCTGGGGTGCCACAAACACCCAGACCATAGCCTACTCCCCTTGGACCTGCTTTATATGTCACTGGCTTCTTTTAGGCAACTGTTGTTCCGATACTTTTTCATGGTAAACATTTTACCTTTTGGCTCTGAGGGCATCATGAACTTTAGGGCAATTGATGGAGAAGTTTCCATTGCTACTTAAACATTTGATTAATAATAATAATATTTGTTTTTCTTTCAAATATAAGTAACTGGTTTGTATACTCAGATGCATGAATCATAAAAAATGAAATGCTTATAAATGTAGTTTTAGTGATTTTAAAACTCAATTGCTTGCTAAATCAATAATTCACAGTACATCTGTAATAATCATTGCATAATGATCCACAAAAAAAAAAATCTGTCTTCAAGTTATGCACTGATTTTAAAAATACTTTCATCATCCAATAATACAAATGTTAGGCTAAATTCATTTCCTTTGTAAATACTGAAATACCAGATGCTTTCTATAACAAAACAAAAGCATAAAACTTGAATAATTTATCACACGAGCTACCTAATTTCCATCGTTATTTTTGAGTATTGCAGAATGATAATGATGACTTCAGATCTACTATTTTCTCTGCCTACCACATTCTTCCCCTTAGTCTCTTCCTGGCAAAAAAAAAAAATCTATTCTGTCTTCAAAATACAGCTTATGCCTCCTCTGCCTTTATGAATTTCTCTATGACTGCCTGGAACAGAGTTAGTGATTCCCTCTGATGTTCCTACAACTTTTTGCAACTATAATACTAACACTTATTACATTATATTTTTATCACTTCTTCCTGTGTTGCTTTTCTCCCTTTGAACCTATGGTGTATCAGAGGGCAGAGATCCTTAGTATTTCTTATCCTGTAATAAACATTTATTAAACACCATATTGGTGCAGGCACCATGATAGTGGTTAGAGACACATGGGGGGAAAAAGTCTCCACTTATAAGATGCTTACCATCCAGAAAAGAGACATAGAAACAATTACAGTACAACCAGAGAGGGCCATCACACAGAGGAGCGTAGGATGGATGAGAACATATAGGTAGACAAGCATGCAGGAAAGGTTTACTGACAGAAACAGCATCCGAATTGAGTTTCAGCAAATAAGGAGGCATCCCCTGAACCACATGTGTCAAACACAAGGCCCGCGGGCCAAATCCAGCCCGCCAGGCCTTGCAATGTGGCCCGCACCGCGCTGTCATCACTGCACTCCGCTGTCAGTTTATGACATTGTCAGTTTATGACTGTTCAGTAAACCATTCGGCCCACGATTTAGGCTGGATTTTAGATTTTGGCCCCTTCTCTGATTGAGTTCGACACCCCTACCCTGAACAAAGAGAGAGTGGCTACTAAGAAAGACTGAGCTGGAATCAGGGACAGGGCTGCAGGGCGGATGTTTTAGACATAAAGTGCTGCACATGAGGAGCGATGCTGGTGATCTGGGCCTCTCTCCCTGCTTCATCGATGCCTCCTGAACACTTGTATGCCTAGAATTAACTGCCACTTTTATAAGAGATCGCAGCTCTGATTTACGTGAGTCTCATTTGACAATGTGACCTGTTTCATGTCAAAACTGAAGAAAAGTGGGTGATAATTGGTTTTAGAGATGTAGTGCAAGTTTCAGGTGTGCATTGATGAAGTTCCTGTTTGATAACAGAGAAGGTGAGAATCATCCCTTAGAAGTAATTCATGAGAGGAGAAAAGTCGTGAAGTTGTACAATAACTCTTAAGGAAATGGGAAATGACCGTGACAGGAGGTAGGGAACAGGGTTTTGGGAAAGCCTGGCCAAAACTACAGAGAAGTCCTGAGTGTCAGGTGCTGCCCGTCTGCCCTGAGTTTCCTCCAGAACAGGGGTACAGGAGCAGAAAAGCTAGGGAACTGCTTAGCCACGGCTGCGGGTGTTCTGCATCCGTGTAGGAATCTGTATCCTGCAAAGGTAAGGGACAAGAAGGTGGGAGGTATTGACAGACATGAAAAACCAAGGGCCAATTTAGTCTTTGTGCTTTCTTCACCCCAGCCAATCCACTCATAAGAAATATAAACACAGATTCCTGGTTATGGACCATGCTATCTTTAACATATAGAGGGGAGAATAAAGAATGGGAACAAGAATGACCTACCGCAGTGTTTTTCAACCTTTTTTGGGCAAAGGCACACTTGTTTCATGAAAAAAATCACGAGGCACACCACCATTAGAAAATGTTAAAAAATTTAACTCTGTGCCTATATTGACTATATATAAAGTAATTCTCTTGATTGGGAATCAAATAAACACAAAGAAAGTATTTTATAATTACTTTATTATGAAATATTAAGTAAACAAAATAGTGAAAAATTATAAAATTCTTGTCTTGTCTGCACCTACGGCACACCAGGCAACATCTCGCGGCACACTAGTGTGCCGCGGAACAGCGGTTGAAAAACGCTGACCTACCGTTTCTCACCATTTAATAGAACGTTAACTCATGACCTCTGCATTGAAAGGGAAATGACAAAGCCTTTAAGGTGATTATAAGTACATGTGGATGGCCTCACAAATAACGCATGCCTTCTCACAGGAGCAAGCCTAACTTTTAGCAAGGAAACCTGTTAATTCACTGGAAATGCGTACTGTTGAAAACATTCCTATTTGCACATCTATGTGAGAGCTCAGCAAACTTTTTCTGTAAAGATCCAGATAGTAAAACTTAGGCTGGAAAGGCCATAGGGTCTCTGTTGCGACTACCTACCTCTGCCCTGTATCAGGAAAGCATCCTTAGACAAAATATAAATGAGGGGACATGGCTATGTTCCTACAGAACTTTACTTACAAAAACAGGCGGTTGGCTGGGTGAGGTCTACAAGTGACATGAGACTAAACCCTTGAGCTAAGCTAAGGTTCTGTTTATTTCTTTTCTGTAAAATAAGGAGTCACGCCCAGATTTATGTTTGCTTAAATTAAGACCTACTTATATTTTTAAGTTATATATTTCTCGAGGTAAATATAAAATTAAAAGAGAGAATGGCATGATTCAGTAACACATAATGAACAGAAATGTTCATAGTTAATCATTAGCAAATGCTCTTGGAACCCCTAAGAGTGTATCTGGAAGGCCTATACCATAATAATTAGCAGATAGACTGAATTTGAAATGACTACATTTCCAGATGGTGTACTACTTCTTGGATCTATGGAGAAATGTTTTGTGGAAGCAGCATAATTACAGATAGATAGCACAACATTCCCTCAATTTTTAGGGAAATGGTCCTTAGCTTATAATGACAGCTTGAATATGCTCCTTTTCAGAAGAAAGTGGAAATTATTATGCCTTAGAGTTAACTGCCATCACTTTTGTATTTAATGTGGGAATAATTTAAACAACAGTTTAGTATTGGTGATATTATTACAGTTTTTCTGAAAGTTCATGTTTATTGGCATGCTTTACCTTGATTTATTCCATTCTATCTTACAGTCACAGCAAGAGTAACCAAATGTCAAGGCAAGAGAGAGGCCTGTTGCTGAAAGAGATGGTGCAGCTTGCGTTCTGGGGAGCTGCTGCTGAAGATAGGTGTGCTCTCCTTGGGGAGCCTCCTGGTAGAGGCAGCGACAGTCACAAAGCCCTGGCAGCAAAACAGGAGGCCCCAGGGACCGCAGCCATCACCAGCTCAGGAGAAGGTGGCAGTGGCACAGGGGACTCCGCTGGAAGGCTTTGAGAAGCAATATTCTCAGAAGAACCAGTCCCAAGAGTCAAGTGTCTAAACACATGCTCTGAAGCGTTAGCTGAGAGTGGAGTAGTTCTAACAGCTCAGAATTGCCCTGGTGCCAAACTATTTACCATGAATGGTATGCTCATGGAATTTAATGTGTTAAAAGAATTCTCACATTTCATTCATGAGCCGAATATTTAAATCTCAATTATGATCTTCTCTTCTTTTTTTCCTACAAGCTATCCTGATTAAAGAGAGAGAGAGAGAGAGAGAGAGAGAGCAGGTAATACTTTTAAAAGAGAAAAGAGGCCAAAACCGGTTTGGCTCAGTGGATAGAGTGTCAGCCTGCAGACTGAAAGGTCCCGGGTTCGATACTGGTCAAGGGCATGTACCTGGGTTGCGGGCACATCCCCAGTAGGGGGTGTGCAAGAGGCAGCTGATCGATGTTTCTCTCTCATCGATGTTTCTAACTCTCTATTCCTCTCTCTTCCTCTCTGTAAAAAATCAATAAAATATATTTTTAAAAAAGAGAGAAAAGAGATGGAAAGATGATGAAACCATGTCTGACATTACAGCTATGTTTCCTCTTTTGCATCTTAGCCATTTATTTCTTTTAGGCAGAGGCACACAATATTGTCATGCTGATTAAAAAAAAAAACAAACCCAACCATCACAAAATTGTTATGCAGGAACATAGGCAGGTATTATGCAGCACTGCTTGAAATCCTGAACGGGGTCAATAAATCTGCCATCTACACTCAGCTTGTTTTCTGCTCGCTACTGCTGCTAACACAGGCTAAGTGCTGCTGTTCACGTGAGATGAGGCTATTTATGAGGAATCATTGTTTTAACATACTGCAAGTTTATAAGCTTTAAGAAGTGGGATATTCTAAAGAAGCATTATGTGATACTACTGATGAGACAAAAACAGTCATAGGGTAAAGATGACTGTGAGAGAAACAAATTGGATTTATTTTTAAAGATTGAGAGAAATCATTTAAGATCTCTAATGAAAACATCCACAAAGAATCTCCAGCTTGCACCATACTTAAGTAATCATGAGAAACTAGAAGCTCTCCCACTAGACTCAAGAATACAGCAAGAATCTCCCATCTCATTATTCCCTTTCAACATCATACCATTAGTCCTAGCTAATAAGAAGAGGAAAGAAAAGCTATAAAGATATGGAAGAAAAATAAAACTATATTTGTTTGCAAATGACATCATTGTCTATGTAGAAAGACTGAAATAATTAACACACAAACACACACACAAAAAAACCCTCCTGAAAATTAATAAGCAATCAAAGCAAAATTAACATATAAGAGTCAATCACTTTTTTTTATCTATCATCAATAAACAAACAAAATCTGAAATTAAGTATACAATGCCATTTACATTAGCACCCCCAAAAATGAAACACATGTATAAATCTAACAAATTATGTACCATATCTGTATGACAAAAATGTATTTGCTACTTGTGGGAATGAAAAGTAGGATAGCCACTTTGGAACACAAAGTATATTCTTACCCTATAACCCAGTCACTGTGCTTCTGGCATTTACCTAAAAGTTGAAAACATATGTCCTTACAAAACAAGCACACTAATGTATACAGCTATGCCCCCTTTTGAAAGCTTGCATTACTCTACTTTGCTTTTACCAAAGGCCTACAACAGCACCTGTTGTCATTAACCAAAATAAATTCAAAGAGGATTTTCACTTTTATGAGAAAAACCCTCACTATACTAATGTAGGTCTTTGGTAAAAGTGAAGAGACTCAAAGCAAACTTTGAGACTCAAAGCAGAGGATACTCTGGCTTTTTGCCTTCTTGACATAAAAGTTTTCATAGGAACTCTCTCCTTTCAGAAATCTGTATAGAAATTTTATTCCTAATTGCTAAAACTTGGAAGCAACCAAGATGTCCTTCTGTAGGGGAATGAATAAATAAACTGCATATATCCAAATAAGCAATTATTTGGTGCTAAAAGAAAAATGAGTTATCAACCCACAAAAAGACATGGGAAAACCTTATCCACATATTACTAAGTGAAAGAAGCCAATCTGAAAAGTCTACATACTATATGATTCCAACTATATAACATTCTGGAAAAGGCAAAACTATGGAGACAATAAAAATATCTGTGGTTGTCAGGGGGAAGGGAGAGATAAACAGAGCACAGAGGGTTTTAAGGCAATGGAACTATCCTGTACTTATTATAATAGTGGATAAATGTCATTATACATTTATCAAAATTCATAGAACGTACTACACCAAGTGTGAACCCTAATGTAAACAATTAACTTTGGGTGATAATGATGTGTTAATGTAGGATCCTTGATCGTAACAAATGCAGTCTTCTCGTGTAACATTTTGATAGTGGGGGAGGCTGTGTGTATGTGAGCAAAGGGCCTGAATAGACATCTGTCCAAAGAAAATACACAATTAGCTAGTAGGCACATGAAAGCATGCTCAATATCATCGGTCACTAGAGAAATGCAATTAAAAACCATGAGGTAGCACTAGGATGTCCTTAAGAAAAACAAAACAAAACAAAAATAAGTATTGGCAAGATGTGAAGAACTTAGAATCCTCATGCATTGCTGGTGAGAATATAAAATGGTGCAGATATTGTAGAAAGTAGTTTGGCATCTCCTCAAAAAGTTTAACATAGATTAGCTTATGATCAAGCTATTTCTCTTCTAGGTGTACATGTCAAAGAATGAAGAACAGGGAATCAAACAAATACCTTTACATCAATATTTGTTATTCACAACAGGCAAAAGATAGAAATTACCCAGTGTTCATCAACAGAAAAATGGCTAAACAAAATTTGGTGAACATACTTTTTAGGTGAATACTATTCAGCTGTAAAAATGAATGAAGCTCAAGTAGATGCTACAACATGGTTAAACTGTGAACTATTATTACTAAGTTAAATAAGCCAGTAACAATTGGACATGTATTATATGAATTCACATATGTGAACTATTTAATATATTTAATATAGTCAAATTCATAAAGATGGAAGGTGGATAAGAGTTACCAGGGGCAGGGAGCAGAGGGAGTTTTTGCTTAATGGTTACAGAGTTCTCCTCAGAATGATAAACAGTTCTGAGACAGATAGTAGTGAAATCGATTTACAACATTGTGAATGTACTTCAAAAACCACTGAACTATACACTTAAAATGGTTAAAATTTCAAAATTATGTACCCACATTTTACCAAAATAAAAATAAATTTTAAAAATAAAGTAATTATTAGTTATGGAGGTGAGCTATTTTTCTTCCTTTCTAAAAAGGCTCTGCAAATCTTATTTGGAGAAAAGTGAATTCTCAGAAAGAAATGACCCAAAGGAAAACTTCGTGAGAACTACAGAAGTAGACTTAAAAGATGTTTTCCATAAATTAGGCAAAGGGGAAAATCCCAGTACAGAAAAATTTAAATCTTCAAGTAGTTTTTATGCTAAAGTGCCTTCCCTTATTTGACTTAAGAGTAAAGCTAATCTTCAATTATATAAAGTTAATTTGTAATATGGCTCTGATTGTGTACATCAATAAGACTTTATAATCAGTACCATTCAAGATGATCACTATTTTTTGAAAGATCATCTGATTGAAAAAATACTTGTGAAATATTAGATGTCATTTTTAAAATTAAATTAAAACCCCTGCCCAATTTATCTGAGAGGAAACAAAATCACTTAGCCAAGCAAGTAGAACATAACCACCCTGAGGGAATGCTCTTCACCTGAGAAGTTTTAAAACTAATTTTTATATCATTTACTATATTATTGGATGTTCTCAGGAAGCTGTATGACAGGATGAAGAACATAAATGACATGAAGGCTAGGCTTCTGCTTTCCAAAAGTCCAAGCTCTTAGAAGAACGGAGAACATTTTAAGGGGATGAAAAGGGGAGAAAAGGACTTGCAGACAAAGACAGAATGTCTAAATTATATAAAGAGAAAATTTTTCAAAAAAGTTTTCTCCAGTTTGATAGATAGAAGCAAGAGAGGGCTCTGTGGGTCTGAAAACAAGAGAGAGCCCCCTTCCACTTCCAAAGCAGTACGTACATACTTTTGGTCATGGTTACTCTTACAGAGATGCTTGGACCCCAGTAGACAACCACTGGACTTGAAGCAGGGAGGTGGATGTGGGAGATGAGGTCTCTGTGGCCACCTGCTGGAGCTATGATAGAGGACTAGGTAGTGTCCTTCAGCCATGCCCCATCAATGTCTTGGCTGAATGTGAGACCACAGAACTATCCCTGGAAGGACAGATGTTCAGTTTTCTACTAGTTCTATAAAATGGTAGCTTCAGTTCACAAATTAATTTGAGTTTTGAAAATATAAATGGCTTGCACTGCTAAGTTGGCAGGCAGTGATTTATGCCCACTACAGAAGAAAGCACATACATGCCCTACTTAATTACAAAGCTGAGTAATTGCTTTGGTGGTGAGTCCAATATATTAAATGCCTGCAATGTGCATAAAAATATTTTCCACAGAAATATGCAGCACATGGCAGGAATAATCAGACATTTCTTGCTTGTTTCAGGGTGGGCCTGGGCTTCATGATCATGTCACAATTACAACTTATTTCAGAGTGACTTAGGGTTTCTAGCAATAAAACATTTTGTTCTCTCTATTCATTTTATGGATATTTATTGTATACTACTGTTTAACAAGTATCGTTCCATGTTTAGAATATCTAGTAAATAGAGCAGACAAATACACACCCAAGTAGAATGAGCGATAGAACAAAAGTGATAAGTTTAATAAAGAACAGAAAACATATAGTATGTTAGAATGTGATGGGTACTATGGAATTCAAGAGTGGGCAGATGGGTTGGTTGTAATGTTAAATAGAATGTCAAGAAAGGGCTCACTGAGATGAAGGCAGAGGAATTAGAAGCATGAGTGTGAGGTAGAACATCCTTGGAAGAGGGACTAGCTGGAACAACAGCCCTGACTGGTTGAGCCTGGAATACTCAGGAAACAGTATGTGTCTAGATGAGAATGAGGGTCAGAAAAGTGTGGAATAATGCCCTCCCACCCAAGATGTCCATGTCCTAATGCCCGGGACCTTCGAATATATTGTTACATGGCAAAGAAGAATTAAGGTTTCAGATGAAATTAAGTTATTACTCAGATGACCTTAAAATGGAGAGAATATACGAATTATCCAGTAGGCCCAATGTACTCAATCACAAGAGTTCTTTAAAATGGAAGAAGGACATTGAATATGAGGTTAAAGTTCAGTGATATGAGAAGGACTCAATGTAGCCTTGCTTGACTTAAAGATTGAGGAAGGGGCCACAAAGAAAGGCTGAAAAGATAAGGAAATGGATTTTCCTCCTGACTCTCCAGAAGAAAAACCTCATGCCAAAACCTTGACTTTAACCTGGTGAGATCTGCATCCGGTGTCTGACCTAAAGACTTCCTATAATTTTTATAGTATCTTATATAATAAATTTGTTTTAGTAAGCTACTAAGTTTTTGGAAGTTTGTTTCAGAAGAAAATAGATAGTGAAAAATAATGTGAGGGGAAAATAACAAGAGACCTAAATATTGAAGATTTTGATTGGCATTGTAAGGACTTGAGTTCTATACTAAGTGAAGAAGGGAGTCATTGCAGAGTGTGAGCAGCGGAATGATGTGATCTGACAAGTTTTTAATGGATCCTTGTGGCTGCTGTGTTGAAACTAGATTCAGAAGGGCAAGGGTAAAAGCAGGGAAACCTGTTTGGGTTACTACAATACAATGATCCAAGAAAGATATGAAGGTGAATCATACCAAGAGGGTAATTTGGGAGGTCATGGGAAGCACATGGATTCTGAATTTATCCAGAAGGTGGAGTCGATGTGTTTCCTGACAGATTGGGTGTGGGATGAGAGAGAAAGAGAAAAGCCAAGGATGATTTCCAAGTGTTTGGTTTGAGCAATCACAAGGAAAGAGATACCACTTAGTGAGATGGGAAGAGCTTCAAGTGGAGAAGTTCTAGGAGAGTGATCAGGATTTCAACTTAAGACATGTTAAGTTTGAGACATTCACAAGGTACTCAGAGGGCAATGATGAATATGCAATTATACATGTATGTTTAAAATTAAGGAGAGGGTTTGTGCTAGATATGTAAATGTGAGAGTTATAGCTTCATAGATGGATAGATGGTCCCCAACTTACAATGTCTCAACTTATGATTTTTCAACTTTATAATAGTGTGAAAGCAATGCATATTCAGTAGAAACCATGCTTAGAATTTTAAATTTTGATTTTCCCCCCAGGCTAGAGATAAGCAGTATAATAATCTCTCACAATGCTGGATAGTGGCAGCAAAATTATTTTGCCCAACTATAGGTAAAAAGTTCTGAGCATTTTTAAGAAGCAATGGTGTTTGGTAGGTTATGTGTATTAAATGAATTTTAAATTACAATATAGTCAACTTACTATGAGTTTACCAAAACATGATTGCATTGTAAATTGAAGAACATCTGTATTTAAATTTAAGAGACCAGGTGATATCGCCAAGGTACTGATGTAGATAGAAAAGAGGACCAAAGATTAAACCTTTTGATGTCTATTCTTAGGGTTACAAATTCCCAGCATCTCATTTGAGAAATTATCATGATGAATAATTATTTTTTATTTTATTCACTCTTTACAGGAGGCTAGCCACTTGAATTTGTCAATTAACCAGCTTGCTAGGTAGCAGATATGCAGTGATAAGAAAAAACTCATATACTCTATGCTAACAAGTACTCATTTTTTAGACAGATAGTTCAAAAAACCCCACTTTCAAAACTGATAACGATATGGAGGCTGAGTTTAGACCTTTGAAAGAGGCGCTGTTGCAAACAACCAGTCTCAAATAAAGTTGCAGGTTTCTGCCCTTTCCCTTTCTCCTATCACTTTACCTGCACACGCAGTTGGCTCTTGATTTATAGTGATTTGTGCATAGCTCTAACCATATCCTGAAAACTGACATTAGTCCATTTCAATGATGCTATGTATGAAAAGAAGCTTCTTGGGGGGAAAAAATGCTAGAGATGGACAAGTTTCCAGTTTTTAGCAATCAATTTCAGAATCTTATCTTAATCACAACATTTTAGTGTTTGATAGGGAATTAAGATTAAGTCTAACTTTTTTAAAAACTGCTGACAAAGACAATAAACTTTTCTGATTGAGGATCTAGTTATTATTTTAGTTGCTTGAAATGTCAAAGATAGATGGAAAGTATTTTTTTCTGATATTTTCCTATTATATCCTTTATGCAGTTTAATGATTTAATAAGTTGATTAAATTCTTAAAAACATAATTTGAGTTCTTTTTCTTTTTAGTAGTTACATTTGTAGTTGTCAAATGAACAAACTCAGTTTATAAGGCAAAACTTTAAATTATATGTGTAAATAACTGAGGATTTTCACTTAGAATATTCTCTAAAATAAATCAATAATTTGATTAAACATAAATTCTGGAATTACAAATTATTATGATTACACCAACAAAGCTTTAATGTTTTTAAGAAGTAGGTCTTAGGAAAATTTTTTCTGCATCTTTAGTTACTTTGATGGGCAAGTGAAGTTCATTGTGATAAAATCTGATAGTGGTACTGGTTTTAAAAGCATTTCAAAAAATTTTTTGAAGCACAAGTGTAGCTTAATGAGGGACTCATCAAATATGTTGTACAAGAGAAAAGACTGCTCTATGGTCATTAAGACAGTTCTGTTGGAGAGGTTTTTGGGGAGTGGAGAGATTGAGCAAAAAAGAAAAAAAAGAGAGCGAGAATTCATAGACATGGACAACACTTTGGTGATTGTGGGTGAAAGAGGGGAAAGGGCAGGGTGGAAGCGGAATAAAATATATTTTCCTTTGATTATTTTTCAACCATTTAAACATATAAAAACCATTCTTAGATCACGAGCCCTACAAAACAGGTAGATATGACTTATGGGCCTGATTTTGCTATCCTTTTTTTAAACATTAAAAAAAAACTTAGGACTTAGATAGATATCCTATTTTGTTTTTTATTGAATTTATTGAGTTGAGATCCTATATAATAAAAGCCTAATATGCAAATTGTCCTCTTGGGTGATAGGTTGACCGGGAGTTCAACCACTTGCTATGACGTGTGCTGCCCACCAGAGTGGCACAGAATATGGTGGGTGTCAGTGACACGGCGTTGGCAGTGGGTGGCAGTGGAGATGCTGCTGGCCCCAATGGACGGTGACTAGAGCGGGACCACGGCAGGATGGTGGAGCAGGTGAGGGGGCAGCACCAGGTCAAGGTGGGGTACTAGGAGGGGTTGCGGGGCTGCAAGGCTAGGGGCACGAGCTGGGGCCCAATCTCTGCAGGGCACCCTGAGGGACCCCACCCATCCATGAATTTTTAGACCGGGCCTCTAGTTAGTTAATAAAATTATATAGGATTCAAGTGTACAATTCTATAATACATCATCTCTATATGGTTCTATGTATTCAATACCCAAAGTCAAATATCCTATGTGTAAGTCCTTTACCAATTCCTTTTCCAGCTACACAATGAACCTAAACTAGGCTGGCCCATTCCTGCCAAGCCAGCACCAATATGCTTTGTCACAAGCATTGTCCCCTTCTAAAAACCAATTCCTTAGTATGGGCAGACTTATTAGAAGACTAAGCAAAATGAAAAACAAACAAACAAAAAAAAACCCCAAAAAACAATGTTCTCAGCTTGCCTGTCATTGAAGACTTATATTAAAAGCAATGACGAGCCAAAACCGGTTTGGCCCAGTGGATAGAGCATCAGTCTGCGGACTGAAGGGTCCCAGGTTCGATTCTGGTCAAGGGCATATACATTGGTTGCAGGCATATCCCTTGTGGGGGGTGTGCAGGAGGCAGCTGGTCGATGTTTCTCTCTCATCAATGTTTCTAGCTCTCTATCCCTCTCCCTTCTCTCTGTAAAATATCAATAAAATACATTTTTAAATATAAATAAAAGCAATGATGAGTTTTTAAGCTCCAAATTAATTTAATTCTTTGGTTTATGGTTGATTTCTAAAATTTAGTTAAATGTTAAATTTCTTTTTTTGCTTGGGTTAGATATCATTTTAACTCATTATTTCTATCCATTGTGTTCTTCCAAATTTCTGATTTTGCCATTTAACATATTAACCACCTCCCTCCACCCCCCATTTTTCTGTTTCTAGGTATATTCTTTATGGCACATTTATCTTCGATTAAGCTGTTGATGAAATAGTAAATACACAGAACTAAAGAGAGTTACTTGAACCTTCTAATCAAGACCATGATCAATTCCACATTTTATTTACATATGTCTAATGTATTCATGAGGGAATTTGCCACATGCCTCAAATTACACTATATTTTTAGTCTTTTTTAAAGGAAATAAAGTCAATTTGGTAATAAAACTTTCTCTTAGAAAAACCATGTATCTTGTGAACCCCTTTTACCAGTATTCACTAACCATCTCTGCCTAATAAACAGTTGTAGAATTTTACCGAGAATTTATGGAAAACCCAACCAAATTAATTATCTTCCTAAATTTTGAAAATTGAAAGTTTGCTTATGTCCTATATTCTGCCACTTCTTCCTTGATACACAACTGCATATAATTATTAGCACTGAATTTATATTCACCCCTTACAATATTTCCAGTACCTTGGAATGAAATTGATCAAAGCTTGGAATCTGGAACTCCTTTAAAAGCATCTAGACATATTTTTGTTTTTAATAGAACCAACTGACACAACCTGAATTTATTCCTGATTGGCCTCTTACTCTCAATGTTTCTTCTTATTCTTTAGTTGGACTGTCTCTTCTCTTTCCAATTTCTGGAAAACAGCCTCCTTCATTTCTCAGAGTGATCTCAAAATTTAAAGTTTTCAAGAGATCATAAGTACTGGTGAAAATATGGAGAAAAGGAAACCCTTAGGCACTGTTTGTGAGAGTGTAAATTGGTACAGCCATTATAAAAAACAGTATGGAGATTCTCAAAAAATTTTAAAAATAGAATATTATATGATCCAACAATTCCACTTTATATCCAAAGGAAATGAAATCAGTACCTCAAAGAGATATGTTCGCCCTAATCCTGTGTTCATTGCAGCAGTATTCATAACAGCCAAGATATGGAAACAACTTAAGTGTATATCAACAGAAGAATGGATAAAGAAAATAGAGGTACACACATGCACACCCATGTGCCATGCGCACGCGCACACACACACACACACACACACACACAATGGAATTTATTCAGCCACAAAAAAAGAAGGAAATCTTGCCATTGTGACACGAATAGATGAAACTCAATGACATTTGCTAAAATAAGCTAGAGAAATACAAATACTGTGTGATCTCACTTAAACATGGACTCTAAAAAGTTGAGCTCATAGATCCCAAAAGCAAAATGGTGTTTGCCAGGTGTTGGGAGTTTGGAAAAATGTGAAGATGTTTGTCAAACAATAATTAAAAATTCTAATTCTGGAAATCTATGTACAGAATGATTACCTATAATAATAAAAGTGTAATATGCTAATTGAAATGGATGACCTTCCAGACGAAGCCAGGGCTGTGAGGGAAGCTAGGTCCCAGGGTGCCAGAGAGAAGCCAATGCCAGCCTCCCAGGGGTGGAGGGCCTACTCTTACGTGAATTTCATGTACTGTGCCTCTAGTAGTTAATAATACTGTGGAGTATATAACCGTTGAACAACTTGGGTTTGAACTCTGTGAGTTCACTTATACTATATGGATTTTTTTTCAATAAATACAGTTAGCTCCCTGAATCTGCAGATTTAGTATCCAAAGATTCAATCTACTGTATGGGAACCTACAGTTGTGGAGGGCCAACTGTATGCATTGTTCTATGCCATTTTATATAAGGGAATTGAGTATTCACAGATTTTGATATATATGAAGGTTATGGAACCAAAATCAGGTGGTTACCAATGCCAAATGTAGTTAAATTTGGGGGGAGTCAAAAGTGATGTGTGGATTTTTTACTACAAGTTGGTTGGTGTCCCTAACCCCCGAGTTGTTCAAGAATCAACTGTACTTGAAATCTGCTGAGAGACTAGAGCTTAAATGTTCTCACATCACACAAAAAATGATAAATATGTCAGATGATGGAAGTGCTAATTAACTAGATAATGATAATCATCTCACTATGAATATATACTAAATCATGACATTGAGTACCCTAAAAATAATTTTAAAGTAAATAAAGATTTTTCCCTTATATGCTGTATCAAATATAAAACAGAAGCAATAAAAAATCTAATTTTAATAGAATTGTAATATAATTTTATTAAAAATTGGGCTTTGACAAGGTGAACACAGGGTAGATGAATCTCTGGTTCATCTCTGGGGACTCTGTGGTAATCACTCTGAATCCCACAATATGAAAGCATCACTCCTGGTAAGTTTTAAGCTCAAAAAGTTAACCTGCATGGCCTCCTGAAACAGCAGCCTTTCTGTTTCAGGCTGCTGTGAACATCTGAAGTTCCTGACCTGGCTCCTGACAGATTGTGGTTCGAGGAAGCAACCAAAATAGAATCAGGGAAACTTCATAAATTTAGACTTACCTCAATCATCACAGTCTCATAAAGCTTTGTGATATTTAAGACCAAAATATAGGTGTTAAAACCCTTATTTTGGGGGGAAAAAAAGTATCTACTTAATAAATTAACATTATGTGTAAACAATATGAAGGGAAACCTATCCTAGAAGCATTCTACAGGAGCTCATTGAATTAGAAAAATGTTAATGTTCCAATTAAAAATATTTTTTATTTAATAAGGTAGGTTAAGTTAGTTTCACTAGATATATGCATTTAAAAGTAATGAACTATATTTTTTTCTTTATTAAGGCATTACATATGTATCCTTATTCCCCTGTTCACCCCCTAACCCTCTCATGATATCCTTGAATAGTGAAGGCCTTCCAAGTTCTCAGGTGCATAGCATGAGCTTAGAGGATGAAGTAGCCTATTCTTATAAGTTAACTAAAAATATGCTGTCTCTAAGGTTTTCTACCTAAAGAAATATCTAGAGTTCTGCTTATATCTGGGACATATAAAACCTTAAGAAACATTGCTCTCACCCTAGCAATAAAAAAAAAATCTGAATACATTTTTAAGTCACTATTTTTTAAAGCTCTTACCTCTTTTGTTTCCTCATTTTTTTTTTCTCTCTGAGGTCACAAAACAAATCAGATGCACTGAATTCCAAAAAATTTCTAGGGAGAGATGGTCCACACAAACTCTTTTACCACTAACAGGGCCCAGAAAGAAAAGGTGGCGTCCATCAGAGCAGGTAAGAAGGAAACAACTAAAATAGTAACAATTTCTAAGGGCTAAATGTGGCCTAGCATCATCCTTTAGAATCCTTGAGAGCCTTAAATAAAGGGAGTTTTCACCCACTTGCCATCATCTCTTTTCTACAGCCCTCTACCTGCTAACAATAAAGAACAGGGCTGCAGGGTGGGAGGGGAAACCTGAAAAACTCCTCACATTAGTTCAAGTGTGCAGGACCTGGCAATGGCTGAGGGTATCGAAGTAAAACCGGGAGAAGCTATTCCATGCTCCAGGCAGATGTGCGTATATGATGGCCTCTTCCTGATCCTGCATCTGGATGTGTGTTCTTCAATGTGCAGCGGATTTTTCATATGTGTTCCCAATGGAGAAACTCTATCATAAGTTCATTACTTAGGATCATGATTATATTCATATCATAAGATGTCTTGATTATAAAATGTGTTAGTTCAATGTTTAATAACTGAATATGCTAAAATTAATTTTATACATTTTTTAATAGGGACTTAGGTTTTTGTCTATTTTTTCTTTTACACTTGACTGTTCTGAATCAAAAGGCAACTCTCTTTTACAATAGAGACACATAAAATAATCTCATTAAATGTTCTTCTAATCAATATTCAATTTATGAAATACAGTCAAATTTGTTGAAAACAAATGTATATATCAAAACATAAAGCTTAAATATTAACAGTAAATTGAAGCATTTTTATGTTCCAAGAGTACCAGAGGACTCAATATGTCCCCATTACATTTATGATATTATCCTATCTACAATAATAAAGATGGAATATGCAAATTGACCTTCACTCCACAACAAAGATGGTGGTGTCCACAGCCAATAAGGAGAGAATATGAAAATTGATGCATCAAAGATGGTGGCGGCCAAGCTGGGACACTTGTATCTGCCTCACCAGGGATGCAGGCATTCCGCCCCACCCAGGCCTCTCCGGGCCTCTGGGCATCGAGCACATGCAGGCACGTGGGACACCTGCTTATGGGGGGGGAGGGGGAGAGAGGAGCCGAGGGGTGGAGGGAGCTACAGAAGGGTGGCAGGGCCTGTGTCCTGCGTGCCAGAGGGAAGCTAGTGCCAGCAGCCAGGGGAAGGAAGGCCTATTCTTGCATGAATCTTCGTGCATCGGGCCTCTAGTTTACTTATAAAAATTAATCTCAGATAAATATTGAACTATTTGCTTACTTCTTGACAGTAAATCACAAATTATATGTAGGACAAAAATTCCCCAAGCATTCATTCCATGAATATTTACTTAATTTAATGACTGCTGAGTGCCATGTAGCTGGATACCACGGGGACGCAAAGAGGCCACGGTGCCCCTGTTCTTCTGGTGCTTATGTTCTAGCAGGCAATTAGCAGTAATAATAAAATTGGTAGATTGGCAAACATATGTCTGTACCATCTATTATTTATTCAGTTAGGCATAGTCAATGGGAACAGACATCTCAATCAGATCACCCATAATATTATAATGCAGATATCACCTATACTATATTTTATTAAAATGACTCATGATGCTCCATGCGCCTGCACACATATCTTGCCCTTCACCTCACACCATGCCCTACACATCATTTGGTCAGTTCTCCTTGAGCAGCCAATTAAGTTCACAACCCAAACACTCCCCTTATTGGCCTCTCACACACCAGAACTCTGTACCTTTATTCTAACCACCCAGAGCCAGGTACAAAAAAATCCAGGAACAGGCCCTGTGCTGCAGCACCAGCTGAACTTATCAATGATAAATCTGTTTCCTTGGCCTCACCCTTTCCTTCCCACAGGAACTGCAGAAAATGACAATTGCTCCCAAGTCCCTTCTCCAGCTTCCTGGTAAGTGACCCCCATGCTTTCCCCGAGCAGCCCTGCCTGGCGTGCTGTGTTCTCCCCAGGGATCTGTAACAAAACCAGAACTTTCTGGTTTTGCCCTCATGATATGCATTTCACCTCACCCTACCTCACTCAAGGTTATATGGTTAAAATACTACCCCATGTCACATTTACATATTGCATGGAAAGTCCTTTGCCTCTGTTCTCTAAGGCCCAGATGCAGTCCATATTCTAATAACAGCTTGAAGGCTATTATCATCACATGTAATTGGACTTAAAAATTAGTTCACAAAGAATTGTAACTTAAAAGAACTGTTACTTTTGTTTAAAAATTCTTTCAATTTAAATTTTGGCTCACACACACACACAAAAAAAGGAATTGGTTTAATGAAAATCAATAAGAGCTCAGGGCCATAAAACAGAAAAGTATTTTGAGAAGAAAACAATAAAAACCAACAAATTCCATGAAACTTCCCCAAAGATGTGAATAGAGCGAATAACTTCTTATAAATCATTGCTGATAGCCAGTGACCCTCCTTCTCCTTCTAGCCTCATGTTCCTAACTTTCAGCATCCCAAGTTTACTTTAAAAGCTTGGAGATTCTGCCTCTTTTGATAGTTTATCTGCACCAGTTAGCCTTGTTCACCTTCTATAATTATCTCTTAATATTGTGCACCAAGACAACAATTGTATGATTGGCATTGTTTAGAAATGCATATCACTCAAATGCTGAAAACTAACTTCCCATATGTTTGATTCCCAGCCTTCGTTTCATTTTTCAGTGTTTCTTTTAATATTTTTCTTATATTCAGTTATCCATCTGCAGAATGTCTCTGAGGATTATATTTAGAAACACCAAAAATTTAGGGAATCATAATCCAAGTCTATATTGTTCTGATTTAGGAGTTCTAAATCAGTTTTTATATCTCAGTAAGTGGAAAATCAGTGTCAGGACTTGACTTTAAACACAGATCAGCGTTGAAACAAATTAGTTGGATTCATGCTTACATTTATGAAATGCCTAGCTGAGAATCATCATTCTTGGTGGTGGCTGACCATAAAGAGCTCAAAAAGCCAGACAGAGAAAGACGAGTATCACATGATCTCACTCATATATGGAATCTAATGAACAAAATAAAGGGATGAACAAAATCCAGAGACATAGAAGCAGGGAATAGACCGATGAACCTCAGAGGGAAGGCAGCGGGTGGGTGTGTGGGAAGTGACTGGGGAACTTATATGCATATATGCATAGCTCATGAACACAGACAATAGAGTGGTGAAGGCCTGGGAAGTGTGGGTGCGGAATGGAGGGGTCCATGGGGAAAAAAACAACAGAGGGGACATCTGTAATACTTTCAACAATAAAGAGAAAAAAATAAAATAAAGAGAATAAAAGTTAAAAAAAAAAAAAAAGAGCTCACAGAATGGATCAAGTAGGAATTCAGTCATGTCCCCCCAAACTCCCCTTCTTTTGATTCCTGCACACTCATATTTTGCTTCTGGAAAACTCAACATCATGAATTTGGACATAGATGGTCCATGGCGATGATGTTGGCTACTTCAAGGGCAGCTTGCAATACACCAATGGGTCTTTAGAGAACTGAAATGTAGTGCTTATGCTATGCAAGAGATACCCAGATTTCCTCTGGCTACTAAGTGGACATCATTATTTTTTGATGTGTCAGAGCTGGTTGAACGAAGGGCAGGAATACGATGATGAGAATTCTCTGTACTGTTGAACTCTTCACTGGGATTTGAAGGACTTTCTCTAGACCAGTTCTCCTTAATATTATAAGGAACCATCTGGTGAATAGTTTGTAGCTTTTCCAACATAGGTAGAAAATGATATGCCACATATATTTTATCAACAAGTCAAAACAAGTCAATCACTAGAGTTTCAGAGGTAATTCCTTTTTTTCTGTTGTAAAATTATTTGTGTAAGAACCATTCATTATATTTTTCCATAATGTCTCTTTTCCCATCATGTTCCTGAATATGTTTTACATGCATTAGTTTCTCAGTATGCATTTGTTGAATAAATCATAGCTTTAGAAAATACAATTGAAGCCTTTCAAGCATTTTAAGATATTGACGTGTTTTGGATTAAAAATTGTTCAGTTTTTTCAACAATTAGTTCTTCTTTCTGAAGTCAAAAGGAAAGAAAGACTATTTTGCAATCAATTCCAATTTTCAATCTTTTCCCACAATTTCACATGTGAATTTTAGTTGACAGTTGGTTCATGTTTTATATCCTATCCATCGCAAGCTCTCTAAAAGGTGATATCCAAAAATACAAAATTCAATAAAAGATGTGTGAAAAATAAGTGCCATTTGATTTCAGTATTCACTTTGTGATGGAATTCTCACTGCATATTTCTTGGAGCAGATTCCACTTTCCTAAATGTTGCATTCCCAAAATAAACATGTAAACATGAAATGAAGATGACAGATATACAGGCGGAGAGTGGGAGAAACCTGAAAAAATAGATGCTACAGTTTAGACATGAAAGACTGCGTTTGAGCTCATAGAAGTATCAGGTACTTCAGGGCCTACATTTCTAATTCAAGTGTCTTCTGACTTATAGATTTGAACACATGGATTCTCTCAAAGTGCAAGCTTAACACAAGCATGGTAAAAAAATAAATTGGAAATTTGAATGTCTACAGTTAAAAACACCAAACAAAACCTGTTGGTTGTTTAAGACATAGAGAAAATATAGAAAAACTGCATGTGCGCACACACACAGTCTGTGCTTTTACCGGGAAAGAAGAAGAAATTTTATTTCTGGAATGCATGAGGGCGAGCTTATGCAAAAGCATATGCATTTTGATCCCTCTATCTCATCTTCTGGCCACTTTCTCTTCTGTCCTCTGGCTAATGAGAGTGCCAGCTTGAATATTTTACCCTATTATTACTTTCTTAAGAGTCACCCTGTATATCAAAATCATTGCCCCATTCCAAACTAGAAATATTTAAAAAGAACACGCAAAGGTTTGGCTAGGATATGGATAAAAGTGGAAATAGGGATTGAAGCAACTAGTGGGCAAATCATACTCATATATATTTCAGTCTGTGATAATTTTCTAGAGCCCTCACTTCAGATCCCCAAATTTTTCACACTTCAACTAAGCAGGATGAACAAAAGCATATTTGCAACAGCACCTTGAACAAGTGGCTGCTACATAGTAGACAATAAATATTTGTTGAATGAGTAAATATTTGTAGAGCAGACAAGTGAATAAAAAGCATATATGAATAAAATGAAAAGTGCTTTTCTTTGGGTTACCCAGAATGATGGTTTTAGCAGAAATAATGAAACTATAATTCCCAAGTTCTGGAACATTTCCCACAGGCATTTCTAATGTATCTGTCTTTTAGATGCAGATTTTTCTGAGATTTGTGACAGATGTCACTAACATTTCATGTGAACATATTAAATGTTTTCCTCCTTTGTAAAAAGCTCAGTATTCCAGAATTTGTCAGCTTTAAAGAACTTTATAAATCATGCTGCTCAAATTCCCCATCACACATAATGCAATTAAGACTTAAGGTGTCAGCTGAAGTCGGTTTGGCTCAGTGGAAGAGCGTCGGCCTGGGGACTGAAGGGTCCCGGGTTCAATTCCGGTCAAGGGCATGTACATTGGTTGCGGGCACATCCCCAGTGGGGGGGTGTGCAGGAGGCAGCTGGTTGATGTTTCTCTCTCATCGACGTTTCTAACTCTCTATCCCTCTCAATTCCTCTCTGTGTAAAATTAATAAAATATATTAAAAAAAAAAAAAAAAAAAAAAAGACTTAAGGAGTCAGTGCTTAGTGCTGGAATCAATACTAGCATGCAGATCTTCCAAGGAGCAGTCTTGAAAAGTTTTAATGCTAACTTAGGTCAACCTGAAACTATAGACCAAAACTGGAGGATATATTTAAAGGATTAAGAACACAAAAGTGGGATTCTGGAGCTTACCAAAGACATTTTATCTCTGACTAACTTTTATTCAAGATTGGCAGTAAAAATGCAAATGCAGGTTTTGATTGGCAGTTGATCCAGGTTAGCAAATTTGGTAGTAAATTAATGCAGTAGTAATTTTATATCTGTGAATAACCAGCAGAGAAGAAAAGATGTTAATACACATTTTACTGCAGGGTCACCACTAAATGATCTACTCATAACGTTAGTCTGACACATTCAGCAGTAATAAACACTAACGCTTACATTTTCTAATCTATTCAAATACTCCTTTCACACTGGGTGCTGACATGCCACTTTATCCTCTCCTTTATAAGAAATAAAGCCATCAGAGCAAGAGTCATATTCTTTCACTAGAGGCCTGGTACAAGAATTTGTGCACTGGTGGGCTCCAGCCAGTCCACCCCAATCGGTGCTGATTGGAGTGGGCTGGCCGGGGGTTGGGGGGTGGGAGGGAGCTTCGGAGGGGAAGGAGCTGCAGGTGGTTGGTGGGCCCCCTCAGGGGCCCCCTCATGGGCTGGCTGGGGGAGGGGACACAGGCAGTTGGCTTGCCCCCTAATCAAACTCGCAGTCAAACTCCCAAAACTCCCAGTCGAATTCCCAGTCGAGGGGACAATTTGCATATTAGCCTTTTTTTTAATATATGATTCCTCTATAACATTCTTCCCAATATCAGGCTCATCAGAGATGCCAAAAAAAATAGTAGAGAGAATGAAAATGGAATGCAATGTAAAAACCATAAAGATGATTGTTGAAAGCTTCCCCTGCCAATCAGAACATTCATATTCTATCAGCCAATTTGGAGTAAATAGGAGTCAGCTCTCTAATCATAAGTCTGAGAGCTCAGGTTATACCAACTATGGACTTCCACCCCTGGCTTTCTGAGAAAATGAATAAATGCTCTCTGTACAATTTGATAATACCAACCTCCCCCCTCCCCCCCCCCAAAAACAAAACAAAACAAAACACCAGTGAAAGAATACAAAAGGATACGTAAATACCTTCTACACTGACACACACCTGCTAGCTCAGTGTTTTCGAGGTGTCAGTAGCCCAACAGGGCACAACCTGCTTTTATCTGTTTTTAATATTGAGTTTCCAAGTAAGCACTTATTTAAATAATAATTCTGTATCAAAATGTAAACACAAAGATAAAAAGCATTGCTAGAGCTCCTTACCACTAATAGTCAACAAAGAGAAAAGATATAATGTGATAAAAAATGGAAACCACCTATCATATGCCTCCTTATAAATGCGATCTTGACTGTTGCCAAGAAGGATATTGATAGCCAGATTGCCTCAGGGAAGAGCCTTCCTGAGTCATGTTTGTCCCAGCAACGCAAAACATTTTATTCAAGTAACTGTTTTTATAAATAGATAATATATGGCATCATATGTTTTTGATTGGAGCCCATAAATACTCATATGTTACATTTTTACAAATCTGTGCCTGCATTAAAATTACAATTAATTACTGAAAAATTCTCTGTTACAATTCAGTAAAGATAAAATCCTGCCTGGTTAAAATATATATATATATATATCACATATAGAAATCAATGGTTACCGCCATTTTTGACTATCACTTAGCATCTTTGTGATTACAGTTATATTGGTTTTAAGAAAAGGAAAAAGTAATAAAAAAGATGCTATAAAATTGAGAAAAGGATTGTGTTAAAGCTATAAAAAATGGATAATGTAGAAACTTCTAAGAAATGTCATGCCAAAATTATCATCAACACACATCCTCACAAATACTTTTCTATGAATCAAAAAGCTATCTCACTGGGAACTCTAGGAAGAAAAAAAAAAGTATGTAAAAGCGAAGACCAAGTCTTCCTTTCATTTAAAAGCAAACTTTAAAAATAAATGGAGTCAAGTCTTTCACTTTTAGATGAAATAAAAAGGACTGGTACAACCCTCCCCTCTGAAATGATTCTAACATCAGCCAATATATCTATAAAAGCAGTTTTCAAGATTCTAGACTAGGGGTGTCGAACTCAATCAGAGAAGGGGCCAAAATCTAAAATCCAGCCTAAATCGCGGGCCGAATGGTTTACTGAACAGTCATAAACTGACAATGTCATAAACTGACAGCGGAGTGCAGTGATGACAGCGCGGTGCGGGCCACATTGCAAGGCCTGGCGGGCTGGATTTGGCCCGCGGGCCTTGTGTTTGACACATGTGTTCTAGACATTAAACTACAAAGAACATTGATCCTTGAAAAATGGGAAACAAATGAAGTGAGCCCTGTAATTCCCTTCCCTCACTTTCTTGAGAAAGTTTTCAGGATGCAGTGAAGGGTGGGTTAACCCAAGTGGAACTTGACAGACTGAGTTGAAGTGATGGAGCTGAGCGTCCAGGGAAAGAACAACTGAAGTGCGCAGCAGTACTGGAAAGGAAAGAACTGCACAGACAGAACTCTGGGGACCTGCAGAAGTTCCCTTTCAAATATTCAGCTGACTACTTGCTAGTACACGTGTGTAAGAAAACTACTATGGTTGGGAAAAGGACTATCTGAAAGAATAAGAGAGAACAGTAGCTGGTGCTAACACATGGGTGAGAAAATTGTCCATTCTCACCAACAAACTTAAAAACTTCATTATTGCCTGGCTGGTTGAGTGTCAACCTATGAACCAGGAGGTGATGGCTCAATTTCCGATCAGGGAACATGCCCAAGTTGTGCCCAGTAGGAGGTGTGCAGGAGGCAGTGGACCAACATCTTTAAAATACAAGGGGGGAAAGTATCAATATAAAATTATTTGGCATCAAAAGTAAATTTAAAAACAATGAAGACAAAATAAACCTGAAAGAATGCATCATCAGAAAATTATCACTAAGCAAAATATTACAGGAAGTAATCACAGGCAGAAGGAAAAGTATACTAAAAACCTGAATCTGCACCAAAAAAAAAACTGGGCAAACAGGTAGGGCTTTTTCTTATTATTTAAATATCTTTTTTTTTAATTTTCTTATTTTTTATTGATTAAGGTATCATGTGTACAAATATCTTTAAGAGACACCTGACTAATTAAGAAAAAGAAGTGTCTTGTGGTGTTTATGCTTTGTGTATTAAGATATATATAACTATATAGCAACAATATCATAAAAGCTTTTTATGGAATGTGAGAAATATATATACCAAAGATCTTATACTATACTAGCAGCCTGGCACATGAAATTTGTGCATGGGGGTTGGGGGTGTCCCTCAGCCCAGCCTGCACCCTCTTCAATCTGGGACTCCTCAGAGGATGTCTGATTGCCGGTTTAGGCCCAATCCTGGGTACCAGATTGGAAAGGGTGCAGGCTGGGCTGAGGGTCCCCCTCACCCCTCGCATAAATTTTATGCACTGGACCTCTAGTATTTTATAGATTGCCTGTGGCTACCTCTATGGTGGAAAATGGTGATAAATAAACCAAAGCATCCCTTACAGGAAGAAGGAAAGGATAGTTTGAGGAGTGTATTTGACAGGTGAAGTGGAGGACCTCCTGCTCAGTGAGCTTGGAATTGTCCTGTGGCAGCAAGGTGTTAGGATTAAGTTTCAATTGAGGATTTTGGAAATTTGAAATGATTCTGAGAAATTATGAGACGGTAAAGAGTAATTTAAGATTTCCAGGCTGGCCAAAACCAGTTTGGCTCAGTGGATAGAGCATCAGCCTGCAGACTAAAGGGTCCCAGGTTTGATTCCTGTCAAGGGCATGTACCTTGGTTGCGGGCACATCCCCAGTAGGGGGTGTGCAAGAGGCAGCTGATCGATGACTCTCTCTCATCAATGTTTCTAACTCTATCCTTCTCCCTTCCTCTCTGTAAAAAAAAATCAATAATATATATATATATATATATATATATATATATATATATATATATATATATATATATAAAGATTTCCAATCTGAAATAGGGCTGGTGATTACGAAGTTTGATTGAAAACAAACCACAGATCGTGCATATTTCATTAAATTAATTAACAGCTTGGTTGCAAAAAACAAAATAAAGAAAGAGATTGTATTGATTAGCCTTAGGGACTGGTTGGGTAAGTATAGAGGAAATGCCAGAATTTATATGCATATATAGAGAGGAGAGCATAAATTTATGGTTAAGTTTAAAGGAGCAAAGTGGGGGAAGGGAGTGGAGTGCGGAACGGATAAAACTACTGAACTGAGTTTGGGCACATAGTTTCACACAGCTGGTGATAGACCCACAAACTGGCTGACACTACTTCACCCCCCTTCACCTCTCAGAGTCACTGCAATCTGGCTTCTCCCTTACACCAGAGCAACTGATGCCCTCTTCACTGTAAGAAACCCCTATCTTCTCAATCCTATCTTTCCTGACCTCAAGTAACCCAGATCCCTCTCTTATGCCCGAGAACCACATACAAAATTTCATCTTGGATATTTGAGAGGTACCTCAATTTCTCCAAAACTTTGCCTGCCAAAGCTGACCATTTCCCTGGCATTTTCACCTCAGGAAATAGAACCATCGTTCATCTGGGCACCCAAGCCAGAGATTTAGGAAATTTTTCCTCACCTTGCATATTCAGCCAGTTTCTAATTCTTGTCAGTTATAATTCCTTTTTTTTAATTATTATTTTTTTTTATTAAATTATTATCTGTGTACATATCTTACCATTCCCTTCCTCCCATTCATGCCCTACCTCCCCAGAGTTTTGTGTCCATTGGTTGAGTTATAATTCCTAAATACCCCTCAATCTTGTTCTGTTCACTCTTAAATTGGTCTGCATCAGCAGTGGGCACTACTGACCATTCTCTTTAAAAGGTAAATTATTCTTGACTTCCATAACAAAATACCCTTGATTTTCCTCTTTCCTTCCTGACCACTCTTTCTCAGACCCTTTTTGAGAATCTTTTTTCTATCCATCACTTAGTGATTTCTTATTCTCCACTACATCTCCTATAGGATGTGATACATTGTAGGATAAAAACACACTCATTGCATTTTGTAGAATAAATAAGTGTCTGAATGCTGACCACCTTAATACACAATAAGAGTTCATATTGAGATAATCTTAGATGAACCAGGCAGATAGCACATCTCTTTATCTCTGCTCAAAATTAAATCTCCCCTAAATTGTCAAGAGAGGAATAGAGTAAAAATTCCCAATGAATAGAAAATGGAAAGGAAAACATAAGCAGATAAGAGGCTTCAACCCATTTTTAGAAGATGAAATGCAGGCAGAAGAAAGGTAAGTATAGAAAACCAGGGAAGTTTGAACTTAAATACATTGAGAAGAGACAACAGCAAGAAGGCAGAGCTGCTCCCAGCCTTCAGTCTCAGAAGTCCTTCAGGTGTCAGGACTGAAGAAGGCATGGATAAGCAGGGAGCTGGGAACAAGAAAATCAGCAGCAATTCCGTTCAAGAAACAGACCACTAGGCCCTTATCACTGCCCCAAACACATTTCTGCCCAAACCCCACACGTCTAGAGATGGATATCTTATGCCTGGAGAAACTGAACCAGGGAGATACTAGACTTGGCAACAGTAGAAGTACACAGAATGCTTGTGGATCAACAAATAGAGGAATTAAGGTCTAATAGGTGAGAGAGTCTCTTCCTTCTCTCGCTCTAATTGGCTCCCTCAACACTGACAGCCAGGCTTGTTAGTAAACCCTCAGACAGAAAGTGGCAGCAGGTGAGCATGTCTCTGGGGAAGCTGAATGGCCCCACACCTACAGTTATGAGATTTGGAGTTCTAACAGTGGTTGGTAAACTCATTAGTCAACAGAGCAAATATAAACAGTACAACAATTGAAGTTTCTTTTTAGAGCCAAATGTTTTAAACTTAAACTTCCTCTAAAGCCACTTCTTCAAAATATACTCACCCAGGCCATAGTATTTTGTGGAAGAGCCACACTCAAGGGGCCAAAGAGCCGCATATGGCTCTGGAAACGCAGTTTGCCGACCTCGGTGTTAGGAAAAAGCAGTCTTTCCTCTGACAATGCTACAGTGGAACCCAATAACCAACAAGCCATGCCATGCACATGGGCTTCCACTTCTGGGGCCTCTTTCCAGAGGGATGAAAGCCAGCATCCGGGCAGTGAGGAAAGTCAGACATCAACACATGCAAACTAGGGCAGCAAATATAACTCACTTTATACAGAAGCAATGGAAGCAAGCAGGGCATTGTTACCACTTTGAGGCTACGAAAGATCATTATGCCCATGAAACAAGAAGGAGGCGCTACAAAAAGAGAACAGTAAAATCACAAGGAAGCCTCTTAGAGGAATAAATCATTCAGGATATGCAAAATTTGCTGTGTTAACAACAGAGACAATCTCAGGTTTTAACAGAGTGAAGGTTTACTTACAAAGTCTTTACTGGTTCTGGTCACTCCAGTGCAGCTCTCCCCTGTTGCAGGCGTGGTGTCGCTGCTGGGCTGCTCTAAACTTGTGAAAAACCCTCTGGAGTTCGCCATTACAGAGAAAGAGAATGTGGGAAATCACACGGCAGGAATTCCTACCTCAACATCTCATTGGCTAACGCAATTCATGTGGCTCCTCTGGAGTACAAAGGCACAAGGAGTTGTAATCATTTCACATGCTTAGCAAGGAGGAGAACCACACATTTTTATGAACACTAATGATATGTAGCTAAGAAATTTGATGAGGGCAATTCCCAGAAAGCAGAACAAAAAGAAGAGATGGGATAGAAGAGAAAACGCAAGAAAATCTCAGGATAATCAAAAAGGTTCAGTGCTAGGATCCTCCAGAGAAACAGAACCAATGTTGTATATGTGAGAATGATTAGGAGGAATTGACTCACGTGATTATGGAGGCCAAGAATCTCACCACCTGCTGTCTGTAAACGAGTGATGTAATTCTAGTTGATAAGCAGGGAAGCCAACAATGTAAATTCCAATCTGAGGGCAGGAGAAGTTGAGAAGGGATGTTTCAGCTCCATCAGTGAGGCATAAAAAGGGGGTGGAGAGGGGTGGCTCCACTGCCGCTGCCTCCTCCTTCAGCCGCTCCTGGTGCTGCTGTGTGCTCCTTTGGTGCAGACCTGGTACCCCTTCTGGGAAGTGGCAGCTGGGACTCTGATGCTCTCCATGGCCAAGGAAAAACTCAAGAAAGTGGTGAAGGCTCAGAACAATGATCATATTAATGTGTAGGTGGCAGGGCAGGATGGTTCTGTGGTGCAATGTAAGATTAAGAGGTACACAACACTTAGTAAACTAATTGAAGCCTACTGTGAACAACAGGGCTTGTCAATGAGGCAGATCAGATTCCGATTAGACGGGCAGCCAATCAATGAAGCAGACACACCTGCACAGTTGGAAAGGGAGGATGAAGATACAATCGCTGTGTTCCAGCAGCAGTTGGAGGTGTCTACTAAAAAGGGAACCTGCTACTTTACTCCAGAATTCTGTTCCTCCAGACCAAGAAGACATTCTCAATTAGAAAACTGCAATTCGATTTCAACACATCTGACTACTACAGTATAGTTTTCTCCATTCTTTCATTTCTCTGCCCTTTATTGTACATAAAGTAACTGATGTGCACAAGCATTGGCATTTTTTTTTTTTTAACTAAATGGCCAATGGTAGGTATGTTTTGATCGACATCAATTGGAGATGGGATGGGGGAAAACACTGGTTCTGTGAGAACACCCCCTTTCTCCATTACTGGCATGCTCATTCAGCTCTTATCTTTATTTTCCAGTAAGTTATTTTGCTCTCACTGTTTAACAACAACAAAAAAGGTCAACATAAAAATTCTTGCGTACCTTATTTGGTTGGAGAATTTCAATGTTTTTCATTTATCATTGTAAAACCAAGAACAATTTTATAACTTTTTTTTATATGTAGCTGTTATATATAGGGCAATTATCTTTAAGTAGGGATAAATTACTCTAAAGAAAAATGAATCCTAGATAGTTTTCCCTTTGAGTCAAGTGTCTTGTTTAAATGAACTTCTTGTTTAAAATGAAAAAAAAAAAGGGGGGGGGGGGCAGTGAGGGCAAATTCTTCCTTCCTGCATTGTTTTGTTCCATTCAGGACCTCCACAGACTGGATGATACCCAGCCACATCGGGGAGGGCAATTTACTAAATTCACCAATTCAAATGCTAATCTCATCCAGACACACCCAGAAACAATGCTAACCCCAGCACCCCAGGGCCACTCAAGTAGACACATACAATTAGCCATCAAGTGTCCAATTAACAGGACACCCACAAAACAGAAACAGAGACATTATCAAGAAATAATAATGCAAAACATTTTATGAACCTCAAAGCTGTGACATCAATGAATTAATATTGCCCACGAAAGCCAAGCATGATAAGTGAAAGAGAGAGAGAAAGAGAAAGAGAAAGAGAAAGGAAGAAAAATAAATAATTTCACAACATCAAAGATATAGAGACATTTCTCAAAATTCCCGGCATAGAACATGCAATACAATAAAAAGAGTAAAAATGAAAATGACATCAGTTTTCAACACCCACATTGAGAAGCAGGCTTTCAAAATTCTGGGTGTAGTCATTTTTACCCTGGATTACACAATCAGACTTAAACAATGCAGAGCTTGAGAGTGGGGAAGGTAATGGTAATGTGCCTCAGGGAAGGGGTAGGAAAAAGGGGAAGGAAAGGGGTGGAAAGAGAAGGAAAATACAGATAAGCATTGCCTGGGTCCTTGGTCCTAAGGGTTTTAAGAATGGAGATTTAGGGGAGCCCCAGGGGAAGATCTCAATAAAATACTCAGCCGCTTTCCACGTGTGCTTTCGGGGTGTAGGTCTCCACAGGTTGATTGATTAACGCCAGGGCAGGGGATTATTATTCAATGCAGCTGGTCCTGAGATCAATCTTCGGGCCATTTGTCTGATTTTGCTGCTTTTCTGGGCCTGAAGATGAACTACAACTGAGACCTAGATGTTATCTCTAGGGAGGAAAAATCCAGGCATCCAGACTGCTTAACCAGCTATATGCTGGGGGAGGAAAGATCACTCTCGGGGAGAGGTCCCGCCCTACAGTGGTTCTTTGCTAGATGCCTGGGGCTTTCCACCCTCCGGACCTGAACCTGGCCCTCATCCTTGCTCTGCTCCTGTTTCTCTAACTGCCCACACCTCCGCACAGAACAATGAGGCAAAGGGAATGCCCTGGAGGATGGTGAAGGGGAGTCCCAGGACGACAGGGAGGAGCCACTAAGCCACCCTGAAGTGCAAAACAGACTTCCAGAAGCAAAGTCTCTCTCAAAAAAAAAGTAAAACATAAAACATTTTACTGTATGGCAAATTACACTGAGCAGTTGTGAGAAAGGTGTGGAAAGCATTAATGATCATTACAAAGAAAACTAATAGAATAAAAAAAAAAAAGATAATATGAACTTTAGAACTAACAAAAATTTGCCCCAGAAAAGACATTATAATGTCACACTTGTCTGAGAAAAATCAATGTCTATATAGTCATCAGTCAAACACAGGATATTGATTTATCCTTATAAGGAAAATGGCACTGCTGGGAAAGAAGCTGTTAAAAACTTAAATCCTCATCTCTCCTCGAATAAATAGGTGATAGCTAAACTTCACGAATAAAGAAAGAGAGTAATAAGAATACTAATGGAAATTTGAAGGCAAA
Source organism: Pipistrellus hanaki (assembly GCF_964339955.1). Taxonomy (NCBI): domain Eukaryota; kingdom Metazoa; phylum Chordata; class Mammalia; order Chiroptera; family Vespertilionidae; genus Pipistrellus; species Pipistrellus hanaki. The sequence continues at coordinate 30,621,116 of NC_140509.1, read as the reverse complement.
TTCCAGAGAAACAGCTAAAGAGTTGAATGTGGCTGCTTGTAAGGATCAAAACTAGGAGATAAGGCAAAGGTGGAACATGAGACTGCCATGGAAGCTGTACGTAGGTATCAGTTTGGCAAACATTGAAAAAGATATCTTGAAAGTTTGGCAGTTCTTTTAAAGAGTAAAAAAAAAAAAAAAAGTGATACTTCTCACTAACCATAGAAAGGATAATGAATTCTTATGACATGGCACTTAATGATCCACAACAGCGTTATTCAGGCCTTCCTCACACGAGAATTTCCTTTGGGGTTTTCCATGTGCTTTGACAGACTCCAATGTCTTATTCTGGACAGAGCCCTTACTGAACTCTCTGAACTTACACGTGTGAAATGGCAAGGGTCTTCCAGATTCTGAGAGAAAAAAGGAAATTGGGAACCTCCCAGAATACGAGCACTGGGAAGCCTGTAGTTCAAAGAAATTGCATTAAAAATTCATTGAATGAGTTAAACCTCTCAGCCATCACACTTCAGTGTCACCTGCTTTAATAAGATCACACCAAGAAGACTGGCCCTTTGGGAGTTACGTGTGTGAGAGAAGGAGAGGAAAGGGAGGAGAGGAGGGAAAGGGACAAAAGAAGGAAGAGGCAGGTTCCTTGGGACAGAGATCTGTTCCCAGATGAGCCACCTCTTTTTGGCCACACCCAATTATTTTTTTTTCATGTCAATTATGGGATGCACACAGATGCCTCAGAGCAACAGTGTCAGGGCAGGGCTTCCAGCCAGCGGGGCTCACAGGTACCTCACTGAAAAGCAGGTCCTGATTCCAACAGTGTGGCAAAGGAGAAACTGGGGCTTGAAACAAATGATTTTGCTTCCCAGGCAAACAGGGGGTAGAGAAGGATAACTTACATGAGGCGATGGTGAAGCAGGTCATGGAATCAAGGGCACAGTGAGGAGCTTCTGCCCCTGGATAACTGCTATTTCAGTATCCCTTTAGAGATGGGAACTAAATATTTTGAGCCTTTTTCTCTTCTATTAAAAAAATAAAAAGAAGAATATTCTTTTAGAGTTGCCTGTCTGAAAAGGAGGCTTACAGAGAACACACTGCTGTAGCAAGTTCTGAGTCACTCCTGGAAGGTAACAGAAGGGCTCCTTTGCCCGGCTCAGGAACCATGGGGAGGCCATAGGCTTGGTTCAGATCGCAGGCATTGATGTACAACCACAGCACACTCTCTTCCCCTTCTACTGACACTTCAATGTGAAGTGCTGCATGAACCTATCACATCCAAGTGTTAGTGACAAACTTTGTTGTCACCTTGCTCAGAAATAGGAAGTTAATTTAGAACAAGAGAGGGGCCCATGAATGATTGGGTTTCCTGCCCTGAATTATGGGATGGTTGCTTGGGACAGAAAGTCCTACTCAGTTCCCATCAAGTCTAAGAATTTTATGGTTTAACTAGAGGTCCAGTGCATGAAATTCGTGCAAGGGGGGTGTCCCTCAGCCCAACCTGCACCCTCTCCAATCTCAGACCCCTTGAGGGATGTCCTATTGCCTGTTTAGGTCCAATCCTGGTGGGATCAGGCCTAAACAGGCAATAGGACATCCCTCTCACAATCCAGAACCACTGGCTCACAACTGCTCACCTGCCTGCCTTCCTGATTGCCCCTAACTGCTTCTGCCTGCCAGCCTGATCACCCCCTAATCACTCCCCTGCCACCTGATTGATGCCTTATTGCTCCCCTGCCAGCCTGTTTGCCCCTAACTGCCCTCCCCTACAGGTCTGGTCACCCCTAACTGACCTCGCTTGCAGGCCTGGTCCCTCCCAACTGCCCTCCCCTGCTGGCTATCTTGTGGTGACCATCTTGTGTCCACATGGGGACAGCCATCTTTTATATTGGAGTGATGGTCAATTTGCATATTACTCTTTTATTAGAAGGACAATACATACATATATGATTCTAACATCTACTACTGTGGTGCTTGTTTAGGAGGCATTTAAATATTTTTTTTAAATTTACATTTAGTGGAAATAGTTACCTTTAAAAAATTAAGAAGAGCCAAATCGATTTGGCTCAGTGGATAGAGCATCAGTCTACAGACTGAAAGGTCCCAGGTTTGATTCCGGTCAAGGGCATGTACATTGGTTGCGGCACATCCCCAGTAGGGGGTGTGCAGGAGGCAGCTGGTCGATGTTTCTCTCTAATCAATGTTTCTAGCTCTCTATACCTCTCTCTTCCTCTCTGTAAAAAATCAATAAAAATATATATTTTTTAAAAATTAAGAAGAGTGCTTAATGTAACACTTTTTGTATCAACTCAGAGATGATTTCTTAAATAATCAAGTTTAGACACAGTACAACTTACTGAAGACAAATATAGGCATAGAGAATATTCTGAGCAAAATTCAGAAATAGGATAGGTGACCCATGTAATGCAACCACTATATATATAATATCCAGGGCCAGCATTTTACAGCTTCAGAGAAGATGTCATAAATACCGGTGATTTGGCAGCAAGAGCAGCCTCAAGTGGCCTTTTCAAGGTCTATGCAACCTCAACTCTCCCTCGATTGTCACTTTCGGCCTCACCCATTCAATTTATAGGCTGCAATAAGTCATTCTTCACCCCTTTCCACCTCTAAGTGAGTGGCCTAATGATCTTCTTAGGGGTGAAAATCTAAATGAGACAGATGAATTTTAAAAAAAATAACAGAATTAAGTGCATGTTTAGTTAACTGTCAGGTTGATAGCTTTATGCAATTTAAATAGATTTACAGTCCTACAAATAGATCATGGCAATTGCCCCAAAATAAACTCACATAAAAGACTCAAGAAAGTCTATTCTTTAGCATAAACTGAAAACAAAATAGACTTTGTAATTGTACCTTAAAGAATATGCAATAAAAATAAGCAATTTGCTCATCCTACAATTGGCATTGAGATAAGATCTTCTTTAATGTCTGGATATGGAATTTAATAAAGAGTACCATAAAATGAAGACGGCAAATCAGTGTGGAATTCAGTGTGGAATGTATGTCTTTGTCACTGGAAAATTTTCCAGGCACCTTTAGAACTAAAATTAGGAATTAGGGAAAAATAAAATGGAAAGAAAGTAGGATTTCTATTTTCTATCTAAAGATGGTACAAGCTTTTAGTGCCCAGCTCACTGTTGCAATCTGCTCTGCCTCTTAGACAAAGCCCATGCGTGACCTGCTTCCTTCCTTCTGCAGTGGCAGTGCTATGGATAAAAAGACTCATCCCACAAAAGCAGCCAGCTCGTTCAAAATATCCCCTTTTCCAAAAAGGACACATGCAAAGGCTGTTTTATAGTTTCATATATCTTTATAACAGCAAGATATTTAAACCTAACCCATTTTCCTGATATAATAAATTGTCAGGAATAGCTAGACTAGTAGAGACCATTAATTTTATTACTTGTATAAGAAAAAAATAATAACTAATGAATTGGTCTTTTGCTTTCTTTTTGCATTTCAACAACTTCAGGAGTTCACCGGTTGGCAGTGTATTAGTTCTGTTACTCAGAATTGGACATATAACATTCATATAAATTTACCTTTTTTTTGAAGTCAGATTTATATTGGCCCCAAAATACAGAAGTTTTCTATTTCCTTAAAGGAGAAAAGGGAGAATTGTGACTATAGCAGGAAGAGCATTTAATTCAACTTCATAATACCTAAATTGAGAATCTTACAATGGTGCTAACCAAACCCCATGTTTTGCCAATAAGGACACTAAAAATCCAGAGAGATTAAATGTGAGAGATGGAGGTAGAAAGCTGCCTCTCAATTCAGGTCTTCTGTCCATGACGAGCTCTATTTCCTGGCCCAGTCTGTTACTTTCTTTAGACACCTGGTTGTAAACGGAAGTGTGGAGAGATTGGATTCAGATGCTGCAAGGGACTAAGACACAGCAATTTCCACATTGTGCAATATACGAAGCTATCTAAGAAAATGAGAAGAAATGCCCAATTTAAAGGGAATTGAATTCAAAACAAAGCAATACCAATAAACCTATTGGGTTGAGATTCTTTCAAACTTGTCCCCTCTGCCCAGTGATCATCCACATGTGCTACCTCCTCCTGAAGCTGCAGTGCCTCAGTTACATACTTCAAGGCACCTTCAAGTCCTCCACATATGGCTGTTACAAAAACAAAACAAAAACAAAACAAAAAAACCCAGCTCGTTATAAAAAAATTCTAGCTATGAAAAAATGGTATGATGACATCCTATAATATAAAAACACGTCTCTCTGGTTTATATTGTCCCACATCATTCTTTCGTGTTTCCCATCTTTTTCATTGGAAAGTAATAGATAAACAAAAGAGCAGACAACTCATCATATGCTGTTCAAAGTGAACACTAGGTAAACAAACCTTTCCTGCCCTTTTCCTCAATGGCAGATATTGGGCAAAACATGTTTTGCACATATGGTCTCGGTAAATTCTCACAACAGCTGTGCGAATCTGGCTCTTTATTTTGTTTAATAGATGAGAAACTGAATCTCAGGACTTCCTCAAATTCACCTACCCCAGCAAAGAAAAGGTTCCGTTCCAAACCCAGATCTTCTGTTTTTGTTTTTTTAGCTCAATACTTTCCCACTAAGTCATAATTGATTTTTTCTACGAAGAGCAGAACTCATTTCATATGATGAAGTGAATTGCCTACTTTTGTTTGCGTCCCCGGACATAATCTAAGAATTAAATGGAGAGATCTAAAGTACTGGTATTTGTCTGTTTTCCATCATGCCTTGCTTAAAAATACAAGTTAGCATTTTGTTACTTGGCAGAAGAAGGACTCTTTTATCAGTGATTTTAGTAATTTTATTTCCTTCCTAATTGTCGACATGAGGGGTTCTGCCTAGGGAGTTTGGGAAGGCTTCACTCAGGGGGTGAAGTTTAAATTGGGATTTAAAGAAAGTGCAATTGCTTGTGTTTTCAAACCTGTTACATTACATTTTCTGACCCCTTTTGCAGGTAAAGCTCTGTAATCCAGAATTTTACACATGCACACAATTTAAAACAGTACTTTTAGTGGAATCAAATAATATGTTATTTGAAATATTAAATATGTTAAATATTCATTTCATACTTGAAAGAATTATTCTCATTCTCTGTCCTGAAAATATGAATTCTTGCATGTTTGCTCTTCTTAAGAAAGTGGGGTATATCTGTATAACTGGAGACTGTGAATATAAATACAACATTTATGTAAGAAACAAGACACTGAGTTCTGTATCAAAACTATATACCAACTATGATGGTGGGCTCTTGTAATTACTTATTTTTAAAATTATTATACTGCTGACACTATCACAGATAAAACCCATTTCTCCTCTTTTGCCCTCATCCTAGCTTATATTGCTTATTTATCTATTTCTGTGCTTATTTATTTTTTACCTCAATTCATGGCTTAATTGGATCCTTAATAAAAAATGGTCTGAGCACATGGATTGTAGCCTGCAACAACAACAACAACAACAACAACAACAATAATAATAATAATAATAAGCTAAAAGTAAACAGAGAAGACAATATTAGATTCTACCAACTTTAAAGCCCCTAAGAGGTCCTTTCCTGATGGTCATCTAATTCTCTGTTTCAATAAGTGCTGAACCAAATTACCTCTGTCTCCCACTCTGATCTCAGGCTTATATTCATTTTCTTTCTTTCACTCCCAGGTCTCCCTGTCTTGATGTTTCTGAACCCAGGTTTGCAACAAACTGATTCTGATTCCTAGTTACATCCTTTGCATGACAATTTGATTTGAGGAATCTTAATCTTGGCCTGTGCCTAAATTCATTACCTCAATTCCAGCGATTCATCAGAAAAGATATTTTCTTTCCCTGATTATTCCAATTCAGTTAACTATCATATTTCTAATCCTACAAGCAGTTAAGCTTTTCACATTTTCTTAATTGGCTGACATATGTATTTGGTTATGAATATGATATAAAGCATGATAGATATTTGATAAAAACAAAAACTGGTTAGTATGGTTACTGTTTGAGCTTTCAATTAAAGAATTACCTAAACATGTTTATTTAATAACAACTTGGGAGGCATTTTTTAAAGTTTTTCATTAAACACCAAAGAGAAGGGCAGATACAGATATAAAGTACATAGTACTGAAACTCTAACTTGAAAAAGTTTAGACTTTGGTGATGGTAATAGTTGTGAAAACAAATCAATAACAATTCAAAATTAAATTAAAAAGGATAAAAGAAGTGGGATTCGGGTGTCATGAGTAGGCAAATGAAAATGTAAATTTAAGGGCTTAAGAAATTTTTAATTAAGGAAGTGGCATTTGAGTTCAAACTTAAAGAATGAAAATCATTGAACAGCAAGGCATAAAGATGTTGAAATACAATGTGTATCAGCTCTGGTGAGGAACCCTTGGGGCTGGAGCAGAGGGTTTTGGGCACAGTAGCAAGAACTGTGTCAGAATTGAATGTCACTTCTGCACTGATTCTTGCGGACACAAAGCAACCAGAATGAATGGCTTGCTTCGTGGGGAATATAGCACACCAGGGACTATCTGTTACATTGAACCAGGCTCTCTCCTTTTCCAGCACACCATAAATTGCAAGCACTTGTAGATTGGGGTTGTAACCCAGCCGCTCCTTTGGGGCCACTTGCTTCCTTTTCACAAGTGCAGGCTTTCCTAACTAACAGGGTAATCAGAAGTTTGTTCTCAGTTCTCGGGTTAGGATCTTTCTGGAACATCTTTGCCAGGGTGGTAGGTCCTCCTGTGTGTGCTGTCTCCTGGGGATACTCTGCAGCATGGCCTGTCAACCCCGATCTGGTCCACTTGCTAATGGAATCCCTGGCTCACCCCTTGGACAGAAGCAGCCCAGGAAGGAAGGGTCCCAAAGTACCCCCCTTATCACCATGTCCATTTGGCCTCCATTAGATTAATACCCCAGCCTGCACAATCACGTTCAACTATCTTCACTGTTGAGGTAGAGGAATTTTAAAAAGAAACGTTAATATAAGGACAGGATAAGATAAAACTTCTAGTTACTGCAAACTTTCCCTTCAATCTCAAATTCTAAACCATTCTGAATGATGGCAAGCCAATTGAGAGGGTTTCAAGAGAACTCTTTGGAGAGCTTGGGAAATGTGTTTACAAAATGGGGAAAATGGTATCTTATTTCTTTGCTTAATGGCAACCTCTGTGTTTGATATCCAGAATGGCTTATCTCAGTAACAATCAAAACATAAAATAATATTAACCAGAAAATATAGACTGTGAAAAAATTTATTGTGCTTCATATGCATAATCATGCCTGTAAAAAAATAAAATAAGATAAATGTTATAGTACAAAAAAGAAAAATGCAATGAATTAGCAGATTTAATTACATTAATATATTTTTAAAAAACATATATCTACATATTGGTCTGACACTGTAATAATTAACATGACTATTTCACACATTTAAATAACATAAGAAGAAAGCAATTAAAAATAAATTTCAATTTTAAAGGTAAAAAATTTATGTGTGAACTAAACTGTGCACTTACCAAACAAAAATATTACCCTTTACAAATTGTACCTGCTTCCCTCTTTTACATTTCAAATACAAATAAAAAATCCAAATGGTCACATTGAAGGACAGAATTGAAGTAACTTAGTCTGTTTCTTTGCCATTATGCCCATGTGCTATCATTTTAATTTTTGAATCTACTGTTTAAATGTAGGAATACCACAAAGACTGGAGACACAAACCATACTTGAAGTGAGATTAGGCTTTTCTAACTACTATGAAGTTACTCTCAAAATCCATCAATGTAGCAGAATCTATGTGGCAGAAGACAGCTGTATAAACAGGAATTCACCAAATGAATGTCCTTGTAGACCATGTTTGTTAAAGGATAAGTAATAACTATGTGTTCATTTGATGCCTATCTCTATTAATACTCAGAAGGAACTGCAGCAATTATTTAGAACTTAGACCAACAAAATATTTTTTTTTCATGAGGAAAATTTTATCACTGACATTGTTTAGGTTTGTCAGAGCTACAGAAATATGGATGCTCTCCTGAGTAGAATGGAGGACAAGGAATACCGAGAGAACTTGAGACTTGTCCCCAGGAATAATAAGGATGGATTCATAGATAGATAGATGATTAATAGATAGATGATATATGATAGATAGATAGATAGATAGATAGATAGATAGATAGATAGATAGATAGATACTGGAGACTGCTTTTCACATGGGTGCATGGGTTTTCTGGGGTTCACATGGAAACCACAGTTATGTCATCTGAAGTGACTGCACCCAGGAAAGCATTATGTGGTGGGGAGAGGACCACAAGGGAAAAAGTCAAGATGTGCTGCTGGAGGCAGAAGATCAGGCAATCTGTTAGAGAGAACATCACCCACACTGGAGAAGAATGCAGGTTGAGGTTCCCAGAAGGGATCTCTAGAGAGATGCCCTATGAAAGAGCCCATATGTATTTACCTGCCATCACTGGCCAGCTCCAAAGGAAGAATCGCAAACTGCATTGGCCCTCTACCTTCAAACTTGAAGAAGTCAGAGAAGCAGTGTAGTTCATGGGAGAGAAAGAAGTGAAGGATGAAGAGTGAAATTGTAACCCACCCCCAACCCTTCTTCTTCATTGCACCTCCCCAATCCAAAGATCAAGCTTGGGCACCAAGGAGGGAATAATTTTAGGACGGATTTAAACTAAGCTGTGTTTTTATTTAAAATTGGTCTGTATTTTCAGACCTGAAAAGAAAGTATTAGCCAAGAGCCCAGACATCCCATGGAATTGGTATTAAGGCAATGATCTGGGGAAAATGAAGAGTACACTGTGGAGCTCAACCTTTCAATAAACCTGTGAAGGCAAAATCCTGTCCCTACACCACACCAGTCTGTCAGGAGGCTGATAAGCCTTCTTTGCTAACCTGAGACCATTGTACATCTTTGCCTTTATCCATAACACTTGTAGATAAGTGAGATCTATTATCTTTTTTGCTTCAAGCCCCTTGACCTCTGCTCCACCAACACAACCTCTTATCTCTATTTGATGCTTAACTTCCAGCCCTCACGCCGCCCATCAGAGAGCTCTGCAGTTTTCAAGCTCTATGATCCCCTCCTTAATGACTCAGAAAACACCAGATCCCAGCCCTCTGCAGAGGGAAAGGGGGTTCTTTTCTCTCTCCTTTCTCCTCTGATGACGTCCTCTTTTCCCAGTGCATCCTACTCATGGTTCCTTGTGGGGAAGACAGTCACTTCATGTTCCCTCTAAGGCCAGTTCTCCCCAGAAGCCCACAGCTTCTTTTCCAGGGGCTCTGCTGAGTGCCAGGCTCCGCTCCCCCAGGCTCTGCTGCTGAGCGTTCAGCCCTTTTTTCCCTCCCTGCTCACTAATGCTTTGCTTAAGCCCCTCTTTTCTGCCTTTGCAACACCTGGAGTGTTTTTAATTATCTCAAGGAGCATCATGTAAAGCTCAAAAAATTCTCTAGTCTAGGCCAAATCAAATTTTAAATCACTTTAATTTAAATAACAAATCTATGCTTTATGACATTTTAATGAAGGGAGTATACTGCCAAAACAGTTTGAGGGCTGTTATGACACAAGTGTGGATACCTATGTGTTTATATTGTTATTTCTTCCAATTAGAAGGGGGGAAAAAAGCTCAAATAATTTGATGAGTATGTTCAAGTGTTGCAGAAAAGGGTAGGAAGGTGTTCTCAGCACTGCAGAAATGAGTGATCGGGCGCAGTGAGTGTAGATGGGGCCAGAAAGGCGACAGGGGGATAAATAATACCATTGTGAAATCATGGGAATTGTTTCAAGTTTAGATGGTAATGTGCTGCCCCATAATGTTTAAAGTTTAGTACATTATGCCTGTGAAGTGTTGTTTTAAGGACTTCATGTACATTATTTTATTTAATATGTTTGACAGCCTTATGATGCTTCCACAATTATTATCCTTACTTTACAGATGAGGAAACAAGTGTATAATGCTCATGAAGAAACAGTTTTCAGGATGCAAACAATTCTGAATCTTTCTCCTTCATACTTAGAATTTACCCAGAAATCTTTCCATAATGTCATTCTCCTTTTTTAGCAAAGTAAAAATATTTCTGGTGCACCTATTTTTCTTCGTGGGGAGATTTGTATAGTATAACCACCTTTTATTTAATAAAACAAGCTGTGTAATTTCTAAGCATCTGAACTGCCCTATAGCTAAGCAAAATTGTCCTGGAGTCAGCTTGTAACAGCTTGTGAGAGTCATTGTTAAATTTTCAGAACATTTTTTTTTGAGCCAGTAATTAATATTATTATTTAAACAAAATATCAGTATATAAAATTATTAAAAATATACTCTAATAAAAACAAAGGTGATACATATTTAAAACCTGTGACTTCCTAATTACTTTAGTACATTTTACCATAAATTATACTCTTGAGGTTACTTATGGTTTTTGTGTCCACAGTGATGATGTGCTACTGTGCTACTCTTCCCAGCTCCACATTCAGTGACATCACATCAGTAGCCGCAGATTGGCTGGGAGTATTTACACGATGAAAATCAGCCAATGCTCCAAACCAGGTTTGATTCACTATTTGTTGATTGTTTAGATGAAAGAGAGTGATGCCATTAATGTAGATTAAATGTAAAAGTGTTCAAATCTTCATAAAATAGCATATATTTCTTGCTTCTTGGTATATTTTCAAACTGACCTGGGCATTGTGGGCTGTTATATTTTTAAGTCCACAGCTCTGTCACCTCTCTGCTGTTACAGGCTTCCTTTAACCTAATCTTCAATGAGGCAGCAACAGCAGGCCTTGACCTTAGCAGTGACCAAACCTCAATAGCTATTCCAAAGTCACAATATGACTTTCCTATTACTTCTCCCAGTATCAAAAGAAAGAGAACATTGAAAAAAAAAAATCACAGTCTATATGACCTGTTCTCAAATTGTGAGATCCATTAAAAATAAGGATTCTGTAGATGTGAAAAACTCTCATTACAAATTGCATGTATGTAAAATATGGCATGCATATAAGAGTATGAAAATTTATATGTATAGTTTAAAAAAACAAACACCTATGGACTTTATATCTTCTACTCATGGACAAGATGGAGGAAAGAAACCAGATTTGTACCACTAAAAAAAGGACAAAATATTTTTAAAAAACTGGACAAGAAACTAGACATAGAATAATGACAGATTGGGATTCATAAGAGACAAAGGAATAAATGAGGTAAGCTTAAGCTTGTCCTAGTTTACTATGTTGAGAGAGGCAGAAGGCAAGATATCTCAGGCTCTCTGGGGTAGGGAGAGGCAGATGAAAGTCTGGGAGAAAGGTGGTCAGTGATCAAAGAAGAGAGCACCCGAGCATATTGCAGATGAACAAACAATCAAGATCCACAAACTTTTAAAAATGATTCCATTTAAAATGGAATTCAGAACATCAAATAAGTAGGAATAAATCTAAAGAAAAATGTATATTTAATAATTCACTTTAAACTAATATGCACTATTGAGAAAATTTAAAGAAGGCCCAAATAAATGAACAGATATCCCACATCAGCTAATTGGAAAGCTCAATACAATTAAGATGTTGAGACCATTTCATTGTCACCAAACTAGCTGGAAAAGAAAAAAGAAAAAAGAAAACTCATGCACCACTGGTGAGATATAAATTACTCAACAACTTTGGGAAAATGTTTGGTAATATCTGATAAAGCTGATCACGCGATGCCTATTACCGAGGAATTACACTTTTAGATATTCATTGAACTAAAATGCATACATGTGTTCACCAGAGATGTGTATTAAAATGTTCTGGGAACTGTTCATTATTCATAAAACTCAAAACTACACAAATGCCTTTCAATAGTAGAACATGCAAATAAATCAGACTATACTTCTACAACAAAATGCTATACCACTACAAGAATGAATAATCTAAAACTACATGCAAAAATCTAGATGAAACATAAACACAAAAGTTTGAGAGACAGATGGATGACATAAGAGAAAATATAGTATATGATTTCACTTCTTTACATACCTATACACGGAATTAGTCTACAGTTACCTTGGGTGTAAATGACTAGTAAAAGGCTTCTGGGAGCTGGTGATGTTTTCTGTTTCTTTATGTGGGTGCCAGTTACCTGGGTGCTTTCAGTTTGTGCAAATTCATGGAGCTGAACACTTTCAATATATAGAGGTGGGGCAAAGTGGGTTTACAGTTGTGAGTACACGAAACAGTTTATTCTTATATTATTATTTATTAACTAGTAGCACTGCACACAAATCTGTGCACTAGTAGATCTCTGCAGGGCCTGGCTGCTCCATGCTCACTGACCAGAGACTGTGACCCAGAGGCCCATCAATAGGCAGGCACAGAATGCTTGCCTCGTCGCTGGGGCAATGACACAAGTGTTCCATGCCCCAGCCTGGCTAAAGGCCCATATGCAGCTGGGAAATGCAAATGACTTCTTTCCCAGTTCTCAGAAACTCCAATAAAGGGCTTCCTTCCCCTTTCTCAGCAGGCTTTCACCCCTGTGCCTCTGCCACCAGCCCCTCTGTCACACTATCCTCCACCCCTTCCACCCTCTGGCCTCCCAAACTTGACCTTGCCTGAAAGTCGGGGGCCACTCGACTCTGCTCAGCTCACTGGTTGCTTCTCTTTTCATGCAAGCATTCTGCCCCCAGCCTGGCAAGAGGCCCATCAAAGGATGGGGGTGGAATGCTTGTCTTGTTGCGGCAGCCACAAAGCAAGCCTTCCACCAAGCCGCTCACGCTACCACTCTCAGTGGCCACACCCCCAGGACTGGGGCATGATTCCAGCAGGGCTGAGAGGACTGGTTGCTGCAATCTTGTGGCTATGGGCGCTGCCATCTTTGTGATGGAATGATGCTTAATTTGCATATTACCCTTTTACTAGGTAGGATTATAGTATGATTTTTCATACAAACAACTATACAACTAGTTTTGTCCCACCCTTTACACATGTCTCTGTCCTTATATTATAGTTTAATAAAAAGTTTAAAAAACATTTGGCATCCAAAGTATCAGCTTCATACCACTGTAGAAAGTGCTACATAACACTTAAAATTAGAAAGTGTTTCATAACCAGAGAACAAAATAAAGCTAGCATAGTTTTCTAAATAGCATATTTTAAATTATCTGCTATGATTGTTGAGGCATTGACAAATACAACTTCACACACCTACTTCATTTTTTTTGACAGCCTGTTTTCTCTTTTCAAAATTGTTTCTTTTTTAATTATAATCTAATAAAATACTGTAGAGAATTCCAAAAAAACAATGTAGAAAGGTAAATAAATAGAATATTATAGACAAAGCTTGTGCAAAATATAATATGTCAGCAGACACTACATCCTTTTAAATATCTCTATACTAGAGGCCCGATGCAGGAAAATTCATGCAAGAGTAGGCCTTCCTTCCTCCAGCTGCTGGCACCGGCTTCCCTCTGGCACCTGGAACCTGGGCTGTTTCCCTCCTCCGGCCGCCCGCAGGTACCCGGGACTGGGGCTGGCTTCCCTTGGCCCACCTGTAGGCACCCGGGAGCCGGGCTGGCTTCCTCAGGAAAGACGTCCGGAATGAAGTCCAGAAGACATCTGGTCTAATTAGCATATTAACCTTTCATTATTATAGATCATTAAAAATTGTCTATAACAGTTGTTCTCAACCTTTTTAATGCCGCAACCCTTTAATACAGTTCTTCATGTTGTGGTGACCCCCAACCATAAAATTATTTTTGTTGCTACTTCATAACTGTAATTTTGCTACTGTTATGAATCTTAATGTAAATATCTGTGTTTTCTGATGGTCTTAGGCTCTACGCAGTTGAGAACCATTAGCAGGGTCACCAAAGACCATCAGAAAACACAGATATTTACATTATGATTCATAAGTAGCAAAATTACAGTTATGAAGTAGCAACGAAAATAATTTTATGGTTGGAGGTCACCACAACATGAGGAACTGAATTAAAGAGTCGCGGCAATAAAAAGGTTGAGAACCACAGTTATAGATAATTTTTAATGATCTATAAATATATATAGTTCTGGGTTTTTTCTTCCAATATTAGATGCATGGTCTATATTCCATTTTATGTGCTGCTCTTTTATGCTAATAATTACGGTGTGACTATTTAAATATAACTTAATTTCTTAAACACAATTTTAGTGGACATGTAGTAATCTATCATATACAAATATACTAAATTTTAGTTCTCCGTTTTATTATTTAGAAGCATTCATTCCCTTCCAAATGTTTTGTTATTATATAAAAAACATTGTAGTGAACACCTCTGCACATACGTCTTTTTAAATACTATCATAAAGTTAAAATATGTGATTTTCCCAAGATTCTTCAATTAATATATATTATAAAATTATTTCCGAGATTTTGGACCAGTATACATTCTCTGTAACTGTGTATAAGAATGGCCACTTCCCTGAACCCTTGCCCAAAATGGGCAATTTTTTTTGTTTTTAATGCTTTTGATATTTGCAAAAACACTGTTCCCCATGTGAAAGAGTAGCTTCTTTTAAGCATTGTCTATTAAGGTGGGCGAAAATTGCTGTCATAAGCACAGTGGTTACCACGTGAAGGCTGAAATAAACCGAGGCCTTTTGGTCACCCTTCCCACCAGGTGTGCAGGTGGCAGGTGGACAGCCCTCGCATGCTGATGGAGAGGCCCAGGCTCCTTTTCCCTCCTGGCTCTGCCGCCTCCTGAAGCCTCGCTGTTGAGGCTGGGCCATGCCACACAGCCTTCAGCGGGCAGAGCGGGGAGGAGAGTGCGAAACAGGGAGCGGGCACACCCACTCTCTGAAACACCCTGCCTGGGAGAGGCATATCATTCCTGCCCCAGGTCCACCGGCAGGAACTGAGATCTGTAGCCCGGAGTGCGGCTGGGAGCAGGCTAGCTGGGAGCCAGACTACACTCTGTCACTAGGGAAGAGAGGATGGATTTTGTTAGACAGCTGGCTGTCCCTGCCATGATGTCCTCTGAGATTTAGTGAGTTCTCCCACCGAACTAAACCTTTATATGGAGCTATAAAAATATCTGCTGCATGTGTTATAAATATGCCTTTAATAATAAACCCTTTATTTTACTTCTTATGTTAAAAACTAAAGGCACAACCTGAAATTCATGCAAGGGACTCGGCCTCTCAGCCCCTCACAGCCTTGGCTGGCCCTCTAAGCTCCCCTTCGTATGAAGGTTGTCTGGACAGTCGTTCTGCTGTTTGGTCTAATTAGTATATTAGCTCTCTATTATATAGGATAGGAATTATTTCCTTTGAGTGTTCTTGCATTGCTTTTACATGTAGAATTTAATTTCCCACATCAAGATTAGTAAAATAATCTTCCCAAATGTCTTTCTTTTTTTTTTCTTTTTCTTTTTTTCCCCCTAAGTTTCATCTCTTCCATTTAACTTTTTAATACTGCTGGAATTATTTTCGATGAAGAAGTACTGGTGAGGTGGAATCTTTTAACAATGTACATATTTTCCTAGTATAGCTTATTGAATAATTGAATAGCCCTTCCAAGTCTTTCTTTATGAGTCTATATCATACACTAGAGTCTTATTTGTGCCTGGTGTTTTCCAAAGTTAGTAATTTTTCAGTCTTCATCTTACCCAATCATTCCCTTATTTTTTTAATAAGCAAGTGCTGATTTTCCCTTTTTAAAAAATATAAGCCTTGTAAATCATGGTAGAGAAAATAAAAACCAATATCTGAGAATAGTGTGAAGCACTGTAAAAATAAATAAGTAAATAAAAGGAAATGCCAAAGCAGGAGAACCCAGAGCCTCAGGCTGCATTGCTCCGCCCCCAGCTGAGAAGCCACTTCCGTTGCTCACCTGCACTGAAGCTGGCTCACAGGGAAACACTTGCACTCCTGCAGCTTCAAATCTGAAACCTGGGCAGACAATACAGGATTAGGTAAAGTCTCAAGAAACTGAGTTGCCTCCTTTTTGAAACGTCCTCATCATGAGCTTTTTTCCAGAGAATGTATTGGTAGACATTGCTTATTTCCATAAGTTGTCTCTAAAAAGTTGCTTACAGCCTCAGAAAACTATTATTTAATTCAAAAAAGCTAGCCTCATTACAACCAGTGTTATTAAAACTAGCACCTCTGCAGCCAAAAGTGAACAAAAATCTCCACATTTTAAAAGAGGTGGTATTATTCACAGCTTTTATTTATAATTATTATTTTTTTAATTTTTTACCTAAAATAGAAATCTTAAGAAACACATAATTGCACAATTTCTTAGATTAACATTATAGTGACAAAAAGGCGGGTCCTGTGCCTTAAGTGGTCTCTGATCCCAGCACCTTCTCTGGACCTGGAGCCCACTGAGTAAGGGAAATCTCGTAAGCCCAGCTAGACTCAGTCTCCCAGTGTAGAGACTTCCCTTACAGTTTAAAGTTAACTCTAAGCACCAGGGAATAAGGAAGCACTTTAAACTTGGTTTCATGTGAGTGCTTTAAAATTTTTAACAGTCACACTAGAATTCTAGTCCAAATGATCATTTTTGGATTTTAGTATAATGCATTGTCCATCTAGCAGTACCTGTACAATGACAAAAATCCTGTAAATAAAATATTCTTGAGTCTATGACATTAATATAGTCTCTCTAGCTTCTATCAGTACATTTAGCATTTCCTCCAGGGAAACGATGTAGATCTTTTCCTCTTTCTACTCTGTCTCCCTAAGAACATGCCAATGCGTGATAATGATGATGTTAGTACTTGTGATACAGCCATAGCTCTAAATGGATTAGCAGCCAGGGAAAAGGGGGCTCTAAATGAGTTGTAATGAAGATCACAAAAAATAAATTAAACTAAAGGAAAGCAAACAAACAAATATTGTCAATGATAATACCCAGGGGTGGGAAAGTGCAGTGAACAAACTTTAATTGATTTTTCTTATTAAATGTTTAGACTTGGAAGAGAGTAATCCAAAATGAAAATTTATATATATATATATATATATATATATATATATGGAAATGAGATATAATGCAAGTTATATTTATACTACACCTTCAGATTTCAGATCTGAGGCAGCATCTTAAGATGTGGAATAATTGGGGGATAAGCCTGGCCAGCATGGCTCAGTGGATGAGCATCGGCCCATGAACCAGGAGGTCACAGTTCAATTCCCAGTCTGGACACATGCACAGGTTGTGGGCTCGATCCCCAGTATAGGTGGGATGTGTAGGAAGCAGCCAATCAAAGATTTTCTCTCATCACTGATGTTTCTATCTCTCCCCACCCTCCCTTCCTCTCTGAAGTCAATACAATACAACATTTATAAATTAGAGGCCCAGTGCACGAAATTTATGCCTGGGCTGGTGGGGGAGAAGGGTGTCCCTCAGCTCAGCCTGCACCCTGTCCAATCTGGGACCCTTGGAGGGATGTCTGGCTGCTGGTTTAGGTCCTATCCCACCGGGAGGGCAGTGGACATCCTTCTCACAATCCACAACTGCTGGCTCCCAACTGCTGGCCTGCCTGCCTTCCTGATTGCCCCTAACCACTTCTGCCTGCCAGCCTGATCACCCCCTAACCACTCCCATGCCAACCTGATTGATATCTAACTGCTCCCCTGCCAGTTTGTTTGCCCCCAACTTCCCTCCTCTGCCGGCCTGGCCATCCCTAGCTGCCCTCCCCTGCAGGGTTGATTGCCTCCAACTGCCCTTCCTTGCAGACCTGGTCCCTCTCAACTGCCCTCCCTTGTAGGCCTGGTGCCTCCCATTCAAGGGCCACGCAGAGAAGGGAAGTTCACAAAACAATCAGGAAAAAAAATCGTCCTCTACCAGTGGGGTGTCAGGAACAGGACAGATGGCAGAGGTCTGAAATCATTAAATAAAGGTAGCCAGCAAGTCTAAATAGCATCAATGATAAAACGTTTTTTCCTGAAACAAAACTTTTGTTTTATTAATTTTAGACTTGCTACAATTACAGTTGAATGTTGAGTTTTAATAATAAATGTGTACTATTTGAGTTAGCACATACTTTTATTTACCTTTACATATTGCATATACATCACAGTTAATTTGGAGAACTCTGCTTAGACACTCAATCTCCCAACATACAGGGGCTCAGTCATTTAAACAGTTATTTAAAGAGTAATTTGAAACAGTTCAGGATAATTCAAGCTCCTTTTGGGTGTAGTTTGCATTTTCAACCCATTTCTGTTCATTTCAGTGTTTAAACAGAAACTAGCACCATGATGGGTAAAGATGAAGAAATAAAACTTGAATTACTTAAATTCTACCATTCAATTTGATTACTTAGGATTTTTTAATTGTGTTTAATTTTTTTCTACTGCAGAGATAGTTGAAAACTGCTAGAATTAATCTTAGGAGGGGGAGATTTGAAGTTTCTGGAATATATTGTGAAATGAGATTTTATGAATCACTGTCAATGTATCCTATGTTTAAGCCTTTAACTAAAAGGATATCTGATGCTTTATGAACAAGAAGTTTTTTGAAATTAAAATGAATAAAAAGTGTTCTTTAATAAACTAAAGTGAAGTGATTGACAAATTTACCTGAGTTGAAACTAAATATGAATTTTAAAAATTATATTGTTACAAAGTCATTGACAAATTTGTAAAAGATAAGTCTTGAAACCAAAGCTGTAATTATATTATTCATTACTATAATAGGCTATTATATATGTATAAATTTCCCCCATTAAAAATAATCATTTTTGTAATTAAATAATATTAAAACATTTTTTCTTTTTTGTACTTTTACAGTTATATTATTTTTTAAAATTTTATTATATTCATGAAGTTAAATTTAAAATGTTACTGTCTGCATTTCTTTTCTGGACTTCCATATTATTTGTGTAATTTTGTGATTATTACTGAATAGTTTTATTATACAGAGGAAAAAAATGGTTAAAAAATACATATCTTCTATGAATGTCAAATGATTTGTGGCCATCAATAATGAGCCAGAACAGATTATGACCAACCACTTCTCAAAATAAACAAAAAGAATAAAATCATAGAATTGGGTGGGTCTGCTGTTAGAAGAGCCACTCTGCAGAGGAAAAGTGGAATTTTCCAGCACACAGATGGTTTTGGAATAATAAAACTGTTTTTCAACAAGTCAAGGCTCCTCATTATATCAGTTACATTATATCAGTTACATTTTATTTCCTGTTCCAGCTGTCATTTAGGAATCCTTGAAACAATCTTTTTCTCTAGCCTAAAATTCTATCAAGTACCAAGCCCTTATTGTGTTATATAGAGCTTATTAGTACGTGCCTCATTTCATATAACTGTCACAACAATCTTAAGGTGCAACTGGTATGCCCATTTTATAGTCCAAATCATTTTACCTAGCATCTTCCTCTTGAGTTGATCCAGAAGTGAAACTGTTCTAAAAAGCCCCAGAAAGATATACTATAGCTTCCAATCACACCTTTTAAAAGTTGAGGCAGAATTTGCTAAACCAGTGAATAAATGCTGTAAAAAAAAAAAAATGGTATGTATACCTGAAATATTGTCTGTCTTCACTGGACCTACATCTGTTGCTAGAAAAATGTACATTGCAGAGGAAGTGAAATTGTATTATACAGACAGATAAAGTTTACTTATTGTTATGTTGTATAGATTGATTTGGGGAACAAAAACAAGACCACACATAGACTAGATTTCTTCTCCAATCAATGTTTCTACGTATGATGCTATTTCATGCAAGCTTTAGCCTATATTTTTATTATTTCTTTTGTCTCAAACACATGCATGTATATCAGCAATTACCAACTAACCAACTAAGTTTTCACTAAAATGACAGACTTTAAATTCTAGTAAATAAATTTAGTAATTACTCTATATCAAATTTAATAAAGCATTATAATTATCATTTCATTATGGTAGCATGAAATTTATTCCAATATGTTGGGACTGAGAAGATGAGTTGATTTTTTTTTTCTGCTTCCTTCAATCCCTTTTTAATTAAAATAAAGATACAGATATATTTCTTTAAGTGACTGAAAATTATAAGGTGTAAAATACCAGCAAATATGAGAACATTAACAATTCAATATGTATTCCCAATGGACAGAAAACAAATAAGTAAGGAAATAATGGTTATGAGTATTATTCTACCAGATTTCCCTTATATTTTACTTTTCATTGCATCAGTTAAAATAGAAACAACAGTAAAAATAGGCCAAGTTTTAAGGACTTAATATTTCAAGTGCTTTGAGCCAAATGTTCCTTTCCATGTCTCAGATTCCCAGTTCATTCTAACCAGGGTCTTGACTTTGGTGTAATAGAATTGTTCAAGTTGACAATACAACATCTTGTTGATCATTACTGCTCTTATAATTAAGTTCTGGACCTGATCTCTCTAAGCTATTTTCTGCTTTCAGGCTGCAATTGATGAAAATCTTGGTATAGGCTGCCAAAGAGGCCCTTTGGCTTTCACACTTCACATTAAATCAATGATTAATCATACTTACCCTTTTACTGCTTTCCTCAATACAGTCATTGACCACTAGCAATAGATATTTAATTCCATAGTCCTTATAATTGCTAGTTTTCCTTTATCTCTCAAACATTTGAGAGGTTGCCCCTGCCAATGCAGTTCTTTCCACTGGAATGGCGACTCAGTTCAATACTGAAGAAATTTTTGTCTGCATCCCAGGGGCCATTTATATGTCATCATGAGTGATGAGAGCTTCATTGCCAGTCAGCCTGCTGGTTATCCAGCTCCCAAATCTGCTTCCTGGGATAACGCCTGATACAAACTGATGTTCTTCAAGCCCCAAGGAGACTGACTCTGAAACTGAGATATTTATTCAGGAGAAGCTAATTGGGAGTGTTCTGTGGAGCTCTATTTGGAGGGAGCAACGGAAACAGAATTGAGCAAGAAAAGAATCTGGGCTGTGATGAAGTTACAACACAGTCACTATTGATCCCACATGAAGCTTGAATATGGAACAGTATTAGTAAGATGTCCCAATTAAGGCAAGAGAGTTGGAACTTTGCACCCCTTCACACCCCTGTATTTGTCAGTCATTTGGATGTGGGCTTTTTGTAGGGAATAGATACAACTTTAGGTAAAGCTGTTTTAGCTGAGAGAAATTTCTGAAGGGCACAGCTGTGAGCTATCTGCAGCTAACATTCCCGGCAGATAGAGAAATGAGTTTCTCAGTCCTTAAAAAATCCAGGCAGTTAACACAGCATTCACAGTAGTGAATTTCTCATATTCACTATCGTACCTCTAACAAGAATAAAGGCCATTATGGTAGAAAGACCCAAATAAAAGCCCCTAGAAATGCCCCTCTCCACCAGCCTATTAAACCAAAAATATTCACACCCATGGGGAATGGTAGATTAGTGCCATCGTCAAAGACATGGAAAATGCGAGAGTAGTGATGCCTGTCACATTTTCATTTTAACTCTCCTGATTTGCCCATGCAGAAGCTGGATGGCGTTTGGAGAGTGACTGTGGATTATCACAATATTAATCAATTATCACAATATTAACCCAATCGCAGCTGGTGTTGCAGAGGTAATATCTTTCTCAGAATAAATCTACACAGACTCTGGCATCTATTACGCAGATCTGACCTAGAAAAAATTTTTTCCCTCTGCACAGATTTCCAAAGAAGACCAGAAGCAGTTTGCTTTTACCTGGCAAGGACAAAAATAAGACTTCATAGTCTTACACCACGATGGAGTCAGCCCACATACTGTGACATAATACAGTCTGAAGAAATCTTAACATTTCAATAGCCCCTTCCATAAGGAAACTGTGTCAATTTGACCCTAATAATTGATGCCACATATATTTTAAATTTCATAGCATCACATATTTGAACTGGAGTATTAGAGATAAACCATTAAAAAAAATTTAGGCGTGCATCACCTCAATGAAGCGGTCTAGAGCATGTTGAAACTCCTAATGTAAAAGACAAGTTGCAACATTTTATATGACCTACCTCAAAAAGGAAGCACAATGCTTCATGTGCTTTTAGAATTTGGAAGTCAATGTATTCCATGTTCAAATGTCCCAATGGCCATCTAGTTAACCCATAAGTCTTCCAATTTGAAATGAAAAACAGAGCAAGAGAAACTGCCTAATTAAGTCTAAATTGAAGTGCAAGCAATGTACCTGGGTCTAAGAATGTAGCAGATTCAATGAAATTCAAAATGTCTATGGCAAATAGGGTGCTTTATGGACTCTCAGGTAAGCAGCCAGATGATAATCAGACCTCTAGGGTTTGGGATCAAATCATTGATCTCTTCTGCATATAACCATTCTCTTTTTGAGAAACAGCTTCTGCCTTACCATTTGGTTCTGGTAGAGATTGAATACCTCCTCATGTGTCACCAGTTAACCATTATACACTGAATATTACCTGACCCATCAAGCCTAATGTTGGCCATATACAGCTACAATAGACCAACAAATGGAAATGATATATAAGTGATCAAGCTTGAGCAGGTCCAGTAGACACAAGTACTTTGCATAAACGTTAAGTCTCAGGATCTTTGGCACTGACTCCTGCTGCATTGAGTCTCCTCCCCCAGTTCCCATTTATGTCCATTTGGGGGACTTTCTTATGACTATTTAATGGAGGTGGAAAAATAATGGGCCTGGTTTCCAGGTGGTTCTGTTTGAAATGCTGGCATCAAATAAGAATGGATATCTAGATCATTAAAACTCCACTTATAGATACCTGTGGGAGCATAGTGAAGGGAAGTTTCTCAGTGGGAAGATCTTTGAGTGGTATATTTGGTTTTTCACTCTGTTTGAAAATAAGTGGTCAGAAGTGCATATCTGCATTGATTTATAGGTGGTAAATAATGATTTGGCTGGATGGTCAGGAATCTGGAAAGAATAGCATTGAAAGCATAGTGATGAAGTAATCTGGGAAAGAGGTATGCAGATGGATATCTCAAAATACTCACAGAATGCGAGTATTTTTATGTTCCATGTGCATAATCACCACAGGACATCTACAACCGAGAAAGCCTTCAACAATAAAATGGACAAATAACGTATCTTGTGTCAGTCCATTTTCTCTAACTATGCAATACTTGCCCAAAGGGCTCATGTACTAAGTCGACCCTCAGTCTGATCTGGCTACCCATTGCTGCAGAGTGCCCTACCAATCAAGAGCAGAAATGAACACTGAGACCCTAATCTGGCATCATGTCCCATGGTACCAGCCTGCTGGCTACTTGATGGCAGATTGATGAGATTGGACCTCTTCCATCCTGGAGGGAGACATGGTCCTCACTGAAATAGCTGTTTATTCTAGATATGGTCCTGCCTTCCCTATCCAACAGGAAGATTTCAGCACAGCAATCCTAGGTTTACTGAATGCCTTATTTACCCTTAGGGCCGCCTTCCATACGATATTGCTTCTGATCAAGAAACCAGTACAACTGCCTGGTGCCCCAGAATCAAAGGTCTGGGTCTCAACTTCTAAAGGTCACTCCCTCAGCTCAGAGATGCCAGCATCAGGCAAGCAGTCACTTCTGCTCACAGGTCCAGAGTAGCTTTGTGCAACCTCCACACATTTCCAAGGTATAGTTTTACTAAACTTTACCCTTATTCCTTCAGTCCTAGAGGTGGTAGTTGCTCCCTGCAGTTGCGACTGTCTTGGTACCTAAAATTCCGCTTTTTCCTTTTTCAGCTACCTAGTTAATGAGTGGATACCTAGTTAATAATTATTTATATTAAACTCTCTCTGGTCACATAACTGAATTGACTTCTGTCTTCTCACTGGGCTCTGGTTGAATTTACACAGTCAATATTTGCTGAATAGGTCAGTAAAATGTATTCCTGCTGAGACTCTACCCCAAACGTTTCAGGAAGAATACTCACAGGACTCTAGGTCTGAAAATTCTTAGCATCTAGAATATGAATTTCATCTTTTGATCTAGCTTAAGTGACCATAATTTTATAGTTCCACTTGCTCATTGATCATTTTTTATTGCCTCTATCTTGAATAAAAGTATTATGTTATCTCTTACTATAATTGCTCACCCCAATTAAGTGGGAGTTTCTGTTCCATATGAAATCAGTACACTGAATCTAGAACTAATAACATAAGTATATTTCTCATTCTTATGACACCATTGCTACATAGATAAGCCACTTATTGTCTCAATAACATTCTCTATAACAGTGTCCACAAATATAGAATACATTTTATTACTTAGTGGTAATAAAATAGCCTGCTGGTAAATAAATTAGCTGAGAGAATTAGTGCTTAAGATGTTCTGAACCCTCAACACACCTAAAGCATTAGTTCTCCATTTTATGTAATCCTCCATTAAGTGTGACATTGAGAGTAATCTAAAACCAATTTTGAACATAGAAGTTAATATTATCCAACTGATTTCAAATGTGTTCAAAGAAAATAAAAAGCTTCCTAACAATTTGATAAGATATTGTTGAATTAAATGTGGCATCTCCCTGGCATATTTACCAGATTTTAAGTCACAAAACAGAACAAACCAGGATTTAAGGCAACATAATACAAATTAAAAGATAGCCCCATACCCTTCTGATTTCTAACCTGTAAAAATAAATTAAGTAGATGTTAGCATTTATGTAAAGCTTAATTGAACTTTTAATTTGTTTTCTAAATATCAAATGTAGTCTTTGATATGTAACATCTGAGGAGGATCAGAGTTAATGTTTCTTAATCCAGTGCAAATCGTTCTGAAAGATACTGAGGTAGAGAAGTCCTCTAAGATAAAACACTCACCTCCTTCTTTGGATAAATATACACAGTCATCTTAAAGACCTAAGACATTTTTCTGTTTATTTTTTACATAAACAAATATTTTCCTTCATCTTATAATGTATTTGGCACTAATCCTGATTTAAGCACAAACTTCTCAATATCTTTGATATTTCTTTGATTTAATAATCCATGTGAAATCGCAAATAATTAATAGATGGTTTTAAATTGGGAACTCAGCTCATAATACTATCATCCCCTCTGAGTGGTCCTTACTTTGTTCAATCTGCCATGCTCTAATCCCCGGTGATAAATCTTGCTGTATTTGTAAATGATGCTCAAGTAATACAAAGAAGGTGAACTATTTAAATGAGATAACTTCTCAGGAAAGAGGATGATCATCTAGAAACAGACAAGACTTTGATTAGCATCTTATCAGACATTTGTTTTCATGCCTCTTGACTCTCTTCTTGCCGAAAGACAATGTTGTCTCAGGATATAACCTAGGTAATCCATTTACAGCCACAATACCAATGCCAACCCACTGGTAGGTTCTAGTCTTAATATCTCTCAGCTCCTGGAGAATGACAACATTATTTCTCTTGGCTTTTTAAAAATTTCCGTAGAATGAGAGGGATGATATTGGTTAAACAGTTCACTCAAAGCATGTCTCTAGTGAAAAAGGATATATTTTTGCAGCCCCATTTCAAAGTTAATGATACACAAAGCAAGAAATGTGCAAAAATATCAGTGAAGTTTGGGTTCTGCTCAATAAAAACAAGCTAAATCTAAATTTAGGTTCTTGCCACGTCATTAGCCAAGCTCCAGTTGTTCCTAGGTACCGCAGCACATATGGTCTGCGAGATCACCCACAGTCTCTGGGCCCCCCCTATTAGATGACCAGATGGACTGACTGAAATCCTAGGGAGCAAGAAGGCTATGCAGATATTCCATTGCCTAACATTGCAAAAGCATCTTTGCTTCATGATTTTTACCAATGTGCATTTTCCCAAATTATAGTTTTTTTTAACCTATAATTGGGTATATTATTTTGAGACATTTAAATTTCTAAAATACATTTAAATTCTTTCTCTGGACTATACCCATTGCCATTTTCTTGAATGGCAACAATAATGGCAATATATTATCAACTAACACTAAGTTGTTTTATCATTTTAGTAATATTAATTTTATTTTTAGGATGGATCAAATTTTATTGTTTCTCCTCATTTGGGTATTCAGTTAAGTCTTCTTTGGAAGAATTTCTTTTTAAATTATTTGTATATATTAAGATATTCAATGCAAAAATTACTCAAATATTTTATTTTTAGCCTTTATAATATAAATGAAATTATATGTATATTTTATATAGAACAGATGAATGTATGTATGCAGATGTGTGTGAATATATATAAACATGTAGTTATATTCTGAACTTATAGAGAAATAAATAAAGTGATTTAAGTGTCTACTATGTGCCAGGCCTATGTTTTACACTTTTAATATATTATCTTGTTTAACCCCTGCAAGACAGGTGAATTAAACATAGAACAATAAGGACTCAAAAGTTTAGCCTGTATTTCAGTTTGCTAGGTTTTTATTTGCTCTTTCATTCTTCAAGTAATACATGAGGTTACAAATAATGTATGAGGCTCTATAGTAGATTATGAATTTTACAGTGGTCAAATTGATCTTCAGACACAATTATGAGGAAAGAGCCAAGAGATAAAAAGAAATAGCAGCCTTTAAGTCAGATCCAACCTGAGTTCTAATCTTGCTGTGTGATCTTGAGCAAATTACTTAATCTTTTTCATCGATAAAATAAACATACTAATATGCATTTGATAAGGTTGTCTTAAAAATTACTTCAAATCATTTTTAAAGAGCTCTTTACCCATGATAAGCAGTCACCCAAAAAATATGGTATTTTTTTTTGTATTAGTTATAATTTTTGGCAATTTACATGTCCTCTTGGAGAGCCATTTTCCCTCCAGATTGGGACAGTTAACTTCTACCCAACCCTCCCCTCCCCATCCCCCCCCCAGAGAGATTGTGAGAATTTTAAAAGGTTATATGTGCAAATTCATCTTAATACACAATAAATTGTTACTTCTTCCTCATTTAAGTCAGAACACATATAGGAAACAAACAAATAAATAATATAAATCATATATAGAAAACAATAGAATGAGAATTTCTAAACAGGTACCTATGTTTTGCATTAAAAGTTATTATTGTGGATATTCTAGAGTGAACTGAAAACAGTCATTATTTTCCTATCCTGATCCTCAAAATAAATGTTTCCAATTCTGCTTATATCATGACCTGGAATGACAAATCTCAGAGAATTTAAGCTGGGCAAGTCTCTCCTATCAGTAACATTTTTTGATTAAAGAATTCCAACTGTACTGCTCCAGATGACTATTAAGAGAGACCATGCCCTGTACAGGTACTGCCTGATCACTGACAAGTTGAAACAAGACCATTCTGCCCCCAGATTCCACCAAACAACCGCTGCTCTCATAGTTCGGTTTGCAGAATTTAATTACAATTTGGATGTGCACACAAAAGGTAACATTTTTATCCACATATGATTAGATATTTTTCAGGAGTGCTCACCTATTGGTTGTCAAGTTTAGTCATATAATCTCAGGGGATCATGTGTCATATTCAGCTGCTTGCTGCTTATGCTCATTCACAGCTGGTAGAATTCGTGACCGGTAGAGTGGCTTAGTCCGAGCTGGGAGGAGCTGTCAGGCTGAGGCTCCCTTCTCAACTTACTGCGTGAACACTATTGAGTCTGTACACTTCCTCCATTTAGTGCCCTGGCCTGGTCTTTTACCTTCAGCCTCTGTTACTACAAAGGACCTGATGGCTGGCCCTGTGCAGCTCAATTCAGCATCCATGTCCCGTGGGACCTCTGGGTAGTTTGGGAAGGCTATTATAAAATGACGCAGGCCTTTAATTGCCGTGAAGTCCATATTGCCAAGGCCCAGGTTGTCTAAGGGAGGCTAAAGAAGTATCACTGTCCAGATCTGAGAGCAAAAGCATGAACCTCTCCCCACCCATCACTTATCATCTTTTAGTGAGCAAAACCCATGGCAAGGAAAGCTGGGACCTAGAAGACTGATTAGCTCTCTCCTCATGCCTTTTCCACATGTGCCACAATCCCAAGGTAGTGGCAGAGCCTGAGTTTCCTTTGACTTCCCTATGTCAAATCTTTCTCCCGGCTCCAAAACCAACTTAAACTCTCGATATGCTAGATGGGGAATAGAAGAAATTTGGAAGATCCTTTTCTAGGAAAAAAAATGCATGTCTCAAAATGATACTATTTTACTTTGAAAGTCCAAAACTGCATATTATCTATATTTTCTCTTTCTGTTCATCTTGTCTAGGGGTGTCGAACTCAATCAGAGAAGGGGCCAAAATCTAAAATCCAGCCTAAATCGCGGGCCGAATGGTTTACTGAATAGTCATAAACTGACAATGTCATAAACTGACAGCGGAGTGCAGTGATGACAGCGCGGTGCGGGCCACATTGCAAGGCCTGGCGGGCTGGATTTGGCCCGCGGGCCTTGTGTTTGACACATGTGATCTTGTCTTAGTTTCTCTCTTCCATCTCCTTCCTCCAAAAAATGGCTCTGGGCTAATTAGGGTGATAGTCCTAGTCAGGCAAGCAGAGTGAAAGAGACATATTAATAATCTCTTTTAGATAAAATCCTTAGTAAGCACTGTAGATCTTGACTTAACGGGGACACAGCCGAAGCCTTTTTCTTTCTTATTCCTTTAATCTGCCAAACCTAGCACACTAGGGTTAATAGAAAAGACTACACAGAAATGTATTAACATGAGATATCAGTATGTTTTCTATTACAAAATAAAATTCATCATTTTCTCTATAAACACTCTTCAGTGTCTACCGTGTTCCTGGCACTGTTACCTGTTGGTAAAAGATACATGCAAGATCCTGCCCTCATAGTCCAAGATATTGCAGCCTAATAGGGAGGAGAGGCAGCACCATTGTAATAAATACAAGTGCTCTAGTAGAATTCTTATGTCAGTGCCCTGTAAGTCATGCTCAGGAAGCATGCAGTACATTGTATTCCTTAACTTCTGTGGCCTCTGCTATACTGACTAAAGTGCTTTCAATTCAATGCTGTTAAATTCATTTGAATGCTCCCAAGTGTGACCAAGCCAAAAAGAGAATTTATTAGAGCTGAAAACCAGAGTACTAGTAACGTCTCTTACCATTTCCAAGAGCTTGACATTTTATCTAAGGGAATATGAACAATACTTCCCTGGGTTTTCTCTTCATTGAATCATAGTAATGGAGTGTCCCCTACCCTACAAATAAATCACTTTCAAAAAGTAGATGATTCCTGAATAAGTTCATATCCACTTTCTCTTCGAAAAATTTGGGACTGTGGTGATAGCTTATCTGTTACTGAACAAGCTTGGAAGGAAAAGGGGGCTTTCAAGAAATATTTACCCAGCATGAAACTTTAACAGAATCAAATGGGTTTCAGGAAACAGATTCAGAGCAAGAAGAATCTACCTCTTAGCCAGCTAGTGAGAAACCTACTCTGGGATATCAATCACATGCACCCATTATGGAAACAAATAGAAACCTATTGCTCCCCAACTGTTGTGCATTAGAAAAAGTTTAACAAAACGGAGTCACGTTCTTGCAAATTCTCAGCCTCAGAGTCACAAGAATATTCCCAAATAAGAAATTTGCTTGGGAATCCATTTGTTTTCACACTTTCCTAATTAAAAACCTGTCCAAGTACTGCAGCTAAATTTGGATGAAAAACACTAATCAGGGGTGTTTTAAAGTTTTAATTATCAGCTTGAGGCTTTTGAACTTAGGCCTTGCTATAGGGGGCAGTGTTTTTGGGGGGAGAGGGGGAGCTTTACAACATACAATGTTAGAACTCTTTTTTTTCTTATATCAGAAAAGATAAAAACAATAGGCAGAAAGATAAAAACAATAGGCAGCAGCAGGTTCGTGTGCAGTAGCAAGTTATTGTTGCAAATCTTTTTACTCCAAAATCTTCTGGTACAGAGATTTCATAAGGAATAAAAATGAAGCAAAATTGGCAGAACATAAAGTACATAATCATGGAGCCCAGGCAGCTCCAGAGGCACATGGCGTTTCATGAACAAATGTAATGAGAGTTTTGGTATTTCACACAGTTGCTCCTCTGAAAAGAAAAATTAATAAGCTCAAGGGAATCAATTTGAGCCGAAACCAGGTGACAGACCTTTACACCTGACGATACCTGGGTATAAACAAATACGCTCTTTTCTAAGCTATTCAGGAAATTTGGAAGCTGATAACTGGCAGTTTAAAGCAAGAAAGAATAATTAACTTGTTACTGGATGAAATTCGCTTTGCTAGGGTTTTTATCTCTGTACCACAGACTTTGTAGTAAATTTTAATAATTAAAATCCTCAAACTTCTAGCCTACCTGTTATACAGAAATATAAGAGTTAATGTTAAATTCCCTTTTAATATTTTATTGAATTGTTTTGATCATGAAGTATGGTCTTAAGTGTGACTGAATTTGTCCACAATTCTTCTCACAAAGAAATTTCTTTTTTGGGAATTTTAAAATATAGTCCTTTTAGCAACAAGTAAATATGGGATATTAAAAATAGGAAAGCCAGGCTGGTATTGCTCAATGGTTGAGCATCGACCCATGAACCAGGCGGTCATGACGTGACTCTTGGTTAGGGCACATGCCTGGGTTTTGGGCTCGATTCCCTGTAGAGGGGTGTGTGTGTAGAAGGCAGCAAATTGATGATTCTCTCTCATCATTGATGTTTTTATCTCTCTCTCCTCCCTTCCTCTCTGAAATCAATAAAAAATATAATAAAAATAGGAAAGAAAGCTATGCCCCAAGAAGAGTCACATGTAAGTACCTCTTTTAAAGGAATAGGATCAGTAAACTATTAACAAACCAACAAAGAAGGCAGACAATGTTATTACTGCATCTGGTTGATTCAATGTGGCAAGTTTATGAAATGATTGATTGAATCTCAAAATGATTTGATAAATCTAATTCATCATGACACATTTACTTGTTGGCTCAGTATCTTTAAAGGAGATTTTATTCCTTTTAGCAAGTCACTTTTGCATTCACATTCTGTGAATTACAAGCAACAATATTGAGGCAGACAGATGCAGCAATTTGTCTAATCATCTAAAAATTGAGAAGGACATGGCATGTTTAGAATTCAAAACAGTTGCCTCTTCAGGCCACTCTAGCATTCATCTCTGTAGCTGTCACTTCTTTACATAGCCTATGTACCTGAGAGAATCCCTCCTGTTCTTAGCTTGTCCCTGGAGATGCCACAGTTTCTCTCCCAGTCATCTCTGATGTCATCCCCAATGCCTCCAAGGTATAAGAGAGGAATATGAGTCACCCAACAGGCCCTGAATGGAAACCAAAGTCACAGAACCACGAGGAGAGGGAAGCGTCAGAACTGGGGGAGTACAGGTTGAGGAAGTGTCAGGAGAAACATTCACAATTTTTGTCCAGAGATAGCTCATTCTCTCACCTCCTGATCTGCATGATATTAACCCTCCTTGGATGCTAGTACCATGGAAAGACTTACCCAGCTTGCATTTGAGTCTCAGTTCTGGGACATATCAACAGATTGGACTTTGGCAAACCAATTGACCTTTCCCATTTCCTTTTTCTTTTTTCTTTTAGTGCATTGATAAAAATTACCATTTGCTTGACCTCTCCAGGTTTGTGTCCAGATACAATGAACTTACATGGAAGTTCAAGTACTTCACAAAGTCCTGGTCAAGGTTCTTAACTTGAAAACTGAAGCCCATTACTATGCAGCGCATTTTCCTCTACTAGGCAAGGCTGGTGAGAGAAACAAATTGAAGATCAGAGGATCACTAAATAAAATGGTGAAAAGGATAGTCACAAAGTGTCTGAGAAATGATCTATGTGACTTAGAAAAGATTCTTTTTAAAAAAAAATACATATTTTATTGATTTTTCACAGAGAGGAAGAGAGAGGGATAGAGAATTAGAAACATTGATGAGAGAGAATCATCAATCAGCTGCCTCTTGCACACCCCTTACTGGGGATGTGCCCGCAACCAAGGTACATGCCCTTGACCGGAATCGAACCTGGGACCTTTCAGTCCGCAGGCCGATGCTCTATCTACTGAGCCAAACTGGTTTCGGCGAAAAGATTCTTTTATTTAACCCAAGTATGAGTAATGGATTTCTGGAATCAGAGCATTCTCTTTATAACCAAAGTATTATTATTATTATTATTATTATTATTATTATTATTATTTTGGCCTTTCTCTTTTGTAGTCTCCACAAATATCACTAACTTTTTGGTAGCAAATTACCAACCAGATCTTCTGATTATAACCTACTTACCAGATACTTGATACACTAGTCATGTAGTCCAATATAGTTGTAAATAACAGTTTTATAATACTTGTTCAAGTGAAACCCTATACCTGAAAATATCTTCTATTTTGTTAAATGGAGACAAGGAAAAGGTCACTACCATCTAGTGGAATGAGTTCCTTCTGTAAAAGCGTAACCTCATTCATTACTACCGCCAATTTCAGTCACCCTTTTCTGACCTCCTCCTTACTTCATTGTGACCACATGTACTAATTACTAAAAGGGGAAGTTCTTCTAACTTGGAATTTTTGGATGTTGAGAGTCGCATGATCTGACAACTGCATAGAACAAAGAAATATATGACAGATGCTACTAATAAAGACCATGTGAGTAAGACAAACCCCATATCTTTGACTGCAGAGAATGAGAAAGGCGTGAGGCGCACATTAATTAGAAAGCTTCTGAATGAACTGGTGGTTATGTCCTCTTGTAGATGAAAAGCCTATGTGGACACCTTAACAGCAGCGCTCCATGCACTGCCATGCAATTGGCAAATTATCTCACAATTCCCACCTGGTAACCCCTCTCCTCCAAGTCTCATCATTAGGGAAACTTCCTGGAATGTGGGAAGGGGCAGAAAAGGAGAGGGAGGCACTCAGGTCCAGTACAATTCCTTGAGGCTGTCCCACCCTCTGTAGATTCACCTGGAGCTGGAAATATGAGATGGTTATGCTGCACCTTTGAGCTCTTCTCTCCAGTTTTGACTGGCTGTTTCTCCTTCAGCTCATGTGATTGTTAAAGCCCATCTGAAGCCAAACTCTTCCTCTGAGCCTTTCCCTATGCTCTGTGTCACCCTAATTTGGCTCCTGCAGGATATAGGAATATATCTTAATTTAGACCATAATTGCACAAATTATCTATATGCATCCCCATCTAGAACAAAACAAATAAAGACAACATAATCTAACCTGGGGTCTCTCACCTGTGGTACTATTGACATTGTGGGCTGAACAGTTCTTTGTTGTGGGGATGCCCTGTGCTCTGCAGGGTGTTGAGCAGCATTCTTGGCCTCTACCCACTGGACTCCAGCAGCATCCCCCAGTTGTGACATTCAAAATTGTCTCCAGACATTGCTAAACATTCCCTAGCATGGGGAAATTGTCCTTGGTTGAGAACCACTGATCTCTCTATCCTGATGTTGGAATACTTATAAATTTTAAATGTGACACCGATTTCATCAACTCTGTTTGCCATGGCTGGAAGAGTAGAGGCTGCTCTTTTTCACCTGTCTGCGGATGCCTATAGCCTTTGTGGTCCTAGAATCTCTGAGAAGAACAGAAGGCTGACTCTGGGTTCTGGGAAGTTTTTGAATTCTTCCTTCAGATCATCTCCTGGTCAGAAGACTCTAACAGGCCGAAACCGGTTTGGCTCAGTGGATAAAGCGTCGGTCTGCAAACTGAAAGGTCCCGGGTTCGATTCCGGTCAAGGGCATGTACATTGGTTGCGGGCATATTCCCTGTAGGGGGCGTGCAGGAGGCAGCTGATCAATGACTCTCTCTCATTGATGTTTCTAGCTCTCTGTCTCTCTCCCTTCCTTCTCCTCTGTGAAAAATTAATAAAATTTATTTTAAAAAGGAGAAGAAGAAGAAGAAGAAGAAGAAGAAGAAGAAGAAGAAGAAGAAGAAGAAGAAGAAGAAGAAGAAGAAAAAGAAGGACTGTAAAAGTAAGGAAGGCCATCCAGAGATGATAATTGCTTCCTGAAAATCCAGGCTGAGCAACATGGCTGAAGCTGCTTTGGCTTCAAAGTCAGATGAAGCTTTGGTGCCACAAGCTTCCCTTCATGTTACCACAGCTGGTCCCAGGGAACCGTGCTCCTGCTGCTGTTGTGTAGCAGCTCCTCCCCCCACCCCTACTTCAGAGTCCAACCTCGGGCTTGGTCACTAGTGAGACATAACCTACTGGGACCTGTACATGGGACAAGGTTGCCCTCGATCGCTGCTGGCTGCAGGGTTCAGGTGGCTGAGCCCTCCAGTTATGCATTTTCCTAGAATCGAATCCCCATAAACCTCAATACTGACTTAAATGGTGTATCACTCACTGATGAGGTCGTTAATGGCTGAGCCCAGGAAATCTGTTAGATCTTTTGTGGCGACCATAGGTCTCTGGTTGATCATTAAGGTCAGAGTCAGCTGGCTATTTGCTTTATCCCACTCAGGAGCCCAGAATGTCTTTTTCAGATTCTATTCATAGTATACTTCTGTCTGGACACTTAAAACTGAAGACATATCTGTTCTTTCCTATTCCTGAACACCCTACAGAAAGTAGGTCGGCTTGCTGTGTTTTAATTGGAAGGCATCTAGTGAGTCTTTGGGAAAGAAGCTAAGTAAATGCTTGTTGTTGTCAGGATAATTATTTCCTAAGGAATGCACACAGTTTGGCTTTGCCAACCAAATCACTCTACAAGGCACATAATTTGAATCTTCATTTTATATTATTTGTTGAAATTAAGTAACAGGGAGAGAGTTTATTTTAAAACAGGCTGGAAAAGGAAGCCCAGAGCTTTTACATACAATTCCCACAAGTGAAAGTTTGCTTTATAATTGTGTTCATTTCAAGTTATTGTTGTCATATTAAAATAGATGCATACATGAATGTAAAATGCTGAGTGATAATATAGAGAGTACACATACTTCTTTTAAAGTGTTTCTCTCATTTATATACTTTTTAATCATGCCATTGTCTTCAAATAACAGAAAAAGATACAAAAACTAGACTCAAGGAAAAAATACTTCCTTGATTCTAGCTTACTCATATCGTTTCGACGGTCATTTCTATGTGATCATATACATCCAAGTCAGGAATCACATTGAGTGTTTCATTAGAATATCTGGTTTCCTCTCATGTGGCCTGTTTTAAATGGAGCCCTTCTGGCAGCAATATATCAGGTGATATATTTCACGGCATTAGGAGTCTGCATAAAGGAACAGTGCAGGAGTGAGAAGGACAGAGAAAAAGAAGAATGTATTGACTAGCTCAACACAAATTATCTGAAGAAAGTTATTGTCTGGACAGCAATCCACCAGCAGTTGGATTGTAATTGTAACCAGCAGTTGACAGCTTTTAATTATGTGGAAATCTTTGGTCTTTCAGACAGATGTGGTAAGAAAAATGACTTTTAAAGTTAGCCATCGATGTGGGTATTTTTTTTTCTTCTAGAAGTCTCTTAAGGCGCTGCATAGTCCAGACTATAACTGTTTCCCTGAGCTACGCCTCCCTCGCTTTCCTGACATTCAGCCACCCTGAGTGGCATCTGTTTCTTGCCAACAAAGTTGAAAGTGGTTCCTGTCAGTGCCCCACCCATTCTGCTCCCATTGTGCTGGTAGGGAGTGATCAGATGCCATGGCTGGATTGAGAGGAAACACTTTGAAAACACTGGGACTCTCAGGTCAATGTCCACCCTATGTCTATCCCAGCTAGCATGAAGGAATCTCGAGTGGAGGAGTTTAAGCAAACATTTGAGGTCATTTCACAAATACCCTCCTATTTCATAGGCAAAAGAGAAGCAATTTGATCTTCCTTAACCAGAAGGATTAAAAACTGACGTTTGTGGTTTTCATTTTTAAGAGGCAAAGGACAAAGCTTTTTTTTTCTTCTTTTTTTCTTTTCTGTTTAGTGAATAGGTATCCATAGATGTGATTACTTTTCACTCAATATCACATCTTTTACAAAAATAAACTAGGATGTTCTATTATTTATAATGTTTGTGTGCCATAATCTGTGCGAGGGGCTTTAAGTAAGGATAGGAAAACTAGAGGCTGTGCTAAAAGAAGTCCTTTGAGTCTTCAGAAAAAAAGCCAACTAAATGCTTTCCAAGCTGACGTAGAGAATGGCCAGTTAAATTTGGATTTCAGATGCACAGTGGATACTTTTTATATAACTGTATACTAAATATTACATGAGACATACTTGCACTGAAAAATATTTTGTTGTTCACTTGAAATTCAAATTTGACTGGGTTTTCTAGATATTTACTTGCACAATCTGGCAACCCTAAATATTGGAACTTACAAGTTAAATTCACAAAGTGATGGAATTGGGTCCACCTTTCCAAGACAGACACCAGGCTTCTTTTTTATTTTAATTTTATTTTTTTTATTGATTTCAGAGAGAAAGGGAAAGGGGGAGAGAGATAGAAACATTAATGATGAAAGAGAATCATTGATTGGCTGCCACCCACACACTCCACACTGGGGATTGAGCCTGCAACCCAGGCATGTGCCCTTGACCAGAATCAAACCCGGGGCCCATCAGTATGCAGGCCGATGCTCTACTCACTGAGCCAAAGCAGCTAGGGTAAGACACCAGACTTTCTAAGTACATAGATACTGGATCTATAGGCTAATCGCATTGACCAAGTTCAGAAAGTCTATTTAATCAAGTAAAAAAAAAAAGCAAACAACAGGTCACTGAATACCTGCAAGTACATCAATGCCACACATGGGCAGGCCAAAGGGGTTTTCAGGCACAAGATGCTCACTGGAATGTGTGAACGTTTTATGGGTGAAGACTAAAAAGGCTGAAGATTAATCCCTTAGTTGGGAGCTTGACCATGGGATCTTAGCATTTTATAAAATTGACTGGCTTACATTCCCTGTTTCCTGAAAGTGCCCAGATGGATTCTGTTGGTATTTGTCTCTGTGACTCCCTTTCCTAAACTCCCATGGGTTGTCTAACCTCCTACCTCAGAATGACACATCCTTCCGTTCACTGTATTAATAGCACCAGTCATATTACGTCAACTCCTGCTGCTAAAAGGAGAGACTGTTTTTATCCACTGTGTGATGATTGTGAAGTTTAACTCTCAAAAGGCAACCATGTTTCTTTTACTTCCCAATTCTTAAAGAAATTCTCACTATTCCCCTCATACATTTACTTAACATACCAGACAGGCAGGATCACTTAATATTATTCTCTCTAAGGTCCATGCTCATATTTTGTTTCAAGCTAAGTTTTGATTGGTATAATCTCATTTAATGTTCTCTACAGTCTTGGGAGAAAGATAGCATAGTTGTATAGAGAAGAATAAGTAGCTAAATCTAGGTGTGTCTGGTTGGAATCTAGTATCCCTCTGGAGCACTAACTAGCATTCTGAAGTACAATGTTCCCTACCTATTAATACGTTATAATTTTTTCTTTAAGCTGGATGAATTCAGCTTCTCCCCTGCCTGAACTATCATAGGAGACTTCAGTAATCTTGGCTGATGACCACAGTGACAAATGTAAAGAAATGAGCAGCCCAGCCCAATTGAGGGTCTACCTATGATCCAAGATGTCATGGTTCAATTCCTGGGCAGAGCACATGCCCAGGTTGTGGATTACACCCTAGTGTGGGTCATGCAGGAGGCAGCCGATCAATGATTCTCTCTCATTATTGATGTTTCTATCGCTCCCTTCCTCTCTGAAATCAATAAAAAATATATTTAAAAAAAAAGAAATGAGCAGAGGCTTTGGAGCAGTGTTTCCCAAACTTCTCTCATGATGAGAATCACCTGGTGGAGTTGTTAAAACACAGATTCCTGAATCCCAACTAAGAAGTGCTAAACTAGAATTTTTGAGAACATATAGGTAAAATTGTATACTTAACTAGTGCTCTAAGACAGATGTTATATACAGAGCACTAAGTTAGGTATGCAATTTTACCTATATGTTCTCAAAAATTCTAGTTTAGCACTTCTTAGTTGGGAGTCAGGAATCTGTGTTTTAACAACTCCACCAGGTGATTCTCATCATGAGAGAAGTTTGGGAAACACTGCTTTGGAGTAATAAAGACCTAGATTAGAATCACATCTCTACAATTAGGGCAGGAATAAGGAACAAGAGACCAATTTAGACATTTTTACAGACTGACTTAGGTCCCCCAAATTTGTACGTTGAGGCCCTATTCCTGAAAAAATGGGAATACATTTGGAGAAGATGTTTTTAAAGAGGCAAATAAATTAAAATGAGGCCATTCAGTGGCTCTAATCCAACATGACTGATGTTCTCATAAGAAGAGGAAACTAGAACACAGACATACACAAGAGGAAAACCATGTGAAGACACAGGGAGAAAACAGCCATCTGTAAGCCAGTGAGAGAGGCCTCAGAAGAAACCAGCCCTGCTGACACCTAAATCTCAGACTTGTAGCCCCTGGAACTACAGGAAAATAAATGTCTGTTGTTCAAGCCACCCAGTCTGTAATTTTGTTATTATGACAGCCCTAGCAAATGAATTATGGAGATGTTTTTTAACAGCCTAAATCTTGATTTTTCATTTTTTTAAAAATGGCAAAATTCCCATGGGTTTGATGTAAGTATTAAATAATTAAGTTCCTAGCATGATGCTTTGAAAAATAAAGAAGCTCAATAAATATAAGAACTATCTTTTTCACTTAGGTTCACAACATGAAATAGCATATTCATTCATTATTCTTGGCAAATTCATTAAGGATCTGTTAGGTGCAAATCAATACCACAGTCAAATGGTTTTTCTTCTGATTAAAAGGAGGAGGACAATGTTTGTTATCCCCAATTGTGCTTTAGACTCTGTATTTTGTTGTTAGTACAATGCCCATTTTAAAGTAAACTTTTAATTTTGCAACAGTTTTGTATTTCATAAAAATTACAAAGGTAGTGCAGAGAGTTCCCATATATATCCCACACACAGTTTTGCCTATTATAAACATTGTACATTACTATGGTAAATTTGTTACAATTAATGAGCCATTATTAACTAAAGTCCATACCTTATTCAAATGTCCTTTTTATCATTTTTCTCTTCCAGGACCCCATATAACCTACCACATTGTACTTAGTCATCATGTCTCCTTAGGCTCTTTTTGGTTTGATGATTTCTCAGACTTTCCTTGTTTTTTGATGACTCTGAGAATCTTGAGGAGTACAGGTCAGGTTTATTCTAAGATGCCTTCTGTTGGGATTTGTGTGGTATTTTCCTCTTGAATAGAATGGAATGATGGGTTTTGGGAAGGAAGATGACAGTGGTACAGTGCCATTTTTATCACCTCATTTTAAGGGCACATACTACCAACATGATTTATATGTTGATGTTGATATTGACCTCCTGGTGAGGTAGTGTTATTCAGCTTTCTCTACTACTAAAATACACTGTTTTACCCCTTTCCATATAGCACCTTTCAGAAGGAAGTCAGCATGTGCAACCCACACTTAAGGAGTAAATGTTATATTCCATCCCTGTAAGGGTGGCATATCTGGATAAACTATTTGGAATTTTCCTATGTGGAAGGTTTGTCTGCTCCCCCATTTATTTATTCTGTCATTTGTATCAGTATAAACTCATAGAGTTTTATTTTATACTTTGGGCTACACAATACTCCTTTACTTATTTCGTTGCTTACATTGTTCTAACTTTAGCCTCTGGGAGCTCCTCAGACGGCTCCGGTGTCCCTTTGACAAATCACCATCGTTATGTGTGTGTTTTTCGGTACTGTGCTTTGTTTTTTCTATAATGCACACTCTTTTCGTCTCTGAAATTGGTACAACTAATAACTTTCTACAATTACAATTATTAGTGTTTTTTTCCTTCTTAGTCATACATAAAATAACAATTGTGTTTTTCAATCAATGGTTCTTACATTAAATGGAAGTCAAATATTGCTAAGCAATAATGAACATTTTTCCAGGATTTGGTTTTCAATTTGGAGCACCCTCGCCCAGTCATGCTTTGAAATTTTACAGAGATCATTTCCTTCAGAGATTGTCATTGTTTAATATTTCCTGTTTGTTTTAGATGTGCTCTTTCTGTTGGTCATTTGACTGTATATGCGTTGTTCTGTTGAGACAAATAATTTGTATTGGATATCTGAATATCAGCAATAGTCATTTTTATATTCCTTCAGCTTTTTTTTTTATGATTTAAATCATAAAAGTATTTATGATTTATTCAACTTCCTAATGTCAATTCTAAGGCCACTCTTCAAGAGGCAAAACTGTATGGGATTAAAACAGTAATATATAGGACATATTTTATTATTTTGTTAATTTCTATTTCAGTAATTATTTCAATGTGGATAGGGGGATTTCAACTTGCTTATATTAGAATTTTATTATTTCATATCACTTGCAAACATTAAGATGTATTATTTAGCCTAGTTTGATAACTGAACTCAGTTACTTTAAGTCCCTTTATTCATTTACTAATACATTTACTGAGAACTTCTATGTTTCTTGCCCTTGGTGTCTATGCTTGGCCCTTAAGATGCTAACTAGAATTTAGAGATTGTCTAGAGAACATTTATTTAATTATATTCCATAATAAATACAAAATATTTTAAACATGTTACCTCTGAAAATTATAGCAAATGACAGCTTGGTGAAAATTTGAATAGTCTATTTTAGTCTGTCTTAAATAACTTTCCAGAGGAAAGTTTGACATGATCAGGTAAACTAAATTTTGCAATACCAAATCACCTTTCCAGTACCTCTATCAAGTAAAATATAAATCTCCACATTATATAAGAAAGTGAGGATTAGAAGGGTGAAGTATAATTGACTGGGAGATCAGCAAGCAATAGGCCCAGCTCTGAAATACTAGTAAAATCCTCTTAGCTCATATGCTGATGTCCTTTATATTCACCAACAATGTAAGGTGAGCAAATAAGTCACCCAGCATATCTGATATTTTAAAGTGACAAAGATGATGTGTATCTTTTCATAGTATTAATTTTGTCATCAAATGTATATAAAAACCCTTCTGATGGAATCTAGTAGTTATGGAAGGTTATCCTTCAAAGATTCATGGCAAAAATGTATTAAAATAAAAATCTTTATGATAAAAGACCTCAACAATATTCAATTATGTAGTACTTTTGCAAAAATACAATCCAATAAAGGAAAAGAAAAATTTAATCTAGTGCAACAATTAGATCTTTTTGTTGAGCACCAAAGGACTTTTTTTAGTATTTAAATAGCATATTAAATTTCCAAAGCACTTTATATTCATTAATTATTCCTCTAAAAACCCAACAAGAAAGGTGGTTGGAGCAAATTTCAATAATGTTAGTTTGTTCCAAATTTAGGGGTAAGAACCAAGGATAAAGGTAATTTGACTGATACAAAATATACACCTGAGAAAAGAACAGACTGTAACAATTATTTTTTTTTCCAAATTAAAATCTCTCATATGGCACGCTCCAGAATAAGTTTCTATCAGATGTCCATTTTTCATGTTACATTTTTCAATTACCAAGCTATGCATAAATATTTCAGTCAACTCCCCCTCCCAATAATTAACTAATTATATTGCAGAAAATATATGGTATCAAATTGATTCCAATAATGGAGTTAGAAGTCAATGTTACAAAAAAAAAAAAAAAAGCAAATACAGGGCTTTAAGTCATTTTTAAAAAATGTTTTTAGCTGGCCCAATTGCATCTTTGTAAATTATATTAATTGAGATCAGTGATATCTTAGGCTTAGAGATGTTTGTTATCATTTTATCTGGCCAATTGTATTGCTTGTATGCAGTATTGACTAACAGCACCCCACAAAACAATAAGACAATTTCAGTCTGAAAGAGATTTTTGAATATCAAGGTTTTATATGAGTTTAGATTTATATTGGTGTAGATCTCAAATCAGTTTTTATTCTGTTTGCTTATGGAAATCCTCAGAATTAAAAACATACCTGAGACAGTTTTTATAAATAATATATACTTCCAGAGAGAAATCTAGATTAATTATTTAACATAGTTATTTATATATAATCTTTCCTCTCTGGATGTATGTAAAATAGTACATTTAAAAAATGCCCTAATAAGCATTTTGGCAATAAAGGACAAGTTATTATTAGATGTGAAGACATATTGTCTGTGAATATTTGTATATCTGTCTTTGGAGAAACATATTTTAAATTAGAGAAGAGTACAGATAATAGAATTCTGTACATGGATTGTAACTTACTTGACATAGACAGTGAATGTTACCTTAGAGAGGAAAAAGAATCCCATTCCACCACTTACATTACCATTATTAACTGAGAACTTTGTTCTTGTATGAGCCAATGGAGACATTAGGCAGAAGTTGAAAACTATCCTATACCAAAGAATCACCCAGGATGCTTGTTAAAATATTAGATTTAAGAGCACAATGGTGCAGCCACTTGGGAAACAACTTTCTGATAGAGTTAGCCATGCACTTTCCTTATGACCCAGCAATCCCACTCTTAGACATTTACCCTGCTAAAATGAAAATGTTGTGTTCTCATAAAAACTTATATACAAATGT
The DNA here is from genome assembly GCF_964339955.1 of Pipistrellus hanaki. NCBI lineage: Eukaryota > Metazoa > Chordata > Mammalia > Chiroptera > Vespertilionidae > Pipistrellus > Pipistrellus hanaki. The sequence goes on along the minus strand of NC_140509.1, from coordinate 30,578,702 downwards.
ATATAGCAGTTTTATTCATAATTGTCAAAACCTAGAAACAATCAAATTATCCTATAATGGGTGAATGGATAAACCAACCCTCATACATCCACATGGTGGGATACTGCTCAGAGACAAGACAAAAAGAACTATGAATACATTCAACAACTTGTGTGAATCTTAAAGGCATTATGAGGAGATAAAGGAGATGGCCTCAAAACACAGCATACTATGTGTTTAAATTTATTTATAGTTTACAGTAATGGAGAGCAGACCAGTGATTGCAGGTATTAGGGGCAGTGATGTGAATATAAAGGTGCAGCACGAGGAAGACTGTGGGGAATTAAAGAACTCTTCTGTATCCTGATTATATTTAGGGTCACATGAATCTATATATATCTAAAAATTAATAGAACTGTACAACAGCAAAATCAATGCAATTGCATTTTTAAATGTTTTTATTTCACTTTGAAGTTTAGGTTGCTATAATTCTATAGTTAATAGAATTTTAGACATGAAAAAAGTCTAAAGGATGATGTTTTCTCATTTTATAGATAAGAATATAGGCATGAAGAGTTTTTATCTGATTACATTGGGAGTTCACTCATCCATGTCTAGTATTGATGAAACACCAATATTGATGTGCAAAACTGGGGGGAAAAACAATTCTTCACCCAGTGTTCTTTGTACATACTGCATGTGCTCTGCTATCTACTACGGGGACCTCCTGTCTACTTTTGCATTTATTAATATGCTTTTGCTTTACTCCTTTGTGAGCTTTTTATAAAATGAATGTTATCTGATATTTTATAAAGCCGACCAAATTGGTACCATATGACAAACAAATACAATTTACAGTGTTTATTGTCCTTAAACCTACATAAATTTTTCCTGTCATATGAGCTTCTTTGTGAAATTGGGTGATAGGACTTGTGGGTCTGTGAAAGAGACATTTACTTCTTGATGAACATCCATGTAATTGTCCTAATTTTCCAGTTCCCATGAAGTTAGGGGACCACGTGACAGCTCTGTAAGTAGACATGACAGGCGCCACTTTTAAACCAAAGCATCCTAGGAGCTGGTGTACTGGGATAAGCCAGCTCACCCTTCTCTCTTGTAGACGGGCACACATGAAGGCCTCAAAATGAAGTGTCAAGCCATACATTGGAACAAATCTGGATTTTCATCTTACTACACATAGGCACTTGATTAAAGAAGGTTGCTGACATAGAATGAAAAATAAACTTTTGCTATGTTTAGACTGTGAATTTATTTACTACCAGAGTGCAGTCTATCCTACTCTTTCCTGACTAATAGTAAGGTTAAAACAAAGAAGATTAATTCAATATGATTAAAAGTAATCAAATGTGTTGTTTAATTAAATGTTTTGAGCCTGATAACAATTCTAATTCCAAGTATAGCTTTTCTTTCTTGGAAAATGAGGGAAATGTGCTTTTTATAATGGATGAGGTAAAGCAATAATCCCCACATAGTCTCAAAAATAAAGAAGAAATTAACTAAACATAAACAAGCTCATATAAACACAGGTTGCGTTTAAAACTCTTGCTTCACCTTCAATAGTATAAGAATTCTAAATTTTCTTTAGCTGTACCAAATTCATGAGAAGGATGACATATTTGTTAATCATATCAGGAACAACACAAAACAAGCAATAACAAAACCAGCTAACTAGCATCAGGGCTTGAATGGCTCATCACCTGAAAGAGGGATAATAAAACTTGTTCTTTTGTGAGAAGTATTAATGTTGTTTAACCAAATTACAAATTAGCCCCTGAAACCAGAAGAGAGCCGACCGTTGTTAATTGAATGAACATGTTTTTATTCATAAGGGAATTTTTAAGGGTATATGTCATCCCAATCTTTCCATCTGGTTACTGGGTATGTGATGAGGGAAGAGGTAGGAGTTGATGCTGAAGATGGAGACAGGACCTATAGGACACTAGGAACCTGACTAAACACCAAAGATATGACTCTAAAAGCAAAGAAGAAACACTAAATCATAGCATTCAAAGATAACATACCATTATAAACACCTTTTACAAGTTGATAGCTGCAAGGGGACATATTTGGGTCTAGCAGATGAAAGAACTCAGTCGGCAAGAGTGGAATCAGAAAGACTATGACATTATTTAAGTATTCCTGAAGTCAGATTGTGGAAATTAAACAGGATGAGAAAGAGTGTCTGACATTAAACATACACATTTGTCATGGAATAATAGGACTTGCATTATATTAAGGAGATAAAGTGAAATTTCTCCTCAAAAGAGAACTTTTGAGAGTGCTTCTGGGACTTTTTTGCTCCAGTTTTTGGTGGGTGGTGGTGGCACTTACTCCATTAGATAAGAAAAAATAAAAGAGGAGTGTGTTTTGGGGAGTGGTTGGAAAATAGGAATTCAAAATTCCAGTTGGACTTATTTTTTAGCTGCATAATAGACCTGATATATCATGTCCTTGGTTCACAGATTTCTAAGTAGGAATTGAAATTCCTCTCAAGTTTGTTTGCCTTCCTTTTTATGCCAGTAGCATCCTGGATATATCTCTGTCACTTATCACCCTGAATTGTAATTAATGCATCAATTATTCAGAACTTGTTCCACCACCTGGTGGCTCAGTTGGTTGGAGTGTATCCTATACATCAAAAGGGTTGTGGGTTCAATTTCTGGTCAGGGCACCTTGGTTGCAGGTTCCATCCCCAGTAGGGGATGTGCAGGAGGCAACTGATTCGTGTTTCTCTCTCACATTGACCTCTCTCTCTCTTTCTCTCTCTCTCATCAATAAACATATACTCATGTGAGGATTTAAAAGGAAGAAAAATAAATAAAAAGAAAGAATATCTTTGTATCTTTAGGCAGGACTCAATGTCTAGCCAGAGTAGTAGCCCAAAATATGCTCTTTAAAAAAGTGAATATATTGATGTTTTGCATTTTAGCTTATCATTTTAATATCTAATGATTCATTTTCTATTAGAAAATTGTCTTTGCTGAAGATAATCATGCTCTTCTCAAAGATCCGCAATAATTTATTGCTGATTGCTTTTTTCTTTCATGTATATCCAATCAATGTTATCAGTGATTTTATAGACAAATTCAACATTCTAATCTGAATATAGAAAGGACACCATAAAGGAGATATTGAGTAAAGTGCAGGGAGAAGGCTCAGAAATATAAATTTTCCACTTGAGTAATGCAACCTTAGGGTGGAGGGGTAGGAATGGCCCTTATAATGAACAGTCTTACAAAGATCTCCCATAATACATTCCTCTGGGTATTAATCAAGAAAAGGGTAGGCAGCTTGAAATAAGGATTCATAGTAAAATCAGGGCAGAAAGTCTTACTTGCTTGACCATCTTTTATGGAGATTCTGAAACATAGTAACCTCCATCTTATATAAAAACTGCTCTTTGAAAATTTTACCTTGCTATTTTGGCTTCTGTAAATGCTTGCTTGCTTAAATAATACAGAAAAATAAGACTACTCCCATTCCACAGAGGCCATAAACTGTGCCCCAGACAGAGTTGTCAGTGCTGGCGCCAGGCCAGGATTTGAGATGTGGTCTTGTTGCTCCTTCCCTGCACACAAGGCTTCTTTCTCAGAAGGTCCGGAAGTCTCATTCCAAATTTGGAAGACAAAGAGCTGGGAAAAGTATAAATAGAGAAGACTTTCTCTATGTGGGGCCCAGAATTTGAGAAGCAGTATTTCCTCTGAGCCCACTAGAGCTAGCATAATAAAACACCCCAAATTAATTTGGCTTATTGATTAAGGCGTCTCATGCCGGCTCGCTGATTTACAATGTGACAATTCACAATGCCTATTAAAGACTCTGGTAAGTCTCAGACTCCTGTTTACCTCTGATTGACAATTGTCCAGATGTATTTAATCTCACACTTTTTATTCTTAATGACAATTTTAAAGTGGGAAAGTGTTTCTGGAATATGAAGAACTGTCACAATAGATCGCCAGAGAAAAGGGCCACAATACCACTGACTTCACAGCCAAACAAAAGGCTCAGTGTTAATGGTTCCATCTGATTGGAATGAAGAGTGCCTTGAGGCCTGAGAAGATCACTCCTCAAACTTTTGCACACTTGGCTCCCTGTCTGCCTGCTTCTCTGGTGAAGTGCACGTAACTAAAAACATCTTCACCCCAAACCTGAAGCATCAGTGCTCAGCTGTACATCTCTTCTGCCATGCCCGGGGCCTTCTGCAATCCAGCCACTGCCCTTAGATCAATATCTCGCAGAATTAACTCAGCAGGCTCATCTTTCTTTGTCATTGGAAGACATTTCTTATATCTTACCCAGAGTAGAGCAAATGCTCCTCACTAAATCTTCAATAACCACTTGAATTACTCAATGAGAAAATGGTATTATTCTAATTAAGCAAATCAAAGTAGTCCACTTTTCTGAATCAAATGATAATCCCTCCTTTTATCTGGGAATAACTGGGCTCACTTTCAATTAATTCATTTGATGTATATAGTCTTCTCTAGCAACTATAATCTAGCATTATACCAATAGTCTCACTACAAATTGTTGTTATATTTTTTAAATATTCATGAGTCTGATAATACATAAGATATTTTAATTTTCATTTCTCTAATTATGAGGAAGACTGAGCATCTTTTCATGTGCTTAAGGATCACAGTGAAATCTTTTCATTTTAAATTGTCTTTTTATACATAAGGTACTTACATAACCAGATAAATTATATATATCTCTAAATAAATCTATAGACAAATCTAATTAATTAACAATTGTTTACATTATTCCATTTTAGCTTAAGAAAGAAAAGAAAAATATTGGGAGGGAAAAAAACAAAACCATCATTACTCACAGTTATCTACAGAGAAATAGCAAAAACATATGTAGTTCATATATTAAAACTATTGAGATGGTTTAATAATATTTCTAGTTACAAAATCAAAGATAAATTAATTTCTAAACATCAAAAATATAATTTATAAAAACATACAATGTAAAACATTAAGTACCTAGAAAAAATAACAAAAACATTGAAGGCATTTACAGAGACAATTATAAATTTAATAAAGGCCCAGGGTCAAAATTCATGCACTGGGGGCGGGGGGGAGGAGGGGGAGACAGAGTTTCCCTCAGCCTGGATTGCAAGAGTGGGCAGGCCAGGTGCATAATTGGGGCCTGGGAGGGACATGGGAGGTTGGCCAGGACTCCAGGGCGTGTCTGACCTGTCTCTCTCAATCCTGATCAGCTGGACCCCAGCAGCAAGCTAACCTACTGGTTGGAGCATCTGCTCCCTAATGGTCAGTGCATGTCATAGTGAGTGGTTCAGTGGCCCTAGCATATCATTAGCATATTATACTTTGATTGGTTGAAAGGACAAGCAGATGACCAGACACTTAGCATATAAGGCTTTTATTATATAGGATATTCTTTAAAAGATATTAAAGAAAATCTAATAAATGGAGACATATTCATAGATAAAATGGTAACACTGTTATAATATGTAACAGGTTGAATTATAGATTTAGAATCATTCCATTTAAAATTCTAACAAGTCATTGCACTAGAACTCGACGACCTGAGTCTAAAATTTATAGAGAAGGGCAAAGCCATTCCTGAAGAATTAATAATGAAATTAGAGCACTTGACTGAGAAACACAAGCATTTCTTAGCAGAGGAAATTGGAATGGTTAATAAGCATAGGAAAAGATGCTCAACCTCGCCAATATTCAGGATATCATTTCACATTTATCTAGTTAGCACACTGGGCAAAGGTGGACAAGTATTGCCAGTAGGAAGCAAGTGGACACTATATACCTAGCTGGTAGGAATATAAAACTTAAAAATAATCCTAAAGCATTGGTTGTATCAAAACATTTTAAATTGACATATATTTTCACTATAGAAATTCCATTTGAGACATATAGCCTAAAGAAACCCTTTGATGTAAGTAAACCCAGAGATAAGTAAAACAATTTTCATAGGAGCAACATTTATAAGAGTAAATCATCAGTAAGAACCAAAATTTACACTCTCTGGGGAATAAATAAACCATTGCATTGTTGGACAATAATAAATCCACACAGCAGAGAAAATGAATGACTTTCAGCAGCACGGGTCAATGAGGATAAATCTCAAGAACAATTCAGAGCAAAATTCAAGTCAGAAGAATATATATTCTATAAAGCTCGTAAATAGATAAAGATAAGTAATGTATTTTTAAGGGATGCATTGCTAGGAATGTGTGGTAAAACTATATTTTAAAAGTAAGGGTAAATAAATGCAAACTTTCAGATAGTGATTGCCTCAGATGCTGGGAGAGGGAGTGGGCTGAGATCAGACAAGTTCACATGAAGATTTTAAGGTAATGGTATGATGTATTGTTTAAAATGGACATATTCTTCATACTTTAGACATGCTTTTAAATATATATATATATATATATATATATATATATATATATTATTGATTTTTTACAGAGAGGAAAGGAGAGGGATAGAGAATTAAAAAACATCGATGAGAGAGAAACATGGATTAGCTGTCTCCTGCACACCCCCCACTGGGGATGTGCCCGCAACCAAGGTACATGCTCTTGACAGGAATCGAACCTGGGACCCTTCAGTCCACAGGCCGATGCTCTATCCACTGAACAAAACCGGTTTCAGCTAGACATGCTTTTGTGAATATATAAATATTGCAAAAAAGAAAAGAGATATCAAGTAGAAGCACCAACATGGCTGACTTTTGGGGGGAAATGTTTACTTATGTGCTTTTAAGAAGAATTCTAATAGTCCCTCTCTCCTCTGCCCCATTTAGTGTACATGTACACTTGTTCATTTCTAGCTGAAGAGTTAGTGTGGAATATCATTCTCCACTTAAAAAAAAAATCAAGGTTCAGAGAGTATCTGACTCCATCTCTTGGAACAAGAAAAGTCCAGATCATCTGTGATGTCTTATTAGCCAAAAGCAGAAAGCTTTCAGAGGGATGAAGGGACAGGTATGTTAGAAATGATGAAGTGATACACCAGCAGTGAATGCCATAGTTTCCTAGTTCTGATCATTTGAGAATCTAAAGGGAAACAATGAATGTTGTTGATTCATTTGAACCCACTGAGTTTGAGAAAGGTTATAAGTCCATAACAATGCTAGATTAGTAATCATTGGAATAGCCTTGGGAAGGTATTAATGTCTATGTGCATTTTCTTCTGTAAAAAGGGTAAACATTATCCTACTTATTTCTTTAGGTTAAATGAAATAATGTAATTAAGGTACTTAGAACAGTTATCGGATCAAAGTAAATACTGTATAAGTGTCAACTGTAATTATGATTGCTATAAATATATTTATAGAATCCTATAGATGAAAGCACCAAAATGGAAATAAAGGAAAATTTCAGTGAGAAACCTGAGCTGAATCCACCTGTTATTTCTAGTCATCAATTAAAATTATATCAGGTAGAAATATTTTCAGCCTTACGTAGCAGCATACCTGATTAACCATTGCTTGATCAATAAGCATTTAATTATTTGATATATAAGAAGAAGACTAGTTGAAAGAGAAAACTGATTTGGTGCAGGAGCTCAAAATATTACCAAAGACCAAAGCTCTTCATGTGTCATCCTCAGCTGATTGGCTCTTTAGTTTTTGTTTGTGATCACAAGATGGCTGCTATAGATACAAACATCAGATCCTCTGGCTAAGGAGAGCGGGGTTTTCATTGCCTGAGCTAAACAGGTTACCAGTCTACACACAATAGTAATTCTGTTAAAATGGAAAGAGAGGGATATGGTTCCTGGGCAGACAGCTAAGAATGTCTAACCCAATCTTCATGATTTAGGAATGTTTTGAGTTATAATTTCAAAAGCCAATTGAAATCACTGCCTGTAGTAAGCTGAAAGTGTAGATAATATTTAGGTACACAGATCATGAGACATCTAGGTGAAAGAAGACAAAAGAGCTGTCAGTGATTTGGCAAGTTTTTCACAGTGAATTTTAAATGTAGATGTGTGAATAAAAACATAGATTTATTTTCAGAAATGCAAATGAAACACCTGGAAATGCTAAAAATTATATAGCCGTGTTTTTTATATTATCACTCTCCATTGTATGCATTATCTGAATTATCAAAAATGTTTTGAACTCATATTTAAACCTAGATTCTGCTCTAAAAAACTGCTTTCCTTTGGTTGCTCTTTTGCATAGCAAAACTCTGCAAAGAGTTGACTCCCTTGGTTCTTTGCACTTTTGCTAATGCTGCTTTCTCTTGAACATGCTCCAGTGAGTCCCTTATCATCTTTGTTTCATCGAATGTCCTCTTGTCAAGAACATCAATGACCTTCAGGTTGTCAAATGCAATAGTCACTCAACATCTGACAAAGGTTATCACTTCTACCTTAAATACTTTCTTCAGCTCCTAACATTCTAGATGTTCCTGCTAGTCCTTCTTTACTAGACCTTCTAGTGTTCCCAACTTTTAAATGCTGGGGAGCCCCCTTCATATCATGTAAAGATCCCTTTGGATCTCTTTCTTTCTTCAACCACATACATGGTCTAGATGGCACATCCAGTCCTGTGGCTTTAAACAGCATCTCTAATGCCAAATCCCCCCAAAAGTACAATCCTATTTAAAAGCTTTCATCTGAAATCTAGAGTCAGATATGCCCAACAGGTATCTCAACTTAGTCTCTCAAACTGTAGTCCTAATTTCCCTCACCACCAAAAATTGCTTGCTATGGGGGTTTTCCCTAGGTCAGTATTTGATCCAACATTTCACCCAACTGCTCAGGCTCTAAATTTTGAAGTCATCCTTAACACCTCTCTTTATTTACTGTCCCTTAGCCAATCAGTTAGCAAATCCTGTAGGGTCTATGTTCAAAATATATTTTAACTATAACCACTTAGTATCACTTTTTAAAAAAAATGTTGTTAATATGTTCTTATTGATTTTTTTTTTGAGAGAGAGAGAGAGAGAGAGAGAGAGAGAGAGAGAGAGAGAGAGAAATGGAGTGGGAGAGAGATATAGAAACATTGATGAGAATCAGCCGAAACCGGTTTGGCTCAATCATGCACATGTGTCAAACACAAGGCCCGCGGGCCAAATCCAGCCCGCCAGGCCTTGCAATGTGGCCCGCACCGCGCTGTCATCACTGCACTCCGCTGTCAGTTTATGACATTGTCAGTTTATGACTGTTCAGTAAACCATTCGGCCCGCGATTTAGGCTGGATTTTAGATTTTGGCCCCTTCTCTGATTGAGTTCGACACCCCTAGCAGTGTCGGCTTGGGGACTGTACCTTGGTTGCAGGCACATCCCCAGTAGGGGGTGTGCAAGAGGCAGCTGATCGATGACTCTCTCTCATCGATGTTTCTAGCTATCTATCTCTCTCCCTTCCTCTCTGTACAAAACCAATAAAATATATTAAAAAAAAAAAAAAAAAAAGAAAGAAACATTGATGAGAATCAGCTGCCTCTTGCAACTCTGAGGATCAAGCCCACAACCCAGGCATGAGACCCAACTGGGAATTGAACCCATGACTTCTGGGTACATGGGACAACACTCAATCCACTGAGCCTTTATCCTACCATCCTGCACCAAGCCACCATTATCTCGTTGTAGCTATAACTAGTCTCCTTACTTTCACCTTTCCCCCTACAATCTGTTCTATACAGGAGAGTCAAAATACAAGTCTTTTTTTTCTTTCTTTCTGTTAATCCTCACACAAGGATATTTTTCCACTGATATTTTCAGAGAGAGTGGAAGAGAGGGGGAGAGACAGAGAAAGGAACATTCATGTGATAGAAATACGTCAATTGGTTGTCTCCTGCAGCTGTCCCAACCAGAGCCGGGGATCGAGCCTGCAACCAAGGACATGCCCTCGACAGGAATCAAACCTGGGATCCTTCAGTCTGCAGGCTGGCATTCTATCCACTGAGCCAAACTGGCTAGGGCCAAAATAATCTTTTTTAAAAGATGAGTCAGATCATATCAGTCCTCTGCTCAAAGCCCTCCAATAGCTCTGATCTCCATCTGAATAAATTCTAAGCCCTTACAGTTGCCTATAGGGGCTACATGACACAGTCCTCCAGGAACTCCCCAGTCTGCTTTTCCTCCACCTCACACTGTGCTCAGTGCATCCCAGTTACTCTGCCCCATCACACTTCCTGAGTGCTCCAACAAGCTCCTTTCCTTCTGGCCAGCATGTTCTCCCTCAGATAACCACATGGTGTGTCTCTCTTTTCCTCCAGGTTTCTCTTCAAATACCTCCCATCAGAGAAGTCTTTTTGAACCACTCATTTAAATTACTATTTTTCAGGTCCATACCTCTTTATTATACCTAACTCCCCTCCCCCCATCCCCTCCCCCAGTTACTATAACCAAATGTTTGTTGTCCATGTCCTCCAGCAGGAACATTTGCAACATATAAGACCAGAGACTGAGTCTGTTGAGTTCCCTGCTGTGGCCATAATGAGGAAGGGTGCCAGGCTCCTAATAGGTGTTCAGTACATAAGTGTATAATAAAAAAAAAAGGCTATTTGCTGAGTAATCACTCCATTAGATTTAATAACTCTGTAAATCTCACATAGTTTTTGAGAATGTATTCACTCTTGAAAATTAATGTTTTCAATAGACTCCTTTCTTTCAAACAGGCCATGAAAATAAATGTCATATGATGAACATACCTTAAAATATAAAACTTCACTTGTAAATTCCAACACCTTTTTTTTTTTAACATTATGCTATATTTTTAACATTAGGTTTCATATATTAATGTCTTCTATAAACTTTACTGTTGATATAAATAAATTATTTGCTTAAAAGGATCATATTAAATTCACAATGCCATGAATTAGATCATATTTGCTCTTCAGGGGTGTTTCCTATAGCCCAATAGCCCAATATGTTAATAATCTAATTGGAATTATCCCAGGATCAAATGCTGTGATTTTTCTGAATATACCAATTAACACCTTGAAAACACAAGGCATTTCTTATTTCTGTTAGGCCTGACACTATTACATAATTTGTTCCTGTATTATATAAAATATTTTGATGAAGAGTTTTAGCACATTCTCATTAATATTGTGGGCTTATATAAATGTTAATAGTTTTAGAAACACACACATATACATGCACATGGTAATATCTAAATATATTCATTAAAAGATGTATTTAGAACATAATTGAAATATAATTGCATGCAAAGTTTTTTTGTGTGTCTGGATACTAGTATTTCCACACTCAAGATAATAAAAATCACTCAAATTCATTGATGGAAGAAAATTTTTAAACTTGTCTTGGAATGTTTTCAATATCCTCCTTCCCACCACCATCACCTACATTTTATATCTGCTTTCCAATGAGAACCTTCTTTTCTATCATAATTGGATGAATTAAAATAGCTCTACAAAATGTCCACATTTCTAATAATGAAACATACTCTCCATGTATTGTTCATCTTTTTATCACTTCTTACTCTGCCCCATTCCTCTTTCTTCTTTCTTTAATCCATCAGCTTCTGCATTCTTGCTATTACCCTGAATTTTGTGATTACATTCTCTGCTGGTTGTCTTCCCACCTCCCATGTCTTTTTATTTCTCAGAAATAATATAATAATGATGTTTCTTTTCTCAGCCCTTGCCCATTGTTAGTCTCCTACTTTCTTCTAAGGTGATTATATCTTAATTGCCTTTTAATATTATTTGCATAGTAAATAATCACACCATTGTGAATCTCAACATTTAACTGATTTTCGTCATGGTAACTAAAAACAAACTCAAGATCAACATCATTGAAAAGATTCAGAACATCATTTGTTCTTTTAAATCTTCTCCATTCTCTCTCTCTCTCTCTCTCTCTCTCTCTCTCTCTCTCTCTCTCTCTCTTTTTTTAATCTGCATTATTCATTCTCATCTATACTCCAATATATGAGCCTGGTGTAAGTGCTCTCCTTGTTTTCCTGTCTTCAAAAATATAAGCTTACAAATGTTTTTAAGAAACTACTTATAAATTAAAGAACTTCTTTAAAATGGGTTTATTTTTAATTATAAATTTTGCTGTTGTATTCAAATAAAAACATAAAATTATGTAGAAGACCATAACTGCAAATATAACAGCATAAAGTCATAGGGGGGAACTTAGTCTTATAACACTACCGAGGTAGGTCAGGCTAAAATACAATTTTCAAGTCTTATTGATGTATTTTTTCCCCTTAGCTTTAAAATCTATGCTTTCCTTTTATCTTGTTAACTGAAACATGTTTCCATATACTTTTATAGTTACCTGCTACCCACTGGGTTTTTAAGGTTATTCACTAATCCCTCTCGGTTGTATAGTGTTGAGAGTTTAAAATCCACATATATACTCCTAAAAGTGTTGAGCTTTATAATAGCACTGGGAAACAAACATCATTCGCCACATAGAAATGAATACATGAGGTATCAAAAAAGTTGGCTTTCTTATTTATGTCAAATACCTTAGAGAAGGCACTAGACCTAGAATGCAATTCTTCCAAACCCTGAACAATTGCTAGCTTTGATTATCCCACAGATTTCTATGGAGTAAAACACTCATAAAATTAAACATAAAAACATTGTCACAGTCATTTAGAGATTAGGCATGACAAATAAACACAATTCAAACAAAGACAAAAAAAAAAAACAAAAAAAATTTTGTTTCGCTCTCAATATGTAAGCATATATTTGTATAGCTCCACTTTGCTTTGTGAGATATGTAAATTGGGCTTGCCCCTTTCCAGTGTCTAGTAGCCATATTTTTATGTTTCTAGAGAGAGAGGGGGATGAAAGGGAATGTTTAGAGACCACAGTGTTCTGATTGTAATTTTTATTGTAATCAGATAATCAGGTTAGATTCTATAAATTTAGCATAGAGAGAAAAACAATAAGCTGAAGTGACGGGCTTGTCTTTATCATCCTGGACTTCAGCTTCTTCATCTGATAAACTGGAGATAGACTCATTCTTAATAATAGCTAGAGTCCTGGTGCACAAAATTCATGCACAGGGAGGTTGTCCCTCAGCCCAGCCTGCACCCTTTTTAATTTGGGACCCTGGAGGGATGTCTGACTACCCTATAGAATCGGGCCTAAATGGGCAGTCAGACATCCCTCTCACAATCCAGGACTGCTGACTCCCAACTGCGTGCCTGCCTGCCTTCCTAATTGCCCCTAACCACTTCTGCCTGCTAGCCTGATTGATGCCTAACTGCCCTCCCCTTCCAGCCTGGTGCTCCCACAACTGCCCACCCCTGCAGGCTTGGTCCCCCACAACTGCCCTCCCCTGACAACCCTGTCACCTCTAATTGCTCTCCCTGCTGGTCTGGTTTCCCCTTTAACTACCCTCCTCTGTAGGCCTGGGTCCCCCCAGACTGCCCTCCCCTGCAGGCCTGGTCATTCATAACTGCCCTCCCCTGCAGGCTTGGTCCCTCTCAACTGTCCTCTTCTGCAGGCCTGGTCCCCCTCAACTGCTCTCCCTTACAGACCTGGGTCCCCCCAATTACCCTTCCCTGCAGGCCTGGTTGCCCCCAACTTCCCTTTTCTGCTAGCCTGGTCACCCCTAACTGGCCTCCCTTGCAGGCTTGGTCACCCACAACTTCCCTCCTTTGCAGGCCTGGTCCCTCCCAACTATCCTCCTCTGCAGGACTGGTCCCCCGCAACTACCCTTTCCTGCAGGCCTGGTTGCCCCAACTTCCCTCTTTTGCTGGCCTGGTCATTCCTAACTGGCCTCCCCTGCAAGCTTGATCGCTTCCAACTGCCCTCCCTTCTAGGCCTGATCCCCCCTAACTGCTCTCCCTTGCAGGCCTGGGTCCCTCCCCCACCAACTTCCCTTTCCTGCAGGCCTAGTTCCCCCCAACTGCCCTCCCCTATAGGCTTCCCCCCAACTTCTCTCCCCTGCAGGCCTGGATTCCCCCCACCCCCACAACTGTCCTCCCCTCCTGGCCATCTTGTGGTGGCCATCTTATGTCCACATGGGGGTGGCCATATTGTGTGATGGAGTGATGGTCAATTTGCATATTACTCTTTTATTAGATAGGATGAAACCCTAAAATGAATTGAGGGCTTACTTTGGTAAATCTTTACATTCATTATTTCATTTAACATTCACAAAAGTCCCTTGAAGAGGAGACTATTATTATCTCCATTTCACAGATGGTGAATCACAGTCTCAGAGTTAGCTTTCTAAAGTTAGCTCCACCACAGATGAATGACAGGGTAGAGTTTGGACCTTGTTCTGCTCAATCCCGAAATCTGTACTGAAACCCCCAGGCAGTGAAGCCTCTCACTGTAATCCCACCCCCATGATTTCTAAGGTCCCCCATAACAATGATGTTTCATTGTTATTTTCAATTAAACAAACATGTAATCATTTCCTATTTTCTCATTACCCATCAAAACATTCAGGACTTGTTTCCTTAATTATAAATCAATATTTGTTGTTTAACTTAAACAAGGAGGCAAGGGACCGATAAATGGAAAGTCATTGGGATTTCTTCCATTGATGTTGGATGTTGCTAAATTAAGAAATCTCATCATTCAAGGAGAACTTTGTTAATAAAATTTCAATTAAAGCAGAATTGCATAGTTCTATTAACTGCAGCAATGAGAAATATACCCCCAACAGCTTCTTTCTCATTTAGAACATTACATTTGAATAACCTTTCAACTATAAATGTTTGTAATGCATACTAATTACAAGTTTCTCTCTACAAATGTTTAAAACATACACATTTATTATTCTATTCAGTTAAAGAATATTAATATTACATTAAACATTTTAACCTTAAATATATCACAAATTAATAAATCACATCAAACCATTTTCAACATGATGTTTAAATTAAAATAAAATTTTGTTTTCAAAAGTATTTAGGATTGTTAATTTTTTTGCTGGAACTAAGGCAGCGATAATAGTAAACAGAAGTAATACCTCATTAGTCCCCTGTTTCAAAATAACTAAAATGAGATTCAGAGGGCCACTAATTCTGACTTTAACTCTGAAGTCATTTCTGAATGTAATCTTTATTTTCATACACTTTGAAGTATTTACTGTTTACAATTATGCTGTTAAGGAAAGAGACATATTAAAGGAAATAATTTGATCTGTCTTGATAAACCCATTAAAATTTTTCTTTTAAAATAAATCTTGTACACATTTATGTTATGAAGACAAGGGAAAGTCAAGAAATAAAAAAAAATTCTAACTAATATATATCATAATTTAGGTTTGAGGATTATTTCTATTATTTTAAAGGAAAAATCAGGGAAGCAATCCACACTAGGAACTTAGAGTTTCAGTTTACAAATCAAGAAAGCATAAAATGTGAAAATATGAAGCAAATATAATAGGTAATAACTTAGGGTTTAAATTTACTTGTATTCACAATATGTTCTGAAGAACTTCAGTTGTGTTGCTACTTAAGGATAATCTTGAACAGTAAATAGAAAAATATTTGTCCCACAAAATATATATTGGTCTTACTATGTGTACCCACGTCATACCCTCCTTAAACATACTGCAAATTGCTGCTAACATCAGCAAGCTAAGAAAATGACATAATTGATTCTAGCAAATATCAGTCACATTCAAGAGAAAGAGATAACTATCTTTCCAAATACCTACTTCTTCCATAGCTTCCTATTGTGACCCAAACTACATCCATTAAGTTTTGAGTCATTGTGCATCATTCATTGGCTCTAACCTTCATGTAGTTTCCTGCCTTTTGAAAAAGCCCACATATGACTCTCAACAATCTCTGGCTGTTTTAGTTAGTAAAACTCAAACTAGACATGGATCTGAGAAGGTCCCTTGCACTTCCCTCTGAGTTCTCCTTCAATTGCCTTTTCTCCTTGTCAAAACCCCAAAGTTCAGCAAACCCAAGCCCCATCTAGAGACACTCACTCCATACCCTGGGACTTGAAATCAGCCCTAAAAGAAGGATTTTCAGGAAAAGATCCATGGCAGACAAATGATGGGAAGGAAATGTGTGCTAACGTTAGAAGGAAAGTTACCCAGGAAAAGCAGAGACTCGATATTTGGACATTTTCATCAGCAGCTTCTGGTAGAAGAGAGTATTTGTCCATGGCCCCTGAGGGAGCAGCCCAGGAAAGCTCCTATCACAGCTGCCTCATGTGAGAAGGATTTCTCAGGGAAGGAAATGCGAAAACAAGAAAAAAATCATAGTGGGAAGTCAGAGTTACAAAATTCAGGGCTATCACAGGATGAGATAAAACAAGAGGCAAAAGTGTTTGTTCCTGGTTAGGAAGTTCAGTTGGTTAGAGTGTTGTTCCAATACTCCAAGGTTGTAGGTTCAATCCCTGGTCCAGGCACATGAAAGAGTCAATCAATGAATTAATGTTTCTCTCTCTCCCTTCCTCTCTTTCTCAAATATATATGAATATATATGTATAGGCAAAAGTATCTTGGGGATAAGAAATACAAACAGACTTTTTTTGTTGAAAAAGGAAAGGACTCAACTGAAATTATTAACTGGAGCAAAGACTTTGGCTTTTGCTAAAGGACTTTCTTAGTCTTCTCTTCTATCTTTTTGACATAACTTCAATCTAGCTTTCACAAATTTAATTTTTAATAGAAAATATATATGGATTTCAAATGAGGAAGTGTTTCTACATATGGAAAAAGGTGAATTTTGTCCTTGAAATATTATGTTCTGCTTAGTCTGATCAAAGACTGAATAAAATCTTTTGAAAGAAAACAACAGTAGCAGTCTTTTTTTGTTCACAAAAGAGAATTTATTCCCTTATTCTTGATTCATTAAAACAGATTGAAATTGTATCTGCATTGTCCCTGTTGACCTTCATGGTTTGTTTGTTTTTTATTGTGGTAAATTGGTATATAGCATTATATGTTTCAGGTGTATAACATTACAATTTGATATTGACATATACTACAAAGAGATCACCACCAAAAGCCTATTTATCATCCATCACCATACAATCGATCCCTTTCACCAATATTGCCCACTTTCAAACCCACTTCCTCTCTGGTAACCACTAATCTGTTCTCTTATCTATGAGTTTGTTTGTTTGTTCACTTGTTTTGCTTTTTAGATTCCACAAAGTGAGGGACATAAAAGCAAAAGTAAACAAATGGGGCTACATTAAACTAAAACGCTTCTGAACAGCAAAGCAAACCATCATGAAAATGAAAAGACAACCTACTAAATGACCTTTACTTTTGAATGAGGCTTTGTAAGTTCTTATAATACATTTTTCCTGAGATCTGGAGTATCAACAGCAATTTCCAGGAATTAATAAAAAAGGACACTTTGACAGAATCATAAACAGAAATTGATGGAGCCTTCTTTCAGGATATTATTGTACAATGGAATAAGTACTTGATGAGAGCCAAAATTTAGAATGAAGTCCCATGTCTGCAGCTGTCTAGCTGTTTGACCTTAGGCAAGTCGGTTAAGCTTCTGAGGCTTAGCTTCATCTTGGGAACATAGATAAAGACAGTCAAAAATTAAAAAAGTAAACAACATAAAAATGATTAATAAACACATAAAATGTTAAACCTAGTAGTCAAATAAATAAAATTAAAATATCTGTCTAATTAACAATAGTCTCCCACATACGCTGTGCTGGTAAAGGCTGGTGAAATAGGTACTTTCACACTCTGCTGGAAACAAAATCCTAGCATGAATCAGGAAGCTTAGAAATGCTATTGCATTTCACTCAGCAAATTTCTTTCTAGGAATCTATCTCAAGGAGATCATTTGGAAAATACAGACTATATTTTATTCATGAAGATAATTATAATAAAAATTATAACAGTGGAAATTTTGAACCTTCCTAAATATTTGGAGGAAATCCAAAAATAAAACTAATCACTAGGTATACATAACAATGAAACCTTAGTATATATGTATATTGATCAGTGCGTGTGTGGGTTTGAAATCAGTTGTAATTGATTTTAGTAGTCATCAGCTGCCAAATATGAAATGAGTTTATATTTTTTAATATTCCAACTTTGTAACTTCAGTTTCTATTAGTGTGTTTGTCAAAAGTTCACCCTGCCTACAGCATTCCTAGCAATGATTTTTCAAGGTCACTAGCTTACACATAGTCCAGACAAGAGCCCCTCAGCTTTTTGGGCTCCCTACTCACCGCTGCAGATGGCCCTCCACCAATGTACCAGTGATCACCTCTGAAGCCCTCTCTGGTCCTATGGAGGAAACTCTTACTTCCTTGCACCTTGCAGTACAACTGGGGAGAACTGTCTCATTCATTAAGTCTCTTTGAGAGCTTGGGAACAAACAAGGGAAGTACAGCCCAGGAGGTGGCCGGTTACTGCTGCTGGAAATGGCCAAGCTGAGGGTTCCAAATCCTCTAAGAACATAACCAGCCACAACATGATTGCAAATGGCCTTTAATAACATGCTTAAGAAATGAGGAGCAACCCAAGCTCACCGCCCATCTTCTCATATCCCAAGAAAGAAGACACTATCCTTCATGCCCCAGACTTATCGAGGAAAATATCCATTGCATTTTTTGGTAATATTATCCCCTCTGTCTCCTATGGCTAGGACCAGAACTCACAACTCACTTCTCACAGTTTTGTTTGTATCTATTCTAAATAACACCAACAATCCAGTCGACATTGCATCATGTGAACTCATTTCTGTACCTCATTTGGCAAGCAAACAGAATATTAAGTTTGATTTTCCCTCCTACCATAGTTCAAATCCTGATTTCCAGCAAGCAAATTTTTATGCAGAGTTGGGTGAGGCAAGATCTAAGACAGAAGTTAACAAACTAGGCTTGTTTTGTAGATAAAGTTTTACTGGAACATAGCCCTGCCCATCATTTATATATCACCTATGGCTGCTTTTGTGCCACACTCGCAGTATCAAGTAGTTGTGATAGAGACCATATAACCAGGAAAGCTTTAAAATCTTTCTATCTGGGCTTTTCTGAAAAGGGCTCCTCTTGTTCTCCTGCATGTTGGAAAATAAGAAACTTTGAGGTCTGTGCTCCTGGACATGTCATAGAAACCGTTTCTTGGGACTTGCTACATTCCCAAGGAAATCGAGGGAGCCAACCAAGAAAGGGGGTCACAAGTTCCCTCTTCTCTCAGACCCTACTAACCATTTAGGGACACTGTCCCTAAACACACCCCTGAAGAGGAAGGGAAGAAGGCCACTTCAGGAAGCCCCTTGGTATCTTAGAACCTTTAGATACCCTCCCGAGTGACCCTTCCCCTTAGTCAAAGGAACATTGTTTTGCCTCACAAATTTTGGGCAGAAAGACTAAGACTAACTCATGTAGCTCTTCCTCTGTTGTTTTTTACTGACACATCTTTTCCCTAAAACAAAGAGTTTAGAATATCTTCTCATTTTGAATTGGGGATAGAGGACAAAAGATGAATAAGTACTAGGGGATATTTTTAAAAATTTGATTAATATTTCAAAAGCATAATCCTACTGAAACCAATTACTCAAATTCTTCTCTTAGCACTGGCATATAGAGCATGGGGACACAAATCAATGGCTGTTATTATCTGCTTATTATCTATCTACACTAATAAAAGAGAAAGAGGCAAATTGACCATATCTTTGTGATGCCCACCAGCCAATCAGAAGTGAGTATGCAAATTAACCCAACAAAGATGGTGGGTTAATTTGCATACACAGGCACTGAGTGGGCATTATGCACTGCCCCCAGCCACTCTGGGCCTCTGGGCAGCATGGGAAAGGGAAAGGTGGCTCCAGGCCAGATCAAAGGCAGAAAGGCAGCTCCGGGTTGGAGCAAAGGTGGTACCAGCAGCCAGAGGAAGGAAGGCCCATTCTTGCACGAATCTTCATGCATCGGGTCTCTAGCATATACATATAAATCCAGGCCCTCACACACATTCAAACAAACACACTTAAATTTCCAAGAGCATATGGGGTTTGTTTTTACAATATACATAAAATATCAACTTTCCATATTTCTATCTCTCTAGATACTATATATATATATATATATATATATATATATATTACAAGTCAGTAAATAAACAGTGAAGAAGAACAGTAGCAAAGGACAGAGTAGTAATCTACAAAAGAAAGAATACAGCTGGAATATATAACTGTATAACAAAATACATTAACAGCAAATAAAGATAAAGTCACCGAGGGATATTAATAGAAACACAGTTTAATAGGCTTCCCCTGGTCTATTGACACAGAATTTTGAATCTGCATTTTCAATTAATAACTCCCAAATATTTCCAGAGCCTACTAAAGTTTGAGTCCCATTGGTAGTGAGGACATTATACTTTCTTAGTGATATGGAAGTTTGACTAAGCTAAAATGATTAATGGTCCTAATCAGGAAGCTAAACTTTACATTTTCTAAAGTAGGAATCAAAATAACAACAGAGAGCAAAAATCACCAATCCCAACACCAATAGCAACAATAACAAACATCCATCACAGGTGGAGATGGTACCTCCTGGGAAGACATCTCCTCCTCATGGGGATTCCAGCATCTTTTTCTATAGTCAGAGTCCTCTAGTCTACTTATATCACAACTTTTCTTAAACTGTTTTTTTAATAAAAATATTCCTACTACTATTCAACTTCAAGTATTTACATGCCTGTACATCCTCCTTATGTAGGATAATTTGCTTTGCCTTAACTTGGAAAGGAGAGATACTCAGTTACTGGTTTTCAGGCCTTTGACTTGTACCTACTACCTTAATTCCTTTACAGATGTCCACTGATGGCACAGAAACAGGCTAAATGAGCATCTATCTCACATGAAAACCAAGAATGTGCTCAGTGTTCCTGTTCCTGTGAGCTACCTAGATGCACTCAACGTGGGTGACGTAATGATGACATGACAGAGACAAATGTAGGTCAAGCAGTCTAAATAAAATCCTCTGGAAACAGACTTGTTTAAAGTGGCCTGCTCTGGGGTGACAATTACATTTGCATTTATAAACCAAATGTAAACATGATGTGCTATAAAAGATAGGAAAATGAGAAGCAGTTCTACCATTACAGAATGATTATATTTAGAACACTGGCATCATCTCTTGGCAGAACTGTCTTGTTGGCTTCATTTTGGAGCAGATTGCTTTGATTTTTTCCCCCCATTCCAAAATGTAAGTGCCAGATTCTATAACTAGTACATTAATGCCAATGTTTGTTAACTGACCAGAAAACAAAAAATTTCACATTTTAGTAAACTATATCTGAGTTATTGGAATCATATTTGGAAATCCTTTATAAAAGTCAGTAGGAAAATTTTGGTAAGGAAGATAATAGAATAACAAGATATATAATTTAGCATGTTTTCTGACCTGCTTTCCTTCAAATAATACTCCCATTTTCTATGCTTAAGTAGAAGTTAAAAAATTCCTCCACTGTTGCACAGGTTGTGTTGTATCATAATCATCTGTTCAGATGTCTGTCTCAGCTCCTAAATCATGAGCAACTTGGGATATCCATCTTTGGCATCATCACCTCTAGCATGTACTAATTAATAAATTTCAGCAAAGTAACTAAGTAGTTTCATCACCAAAGATTAATAAAGCGATCCTCATGTAATTAAGACTAGCCAGGCTGTGTAAAAATGATGGAACAAACCATCTTATTTGATGTGTAAAATGGACAGAAGCAATAGTGTTTGCTAATTATTTTCTATATATACATAAAAGGCTAATATGCTAAGTGTCTGACTGGTAGCCATGATGTGAAGTGACCATCAGGGCAGACACTCAATGCATAGGCATGGAAACATGGAACAGAGTTATGAATCTCAGAGGGAAGTGCGGAAGGCAGAAAGAGATTAACTAAATATCTCATATGCATACTTTGTGTACTGGTGGGGTCCCTCAGCCTACCCTGAGCCCTCTTGCAATTTGGGACTTTTTGGGAATGTTGGACTGCCAGTTTGGGCCTGATCTCCACAGGCCAGGCCGAGGGAACCCACCAGTGCACAAATTTGTGCATCAGGCCTCTAGTCAGTTATAAAATTCAGTTCATATTTTAGTATAACATCCACACAGTGTGGGCACTTGTGAAACATCACCAGTGACTTGGTTTTCCATTTTTAGAAGGTATAGGAGTTCTGTGCAATCTTTTAGAGGTAACTCTGATGTGGCTAGCCCAGGAAAGCTGCTACTAAAGTCAACTTCAGTCCTTTATTCACCATAAAGAATCTTCTCTTATAAAAAGCAATAGCAAGAAACAGATTTTTCCTGAAAATTGCTTTTAGTAGGTTTTACTGAAGATTTTTAAGGGAAATAGAGAGGGTTTAAATTAATTATTTATTAATTTGTCAGTTAGTTAATGTTACATTCCATATTTCTGTTCTTTTCCAGATCACTGTTCTGCCGCGCTATTATCTCGGATTTTGTCACTTTTGCTGATCTTCCACCAGCACAATGGCTGTGTCCTGTGCAAATCAGTATGTTCACACATACCTCCCCTGTCATTTGCACAGCCACACTCCCAGGCTTCACTCAGCCAGCTTCTCTTTCATAGCAGACCCTAGCAAACAGGCTGTCTTTCAAGTAAATAAATATGCAATCATCTTGTTATGTCTAAAATTTCCCATGAAGTAGCAATTGGTTAAAACAAAGTTGATGATAGAAAGTAATTAATTTCTGGTACATAGAGATTCTAAAAAAATATATAGTTTTTGTAAATTTAGCATAAACCTCAACAAGTTCTAAATATTCAAAAGGGAATTAATACCTGCTATTTAATAACTTTCTTAAAATTCTAATAATCCAGCTATTCCTGTGCCAGATTTATAGGACTCTTTAAGACCTCTTCTTTAATAGACTATACAAGAACTAGTATCACAGGAAGAGATATAATATGCGCCATTTAATTAACTTATTCAATTCCATTTCATTCTTGAGTGGAGCAGTAGGCACAAAAAATGTGATCAAATATTCTCTGATAGTAATCTTGACTGGTGAGAATATGTGTTCCTGTCTTATTTTCCTTTGTGTTTTTCCTCCTTCGAAAATTTTCTTTCCAAAATTCCTTATTTTTTTTTAACCATTGTGGCTCCAGTCAAAAAGCCCTTCCACCTACCCATTGTTTTCCTCTGACGTGCAGTAACTTCCTGCTCATTTATCCATCGACTCCTCTTTTCCTGACACTCTTTCTCAAATCCTCTCCTTCCTCTTCCTGCTTTCATCTGTAAATTCTCCAATCCAGTGCTTAGGACAGTCTCTCTGAAGATAAATTTCAAGAAAAATGGACCCAGGTGCCTGGGAAAGTGAGCAGAGCTGGACTGCAAGAAAAGAGCACTAGAAGCCGCTCAGTTATTTACCTATGGTTGATTCCCTAACATGCGTGTGCTTACCTGAAAAGATGCTCTTGTCAAAGCAGAAGAAAATAATTTGACACAAAATGGAAATGTCTGTGATCAAGAGTTATTAGAGCTTGATGCATTAAAAGGTAAGCATTATGAGCAGTAAGAATAAAAAAGCATAAATGGCAACCTTTAGTGGGAAAACACTTGCTCATTACAAAAGTGATCGCTCTAAGAGGAACCTAAGTCTTGAAGGTAAGTGATTCCAGGATCTTCAGACTCCCCAAAACTAACAGGGAATTACTACCATCCCCCTTCTCATCTGGACAGAAGGAAATCTGAGAAAGATAGTCTCTGACAGCACACGGTACAAAGCCTATCAGCATATCTTAATTTAAATAGAAGACATACATGTAAGACTGAGAGTTTCCTAATACCATTTTGTAACTATGCTGAGGAAAATT
This sequence comes from Pipistrellus hanaki, assembly GCF_964339955.1. Classification (NCBI taxonomy): domain Eukaryota; kingdom Metazoa; phylum Chordata; class Mammalia; order Chiroptera; family Vespertilionidae; genus Pipistrellus; species Pipistrellus hanaki. Next base: position 30,554,973 of record NC_140509.1, on the reverse strand, counting down.
ATACCTCTTACTTCATTGAATCCATCAAAACAAAACAATAATCACCAGACTAAGTTTAAAAATAATCACCAGACCAGTTTTCTAGTCCACACACCAATGTGTATTTCTCACATCGAAGTTTCTTTCCCTTTCTCCCTCCCACTCCCTTTAAAGAATCAATGGGGAAAAAATATCCTCAGGTGAGGAATAACAACAACAACAAAAAAGCAAAGGAGATTTTGTTCAAGACTATTGCAATAAGAGAGAGAGCAGAATTCAGTCTGAACAAAATTCTGCTGAAAAATAAGAAGCTGGAGAGTTTTAAGAAATTGTAAGCCACCTGTGTTTGCTAATTGTTCCTAACCAAAGAAAGTAAATTTTCTCCTATTTTTATGTCAGGTGGTAGTTTTACAATGTGGAGGAAAGCTCCTGCCCTCCCAGAATACTGAGAGATATCTCACAGCTGATAGCCAGTGATACTGGCACTACTTCTTTGATGCTTACATTTCAAAGGGATGGCTCCTAGGCTCTTGAGAAAGACATTCTTGGGTTGTAATACCAGCAAGAGACATGGGGAAGGTTTGCATACATTTCAAAGGGTAGAAAAAAAAATTGCAATTACAAGTTTGGCAAAGTAAATGCTCTAAGGAAAGGAAGGTGAGGGCCCTAGAGTTGAGCCTTTTTAGTCCCAATATTTGCAGGGTTTCTTTGACTATATTCAAAGAGGATAATTTCCACACTGTTTAAAAGGGGGGTAATCAGAACAATGACAACCCTACAGCCATATCTCCTCTTAATAAAGGTTTTAAGATCATTTGACAATGATCTTAAATGCCATTTGGAATTTATTGTCTTCAAATTAATTGTAAAAGAACATTGTTTGTTTTAAGAACTACTTGATCACCAGCAATATGCAAGTGCTGTACAATGGCATTTGTTCTGATTTTGAATCATTCCTAGGGTGACAAGGTTGATTAGTGCTAAAAAGGATTTAATTGCATTAAATCACTTTGAATAAACATAATTATTTTTATTCGAATATGCTTTTATTCAATGGCTCAGGGTATTCCTATGGTACCTGAAATAAACATTCAATTTGTATGGGTGAAAATTCCATTTCCTCCTTCTTCAGGCTATAGTTTTCTTTTAACAAACGTTTAAAATTCCTTTTATAAACAAAGAGTAATGCTTCATGATTCAGTAGATTAAAAAAAGAATAAAACTAATCTTTGCTCTTATACTCACAACTATTAAAGCAGATTATGCAAGGCACCAATTAGCTCTCATACAAGACATTTAAATTAGTGCCATAATAGAATGTGAATTGCTGTGGCAATACAAGAAAAAGAAAAAGGAAATTATATTAAGTCTCTTTTAGTTCACAAGTGTCTTGGTCAAGTATTAAAAGGCTACATGTATCATAAACTGCCTCAATTTCTTTCAACAACAAGACAAATGATTAGCAAATACAAATTTATTTCAAGGAACCCAAGGCCCACCCACAAAAGCAAATGGATCCAGAAAATGGATTATTAAAACAACAATTCCTCTCTGTCTCTCTGAATTGGCACGGTCTCTTGTTCCTGTTTCTCACCCCTTCATTTCTCTCATTTTTCTGCACAATTGCTTTCTTTATTTTGGCATGCATAATAGCAAACTTGGCTGGCCCAGACTTTAATTTGAATTATGTTTCAGTTCAAGAGGTAATAAAGACTAACCCATGTCTTAGAGATCCAAATCCAAATAGTATGTAAGTGAGTGTTGGGCCAGGTGTCTACCCTGGCCAAAAAGATAGTTAAAGGTTAAGGATATTGAAATCCAATGAGATCCACCTAATGAGTGGAGTGAAGAGATTCCAGACAGGAAAACTTAAGTTGTGACATTAACTCAAAATATGTGTAAGGCAACGTGATAGGTGTTAGATCAGGAAGTAATTACCATCTTTCATCAATAAACATATTCTTTGGAGTTGCCTCTAGTTAGTATGGATTAGGTTCTAAAGTCAGAACACATTGTGAAAACACTTAGACAAAATTATCTTTGAAATATCTTAAATAGCCTTAAATCCTTTCATTCTTATGGTTTTATGTACATAGACCTTAGTATTTCATGAATGCTTTGGTTACAAATAGCAGATAACCTTGATTTGAGTGGCTTAAACAACTAGGAGGTAAACTTATTTCACAAACAAATGGTCCAGGGTTTGTAAATTCAGTGGTTCAATGACATATGGCATCAAAGTTCTTTTCATCTGTTTGTTTGCCATCCTTGGCATATCTGACTATTCCAAGCTGGCACCTCTCATGCTCACAAGTGGCCACAACAGACCAGGGACCAGGAAGATGTACAAGGTCTCTTCCTTGCTCATCAAATAGAAGGAATAATGCAAACACTTTCCCAAAGCCCCCTTCTCCTGACCTCCTCCAAGTCTTAGTCAGAAGGGGCAGAACTCACTCTAAACACTCCTAGCCAGAAGAGTAGGATCACTGTAGTAGGTTTATACCAATCAGAATTTACCCAGGAGCTGTTCTGGGCAAAGCTGGACAACATACAGTTTCAGGGCTCTTTCAACATAGAAGAAGCAGAAAATGGATAATATTGGTTCTAGTCACATTTATTGTGACATTTATTGGTCTAAAAAAATGAAAAAATTTCAGACTTTACCAAGCCCAATGAATTGCTACTGACAACCTGGGTACTAGTGATTATGAATATTCTTTGAGAACCTGTTGCTTAGGCTGTGAAAGGTGAGATTTTAAAGCCAACATGATGATGAAAGAAGAGAAGTAAAATTAGTTTGATCCCAAATGGAAGTGATATGAATAAACTTAGCTTGGGACAATTTCATTTGGATAAGATGGTAGAATTTTCACTGGCCCAGTGGCTTTGTTGTCTCACAGAGGATCATGTTGCCCTTTGGCCCCATAGAAGATCTTCCAGCAAAAGCTGAGGGTTATATACCATGACTCTCCTATGGGACACCAGCAGGGTCACATTCTGGCCACTCTTTCCCAAAGACCCCCTACTCTGGATCTCCCCCAAGAAAGATATTTTTATGTCTAATTACATTAAAGTTCATTAAGTTCTGGGAAATACCACTATTCTGTAGAAATCTGTCGTCAGGTAGCAAGAACAATTTTAACTTAAATTCTTGCCCACATGCTTTACTGCAGATTTACTTAAAAAAAAAAAAAAAACAAACAAACAAACAAAAAAAAAAACCTTCTTAAAAAAACACTTCTTTGTTGTGCTTAAATATAATCTCCCTGAGAGCAGGTCTTTAATACCCATAGCAACAAATTTGAAGCCAGGATTACACTGAACGAAAAGTGACCAATGAATGAAAAAACACATTTTCTTTCTTTACCCAATTCTGCACTTTTATCCAAGCCACAATATTGTCAGTTGCCTTATAGCTTCATAAATACCCTCAGTAATTAAGCAGCACAGCTCACCTATAAAAGTTGCACAGAAACAAATACAGATATCAAAGGCCTAATGTTAAAATTGAACAAAGAATATAGTTAGTCCTCACGGAGGTGGAGCAGGACTTCCCATTCCTTAAGTGTGGACTGTGCACAATGACTTCCTTCCTGATAATGCATTATGGGAAGGGGACAAAGAGTAGCTTCTCAGTGGAGAAACTTGACAATCACTGCCTCAGCCAGGTGATCAAGGCCAACATCAGCAGTGAAAAGTCATGTTGATAGTATATCCCATATAAGTATACCATGGTTTGGTTCCAGAACACTGCAATAAAGCAAGTATCTCAGTAAGATAAGTCATAATTTTTTTGTTGGTAAAGGGTCTTGCCTTCAATTTGTGTAAAAAAAAAATGAAATAATAAAATAAAATAAAATAAAATAAAATAAAGGCGACATCTGTGAAGTGCAATGAAGTAAAACATAATAAAATGTGGTATGCCTATGATGTGATAACAATGGCATGTTATCTCTGTGATCTTTCTCCCCAAAACACATAACTTCAGCCTCATCATGAGAAAAACCTCCAATAAATTCTAACTGAAAGACATTCTACAAAATACTTGACCAATTCTCCTCAAAGCTGTCAAGGTCATAAAAAACAAGGAAAGTATGAGAAATTTTGTCAGAGCCAAAAGGAGCCTAAGGATATATGATGACTAAATGTAACATAATATCCTGAATAGAGTTATGGAACAGAAAGAGAACGTTGTAAAAAGTAATGAAATCTGAATCAAGTGTTGACTTTACTTAAAAATAATGTATCAATATTGGTTCATTAATTGTAATAAATGTACCACAGTAACGTAAGAAGTTAGTAATACGGGAAACTGGATATAGGGTACGTGGGAACTCTATATTATTATAATTTTCTGTAAATATAAAACTGTTATAAAAATAGAGTTTATTTTAGGACAATGGAACAGTCACATATCTTCTATTCATCAATAGGAATTTGATAATTTTTGTAAAGATATTGAGATGGGTCACTGGAGGAAATGTATGGATCTGTAGAGCAGATACACTTACCCAGGATCCTTATCTCACATTAATCTGGAATTGAGAGGAAAGAAGAAAAACAAAACCCCCAAACAATGGCCTTTCGATAGATTATTGGCCCATCTAGCCCCAGTAGGGAAATGGATCAGTATCTGTGATCCAATGGAGAGAAACCATTGTCTTCTTCATGGGTAAGAGTGAATAAAGGATGTAGCCCGAGGCCAGGACTTATATCCTGACACATGGATATAAGAAGAGCATGCCCTACCTCACTGCCTCTTGTCACATCATTGGTGAGGAAGGAAACAGTAGGAAGACCAACAGTACTGATCTACAGACCTGGAAGAATTCACCTGAAAGTCCCCCGAATGTTTATCTTCTCCCAAAATTCTGTCTCCTTAGAACCAATAAAAACCACATTGAATGAAAAAAAAAGAGTATATTATAGTACATGTTTCCCAAATAATTAAAATATTTAAACCAATTCTACTAAAAACAAGTAAACAAAAATAAATGAGAGAAAGGATAAGCTTGCTCAGAGCTGACCCAACTACTTTGTGTGCCGGTTATAGAAAAAGAACATTCTAATTTTTTTTTTTTTACTTACAAATTTTGCAAACATTGAGGAAGAAAAAGACTGGGAAACATGGTATTTCATTAGTAATAGTTGCATAGTACTAATCCTAAAACCTGGTTTTCTTGATTTGTTGAGGTATATTTTAAAGGTCTGGAGAAGTTGGATCATGCAAAAACCTGTTCAACTTTGCTTAAGCTAGCCTTTTGCAAAATTACTTAAAAGATAATTCATTTATCTGATTATCTCCCAGTGATTAGTGTCTACAGAACACATAGTTCTATGAAAATCACCTTAAGTCAAAGTTAGAAAAAGAAAAAAATAAGTAGAGTTGGGTCATGGCTGTAAATCAATGAGCATATATATATTTTACTCTGCAGACTATTTCCAGTAAATTAATAGGAATTGGGTCTTACTGACTGCTCCATATGTCCTTATTAAATCCCAAACTGCATTTGCAACAACCAGGAGAGAAAGAGGGTTTTCTCTCCCTATTAGTAGCTCTCCTTTTTAGGAAGGGAAGATTGGCACAGGTGTGTGTGTGTGTGTTCAGCTCTAATGATTTTGTTATTCCTTGCTCCTCTAAGTAGCCTGCATCACTACTGCTTCCATCTATTCACCAATCATTTGTTTTTAACTGTCTGCCTGTGCCAGGCCAATCTGCTTCTTTCCCAGCAGTGCTTTATGCTACAGGCCAGCAGACAGATGTAGCCCACTCATGTCCTCTATAAGTTCTCAGGACTAAGAGAGTTCTAAAACTATAGGTCTTAAAGGGTCAATATATATATCACCACACCATTTACTCACTTGAGAAATATTTCGTGAGGACCTACTATATGTCAAACTGTTCCAGATACTGGAGATACAATGATACATCGAAGCCCAGCTTTTTTTCTAGCGTGAGAAATAGAAGTAAGCAAATAATGTGTCAGGGACATTAAATGCCATGAAAAATAATACGAAAGCAAGGTAAAGAGATAAAGATTGGTAATGAAGGTGCTGTTTTATATGGTGATGTCAAGGGAGACACATGAATAAATCTACAGTTGAACAGAGACCTGAAGGCCGTAAGGAGCTGGCCATGGAGAATTGCAGGTAGAAAAGCTGCAATCCAGTGGGAGGGAATGCCAAGTGCAAAGTCCCTGAGTTGGGAGGGAGGTGCTTGGTTTGTGCTAGAAACAGCAGAAGCAGCCAGTATCAGCGGAAGTCACGGAGTAGGTTGTGGGGGACAGAAAGCCAGTCAGTAAGCAGAGGCAAAGCATGTGAGCTTTTTCACCCATCGTGAGAACTTTGAATTTTACTTTGATTCAAAATGGGAAGCCATTTAAAAACCCCATATTGAGGTTATTATTCTAGTGCTCAAATTTCTCTGATTTAACTATTCTTTTTTGCATACAAAAAAATGCCAAAAAAATACAATAAATCTGAAGTTACAATGCTACAAATTTACAATTACATGTTGAAAATCTTTTCTAGTTTAATATTCTTTCATCTACATGTTGAAAATCTTTTCTAGTTTAATATTCTTTCATTTTAGCAACACCAAAATGTCTTTATTTCACTTAGGTTTTAGCTAAAATCAAGATTACACTTTCCTACTTTCAGCAATGACTTTGAACTCAGCCAGTTCTGACTAATCATATTTTACGATGAACTATTCAGAAATGGTCTGTCCTTTCTCTTAGATTTTTATTTCAGAATAAAAATCCTCAATACTTGGATTTATGTTGCCTGACCTGATAGTTTTTTATTTCCAAGAATTATGTTGCAGGATTCTTCTTTCTTTACAATGGTTCATCTTTTCACTAAGTTATCCTCATTCTTTAATTCTTCCTTTGCCTTTAAATTATGAAACAAATCCACAGCATTTCAAAGGAATCTTTTCCTATCAGCCAAGGTTACTTACCAGCCAAGAAACCCGTGGGGTAACCAAATTACCTACTAAGTCCTGAGGATTGGGAAGATCTAGAATTTGCTTCCTTATGTTGGGTAGCAATAATATTGCACATCCCAAACTCATTATTAATTATGGGAAAATCAGATATTTTCTTTTTCAATGTGTTGCATATCAGTTTCCAGAAAAAGAATTCCAAAGCCTGTCACCAAATTCCTTCTTTGTGTCACTTGACATTTAGACACTAAAACTATTACAATACCTGAAATATATCCCATCATTTACTATGTATTTTATGTAGAAAATTTTGAGAGTTTCAAAAGTTTAAAGGAGTTAACCAATCTTTGAATAAGTTGATTCTATGTAAAAATCTACTATCATATATTAGAGGCCAAACTCCTCCTGGTCAAGGGGATAATTGGCATATTAGGCTTTTATTATATAGGATATTACCAATATTTTCATGTATTCTCGTTGTAATGAGAATTGTTATATTGCAAGATTCTTCCTTTTCAACTCTACTTGGAAAAAGGCACTACATAATTAGATAAGGGTCTTTTCAGCTTTGTTGTTCCCTTATCCAATTAATATAGTACCTTTTTTCAAGTAGATATTCACTAATTTGCATTGAAATATAATCTATGCTAATGATTTCTAAAAGAATCTCAATGGACTGCTAAAAGGGAAAAATTTAACTAAGGTTGCTATAAAAGAAAGGAGCTTAAAAGGGGATGATAAGGAAAAAATGTCATTACCATTCATTCATTTGTTGAGCCACTTCAGTGTCTACTCTTTGCTGATGCTCTGCTAGACACATGGGGGACAGGAAAACAACATAGTTCCTGGAATTCAAGTAGCTTATCAACTCCCCCCCCCCCCCTCGCCCCCCCAGCAGTGCCATCTCCGCAGCAGAAGCCTGCTGAACCTCGCTGGGGGTGTGGGCCAAACCCGCCCTCCTAGCCTTCCTGGCTCCACCCTGGCATGGCCCCCACCCCAATCCAGGAGATTGGAGCTCTGCCTGAGCAGGTACAGCTGCGAAATAGCCACGTACATTTAAAGAACGGCGCCAAACGGGAAGGTTTGACAATTACTCCCCCTTTGGCCTCGCCGGCCCCCTAGTACTCCCATAAATCCCTGCTCCCCACCAGCGCCTCCAGGGACAACCACCGCTACAGGGCTGCTGGCCAGAGCCGGCCCCTCCGAGGCCTGCAGAACCCTCTGCAAAGCTTCCATAGCCACAGTCCCAGGAAACAATCATGCCCCCTCCCCTCATCAGCATCTGCCACCTGCGAGGGTACCCATGGGCTTAAAAATAACCCATGGCATATGTGAATGTATTCAGAAATGAAGCTCAGAGAGGAAAAGGGTCAAGCCCAGTGGTTCCCAAGGTGCAGCACATGTCCCACAGGGGGGCAATTTGATTTTAAGTGGAGGCAATTTGAGAATGAGTTAACAGTGAATTTTTTGCATTTCTTATGGTTCTAGGGGGGCTCATCTACAGCGTATTCCACACAATAAAAGGCTAATATGCAAATGACTGAATGGTGGAATGACCAGTCACTATGATGCATGCTGACCACCAGGGGGCAGACACTCAACACAGGAGCTGGCCCCCGATGGTCAGTATGGTCCCACAGGGGGAGCGCCCCTCAGCCAGAAGCAGGGCTCAGGGCTGGCAAGCACAGTGGCAGTGGTAGGAGCCTCTCCTGCCTCTGTGGCAATGCTAAGGATGTCCCCTCCAGGGTTTCCAGACTGGGAGAGGATGCAGGCCAGGCTGAGGGATCCCCCCCCCCAAATGCATGAATTTCATGCATCGGGCCTCTAGTTATTAATAACAAACTACAACATTTAATAATGACTTATTACTATACATGTTTCATTCATTTTCCTTACACACCTTATGTGCAGGTGCACCATTTCTCTCTACTAATACTAGCAGGGAGTATTTTAGCAGCTGATTGCCACCTCATTAATATTGGACTGACTTATTTGGTGTGAACAACAGGAAATGTTTCACATTTGGAGAATAAGAAAAATAGGTTTATTTGTGTTACAATTATTAATTTGTGCAGTTAATCAGTGTCTATAAGTTAATGTTCAAGAAAAAAATACTAATTTTTATTAAAATGTTCTATTCTTTTATGTTAACTATTACTCATTTATTTTAGCCCTTTGTATTCAGCATGTCTCTATCAAAAAAAAAAAAAAAAAACACAAAAAAACCTACATTTTTATGAAAATTGAAGCTTTTGGTTTTTGTTGTTTTTGCAGCCCACATAAACTTAAACCTTGTTTATTTGGCCTGTGTTAGCCTTTGAGTTTGACTTGCTTGTTCTAGAGACTGCTTGTAAATAGAGTGATGATAATTAGCATAGCTAAGTTAATAATTACCTAGATGACTTAAAGGGAAAATAGAGTGACAGTAATCAAAACTGATTCTCTGGGTCCTGTCAAAGTCTTATCAAAATTATGACAGGAAGCCCATGACTAAAAGACACCTTGCTTATGTGGCTATGATTTGCAAATTAATCAAACTGACAATCTGATCAATGTGATTCCTGAGAACTTTATATTAGTTTCATTTAGCAATTTTATGTTTATAGATTGATATTTTTTAATTTTTAAAAGAGATATTTATCTCTAAACTATGCAGCCTTTGTGCCAAAATTTTTGAAGCAATCAGGTTGTTCAGTCATGGCTACAAAACATCTAGCGTGAAATCTAAGGGTCTACATTAATATATTCAGCAAGAAATTTTAAAACCTAGTTAATATTTAACCCACAAACTCACATAATAAAAATAATGATAATGAATGTGACTCATGAGAACATTAGAGTTGTATAAAAATTAAATTAAGGATGGTTTTAAAACATGAAATGATCATTTCAAGGGAAGAAAATTAGTTTGGTGTGACCAAATGCTATAAATTCAAAATAGAGTTAAAACTGATTTGAAAACACCAAGTTAATACAGACTAAAAAATTCCTCTTGTTTTATTTGACTCAGTTATTAAACACCCAGAGATTCTTCACTGCCTAACGGTAATCTCTTCCCCACATTTCTCAGCATAGGTTACAAGCCTCCCACCCCCAACATCTTATTTCTGCCTGCTTAACCTGCGTGCAACTCACCCTTCCCCTGCTTTTGCAATGCTACTTGCTCTTCTTAAAATACCGTGGGTCCTCACATATCTTGACTTTTGATGCTGGAGTGTGGACCCTTCCCCACATCTTTGAATGGAGTAAGCCCATCAAGACCCAAGAAACATACTACTTCTTTCATGAAGTAAAGTAGTCTCAGCTAAGACAGCCTTACATTAGACTAGATGTGAAAACATATTCTACTACTCGTGGGTGGGGGTTAGGGGTGGCACTGGGAAGAATATACATACATCTTCCTTGAAGAAATGTCTATTTAAGCCTCTTGTGCATTTTTAGCTGGGTTATTAATTTATTGTTGAATTGTAGTTCCTTATATATTCTGGAATATATAAAGAATATCAATTCCTTAACAGATATATAATCTGCAAACATTTTCTGCCATTACGTGGGTTATCTTTTCAATTACTTGATTATGTCCTTTGAATTACAAAGATTTTAATTTTGATATATTCCAATATATCTATTTTTTCCTCAATGATGCTATAAAACCATTGCTTAATCCAAGATCACAACAATCTGTTCTTATGCTTTCTTCAAATAGCTCATAGTTTTATTTCTTAACTTTAGGGCTATGATAAGTTTTGAGTTAATTTTTGTATAAGATGTGAGGTAGGTGTTCAAATTCATTCTTTTGCGTATGCATATTCAGTTATCCCAGAACCATTGTTGAAAAAACTATGTCACCATTAAATTATCTTGATACGTTTGTTGAAAATCAAATGGCCATAAATGTAAGAGTTTGTTTTTGGACTCTAAATTGTATTGATCTATATTCCTATTTTTACATTAGCACCACACTGGTTTGATTACTGTAGCTTTGTTGTAAACTTTGAAATGGAAAGTGTGAGTCTTCCAATTTTGTTCTTTTTTAAGACTATTTTAACTCTTATACAACTACATGAATTTTGAAAGTTATGATCAAAATTTAGGAGTTTTTGTACATTCTTTGATATTTCCCATGTAGCTAATCATGCCATTCCTGATTTGTACATATTTTATTTTATTGCCTTATTCACTGTTTAGAACTTCCAGTATTATGATAAATAAATGAGATTACTTGAACATCTTGAGTTTTTCTTGACTTTAGAAATAAAGTATACAGTCTTTTACCATTAAGTATAATGTTAGCTATAGGTTTATGTAGATATTCTTTATCAAGATGAAGACATTCTCCTATATGCCTATCTTACTGAGAGTTTCATCATGAATGTGTATTGAATTTTTGTCAAATGTTTTTACTGTATTAGTTTATAGGACCATATGACATTTTCTTCTTTAGTGTAATATGATAGACTACATTCATCGGTCAATTCCTGAATATTGAATTATATTTTTCATGCCTGGAATAAAACCCTCTTGTTTATGGTAAGCAATTCTTATTATATATTTACATTATGTAAATTAACAATATTACATTATTAATATTATATACTCTATCTATATCAAATAGAGAAATATACTAATTAACTGGGACGCCATAATGGTTCCACTGGACAGGAGGCGGTTTTGTGCACAGTGTTGGCTGTGGGGCAACAGGGGCCTCTGCGTGCCTGTGCTGAAGGAGGGCCTGATTAGCAGTGGCCACAAGGGCTGGAGAGGGAGGCAGGGCCAGACCAGCGACTGGAAAGTGGGCAGAGCTGCCCAATTTTGAATCACGCTCTGGTCTCCTAGTATAATATATTAAAGAATTCTATTTGTTAATATTTTAAGAATTTTCACCTCTCTATTCATGACGGACATTGACCTGCAGAGTTTTTATTTTGTTTTGTTGTACTGTGTTTGTCTGGCGTTAATATCAGGGTAATACTGGCTTTATTACATGAATTGGATAGTGCCCCCTTTTTTTTCTGCTTTCTGAGACATATTGCAGGATTGGTGTTAATTCTTCCTGAACATTTTGTTGAATTGATCAGTAAAACCATGTCGGCTTGGAGATTTCTCTATTGGGAGTTTTTAAAATTACTAATTCAATTTTATTAATATTATAAAGATATTATTTTAATATTGTATATTTTATTATTATTATTACATATATAGTTGTTTTTTTACTTTAAATTAAGAAAGTTCCTTATCTGACCTCTTGGCTGCATACTTCTTCTCTGGTTGATGCCGCAGTGTTCTTGACTCCTTTTCTACCTAGTTGTTCACTTTCTTTTCCTCTGAAAGGCCTGAGACTCTACCTCTATCTCTATGTGACTGCAGCCAAGTCCCTCCCATCCAACTCTTTGTTTTACCTCAAATCACCATCCCTCTACTAAAACGTCTCTTTTCCTTAGAAAGGTACACTCTTATTCCAAAGACTATGTGTTACTGTGTGTTGGCTCTGTCTCTCTTAGCTGTCTTCATGTGTTTGGTCAAATACCTTCTTTTTTGTTTTCTAAAAATGAGATGATCACTAACTATATAATATCTAAAGTATTTTCTTACTTTAAAATTAAATACAGAGTACTACCTTTACTTTGGAGTCAACACCTCTTTCTATAATGAGCATAATAACTGAAGCAATAAATCTTTCAGTTGCTTGGTTATTTTTTCCCTCTTTATAAAATATGTCACCATCAACCATTACTTTCCAGTCATCTTTTGAATTGCTCACTGGTCTCCTGCCTGTTGAGACACATCATTTAGTTCCTCTCAATATTCTCCCTCTCTCTCTCTCTCTCTCTCTCTCTCTCTCTCTCTCTCTCTCTCTCTCCTTCCCTCCTTCTCTCCCTCTCTTTCTTTCTCCCTATCAGAATGCCCTGTGCCATATTTCTGCTATCCAAAGCACATTCATATGAAATCCTATAGCATTGTCCTCTAGCACACAAGTGTACATATATTATATAAATATACACCAAGTGGCCAGATTATTATGATCTCTGAATGCATAATAATCTGGCCACTCAGTGTATATCCAATATAATAAAAGGCTAATAAGCAAACTGTCCCCTCGACCAGGAGTTTGACCAGCAGGCAGGCCAGCCAACCACCCATGTACCCTCCCCCTGGCCAGGCTGGCTAGAACCTACCCATGCACAAATTCATGCACTGGGCCACACACACACACACACACACACACACACACACACACACTGAGTGGCCAGATTATTATGCATTCAGATATCATAATAATCTGGCCACTCAGTATATAATACATTTTATGCAAATATTAAATATATATTAGAAAAATATACTAAAAGTCCCCGATGTAGCTGCACTTCAAATTTGGCAACTTAAAATATCATATTTTATTTTAAAGTAACTCTACATTGGTAATATATTTTTTAAATGGCTCTTAGCTTGGACATATATGTAATTTTAATATTCTCAGAGTAAAAAATATGGTTTTAAATATATATTTTTATTGATTTCAGAAAGGAAGGGAGAGGGAAAGAGAGATAGAAACATCAATGATAAGAGAGAATCATTGTTTGGCTGCCTCCTGCATGCCTCACACTGGTAATCAAGCCCACAACCCGGGCTCATAACCTTGACTGGAATCGAACCTGGGACCCTGCAGGCTGATGCTCTATCTACTGAGCCAAACCAGCTAGGGCAAGATATACAATTTGAAAACAGTGAAATTCAAGCCAATCAATCTGATTTGTAGTTTCTTCAGGCTGTGTGTGTGTGTGTGTGTGTGTGTGTGTTTTAAGGGTGTTAATAACAGACAACTATTCTTTTTAAAATATATGTATAATTGGACCCAAATATATGTATAATTGGCTCAGTGGATAGAGCATAAGTCTGCGGACTGAAGGGTCTCAGGTTCGATTCCAGTCAAGGGCATGTATATTGGTTGTGGGCACATCTCCAGTAGGGGATGCGCAGGAGGCAGCTGATGATGTTTCTCTCTCATCAATGTTTCTAACTCTCTATCCCTCGCCCTTCCTCTCTGTAAAAAATCAATAAAATATCATATATATATATATATATTTTATATATATATATATATATATATATATATATATAGTTGGCATACAATATTTTTCAGTCATAGTAATTCAAAACTTACATATCTTACAATGTAATCACTATAGTAGATATAGTAACCATCTGTCACCATACATAATTATTACAACATTATCAACTATATATATATATATTCAAAATATATTTTATTGATATTTTACAGAGAGGAAGAAGGGAGAGAGATAGAGAGCCAGAAACGCCCTTGACCAGAATCGAACCTGGGACCTTTCAGTCAGCAGACCGACGTTCTACCACTGAGCCAAACCTACCACTGAGCCAAACCTACCACTGAACCAAACCAGTTTCAGCTCAACTATATTCTTAAGTGGTGTTGTAACTCACTCTAAAATCAAATCCAAATGAGACCACTCCAGATTTGTTATGCTGTGGCAATATCCACAGACTTAATAGATGGTCTGCCAGAGTATCCCTTTGAATGACATGTTCTTTTAATGAATAAATTATACTTTATATTTTTAACACCCCAACCTGCCACATATTATTCAAAAATTATTTTATATGTTGATTTATCACAATCACAGATTATAAACTCCCTGAGGTCAGATTTTCTGCCTGACATGTTCCTATCTTTCACAATGCCTAGCGGCTTTATTCTTGATGAGGTGGCCAGAGTAGGTTTGCAGACAGAAGTCAGTACATGTGTCTATTGCTGCAGTGTATAATTCAAGCATCAGAGAGATGGCGCTCATATTGAAATGTCTCTTATTTTATTATGAGATTTACATAATGATTTTGCATTGCAAAAGATAAAACTCCCCAAAAGACAAAGCCAAAAGCAATTTTGAAAAAAGAATGAAATAGTAGATTAAATTTGCAGAATTGCTTTGGGATTATAGAATATACATGAAATAAATTAATGGAAAATACTGAAGGGATAGGTTTAATATCATGGTCTCAAGAGCTTTTATGATTCAAGTAAAAATAATCAATTTAGATTATTCAGTTTAGTTATTTTCACTTCAGGGTAATTCCTGAATCATTAAACTTATTAATTTCTATAGCTATTCTGAGTCTCTGATTGCATTGCTCACTTAATGAAACAGTAAACAGATAACCAAATTTAAAGCCCCAAAGGGGGGAAAAAGGCTTAGGTGTTCATCTTTTCAAATTTTAAGTGTTTAATCAGGATTGTTAGCTATCTAAGGTAGGCTTAATATAGTCTCATTATGTTACTAAATTCAGTAAAGAGCATAAATTGTTTTATATTTTATTTTTAAAAACATTATAATGGATCTATTTTGTTCCAGAGACATTGGAACATGCAACAGACTATCATATTTCAAGGGATGGTGGGGGTTGGGAGGAGAGATTAACCAAAGAATTTATATGCATGTACTAGTTTACATAATACATGAACAGACAATAGTGTGGTGAAGGCCTGGGAGGGAGAGGAGGGGGCCAATGGTGAGGGGGGGGGAGAGGAAGAAGATATCTGTAATACTTTCGATAATAAAGATAATTTTTTAAAAAAAAATAAACACATTACAATGGACAGTTTTATGATATTTAGAAGTGGAGGTTTATATGGACATGAACAATATTTGATATAAGCATTTATAGAAACAAAGTATTAGCTCTTGAAGTTCAAGGAAAAGGCTGAAAGTATAACTGTACAATAAATAGGTCTTTTTTTCAATCTTCTTATATCTATACCCTGTTCCCTTTAAGCAAGTGGACTTGCACATCACCAGTTCTTACCTTATGTGTCAGTCACTCCATAGAACCCTTTTTACAGACGGGGCTCCTCCTCCTCAGTAAGCATTAGGACTGCATGATGAACCAGGGTAGAGGCTGACCCATCAGCATTTCTCATCTAACGCATATCTTTTGAAGTCTGGTGGTTGGGTAAGTGGAAGGCAAATTTCTGTGTACACAGAAGTTGACAAGTGATCTTCAAAGTAGCAGGGTAAGTTTGCAAAAACAGGCCTAATAATACAGTGTTACAGCTGGAAAACTAAATACGCTTAAGGTCTTGATGCAAACTGCAGGAAGTTAAGCTTTATGAAACCTTTTGAGTCCAATGGAGCATTGATGTTAAAAAGGTTGAGAACATATATGCATAACCCACAGACACAGACACAGACAACAGTGTGATAATGGCCAGAGGGATGGGGTGGGGGTGGGGTGGAGGTGGGCAAATGAAAGGGAAAATAGACATCTGTAATAGTGTCAACAAAACAAATAAGGTTAAAAAAAAAAAAAAAAAAGCTGAGAGATATGGGTTAAGCCATTCAGGAAGAAGTTCTTTAACTCTAGCAAAGATTATCTATTCTTTGGCCATGCTGATGACTTCTATCTACTCTGCTCGTTTTTAAACAAGTGTAAAATATTTGTACAAATAATCCATATATATTTGTTTTAGTCTGTTAACATTTGAAAATTTTTCTTAAAATGAAAAAAATGTAGGTACAAAGCTCTTCATTGTTTTCTGCATTAAGAAGTCATGCTGCTTTATTGTAAAATAGGGATCGTTAAAGTATTCTTCTAAAGAAAAGAACATTGTGAATTGGATGAATGGACCTTCCAGGAATGTGCAAGAAACGCTGGCTTTGTTCCTGCCTTTGTCCTTATGGGGGAGTCTAACAGCATGCCAGCTGTGAACCCCAGAGTCCATGGCAGTGTATGCACCGAAAAGCCAAACTTCCTCTCAGAGCTGAATCCTGTGGTTCAGCCTCTTCTATTTGATATTAGCGGATAAAATAATAATATAGTGGCACTTGTGCTTTTTAAATCACTTGAGCTAACCATATTATAGGAACAGGATATTAACCATAAAAAATACATATTTTGAACTATTTACATGTTAATTTCAGGTTCATTAAGATTTTGTCATTAAACCAACCTCATTCTTTACTCTTTATGTAACTCCACATAGTGAGAAAATCAATTGGGAGCCGAAAACCAGAATTGCAGGCTTTATTAGGGGAAAGAGACCTGCCAGCTGTCTAGCAAGGGGAGATCAGTAAGCTGTGCAGAGGTGAACACGCCTTTTGAGGGGGAGGAATGGGAAGAAATGGGAGCTTAGCGCATTCCGTATGCGCTGATTGGTGGCTTAATGTATGGTTATAGAGGAACAAGAGCTTAGGGTATTTTGCAGGTGTTGATTGGTGGTTCAATGTATAGTCCATATAAGGTGCCTAGTTAGGTACTCAGGTATTTCAGGTATTTACGTCATACTCCACCCACCAATTGGGGAAGGGAGGATCTAACACATAGTAAAAAATATTTAAAAAGATGAACACATCTGAAGCCAAATGGAATCATATTATTTTCAAATGTTTGTCTTCTATGAAGATATATTTAAAGTATATATTCGACTTTCATTATTTAACCCCTTGTACCTGGTATCATAGCACAAGTCAGTTAAGGACTGACTCAGGGCTGCTGTAAACTGCTGAAAATGATCAAAGTAGTCTATAGGTTTTACATTTGAAGAAATCTCGTTTCAAAATTTTAGCTGTAACCTAACCTGTTTGCACCCAATTTTTTTTAAACAGTATTTTTACCTACCTTGGAGAAACAGGACTCCAAAAGGACCTTGTAGTAGAAGTTCAACAAATACTCAGTGAAACTGATTCAAAATTAATGATCTCTTTGCAGGAAAAGTGGTCATCCAGAAGTTTTTTTTTTTGTTTTGGTTTGGTTTTGGTTTTGGTGTTTGTTGTGTTGTTGTTTTTTTTCTCTCTCTCTCTCTCACTCACTGAACCAAGGAAGATAAGAATCTAGACATTACCAGAGAGAACCTAACCTACGCTTTGCCTGATTCTTTGTTTTCAGTATTTCTTATCTGCCCAATCTCCTGTCTGTAGGAGATAATTCAAGTAAACCAAGTTATCTCTCAGTATGATGTGTGCTGAGAGTGGTCAACGCAGAATGCTAGAATAACAGAAAAAAGAACACAGAATTTGTCCTCGATGGGGAAATGAAGATGATCGGCCAGAGAGAGCTTTTGAGAGTTGGTGACTCTTAAGTTGGTGCTTTTGGGAGGATAGAAGTGGGAGTGAAGGATGAATCCAGTAAGGGAGGATGTTCCGTCAGAAGCAACAGCTTGTAAGTGTCTAGAGACATGGGCAGGGAACCCAGGATGGGTAGAACAAGACCAAATAGGGAAATAATTGGGGAGTCGTGAAAGGTAAGGTTTTAATTTGCTGCTTTCAGGAGTTTGGAATGAATTCCTAAGGTGATGGAAATTTGTTAAAGGTTTACAAGTGGAGGAGCGATAGGACCTGATCTGCACTCTCTGAAGAGGGCCTTAAATCCTTCCCAGTGTGATGGGAGAACAGAGAGGCGTTAAAGCTGCCTGCCAATGAGAAAATGGTGCAGTTTAAAATCTTTCCTGTGAAGTAGTCATGGTCACCTTTAAGTGTCAGGAAGTTTTCTCAGGTTAAAATTTCTATTGATAGTTCAATTTAAATCCTATATCGTTCCCAGCACTAACATCCTCAGCTGTCATGCCCCACAGCCTAAAGCGTTGCTCACTCTCCGTCCCTGTCATGCTGACCACAAACACTGGGTAGGATGCACCCACTGCTCTCACTGAGTCTGCAAATGCAAGTTCTGGCCGAAACCAGTTTGGCTCAGTGGATAGAGCGTCAGCCTGCGGACTGAAAGGTCCCAGGTTCGATTCCGGTCAAGGGCATGTACCTTGGTTGTGGGCACATCTCCAGTAGGGGGTGTGCAAGAGGCAGCTGATCAATGATTCTCTCTCATCGATGTTTCTAACTCTCTATCCCTTTCTCTTCCTCTCTGTAAAAAAAAAAAAAAAAAAAAAATCAATAAAAAATATATGTATTTTTAAAAAATGTAAGTTCTGGGGAAGCATTTCCTGGGAGCAAAGCCCACATTATGGCATCAGGCAGTCTTGAATTAAATCTTGGCTTTGCCAGCCTTAGCTGCGAGGCCTTGGGAAATCCCTTAAACTCGCTGAGCCTCAGTTTTCTCCCCTGAAAAAAAAAAAAAAAAATAGAAACCAAAATAGCTGTCTAGCAAGATTGTGAGAACTGAAGATCATTACCTAAGGCCTCCAGCATAAGCCCTCAAGGAACTGTCCAGGTGTTCATCCCTGAAGAAGAAATGGTGTGAGCAAATTTCCTCCTTTCTAGTTGCTCTTCTACAGGCAAACGCACACTGGCCGGAGTTCCCAGTAGAGCACTGGGCCTGGAAGCCTCTTGTCACTCGGATTCCAGGCCATTAGTAATTACAGGGAACTGAGCAGCTGAGCTTCTCGAGACGCCTATGCAAAGCAGTCTTGGCTTTAACTATGTAATCAACCTGACAGGGCTGCTGCTGAAATAAATGTGAGCACCGTGGCCAGGTGGCCTTGGGGACTGTGGAGTGCAATTAACCTCCTCACTTCCATTCACAGAAGCTCCACAGAGACACAGTGCCTTGTCTCGGGCTGAATTGGGCTCTGCCTGTTCGTTTCAAACAACATTTGTGCTCCCCAAGTGTGGTCCCGAACAGATTCACTTCCAGAGAACAGAGAAAACAAAATGGAGACGTGACGCACTGATTCTCCCAGAAAACCTTTCAGAATTTTCGTGAGAATGTGCTGCAGGAGAGGGGAGCTGGCACTTCTCTTCTGTTTTCATGTGACTGTAAGGATGCAGGCCACACCGTTTCTGAATGTCATGAAGACGTAACTCACAGGGTAAGCAGAAAAGACTGGTGAGAGAGCACATGGGGGGATTTTACCCTGAGCGGTGCAGCACGGGAGGTTAAGGTAGAAGGTCAGAGAAGGAAGGACTTCTAAGTAATTGGCTTGCAACTTAAAGTCTTGTAATACTTTTTTTCCCCCCTTCTGTCCCAAAAGGCAAGAAAATCAGAAAAATCTTTCCCTCTGTATCTACAGCTGGCATTGGGCGGTGATCATTAGTAAAACATGTTGGCAGTGGAAAACAGGTTTAGCTTTTCCAGAACTGGCTGTTATTTGTGCCCAAAGCAAATAGGAATAGAAATAGTAGCACCAATATTATTATTACCGAACCAGGAGTCAGCTAGCTCTCTGTGCCCACAGCTTTCACAAGTGGAGCTGAGACCCCTTACCTGGCCAGACCAGCAGGACCGCGATGCACATGGGATGGAGAGCAGAGGGGCAGGCCAGGCAGGAGATGCAAACGCACTGAGTGTGAGCAGCTGGCTGGACTTAGCAGCCCAGGACTGCGCCTTCCCAAGGGGCTTACCTCTCCTAATTGAAGGGAAAGCTTGAAAATCAAACCCATTCTAATTGGAGTATTAATTAGGAGAACATTTCCAGAAAGCAATTTAGAAAATTGGACTATATTCATCAATAGCCTTTTAAAAAATGTAAGTTGGGTCCAGAATGTCATTTCTAAGAATATACCCTGAAGAAGCCATTTAAAATACATACAAAGATTTTTAAGTGCAAAATGCATAGAAGTATTTTAATATAGAAAGAAAAACATTTTTAATACGCAGCAAAGATTGCTAATTAACTAATTATTAACTATATTAAATATAGTCAGCTAATAAAGGGGTTTTGAGAACTTTAAATGAAAATACTCCTTGCTTAAATTTTCTCCTTTTCTCACTTCAAATAAAAGGAGTTCTAGTTAAGTTGTCTCAAGGTAGGGGTCTTTCCCTCCCTTACATATGACACCTATGAAGCGAAACTAGCATGGAATAAAAGAACCATCAGGAATTAGCTGATTTTTGGAAGCTGCTGGTTTGTCCCCTCTCTCTATGCATGCTTGCTTTTCTCCCCACAGCTATTCCATTAATCCTGTTTCTGCCAATAGGAATTCTGGAGCATGATTCCACGTGTTTCTAGAGAGGGCTGTTTATCATTGTCTTTAATCCAGAGTTAATTAGAGAGCCACTTCTCTTTGAAGGGCCCATGGGAATGTAGGCTTGCTGAAGGCTATGTTAAAAAAAAAAAAAAAAAAAAAAAGCAGTATTCAAAACTACATTTGAACCCGTAATTCACTCACTCAATACCTACATGTTGAATACTCACCACGAAGTGGCAAAAGAGACACCCGGTCTCTGCCATCACAGACCCATGGTTGAGACGGTAATAAAGGCAATTGAAATCTATGCAAGCACGCTGCAGTGCACATGTGCACGTGCAAGGAGAGCTTCTTGAAAGGAAGTCCCACCCAAACCTGGAGGAAAGTCAAGAAAGCACCTCCAATTAATGCATTCTCAAGAAAATCATTTAGAATGGCTACAGTTGGCATCTCTGTGTTTTTAAGATTGTATAAAGTGGAACAGCCTGGGGGATAAAAGAGTTAAAAAAAAAAAAAAAAAAAAAGGAGATTTGCAAGCCACGCTAAGAACTTAGTAGATTTCTGAGTGTCAGTGGACAACAACAGTAAGTTTGAGAAGGGGAGAGAAAGAATCATATATGCAGTTACAAAAATCTATAACTGCAGAGTAGAGAAGGTATTGGCTGGTGGGCAGTCTGGCTAGAGTCCAGGAAACCAACCAGGAGACTGCATGAGTAATGCCAGAAAATATGAAGTGGCCTGTACTAGAGAGGGCACAGGGGACGGGGAGCAAACTAGATGAACTTGAAAGATGTTTAGAGTCAGGTGGACTCAGAAAATAATCATTTGTGTGCAATGAGGGGAGGAAAGGAACTAAGAATAAAGCCCAGATTTATAGCTTAGTGTTATTACCAGAGATTGAAAACAGAGAAGGAAGGGAGAAAATGATAATGAGTTCAATTTTAAACATGTGGAGTTGGAAGTGCCAATGGGACATACAGGGGTGATGCCCAGGAGGCAATTCAATACAGTATCATCTGAAATTCATGAAGGAGCCTGAGCTGCTGGAGACAGGATTTTGCAAGTCGTGAGCATATAGACCATAATTCAAATTATCAGTGCACTTGGAAGAATCTGAGAGTATTATAAAAAATCAGAAAACAAATAAAGCTTAGGCTAAAGCACAAACATCCTTAAAGGACAAGCAAAGGAAGAGAAGCCCATGCAAGAAAGAGACTTAGAAATAGCTATCAAAGTGGTGAGGGGAATCAGGTACAGTGCAGTATTGCAGAAATCAGGAAAAGAAAGAGTAACTTGATGTTAAAAAATATATATTTAAAAAATATATTAATAAGTCAAAAGAGAAAATTTATATAATCATATGAATAGATTATATAAAAAGTTGATAGAGCAATGGATATTATTGAATAAAAATGCTTATAAAATGGTTAAGGACAAGTGCTTCTTTAACATAATGCATATGTATAGAGTGTATTTATATATGTGTGTATGTGTGCAGATGTGTGTGTGTGTTTGTGCATGTGTAAGAGAGCCTCCAGGACCATTCCAGTTTTCACTGAGTCACCAGAACAAGTAGATCTCATAGGACTCAGCATATTGTATGTACTCACAGCTATGATTTATTACATGAAAAGATATAAAGCAAAGGCTGCAAAGGAAAAATAAATGCATGGAGTGAAGTTCAGAAGAAAATAGACACAAACTTCCAAGAGTCCTCTCTCAATGGAGTCCCATAGGATGTGCTTAATTCCTCCAGAAATGAGATAAAACAACATGAGAGAAATGTCTACCAAGGATGTTCATTGGTGTTTAAGGTTTTTATTGGGGACACAGGCACACTAATTTTTTGCCTAGCATTTACTAAATGTTCAGTATAAGCTGTATGGTTTGCACAAATAGTTTAGACACAATAAGCCAATGTTAACAAAGAATGATGGAAATCCTCTTTTCTCTCTCTCTCCCAGTTTCTCTCATATATAAATCAGGATGCTGGTTAATAACACATTAGAATATCAAGAGAGATGACTGCTTTTTCTGCTATTATGGAGTAGTTTTGTTCTAGGAGAATTAACCAATGCAATTAAAATAAAGGAAAAAAGCAAGCAGAATACATATTGTAAAGTAGGCAACACCTTACACCTTACACTAAACAGCTCTTGCCCTTAAAACCCTTCCTCAGCCCCTCTCTTAGGTTCTGCCTTCACAGTTCACCCAGACTAGGTTCTGATTGGTAGGTTTCTATGCCAGTCAGCAACAGAAGCTCTGCCTCCTAGGGCAGCCATTGGCTCCTTGCAGTTCACCCAGATTTGATTCTGATTGGTTGGTTCTTATGCCAGTCAGCATCTCCAGGCGTATCTCTGGGCCTGATCAGCAGCCCCTGCGGAGGCCTGGAGAGAAAGGAGAGGTTGCTGGAGAAGCCCAGCAGAGGCCTGGAGAGAAAGAGAGAGGCAAGCGCTGATGAACAGCTGCCACAGAGGCTGCAGATCAGACCCTGCCTCTCTCTCTCCCCAGGCCTAATTCACAGCCACCACAGCAACCCAACACTGACTGCAGGACTGACTTCCAGTGTTTGGTTGAGCCTTTAGTCATTATGGACCCTGGGTTTTTATATATTAGCATAGTGCAAAACGTAAGTGTTTATTCTATAAATTGATGAATCTATAATTTAATTTATGTTTAACTTTCTCCTTCCAAAGTAGCATAAATTTCTCCCTAAAACCTCAAGAGCCCAGAAGGTAAGTGAAGTTCATTTTAAAGAGTCTACCCTTATATTACCCATCATTTTGAAAGTTGGTTAGAAAATGTGTAAGCCGAAGGAGGATGGAGTTTGCTAAAACAAGTCTGATGACAACAGTCAGGTTAAGGAACCCTTTACTTAAATACTTGTTCCAGAAAAGGGATGTGCCTGCAGGCAATTCCTGGACACAATAAAGAACAGCAATTGCCAAAGGTTATGGTGTTCATGAAAAGAGTGCACATCACTCAGTGAGACTATGAGATTTACCACACTATTTAATGTAGAGTGGTGTTACTTATTTGTCCAATTACCCCTTTATTAATCGACCATCTCTGTGTAAGCTATGCAGAGAAATACCAATATATGATTATTGAACTCCTGCATATATTGGATTAATTTATTAGTAAAACATATGAAAATAGAAATGCATTGTGATTAGGAAAAGTTTTATTTATTATTTTATATTATGTTTTCTTACAAGATAACTGGAAGTCACTTAGGAAGACATTCTATTTTTTACAAGCTTTTCTGTGGAGTTATTGTACTGTGGTCTGTTTTGTTTTATTCAGGAAATGAAAGTTTTCATTGTGAAAGTAAGCTTCATGTTCTACAACCCACAGGCCATGACAGAGTGTTCTAAAGTGTGTCATTTTGTTTTTAAGCTTTTCTGATAGTTCATCAATTTCCTCCAACTTATAAATATCCTACAAATGTAATCTTGCCCAAAGAATTACACTGAGGAACAGAAATTTATATAAAATTTATTGTCACGCCGAAACCGGTTTGGCTCAGTGGATAGAGCGTCAGCCTGGGGACTGAAAGGTCCCAGGTTCGATTCCGGTCAAGGGCATGTACCTTGGTTGCAGGCACATCCCCAGTAGGGGTTGTGCAGGAGGCAGCTGATCGATGTTTCTCTCTCATCGATGTTTCTAGCTCTCTGTCCCTCTCTCTCCTTTCCTCTCTGTAAAATAATCAATAAAATATATATTTAAAAATAAATAAATAAAATAAAATAAAATTTATTGTCACATTGAAATATGGGCATCTTTAAACATGAGTAAAGAGATCCAGAATTCCTAACTTTGTGAATTTTTGAAATAATTATTTTTTATTTATATTCACTCATTATTTACAATAGCTAAGATTTGGAAACAACCTAAGTGCTCATCAGCAGATAAGTGGATTAAAAAACTTTAGTACATCTACACAATGGAATACTAAGCCACTATAAAAAAGAAGGAACTTCCATCATTTGCAACCGCATGGATGGAACTGGAGAGCATATGCCAGTCAGAGAAAGATAAATATCACATGATCTCACTCACATGTGGGATATAATTATCAACATAATTTGATGAATAAGAATAGATCCAAAGACTAATGGCAGAGGAGAGGGGGTTAGAGAGCAACCAAAGGACTTGAATGCACGCATGTTAGCATAACCAATGGACACAAACACTGGAATGGTGGGGGCTTGCCCAGGGTAAAAATGGCTGGGGTTGGGGAGAGGAGGAGGGTCAAATGGGGAAAAATAAGACATATGTAAAACTTTAGACAATAAATAAATACATTTTTAAAAAAAAGAAGTTGTTTTGGGGTAAAGTCCAAAAGAGATATTTATTCAATAAGCTCCTCAAGTGATTCTGATTTCAGCAAAGTTTAAAAACAGTCGAAGTAAAATGGTGGACATAGCAGAATTTTAGAAACATCAGTTATAAGTGAATATATATTTTTTACTTAAAATCACATACCTACTCTTTCCTTTTAGCAGTATCTTCAAAGAAAAGTTGTTTGAAGCCTTTGATTCTATTAAGCAAGTGAAGAGAGAACTCCCTGGAAAGCCCACTCTATCCTAAGAAATAATTCACCATAATTTTTCTTCTTTTGGACTATTTTCAAGAATATCACTTTTACAATAGAGTAACTATTATCATTCAGAAAGCTGTTGAATATTATCCACAGAAGCTCAGTGTTAGCCCTTAAAGCTTGAGATTGATCACTCTCACTACTTGTCTAAGTCCCAGAAACACTGATCAATAGAAAACAATTTGCCATCCCAATCATAGTAGTATAATTTCCTTTAGGATTTTAAATCTAAGCTATCTCTGCATTTATCATTTATGCATGAAAATGTAAGAAAAATAAACCTTTGTCCGTAATAGCAACTGCTTATGATCCTCTGGTTTTAAAGCATTGGCTGGAATCTTAATCTTCATTGTTTGGAGCTACTAGAGCTCTCTTTCATAAACAGAAATCTGTCTGTTCAGATAAAAAACCTTCGATCATGTGGTCCAAATGTCCAGATATTACATTAATTTAGTATGTCCCCATCTGTTAACCTTTTTCACTTACTACTCATATCATAGGCTCCCAGCATCTTTCTTATGAATTCTCCTGCTGGTTATTTTCAAA
This sequence comes from Pipistrellus hanaki, assembly GCF_964339955.1. Lineage (NCBI taxonomy): Eukaryota > Metazoa > Chordata > Mammalia > Chiroptera > Vespertilionidae > Pipistrellus > Pipistrellus hanaki. The sequence goes on along the minus strand of NC_140509.1, from coordinate 30,529,010 downwards.
AACACCTTTTCTAAATCCTCTTTGCTGTATGAGGCAATCAATTTCTCTTTATAATGATTTTATTGTTGAACAATTTTTTTTTATCATTTGATGGCTTCCTCATCCAATCCTGAGAAATTGAAATGCATGTCAAGAATCTAAAATCTCAAAATCTTCAGATGCTATTTCTATAAACAAACTATAAAACATGAGAAAATTGAATTGTGTTCTAGTCCTGTAGAGTTTGTTGTTATTCATTTGTACTGCTATTGCTTCATTCATGAATATATAAACTGGCTCATAACAAGAGGCAGGGGAAAGGTGCTGATTCATGCCAGAATGAACATCCATTATGACCAGATAATCTCTAAAGGGAGAGAGGGGGTTTGCAGAAAGAAACCTCCATCTGGCTCAGGTCCAGATTGTGAGACAGACAGTGTTCACATCCTGGGACAGTCTCTCCTCCACAGGGAACAATGCAGAGGTGACTTCACTGGTCTAGGAAGAGAGGCTGGTGTTGAGACTAGGGAGGTGGCTGTCAGATTGGAGAAAATTGATGTATATACAGATTTAGGACACAGAATAAACAGTACTTAAAATTGATTAGATGAAGGATATGAGGAAGGAAGAAGTAGGGCTTCTGGCTCCAATGAGGCCCTTCCCATCTTGTAGCACCACAATCTGTAATAAATGGTCTCTGGGGTGAGAAGGGCAAGAGGGAGTGAAGCTTGTGGGTGAGAGTTTCCAGACCTCAAGAAGAAAATAGGTCAAGGGCATAGCTCAGTGATCATAAAGGAGATATGGGGAGAGGATGCATGTAAGAAGTGTGAAAGTCAGGTATGTTTCCTAAAATATGAAGGAAAGCTACTCTTCAAAATAGTTGTCAGTGCATCATTTCAAGGGTATTTCCAAACAAGTTAGCAATCCATCTCTAACATTTGCTTTAAGTGCAAACAATAAAAAAAATAGGGTGGGAAAAACCTTTATTTTTTTTTAATTTATCTCCTTTCACCCAATGCTTATTATATTCTACTACATGTAATGAACTTAATGCATAATCTTAAATCTAATGCATAGAAATACTATTTATAGACTTTTAAAGTTTTATTTACTTGCTGTTGGAAAGGTTGTGGAAAAAGAGAACCCTCATTCACTGCTGGTGGGAATGTAGACTGGTACAATCACTATGGGAAGCAGTCTGGCAATTCTTCAAAAAATTAAGAAAGTACTACCATACCACTCAGCAATCCCCCCTGGGGATATACCTGAAAAACTCAAAATCATGTACTCACAAAGATATATGCACCCCTATGTTCATTGCAGCATTATTTATAGTGCCCAAGACATGGAAACAACCGAAGTGTCTTACGCTAGAGGACTGGATAAAGAAGATGCGGTACATATACACAGTGGAATACTACTCAGCCATCAGAATGAAAAGCACCATTTGCAACAATATGGATGGACCTTGAGAATAATATGCTAAGTGAAATAAGTCAGTCAGGAAAAGCTAAGAACCATAGATTTCATTCATATGTGGGATATAAAACTGAAATTTGTGAACACAAATAGCAGTGTAGTGGTTGCCGTAGGAAAAAGGGTAGGGGGAGAAGGGAATCTGAATATATGGTGGTGGGGGAAGATTGGACTTAAGGTGGTGGGCACATGGTGCAATATACAGATCTTATAAGAGAAACCCACAGCTGAAACCTATATGTTCATGTTGGCCAATGTTTCCTCATTAAAAGTAATTTTTAAAAAGTTTTGCTTACTTGCTTACCTTGTTGTTTATCATCACCTTTACCTAACTTTGCTGTTTTTTTTTTCTTTTCAATGAGGAGAATATTGAAAAGATCATCTGTGAGTCTTATAAATCTTTGCCGCCAATTTTAGAATTCTATAAAAAATACAGTTTTACTGAAATGTGAATTTCTATTATAATTAATTTAAAAATATTTTTTCTAAAAAGTTTTTTTTTTAATTTAAATAAGTTGAGAATCTGAAAAGGGCACATAAGGATAACATTTCTTGTTTCATTAAGAAGCAACAACAAAATGTGCTCTGTAGTACTAATAGGGATAATTGGAAGTATAATTATTCCAGAGAATTTTAGATTTTAATCATTACTTCATTGCACATGTTATTAAAATACCTGCCAGTCTTTCTCCAAAGATGTCAAAATCAATAGCATAAATAATTCCTGATGGGTTGATTTGAGAAGTTGTATATTTCAAAATTAAAATGTGACAGTATATGCTATAATTTTATTAATGGATTTTATATATTTCAACTATTTCCAGGACACATTAAATTCATTATAATTTAAAGTTATTATCTATATTTTAAAATCATTTTTTATGATATTTTTAATTGTACAGTTTTGAGATTATAGAAACTTGGGTTTTAATATTCCTGGTGACAAAATGGAAGGTAAAACAAGTTTTACTTCTAACATACTCAATAGATAGATTTCAAACAAATGAAAAATATACAATTTTTTGCAACCATTCCCCAGGAGTAAAATAACCTTTAAATAAAGAGCTAAAATGAAATATTTATAAATCAAGAAAAAAATTTATCAAGGCAAAAAATAAAAATAATCCAGACTTCTACACATTAAGAATCTCAATTATTCTGTGAGTGTTTTCCATGTCATTTGAAAGTGCTCATTCCTAGAATTTCTGGAATTATACAGAGGCCAGGAAGGGTATACAGCCTCAGGTTATATCCAAATATCTGGAGAAAACACAAAAATTCAATAATAATTCCAAATACTCAGCCACATATTATGAAGACTCTGCCAAAAATGAAAGAGTGCCACCTAGTGAATTCCTTGAGGAATATTTTCTACCTGTCATTCATTGGACACCCTTTTAAAGATGGGTCACCGAAAATGTGCTGTGTGCCTACACACTTCACTCAAACCTCTCATGCTAATATTATAGCACATTGAAAATTTTCCACGAGCCTTTCCACTGGCCTGTGCCCTTTCACTCCATGTCCCGTGTCTGAAATGTCCATGCCACGTCTTCACACCTGCAAAAATCCTACTCACTCTTCAAGCATTTGCATAAGGATCAGCCTGTCAGGACATGAAACCACTGGTTTTTATGCACAATAGTGCCAAGACTAAATGTTCCCCAAGTAAAGCTCACATAGCAGGACTATTATTACAAAATCTAAGCAAGTCACTTTGGTAAGTAATATGCCTGTGGAATAAGTAACTATTGGAAAACTATTTTGGGGTTTATGCTAATAGAGTAGCATATCACAGCACCTTAGGAATCTATATCTATAAAAATATTGTAGTTGGCTAAACGGTGGCCCACTACAATGATCTAATGGTCACAAGCTCCAGTATTACCTTATTTGGAAAAGGAGTGTTTGAAGTAGTACTTAAGTTAATGATCTTGAAATGAGGAGGGCCCCAAATCTAATAACAAGTGTTCTTATAAGAGACACAAAGAGGATGAATCTGATACATAGAAAAGAAGGCAATCTGAAGACAGAGGCAGTGATGAAGCATGGCTTCCAGAACTGAGAAAATAAATTTCTGTTGTTTAAACACACCTAGTGTATGGTGATTTGTTATGGCAATCTTACAGACATCTAGACCACTCTATACTTTAAACTTGAAGAAAGAACAAATGCCAGCTATAGAGAAAACCCTGGGACTTGTCCTCAGGCTAGATAGCTTCTTATACAGGTTCTACCCAGAATTAACTGTGACCTTGAGTAAGTCAATTTCGTTATGTGTAGTTGAACTAGATGATCTAAAAGCTTCCCTCCAATTCAAAAAAGCTACATTTCTGGTAATGACAGTGTAGCAAACTGAATGAGGAGAAGCACAACTAGCACTGTGTAAACACAGAATTACACATACACACACACACACACACACACACACATTCTTATAAGCCAACTTTATAAGGAGAGAGGAAAGAAGAAACAAGATCAGCAATAATTGCTATTCTTTATTATGCCAAATGTTGTTTTATGTAATCCTATATAGAAGTCTAATATGATAAGTGTCTGGTTGTCCAGTCATCCGTTCAACCAAATAAAGTGTTATATGCTAATGATATGCTAAGGTCGCTCCATTGCTCGCTATGACGTGTACTGACCACCAGAGAGAAGACACTACAACCAGTAGGTTAGTTGCTGCTGGAGTCCAGCCAATCAGGACTGAGTGAGATGGACTAGACATGCCCTGGAGCCCTCCCATGATCCCTCCCCAGGTGGCCAAGCTCCTGCATCCCTTATCGTCCCTGATCGTGCACCAGTGGAGTCACTCGGCGTAGCCTAAGCCCTCTTGCAATCCAGAACCTCTCTGGGGATGTCAGAGAGCCAGTTTCAGCTCGATCCCACAGGCCAAGCCGAGGGACTCCACTGGTCCACCATCCATGCACCAAGCCTCTAGTCCTTATATGAATTTTACTGGTATAATAGTCTGGGTTCAATCAAAAGATAGAAACTGATACCACTGTAACTAGCTAATTATAAATAATAGGAGAGGAGAGAAGGGAAGGCCAGACATTATAGGCATGTTCCCTATTAAACATTGGGGGAAGGAGATAGGACACAGGGAAGATAGACATGCCCAGTAAAGTTGAGGTGACAGGGAAGATACCTGCCCTTCAATCACACCTCGGGACAGAGGTGGTTGGCCAGAATGGGTATGGCCACTGCAAGCCTAAGGAGATTTGGAATACTTGATTCCCTGAACAAAGAAGCTCACGCTCCTATGCTCTTGTGCTCTCGTCTCACTTGGGACTTATGTGACTCTAGGCTTGTGAATCATTTTGCTCCTGCTTCTCTGCATTCTGGGACTAAGGGAAATGGGACTTTGGAAACCCAGAATTTAATGCCACACAAATAAAAAATAACTTATTCTCCCCTGTGAGTCTCAGAAAATTCTTTTTCTCAGGATATCGTAAGAAGTCCATCCACAGCAGCACCCAGAGGAGAAGATAACCCCTCCCTCCCTCACTTCATCTGATAACAAGACCACACAGTGGTTTAAACAGGGGAAGTTAACATAAAGAATAATTCAACTGAGCCCAGCCAGCATGGCTCACTGGTTGAGCATCAACCTATGAACCAGAAGGTCACGGTTTGATTCCTGGTCAAGGCACATGCCCAGATTTCGAGCTCAATCCCCAGAGCGGCCATGCAGGAGGCAGCCCATCAGTGATTCTCTCTCATCATTGATGTTTCTCTTCCTCTCCTCCATTTCTCCTGAAATTAATAAATATAAATATTTTTTAAAAGAATAATTAAACTGAGATAAAAGAATAACCACAAGAGAAGAGAAATGCTGTATAGGATCCCAGGGCTGAGGGAGACTAGCTAAGGAAGGGGTCAGAACTCCTTGGAGGAGTTATGGTTCAGTCACAGGACAGCAGAGGAGTTTGCTGAGTTGGCCCAGCTGTAGCTGGTCTGGAGTTGTTGGACCAACAGCAAGTCACCCACCAGAGTGCGGGCAGAGAGCAGGTGCTCAGCACCAGTGACCTGGGTGAGCAGTGGAGCCTGGTGCCTCAGGGGCAGAGGCCTGGGAGTGAGAGGCGTGCAGCAGAGCTCACAGAAGGAACTACTCCCTGTCACAGGATGCACTAACCATGGCGGCTGCATCCAGGCTGCACAGAACTCTGGGTTCCACGTTGAGAGGCCTGCAGAAAGGGTATTGTCAGGATGGGCTGCAAAATCACAGAGGGACCTCATTCTGGGCCCGTGACCGGGCAGATTCCTCCAGGTGTCCTCACACACACACACAGCTGATTGCCTCAGTCCACACCGGAAATCACAAAGAACCTCTTCCTCCCAGCACCCTTCCAGCACCTTTTATTCAGAAAACTTAACATTGTGCCTAACTTAAATGAGAAATGCTTAAAGAATTTCAATATCACAGAGAAGGAATTCAAGGATGCATTTGAAACTGAGAGGCAATAAATTGATAAAGAAGACACTTGCATAGTAACTATTGTTTATAATCACACAGGTGGACACCAATGCTCAAAGGTGAATATAGCTACTAAATCACAGAGCTGGAGATTATGTCCAGAGCCATAAGTGGTCGATAATTCCTGAAACTAGGCTCTAACCACACTCTGAGAGCAGCCTGATGAAAAATTGCCCGTTTAAAGTATTTTGTAGATGGATCTATATTGCGAGTCCATTATTATACTGAATGATCATATGATAAAAATCTCATTTGATGAAAATTTTGGAACCTTAGTTTTTGCTGTGATTAGACATTGCGAGGACTGGAAGAGATACACATTCAGCTATAGGGCTTACAGAACATCTAAAGGATTCCAGATACTGTTTTGAGCACATGAAGTGGGCTCTCATAATTTATTGTAAGCACTCGAAGTTTTCAATTTAAAAAAAAAAAGTTTTGGCATATTTAAAAAGTAAATACTAGCTTTCCCTTCCAACCAGGAGAGGTAACTAAACCAAATTCACACTTCATTCTTCAACAAATAAAAAGCCAGTCTATATATATAAGTGAAACAACAGCTCTTAGAGAATGAACACACAGCGTGAGAAATTGATCTCTGAGAAATGGGAAGCAAACACAGTGAGCCCAGGATTTCCCAGCTTACTGGCGGTGTTTCCAGGCTACAGTGCATATAGAAAGGCAGAGAGAGAGAGAGAGAGAGAGAGAGAGAGAGAGAGAGAGAGAGAGAGAGAGAGAGAGAGAGAGAGAGAGAGAGAGAGAACAAGAGAATGAGAGCGATAAGGAGAGACTGGCCAGAGTTTTCAGCTGGGAGCTGATGGGCACCTGCGCATAAGGAAACCACCTACAACACCAGAAAACAGCAGGCTGAACAGTCTCCTGAGCTCACACAGAGCTGCAAATAGTTCATATTCCCACCAGCCAGAGATAATAAAATTCGTAATACAAAAGGCATTAGGAAAAGTATGGCTTAGGCAGTGGGAATATTTAGCCCTATGCTTAATGGCTTCTCTGATCTCACTTCACTGAGCTTAAAGGAACACTTTAAAGGGTCAAACTCTTTCCAGATAACTGCAACGCAGAGTAAAGCTCAAGAATATTTGAAAGTGAACAATAATATTGGCACTCCACAACATAAAATTCATGTCTGGAATTTAATAAAAAAATTAAAGCTATGTAAAGAACTGGGAAAACATGACCCATAATAAAGGCAAAATATCAGTCAATAGAAACAGCCTCCCAAATGACATAGATGGTAGAATTTTTAGAAAAAGAGCATTAAAGCAATTATAACTACATTCCATATGGTCCAAATCTGAATAACTTAATTACTCTTAGCAATAATACTGCTCATTGAATTTTAAGGTTTAGCTATATATACACCCAAATCATGCTTATTTTTTTGTTGTCCATGTTGCAGAAAATTTTAGAGGCTGTAGAATCTAAATAGAAGGACTATATATATATCACTCTTTTTCTTTTTTTTAAGGAGAATATTTTTTTCTGTATTGAATTGACTAGGAAGTTAGTAAGCCATTTATGTCCACTGCAGTCAGATGAAAAATTTTATTGCTGCTTGAACTAATTTTTCTACTTATTTCATTGATTTATAGAACTACCAATGTCAAAGCACATTGGATTCTTGGAGACAAATTAAAAGCATGAATCATTCAAAATGACCATCCATGTAGTGGGACTGCATTAGCAGCCAAAGTGTATGTGGAAGAAACAGTCAGAAAGTCAGATGTCAGAACATCCTGCCATAATTAGAGATAGGAAACGTTCACAGTCACAGTGTATGTTCATCAGAACGATGGCTTATCCTGAATTACAGCCAGGTCAAATGAGCCTTCAGGCAAGTATAATGCATGTTTAAGCAACAAATATGCCCACTCCAGATATTGAGGGTATTATTCATTTGCTTTCCTGGATCACAAAACCTCCTCTAAGCTGGCCAAATTACCCAAACCCCATAAAGTGCCCCACAAATGGGGCCTTGTCTAGTTTCTCCAGCTAAATAAGGGGGAAAAGGGTAGTGTTGGTGTGAGGGCAGTCTGTGCTGTTCAGTGTTTAGCCATAGCCAAACCAGGTGTCAGTAGGAGAGCCCCAAAAATGCAGAGAGGTAAGGAAATGGTGGCATTGTTGTTGACTTATCCTATCCTCACTTTCATCTCCTTCTCCCTACTGGTTTCATGGGCTCATCTCAGATCATTCTGTGTTCTCCCGATACTTCTTAGATATCACTTCCATTATGTCACTCAGAGAGCTATAGGGGCCTTCTGTCACCTTACAGCAGCAAGTCAGATTTCATGTTTCTTATAGTCAAGACTGAAATATGTGGCTTGATTCTCTTGTAGAACTAGCCAAGCTTTCTAGGTGCCAGTCCTGACACCGCTCTTCATTGGCTGTGTAACCTGAAGCACTGCGCCTCAGCTTCCTCATCTGTAAAATGGGGATCAAGATAGAGACACCCACTTCACAAACTTTTGGTTAAGAATAGTTAGTTTACGAAGGACAATGAGCACTGTAAGCACTTTTAAAACAATGGCTATTTTTATCTGTTTAAATATATGACCTGTATTTCATCACAGCATCACTACCCATGCCAATAGGAGTACTTATTATATAGCTTGCTCTTCAACAATGAGCGTATGCACATGCACAACGCATCCCCCCTCCCCCCTCCCCCGCCTCTTTCCCAACTCTGCATTTTCTCCTGTCACCAATTGATTAATCTATTTTAAGATGCATTACAAGTCTCACCTGAATCATTAAAACTTAACTCCTTTAAGACCTTGTTATGATTCATTTTTGAAATCCACGATAGATTTTATTCTCCAGGATTACAACTTTTATATGTTGATTAAAATATATATATATATATATATATATATATATATATATATATATGCATTGTATTTTGCCTCTCCATCTATGTTTTTTACAGATAATTCTTTGTCTCATATTATACTCCTGATTTCAGGAAATCATTATTGATTTATTGATTACAAAGAATGACAAAATTTAAAAGGCAATACATATTCAATGGGCTGTATGGCACAGACTCACCTGATGATGTTGCAGAAGTGAAAATATTAATTTGGCCTGGGTAAGACACTGAAGAAGAGGCAAGGGATGAAAATGTAATACAATTAGGTTTTCTCTTCTGCTTCTGAAGTTTGTAAATAAAGTGTAATACCTTTCATAGAGTATTTGGTTTAATTGTTCAGTTTTAAGCCTAATACTCTCCTCTCACCAGAGATGCATGTTTAAGGGATTTATTCATTGCCTGGACCTAGATGTATATTTAAAATCTGTAATCAGTCAACTACAAAAAAAAAAAAAAAAGTTCTGAATTAAGAGATATGGTGGGGGGGGGGAAGATGATCTTTTGAAACTTAACAAAGATCAACAGATGATGGGTATCAACATGGAACTACTAACTTACACTGGAAAAGGTTTTACAATATTTTTGCAGTAAATCAAGGAATCCCTCATATGCAATCAATAGGACCACAGAGTTTCTTTAATACATAAGAATACATAATCTCTAAGAAAGATGTTGCTAAATCAATCAATCATGTTGTAATGCAGTAGTCTGAGATAAGCATGTCAACATAAGTCCATAGTCCTGTATAGATTCTAAAATGAGGAAGCCATGAGTACTAAATTATCATATTTTCTTCAGTTGTCCCCAGATAGGCTTCTTCTCACCCTCAAGGAATGGTGCATGTCACTGAGGTGGAGATTTGAAGACTAAAGTGAAGAGAAGGGAACCCACTGGTCCAGGCTGCTGGAAATGCCCGCCAAGAATGTCTATGAACTTTGTTCACTTGTGATGCTGCCAATCAGCATTCTGGCCTCTATTTTGATTTCCTAAATGATTTGACCAACAGAGTGGGATTGGAGACATTATGAGCATGCAGTTGGTTAGCTGTTGTGCAAGACTTAGAGTTGTGTGTATTCACAATGTGGTATCTGGTTGAAAATCAGGCTTCTTATGAATCAGGTTGTTATGTATCAAACCTGAGACTCAGCTCACCTGTCAGAAAAATAATAAAGTTGTGTCTTGAACTCCAGAGCTTGAGTCCAGTCCCAGAACTCAGAGTGATGGATTAGGATATGGCAACCTGCAGGATGGAGCCTCCACTTTGGCAACCACTGTCTCTTCTTGCTTACTAGCTCTTAAAAAAACAACAACATTGCCCTATGTAAAGAGATCACTTGTAAAAACTACCAGCAAAGAAAGGTAATGTACCCCAAGTCTCAGAGCTCCTGCTTTCTTAGTAGGCTCCACCAGTGCTGAACACATCACTGACTTTTTTCCTGAACCACCGTGTTGTTTCTCTCCCTTTGACAGGAATGCCAGTCTCTCCTCATGCCTCGATTGACTTGCACTTATTAACTCCAGTAGTTTTTCTTTGACCCACTTTTCCAACCCCACAAACCCTCCTGGGTTAAGAATTTTATCTGCTATTCCGTAGAAATATTCTTGCTATTGTACCTGTGCAGTGTTTTTAAATAATCCATTATTGGTCTGTCACTACAATGATCCTTAAGTATAATTCAGGCCTTATTCATCTTTTTTTTTTTGGGGGGGGGGCAGGTTGGACGGTCTAATTCATCTTTAAACTCCTAGTACCTTGCACTGTGCTTCATATACAAGAAGTTCTCAATACAATTTTTATGAAAATGTTTTGTTAATTTATTGAAATAGGATACAAGAGACTTTCCTATGCAAATATTTCTATAGACATTTGAATTACATTTTCCACTAGACCATAACCTTCATAACAATTGCATAAAATGATAAATCCAAATATAAGGTTATTCTTGGGTCAGCAAATGGTTATATTTTCTAGTAAATATATTTTAAAATGTATATTTGATATGACATATAGTACTTTATGTACTTGCTGTATAGCAGGAACTATTCTAAGTGCTTTATAAATGTTAACTTGCATTATGCTCATATCAAACCGATGAAAGAGGTGCTATCATTAAACCCACTTACTACTGAGGAAATAGAAAAAACAGAGAAGTTATATAAATTGGTCAAGATTGCTCAGCCAGTAAGGGGAAGAACCAGGATTTGAATATAGGCAACCTGGTTCAAAGCCCAAAGTCTTCCCTGCAGGCCTAATGGATTTACCAGGAAGTCTTCATTCACAAAATGAGAAGGAATGCTTCGCAGAAGTAGCCTTGATAAGTATAAGTCATTTCCTCCATTTTCCCCTTGTCCAACCTTCTTGAACAGATGTCTTTTAAACCTCACACTTTATACAAGAATTTTATTGAATTACTCTCTTCTAAGGTACCTGACATATTTTACAAAAAGGAAAAATTAAAAACAAGAGCTCAGCAATCCTCACAAAATCCAATGAGGAATATACTTGTTAAGAAAAGGAACTGTTTCTAAATGGATATTTACCTAGATTCTTACCTCCTTAGGATAAGACTGACTAATGATTTCATTCTGCCCTGAGACAGGAAAAAAAAATTCTCTTGTAAATTTTTGGAAGGAAGACAAAGGATATAAAACAAGGTCTCTCTGTGAAATCTTCTATTTCCATTTTTTTTTTTTTAAGTTCAAATCTTGTAATGATTAGCTTCAACTGACCTTGATTCTCCACCCTACTTAGGGAGGCATATGTTATCATAGAGATCAGAAATCAAATGAATTAGGTTCTCTGTTCAGCTCAACACTTTAAAATGCAGCTGGAAAAAAAATTCTTTAAGTTCTTCAGCACCAGAAACCTTTATTCAGAGGCATCATTGCCGGAAGTAACGGAGCTTCTTTGCTGGCACTGCAGTCAAGTCATAAAGGAGAAAAGCAGTGAAAAGAATGCTGCCAGGACTAATTGAAAACTGTGAAATAAAATAAATGTTATCACTTAAATTGTTATGTTTTTAAAAGGATCAATATAAGTTAAAGAAAAGATACTTTGCCACTGTTTAGGAAATTGATCAAGACGACTCCTTAGAAGATTAACTTGAAAAATTGTGTCTTCAGTAAGCAAGTGTATAAGGAGCAAATTTCATGCCCAAATAAACCCTTATCCTGTGTATTGGGTAGTTAGGATTTTTATTTTTTTATTTTTAAAGAAAATTGAGATGGACTTATGCTTTGAAAGTTGGGATATTGGGGGCCAGATTTACTCTCTAATTTTTTTATAAAAGGCAAAATATACAAAATGCTTAAAAAAAAAATTAGACCTCAAGCAACCAAATACACTGACCATTGAGAGGCAGGAAATAAATAAGGTAAATTTTATGACTGCCCTAATTTACTGCCTTGAAAGAGAGTCCAGGTTATGGGGTGTGGTGTGAGGACCAATTGGAGGCCAGTTAACTCTCTAAATTGGGGAATCAAGGCAGTTAGTTCTCAGGAGAGAGTACTGGAGAGCAGAGTTATACACAGGAGAGAATTCTAGATATCTGCAAAGGGTCCTCTAAGCATTCAGTTGACTACTGTTCAGCACACGAATGTGATGAAATTAGGTTAGAGAAAAACGTATCCAAAAAGATTAAAGGGAATAGTGCATGTGGCTCACATCATACCAAACATTGTGTGGTCTCATAGCGGCCAGACTGGAAGTTCTCATAATTCATGGGGCATTGCACAGAGTGCTCAGACGGGTTTTATTTCAGTCGTGGTGAATTGCTAGCTTTAGACTAATAACTAGCTCTTGTTCCACATAAAACTAAAAAGCAAGGTCTGAGATAAAATTATGATAAAATGCACATTGTCGGAAGCAATAAAAAAAATTACTAATCATAGAAAAAAGTAAGAAAATAAGACCCATAAAAAGAAAAAGATCAATTAAAACTGGCCCAGAACTGATATAGATGTTAAAATTGTAAGAAAAGAACATTAAGTCCTCATAACTACATTCCATATATTTAAAAGTTAGAGAAGAAAACAATAATGTATACGCTAAATAATGCACTGGGTGGGATTAATGGTAGATTAAAACTGTAGAAGAAAAGATTATTGAACTTGAAGATATAGCAATTTAAGCGAACCAAAATGAAACACAGAAAAAAAACCAATTTTCAAACAGATCAGAGTATCAGTAGTGTGAGGGCAATTTCAGTCAAAATTGCTGACTGGGAGGAAAACAGCGATGCTTTGTATTTCTTTGTATTTCCTTGTTGTATTTTCTATAGCCCCCTGTAAAATGTTGATTAAATGTGGTGAGAGCAGATGTCCTTGTCTTGTTTTTAATCTAAGGAGGAAAGCACTTAGTCTTTCACCATTAAGTATGATGTTAACCATACGTTTTTTATTGATGTCCTTCATCAGATTGAGTGAATTTTCTTCTATCCTTAGTTTGCAGCAAGTTTTTATCAGGAATGACTGTGAAATTTTGTCAAATGCCTTTTCTGTGTCTGTTGAGATGGTCAATGTAGTTTTTGTTTGTTTGTTTGTTTTTGTGGAGGGTTTTTTTAGTTTGTTAATGTGGTGAATTATATTGTTTGTTTTTTGCGTGAAAAACCAATTTTTCACTCTTAGGAATGACCAGCTGATCATGACGAATTATACTTTTATATATTGTTAGATTCAGCTTGCTAAAATTTTGATAGAACACTGTCTGGAATCTGGCAAAAGTGAGAAAATCTGTACCCAGTAAAAAGAACAAATGCCCACACATTTGGAATTCTGCTCAAAATCTGTAGATTCCATGCAGTCTAAGAATTGACCTCTGGTCCACAAACCCCTGGTTAAGAACCTCTTCTTTAAATTTTATGAAAATTCTTAATTTTCTTAACACAATTAGAGGCCACAGAATAATTTAAGCTCACCCTGCCTGCGTTGTTTAAATGTTTCTTTACATGTGCATATTTGCAGCTGTTATTTTGACTGTAATTTTGGATTCAGCAACAAGAAATCATTATTCAATATGAGACAGTATTAGTAAGCAGTAATGAGGTGAAAAATTAATTAAATGTGGCTGAAAATTATAAATTATTGAACATTGCCTCAAAATTCTGTTAGTGAGGAGACACTGCCGGATGAGGTGGGGATGAGGAGCCTTTGGAAGGCCTTTTTCTTACCTTTTGGAAAACAATTCAAAATAGCAGCCACACAAAGTTTCGGGAACTTTGGTCCAAACCTTTCTCTCCTCTCTAGAAATTAGCAATAGTGCTGGTTCCAAATAATCTCCACAATACTATAAATCTTGTGATGTGTTATAAGGAAAATCTGATGAGTGAATTTATTAATGTATCTAAGGTCTCCTCTTTTGTTTATTAATTTATTAATGGTATCCAGGTCTCCAGGTCTTGCCAAGAATTTTACTCTCTTCTATAATAGTGCTTATTAAAACCTTGCCTGCAGACAACCCAATATGCACTGGGTTATTTCCCATGAAAATAAAACCATAATTTGAACAGAAAGAATGTTTTAATTCTTAGCCATATATATACAGATATCATCACCAGCATAACTGAGACCTCTCACTGGGTTATTCTGTTAACTAACCTGTTTGTTTTTGCTTTTTATTTTAGAAAAAAAAAAAAAAGGCATATGGAAAACAGGTTAAGTTTTTAATCTGAATCAATCTCTTTCATAGTTCTATTAGCTAAAATATTTTGGTTAACTACAATGAGATTTTTGTTTTCATTTGGAGTGAGCTTTTACACATGACCCACTAGGAAAATCCATTTTGAGCTTAAAATTGATATCTGCTTATGTTACAACAGATTGTGTGATCACTGGGTCTAAAACACTCAGCCGCCTGCCTGTGTTTAGGAAGCACATATTCATATTCCACAGGCAGTCTCCTTGTCAGCTTTTCCTAGGGAATAGTTCTCATTTCCATCCTTCCTCATCCCTTAAAAAAAAACAAAAAAACAAAAAAACAAAAAAACAAAACATTTTTCCCCTAGAAATTAAATGTATTGAAAGATTTTTTTTTTTCCCTCAGATACCCGCATAGCCAAAATATATAGTTTTAACCCTAAAACATTGGCCAATAATGCAAAAATCTATCACTACATGTTAGGAAGTTCTCTGCTTTCTGTCTTTAGAAATATCTTCAATTTTAGTAAAAATAAAGCAAAAAGTTGAACCAAGAATTTGGCAGCCAAGGAAACTTGACATCTAAATATGTTTTAAGTATTTTAAAGTTTGTAATAGAAACATACTCTCTCCCATCTCCTCCATACCACCCTTCTCCTTGATGCCAAATAAACAATCCTGATATTATTTTTAAATTCCTCTGAAATAAAAAACATTTAAGAGCAAGAAGCAGCCTTCTCCAGGCTGCAGACAGGACACTGAGCTTTGCCTCTCAGATGTGTATGGCACATGTCTGGGTACAATAGGGAACCTTCAGGAAAGTGGCAGAAGGAAAACGTCTCTGACGCCCTAACTGGAATTTAAGCATGAAAACCCAGCCAGGCCTAGACAATATTAAGAAAGGCTTTTAAAAATTTTTTTAAATTTTTTTCTTCTCCTCTGGTGGGCCTTGCCATTTCTCCTTCAAGAATTCCCACTGCCATCACTACATAACCTGCATAACAAATGCTGATGAATTGAATGTTTGTGATGAGGCTTAGGTTCAAAGCTTATTAAGATCACAGAACCATAGTGAAGCAGAAAACTGGAAGACACAGTGGTATGCACATTACTACAAGTTACCAAAGTTTTCTTTTCTCTTCTTTTTAAGCATGAGAGTTAGGATTAAAACCTAAGTCCTTTAAGTCTTTAAATTCCAGGCCCTTTCCACCATCTGCCACTGACGATTAATAATGAAAACATGCAGTCTTGAGAATCAAGGTTAGAACTGCAACCTATTAATAAAAAATGAAAGGAAAGAAACCTGTATAAGAACAACTTCAATAATTTGAGTCTTTCTTGTTTTGTTCTTTAAATATATTTATTGATTTTAGAGAGGAAGGGAGAGGGAGAAAGATAGAAACATCAGAGATGAGTGAGAATCATTGATCAGTTGCCTTCTGCATGTCCCACACTGGGGCTTGGGCCTGCAACCTGGGCAGGTGCCCTGACAGGGAATCGAAAGATGGCCTCCTGGTTTATAAGTTGAAGCTCAATCACTGAGCCATGCCAGGTGAGTCTTTCTTTCTTTCGTTCATTCTTTCTTTTTTTCTCTCTTATTTTATTTTTTCTTTCCATTTTTTTCTTCCTTTTAAGTTTTTTATTACTATTAAAAATATGTCATTAAATAGTATTTGGAAAAGAAAAAAGTTATGTATCCCACTGTTAGTACTAAAATGACTAACATTGATATTGTGAAATAATTCCTTTTACTCTTTTCCTTAGAATTAGGGTGCTTTTGTAAACATTATTATAATTATACTGTATACCCAATTACAATTAGTTTATTTCCATTTCAATTACCCATAAAGTTATTATTAAAACTTTAGTCAACAATAAGGGAACAACACCAAACTAAAAGGTTACTAAACATACCAGATGAGCAATTTTAGTTGAACATTTCTTTAAGTATGTACCATAAGACACTAGACCCATGAACTATTCATTAAGAAAAAGCTTTAGTAGTAAAATAGGGGAAATTTTATATCCTCATGCCATACTGGAAATTTACAATGCACTTGACAAAAATAGGAGAGAAGCGGTGTTTAAGAAAAAGAAAATGTTCTTTAAATGATGTGTAGCACAAAATTTTCTCAATTTATTTGTACATAAAAATTTTTAAAAATATATTTATTCCCACTAGCGTTGCCTGGAATAGACACAAACTTTGGGACACACTGCATTCGTTTCTTCCAGAGTTATTTCCAGTGCTGGGTTTTAAAGGATAACACTGTTAGACACAGCTACCCTTGCTGTACAGTGGCCAATAGGAAGGACAGCAGAAGACAAGGAGCTTCCATATCGGCTAACCAGAAGTGAAAGGGCAAGTGGAGACATTCAGGAACTCTATGCACTTGTAAACTACGTCTAGGAATATAGCGTTCAACAGGCAGTCCTCCCAATGTTTTCAGTCTTGGTTTAACATATTTCAAGATTCTAAATTTTTCCTCTCAGAGGTGTCAGCCAATGAAAGAGGCCCGGACAAATCACCACTATAGTGGAAGGTGAACTATTAGTATTATTTGATGACTCTTTCTTTTTTCTTATATACATCCTTCATAGTCTTGAAGCTTTAAAAGACTGAAGCTTGGTTTGTTTTGCCTATTCCATCTCCACATTCAAGTATAAACAATCCTACAATAGGACTATCTCTTATGTCCCTTTCTTTCTTCTCTACTCCCATCCTCTCACTCAATCTCTGAAGAATTCTTTTTTCAAGTTGTCTACCTTGTTCCCTGTAGACATTGATCAGAGACATGGTATCTGTCCTGGAGAAGCCCATACCTATGCTGACTGATAAGACTCAAGCATCAATATGTCTTCCCAACACCACTGCATTGGGTCTCTCCTATCTCCACTGCCTTTACTCCAGTGCATCTTCTAAACTTCTCATACTTACCCATTCAAAACCCAGATCTGATCATGTCACCCTAAAGTCAATGGCTGACCAGGGTATCCATATACATTTATGTTGAACTACCTGAAATTGTCAAAATTCCTACAAATATGACAACTTCATGTGGTTGAATATAATAAAGTTTCCATTTTTCTATTTGTTGGCGAGTTTATAAAAATCTTAAGAAGGATTTTCTCCCAAATATGAAAGGCAAGTTAGATATAGTTAGGCTTAAAATATATAGTAGGAAGCATGTATTAAATCCACCTTATGAAACCCAAAACAAAAGCCATAGGAGTCTCCAACTAGTGGCAGTGACCAGAAATCTAGATGTTTCTCACACAGACATCTCTATGTGAGAAGCAGTATCAGCTCCCGCTACAGGTACCTGTAACCCAATAAATTTCCTGCATGTTCCAGTTTTTGTTTTATATAAATGTATATGGATACCCTGGTCAGCCATTGGGTTATTGGTGAGAATGAGAAGACATAAAAATAAATAATCTATGTAAAGTAGATGGCAAATTATATTTGCTGTTAGAATAGTTCTTGCAAATTCTTACTTTTCCTAAGAAACCTTCATTTAAAACCCTATAGGAAGTCATCTCCCTCTCTGCTACTCTCCTAGCATTTCCTTTGTACCTCTTATGAGGCACGCATCAGGGTCTGTCTTGAGTTAGAATTATTTATGCATGTGTCTATTTTCTGCCCAGGATTATGGACCCTTTCTGCGCAGGGATCATATTTTATTCATGTGTCTCACCCACATTGGGCAGGGGGCCGTGCGCTGTGAAAGCAATCTGCTGAGCATAAAGCACTATCTACAGGATATTCTGAATTGTATTGCAAACTTTGTTAGGGAGGGTCAATACCACTCCTCCCCTGGAGCAACTTTCATGGAGTAAGAAGTTAGGAAATTCTCCTTCCAATGAGAAGGCTTCCAAAAGAAGCTCAGAAGCATCTTTTTACTGTCCACACTATAAACAGTAGAACAATTCTACTTTTCTAAAGATGCAATTGTCTTTTTCCTTGGTCAAGGTGTAAACACACACAAGTCAGCATCCTTAACGAGACAGTTCTTCTTTTATGGTTGTGTAGACAAAGGCATAAATGCATGACATTTTTGATTATCTAAGTAACTCTGGCAGTGAAGAGTTAAAGAAATATTCAAGAGAACGTTTGGTCCATGACTTCTGTTTCAGTGTTTTGGGAATTGTAAGATATGGAGAAGGACAAACCATGAAAGGCTATTCCTGTGAATGACTTCCACACTCAGTCTAAGCCTCCCATTCACACTTAGAGAAAATAAAGGCCAGGAAAGTGAACAAACATGTTCAAAAATTGTGTGGTGAGAGGAAACATTTTGTTTTGACAAGCAAGGGGTTAATTTGTGATGGTTCAAAACCTTCTCATTTTAGGCATCATACGTTTTTTATTCCAAGGGTTATCTTGCCCTTGCAGTCAAAAAGCTGACAGAAGGAAAAGCCAGGATAAATAGGGGAGTAAAGTAGTAGTTTTAAATGCTGCTCCATGAAATGCTGCTTTTGGTGGTTCCAGGAAGCAAGCCAGGAAGGCATTAAAACTAGAGAGACTGCTTTGGAGAGGGTCACGCTGAAACTCAAGTTTGAAAGCATCTTGTGTTCTTTTAGGCCTTGCAGAAGGTAATGGTTATTGTCCTATGGAACTTGTAGCTAATGAGCTCAATTGCAAGATGTCAGGAAACCTTGACTCACCTGACCTGGAGCTAGAGGAGCCACGGATAAGACAACATTCATTTTATCTCCTTTGCATCCTACTTGTTATTCACTCACCACATCAGCTGTGCAGGAATCGAATCTCTTTACTCACACTCCCTTCTCCATTTCGTTACTGTCCCATCCCAATCTCCTGCCCACCATTCCTTGTGCCACCCTCTTTTCTGGTTTCCATGATCAGCCTTACTATTTTTGCCTCCAGAGATTAAGCTATATCCAGATTGATTTCAACCATATTCTTGCTTATTTCAAAATGCAAAAGGGCAAAGAAAAACACCTTGATCCCCTTTCCTATATCACAAATGGTAGAAAACCATGTGTTAAAATTAAGTATAAATATACTGGACACTTTGTAAAAGGCAGTACAGTGTGTGGCTAAAAGGGAAGACTGTGGAGCCAGACTCTGGTACAAATCCTGGCTTCAGTGCTCCATCACTTAGCTGCTGTGTGCCTCAGTTTTCCTAACTTTAAAGTAAAAATTGAATGAATGAATGAATGAATGAATAAAGTAAAAATGGTGATGATTCCAACTGCATTAGATAGAATAGTGGTTTGACTGTATAATAATAAGAGCAAAAATAACAGCCACTTAAATGAAATAGAAATTTGCTTCTCTGTGATGGAGGAGGGCTAATGATATGGTTCCATGACTCAGTGGGATTAGGCTACTTTGCCTTTTCCTTCTGCTTTTCTCAACATGTGCTTTCCATCCCATGGGCCAAGATGTCCACACTCGTCTAGACAGGAGAAGAGGACGAAAAGAGGAGTACACCCCAATTTTCATTGCAAGTATAATCTAGAAGTTCCCTCAAGTCAGTTCCACTCATATCTCATTGACCAGAACCTAATCAGAACATCTGGTTTCAAAAGATGCCACATGCCTGCTAAAACTTCTATTACTGTATCAAAACAGGATAGAAATTGGAGGGAAACCCAGGAACCTCTGCCACACCAATGCTGTAGAGTTGTGTAGATTAAACAAATTACATATGTTAAGCACTTAAAACAGTGCCTACAACAACAAAAAATTTGATGATTATTAGTTTTTAAAACAATATTAATAGTTACTATGTGTGTTTTTTCTCCCTGACTTTTAATTATACACTTATAAACAGTGAGAATCATGTGGAATATTGAGACTATTTAAATTAAAATATAACTAATTGTTTATTAATATAAAATGCTTGATAATTTTTTAAATTTTTTAATAAGTGAAAGTAAAAAAAAAAAAAAAAAAAAAACACAAAAAACACCAAGACTCTTTGTATTAGAGAAATTAGAAAATTGTGGAATTCAGAAAAACCAAGGTTTGCTTTGCCATATATTTGAAATAAATTTAATTTCTTAACAAAATATGAAAATTATAGTATTGACAATTATAGATCTTTTTTATTTACAAAGATCAAAGGGTTTAATTTGTTGGCCAAAGAGTTCACTAACACCAGTGGGAATAAAGACACTCTTTGAATAGAAATGTGGAAACAGAAGTAAAATAAATGAAGGCATTCTTTTAAATCAACAACTAATAAAACTTTGGCCAGACCAAGTATGCATAAAGTAAGAGCTATTCTCTTACAAGGACTCCTTGGGTTCTTAAGGTTATCGCTAACTCTTTAGGACAGTGCAGAAAGCTGATTTTTCTACTCAGTGGATAAATTTATACTTTTATATTATCTATTACCATGGAGCTTTATTAGATTTTTGGAGCCAGATCATCTGGGTTTAAATCCTAACTTTACTTACTGGCTGTATAACTGAGCAAGTTAGCCTCTGCATATATTAGATTTGTCATCTGAAAATAGGAACAATAAAAGCCCATTCGTAGAAACAGTACATACTCTATACAGTACTTCTGATAATTAATTAAAATAATAATGCATACATTTTTTTAGAGCAGAAGCATTCTGGAAGTGTTGACTATTAATTATTAATATTATGCAAGTCTTTTGAAAATATTACAGCATTACAAATGTTAATCTCTTACTTTTACACAGCTTTACCAATCACAAAACTCTTCTGTACTCTGTCTTATTTGACTGTCACTACAGCTCTCAATTAGGGTCAAAATTCTTATTTTAAAGGCAGGAACACTGAGGCTCAGAGACAGGAAGTAACTTACCTAAGGTCACTAACTATGGAATCAGGGTTTAAGTCAATGACTTAGTGCTCTTGTCAATCAGTTTCACACTGCTATAACCAGAGGACGTCTGGTGGTAATAATCCACAAGCTTTAAGGAATGTATATAAGTGTTCACCATCCATGCCACGTGACCATTCCTTCTTGGACATCCTTGATTGGGCCAGAGAGAGCACATGACTTGAGGACAGTACAAAAGCTCCACCCAAACAGAGATGGTTGCCACTTTCCATTCCAAACAGAAATATCTGTAGCTATTGCTAGTAGCACAGTAGCAGCTATAGGAGCAAACTGAGTTTCTGAACCATGGTAAAGGCAAAGATCAACCAAACCTTACTTCCTAGGGGCAGAAAGCCAACTTAGTTCTAGTTTTTATGTCAGTGTTGAATCCTGCCTATTTGGGAACTCCTAACTTTCATTCAGGCTAATTGAGTGTTTCAAGTCAACTTGCATCTCTGTTTCTTTCAACCAAAAGTGAGACAAGGAATGATCAATTAAAACCTCTATTAGGGTTTGGAAACAAAAGTACCCAATATTTTATGTATGAAACTAATAAACAGAGGCAGACAGAACTGATTTGAAATAAGCAAGTAAAATGAGGCAGAGGCACAGAGAGAACAAGGAAAAGATACAGAAGTTTGGAATTCCTCATTTCAGCTGTTTCTCTCCTTGAGTTTTCTGATACATAAATCCTACTTTTTTGGACTACGGTATCTCAAGTCAAATTACTGTGGTTTGCCACCAAAAATAGAGCTCATGCCTGTATTTATCATCCCAAAATTCTGTGGGGAATTCAACTGGATTTACTCCGACTGTGCAACTCAAATATGAACATATATTTATGGTCCCAGAGAGGTTATCTGAAAAGACTAGGAAAGCATTGGGTCACACTGAAAACCCAGAATGTGACCTCAACTGCCTGGCTTTGAAAAGATAGTCATGTACACCACTGATATTTAATCAGGACAGCTCAGTTGTTGGTTGAAAGCATTCCGTGGACATTGTAATGTTCCTGAGCAAAGAGCACTGTCTCTTGGGTTAAAGTATGGTTGAACAGATACCCTTCAAATAGAGCCCTCTGAGCACAGCCTTTCAAAGAACTAGAGAGATTTGTTTGCATTCCAGGGTGGTGAAAGTAGTGAAGTACAGACCTTCCTCCTCCTCAGAGGATTGATTTATATTCTTGAACAAAAGCGCTTTCCTCTTTCTCTCTCAATCTCTCCACACACACCTCCCCCTAGAGAGGAGGAGGGGCAGACATGCCAGCCACCCTCCAGAAGCTGTGTGTTTCACAATTTGGTGCTTTTCTCTTGGAGTCTGTCAGTATCTCTGGTTCTCACAGAGTTGCCATGTAAGGAATGGGGACATGGGAAACTGACACAAGATGCTCTGTGAGGAAATAAGAGGTTTATTTCCTAATCTAGCCAAAGGTCTCATGTTTCTATTAGTGTGTGTGTATAATATATATTTAGTGGCAGGCTAACTTGTGAGTTTGCAAGAGGGTCTGTCTCAAACTATGCCCAGTTTCAGACTTAATACTACATCCAGATAGTCCACGAAAATCCTAGTTTACATCAATTATACACAATGATTATTAATATGCCCCATTTCATTCTCAAAAATGTCCCTATTCAGAAGGCAAATTATACCGCCAACCAACAGACAATCCACATAATCTCAAGCAATATCTTTAAAGTATAATCTTACCTGATTTTTTTGCAGAATGACTAAGTTCAAAGCTACCAGAGCTTCCATAAGGCTGCAACTTTAAATGAAAGCACAACACTTCTTACAGCAACAATTCTCAAACCTGGCTTCGTTTTACAATCACCTGGGAAGCTTTACAAACTCATCACTGATTGGTCCCCAAACTCAGTCCAATCAAATAGGAATTTCCTGCAAGGGGTTCAGGTGCTGGTATGTTTTTATACACTTTGCAGCTGATTTTAATGTGACATAGGGTTAACCACCACTGGGTTGGATGAATGAAATGTGTAGCCATGACTTACCACTCCAACTGGAACCAGTTTTTGAAATAGGTTTTCTTCTATTCGTTTGAGGCCCAGAAGGATGAAGCAAATTTACCAAATTCAACACGAGAATCAATGACAAAGTAGAAACTCTGTCTTGATCCTCTGACTCCCAGATCTGTCTTCTTTCCACTGCACCAAACTCTTAGAATATAAGTGCAGCATGGCTGTATAGTACAACCACATTATATATGAATTTTTAGAGTAATTTATAAATGTTTAGTGGCATGATTCTATGTATATCTTATTAACCTATATTTTTGAATGTCCTTCAAATATAGTTATTGAAGATAAGCAGTCTAAGTCCTGAATGGACTGGATGCTTGAACATCATGCAATGTCTTTCAATAATTTAGTAGTGGTATTGTTATCATAATTATCGTTAAAACTGGCACACAAAAAAATACAGAGAAAGAATGTAGGCAAAGAATAGCAGGAAGCACTCACTAATTCTGATCTCTTTGCAAGATCCAAATAGTGTCTTATACCAAGAGGATTCTGGCAGAACCCAGTGGTGAGCAATATTTACAGCATCTATATAAGCAAATAGCTGGAATGGTAACACAGGTTCAGAATGAGTAGAGAAAAGCCATGTTCAATTCATTTTACAGATAAAGCCAAACCATGCAGTGAATTGAGGTGAAGAGCTAGAATTAGATGTTAGGTAGTTTGATCTTCACTGGATTGCTAACTCA
Source organism: Pipistrellus hanaki (assembly GCF_964339955.1). Lineage (NCBI taxonomy): Eukaryota > Metazoa > Chordata > Mammalia > Chiroptera > Vespertilionidae > Pipistrellus > Pipistrellus hanaki. Next base: position 30,504,997 of record NC_140509.1, on the reverse strand, counting down.
ACCATGATTCAGGGTAGAGTGTCCCTACAGTGTTCCTTATAAAGGAATGAAGAAGGGGGGATGGAGGAGGGGGAGAGAGAGAGAAAGAGAGAGAGGAGGAAGAAAATAATCTATATTCATTGTAATTAATCCATCAAGGTTGTTTGGTCCTGATACCCGAATTCAAACTCAGGCAGCCTGAAAATGTTTTAACTCTTATGCAAAATATCCTCCCCCAAAGTACTTAATAATACTAATAAATCATCTATATATTGTTTCTTAATTTGCCAATTTTATGTAATTATTTTATACTAGAGGCCCAGTGCACATATTCGTGCACCAGTCAGGTCCCTCAGCCTTGCTTGTAGGGATCAGAATGAAACAGTCTCTCTGACATCTCCTGAGGAGTCCTGGATTGTGAGAGAGCGCAGGCCAGCCCAAGGGACGCCACTAGAGCACAATCGGGGCTGGGGAGGGACCGCGGGAAGTCTCCGTGGGTGTCTAGCCCATCTTGCCCAGTCCCAATGAATGGATTCCAACAGCAAGCTACTAGTTGGAGTGTCTGCCCCCTGGTAGTCAGTGTGCATCATAGCAACTGGTCAAATGGTTCCACACTTAGCATATTAGGCTTTTATTATATAGGATTATTTTGGTACAATATAGAGCCATTGGCCCACAGAATTGGGAATATAACACTTCCATGATATTATTTAGATAATTGAGACTGTGGGCTAGACTTATGTTAAGAGGGGTTTCTGATAAGTTTCTTCCCCTTTTCCTAGAAGCTTATGGAGAATTACTCTGTGGGAATTACCCCTTGAAGGAGAGCTGCTGTAACAATATAAATCTATAATTCTTTGGGGCATAAATAAGGAACAGGAATTCTAGCTGCACTAGTAACTGATACAATTCTTAATTTTGAGGGTAAAGCCTGTTGTTCTTGTGTCAGCTTTGGATATTATAAAATACAACCCAAGTATAAAATGTTTAATTATAGCAACCTAGCAATCATGTTTGTCATACCTCTAGTGGTGTGCAGAGGTTTTCTCTTGATGTAAAACAGAGATACCATAACTACCGTGTTTCCCCGAAAATAAGACATTCTCTGAAAATAAGACCTACTTACAGGTTTCCTTCTGAGTGAAATATAAGGCATCCCCCAAAAATAAGGCCCCCCCTAGGCTAAACATGAGAGATTTGGTCCACTGATTCTGAAAGAAATGGAGTCACAAGAAATTCATCAGGAAATTCAGGAATTGGATTGTTATGATGATGTTCCAGAATATGATGACATGATTGTCATTGAATAAATGAGTAAATTCTTGATACTGTAGGATTCACAGTTTGTCTGGTTTGTGTTGACAACTACCGTTCTACCATGCCGTATACAGGTAATAAATTTCCTTTATTTTCATTTAACAATAAATGTGTACCGTATTCTTCTTCATGGAAAAATAAGACATCCCCTGAAAATAAGACCTAGCACATCTTTGGGAGCAAAAATTAATCTAAGACATTGTCTTATTTTCAGGGAAACAGGGTAGTAAGCATCAATATCATCAGGTCTCTGTTGTTGTATTTAATTTACTGGCGGGGGGTGGGGGGAAGAGACCAGAAATTCAAACTTTGGCCTTAAACTAGCAGTCTGTGGCTCAGCCACTGTGTTAACCAAACTTAAATATTTAGGCTCAGGGGATCTGTGATAGCTTAGACCCAGCTGTAGTATTGGTTTAGCAATCAGGAAAAATATCTTGCCACCTCAGAAGCAAAATTAAAATAACAATCATTAAACAACGTGTAATTGACTGGATGTTATAACTTTGAGCTACAAGTCAAATAAAGGTGTGCATTCTTCCATTGTCTCAAGCTGTCAATAATTAAAATAATTCTTCAATGTAATTTATCTAGCAACCATTAAATAACCCAAGAATGGGAAAGCCTAATAAACTATATAAATGTATTGTATTGATGCACATTACTTTCCATAATTCTAGGTATACATATAAATATACCTCATTAACTTACACTTCGCTAATTTAGAGAGTGGATTGATACAGACCCTGAGTATTTCTGAAACTGCTCAGATATAAAATCTCTGTTCAGATTAATAATGCAACATTTAAATGAGTTGAGTGCTGAGAAAGAAGAAATTCACTGTTTTAAGTTAGATTTTTATAACTGGTTATTATTTTGAAATAGAAGTGTTAATTTTAGGGTATATTGACATTCACTGGATAAGAAGTATTTCCAAGGCAAAATGGCTTGGCTATTAGACTGAACCTAATGAGGGCTAAATCCTTGCTCTGCCATTTACCTAGCTGGCTAAATTACATTTAATGAAATGCTGCCTTAGTGAACAAAAGGGGGAAAGCACTTGCAATTGAGTCAACTCAAGAGAATCCTGATCACACGATTACCATGTACACATCTTTATCCAGACTCTGATTCAAGTAGACAATGATTCATTGAATCACAGAACCCAAAACTATCCTGACACTCAGGTACTGATTCCACAAATGAGCCCCATTTCTGGCTCAAAGCTATCCTAAACCAAGGCTGCCTGGGGGTGTACATAGGAAGGCGGGCCCGCAAAGGTCATGTGATTTGGGCAGAAATTGAACATCACTGATCTTCATTGTCTTCCACTGGTAAAATGAATATAATACCCATTCAAACAATTGTTGGAAGGATTCAATTAAATGAGGTAATGCTTCAATAAATGGTAACTTTTAATGCAGGCAAGGCAATGATGTTAGTATATGACAAACAAGCATTTGGTCTTGGGCCGACTAAGAGAAAATGTTTTAATAGTAGTCATTTGAACATAATTAGGGTATTGAAATTGCGATCATTTTTTAAGCTGAAAGCAGCATCACTTGTTGACTTATTCTAGGACTGCTTAGCGATTTCTAGGTAAGCTACATTACTCTGAATCTTTTCAGGTCAAATTCAAAAATGTAAGTAAGTAAACCACATATCTAGTAACATACCGTGAGTATTTGTCAGGGTTCTCTAAAGAAACAGAACCAATGCAAGATAAATAAAAATATAAATATCATCCTTACAGAGATTTATTATAAAGTGTTGGTTCAAGTGATTACGAAGGCTGAGATATTTCCTGATCTGCCCTCTATAAGCTGCAGATCCAGGAGGCTGCTGTATATATAGTTTAAAGGCCTAAGAGCCCCAAAGCTAAGGTATACACTGAGTGGCCAGATTATTATGACCACCTGACATTTGTAGGCAAGTTAGCCATAAACTGCATTGTATGGGATATGGAAGCCGAAGGCCTGTCTGAATACCTTTGCTGTCTGCAGTTACCAAGATAAAACATCTCCAATTTGCACAGGAACACAAGGATTGGACAGTAGAGAATTGGAAAAAAAAAAAGTCATGTGATCCAATGAATCACGTTTCCAGTTGCATCATGCTGATGGCAGAGTGAAAATTTCACAGAAACAGCGTGAAAGCATGCACCCCACATGCATGAGTACAACCCTTCAAGCTGGGGGGGGGGGGCAGTGTTATGGTTGGGGCATGTTTTCTTGGCATGAATTGGGCCCTTTAATTCTTGTGGAACAACATCTGAATAGCACAACACACCTAAGTATCGTTGCTGATCAAGTTCATCCTATCATGTTGATGGTGTATCCCAGTGGAGATGGCTTCTTCTAACAAGACAATGCGTCATGCCACGGTGCTCATATTGTGCAGGAGTGGTTTCAAAAACATGAGGGAGACTTTACCTTGCTTAGGTGGCCCCACAATCACCAGATCTCAATCCAATTGAAAATTTGTGGGAAGAAGTTAAAAGAGCCATCAGGCAGCTGGTTCCACAACCAACTCTCACAGAACCAGGCAGTGCTATTCATCAGGCATGGTGTCAGGTTTCTTGCATCACCTTTCAACATTTCGTGGAGTCAATGCCAAGAAGAATCACCACAGTATTGAAGGCAAAAGGTGGCCCAACAAAATACTGTGGGGTGGTCATAATAATCTGGCCACTCAGTATAGATTCCAATTCAAGTTTGAGGTTCTGAGAATCAGGAGCACTGAGGCAGAAGTTAAAGTTCTAATCAGGCAATGAGTGAATTTAAATTTCCTCTGCCTTTTTGTTCTGTTCAGGCCCCCTGGAGGTTACCTCATCTATGCTGGGGACTGCAATTAGTTTTGCTCAATTTTTTGATTTGAATACTAATTTTATCCACGGGTGCGTGCACGTTTGTGCACACACACACACCACACACACACACACACACACACACACACACACTCACACACAGCCCTTGAGTCAGCTATCTGGTGATCCCTTGGCCCACTTAAGCTGACACATAAGACCAATAACCATCACATCAGGTTACTTGATATCTAGTTAATGATGGTGTGTTACCACGGTGGCTTTTACTCCTTCTCCCCTTTGTTCTCTTCTTCTTTTCCAGAATCATTTTTTTTAAATTTTAGCAGAATCATTTTTTCAAATAAAATTTTACTTGGAATTAGGGGAAAAAAAATGGGAAGGGATCTTTTGCCCTCCACCGGCCTTCCCAGACCCCTCACCCTTGAGACAATTTTGAGGGATGCTAAGGTTCTGTGGGATTCAGATTGAAAACCATTCTACTCCCCAGTAAAACACTATTTCTACAGCCTATTTGGGAAGGGAAATTAAAGAATTAAATATTCTTAATCACATTTTAAAGTAATAAATCTATTTGGACATTATACTAAATTTAGCAAGGCTTTTTCTAGTATAAATTACTGAAAGAATGTCATATACATGTATTAAACTTACTAAAATACCTTTTTCTTCATGGAGCTTATATATGACAAAAATGTGATTAAAATGTAGCAAATTTAAAAGTGAGAACATTTTTTCTAGTGACTTTCCAGCACTTTTAATACCTTTTGTGTCATATTTTATTTCTTCTAAAAAATGCTGATTAAAACATTACAAGATGAAAATGTGTGAGAGTGTGTGTGTGTGTGTGTGTGTGTGTGTGTGTGTGTGAATCTTGATCTTAAATATATATATATAAGACAGCAAGCAAGAAATAAAATGAGTTCCTAGCACAGTTAGGCTAGTACTGAACCTTTCACATTTGTTTTCTCACTTGATTCTCATGTGACTTGAATGTACCTAAGCCTCAAATGCCCCTGGATAAGAATGAGGCTACTATATTAAACATTAACATTCACCTGTGTTTGCTGTTTCTCACTTGCTCAGTTTCCCACTTTCACTGATGTTGAGCATATTTTTTTGAGCTTACATGCCATCCTTACATTTTGTTTGCTGAAACTTGTGTCCATTTTGCCAATTTTTAAAAATTGGTAGTTTTCCTAATACTGAGTTTTCAGAGTTCTTTATTATAACCTAGATACAGATCTTTTTGAATGTATAGATCAATCTGGACAGTTGACATCTTGGCAACTCTGAGTATTTGGACCTTCGTTACATTTTGTTAATAATTTAGGTCTTTTTAAATTTCTTTCAGCTATGTCTGGTGATTTTCAGAGTACAGGTCTTAGGCATCTATTGTCAGATTTAGACCCAGGTATTAAAAATGTTTGAAGCTATTATAAGTGGTATTTTTAAAAATTTGATATTTTTCATTGATAGTATATAGAAATATAATTGATTTTTAAAAATTGATCTTGTATCTGGCCACTTTGCTATAAGTACATATTCATCCTATAATTTTTGTTAATTTCATTTATCAGTTTTTGCTTTATATATTTTAAAGCTCTGTTATTTGGTGCACAGACATTTAAGAATATTATGTCCTTTTAATTAGTTGAGTATCATTATGAAATGACCTTCATCTGTGGTAATCTCTGCTGCTCTGAAATCCAGTATTTCTGGTACTGATATAAGTAATCCTAATTCTGCACTGTGACTTTAACAGTGACTCTAATTATTTTACCTAACAGTTTTAACTTTTCACCTCACACATGGTAGTTTTCATCTCTAGCAATTCAATTTAAGATATCTTTTATAGCTTTCATAAATTCACTTAATATTTTGAAAATATGAAATAGAACCATTATAACTGCTTAATGTCCTCCTCTACTAATTCTATTTTGGCAGTGCTTGGTCAGTTTCAACTGATTAACTGTTCTCCTCACTATAGATTAAAATTCCCTGCTTCCTTGCATGCATTGTAATATTTTATTACTTGCAAAACATAGTGAGTTTTACCTTGTTGAGTGGATATTTTTGTGTTACTATACATATTTTTGGCTTTTGTTTTAGTGCACAATGCAGTGACTCTCAAGAAGTTTGACCATTTCAAGTCTTGCTTTTGAGATGTTTTAGACAGGACTAGAGCACTGTTACTTCAGATCCTTTTAGGAAGTCCTTTTCTGGGCCTCAACTAGTTTTCTCTCTTGAATACTAGTACTCTGATCGGAACTCTACTGAATATCTAATAGGTGCCTTCTGCAGTTCGTCAGAGTTCTTTCTCTGTACAGACCTCTCCTGTCCAATATTCTGCCCAGCAAACTCTAGAAACCTTCTTCTCCTGGACTCTCTGCATTGTCTCCTCAATCCAGGGAGTTCACTGGGCTCTGCCTACACTGCCACCTGAATAAATTCTCAACATCCTAATATAAAGAAAGCAATGATATGGATCACCTTGTTATGTGCTCTCTCTCAGACATCACTGTGCCAGTGTTCAATGCCTTGGTAACCACTGTTTCATGCATGTATATATTACATATATATCAATATATCAATATATATATATATATATATATATATATATATATATATATATATATATATATCACATTTTTTTTTGTTTTAGACCAGAGGCTAAATCTAGTCCTTGTTACTATATCTTGATTAAGAGTGTAAATCAGTCCTGATTTTCTACAATTGTAAATATGGTTACCTTAGATATGTTTGAATAAAAAGAAAATTCTAACAGAAAGACAAACCTAAATAAGGTGCCACTTGGGAAAATCCAAGAGCAATATGAAGACATTGGGAGTAGGGGATAATAGGAGTATATAGCACATTATGAGTGGTTCTGAATCAACCAAACACAAAGCTTTTCCATTGTTATTTTTTTAAATCACCAGCAGCATCACATAGTCACAATACCTAAGGTTGATCTGCCTTAAATGTATAAATCAACCTTTATTTACATTTAATTTTTGATCTTTTGACATTTTATGAATCTTAGCTTCAAAATGTCAAAGGCTTCAAAATTTTAATCAAAATGATGTTATTCCTTCTCATGGTCAAATTCCGCACTATGCCTTTTAATAGTGACTATGATTATAACATCTGTTTTAACTCTCATTAACTATTATATTTCTTATAAAGTATAAAGTGAGGATATTAACAAGTCATTATGCATTGATTAATAAGCCACAACATCATATCTAAACAAATATTGACTTGCAACACCTAAACCATCAATCAAAAGATTTTGGAATTAATTGCAGAAAAAAATATATGGGCTCACAAGAAAATCAGTCCACTTTTTCACCTTTCTTTTCTGCCCACACACTTTGCTTCTACTCAGTTTTGTTCTAAACTTTTCCCTGTTCAGCTTGAGCAACAAAAGAACCTAAAGAAGGGTCTTCTGGCATTCACTTCTAAGGGCTGTGCCAGTCAGGTGGAAGAGGAGATAGGGTCTCAGTGAACTGGGGCACTGAATCCCATCAAGGATTAAAATGACTCAGAATAATGTGTGCTCTGATTGCCTAATGCAGTGACATCCGCTGGCGATTTGGGAATACATTCCTGAGCACCAGGAGTCTGAATCATCAAACTTGAGTGGCAGAAAGTTAAGGATGTACCATAACCACAGAAAGCAGAGAACCTAGAATACTGCAGAATAAATACCAGAGGCCTTACTCAGACCTTGCAGCTGAACAATCACACAAGTTTTACACAAATATTACCTAAGACAGAAATAGTACTTATTAAGGGCTTGTCTAGTATTTGGCACTGTATTCACCACCTGACACATATATACTCAATCCTCATAGCACGCATGGAAATCATACCACTGTCCACATTTCACAAATGAGAAAATGGAGGCACTAATTAACTGAGCCACTGTTTGAATCTAGGCCTAATACCAAAACTTTTCCTTCTTTTTAAAAATATATATATATATATATATTTTATTGATTTTTTACAGAGGAGAAGAGAGAGGGGTAGAGAGTTAAAAACATCCATGAGAGAGGAACATTGATCAGCTGCCTCCTGCACACCCTCTACTGGGGATGTGCCCACAACCAAGGTACATGCCCTTGACCAGAATCGAACCCAGGACCCTTCAGTCCTCAAGCCGACGCTCTATCCACTGAGCCAAACTGGTTTCAGCCCTTTTTTTTATTTGTTTATTTTTTTTAAACATAAAATAGGTGTGTATTTGGTACTAAATTGAAAAGGTATGAAATGTTATAAAATGTTTCCCTGCTATCACTCCCCCCAGACACAGTTCCTCTCAATAGTGACAACTACATTATTAGTTTGTGTATATTTATAGAGATGTTTTACCAGCTATGATAGTGGACTTGTCTATTTCTCTTTTCAGTTCTATTAGTTTTTATCTCATGTATTTTGACTGTTAGGTTTATAACAGGTTCATAATTATTGTTAGGTCTTATCACCTTCAAGAATGGATGCACATATTATTATTTAATGCTTCTCTTTATTGCTAACAATCTTTCCTACCTTAAAAGCCATCTTAGATATTAATATAGCTTTTCCAGGTCTCTTTTGATTAATATTAGCTTGTTTTACCTTCTTCCATCTCTCTTCACTTTTAACTTATCTGAGTCTGTAAGTTTAAAATAGATTTCTTACCCTGCCACTTCTATTCTCTGATGTTCAGTATTCACTCATGTTCAGTTGCCCAACCTTTTTTTACTGAGGTCAGGAACATTGACCTCCATGCTATTTACAGGTCGAGGTGAAACCACAAGTTTGTTTCAGCCCAATTATTTTTAAAGATAATTTCTTCTCAGAGACAATGAACATGCATTTTAATAAAAATAAATTCTTACCTTTCTATTGACTAATGCAGTAATGTGTGCATTTAATTCACTTCAAGAGTTAAATACATTGTTTTAAAATGCAGTAAAAAAGGAAAGTTAATAAGATTCAGCTATATATCATTTAAGGTTGGACTTACTTTTATTATAAGACTGTTCTTACCAGGTATTTTGTTACTACCTTGGAGAAAGCATTAAAATCCAAGAAACCTAAGTTAAACATCTGACCTGTTGTGTTTTTGTTTGTTTGTTTGTTTTGTTTTTTAAGAAGATACATAAGATTAATTTGGAAAATGCTACAAATTGTCGTACAGTGGTCTTAACTATTTCCTTGACCATAACTTTGGATCTGCATCCTGCTATTGGTTTGGTACCATAATATTTTTGTTCTTAAAAAAAAAGTCAATCAATAATTTACTAAAGAGAAACCATCCTTTTTTTTTTTTTTTTTTTAGAGATATATTCATGAATATAACCAGTCTTGATTATTGATTATTACCCTTGGATCCCTTCATGAGGGATCATACTAATGACTACTGGGAGGGACAAAAAGGACCTAAACAATTGAGGTAGCAATAATGGATAATGGATCTTCTGGTAGTTTTTCTTTCTCCATTTCAAGTAATAACTCAGATTTCTTAAAGTAAGCAGAGCCATCAAAAGGCAAGATCTCTAACATAGTTTAGGAGTGTTTTGTACAACTATGACATTCCAGCTATAAATGTAGATTTTGATACTTTTTGCTTAAGACATAGAGTTGGAAAATACATTCCTTAAGAGATTTTTTGAGTGAACTGTTTTTATTGACTATAGCATATTATCTCAGTTCTATATTGCTGGTTAACAAATCATGCTAAAACTTAATGATTTAAATCATAACAGTTTATTATTTCTAAGATCCTATGAGTTGACTGATTGTTCAACTGGTTTGGTTTGATCTTACTTATGTGGGTGCATTCTGCTGGTAGGAAACCTAAGTATGTGCTCAGTTGTGATCAGTGGAATTGCTGGACCAATATCTCCATGTGATATTCTGTCCAGGGCTCCATCAAGAAAGCACTGGAAGGTGGGAAATTTCAATGAGTAAGCTCTTATTGAACCTCTGCTAGCATGGTGTTTGCTGACATCCCATTGGCCAACTCAGCTGGGCGGGGAACATGGGTCTGGATCCTGGGAGGCTTGATTTAACCAGACACATTCCACAAAGAGAGGAACAGAGGCACATTGGCAGTCACTGGCCCATAACAGTTATGCAGTCCTGCCAGGCACATGATTGGTCAAGTTCCACAACTCTAAGATAAGGAACCATTCCCTGAGAGAGACCAGTCCTGTTATCAGCTCCAATTCTTTCTTTTTGTCATCTCCATCTTGGATTTTTAGTCATTTTAGTATGACATGAATTTGCCTGAATATGACATGAATTTAGGAGTGCTTCCATTGGAGCACTCACTGTTGTTCTGTCTGTAGATATCCCTTCCACTTCATCCTCTCTCTTCCCGCTTTCAATTATACAAACAGTAGATCTCTTCAAGAAGTCTCACACGTCTCTTGCATTTTCATTTCTTTCTTTCTTTCTTTCTTTCTTTCTTTCTTTCTTTCTTTCTTTCTTTCTTTCTTTCTTTCTTTTTTTTAGGACTTGTGCATTCCACGAGAGCATTGCTAACAATAATAGAGCTGGAGCAAACACTCTCAGGTGAGCTGAGAAATAACATAATGTCCATCACTTGACCCAGGTGAGTTTGTAGGCTTCTTGGACCATTTGGTCTGAGGATAAAAGGGTAGGAGCTAATGACATTCTGTGGCTAAAGAGAGAGAAATTAGGTGAATATCAAACAAAAAGAAAGGCCCTTTACTGAGGGGGAAAAAAGGATGGAATTAAAAGAAGGAGGCAGAGTGCATTTGGAGAGAGAGCCACAGAGCACTGACAAAGGGTTAAGAAAAATACTAACACTTCTCTTTTTAACCCAGCATTCTTAGTCCACACAGTTGCTCCAGACATTCTTGTTTAGCACTGTATTTTATCACTACTCAACTAAATAATGGAGGAAGAAATGATGATAAAGAAATAATGCATAAGCGGCACTTATATTCTCTCTCACCCACTTTATGAGGACAGGGAAACTTTCATAGGATTTCCTACTTCTAGGATGCTATACACACATGCCCCGAGAATGTGCTGGATTTGCTGTGCAGTCTCTGGCTCCTACTCTGTGTAACTGAAATGAGGATTTTAGTTGGTAAGGGAGTGAAGTGTGCTATCAGCCAGTGATTGATACTTTCCAAATAGCCACTCTCTGCTTATGAAAATATGATAAGGCAAATCACTGTCTTGTAGGAGTCAGACCTGGAAGGAGAGTAAGTTGGTTCTCCCCTTCACTTGAACGGATATAGAGAAGTTCTCCTGCATTCACCCCAGAAATAAGACTTCCTTAGCAGAAAGAAGACATTCAAGTGCAATGCTTTATAACAAATAACACAGATTATGAGCATTAAACAAAAACCAAACTAACAAACAAAACAAAACAACAAAAAAAACACACCTTTGAAACCTGGTACAGCCAAAAAGGCCCTATACTTAAGCCCAAAAATCTATCCCAGATATGTCACTTACTATTTTTGTGACCTCTGGCAAAATATTTCAACACATTCAGCCTCAAACCGTACAACTTTCTAGCGTTTGCAGGGGAGGTGGCTGCAAACGCTATCTCATTATTATTTTGTTAGGAGGGTAAAATGAGATAATGCGCATGAAGCACTTTGGAAAGCCTTGAGCACTGTGCTGATGTAGGACATTATTTCTGTACTGATACCTATTATGGGAAAACTAAAAGATTAATTCAAGACCATGCCGCATGGTTATGAAAAACTCTGTACTTTACAATATTCAGTTATTTTTAAAGATCCCCATTACCACAGGCATAAACATTTAATCAGCCACTGGAAGGAAAATAAAAACACATCCCCGAAGAGCTTTGCATCAGAAAAGCTGATATACAGAATCATGCCATGTTTGCTTCCTAATCTTCCTTCGGTATCTTCCCATCCTTCCTGCCGCACACTTTGCATACTTGGAGTTCTAAGCCGTGGGGCGTAGATATGTGTGGGGGTTTTCTCTGAATGGCACTGATGCAACAGAAACAGATGCCGTTATCATGGCTGGTAAAAAACGTAGCTCCAGGGGCAGTATCTGCAGTCAGATGTGTCGCTACCCCAGGAAAGCTTGGTTTGCTCTGGTACAGAGAAGCATGCTGAATCTGCATGTGAATAAATAACACTCTCTCCCTTAGGACTTTATCACTTCTGCTGATGCACCTCGCTGCTTTAATCATTGCAACAGAATCTTTAAAATGGGAGAAAATAGGAAATCATTGGTACAAGGATTGGTCAGACATTGGTATGTAAAGGCTACCATAAACGAGGCATAATTTTGTAGCTATTTCACATTATTGCTAATGTAGGCATGAAACAGAGACACACATTTTCCCGCTTACTTAGCAATGTCCTATTTTCCGTAGCTATTCTTAAAGGCTGAATAAGGGCACCTTTTTACAGCATTCTCCTTCCTGATTCTAAAAATAGTGAGCAAAAGTAATGTGATTGTGATAACATAAAAATAGCTACCATTTATTGAGCGTCTCTTCTGGACCAGGCAGTTGATATGCATTGTCTTATTACATTATCACTCTGTGGGGGCATTCCAGTTAGATTTCATAATTTTCATTTATAGGTAAGAAAATTATGGAGGGTTAAATAATTTGATTGGGTAACAAAACTAGTGAGTAGCAAAGTGGTCAAAAGTGATCCTATGGAATGATTCTCTCCATTTGTTAGTTGCAGGGCATTTGGAAAATGGGAATACTGCTTTCTTTAATTTTCTTAATAAATGAAGAATAACCAGAAAATGTTTTGTTATATCACTAAGAATGTATTTTCAGTGTCCACTTTTCTGCCTTCTTATGTATGGATGCAGCCAGTTAAAAACAGGCTGAGAGAAAGGGGAAGAATGACGGGAAAGAAGAAACCTAAACATAATTGATTTTCTTTTGTAATTCTAGAGCATCAAGTTATTATTTTATGAATGGATTTAAGCTGTAATTGAGTGAGATGCAGAACACTGAGGTGATCTTATTGTGAAACATTGTTTTACTAGTCAGGACTCTTTCAGTTGCAAGAGATGTAAAACTCAAATAAAACCAGCTTGAAAAAAGAGAGAGAGGGGGAAAATTTATCTGTCTGGCTCCTGTAATTGTGATGTCTTTGGAAAAAGGCATATATATATATATATATATATATATACCCTGTTTCCCCTAAAATAAGACAGTGTCTTATATTAATTTTTTCTCCCAAAGTTGTGCTAGGTCATATTTTCAGGGGATGTCTTATCTTTCCATGCGCTAGGTCTTATTTTCGGAGGATGTCTTATTTTCGGGGAAACACGGTATATATATAATCTCAAGATCTGAAAGTTCAAATGATATTTTCTTTCTCTTTGCCCCTTAGTTTTGCTTTCTTCAGTAATATCTTATTTCTCAGGCCTTCTCTTCCATATATCAGAGAAGATGGCTACCTGTATCTCCAGCCTTACATCCTTCTTATAAGTAGCATTCCAGAGAAAAGGCCACACCCCTCATCCACCATGTCTAGATCAGTTCAACAAGTTTACGTGATTTTTATTTGAGTTATAAAGCCACAATTTGACCAATCTCTCTGTCTAGGAGGACAGAATACTTTAGTTAACCAGCTCATGTCATCTGTCTAACCCCTTGTGAGAAAATGACAGCATGGTTGACATTCTTGTGCTCTTTTCCAAAAGAAGGGAAACATGTCAAGGAAAAAGAAATAGCAGATATCTATTGCAATTACCTAAGTGTTTTCACTTTCTAATAGCTTTTCATGAAATTTGCCTCTTTAATCCACAAAGCAGACAGTAGAAAAAGTAAAAACATATTGAAGAATAACTTCAGCTAGTTATGTTGAGATTAGTCAAAGCTTTGATGGCTCCTTTCCTTGCCATGTTCCCGAGCAAACTGTGGGAACTTTGGTACTATTAACATGGAGACTAAGTTTCTCCTCCTTGCTTGTCCTTGCTTCTTTGCTTGGATGAGCCACTAGCTGATTGACCAATAGTTTTCTCATCTCTTTAAAATGTGTAAGAAAAGAAATGAAACTGGAAACAAAGCAGTCATCAATATGCATAAAAACTATATTTATCATACTAAAAACTTGGATGAAAAGTTTGACAAAGAAATGTAATGCTCTTTCTAGTTGTCAGGAAACTTTGGGGTTTTTTTAAGTATAATTTTAGAAATTTGGTACAATTTACTGACTCATGGGCACTAAGATATTAGTATTTTATAGGGATCCATGGAATGTGTCCCCTATTCAATCACTCTCAGCAGAAAAGACATATACAAAATCATCTTAAAGATGGCAGATCCTACCTAATAAAAGAGAAAATACAAATTGACTGCACCTTCACCTCGCCCACCAGCCCAGCCTACCAGCCAATTAGGGCAAGTATGCAAATTACCCAACCAAGATGACGATTAATTTGTATATCCAGGCCAGAGCGAAGACTGAAAACATCTAGAAAGAAGCCAAGCACTGCAGAGAAGCAAGCAAGAAGAAAGCAGGCAGGGCAGCAACCGCAGCAGGAAGCCTTATTGCAGGAATCTTCCTGCAAAGGGCATCTAGTCTGAATGTAACAGGATTGGCTATTACATATTAAAAGATTATTCTCTATTTAAAACAAGACTATGTCAGAAAGCAACTGATCAGCTATGGAAGCAAAATTAGAGGAGAAAACGTGAGCATTATTCATCTAAAAAGCTCCGAGTAAGAGCCATTCTTGAACAAATAAGCTTATTGGATTCTCAATTGTTAAGATAATATTCATACAGTAAAAGAATCATCAGTTTCAGTCAGATAAACCATTCATTACATACATATTTACTTAGCACCTACTGTATGCCCAATGTTTTTAAGACACTTAGGTTGTGTCTATGAATAAAACACACAAAGATCCCTGCCCAGTGTCACAGGTAGATGACAAGCATTAAATATAATTAAGTAAATCATATATATGTTAGAAACAAGATAAGTGCTTTGAAAGAAAAACATAAAACAAGATATAAGGATTGGGAGGGCTCTAGGGGAAAGGTAGAGTGTGGTTTTCATTTGAATGGTCCAGGAGTCCTTATTGAGAAATGATATTTGAGCTATGACCTGAGGTCGTAAAGGAGTTTGCAAATGGCTATCTAGCTGAGATCATTGCATGCAGAGGGAGCAGCTACAGCAACTACCCCAAAATAGAAACATTCTTGGCACGCTGATGAATTTCAAGGAAGCTAGAGTGGCAGGCAGTAGGTGAAGACAGGGAAAGTAAAAAGAGGTTAAAAAAAAAAAAAGACAAATGGACCAATTCAATCATAAGATGAGGTGGTAGTAATGAAGGTAGTGAGAAGTCATATTTTGGATATATTTTGAAAACTTCTTGAAAGATTGGGTGTGGCATGTGAGAAAGACAGCTGTCAAGGTCCACTGCAATACTTTTGGCCTGAACAACTGGATTCAAACTCTGGTTCCACCTATTCCTAGCCAAGTCACCTTTGGTCATTTACTTTACCTCTCAGTTTCTTCCTCTGTAAAATGAACTCAAAAGGTATCAGGCATGCAGAATGGTTATGCAATAATTAACTGAGCTAATGTTTGCAAAGCATCTGGTACAGTAAAACCTCTATATAACAGACTAATTCAGGCAAAGGGGCTTGTCAGTTAAAGCCAAAAGTCCATTATAAAATAAAGTAGGTTTTCTGAATGCCTGTGTTAAAAAAAAAAAGGACAAATCAGTTAGTTAGTTTACCTGTTTTTACTTATGTAGATACATCTGTGTAATTAAAATTAAGTCTGTATGAAACATTCAATTTCACAGAAAAATTTCTATATGTATCGCTGTGATGTTAAATTATACTGACTGAGTCTAGAAAATGCATGCATTCACCCCCATCAAGAGTAAAGAAATGGCTGAAACTGGTTTGGCTCAATGGATAGAGCGTAGGCTTGGGGACTGAAGGACCCGGGTTCGATTCCAGTCAAGGGCATGTACCTTGGTTGCAGGCATATCTCCAGTAGGGGGTGTGCAAGAGGCAGCTGATCGATGACTCTATCTCATCGATGTTTCTAGCTCTCTATCTCTCTCCCTTCCTCTCTGTACAAAATCAATAAAATATATTTTTTTAAAAAAAGAGTAAAGAAATGCACATGGCTGGGGTGTGGCTTAGTGCATGTTGGAACATCAGCCAGCACATGTTAAAACTGCTGCAGAAAATCACGCCAAGCAACAACAGAACCAATTCCTGTATGCTATGTGGCGTGATCACAAACAAGTCATTTGCCAAACATTGTTTACAAGTGGTGATTCTTGGATTTAAATATGTGGGCTATGGTTGTAGATATGTAATATTTATTTCTGTTGGCAAAAGTACTACAGTATCTTCCCCAACATATGGCCTATTTGCTAAAATTTGTTAAAATAACAGTGAATTAATAACAAAAAAAATAACCTGTTAATTTAATCATAAGCAAATCTTGGTTTAAAAATATTTTTAAATTAACAGGGTGTTCATTTTTACAAATGGCATAGTGACCAGAAATTTAGTCTGTTAAATAAAGGTCCTCAAAATCGAGAGTTTACTGTATGTGATAAAAATCAAACAAGTGGTCATTAGAAGCTACTTCACTTTTGTGATTTCTTGCTCACCAAGCCAACTCCAGGCTATGATTTAGTTTCCCATCATGCTTATTTCCAGAAGAAGACGGCCTCAGCCGAAAGCACACTGGGCAGTTGTAGTTTTCACTATAAACACACTGTCACTTCAGTTTTGTGCTGGAGTCTTTCTGTACTGTCGGTACAACCCTGAGAGAGCCAGCAGTCCTTAGTGGTTTGAGGATCTGAGCCAGTGGGGCCCATGCCTGTCCTGCAGAGCTGTGGTCGGCAAACTGCCGCTTGCGAGCCATGTGCAGCTCTTTGGCCTCTTGAGTGTGGCTCTTCCACAAGATACCACGGTCTGGGCGAGTCTATTTTGAAGAAGTGGTGTTAGAAGAAATTTAAGAAATTTGGCTCTCTAAAGAAATTTCAATCATTGCACTGTTGATGTTGGGCTCTGTTGACTAATGAGCTTGCTGACCACTGAGGAACATTCCCCCAATGTCTGCCACTTCTGAAGTCCTCTGAGTGGTTGATCTCTCCTGGACACGTCTTGATTTTACCAAATATTTTTTCTTAAGCAAACTACAGTAAACATCTAAAAATTGGGATTCACCTAGCCATTTGGGGGAATTTAGCTATGATATTACTTTAATTCCAATACACCTGATTTAGAACACCGATCATGTTCCGTAGTGTAAACATTTGAGGAAATTATTTCAAGAACATTTATTATATCAAAAAGGAGCACTTTGGCCGAAACCTGATTGGCTCGGTGGATAGAGCATCAGCCTGCAGACTGAAAGGTCCCAGGTTCAATTCCGGTCAAGGGCATGTACCTTGGTTGCAGGCACATCCCCAGTAGGGGATGTGCAGGAGGCAGCTAATCGATGTTTCTCTCTCATTGATGTTTCTAACTCTCTATCCCTCTTTCTTCCTCTCTGTAAAAAAATCAATGAAATATTTTTTTTAAAAAGGAACACTTTGGATCATGATAGATTAAATCATAAGAATATCTACTATTTTTTTGAACAGCTACCAGGTAAAAAAACATTGCATTAGACATTCTTCATTGAGTAATCTCATTTAGCTCTCAGCACAATCATTCAAGGTGCTATTAGCTGAGCTGCGCAGGTGAGGAACTTAGAATCCTAAAGAGTCTAGACTCCAGTGTCTGCACATGGTTCATAAGCAGCAAAAACACTTAAACCAGATTTCTCTCCTGACTTAGCTTATACTTTGTTGATGTTTCCATTTGTTTTTGGTTTTGGTTTTGATTTGTTTTAGTGGAAAGGAGAGGAAGTAGTTTCAGTGTATTTTTCTTTGGTTTGACTGTTTTTCACTATCACTCAAATGATGAATCTTGTTTACTTTTAACTTAAAAAACAAAACAAAAACTTTTTGTTTATTGATCCACTTTCATCTTCAACCAGAATGCCAGGCACTGAAAATGGGAAGGACACCACAATTCCCAAAATATGGTCTGCAGAGCTACCCTGAAAATGGGATCCTGGCCAAGTAAAGTCTTAAAGAAAATATTTTAATTGTGTTTAATCCAGTAAACTCCAAAATTATTTCACCACACAAGTCTTTTATTGGAAAACTGGAGGCCCAGTGCATGGATTCATGCACAAGTGGGGTCTCTCAGCCTGGCCTGCAGCCCCATGCAATCTGAGACCCCTTGGAGGGATGTCAGACTGTCAGTTTTGGCCTGATCTCTGTAGGCCAGGCCAAGAGATCCCACCAGTACACAAATACATGCACAGGGCCTCTAGTATGCATATAAGATCTTTGGTTAATCTCTTCCCACTCTCCCCCCATCCCCTTCCTTCTGAGATTTGTCAGTCTGTTACACATGTATATGCCTATGTGTTGAGTGTCTGCTCCCTGATGGTCATTGTGTGTCATAGCTACTGGTCAAATGGTTGAATGGTCACTTAGGCTTTTATTTATATAAATAACTATTAACATTCTGAGACTAGTTCTGAGGGACAAACTTTGGGAATGAGGCTGTGGAGATTAGGAACAAGAAGGTCATTTGCATGCCTTCTCTTTAGAAGGCTCAGGAAAGAGAAGTTAAAGGTTTTCCCATGAAAATAAGGTTATTGGAGTAGTGAAGAAACAGGAAGAATTTCCTCATTATTCTATTGGAGCTGCTGAAAATCTCTGTAATCTGAGGCAGAAAACAAATGATCTTGGGTATATCAGGATGACAAATCAACCAGTAAATTTAGATTTGAATTGAAAAGCTGCTCACTAGTGCAGAATACAGAGCAACTTCAAGAATGTGCCTTGAAATCCTGACACATCTTGCTCCCAGCAGGGTGTCAGGGCCTGGGGGAAGCCTATAGCCTTTGCCTCCTGCCTCTCACCTCAGTCCAACCTTCACGCATTCCCCAGCCCCAGCAGAAGCATGTTTTCCATCCTGGAAATAAACTCACGCAGAAAAGGGTAGTTAGCCTCCCCTCCTGTTGAATATCTTCAGGAAGAGCTTGAAATGATTTTTAATAAAAAAGAAGCCAGCATTTTGCAGCACTTCTCGCCAACCCTGACCAAGGGCACAAATTGGGACATGACACTGGGTGGAGGGTCACTGCCTGTGACCCCCTCAGATCCTCCCAGATCTAAGGTTTTGCCACTAGCCAGTCACTGATTAAACCAAACCATATTTTCCTGCTGGTAGTCTTTATTCCCTGTGTTGGAATTAAATTATTGAATTAAATATGATTTTATTAATTTAATATGATTAAATTAGTTAATATCTAGGAGGATATATTTTTTTGACTTTGAAAAGAACACTCATCATCATTTTTATTTTGTTGAGTGCCCAACATATGAAACATATCTAATTACCCAAACTAGGACAATTGAATTTTCTAAACAGTTAAACATTGATTAAAGTCTTAACTAAAATCTTTTAAATTATTTAAACAAGAATTTTAAATTTACTATGACTAATTCTTTTGGCTACTTTTATTTATTTTATACTTTTTAATTTTTAAAATTCTTTTAAATTACAATTGGGCTGACAGGGGAGCAGTTAGGCATTTATTAGTCTGGCAGGAGAGTGGTTAGGGGGTGATTCGGTTTATATTCATTAGTATTTTGTATTAGTTTCAGGTGTACAGCATAGTGTTTAGACAGTCATATACTTTACAGAGTGTTCTCTCTGATATTTCCATTACCCACCTGGCACCGTACATAGTTATTCCAATAGTAGAGGACCAGTGCATGAAATTTGTATGGGTGGCATGGGGAGGGGGGTATCCCTCTCCAATCTGAGACCCCTCAGGGGGTGTCCGACTGCTGATTTAGGCCCGATCCAACAGTTGGACATCCAGGACTGCTGGCTCCCATCCGCTCGCCTGCCTGCCTGCCTGATTACCACCTAACTACTCTCCTGCCAGACTGATCAATGCCTAACTACTCCCCTGCCAGCCCAATTGCTCCTAACTGCCCTTCCCTGCAGGCCCGGTCACCCCCAACTTTCCTCTTCTGCCGGCCTGGTCACCCTAACTGCCCTCCCCTGCAGGCCTGATCTCACCTTCAAACTGCCCTCCCCTGACGGCCATCTTGTGGTGACCATCTTGTGGTGGCCATCTTGTGACGACATCGTGGTTGGCTATCTTGTGATGATGTGGTGCAACACCACCTAGGCTTTTATTATATAGAATTAGTGATCTATTTTTCATGCTGTACTATACATGACTATTTTGTAACTAGCAATCTGTCCTTCTCAATCCCTTCACATTTTTCACCAAATCTTTTGACTGTTTTTAAATACAAATAACTCCAATCATATATTTAAATAATTTGTATTATTTAGAAAAGCAGGAACAGGAATATGAATCCACAGGCAAGCCACTTAGTAACTCTATGTCCTAAAAGGCAGCAGCAGCTCATCTCCACTGAGTAGTTCCTGAGGGAACTTCATTCCCTGAATGGAATACTTTTTTCTTCCATATTAAGAAGCACTTAGTCCTTTGGCAAATCTTAGCCATTTAGTATTTCCTTGCCTAAGTACTAGAGTAAGCCATCTCCTTCTCTGAGGTGTCCTTTGTTGTTCAATGCCATCCAAGTATCTCCTGGAGCAAATAACCTGGAAATATTAATATTACTCATTATTATTGTCATTAACTTATCAAGTATATATCACAAATTAAGCACTGTGGTTACACACCATCTCCTTTAATCCTAACAGTAGTATCATTTTTATTTCATTTTCCAGATGAGAAAACACAAATGTAGGGAGTTGAATTAACCCAGCTTGGAGGTAGCAGTTTAAGAATTAGAACTCACAGTTCCACCCCCAAAGTCTGTATTCTTACCACTCACTCTGCTACCTTGTTCCTTTTCATCTTTGCTCACATCTAATTTTACATTTATAGAACATGCCCCCAAAACAGATTTTATATTCCATTAGCTTAATCATTGTACGATTCAATTTAAATACCATCCTAGCAACCGCCACCATTCCTTATTTTTAAATTCTAATTGACAGTAACCTAGAAACTCCTTGCTCTTTCCAAGCTATGCCCATTAAGTTTATATAACATCAAACATTCAACTTCTCCTATTGTTCACCTGCAGCTTCCCTTAGGGCCTCTTATCAGTCAAATCAATTACAGCCTCATGTTCTTGCCTTTCATGTGTTGTCAAATCCTTTCTCAGGCCACACGCTTAAGCTAATTGTGTGAATTCCATTCCTCTGAGTTACTGGGTTTAAAAGGGCACTGAGCTCTGTCACCACCTGGCCACCAACACTCACATAATCTTCCTAAAATGATATCTTAACCTCATTTTGAAGGAACCCTTTTGTGCTACTCTGTGGTTATTTCCTCTTCTCTCGGCTCCAATTTTCCCTTTCACCAACAACTTCCTGTTAAGATGTAGCAACAATGCTGAATTGTCCAGGATATGTGAAATGAAAAATAGTGAAGTTGAAACTTAAGACTATATAAATCAAAATCTTAGAATACAGAGATATGTGTTATGCAACAAAAGGTGGGATAGAAAAGCAAGCATACAGCAGAAAGCAATATGTATAATATATAACGTGCATTCTCTTGGACCAAGTTGCTAAACATTTTGAAATTGTTTCCATATAGACTTCAATGGACTTTCAGAATAGATACCATTAAGAGTCTTTTGTATCTTAACTCTGTTTCTCTCCATCTTATACCCTAATGTATGCTTTAAATCCTCGTATATAGCATCGGTATTGACTGCCATGGTTATGAATATCAAAAAATAATGAAATATCAAAGAATGCCTCCTAAGTACATAATGGAATTCAAATGGTACTCTCAAGACATGCTCAGCACAGATCAGAGATTTCTAAATTGGGAAGAGACCTAGAAGTCTCTTCATTTTTCATCTTAAAAATGTAGGTGTTTGCTTAGCAGAAAAAGTGAAGCAGTTTTAGTTAATAAGGACATATTCAGTTGATAGTAGTTCTGGAATCCCTGAGCTATTCTGGAACCAAATTTGAAACTCCTGGGTGAGAGCGGGAACTTGTGAAAATGCCAGTATCCACTGCATTTCTTACAATACTGGCTCCATCTGGTGGACAAAGTAATAATTTCCAGTTAATATAATTTGTGTTTATGATTGACCAACTATGCTTTCTTTTATATATCCCTTTATTGTTGAAAGTATTACAGATATCCCCTTATTTCCCCCATTGATTCTCTCCACCCCGCTCCTACCCCCTCCTCAAGCCCTCATTACACTTGTCTGTGTCCAGGGGTTATGCATATATGCATACAAATTCTTTGGTTAATCTCTTCCCACCCCGCCTCTCTTCCCTCTAAGATTCACCAGTCTGCTACATGCTTCCATGTCTCTGCGTCTATTTTGTTCATCAGTTTATTTTGTTCATTAGATTCCAGATATAAGTGAGATCATGAAATACTTGTCTTCCTCTGATAGGCTTATTTATCTTAGCATAATACTTTCCCAGTTCCCCCACGCTATCTTAAGGGGTAAGAGATCCTTATTTCTTTACAGCTACATACTATTCCATGGTGTAAATGTACCACAGCTTTTTAGCCACTCATCTACCGATGGGCATTTGGGCTGTTTCCAGATCTTAGCTATATAAATAGCATTGATATGAACACAGGGGGTGCATACATTCTTTCTGATTGGTGTTTTGGGATTCTTAAATTATATTCCTAGAAGTGAGATAACGAGGTCAAATGGCAGTTCCATTTTTAATTTTTTGAGGAAACTCTGTGCTGTTTTCCATAGCGGTTGCACTGATCTGCATTCCCACCAACAGTGTACAACTAGGGTTCCCTTTTTTTCTACTTTCTTTCCAGCACTTGTCATTTGTTGATGATAGTCATTTTGGAGGTAAGAGATGACACCTCAACTATGCTTTCTTGAACTAGAAATATCAAACTGGATCCAAATATTTGACGATTTTAAAATATAAATGTAGTCTCAAAAATGTAACCACTTCTACCTATTATTAGCCTCTTCCAAAGAATATATGAATTTATTAATAAATTGTCCTTTAAACTGGAATTGAAAAAGAAGCAAACATTTAGTATGGAAAAAGTAAGGTATTTCCTCAACTATCTTGTAAGAGAAATTTCTGTTCATCAAAAAAATATATTTATACTGCCGAAACAGGTTTGGTTCAGAGGTAGAGCGTTGGTCTGCAGACTGAAAGGTCCCGGGTTCGATTCCGGTCAGGGGCATGTACATTGGTTGTGGGCACATCCCCGGTTGGGGGTGTGCAAGAGGCAGCTGGTCGATGTATCTCTCATTGACATTTCTAGCTCTCTATCTCTCAATATATATATATTATATATATATATTACATATATTATATATATATATATATACTGATTTTTTTGTTTGTTTAGAAATAGCAACAAAATTACTTTTTTAAAATAAAAAAAAAACAAGGCAATATAATTAGTATCAGTTCATTATTTAAAATACATTGCCAATTGAAATGGAAAACACATGAATTATATAATGATTGGTGGTTTGTTTGTTTTTTCTATTCTTTGGATTAAGAAACTAAAGCATAATGCATGGACTGTTGTATTTGCATCAGGTGAGAAAACCCATTTGGGGTTTATTTAGTTCAAGGTTTCTTACCTAGGATGTGTCAACTCTGAATTTTTAGGCTAAATGTATTGTTTGTGCATATTCGAGAACAAGAAGCCTCAGCTTTCTTCGGATTCTCCAAGGAATTTCTGGCACCTCAATTGTTTAGGAAACCCTGAGTACTAATTACACAAGTGGGTTCAGTTTACAAAAATTTCTCAAGTTGTGTGCTTAAGATATGTTTTTGTATTTTACTTCTAAAACAAACTTTTTAGAAGTATAAGAACCATTGTCTTTGTGTTTCCAAACATAAAACATATAAAACAATCCCTCCCCGTGTGTCATGGTAAATAGATGGTAAAGGTTATCAAAACCTTTTACAGCAAATTTCTCTAATGGCAAAGCATGAATGATCTCCCTTGGGCTGTTAAGAAAATTATTATAAAATAAAAATTGCCTGACATTTGATCCTTGCTTCTGAAATCCACCCAAACTGCTGCTTTTCACAAATCCTTTCTCCACAGCTGGCCAAGTGATGTTAGGACTCATTGATGTACTGCCCGGGGAATACAGTTACATATTCATTTTCACTACCCCACAATAAAAAATAAAAAAAAAGAAACTTGGGAAAATAAAAGATAAGCACACTTGAGATAACATTATAGCACCAAAGTAAAAACTTGGCTTTCAAGGCCTATGTGTTGGCCGTCTATTTCTTGCCTCTCAGCTCCAGATTCACCTTGTTTTCCTGCTCTGTAAAAGCAAATCTAGGGCCCTTTAAATGTGTTTTCTCTGCCAGGGGACCCTGAAGCTTTGTGAGTAGACAATGCTAGATAGATATTTCAGGAGAAAACAGTTTTGTGTCCTGGCTTCAAGATGCTCATTTGGCAGGTTCTGACTGCCCCGGCCCCGGCTCCTACAGTGTGGCAATACCCAGTGTTCGCAGCACCCAGTGGTCAGCAGCGTCCTCCAGCAAGACTCCCCTCCCACTGAGTGATTCTGTAGCCAAGGGCCTCAACTCCTTAGCACTTGTGACATTAGCGTCCAGCTCCTACAGTGAGTGGTGGCCAGTAGCACCCAGCAGCCAGCTCTTCCCAGGTCTTCCTGTGAGACAGCGCCCATGCACAGTTCTCCCTGCCAGGCTCTCTAGCTGTGTGTTGCCAGCAGTTCTGCCCACATGACACTACAAGAGACTTCTTTGCTATCCATGAGCCAAGGCAGTGAACCCTTCCAACTAGATCTGCTTCTGAGCCTAGGCCTCTTTTTTGGGTGTTCTACCTCAGCCCCAGGGGCACTGGCTGATCTTACACTGCCATTCCTACATTCTTTAGATTCTTTCCAATTTTTGCTACCAATGGCTTTTACTCTAACCCCGTTAGAATTAATATTATAAATATAAAAGGCTAATATGCAAAGTGTCCCCTTGGGAGTTTAACAGGGAGTTCCATCACTCACTATGACGTGTGCTGACCACCAGGGGGCAGCATAGAACGAAGGAAGGTCACAGTTGGCAGCTGGCAGCCAGGGAAGGAAGACCCCAGTCAGCAGCCGGAAGGCCCCAATCAGCCCTGATTGGCAGCCGGGCCTAGGGACCCTACCCATGTATGAATTTCATGCACTGGACCTCTAGTTTCTTTATATTAAACTTTCACTATTCAACTTACTGTGTGGTTGTTCTTCTCCTTGGACCCAGATTGCTACAGACTATAAAGAAATCTACTAATATGTGAAGAAAATAATAACTAGATAGCATTGATTCTATAGAACAGTTGACCTGGCTATATACAGTTTTGTGGCTTCCTAACTTTTCTTTGCAAGGATTTTAAATATATGAAAAGTAGCCGAAACCGGTTTGGCTCAATGGATAGAGCATCGGCTTGGGGACTGAAGTGTCCCGGGTTCAATTCCAGTCAAGGGCATGTATTATACCTTGGTTGCGGGCACATCTCCAGTAGGGGGTGTGCAAGAGGCAGCTGATCGATGACTCTCTCTCGTCGATGTTTCTAACTCGCTATCTCTCTCCCTTCCTCTCTGTACAAAATCAATAAAATATATTTAAATATATATATATAAAAAGTAGAGAGTATAACTTTTAATTGGCAGGATTTATGTAAACAGTGCCATTTTGTATACGTGCAATTCTCAGAAACTTGTAAATCATATATTATTCCATGGGACTATTATTTAAAGGTGTAAAGACCACAACTATGGAACATTTTGAGAATTCTTATTTAACCAGTCAAATATTTGTGTGTGTTTGTGTGTGTGTTTTTCCCTTATGGGTCCAGAGACATCTACGCAATAAAAAGGATGGTATGGTTGGATTATTATCGTAGGCATTTTCCATTGGTAAACCATTCCTCTCACCCTGTCCACCTGTTGTTTGTGTGAATTGGACCCAATCCTAAACTTCCATCCTTCCCTACTCCTTCCAAGGCCCACGCTGGGGGTGGAAATATGACACAGGCCTGGCTGACCAGCTCTTCCACCCTCTGACCATGATGATTGGTTCCAAACAGGCAAGGAACTCAATTGAGTGTAAGCCTGAGAACTTTACTGGAATTTTTTAGAAACAGAAGGTTTGCTGAACTGCTACAATGAAGGCCTGGATTTTTGTCACTGCGTGGGAGAAACCCATCTGATAAGGAGGAAAACACAGAAAAGCAGAACAAAAGATGCAAAAAGAGAGAATTCCCATAACATAATTTGAATACTTGGACTGGCCTCTGGCCACAGATATGTGAAGTTTTCAGAAACACAAGATAGTAAATGCCCTAAGTCAGTGGAGGTCAGCTCTGTCACTTGAGGTCAGAATAGTCCTGGCAGCTGCAGTTTTTGAGAGTGATTTGTCTAATTGAAGCCCTTAGGTCATAGACAGGTAATTCATCATTCCCCAAGTCCAGGATCGAAGTTTAGTCAGGTATGTATTAGGCACTTACTATGTACACAGCATTAGACTGATCAGATCTGAAAAGCCTTTCAGTGATGGTGATGCCATTACTACCGTAGAAGTATCTGCTGTACTTTGATGTAACAAAGTTAGCTTGCTCTGGGTCAGACAATCTTTCTTAGAATATTTGGAAAAAAAACACTTGGCAAAATGACCAAATACACCTTTTTATGTTGCAATGTTTTTTGTTTTGTTTCGTTTTCTGGGGTGTTTTTGTTTTTTTTAAATTTATTTATTATTATTATTATTTTTTTATTTTTTGCAATTTTTGACATTATGTGTCACTCTTTTAGCACTTGGTGATGGTAGAAATAACGAGATAGAAATAAACTAAAGCCCTGGCCGGGTAGCTCAGGTGCCTAAATGTATTGTCTGATATAGCAAGGTTTCTGGTGCAATCCCCTGTCAGGGCACAATACAAGAAACAACCAATAAATGCATAAATAAGTGAAACACCAAATTGATGTTCCTCTCTTTCTCTCTCTAAAATCAATCAATCAATTTTTAAAAAAAATTAAAATAAGCAAACTACAAAAATCCAGCTCTGATGTCAGATAAAAAACATAAAAGTGTAGCTGATTACAGACCGAAGCCTTCTGCCCCTCTGTCTCCCCAATGGCAGCATTAGCATGCTGCCCACACTGACATGACTCCTGTCACCTAATATGATTGATTAAGGGATACAACTTAAAATTTCACCACTGCCTTTGTTTTTATTTTTTTATTTTATTTTTTTTTATTTTCTAGACTGCTTGTCACATGCCCCGGGTCAGTGAGAGGTTTGTATAAAAGACAAAAGCAAATTTTAAAAGAACTACAATGTGTGACATAATGACAAAAGCCAGAAAATTGTGCGTTCTGAGGGACGTGCCACTCTTCCTTCAGGTCTCTGCTTTGTTTTCCTCAGCTGGGAGAGTGACAGACTGAACGGCCTGCTGTTTGTCAGTGCATGTCACAACCGTGATATTTAAACATAGGCCTCTTTGTACTTATTTTCTTCCATCCAAAGTCTTTTTGGAAAGGTTCCAAATACACATTTACTCAAATAAAATACAAAAGGTCAAGTTTTTCTCCCCTGCCTTCCCTTTTAAAGTAAAATATTTTTCTTTATTTTATTTATGGAAGGGTTAAGTCCATTATTTTTACATGCCATACTATGTTGCTTAGTTACAATCCATTACTGGTGTCAGTTTTTATAGTCTGTTTTCCGATGTTAAAACTTTCTTCTAGATGCCTATTTCTATTTGTCAAACTTAATTTTTTTCTCTTGTACTTAAAATTCAAAACCAAATTCAAAGGGGGAATAAATGGTGTTAGAAGAGACTTGACTTAGGGTGGTGAACACATACAATATACAGATGATGTATCAGAATTGTATACCTGAAACCTATACAATTTTATTAACCAATGTCACCCCAATAAATTCAATATAGAAAAAAGAAAAAAAAAATCTCAGTGGCAATCTTTTTCAAAACTATATAATACTTTCTTTTTTGTTTTTCTATAATTGTTTTTTGAAAGGGAAATATACTTAGAGTAGTGGTTATAAGGCAGCCTTGGAGTAAACTAAGGCTATTTGTTATATAATCTTATCTAAATTTATCATTTTAAGGAAATTTATAAAAATATAGTAATATAAAATTATTTTAGAATACTGCTAATTTGTGTTACAACGCATTGTATGTTAGCAGTAATCAGCTATAAGAAGTAAAGTTTCTAACTGATCTAATAATAAAACAACGTATTTTGAGTTTTATTCATTGGCACTTTGTCTTAAAAGTTAACATTTTTCTTGAAAGAAACATGAATCATTACAAAACTAAAACCTGTGTTTCAAATAATCTAAATAAAGTAACATAATACCAATCACTCAAAAATGACCAGAATAAATCTAACCTGTTCTCATTCCCTTGTTTCATCAAAATAAAGACAGGTATGGCCACCTTTGTCATAGACATCAGGATTTCTGTAATTCCTAAGGATATACTATTGACTCAATGACTTCTTCCCTCTAGAAGGATGTAAAAGGAGAATCCAAGCAATATTTTTCAACTGCTGAAAGTTAAATGTTTATAAATAGTTAAAAAGTAAATATCTAACAAAATTGAATATGTTCTTTCTACAGGTAGTTTACATTATTATTTAGATCACGTTAATTTTAAACCACGTTTTCTATTGCCAAAAGGATTTGCAAGTATTCACAATCAAATATATGCCATTAAAATTGTTAGGATAAAACATCATAATCCAAGTAAAACGATAATAAAATGGTTATACTAGTACCAGAAAAAAGGGTTAAAAACAGCTAGTATAAATTTTACCAGAAAAGACAAGAAAAAGAAGCATATTATATAATCACCATCCAACAAAAGAAGTGTAATCACTCAAAAGAGATAAACACTTTTTCAAACAATAATCTTTAAAGATTTTTTAAAGTCCATACAAAAAAATTTAGTATATAAAATTTTTCAAAAATATATTATATAATTAGCTCTTAACTATCAATAGCCAAGGAATAAATGTTAAGCATTCCTCTTATAAAAATGTTTTTTATGAACTAAAATATATTTTGCAAGTAAATTACTTCAGTTGGTACTAGGTCACACACAGAAAAGATCAAGGATAAAATAGCTTGTAATTCAGTGGCTTTCAAACTCTTCAAGGTCGAGCCTCCAGACTGAGCTGAAGCCTCCAGACTGAGCAGGTTGTGATCTTTGGAACTCCCCACTCTCAGCATCTTCCGTCTTTTCAACAGAAGCACTTCCATTTTCATACATTTTAGGCTTCTGGATGAGATTTAAGGCAGTTTCCAAGCTAAATCAGGAACATAAAAAATGGTTATTTTAGGCCATTCAGAATCAACTTCAGGTAGTCTTTATGCAACATGTTTTTTTTTAACATCACTTAACAATTCTTAAGATAATTCATTATTATGTCTATTTTACTGACAAGAGGAAATTAAGATTTAAAAAGGCATTTTATGAGTAGAGAAGAGGTCATGTACCTGAAAGGCCAGGTAACTGGGATTTTAAAATCATCAAGGATTGCATTCCAGAGAGTGACAGTGACCCAGGAACTACAGTCTTTATTGAAAGAAAGAGAGTGACCCAGAAGTTGGTAAATGATCGCAGCAATGAGTAGATAGTAAAATATGATGGGAAATTCAGTACTGAAGATTTCTAGGAAGAGAAAGGGCTAAGAATCTGAAAGCAGCAATGAGGAGCATGAAGGATATCTATTCTTCCATCCAGACCAAGGCCCTGAGGGATAAAACATCCTCAGGGGAGAACCAGGTGTCAGAACAAGATTACAGGAATATTCAGAAAACAAGGTGGGGACATGGATTTATATAGATGATGGGTGAAGAAGAGCTGCAGATGGGATGTGGAAGGGTTTTAGATACTCAGGAGAGGTAGGAGAAGTCAGACAAGAGAGGTGCAGAGCCATAGGAGCTTCTGGTGGTAATTGACATAAATAGGAATATGAGCTACAGTAAGATTTTTCTTGATTTGCCATCCAAGCTGTGAGTATTGAGGAGTGGAAGGCAAGGGTCTTTAAGGAAGGAGAAAGGCTGGAGAATATGAACATTCACTGTCTCAACCCATTTCTCCTGCTCACAAAACAGGACATAGACACTGTCTAAATTCAAGAGGACCAGGAAACAAAGGGGGAAAACTGAATGTTTGTTAAGCATGGCAACTTCAACCATGAGTTGAAATCAGCTGAAATCAGCCTCTCTGTAATGGCTCCACAGCAATCCTTGCTCTGCATCTTTCAGTAACACATTGCCACTTCATTCCACCATCCACAGGGGGGAAAAGGTAAGTAATTCTCTCTAAATTCCTCTCACCATTTCTGACATAAGAAAATTAGTAACACATTCATCAACCCGTCCTTCCTCCTTAAAACTCTGCAATTTATCAATGACCATTTTAAAGCACCCAATGGGATCACAGTACTTGTGAAGCATTGGCCCTAGGTCTAAGTATAAATTCCTCAATGCAGCCTAATTTCTTTAAAATTTTGCCACATCATTCCCTGCACTGACATTAAGTTCGCAGTCAGCCAAATCATGGGCTACTTTTTACACAGTCTGCAGGAAAGCAAAAAAGTCTTCGTGTTTTATCAAGGATTAGAAATTGAATAATTAAATTAATCAATGTGTTATCTAAATAATGCACTTCTAATAATAAATATTTTTGTTCTTCTGTAAGAGAAGTTGAAAAGAAGTATAGCAGAGCAATGGCTGTATAAAGTAAGTTATAATTTGTAGTTCTTAAAGATATCAGTTACATAAGCAGTGGCCTGTGTTTTTGGTGTTTATTTTGTTGTGTTTTGTTTTAAGTAAAATGCCTTCATAGAGCTACTGAGACTTTCCAAACACAATGGTTAATCAAGAAAGTGGAAATCGAGTCACTGTGGTTTCCAGTAGCTTTTATTCTCAAGACTGAGTCTCAGGTTCTGTCCTGATCTTAGTGACAGTTAGGATT
This sequence comes from Pipistrellus hanaki, assembly GCF_964339955.1. NCBI lineage: Eukaryota > Metazoa > Chordata > Mammalia > Chiroptera > Vespertilionidae > Pipistrellus > Pipistrellus hanaki. The sequence continues at coordinate 30,473,799 of NC_140509.1, read as the reverse complement.
TTACTTCCTGTCCCTTTGTATACTCTTTTCCCACATCAAAATTTACCATCTCATTTTCTAGATCAGAAAATACTTATGAGCAAGGCACTTTATAACTATGAAAAATAAACACTACAAATTAAGTTTTCCCTAGACAATAAAGTTTCTTACTTCTTCTTTGGCCTTCAAAGACCTTACATACATGGAAAGAGAAATAAAAAGGGGGAGAGGGAGAATTAATAACTAAGACAAGCATCAAAAGAAAGACAAGCATCATCAGAGGCAACTAATAGAATCAGTATTTACATTGGCTAGGATCACAGAAAAGAATATATGGAAGGAGAGAGCTTCAACTTTGCTGGAAAGTACATTAGTTGGAAAACAATATTGATTGCTGGAAAGTACATTAGTTGGAAAACTATATCGATTGATTGGACAAGGTATTCCATATTCTTCCACATTTGGGGTATGATATGAACAAGGATAAAGTTAGATAATGAGAGGAAGTTTCATAACTAAGAGGTAATGAGTAGAGAAATTTCTCTCAAAATCCAGAATTTGTGCTAAGAGTAGCAACAGATTTATAAAGATGTTAGTCATGTTATGCTGGCAAGAGTTTGGACTCGGCGTTGAAGAGCCACTAAAGACTTCTGTGGAGATGAGTGACATGACAGAGGCATTTTAAAACAATATTGTTATTGATTTCAGAGAGGAAAAGAAAGGGAGAGAGAGATAGAAACATCAGTAATGAGAGAGAATCATGGATCAGCTGTGCCCTTTGCATGCCCCTCACTGTAGATAGAACCCGAAACCCATGTGCCCTGACTGGGAATTGAACCCTGACCTCCTTAGTTCATGGGTCATGCTCAACCACTGAGCCACACAGGCTGGGTGACAAAGGCATTTTTAATGAAAAATATTATAACAGTATTATCTGAGAATGGTCAGGGCAAAGACACAATGGCAATAGAGAGAAGAACTAGAAACCTAATGCTCTAATTCAGTGTGGTGTGATAAGATCCTGGACTGAGGATTAGAGAATAGTGATGGAAGCAAAAAGAAATATCAGATATAAGAAAGACTATAAAGGGAGAAATAAAACTCAAGCTTTATTAATTGACTGCAAGTGGGAGAAGAATAGAAAGGAGACTTCTAGTTACGATGGCAGAGTAAGATGCCGAATGAACGAGCCCCTCCCATTTTAACCCCCAAGAAATAGACCATAACCACAACATGAAATCCATAGCTGAGCTCAACCCAAGGTCAGAGTAATAACAGGGAGGTGAATCTGAAGGCTTAACAAAATTATTTGGAAGAACATTAAAAGTTGCCCCAGAAAAAAAAAAAAAGAAAAAAAAAGTTGCCCCAGGAAGGTCTCTGAATGCTGAAACTGAATCATAATGTACAGCCTAGGATCCAGAAGGGATTTCCATTAGGTAAACTGATATGAGTAAACCTGCACCCACCAGGCCCTGGGAAGTATCTAACCAGCTTGCCAACTTCCCAGAGCCACTGAGTAGAAAACATTTATCTGTGAAAATTATTAAAAGCAGGCCCATGACGCATACATGTGTAGTCTGAATTTAAATGATCCATGTGGAATAGAAACCCCTTTCTGAGACATTGGCTTAAAAACTGAGACCAGTGAAAATCCTTCAGTCCTCTACCTACTAATAAAGCCTCAAAACACATGAAGCAAAAATTTATAAAATTAGAAGAAAAAATAATTCCACCGTTTCAAAAGAAGAATTTTGCACCTCTGTATGAACAATTTATTGAAAAATTAGTCTGAAAAATCAGCAAAGACATGAAAGATATATATATACCATCACATGATCTTATTGGTATTTATGCATCATTTCCTTCAGAAAATATCCCCATGAGTGACACCGAACAGTATATACTCTATGACCTGTGTTTTTGGTGTTTATTTTGGTGTGTTTTGTTTTACGTAAAATGCCTTATGGAGCTACTGAGACATCCCAAGCACAATGGTTGAAATGGTAAATATATATAAAATGCAAACAATTCTATAGGGACAAAAAAAAAATCAGTGGTTACCTGGGGCAGAAGGAGGAATGAAATGCAAGGGCATGAGGAGTCCTTTGGAGGTGATAAGTTTCTGTCTTTTGGTGTTGGTGGTTTTGTGAATGTAAACAACTGTCAAAACTCATCAAACTATGTGCCTAATGAATGTATTATTGTACATAAAATAATTCAATAAATTTGATAAGAAAATTAAATAAATTGAATATGTTTAACTTCAAAAGAACATGAATAGTAAGATCCAATTTTTCTTTCTTTTTTTTAATATATTTTACTGATTTTTTACAAAGAGGAAGAGAGAGGAATAGAGAATTAGAAACATCAATGAGAGAGAATCATCGATCAGTTGCCTCTTGCACACCCCGATGTGCCCACAACCAAGGTACATGCCCTTGACAGGATTCGAACCCAGGTCCTTTCAGTCCGCAGACCAACGCTCTACCACTGAGCCAAACTGGTTTTGGCGAATTTTTCTAACATTTTAAAAGTTATCTTTCTATTGTGTTATGTATGGGTAGAGTAACACAGTGACATCCTCACATTTTATGATGGTGATTCTAGGAAGGTGGAAGGTTTTTTGCTTTTGTTTTTGTTTTTACTATATTGTTTACATTTCTTTTTATGATAGCCATATATAATTTGCACAAAATCAATAAATTAATTTTGAAAGTGAATTGTCAATGAGGAAATGAAAACACTACAGTGAAACACTTTTATAAGGTTGATAGCAAATAGAAGCAAAAAATTATTATATGATTGAGGAGCATGTTAGAAGAGGTGACGATTTTTCATAAAAGGGAAGAATCTATAAATATGTAAATACAGAGTTGTGGAGGAACCCTGTGCTTTTTCCTCACAGATTCCTGAACTCTGTCTTCATGCACAGCAGCTAATCAATCTGTGAAATAAATTCATGTCAACATGCAAATAGGTACAAAGATTTTCCATTAGCCCATGTCAATTTCTTCTTAGTTGAAGCCAAGGAGATCCAATGCCTTCTTCCAAAGAAGGGGTAGTAATATTGCAAGGTAGATCATTTTTGCAGCATTATTAAAAAGGAATGTAAAATATGGTATGAAATAGGTACTCAACAGATATAATTTTAATAGAACAGTAAATGAAGATGATGGCTTTCTAACCTCACTTAATTTTATACTCCATCAGTAGTTGCATAATCCACCACAGCATATGTCTGGCCCACCTTTCAAGCTCTTTAAATTTGTGGTGATTAGTTACAAAATCAGTTTCTCAAGTGCCAGGTCCTATATAAAGCACTTCATTACACTGTAGATGGGACTTTACATGTCAGTGCCTATCACAACACCTGTGTACATGCTGAGGGATGATACAACTGTATAGCTGTGAAGTTGGAAATCCTGCATAAGATTCTAGCCTTTCAGCGGCTCCTGAAACTGAATTATAATACCCAACAGTAGTAACAAGGCTCCCATGAAATACCTTATGCACCAGGAACAGTTTGCCTTTTGAAGTATCTCAATCATCTCCTCCTCGGTTTTTATTGTTTTATGCATAAAAAAAAATATAAATCAGTGACAGGAAATTTAAAACCTGACATCCAAGAAATGATGAAAAGTTCAATGACAATTATGAGATTATGTTTATAAATAATGCCATCAATATTATCCAGACATTTGAGTAAATGAGGTTTTAATGACTGCAATTTTTTCAGTGTTTTCTAGGAATTGGTCATTCTTAATTAGCTCCTGTAGGTATGTATTTGGAGGGTTTCCAAAATAATCTTCTTTTGATATTATATTTGGACAAATTTTGAAACAGTTGGTGCTGTTTTCATTAGCAACAACAACAAAATACATAATTCAAGTGGTATCCATAAGACAAATCTCACAAAATGTTGGGTCATCCTCCCGAACCATGAATCCTTCAAAGCTGTGAAGACCATAGTAATTTTAGACCATACCATGACTGGTATAAGGATCTAATAGAGAAATTTCATGAGGATCTAATAGGAAATTTCATCTATCTCCAAAAAGGACAAAAAAGCATGGTTCTGAATTGTCATAATATCAAGAGATTTTTTTTTTTGATTGCACAATCAGAAGTTTAAAAAAATGCCTGGGTCCACTCCCAGAGATTCTGACTTAATTGGTATGAGATGTGCCCGAGCATTGAAATTTTTAAAGACTCTCAGATGATTTTAATATGCAGCAGGAATGAGAACTCCCAAGGAAGAGGAAATTCTTTCAGCCCACAGCCTTCAACTCAAACTGCAGCATCACTCTCCATTATGTCTTCCACCTGCCAGCCTACTCCGCAAACTTTGGACTTGCCAACCTCCACAATCACATTGGACCAAGTTCTTAAAATAAATATTTTATATACATGCATGCTATTGGTTTTGTGTCTCTGGAGAACTCTGACTAATGCAGTTCTGTGACACAATATTATTTTCCATGTAAGTTAGATACATACATTTCCTGCATCACTCATAGTTAATATGAGGTATCAGGCTTTTCTAGTCTAGTCTTCTAGTGGGATCATTTTTCAAATTTCAATTGTAGTAGCCACTTCCTTCTGCTCCTTTTCTCACCATATTTGTCTTTGTCTTGATTTGGTAGACATTTAATTCAGAAGGTCTTCTTATGACACTATGTCCATATTCAGAAAGATTGTGTACTTAGAAAGTTTAATTCCACCAATCAAATCTTATATTACTCTGAATTATCAAATGAATGGCATATACAATCAATTTGCTAGAGTACATTTATGTTTTCTAATTTCCCAATAATCCAATGGTAGTGTTTAAATAAAACAGTACCTTGTGAAAGAAAAACTACTTCCAGTTATTTAAAGTGTCTGGTTGAAAGTGGTTCAAGAGGAACTTTTTACTGCAATATCATTATTTTCAGATTTAGGAAATATTTCCCAAAAGCATATTTTAAAAAGCACCTTCTGTAACATTTTCATATGGCTATATCTATGGGAATATGTAGAACAAAACCATTTCCTGATCCATGTAAAGTATTTTTCCTTTTCATATGATACTTCCTTTAAAATATAGTTTGCAAAGAATAGTGAACTTTCAATAAACAATCTCATGGTTGGAAAATGGGACACTTGCTATTCTTCCAACATCCACAGTAACCAAAACAGCCTTATTCACATTCTACGCTAATAGACAAATGCCCTTCATGAGACAAAATGATTGCTGATAGCAACAGAAACATTTTTAAGCCTCCCTCTCCCTTTTATTCACATCTGTTTAGTGTTTGATTGAATTTTCCTTTGGTTTTAGAAAATGTGCTTAACTGTATATTAAGTAGCTGGGGTCTGTGTGTGAATGAGTGAGGGAACAGCTGACAGAGTATGTCATGAGACTGTAACATAATATGGTCTCAGTGACCCATGGTGGTCTTTGCCTTGGGGGTAAACTGCAATGGAACTTTTTATTAGTTTCCCAAGCATAGAAAGTACACATATTTGTGTGCCTTATCATTTTCAAATCATGATGTGCTATTCTTAGAAATACATGCTGGCATTAAAAATAGGTACTTAATTCTTAAGTACAACAGTGAAAACTGCCTTTTGACTCTTTATTGTTTGTAAGAACCAAATTTTATATATGGAAAGAATGAAACAATTGAGAAATAAGCTGCTTTTTACAGTTATCTTTATGAAGCGGTAACCACAACTAATGTTCAGAAAACCTTAAAGGCTCCATAAAACACAAACATTTAAGAGAAAATCCCTCTATAATTGTAATCCCAAACATTTCTTTTTCTGAAGGAAAAGTGATTTATTTCTCTGAAAATTACTTCTCCTTTAAGAAACATGGCTTAATGTTGGACTTGGACTCCAAGTCTACTGCCCTTACAGCCCATTCAGCAGTTAATAAGGATTTTTCCTAGCAGGGAGTCCTTCCGAATCACGAGTTCATCTCACCAGCCAGGTTTGTGCCAGTATTTGCTGCCTTTGTCAAGCAGAAAAGCTCTTACGAACTTGAGCTAGGTCATTAATCCTAAGAATCTCTGGAAGCTGCAGAGTGCTCAATACTTTTTAAAGAAATTTCCCATAGAGTGTAGCATTTCAGGTGAAAAAGAGAAAAATGAAGCCAAGAGTGTTTCTCAACTGCAGGTATCCCGGGTATGAATTGGCTTTGATTCCACGTCCCCTCGTGACACTCACACCCAACCCAAATCTTGTCACCCCTATCTTCAAAATGTGTCCCAAGGCCAACTAATTCCTCCACTTCTGCCACTGACACCCAAGTTCAAGAGGCAACTGTCCCAGCACGACAAAACAGCCTCTACTTGGTGTTGCTGGGAGCATCTCACCCCACATCTATCCAGTATCCACCCAACAACCAGAGAGATCTTCCTAAAGTGTGAATTGGATCATGGATCTTTTCCGTTTACCAATCATCATGGCCTCCCAGGTTTTGGTTCAAGGTTTTGGTGATATGGCACTGCCTATATTTCTTACTTCATCTTCCTCAACTTTTCCCTGATTCACTGCACTTCAGCCAAATTTGCTTTCTTTCTGTCCTTTAAATATGCCAAGGTTTTTTGTTTTGTTTTGTTGTTTTGTTTTGTTTTTCCTGACTCAAGGCTTTTGCAGTACTGCTGCTTCTTTCTCAATTTCTTTTGCCCCGGATCTCGCCACAGTTGCCTCTTTCTGAAGAGTGATGTCTCAATTCAAGTGTTACTTTCTAAGAGAGGCCCTTCCTCACCACCCAGCAAAGCAGCCTTCCCACCTTTCCTCTATCCTATCATCCCACTTTATCTTCTTCACAGCACTGACACTTGAAACTAGTCTATTTGTTCATTTTTGTGTTTATCACTTCCTTTATATTAGCTATGATTGCTGCATAATAAATTACCCAAAATGTAGCAACTTAAAACAACTAACGTTTATTATCTCACATAGTGTTTATGAGTTAGGAATTTGAGAATGGTGACGCTGGGCTGTTCTGACTCCGGGTCTCACCTGAAGATACAGTTAGATAACAGCCTGGCCTGTGTTACCTGAGGGCTTGACTTAGGGTTGGAAAATCAGATTCCAAAACAGTTAACACACCAGTTTGTCAGGTTTTTGTTAGTTACCAGGCAGAGGTTTCAGTTCCTATACATGAACTTCTCCATAAGGCTACTGGAGTGTCCCTGCAGTATGGAGGCTGAATCCTGCAAGAGTAAGTGATCAAAGAGAGAGCAAGAAAGAAACCACAGTGTACTTGTGACCTAGCATGAGAGGTACACATGGTGATCCAGCAATATCTTATTGATTACACAGGTCATCCCTGTTCCCTGTGAGAACGGCCTGGACAAGGATGTGAAAACCAGGAGGCAAACCACTGGAGGTCCATTTTGGAGTCTGGGTACCACTCCCTGTATATCACAGACTCTATCCTATTCAACAATATCCCTTGTGGCCAGGAAAGTACCTGACACTCAGTGAATGTTTGATTAATAGGAGACTAACTGGTAAATGGCAGGCTTGAGTCTTGGTTCCTGAGTTTGTGTTCATACATATGTGTGGGTAAAAAAATCTAACTGGAAGTCAAGGATCTGGGTACTTTTCTAGCGTTGTTCCTACTTAGTCATTTGATCTTGGATAAATCACTTAATCTCCATCATCTTTAGTGGCTTTATCTATAAAAGAGAAGTAATACTTGTCCTGACTCGTTCACATACTTATTATACACAATGTAATAGAAACAATTCAACTGAGGTTCAAAACCAGACTCTAGAGTCAAATCTTGTGGTTTTTAAAGTATGTTCTATGAGTCCCAACCTTTTATTTTCTCTTTGATAGAACAATTAGGTTAAATTACATAATCCATAATGTACTTTCAACCCTCAGATTCTGCAGTTTTTATGGCTAAAGCAACAGTTACATGATACTAACTTGAAGGCATTTTAAATGATGTGTGGTTTAGCTAAGGAACATCATTATTATTGCCAAAAAAAAAGTCAAAATACATCTCTTCTGCCACCACAGTAGCTGTAAAGTGTTCTGATTTAGGATCTGGGCCCGGCCAGCATGGCAATGTCACATTGTTAGGAAGGGTTCAGTGGGCAGTTGGAGGTGAGACTGGCAATTACTGGCAAACCTGACCTCAACAATTATGCTGCTGCTATCCCTGTTTCAGCTGGCAAAGACCTTTTTGTTGGCCTTTGAGGTTTCTGATTTGAGGTCCCAGTGAATTCAAATAAGGGGGAAATTTCTCACCAGGGCCCCAGAGGGCACCATTGTACCTTTCTCTAAATGAAGGGGAAACAGCCCCAACTACAGGTCAAACTTGATATAGAGTGTTGTACTATAAATACACACTTTTATCTTGGAATTCTAGTCAGCTGCCCTCAGTCCCTCCATATACTCCCAGATCTTTCCCCCCTCAGAACTATAAGAAGTTGTCCATCAGCTACCAAATCACTAAATGCTAAGCCTGCTAGCTCAGTCCTCACTGCTTTTGCTTTAAAACTTGTTTAGTAAAGGTCAATAGAAATTGAGACAATAACACCTATCATATTTTTTTACTTCAGTTATGTCTGTTTCTTCAATATCATTTTCAAAACTAAGATTTGTAGGTTTGGTAAAAACAATGTGTTCATATGGCATAGAGACAGCTTAACTTTTAGATCTCTCATTGACTGCTTTTTTTTTTTTTTTTTTTTTTTTTAACTAAAAACAGCTTCCATTTTGGGCAATCATAACCAACTTGATCCTTATAGTAGACAAGATAACTAGCAGTCTATATGTATTATGAGGCTTTTCGGTTTGGGGTTTATAGTGTGACAAAAATGGACATGTCTGAAAAAATTTTAATCTTTGTATGTCATAAGAATACTGTACCACATTTCCCAGGCTTCTAAGACCTCAAAAATGACTTTCACTGGTGTTTAGAATAAAGTCTGGAATGTAAAATTTTGAACAATGATGTAACTGATATATTTGAACAACCATCTATAGGGCAAGACAAAGTGTCATTGATTTGTTTGTGGAACCAGACCATTTAAAGTAAAGTCCGAAGATCTTAGTGGCTTATTTGTCAGCATTCTTACCAGTTTTTCAGTTTATAAGAAGCATAATACATTCAAGCATATTAGCACAGCTCTAGGCCTGGGACATGAAAGAAAACATTAGAATTCAAAACAATACAGAGCAATGCTACCAACTGCATTGCATTACATGATTTAAATTTTTGACGCTTAATCCTTCAAAGTTACCTTGAACCATGTGCTACAGCCACCCAGGGTGTTGAATGAAAAAACCCTCAAGAGATTAAAGAGTCATTTCTACTAGAGAGAAACACATTTTCTCAACTGTTCAGGTTCCAATGAAGAGGTATCTTCCTTAAACTCTCCTGCCCTCTTTCCTTTATTCCCTTTTACCCAGGGAGGTAGATTAGTTTATTGGGTTGGGAATTCAATAATAAATTTGGCAAGCTTAGCTCAGTTCCACCCTCCATCATCTTTAGGAGAAAGGCCCTCTGCTTCTGGATCTGTAAATCCTACGTGGCAGCCCCCACAGCTTTGCAGAGAGGGTAGTTCGGTCTCTCTGAAGGTCAGTTAGCAGGACTATTTACCTCTCATAACCTTGCCAACACTTTGGGTTTCAATCTGTCAATCTTTATCTTACTTCTCAAGGCTCCAACAGTTTTCACCAATGAATAACCTAATTAACAGAAAACTCCTGGCAAGTTTCTACACACCATGTCCCTGAATTGAGCCAATATTTGCAGCTATACACCAGCTTTGAAGAAATATACATACTAAAAAGGTAGTTAAGACAAGAAAATGCCCTTGATGCCATGTTGATATTTTAAACACTGAATTAAGCACCCAAGTAAGTCAAATTTTGTATTTTTATTGACTTTTATACAATATTTTCTCATGTTTTTAATTAGTTTTCTTCTTACAGAAATATATTGCATCAGATTTTCAAAGCAGTAGGTGTCCTAAGCAAAGATTTCCTGCTTTGCATACAACCACAGCAATTTTTCTATATAATATATTGCTCCTCTCTATCATTACTTAAATTTAGGTTACTAAATGGGAATTTAGAAATGAAGTAAAATTTATATTTAGCCTAAGAACCAATTCAGAGAAAAAAGTATTTATAGACAGCAAAATAGTTGTTTTATAATCAACAAGTGCATTCTCACAATTATGCATTTATTTATTTTATCCAGTCACCATGGAGGGAATGAGGTAAACTGCTAGTCCTTTTTCCTTATATGTGTTTCTTTCACTTCTTCACCCCACACTTTGTCCCATGCTTTGAAATCATGGTCAAAAGTTTCACTTCCCTAGTGACAGCCATTGTTGGGGACTCCGACCTGCACTGGAAGAAGGTGGCTTGGGATCACACAAGTCTTTGAGAGATTCCTCAATTCAAGGGTACAAGTGAGTCAGTCCATAAGCATACTATGGCTTGACTTTATTATTTTTGTTTTATATTCCTGTGATTAGATTGATATCTATATCATGAAACTAGGAGAACTGCATATATCTCATTGAGGGTGGATTACTCATGGTAGTACATTAAAATGAACAAAAAACTCAAGTGTTCCTATTAACGTTCTAAATTTCTTAATAATTTCACATTTCTAGTGTATACTTTGTCCTCAGACTAGTTAGAAATGTCCAGTCTCTTCTAGGACCCTACATCTTGAAGCTGTGAAAAGAGGGGTGTGTGTGTGTCGGGGGGGGGGGGGGTCGTGTGGTGTGGAGTGTGTGTGTGTCTGCAAGGAATAGTGTGAATTGGGGATACTCTAATTCACACAATTTAAATGCCTTTCCAGCTTCTGCAATCCACCTGAGTATCTAAATCTACGTTCTCAGACTTAACTGGACAATCCTGAGAGACTCCTCATTTACTTGCTTTCAAGGCACTCCTGTCTTTTGAGTTCCTCAGATAACAACTTGATTCATTTCTTAACAGCTACTACAGTTCTCTTTTTTCCTTAACTTTTCAGGATATAAAAAGCAAAGGCAATAGATCTACACCTTTGTTTAATAGTCTTCCTGTGAAACTACTTAAGGGTTTTGAAATTACAATAGAGACCATGAGGAAATCTTTAACATAATTTGTTCCAAGGGGAAATGAACAGGATGTGGCAGGACCCATCATGAAATGGAATGAAAGGGGAAATGAACAAATGGAAGATGTTTTCTGGATTAACAGTGAAAGTAGAAATGAGGTGACAAAGACCTTTCATCAGAGAGTTAAATGATTTTTAATTTACTTGGACTCCAACGAGAAACAGGAAAGCAGTTATCCATTTGCTTCACAGTGCCAAGATTTTCATTTCTTTCACTTTATGATTATTATTTATTATAAAAGCAGTATTAAAGCTACATTAAAGGAATTCCTAAACATGAAAAACACTGCTTTCCATTATCCTAGCACAAGGCACTTGTGTCACTTCCCTGAACCATCCATCCTCTTCTATCCTCAAACAAGCTCAGGTGCCCATTTAAAGATCCTGTGTTTATTTTCACAAATTTGCTGAGCAGAGCTTAGATATTTTACTCCCCATTGTATGCCTAGCATCAAGCATAGCGTGTGACACATAGTGCATATTCAATACATATTTTTAATACATAAATAAATATTTCTCTTAATTATTTATCTTTGAAACCCACGTGTCTTCAGGTCTCCCACTTTGTAGGTACAAATGACAACATCTAAACCATTAGACTGATTTTTATTAGCTCTAAGGCCTCACCTGCTCATGCAGGAGTTTGTGGTTCCTAACATGTCTCTCCTCGATATTTAAATTCCTAAAATTCTCCGGGGTCTCTGCTGCCCCAAAAGGCTTTTCTCCAATCAGCAGCCCCAAGACTCAGAATGCCACCTGGAAGGAGAAAATCAGCTCCTTCTTTCCTCTCCTCCTCCCTCCCCTTTTTGCCCCACAAGACTACTCAGCCCTGAACTATTACAAAGCTTAAGGATGCCTTCTTCCCCGTGATAAACACTTATTGGCAGGTGTGAGTCAATTGATGAGCCCATAGAAGTCGAGAGAGAAGGCAGTATCTTCTAGCCCACTTCCAGCTTTTACACCTGTACATTTAGGAAACCAGTTCACCCAACAGTCTGGGCCTGATGCATGACCGGTTGGGGTTTTCTGTTTCTTTTGTTTTGTTTTTATTTTCTTGTCATTGTATTTAACCAAAAACCTTGGAATTTTCTTGTATGATCCCTTGTTATCTCTGGAGATCCCATAGCTTTCGGGTCCCCTTCAGATATTAGAACAGCATCATTCAATTCTCATTGTAAATTCTGCTCTCATGTTTTCCTTCCTCTCTGATCAGGCTTATTCTTTGGCCGGTGGGACCTGTAATCGCTAAGAGGTACAGTCTTATCTTTAACCTGTCCTACTCCTGTTCCTATAAGTGTCATGTGGGAAGAAGAAATAGACAAAGTGGCAGGAGTCTGAAATAGCTGTTTGCCTGTTAATGGGAGCAGATAACCCTAAAGTCTAGTCCCAGGAGCTTCAACCAATATGATGGTTCCTGAGTAGATATTGGCATGACTTTTTCACCTTCCTACTTTACTGAAGAACCCTTCATAGAGGGCCAACTGCATCTCCTTATTACCTACACTAGGGATCCAAACCCTTCTTTGAGAGGGAGCATCCTTCGCCTGGCCAGGAGATGCCAAAAAAACTCATCTCCTGCCTCTTTCTCAAACTTTTATGTTCCTTCTTATTGAGCCGCAGGAACCCCTGAAGTCCTTGGGCAAGTCTTCTAATGGATTGGGAACCTGTCTCCATTTTCTTTCCATGTATCTAAAACCAGGGTTGCCACACACATCATGATAAGTTACTCCATTGAGGTCTCTCTGCCCGATGATTAAGTACTACTCTTGTTCACATTTGACCTCTAACTGTAGAGAACACATATCAACCCTGGCCAGTGTGATTAAATCAGCGTTTTTCAACCGCTGTTCCGCAGCACACTAGTGTGCCGCGAGATGTTGCCTGGTGTGCCGTAGGTGCAGACAAGACAAGAATTTTATAATTTTTCACTATTTTGTTTACTTAATATTTCATAATAAAGTAATTATAAAATACTTTCTTTGTGTTTATTTGATTCCTATTCAAGAGAATTACTTTATATATAGTCAATATAGACACAGAGTTAAATTTTTTAACATTTTCTAATGGTGGTGTGCCTCGTGATTTTTTTCATGAAACAAGTGTGCCTTTGCCCAAAAAAGGTTGAAAAACACTGGATTGAATAATTAGAGTTTTACTAGAGTGCTGAAGAGTCAAGGGTTCAATTTCTTTCCTCAGCTTAGAGCCCTAATCATTTTTGTTATCACCATCCTCATAGGTAACCTCTATGTGCACAAAACTGTTCTGGTCACTTTATATATATTAACTCATTAGCTCACAGCAACCATATTTTATAGATGAAGAAACAAAAGCACAGAGTTTATGGAATCTACTGAAGATTAGATACCAGGAAGTGGGCAATCAGGAATCAAACACAGTCCATCTTGCTCTAAATCCCAAGTTTTTAATGACTGTAAAAAACACTCTCCAATTTCAAGTCTTCTCACTGTTTCCAGAACTTTGAGGAAAGTCCTATTCAATGTCTTTCTCCCTGCACATTTTTATGTGTTTATAAAACTCATGTTTCCCAAAACCATGGGCAGGGAACATACACACTAAAGATATACTGGAGAGATAAGTTTTCTCCTATTTAATTCAGGAGCCACAAGCTTCCTCCGATATCCCCTCCTCTGCTGTCCAATTCCATTCTCTTCTGGCAATAGCTTATGTCCCTGCAATAGGTGTGATTCTGGACTCACTTCTACACTAACCACTACTGCGTTGAATAGGAAAAATGGTCCTCCTCTTGACTTTATTAAAATTTCTTTTTAGAACACAGAACATGGAGTTTTTACCTTCTTTGTATTAAACACACACACACACACACACACACACACACACACACACACACATTGTTCAACTCATTCCTTCTTTTTAGTTTTCAGCTTTACTCCAAACTTGGCACAAGTCCTTGGAAATGGGAGGAATGCTTGAAGATACTACTATAAAAGAGGTCATGTTTGAAGAAACTACTAAGTGATAGCTATTAAATTGAAAACAAAAATCCTATACTCATCCACTGCCCCTTCCCAAAGTTTTGTCAGTATCATTATCATGATACTCTCATGTCTATTTGCTAAACTTTTCAATGACAATATGCAACCCCTGTGCCCTCTTCATCCCACCTTCTCCATATTAATTCCAAGTCTCAGTGATTGGAACCAACCATGAGCCCCTATGTTCAACCATTGCCTCTCTGGAAAAGCTGTTCAAGTTCCCATGGAAAGAGAGTCCCCAGCAGCACCCCTTTCTTCTCAGTCCATTTAAAAGATGAAGAATGTTTATTGAATATCCTGAATTCCAAACAGCAGCACAGCTAATGGCCATACTCAGAGCTGTGGCTGGGATTTAACCTTAAAGAAAGCACTGTGCTCTGCTCTTGCCATCATTCCAGGCTAATCTTCCATGCATCAAAATGCCTCTCTGGTTTTTATTTTAATAGTTGTATAAGATTATACTACACAGACTAAGAATAATTTATATAAGTATTCTTTTATTGCTGAACATTTAAGATATATATATATATATATATATATATATATATATATATATATAGTCCAATTACAGTTTATCTTCACTAAGGAAAAAAATGCTACCATCTTCAAAGTGAGAAATTACTGAAAAATAATCAACTCAGGCTCTCTGGAAAAAGAATTGTCTTTATGAAGTAAAAATTTTCTACAGGATCTCAGAGTATTCGCTAGTAACTTTCAGGCACACTAACCAAGTCTGTAAAACTATGTGTGCTATGTTAAAAGTTAGCTACCTGTTAATAATAAACTTATAAACAAGAATTTTTCAAACTGTTCACTTGGGAATTTAGGACCAATAAAAAGCCTAATAACTTTGGAAATTGCTTAATAATCCAAGTATTCCTAGAATCTTCACAATGTAGAAATTATGATGTTTTATTATAAATTTTAACTTTGGAAAAGAAGGTATGACAATGGCTTTTGCACTGTAATGCTGTTACCACCTGAATATTGACCATTCTCCCCAACCGTCCTGAGCTTTTGGTATTGAATGAGTAAGGAGTTCAAATAAACACAACAGGAAATTCAGCAATGAAAAGCTTCACTGAGCCAAAGGCACTTGACTTCTGGGTCCAAGGCTGGCGTCTGGAGGCCTGAGGAAACTATGAAGAAAGGGGATGAAGCTGAATCTTCCATGGTTCACATTTTGAGATCTGTGGTCTAGGGATCTAAAAATTATAGCTTGAAAAGCAAGGCCGAGGGCAAAATTCCATGCAAAAGGTGAGGGTGAAACTGGAAGAACGTGCAATGGAGTCAGAATTCAAAAGAATGAGTTAGAACCTGTGAGTTGCACCTACTTTAAATTTACTTCCTATACCTGTTTTAAAATGGTCCCTAAAAATACTGCATGTGTTGTTTTAGTTAGATTGGGCTACATTACAATGTCCATAAATTGACCCTCAAGTCTCCTAAGTGTGACCTTTTCCTCACATTCCAGAATGATGCCCTCAGGAAGCTTCCTCATTCTTGGAGCGGCACCCTCTGAGCCTCTGTGACTCCCAGGCCCCTGCAACAGGGAAGAGGTGGTCATCTAGACAAGCTGAATTGCAGGGAAATCTGGGAACTCTAGGGAAAGACAATAAATACTTTGAACACTGTCTTTGGCATGCAAGTGGTGGATCAAAAGGCTCCATTTATGTAGACAACAATCCTTCCAAAAACGATGCGTGTTTTCATTGGAAACAACCGATGAAGAAGTCAACAGACTCTGGAATTGACAACTGTGTTTCAACATTTGCCCAAGAAAAATAAGTAGCACCTTTCTCCAACTTAGTCTGTAATGACATACCCCTCTGTAAAATATCAATTGTGATTAATTTAAAACAGTATCATTGGACATAACAATTGCTTTTAAAGTAGTATGGACAAAGTATTTAGAACTGTATAATAACTGCTATGCATGAGCTCTCTTTCTGATCAGAAACTTTAATCACGTAGACATGAAGCACACCAAATATGGAAGACATAAGACAAGGCTGCTGCATCCACAGGCAAGGGAGTGTCATTTGTGTTTCCTGCATGTGAGTGGCATGATGCAGGGTCATTTAAAATGAGAAAGGTGGACTTCTCCCCAGAGTTGTGCAATACAGCAGCCCCAAGCAGAAAGCTGGGAAAAATACTCATTTTAATCTTTATTGGAAAACATTTGCCTTAGGAACTGTCATTAAGGACTCTCAAGAAGAGAGCAAACGTGCAGATAAATTAGAGAGAATTTTTGTTGAAAGCCTTCTGTTGGAGATCAAGTAAAAAAAAACAAAAAAAACTAATAAGATAATTTAGCTGCTGGGCTGAAAAAGTGAGTAAGCGTAGAGATAAATGAAGAAAGAAACACAGGCACCAGAGCTTTGGAACACGGCCAGGAAAGTGGAAAATTTAAACCGCAGAGAACTATCAGGACTTCTGAGGCTTCACCATAAGAAGTTGACCTGCTCCTAGATTGTTCCCACTACTTCTCATGATTCTGTCTTAAGTCTGCTTTAGTTAGGCTGGGCTAACTACTTTTTTTATACTCAAAGAATAAAGATTTTAATTAAGCATTGTAAGCTGTATTTCATAGCCTTCAACAAACCACACTATAACCCATCTACCATTAGTCAAACAATCAAATTTGTCCACAGCCTCTAAAGATGATGCTCTAACAGAAACAATACTTATTTGGGTGTATAAGTTCTGCATGTTTGTCAAAATTAGTGCCAATTTGACTGTTGTTTTCATTGCCCGAATATTTTCAGATATTCCTCTTTTATTACCTTCAAAGTCAGCATCATGTTCTCTTGAATGGTGACAAATCAATGTTGTAAAAGGAAGAATCTGATTTGAAGCCACCAAATGTCATTTGAAGTTAAGCTTATTTGCATAAGGCAACTTTTAATATCACTTTAAATTTAGAAATATATAAGGACATATACCTTTAATAGTGAATATGATTTTCCTTCACACAGTTCTGTTAGATACTTCGCTAAAATGTTTTGAGCAAAGACAGCTAGCAGTAATGTTTCTAGTAGGGGTTACTATTTTATTAGTAATAGGTTATTACTAATAGTAATAGGTTATTACTATTTTATTAGTAATAGGTTATTACCTATTAGTAATAGGTTATTACCTATTAGTAATAGGTTATTACTATTAAGTATAATAGAAATCTCTCTGAAGTCTGCTGTCTTTACTCAAGCAATTCAGACTCCATCACCTTAGTATCATTTAATGATGTTACATTTTTATGTGTGTGCTTATGTGATAGGTGAAAATTTTTGTATATTTTGCATTTCCCTGAATCACTAGTGTGAATTATGACTTGGTGTGTTTTTTAGTGGCCATTTATAATAATGAAAGCAAAATATGCTAATTAAATCACAAGTCCTTCAGGATGAAGCTGGGGCTGTGAGGGAAGCCTGGGTATAGGGTGCTGGAGGGAAGCAGTGCCAGCAGCCAGGGGAAGGAAGGCCTACTCTTGCATGAATTTTATGCATCAGGCCTCTAGTTTGTATATAAAAAATAACATATGATGGGAAATCATAAAAATACTAGAGGAATCCATAGACAGAGAAATCTCAGACATATGCCAAAGCAATTTCTTCACTGATACCACTCCTAGGGCAATGGAAGTTAAAGAGAAAATAAACAAAATAGAATCTTTTTGAAAGAAGACGGAAGGAAGGCCAAGAGACATATAGAAACCTGCTCAAAGTCACTAATTATCTGAGAAGTGCAAATCAAAACGACAATGTGATACCATCTCACACCTGTCAGAATGGCAACCATCAACAAATCAACAAAGGACAAGTGCTGGCAAGGATGCGGAGAAAAAGGAACCCTCATGCACTGCTGGTGGGAATGCAGACTGGTGTAGCCACTGTGGAGAACAGTATGGAGTTTCCTAAAAAATTTAAAAATGGAACTCCCATTTGACCCGGTAATTCCACTTCTAGGAATATATTCCAAGAAACTAGAAACACCCCTATCTTAATAGCAGCACTATTCACCATAACTAAAATTTGGAAACAGCTTAAATGCCCATCAGCCGATGAGTGGATTAGAAAACTATGGTACTTCTACACAATGGAATACTATGCTGCTATAAAAAAGAAGGAATTCTTACCATTTGCAGCAGCATGGACCTGGAGAGCATTATGTTAAGTGAAATAAGCCAGGCAGAGAAAGAAAAATACCACATGATCTCACTCATTTATGAAAAATAAAGAACATTATAACCTGATGAATAAAAAGATAGATACAGAGACAGTAAAGCACTGAACAGACTATAAAATTACATCAGGAAGACTGGGGAGTGTTGGGGAGGGAGGGAAATAGATCAACCAAAGGACTTGTATGCATGCATATACGCACACCAATGGACACAAGACACTGGGGGAGGGGGGATGAGGGCATTCGACAAGGGGTAGGGGTGTCTGGGGGAAGGTCAATGGGGGGAAAAAGGAGATATATATACTAATATATGTAATATTTTAAACGATAAAAATATTTTAAAAAAGAAATAATAACTTTTTATCTGTCTTCTGATGGTATCTAATTGCATATATTTTTCAAAATAATAATTTTGTATAAAATATATATTAAATACATATATGTACATATATACATGCACACACATACGTATATGATATATATATATATATATATATATATATATATATAGAGAGAGAGAGAGAGAGAGAGAGAGAGAGAGAGAGAGAAAGATAGATCAAATATAATTGTTTTATTTCTACTTAAGGTCTTTCTTTCCCTTGACCAAAATTTTGCCAACATTCTTCTATATATTCATCTAATTTCATGTTTAGTTTTTATATTTTTTACACAAAATTTTCATTTAAGGACAGTTTCAAAGGGGAACTTCTAGAAGTTAATCACCCTTTTAAGTTCCATTAATTTCTACCACATCTTTATGATACTCCTTTCTCCCAAATCATTCCTTTCTAATCAAAATATATCTCCTAAGTGTTTTCATTAATATATTTAGAAATATTTAACCATTTTTATTTTATAATAGTCTATATAAATTTTCTTGGCTTTCCTCCAATTAATTAAATTGTTGTCCACAGTGTTCAAGTATTGGGGAAACATTATCTGAGACACAAATAAGAGTTTATGTGACCTAGTAATTTCCGTCAGGGAATTTCTAAACTTGTTAGATGAGATGTTACTCCTGAACCCAAAATTCTACAGATTTTACAGAGTTAAGACATATTAAGGGGCCAAGTTTTCATATGCTAATCATCATTTAAAATTTGGGTGCTGGAAAGAGAAATGGAGAAAGATTGCTATGAGTTGGAGTTGTCTTTTTTGTCTTCTTGTGTGTGTGTGTGGGGGGGAACCTAATTTTTACTCCTCTTTTCCTTTTTTCAGTTTGTCTGCAGTTAGAGGTAGGAAGTGTTCAGGGGAGAAATCAGTTTTCCAGTTTTTAGAACCAACACACTTAGAGGATTGGATTTTTCTTTTGTTAAAATAACTGCAAACGGATATTTATATAAAGAGTTAGGTCAAAGCTAACAACTTAAGAGTTTATTTTTAGCTGTCTGCTTGGCCAGGGGGGAAATATGGTAAATGAACCTTATGTTCTTAAATGGACATGCAGTTAAACTCAAAATATTTCAGAAATCTGACAGAAAGTGTTGAAGAACATCAGCTTTCCTAAGAATTATTAGAAATCCCCAAACAATGACAATATTAATACTGATTTTTTCTTTTTTTAAAAAAAATACTCACTTTCAGTTTTAGTACTCAAGATCTCTACAGTTTTGAAGATGCCAAACTAAAAGAATGGAGTTTATGCAAACATAGAGATATAAATAGAAAGTCCAGTAACTTCAGCTGATCACGTAGCAGAGCTGTGCTCTCCAATGTGGAAGCCACCACCCATGTGCGGCTTCTGAGCCCTTTAAAGGGGACTAGTCCTAATTAAGTGTTAAATACACTCTGGATTTCAAACATGAAATACTAAAAAAGTATATTCTAATATCTCACTCAAATGTTTATATATTGATTACATGTTGAAATGGTAATGCTTTAGACAAAATTGGTCAAATAAAATGCAGTATGTGATTAAAATTAATTGCACCTGTTTCTTTTTCCTTTTAAAATGCAGCTATCAAAAATTTTTAAATTGCAATTGTGACTTATAATATCTTTCTACCGCACATCACTGTCATAGAGCCCTGAAATTAGGAGGTGGACTTTGAAGTAAACTTCCTGGATTTAAACTAGACTATTGATACACCAGCCACTTGACATTGGGCAAGTAATGTAGACAATCTGTGCTTCAAGTTCCCATGTTCATATATGTGTGTGTGTGTGTGTGTGTGTGTGTGTGTGTGTATAATTATAAAATGGCTCTTGTTTCATAGGGCTGTGTGAGGGTTAGTGTGAAGAACCTGGTGCAAAGCAAGAGTTCACTAAGGGCCAAAACTGGTTTGGCTCAGTGGATAGAGCATCAGCCTGTGGACTGAAAGGTCCCAGGTTCGATTCCGGTCAAGGGAATGTACCTTGGTTGCGGGCACATCCCCCAGTAGGGGGTGTGCAAGAGGCAGCTGATTGATGATTCTCTCTCATTGATGTTTCTAACTTTCTATCCCTCTCTCTTCCTCTCTGTAAAAAAATCAATAAAATATATTAAAAAAAAAAAAAAGAGTTCACTAAGGGTTATTCTCTTATTCTTACTTCAGAATCCAGGAAAGTGGGAGACATTTTTCTACACACAAAAAATAAAAACTCTCAGAGTAGAAAAAATAAGTTAGAATCAGAAATTTGATTAAATAATGCATCATCCTCTCCCTTTCCAACCTACTGCAGCCAATTTATTACATTGAGAAGAAATAAAGCTACCCCTCTAAAACGGAACATTTTCAAGATTTGGAGATTTCATATAGGTATTTTTTATTCTCCATAGCCGGGCCCAAATGTCTGAGGAGGCCAATGCAATTGTAACAAAACTTCAGATGTTCCTTTGTATTTATACATCTCATAGAGAATAAATGGTGTGATATATGGATCTGACCTAAAGAAAAAATTAAGATCCTGTGTCTGATGCCCCTGATGTCATGGGAGCTAATTAAAAATAATAATTACTTTTATTGAGCTTTTGTTACTAATTGGCATTACTCCTGTAAGCTTTACATTTGTCTCATTTAATTTGCACAACAGTCATTCAAGAAATTATTATTTTTTCCATTTTATGGAGAAACGGTGTCTCAAAAGAACTAAGTCATTTCCCAAAGTCATATGGTCAGTGGTAGGCAAGGACTGATTATAACCCATCTGTGAATATATATTGGTAGAGAGTCTTACTATTGTAGTTCTCAGACAAGTATCAATAGGTCTGCATAGCACAGAGAAAAAAAAGGAATGCTCTGAGTCCATAGCAAGGATATCACATTCGTGAAAAAAAGAAATTGTTATTAGGATCATCATTTTGTTTCCACTTGAGCAAGTCTTCAGAAATTGATTCATTTTCATAATTTTATAGCTAATTTAATATGATGTTTTTGAGGTAAATAAATGTCCAGATTCATTTATCTCTGCTGTCACATAACATAATGCAACACTGAGTACATGGTTAGTGCCTATTTAATGAGTGCTGAATGAATAGTGTATGTGTACTACTAGCTTTTCTCAGCCAGGCCTTGTCTTCTAAACCACAGAACACAAAAATATTTTGAGGGCTTATTTACTTAATTCTCCCAAGTATCTACAGAGCAAATACTACTCAAGTCCCCTAGGCAAGAAGTTGATTCATTACCTACAATAGATGCCTTAAGACATTAAAGCTTAATTCTCTCTTGGAATCCCATAGAGACTTGTACCTAGATTGATCCATAGTCTTTGAGTACTGTCTTGACTTTAGTCAGGGGTGGCAGTGTAGAACGTGGGATAAATGTGATTCATAACCTATTTTTATAAGGTCTCTGAACTAAGAATGCTTTTATACTTTCAAAGGTTTATTAAAAATAGAATATGCAATAGACTACACATGCCTAAAATATTTACTATATGATTCTTTGCAGAACAATTGTGACCTTTGCTTTAGTGGAGTGGGATGAACTTACCTGACAATAGTTCAGAAGGCCTTATGATCTATGGTTCCTAAACTCTTCCCTACCAATCTGTCTTCAGATAGGAAATTTTTGTCTGTTTTCATTTGTAATGGGCATCAAAACAACAGCCTCGCTCCATTTATCCCCCATTAAAGGCTTCTATCAAAATGCACATGCCCTCCACAACATGTAATAGAAAGTGATGCCTTGGACTTAGAGGGACATGAGTGCCAATCTCAGCTTTGATTAGCTGTTGCTTATTAGATGAGGAAGGTGAGTATGTCAGAGTTCATTTCCTCCCTCACCAGCCATATGTACAGCAAACCTCTATTGATAATGCTTCTCAGTATACAGCGTCTGTATTGGTTACCTATTGCTATGTGAAAAATGACCCCAAAAATGTAGTGATTTCAACAAATAATACCTATTGTCTCATAATTTTGTGACTTAGACATCTAGGCATGGCTTAGCTGAAGCCTCCAGCTTAAGGTCTCTCACAGTAGATAATCAAGATTTCAGCTGAATATACAGTTCAACTGGGGTAGGATCTGATTCCAAGTGCATTCACTTGTTTTTGGCAGGATTTAGGTTCTGGAAACTGTTGGTTAGTGGCTGTCATTAGTTCCCTGCCATAAGCCTTTCGCTGGAGCAGCTCACAATAGGCTGCTCGTTTCATCAAATTGAACAAGCAAGAGAGAGCTAGAGAATGCCAGCAAGATAGAGGTCACAGCATTAGCTAACTAATTTCAGAAGTGCTGTCCCATCACCTTGGCTTTATTCTATTAATTAGAAGCAAATAATTAAGTCCAGTTCACACTCAAGGCTGAGAGGTCATACCCAAGGGCATGAGTATGAGCTAGTAGTGATCCCCAAGAGCCACCTTAAAGGCTGCCTACTCTGCCATGACTGTCTGGAACAGGGAGTCCATAGGGTGAGATCAGAGTGGCATAGTAGGACTAGAGAAGAGGCAAAACTTCACAGAGCATGTCATTATCTCTAGGAGGGCACATGATGAGCATCCCAGCTCTGGAATAAAACAGAAGTGAACACACTCCCTTTTTCTGAGACTTACATCATTATCTCTGACCTTCTGCTTCTTCCACTGTAAATTAGAGATAACCATACCTATCTTGCAGAGTAGATGTAAAGATAACCTGTAGAAAGCACCCAGCCCAGCACTTGGCATTTGGTATATGGTAAATAAAAATAGTTATTATTTTCCTTCCTAACTACATACTAGTCTATCAACTAGCAGTCAATACTTTTCAAATCACAAAGCTCTGTGCAAAGAAAATGGCACCCAGAAATGATGTTTCAGAGAAAATAGTGTAGCGACAAAAATATATTTGTTTAACACTTTGCACTTAACCGGGTTTTTTCACATGCTTTATCTTACTTGGTTCTCATAAGCCCTGTGAGGACAGTGTTAAGGCATATCTAGACTCGTGTTTGTAAAATGAGAAAACTAAGAAACAGAAAAGTTAAATGCCTTTCCCGCGATTGCACATTAAATCAATATATTAGTAAAGGAACTCTGAAAAGTTGTGGAAGGGGTCAGAGTGTATGATGGTGTCAGGCCCAGAGGTACAGGTGAGGCAGGGGACCACATGGTCAAGAACCAAGAGGGTCCCACACTCCAAAGGGTAGGGCAAACCAATGAGGCAGCAGCAAGGAAACCAGTAGCTGTCAGGCCTTGCCCAGACCAGAGCTCAGAGCAAATTTGTAACAGGAAAAAGATGGAGGCAGAAATGTTTAAATGCAGATGAGCAAGGCAAGGGAAGGCCAGTACGTAAGGTGGTCAGGGGCATAAAAGAAACAAAGGGGACTTCTAACAGACAGATCAAGTGAAACTTTGAGAGCCAAGAAATGCTTAGGAGGGAGCTGGAATGGAGCCAGAGCTCACATAGGGGCAGGCACTGGTGTGTGGAGAGGGGCTTTCAAAGTGTGATTGGTTCAGCAGGTTACAGCTTTCAGCCTGAGGAGCTGAGGAGCTAAGGAGCCGTAAACTTTCCTGA